>NC_049228.1:4400000-5784471 GCF_011100685.1 Canis lupus familiaris
ATAATTACTGGGAGGAAGGCATTCAGTAAAAAGAACATGTTTACAATTTGGTTATCTGGTTACATCATGCTTAAGATAAAGTTTAAGACGCAGGCACATTAAAGAGGAGAATACTGGTTCAAAACCCATAAACCCTACGACTTTGAAACTGCTTGGCTTCGCGACAAGAGAACTGAGAAAGGGCATGGCTAATTCAGTACATAGCATCTTCTAAAATTACTGAAATAAAGACTACATACCCCACATAAGTAGTTTCAAACAGATGAATTTTGGGAAGAAGCCTTAAAACATAACTAGTTAACTTGTTTCTTGGTATTACTTTATCTCTTAATTACTAGCCGTAAGACACTCATAACTCTTGACTTAAAGGGCATAATTAAAACTGTTCTTGGAAGCATTTATATTACATTTTTGTGGTAAATTATTATGTTTAGCTTCATAACATTTTTGAATCTATGTACTAACAGGCTGTATTATAAAAGTATTCTGAGGGCAGCCCGGTGGCTCAGCGGTTTAGCGCCGCCTTCGGCCTGGGGTGTGATCCTGGAGACCCAGGATTGAGTCCCATGTTGGGCTCCCTGCATGGGGCCTGCTTCTCCCTCTGCCTTGTCTCTGCCTGCCTCTATGTCATAAATAAATAAATAAAATATTTTTTTAAAAAAAGTATTCTGAAATACCAGAAGCAAAAAATATTCAAAATTATAGATAATAATGAAGAAATCAAACCCTAGAGTGAATGAAGCTTTATCCTTAAACCTTAAATGTTTTATCCTTAAACCTTAAATGTTTCGGTTTCTTATTAATGCAGCTCTTGTTAATCTGAATGCACTCTAATCACGTAACACTAGATCTTGCTAACAAATTGGGATTCACTTCCTACATGTCAGTCTGTGTTTACCACGTCCTTCATATAAAACTTTTCTTTTTAAAATAAAATTCATTCCCCTCTGCTAGTGACTCTTATTCTCACAGGTGCAGACTCTTTACACAATGATTTCCTAGGACTAAATTAATTTCTTTAATTTGCTTTAAATTTGAAGGCAAGAATACTTAATGAGCAATGAGATAATTCAGGATAACATTATGATGACAATTCTCTCTCGGGAAATTAGAAGAGTCACAGCATGGACTCAATAAACTCTCCAGAGAGAAAATTATATCCTGATAATTCCTAGTGGTATTGTTATCAATGATCTAATATACAAGCCAGTATTAATTACAGTATTTAACATCATTAATAAGGTTTTCATTCATATTACCAATTATGCAAGTTAATAAACTGCTTTATATTTTACATTAATATTATTGGATACCTCCAAAATTTAAGAGTAACAAACTTCAAAATGCCCTTCAAGTTTATTTAGCAATAAAGCTCATGCTATGATCTTGAATATATTACTTATCACCAGACTACTCAAACTAGAATAGTCTTTTAACAATATTTAACACAACTCCATCAAATACTATTTTTTACACACTTCACTGAAAACCACAAAACAGGAAAACACCACGTGTACCAGCAAAGTCTAATGACCCATGCTTTTTTACATTTGAAAAATTATCTCCCTAAAATTTCTTGAAATATTTCAAAGGTAACCAATTCTTGAAGATATTAAGTCTTGGAGATTTGCAACCAGTTTGAACAATATGCCATTAATCATTATAACTGGCTTTTTATCAGAGGAGGAAATTCATTATAGCAAAAGAAAAATGAATGACCAAATAAACTAATTATCTAGTTAAACATTTGTAAGACCCTGGTATTTGTATCATTTAATCATCATTAGTTATACTACCTAGCATAATAATTAGTATATCTAAATTATGTAACCAAAAATACAATCTTTCTGACCTTATTATGAGCAGAATAGCTGATTAATGACAAAGATACTCCCATCTCTCCCACTCTCCCATGAGCATCACCAGCTATACCTGGTAAAATTAAATATGGGAGGAATACAGAGATAGAGACAGGGAGAAATAGAGGAAAGAGGTCTTCTAACATTTATTCATTTTTCCCACAAGTATTAACAGGGGAGGGGATATAAACAAATGAATACACAATACAAAAACAATAAAAAGTAAACAAACACGTAAGAGTATCTAATATTTATTCCACATACTCAAGTGCTATGCAGAGAAATATAATAGAGTGATATATTGAAAAATGAGTGGATGGTTATTTTAGATGGAGTAATTTAGGGATGACCTTACTGAGGAGGTGACATTTACACTGCAATTAAAAGACCACAGGAAAGGAAGCAGCAGAAAGAACATCTTGACATAGTGTCAAAGGAATTGCTGACAAATTGAATATGAGAAGTGAGGGACAGAGAAATCAAGGATAAATCACAGATTTTTGGCTTGAGCATGTAGATGGATCTTGATGCCATTTCCTGGGATAAACAAGATGAAAGGAGAGAGTTTGGGCAGAAGGTAGGCAATAAAAATGTAATAAAGATTATAATATGATATAAGAAGAACCAATGAGTAGAGAAACCCGTAGGCCAAGGAATAACTGGCAGAAAGCAGTCACTATCATAGTCATGGCTGACGTGGTCACCATGACTATCAACTAGTGAGCACTATGTACTGAACAGCATACTGCAGAAAGCTCCATGTCAACTCTATGAAGTAAAAAAAATATTATTCTTCTCATTTATTAATAAGTTTTATAGATGTCAAATAACTCACTCTCCCTCACATAGCTAGAAAGGGAGAGATCCAAGAATTCATCCTAGACCACCTGTCTTCACATCTCCTGCTCTCAACCACCACACTACCCAGCCAGTCCTTCTGTTTCCTTCCAGCAACTCTACAGATAAATGCTGGTGTTCCACAGGATACTATCCTTGGCCTTCTCTTCTTCTTTACTTGTTCACTCTGGGCAATCTAACTCATTGTTTAATCTCAATCATTTATTGGTTCTGGAAGTTTGTGTTGAATTGATTCCAGGTATCCCTCATACCCTCTATTGGACATTCTATCATAACTCTCCTAGAAACTCCTCCTCAATCCCCCCCTTGTTCTCCCTTGATCTACATCCCTTTGATCTATACTTAATGAGATCCAGTCAAGAAAGAAAAAGAAATAATGCATGATTAAGTTTATTTTATATAAATGTGGCTGATAAAAGAGGTACTTATCAAAATTTCTAAATATAAAAAATATTTGCTTTGTGAATATTTAAAGTGAGAAAGTTGAAACATTACCATAGTCATATGAAAAAAATCATAATATTCACATAGTAATGACATAAAGGAAGACAAAATATAAAGATATCCTAAAATGTACTAATTTTTAAACATTTTAATTCCAGTGTACCTAACATACAATGTCATATTCTTTTCAGATGTACAAAACAGTGACTCAACAATTCTATTTTTGCTCCAGGGCTCATTAAAGTAAGTGTACGCTGAATCCCCTTCACCTATTTCACCCATTCCCCCTCACTCCTCCCCTCTGATAACCATCTGTTTTTGTTCTATATAGGAAGAGTCTGTTCTTTGGTTCGTCCTCTCCCCCCCGCCTTTGTTTTGTTTCTTATAAATCATGTATGATTGAAATCCTATGGTATCTGTCTTTCTCTGATGGACTTATTTCACTTAGGATTAGACTTTCTAGATCCATCCATGTTGTTGCAAATACCAGGATTTCACTCTTCTTTATGGCTGAATAATATTCCATTATACATATATACCACCTCTTCTTTATTCATTCATCGATCCATGGGCATGTAGATTGCTTCCATAATTTGGTTATTGTAAATAATGCCACAGTAAACAGAAGGGTGCGTGAGTCCCTTTAAATCAGTGTTTTTGCACCCTTTGGGTAAATAGTAATTTGATTACTGGATCATGGGGTAATTCTATTTTTAATTTTTTGAAGAACTTCCATACCATCTTCCATAGTGGCTGCACCAATTTGCATTCCCACCAACATTTCAAAATGATTCCTGTTTCTCCATACCCTTGCCAACTGTTTTTTTTTTTTTTAATTTTTGCTATTCTGACAGGTGTGAGGTAGGATCTCATTGTGGTTTTGATTTGCATTTCCCTGATAATGAATGATGTTGAACAACTTTTCATGTGTCTGTTGGCCATCTGTATGTCTTCTCTGAAGAAATATCTGTTCATGTCTTCTGCCCATTTTTTAACTGAATTATTAGTTTTTGGGGAGTTGAGTTATATAAGTTCTTTGTATATTTTGGATACTCTTTATCAGATACGTCATTCGCAAATATCTGTTTCCATTCAGGTAGGCTGTCTTTTAGTTTTGTTTCCCTTGCTGGGCAGAAGCTTTTTATTTTGATGTGATCCCAATAGTTTATTTTTGCTTTTGTTTCCCTTGCCTCAGGAGACATATCTAGAAATGTCACAGAAATTACTACCTGTGCTCTCTTCTAGGATTTTAAGAGCTTCAGGTCTCACATTAAGGCCCTTATTAGTTCATTTTGAGTTTATTTTCATGTTTGGTATAAGAGTATGGGTCCAATTTCATTATTTTGCATGTTGCTGTCCAGTTTTCCCAATGCCATTTGTGGAAGGACTGTCTTTTTCCCATTGCATGTTCTTGCCTCCTTCATCCAAGATTAACATGATATAATTGGGGGTTTATTTTGGGGTTTTCTATTCCTTTGCATCGAACCATGTGTTTGTTTTTATGCCGGTACTATATTGTTTTGATTACTACAGATTTGTAATATAATTTGAAGTCTGGAATTGCGATACCTCCAGTTTTGGGTTTGTTTTTGTTTTCAAGATTCCTTTGTATATTCGAGGTCTTTTATGGTTCATACAAATTTGGGGTTGTTTGTTCTAGTTCTGTAATATTTTGGTATTTTGATAGGGATCGCATTAAATCTGTAGATGTAGCACAGACATTTTGACAATATTTGGTCTTTCAATCCATGAGCATGGTACGTCTTTTCATTTCTTTGTGTTGTCTTCAATTTCTTTCATCAGTGTTTATTAGTTTTCAGAGTACAAATCTTTCACCTCTTTGGTTAAGATTATTCCTAGGTATTTTATTATTTTGAGTGCAACTATAAATAGGACTGTTTTAATTTCTCTTTCCATTGCATTATTAGTGTATAGAAAAGCAAAAGATTTCTGTACATAAATTGTATATCCTACAACATTACTGAATTTGTTTATCAGTTCGAATAGTTTTTTGGTGGTCTTTAGGGTTTTCTATACATTGTATCATGTTATCTCCAAATGGGAAAAGTTTTACTTCTTCCTTACCAATTCTGATGCCTTTAATTCCCTTCTCTTGTCTGACTGCTGTGGCTATGACTTCAGTACCACTTTGAATAAAACTTGTAGGAGTGGACATCCTTGTCTGTTCCTGACCTTAGGGGAAAGCTGTTTTTTGGTCTGTTTGTTGTTTACTTGTTTGTTTACCAGTGAGCATGATGATTTCTCTGCATTGACTGAAATGATCATATGGTTTTTATCCCTTCTCTTATTGATGTGATGTACCACAATGGTTTGCAAATATTGAAGCACGCATGCATCCAAGAATAAATCCTACTTGACAGTGGTTGAATGACTTATTTTAACGTATTGTTTAATGTGGTTTGCTAATATTTTGGTCAAGAAATTTGCATCTGTGTTCCTCAAAAATACTGGCCTGTAACACTCTTTTTTGTTGTGCCTTTATGTGGTTTTGAAATCAGGGTAGTGCTGGCCTCATAGAATGATTTTGGAAGTTTTCCTTTCTCTTTTATTTCTTGGAATAATTTGAGAAGAATAAGTATTAACTCTTCTTTAAATGTTTGGTAGAATTCACTGGTGAAGCTGTTTGGTCCCAGACTTGTGTTTGTTGGGAAGTTTTGATTACTAATTCAATTTCTTTTTGGTAAGCGATCTGTTTAAATTTTCTATTTCCTCCTGTTTCAGTTTTGGTAGGTTATACATTCTAGGAATTTATCCATTTCTTCTAGACTATTCAGTTTGTTGGCATATAATTTTTCATAATATTCTCTTTCAATCCTTTGTATTTCTGTGCTCAGTTGTTATTTTTCTTTTGTTTCTGATTTTCTCTCTCTTTTGCTTTGTTTTGTTTGTTTTTTTAATGAGTCTGGCTAGAGTTTTATCAATTTTGTTGATCTTTTCAAAGAACCAGGCCCTGATTTCATTGAACGGTTCTATTATTTTTTAAGTTTCTACATCATTTCTTTATTATTTCCTTATGTTGGATTTGGGTTTTATTCTTTTTCTAGCTTCTTTAGGTGTAAGGTTAGGTTGTTTGAGATTTTTCTTGCTTCTTGAGGTAGGCATGGAATAGTATAAATTTCCCTCTTAACTGCTTTTGCTACATCCCAAAGATTTTGGGCTGTTGTCCAAATTTCATTTTCATTTGTCTCCATGTATTTTTTTTTATTTCCTCCTTGATTTTGGTTGACCCATTCATTGTTTCATAGCATGCTTATTTAACCTCCATGTATTTCTGCTCTTTCCAGATTTTCTTATGGTTGATTTCTAGTTTCATTGCACAGTGGTCAGAAGTTTAACTCTGATTTTTTGAAATCGTTGAGACTTCCTTTGTGACCTATTCTAGAGAATGTTCTGTATGGACTTGAAAAAAATGTGTATCCTGCTGTTTTAGGAGAATATTATGAATTTATTTATTGAATCCATCTGGCCCAGTGTGTCAAAGCCAGTTTTCTTGTTGATCTTCTGTTTAGATAATCTTTCCATTGATTTAAGTAGGTTTAAAAGTCCTCTACTATTATCGTATTATTACCAATTAGTTCCTTCATTTTTTTGTATATATATATTTTTTTCTTATTGAAGTTCAATTTGCCAACATACAGTATAACACCCAGTGCTCATCCCATCAAGTGCCCTCTTCAGTGCCTGTCACCCAGTCACCCCATCCCACCTCTCCTTCCACTTCCCCTTGTTCGTTTCCCAATTAGTTCCTTTATATTTATTAATTAACTCTTTTATATATTTGGGTGCTCCCATGTTGGGTGCATAAATATTTACAATTGTTATGTCTTCTTGTTGGACTGTTTGATAAACTGTTCTTCTTTGTCTCTGGTTATAGTCTTTGTTTTAAAATCAATTTTGTCTGATATAAGTTTTGCTACCTCAACTTTCTTTTCACATCAGTTTGCATCATATATATTTCTCTATCCCCTTACTTTCAAATTGCAAGTGTCTTCAGGTCTGAAATGAATCTCTTATGGGCAGCATATAGATGGGTCTTGTTTTTATACCCATTCCATCATCCTACATCTTTTGATTGGACCGTTTAATTTAGTCCATTTACATTCAAAGTAATTATTGATAGGGATATATTTATTTTCATTTTGTTACTGGTTTTTGGTTTTTGTAGATCTTCTCTGTTCTTTTCTTCTCTTGCTCTTTTTTCTCACAAGTTTTCTTTCTTTAGTGATACACTTGAATTCCTTTCTCTTTATTTTTTCATTATCTATATTGATTTTTGATTTGTGGTTACCATTAGGTTTGTAATCTTCTGCACAGAGCAATCTATCTTAAGTTAATGGTTGTTTTAAGTTTGAAACCATTCCGTATTCTAGGCTGTATCTCCAAGAGCTGTTTATTGTGCTGTCTCTTGAAGGGTGGGGAAATCAGCTTCCTACGCATTCTAGGCTCTCTCAGAGCTGAGCCTACTGATTTTTAAAATTCCAGGCTTTAAGTACTGCTGCTTGAATGGACTCAGTAAATTTGGCCACTCTGACTTTCAATGCCAAATGCTATGGGAGTTATCTTCACCCTGCAGGCTTCCCAGTGTGACAGTCAGTCTATTTCTCACTATGCTCACCCTGACCATGCCTGTGGTTCCCTCCCTCCCACAGGGTTTAGCTTCTCCACTGCATCTCTGCCCTTCCTACCCTCGTCAATGTGGCCTCTTCTACTTAGTTGTTTGTTCTGTCAGTTTGGGTTGTTTTCTGGGTATTTACACTGATATGAGTGCTATCTAGTTGTATCCATGGTACAAGGTAAGTTTAGGGTCCTCTTACTCTGCCATCTTCCCTGGAAGTAACATGACTGAATTCTAACAAATAGAACCCATAATTCAATGTTGCTCTTCAAAACAGGTACCATGGTAGGATATAAACTTACTCCAGGAAGGCTTCTAATACTTCAACTAGGTTTGAAATTCCTTCTTTAGAATTGTAACCTGTTTGTGAACCATATGAAAATTATTGATCTTATTTTAGAAGATAACCCATTTTGGTCAAAAGAAAAAAACCAACACTACTTACTTTTTTCATTAAGTAAATACAAATTCTTGGCTCCAAAGTATTTTGGAACACTTCTGCATATCAAATATACCCTCAAAAATGGAATGATTTTCATCACTGTAATTATTAATTATATATTTCAGGCACTGAATGCAGTTCCAAATAAAAGTGGAAAACTATTTTAATTAACGTTGGGCTCATCTTTCCCAAATCACTCTAAACAGATTGCTCAAAGTGAAAGACAGCAAATGAAAGAATCTGTAAAAAAAAAAAAATATATATATATATATTTATTTATGTATTTATTTATTTATTTTAGGGAGTGGGGGTGGGGAGGAGAGCACAAAGGGGAGGGGCAGAGGGAAAGGAAGAGAGAATCCAAAGCAGACACCATGCTGAGTGCAGAGCCCAATGTGCAGCTCAATCTCACCACCTTGAGATCATGCCCTGAGCCAAAACCAAGAGTCAGACACTTTACCAACTATACCACTCAGGTGTCTCAGATGAAAGAATCTTTACTGTATTCTTATGTTTTTAAATCATCTAACTTCCTCAAAGTATTTCCTTTAAAATTTGAGGAACACTTACCCCTAGGTAGGTAAACATGAACAATCTAAATTCAAAATTAAACCAAACTTCAAATATTTTGAAATTATTTCTCATTACAACATAGTCTTCTAAAATAACTCTGAAGTTACTAAAATCTATAGAATATTAACATAATATAGTTTGATTAATATTTAGCTGGTAAAGAAGTATAAGTTAACTTTCATTTAGAGATTAATTCATTCACCCAACATTACTGAGTAGCAATTATCTACTATCATTGACATAAAACATGGTCCACAAAAGTGAACACTGCATTGCTGATATAACATGTTCTTTTTTTTTAAATTAAAATATAATTGCTGTACAATGTTATGTTAGTTTCAGGTTTATAACATATTAATTCAACAATTCTATACACTACTCAATGCTCACCACAATATGTATAGTCACCATCTGTCACCAACATTATTACAATATTACTGGCTATATTCCGTATCCAGTACTTTTCATCTCTGTGACTTACTTATTTTATATAACTAGAAATTTGTACTTCTTAGTCTCTTCACTTATTTTGTCCATCCCCTCACCTACTTCCCCCTCTGGCAACCACCATTTGTTCTCTGTTTTTAAGAGTTTGTTTTTTGATTGTTTGCTCATTTGTTCTGTTTTTCAGATTCCACATATAAGTGAAATCATATGGTATTTTTCTTTCTCTACTGGACTTATTTCATTTAGCATAATACCCTATAAGCCCATTCACAATGTCATAAATGGCAAGATCACACCCCATCTTCTTTATCCATACACCTATAAATGAACACTTGGGTTGTTTTCATATGTTGGCTATTATAAATAATGCAATAAACATTGTTTTTTTGCAATATAAATATAGGGATGCATGTATCTTTTCGAAGTATAACCTTATTTATGGGAAGCATATTAGTATATGGAACTACCCAATAATCACTATATTTCTGAGAGTAATTTTTTGTTGTCTTCCAAATTATACACTTCCTATACTGTAACACTTTCCCTAGTATCTCTATCATGAAATGTAGCTTACATAACATTATAATGAGGCTTTATGCTCATTATGTTCCATTAATGACTAAATATCCTTGAATACCATTACCTAGCTACCTTAGACTTTGAGGTGAAAGCATGGTATAAGCAAGATATGACTGAATCTGAGTCCAAAATAAGAAATGATACAAATCATAGTTGGAGAAATAAAGGAGACCAGAAGATGCAAGACAATACATCATATAAGAAAATGCAGAATTCACCCCAAGAGCAATAGAAAGCAACCCTTTAAGGAGCATAAGATAATGCAATGTACACTTTAAAAGGATAACTCACGCTACAATGTAAAGAATGGACTAGAAATGGTAAAGTGAAAGGTAAAGAGCTCAGTTACAAGTTTCTGCAATAATCTGTAAAAGATGAAAACAATCTAAACTAGAATGGCATAGTCAGGAAATAGAGAATTAGCAGATCAATAGCTTTTTTAGGAAATAAAAAAAAAAATCAAGAGAACATGGAGATTGCCTAAAAATAAGATATTAGATTCCCTTGTTTGTAGTTTGGTAACCAGATGGATAGTGGTAATAATTACAAGCAAAAATCAACCTTGGACAAAATATAATAAATTTCATCTTGAAGACTAGGAGCTTGAGGTACCTATAAAAATATCAAGAGTCATGGTGATTAAGATCAAACTGGCCAGGAAACGTATGAGGAGCTTTCTCTGTGAAAGCTAAAGAATTACTAGCTTGGAGTCAGACAACCTTGGGTCAAATCTCAGCTCTACCACTTCCTAGCTATGTTACCATAGTCAAATCAATTCGTCTGAGCCTCCATCTCTTATTTGTTAAGTGTGAAAAATAATGTTTCATATATTATCTATCAGAAATAAATGAAGCAATGTATTCAAAACGCTTAGCACAAGGTAGTTATATTGTAGGAATTCGATAATCGGTAGGTGCCAATAGTAGCGGCGGTATCACTACCCTGGACAAAAGCAGGATGAAGGTGGTAAGACAGTGAATCAGGTGGTCAAGTTTTCAACTAACATGAGGGGTGATGAGGAGGGCAGAAGATAACAGCTATCAGAAAGATGAAAATTCTTTAGATGGGGAGCAGAAGGCTCAGTATAGCTTGTTTCACCACTTCCTACTCCTCCCCCCAAAAAAGATGTGGTGCTCAGAGTTACTGTGGATAGAAAAGGCTGCTGTTGCTTGTTCCTGATCCTTATGGTTTATGGCTATTAGAGAACAAGTAGCCTCTACTTGAGAGGGTTATGGGGAAAAAGCAGTGTCCTTGGGGGAAAGGGGTACATTCCAGTTAAAAAAAAAAAAAAGAAGTAAAAAAAAAAGCTGACTAAGAAATGAGGGATGTAGGTGGAACCTCATATAATGAAACAGAAATTCTGTAGGTATTTGCACATTTTAATATTCTTATTCAAAAAAGTAGTGCTTCAAAAGAGAAAACTGATTTCATGCCAAGTTTATATTCATTCAACAAATATTTACTGAATGTCTATTCTGTGCCTGGATGCCATTCTAGGGACTAGGGATAAAGGTTATATCTTAGGAGAACAATGACAACGAACAAAATAAAGAATAATAAGGTGATAAATTCTATGAAGAAAAATACGACAGCAATGGCATACTGGGTTGGCGTGAAATTTCAATTTTCATTTAATGATCCCAGAAGTGGTATTTAAATATATACTTGAAGAAGATGAGTGAGCTGATGAGAAATTACTAGAAGGTTTTAAACAGTCATAATTTGACTATAATGTTATATTTTATATTTAAATTTTGTAGAATTTTGTAATGGCTTCTGTGTTGAGAGGAGTAAAGAGAGGCAAGGGTGGAAGCAGAGACCAAGTAGGAGGCTATCACAGTAAGGTATGTGAAAAACTAAAATAATTTTGACCACAGTGGTAGCAGAGAGTAAGAAGTATTCCAATTCTAAATATTTTTTAAATAATTTTGACCACAGTGGTAACAGAGAGTAAGAAGTATTCCAATTCTAAATATTTTTTAAAGTCAGAGCCTATGGGATCTGTTAACAGGTTAGATGTAAAATGACAGGGATGGGCGGTAGTCTGGAATGTCCCTAAAAATTTTAGCCTAGCAACTGAAAGAATGGACTTCCCACTAATTGTGATAGAGAAGGCTGTAGACAGAACAGTTTTAGGATGAATATTCAGAGGTCAGTTTCAGATATGTTAGAGTTGAGACATGCAAATCTGTTTTCAAGTATGCAAGTGGATACATGAGTTTGGAATTCAGGACAGAGGTCTGGGTTGAGACATAAATTTGAGAGGCACCAGCATAAGATCATATTTAGAATCCTGAACTGTTAAGAGGTTCAGAAGAGGAGGAGAAATTAGCAAAAGAGGGAACACCAAGACAAGCAAAAAACAAAGTTCTTGGAAGCTAAGCAGGGAACAGGCTTCAAAGAAAAAGTATGATCAACTCTAACAAATGCAGCTGATAGTCAGGAAGATGAGGCCTGAGGACAGACAGCTGGACAGGGCAACAATGGGAAGCACAATCCTGGCAAGAGCAGTTTCAGCAGCATAGTCAGGGAGAAAGCACTACTGGAGTACATTTCAGAGAGTGAAAGGAGAAATGAGACAAAACTACAAATAAATCTTTCTAGGAACTTTGCAATAAAAGGCAGCAGAGAAATAGGTCAATAGCTGTGGAGAAGGAGGACTTCAAACACTGTTTTTTGAGTTGCTTTGGTTTGGTTTGTTGTTTGATGGAAGAAGTAACAGCACAATCATATATAATGGGAAGGACTCAGTAAAGAAAGCGGAAATAAGCAGGGGATGGAAATGAGATCTGGTGCTCATGGGAGAGCTGGCCTTTGAGAACAACTGGCTCAGTTCATCTGATAACAGAAAAGGCAGATCACATGAGTACAGATTCTGGAAGATATCCATGGCAGGAATCTGTGGGTGATCTCTTCTGATTCAGTTTTTCTTTAAGTAAAGTAGGAAGCAAGGGTGTTAGCTGAGAGTGAGAATAGGGAACAAAGTATTGGGGGCTGAGGAGAGAAAAGATGAAGTAGTCACTGAGGAGCCGGGTGAGCCGGATATGGCTGCTGACACATATAATTAAGGGTTACTTGATGTTCATGGTCATGAACTGAAACTATGGCAAGAGTCTTCTTTCCTTAAAATAGCTGCTGCTCATTCTCCTCTGCCTTTACCAATAAAGTTATTCAATGAATTAAACTGTGAAAAGGAGAATATTACACCTAAAGTTGTAAAAAAAAAAAAAAACGCCTCAAAATAGAAGCCCTATTCAATGCTGTATGATAGGTACCTTGGCAAAATCAATTTATCATAATAAATTAAATGAGGACTTCACAAAGAAATTCTATAAGCTAAAGAGAGGGACTCCTGGGTGGCTCCACAGACGTTGAGCATCTTCCCATGTTGAGCATCTGCCTTTGGCTCAGGGCGTGATCCTGGAGTCCCCGGATCAAGCCCCACGTCAGACTCTCTGCATGGAGCCCACTTCTCTCTCTGCCTATGTCTCTGCCTTTCTGTATCTCTCTCATGAATAAATAAATAAAATCTTAAAAAAAAAAAAAAAAGATAAGCTAAGAGGAGAAGGTAATATAGTTACCATGTCTAAAAATCCTACCCACTCAGTAGAGTCCACAGGGGACTGCTTCACTCTGGCCCACAACACACTTTGATCACTAGTCTGACATTCTATGAGGTAAATCTCCTCTCACCTCTCCATACTCCTTCCACAGAGATGCAAAACTAAAGTGGATTGTAGTTTGGGCTGCCATGAAGCTTAAAGGAATGGTCAGTCTACCTTACTGCTTGGATTGGAAAACTGCAAAACCAGATTCTCATATCTTCCAAGCTGTAAAATAAAGACTATTTTTCTACCTGTAGATGTGGGATGCTTTCCCTCCTTAATAGGTAGCCAAAGCATAACAGCAGATATCTACAAATTAACAAATAATAATTATAATCTAAGCCCCGAAGATTATAATTAAAATTATTCCTCCTTCTAATCAGCCCCAGAAATTAGATTTGTACCAATTAATAATTGTTTATATTTAAATTTAGGATAAAAATGTGAATGTACCATAGCCCTCTTCAATCAATGACCACTAATTAAAATACTCAAAAAAGTTAGTTATAAATTTCCCTTGTTTCAAATTAGTCTCATAGTAGAAAGTAAACATTTTACTATTTATCTGTCAACATCTTGTACACAGTCTGTATTTTTTTTTAAGAAGTTCAGCCCAATCCATTGTTCCACAAATAAGAGTCCTAAAGCAATGAGAATACATAGAATAAAAATCTAGTCAAAATTCCCTTGCAGTATCTTCTAGGCTTTAGTGGAAGGAATCAAAGGAGAGAAGAAGGAAGGAAAAGAAGGTAAGGGAAAAAATGGAAGCTGATAGAACAAATTTTCCCTAAGTTCAAGAGAATGACAGTAATACAAAAACACATTTGAAGAGATACCTAAATCTCACAATCTAAAAAGAGAAAGAAAGAAAGAAAGAAGAAAGAAAGAAAGAAAGAAAGAAAGAAAGAAAGAAAGAAAGAAAGAAAGAAAGAAAGAAACTCCTATACTAAAAATGAGACCAGATATTATGCATCATGGGGTTAGAGTATTCATCTCGGAACAAGGAAAGATATGCCAAGAATATACATCACTCATCATTGTAACAGGGCATAATTGGTATTTGACACTCAGAAAGCTGACTTCCCTGGATTTCTGTTTATGTCCACATCATATTAGCATTACAAAAGTGAAAGAAGTCACTTGGCTAACCATATGTTGCCATATCACCCCGGTTATTCAGGCCAATGGCCTGGAACAAAACAAAAGAAGCTTGTCAACCCCGAGCACACTGTCCTTTCCCAGCCCTTTAAAATAACGCTGCTGAGAGCGGTAACATTCTTCAAAGACTTAATAAGCAGTAACGCCTATAAGCTCTTGTCAGGTAATCTTTCTTTCACTATCTCACACTATCAGTCTGAATGCAGGGATGGGGAGTGGGGGGGACAAAATCCTTCTCCCTTCCCCCCACCTGCCACAGACAGCTAGGACCTGGGATGACACTTGCCTGCTTCCAACAGGGCGAGAGGTCCACCCACACAGGAGCAGCAGCAGGAGGCACAAGCTAAAGCGAACAGTGTGAAAAGAGATGCAGAACCACGTATATAATCTGGAAATTTATGCTGTGTGGCAGCCTGTGTCTCATAGGAAAACAATGACTTTCATTTTTGCCTCCTACTGCCACTCCGACCTTTCTTGGTTGGTGACTCAGTAGGAGGCAAAAATGAAAGTGCTTTTTTTCTCCCCCCTTTGAAACTTACGGCTGTTCCAAACTGTGGATTTCAAAATCATAACATGAACTGCCTAATTTTCAGAACTGCTTCTTTTACGGTCTTCACTAGAAACAATAGACTGTGAAACAATAGTGTTGGCCTTGATGTGTAAAACTGGCTCTAGGATTCTATCTTAGAATCTATCTATCTTAAGTTTCTATCTATCTGAATACTTAGAAGTTGCTTAATACAATCTCGGGAATTTATGACCAGAGCACAAAACATGGACAGATTTTAAAAAAACAAGCATCTTGAAATTAAACTACTGGACACTGTGTATTAACTAACTGGAATTTAAACCTTAAAAATAAAGAAATTAAAGTATTTGCCTTACTTTAAGCTAAAGGGTCTCTTTTCTGAATACAGAGAATTCAGGTAAGTATAACAAAGAAAAGCAATGTAAAATTCAGTTAGGTAAAGGGCTAATCTAAACATCTTAATTTGAAGGAGTCCCTGGTTGGCTACAATTACGTATTCTTACTGAGGCCCTGCTCCACATGAGGAAGGGCAGTACCACAGGGCACCCAAAGTAAGAGACAGTCCTCTTCCTCAAGGAGGGTTTAACCCAATAGAGGTAAGAAAATGTCCACAGAGAACACAAAGGTGTCCGAACTACCAGAAGACATGCAAAGAATGTGTATCATCAGGCTTCCAAGAAAAGATATTACATTCAGAAAATCAGAAATAGCTTCATGATAGAAATGGCATTTTAGGTGGTGCTGGAAAGATGAGCAGGTTTTCAAAAACCGGAGAGAAAAATGAGGGTGCAAACTGAACAAAATCACAGAGGCAGAAAAGGTAGTTTATGTGTATGCAGTACTTTCTGAACTGTGTTTTAGATACCAATCTGGGAGAGGTCAATAGGTGTGCTTAAAAAAAGGGGTCCCACAGTCAAATAAGGGTGAAAAACACTACACCCTAGGTCCTCCTCTTTGAAATTTAAAATGTGCTTCATAAAATTAGAATAAGAAAGTCTCTGAGCAAGGATGGTCAAAAAGTAACTGTCAGTACAAGTCCCCCCAAACCTGTATGACTACACAACTCATTTTTTTAAATTTTATTTATTTATTCATGAGAGATACACACAGAGAGAGAGAGAGAGGCACAGACATAGGCAGAGAGAGAAGCAGGCTCCATTCCATGCAGGGAGCCTGACGTGGAACTCGATCCCGGGTCTCCAGGACCACACCCGGGACTGAAGGTGGCGCTAAGCCACTGAGCCACGCGGGCTGCCCTACACAACTCATTTGAAAGAACATCCATCAATTCTTCAATTTCAGAATTACTATATAAGCGAAACTGAGGTAAGATAAGCAGAGTAAATTTGAGACTATTACAGAATGCATCAAACAAAAATCAAAAACTGTGGCTTTTATGAATGCCTACAAAAATGAGGTTTTGCCCCTCCATGGGGGTATTTATTATTTCAAAGATATCATTACATATTGAGCTTAATGGCAAGCTTTGTATAAAACATTCTTTTTTCTTCCTTTTGTTACCAAAAAAAACAAGCAACCACCTAACAGAAGAAATATACTACTCGTCAGAGAACATGAGAAAAGTAGCAATAATGCAAGGCGGTTGTGGGTAAGGCAGGATCAGTCAGTCCAAGCAAAGACAGGCAACAAATACACAGTCACCTCCACAAGCTGGGCACAGCCTCACCTGTGTTCTTTTTTTTTCCCGTAAGTCTATTATTAACTCTCAAAGCCTACAGGTCTTTGATTCAATTAAAGCAAAAATCTAAAGTTCCTCTCTTTTTTTTTTAATGTTCATACATGAGAACTAAGTATTCTAAAACACTACTTAAAAATATACACAACTCTAAAACTTGGACATGCATAATTAGCACTTTTTTGGCTTATTTCCCTAAAGGAACTGTAATTTTATTTACACACACACACACACACACACACACACACACACACACACCAGCCTTCATTAGACCAAGTTACCTGGGGTTGGAACTGGGGAACAGGTGGCCCTTGCATTCCTTGTGATTGCTCATCCATTGTCTGAAGCAACTGGAACTTTAGAACTCTGCAAAAACATAAAGTTGAAATGTAAATAATGTCATCATTACCAAGTCTTTTTGCTCATCATATGCCCCAGACTTATATTCAATTAGGTTTAACCTAGTTTTTCAAAAAGTATCCATTAAGATATCCCATACTCTTATAACTGTCATTTGCTAAATCCAAAGCTCTGTTCAGCTAACACAAATAGTATGCACTCTCTCAACTAAGTCCATTTCTCCATAGTAGTATTATGTCCTTAGAAAATCCTATTTTGTGAGATGAAATTCTCTCCTTTCCATTATACCTTAGAGACCAAACAGGCTTCCACTTCCCCTTGCCAAGATGCGAAGACAATTACCATGATAAGCTTCCCATAAATGTGGTAAATGTTATACACTAAAATGCATCCCACCTTCATATTCTAAAAATGTTAGTACTTTTGTTATGTATATCCAAATATATAAAAAATATATATAATTCTTACTGTAATTTTTAGGTTTAAGCTTAAAAGGCCAGTCTTCCTACAAGGGTGTTTATCTTTTTACACATACATTGCTTGTAATTAAAAATATCCATCCATTAACTCAGTAAACATAAGCTGAAAACTAATTCTGTATCACCTACTGCACAAGGCTCAAGAATTGAAGGACAAACAAGACACAGCTATTGCCCTACCCAACACTTTTTCTCCACAATGTCAAGAGTATTTCTAGGTTCCTTATAAATGTTATTTTGTAACTAAAATATAACTTATGGGTTTAAAAAAAAAAAAAACTAGGATCCATTTAAATGGGATTAACAGAGAAACTAAAACACATCCTCATTTCATTATATTCTTTAAAAAGCAGTTAAAAAAATGGATCATTTGTATTATAAATATTTCCTTCCATTCTGTAACTTGTCTTTTTTAAAACCTTTCTAATGGCATCTTTCAATTAACTAACGAACAGAAATTCATAAATTTAATATAGTCTAATCAATCTTTTCCTTTACAATATCATTGTGTACTATTTAAGAATTAGTTCCCTAGGATCCCTGGGTGGCGCAGCGGTTTAGCGCCTGCCTTTGGCCCAGGGCGCGATCCTGGAGACCCGGGATCGCATCCCACGTCAGGCTCCCGGTGCATGGAGCCTGCTTCTCCCTCTGCCTATGTCTCTGCCTCTCTCTCTCTCTCTTTCTCTCTCTCTCTCTCTCTGTGACTATCATAAATAAATAAGAAAAAAAAAAAAAAAAAAAAGAATTAGTTCCCTAATCTAATATCTCATAGTTCTAACATAAGCCTTACTGTTTTATCTTTCACATTTAGATCTATAACTGACCTGGAATTAAATTTTTGTATGACACAAGGTAAAGTCAATATTTAGGTTTTTTTCTATATGGATATCCAATTGATTTCACATCATATATTGAAATAGTCTTTACTCCACCTCCCACTACACTACTATGTCATCCTTGCCATATATCAAAGGACACCATACTTACATAAATTCATACACACACACACACACACACACACACTGCAACCTTGCTAAATTCATTTATTCAAGTAGATTTTTGGAGATTCTTGCCCCATTGTAATGACTAGAACTTCCAGTACAATGAACCTAAGTAGAGAGCAAACATCCTTTTATGATTCCTTTCAGGGTTGGGGAGGAAAGATTTTCTGTCACCCTTCATGGTTCTTCTAGCTGCTGTAAGAATCAAATTGACATGAGACAGGTTAACAGGAGAAAGGTTTGATAACATATATATCTTCCATATACATAGGAGCAACTCAGGGAAATTGAGCAGCTCCCCAACCTGGTCAAAGCCATCAACTTAAATACTGCCTTCAGCCAAAGACAAAGATGTTGGGAGTCATTTGTGGGAAGTTACCAGGAAAAGCACAGTAAACAACATAGTAAGGTTGCTATGCAGATTTAACTCACTGCCATCTCTAGGAATTTCTCATCAATTTCTAGGAATTGAGTCAAACCCTCTTTCTGGTACAGCAAGGGAGACCTCTTATAAATGGGAGCTTTTTCTTATAAATGTCTCATACAAAAGGATAATTTATAGTTGGTTCTTAGAGCTTTTCCTGTGTTTGCAGTATCGTTAACCAGCTTAAAATAATCAATATGTCAAAGACATATATCTTAGAAAAATATGGTCCCTTCACATTAATAATGTAAGATGTACATTTTTCGTAGATGTCTTAATTTATCAGGTTGAGACACTGTCTTCTATTCTTACTTTGCTAAAATATTTTTTAAAAAATAGATGTTAAATTTCTGTCAAATGCTTTTTCTGTATCTGAGATGATTATATAGCTTTTTTTGTTTGTTAAAATGTTGAAGTATGGTGACTCATTTTTTAATGTTAAGCTGGTATTCATTTCTGAGATGAACTTCATTTGGTCATGATATATAATCATATTTATCTATTTTTGGATTGGATTTTATATACTGTTAGATCCAAGGAGGGGAGGAGAGGAAAGGAGAAAGAGAACTCTGGTAATGAATTAAAATCTTTTACTGTGAAATCCAAATCATTAAAATCAGCATTTCATATCTAGTGTCCCACAGTGTCCCACATCTAGTATCACAAAATACTCCGTGAAAAAAAGGGTTTCCAGGTCAAAGACCTCTACGAAATACTACTTACAATATAAATCACTACTAGAGCCTCATAATAAATAATGGGATTTTAAAGGATCCAAGCATGCCTGCAGCTGATAAAAAACAAACTCTTTTAAAACCTCACTTATGTTTAACTTAATCATAAAATGCTTTCTTTGTGTAACATTTTCTAATATCCCACAATTTGACTAATCCTAAGAGCACAGTTGAGAAATTTGTGCTAGCTTATAATATAATAAAGTGGACTTTATCATACCTATCAATGAATGACAATGTCGAAGTCAACAAAATTATGAAGGAAGGAAGCCAAAGTAAAACAAAACAAAACACCAAAACCAAAAAACCATAAAAATCAAAGAAACCATATAAGTGATTTAACCTAACACTCTGCATAACAGAGTATTCATTTCTACAGTATCCTTGACAAAGGTCAAAATGCCTATGCTTAGAAATTTAACATCTGTATGAAATTCTCGTATTTCGTGTAAGCTTAATATGTACAATGAATAAAAAGCAACAAAATTTTCTTTGCATAATATCTAACATGGTTCTATGCGTCACTAGATTCTTAATGCTATTACAAAAGAATGTGTCAAGGCTTATATACTTCATACCATTATCATATTATCAAATGCCAGAAATATTCATATTTTATCTCCACTAATCTCATCATAAATAAAAATACATTTTAATATGCAAGATATGTTAAATATGTATTCAACCTTCTAGATTATTAATTCCATATCGCAGGGACCTGTATGTGTCATCCACAGCTGTATCCCCAGTGCTTAGGTCAACGCTCGGCACAAAATAGGTGCTGAATCAATATTGATTTAATGAATGAATGCATGTATGTCTGCCGTAAAAACATCAAATAATTATTATTACAGTTTAATAAGTCTAAAGTCATTGTGAGGAAATCATGATCAAATTCATAATCAATTCACCAAATTGGGCAACCAATCTTTAATCAAAAAAGGCTGCCCAAAGAAGGTGCTGCCTAAATTGGGTTTTAAATAATGAAGAGGAAAAGTTTAACAAGGTTTAAATGAGCCAAGGAAGAGAAGAATTCTGGAAATTGGAAAAAAACACATGAAAATACCCAAAAGCATAGCACAACACCTTATAAAGTAGGTTCAAATTAAAGTTGGCAGGTAGTAGGAGATAGGTGGTGGAGAGTTTGTAGTGGCAGGTAGAAGGAGATAGGTGGTGGAGAGTTTGTAGTAGAAGGTTACCTTAACAACAAAGAGGTGTCAGCTCATGAAAAAAATTACGATATTTACTTTATTCAGTTGGTACAAGAGAGTTAATGTTGGGTTTCAAGCACATAAGAGAGAGAATTCCACTACTTGTGAAAGACAGTCTTTCTTGTCATGTGACAGAGTAGAGGAGTTCACAAACATAAGCAAGAACAGTTACGAAGCTATGGCAACAGGGGTGCCTTGGTGGCTCAGTGGTTGGGCGTCTGCCTTTGGCTCAGGGCATGATCCCAGAGTCCTGGGATCGAGTCCCACATCGGGCTCCCTGCAAGGAGCCTGCTTCTCCCTCAGCCTGTGTCTCTGCCTCTCTCTCTGAGTCTCTCATGAATAAATAAATAAAATCTTTAAAAAAAGAAAAGAAGAAGTTGTTATGGCAACAGTCAAGAGATGATAAGGCCCCTCACCAAGGTCCTCTTGACCTCACCCAGATTTCAACACAACTGAGAATCTCACTTTCCTAAAATGTTCTGTGATCTCTTACTCTTCTGGCTTGTCTCCTACACTACAGCTGTTGTAAGTTCCTATTCCTACCTAACTTTTTTTTTCTTTGAGATAGAACAAATGAGAGAGAGCAAGAGCAAATGAGCAGGGGGGAGAGGGAGAAGCCCCCCCCCCCACTGCAGGGGTCACTCCCAGGACACCCTGGGATCGTGACCTGAGCTGAAGGCTAATGCTTAACTGACTGAGCCACCCAGGCGCCCCTGCTATCTAACATTTATATTGGAGTGCTCTAAGACTTAAATCTTCTTTTTTTTTGGGGGGGGGGGGGCACCTGGGTGGCTCAGTTGGTTGAGCATCTGATCCTTGGTTTGGGCTCAGGTCATGATCTCATGGGACAGGACATGGGACTAAGCCCTGTCCCAGGCCCTGTGTGCTCAGCTCAGTAGGGAGTCTGCCTGAAGATGGCTTTCCCTCTACCTCTCTCCTGACTCGTATGCACATGCTCACACATGCATTCTCTCCCCCTCCTTTCTAAAATAAATAAATCTCTTTTAAACATCTTTTTCTTTAAACCTGTCTCTGAAGTCATCCCATCCAGTCCGATGACTCTGAATACCATCTTTATATGATTATTATGAAATCTGTACCTCTACTACAGTCGTATGTTCTGAGCTCTGAGTTACAAACACCAATATCCAACTGTCTATATATCTCTACCGTGAATCAAGAATTCCATCTCCCATCCTTCCAAAAAATAAATTAAAAAAATAAAATAATGCTCTTCCTCTAATATTCTTTATCTCTTTGTATGTATCACCATCTTCTCAGCTGGTCTGGCCCCTAAAATCTCAAGCTTCTGGGTTTTGGGGACTCTTTATCTGAGGACCCCAAAGACCTTTTGTGCCTGTGGGTCATGTTTCTATCAGTATTTCCCATAATCGAAATTAAAACTGAAAAATTATTAAAATACATACTAATTCATTTACAAATAACAGCAATAACCCCATTACATGTTTATGCAAATTTTTATGGAAAATAACTATATTTTAAAAAATAAGAGAGGCACTGCCTTACATTTTGCAAGTTTCGTTAATGTCTGTCTTCAGAGAAGCAGCTCTACATCAATCTGTTCAAATATGTTGTTTTGGCAAGAGTATATTTTTTAAAATCTGGTCTTATACAAATGTATAGTTGGAAAATAGAGGAATATTTTAATATCCAATATAGATATCACTGTGGATATTCTCCTTTGATAGTACACCAAACTTGACAGGTGGCAAATTCTTAAAGGTTAACTGCCATGTGGACTCTCAAATCAATGAACTTTTTTTTACTATGTTATGTCTTTTACTCATGCTTGATTTTGTAACACCATGCATTGGTCATCTGGAAAATTTTAGTTCATTGGGTTACTCAGATCATCTAAACATTGACCATTTCATTAAATGAATCAAAAAAATTTTTTTTCCTTAATCCCACAACTAATTTTGTCAGAAAAGTCTTCAAATATGAGAAGACATCACAGTCATAGTGATGAATATAACTTCTCTAAAATTCCAATTTTCACTTTAAAAGTTCAAATTTTGTCATTAGTGATAAATAATATCCAGTTGTTTTTTCATTAAATGACTGGCACTTAATTTTCAAGAGAATGTCCACAAAACACCCAAGTGTGAAAAGTCTTTCAGTCATTCTTCCAAGCAGAAATGGTGCTTGTGAAAACAGCAGCTGCTCAGCTTGCTCTTCAAACAACTGCACAAATGCTTTGCCTTGATACAATTTTGATTTGCTGCAATAGTACTAAGATTTCTTCCCATTTCATCACACATATTAAAAGACATGTACTCAAAAGTCGAGATTTGATAAAAAATAGTAATACTCTTTAACTGCTTCACCAAAGACATTCAAAAATGAAAGTCAAGGGGCACCTGGGTGGCTAAGTCGGTTGAGTACCTTCTGCTCAGGTCATAATCCCAGGGTCCTGGAATTGAGCCCCCAACGGCCTCCCTGCTCAGTGGGGAGACTGGTTCTCCCACTCCCTCTGCCTGCCACTTTCTCTGCTTGTGCTCTCTCCATCAAATAAATAAATAAATAAATAAATAAATAAATAAATAAATAATAAATAAATAAATAAATAAAATGAAAGTTGCATTTATTATAATTACAGAACATGTAAAGAATACAAAGGCTACTCTATACTATAGTGCAGTGTGTGCACTGATTCAAGTTAAGACATCAGTGGTTTAACAAATAATGCCTTATATTGTAAGAATTGTCTGATCTTGCAGACCACTTCAAAGAGCCCCAAGGTCCCCACCCAATCCCCCACCATCCCCAGAAGTCTGTAGATCTTACTTTCAGAATAGGTGGTCTAATCAAAAACCTAAAATTCATTCTTTATCCTTGTTTTCCCCCTCAATTTCCAGTTCCCTAAATCTAACATATCAGTAAGTGCCAGTTGTTCTGTTTCCAAAATATATCTCAGATTTGTCCATGGTCTTCTATCATCACAAATAAGACCCTATAAGGTTATCACTATAATTCCACTCGGTACTACTACAAGAGCCTACTAACTGTCCCTCTTTTCCACCAGTCTTCTCACAGTGATATTCTGAAAACATAAATCAAATCATGACACTCACATTGCACTGAACTAAAATCCCAACTCCTTGCCAAATACCCCAGGGCCCTGTAAATAACCTCCTGTCCACCTCTTCTACATTTGCTCATCCCAGACTCTCTCACTGCCTGCCTTCTACCAGCGTGGAACCCCTTTTCTTTTCTTTAAACCTGCTAAGTCTTTCCTAGTGTCAGAGCCTTTATACTTGCTGTCCTCTACGCTCAGAACCCCTGAACAGCTGTCAAAATCAGGCCTATCCTACCCAATCCTCTCCAGAGTAGCTGCCCCCATCACTGTTCTATCATCATGCCTGTTTCTACATATTGGGCAATTATAATAATCTGTAATTATCTTTTTTTTTACTTGTTTATTATCTATCTCCTCTGCTATAATGCAAATAAACATGAAGACAGGAACTGGTCACTTTATTTCTTGTTATATTCCCCAGCAAGTACCTGGCAAAAAAAATGGGCACTTAATAAACATCTGTTGAATGAATGAAAAATGAAGGAAAATGAATAATACAGTACATATTGTAGAGTTGCTTATGTTTAGATGTTTAGGACTTGTGACTGATCATATATGGCCGGTAACAGAAAAGGAAGTTAAAGATGAAGCCAAAATTCATCTTTAGCATGGAGTGCAGGGGAGTATATAGTGGTAGCACCATCCAAACTAGACAGCAGAGGAGAAATCAAAATACGGTGGGTATTAGGATGAGCAAGACATAGGATGAGGATGGTACAGGAAAAACTACGAATTATTAGGAAAAAGACTATAAATATCAAGTTTTTAACAGCTAAATTTTGCCAACTAGAATCTTTGGAAAGGGAGAGTTTAATACATAGTCTTGTAATTCTCATACCACTTAGCTGTTTATTAAGTTAAGGCTTTTTGTTTTTTTTAAAGATTTTATTTATTCATGAGAGACACAGAGAGAGGCAGAAACATAGGCAGAGGGAGAAGCAGGCTGCTGTGAGTCTCCTCACAAGGAGCCTGGTGTGGGACTTGATCCCTGAACTGGGATCATGCCCTGAGCCACCCAGCATCCCAAGCTAAGGCTTTATAATGTGTTTGAAAACTGTTCTTCTTTTAAGCATATTACAGGTCCCCCAAATTTTTAAAAAACTACAAATATTTTCATATATATCCACAAACTCGGTGCACATTAAAGTCTTCCCATACTCCTGTGTGTAGTTACATATTTTGCAGAAAATAAAACTACAAAATTAGGAGCCTGAATTTGAGAAGTAGAAGCTAACTCAATGACAAAACTGTTTAGTCTTAAAAATTGTCAGTGTGCTAAATTTCATAATTCATATGACCTTGGTAAGAAAATTATGAAACAAAACATACTATACATATTATAATAATAAATAATATAGCCCTCAGAGAGACTATATCAGATAACTATCTTAACTTGCTGGAACAGCATTACGTACCATTCCCTAAATAAGATTACCTTTCTTAGTTCCCATTTTAATAAATTTATAAAATTTATAAATCCCTGAGATAATTGTAAGCAAATTAAATCATGCTAAGTGTATATTTTTTTCTTATTATTTGAACTAAGTAACCACATTTAATGTATTAATTTTAGCCAAAATCTTAATCGAAATGAGAAGCTTTATTTTAAGTCTCTAAACATCTTCAATGAATTCCACCTTTAAAGATTTAGTACCTTTTTAAAGAGTTGAATTAAAATAAACCAACATATATTTCTAAACACTAACTTGATTCTTTGTTAATTATAAAATGTAGTATTAAAACTGATATAACAGAATAAAAAGGATGACATGTATTATATATTTGCAAGAAAATCATTTGATGCATTTTAATTGT
The DNA here is from genome assembly GCF_011100685.1 of Canis lupus familiaris. Classification (NCBI taxonomy): domain Eukaryota; kingdom Metazoa; phylum Chordata; class Mammalia; order Carnivora; family Canidae; genus Canis; species Canis lupus. Next base: position 4,425,951 of record NC_049228.1, read on the forward strand.
GATCATAATTTTCGTTAAAAAAACTGACTAGCCATTACAGAAAAAAATACCTCAAGTTATAGTTAATATTAAAGAAGCTTAGCTGAAAAAAAATTCCTCCATCTTACAACAAAAATTACTTAACAGTAAAGTCATATAAAGTCAATCTTGTATTCTTTCAAATTCAACTTCTAAACTTAAAACTTAAAGATGCTATTTATTAAAAAAGACTGTTTCCAAATAGTTTGATAAATCAACCATGCTATCCAGTTTCTGTGCAACCAATTCTTGACACAATGTGAAATCTTAAATATGAAACTATATATATGTATATATAAATCTGAAGAGATTTTTAGATAAAATTTCAAAGTTTTTCTTGATTTTTTAAAATTCTAAGAGATGAAGTAAGGGATCCCTGGGTGGCTCAGTGGTTTAGCACCTGTCTTTGGCTCAGGGCATGATCCTGGAGTCCCAGGATCGAGTCCCACTTCGGGCTCCTGGCATGGAGCCTGCTTCTCCCTCCTCCTATGTCTCTGCCTCTCCCTCTCTCTATCATAAATAAATAAATAAATCTTTAAAAAAAATTCTAAAGAGATGACATATACTAATCAAAAGTTATTTAATACTGTCCTTTTCTTAAAGTTTCCCTTCAATTATCAGGGTTATTCATAAGATCTCCAATATTCTCTCTAGTTATAACATTTAAATATTCTATGAGAAAATGTTAATGAGATATATTTTCACTGACCAAAACAGCTATAACTTAAAAGTAACTAAAAAGAGGGTCAACTGTATTAAAATAGCAACACCACTCTAATCCAAAAGAATGTAATTGGTTTAAGTATATCTGATACCGAAAAAATAAAAGAGTATCATAGAAATGTTAGGTGACTGATACTTGACAGAGTCTAAATACTCAAATCCAAAACTAAACATTTTTATTGGCCCAAAAGTCACCATTCAACAGTATTCCTAACCTCACCTTCCTGTCTGCATTTACCTGAATATTTCCCATAATCAAGCAAGTGACATTTACATACCAGATAACACAAAGAAAATTAAGTAGAAGTACTTAAAACATCAATAGTTCATTCATACATTTCTGTTATAAGTAAGTTTTTAAGAGCTACTAAAATAATTCTCAGATCTTTGAAGAGAATGATGAATGTATACATCACAATCTCAAAATTTATAACTAAAAACATTAAAGTAATCCAGTATCCAATCTTAGCTTCTAACTGCCATTCTTCACATAGAGGAGCTGGGGCTCTTAGAGAAATGGTTGACTCCAGCTGGGGCTGGGAAAGTACAAGCCAACCCTAAACATCATGTTGTGCCAGAAAATACGGCAGTGTGTAAAGAACAGTGTGAACAACAACAACAAAAAAGAACAGTGTGAATATGTCAAAAGGACACAGAAGCTAGCTTGAATGGATTCCTGCTGGCCACATTTGAAACAATTTGAGAGTAACAGATGATATAACCCACTAAAATAAAATAAGCTATTAGTCCATAAAGGTATAAATTAATAGTGAAAAGGGGGAAGCTATTCCTTACAAGATAATGTTACCTCATAGAGAAAGAATGATGTAATTGTGAAATCACTATTTGCCAGTCATCAGGGAAATAACTGATCTAGGAAAGAGACATCAATGCAATGGATGTTAACTTAGAGGGAACAAGTTACTTTCAGTGTCTGTATCTAACTACCCTTACAGACATACATACAATCACCAAAAATAATAATAATTACAAAAGGATAAAGCATAAGATTATGGTAGAGAACCTTTGTTAAATGAGGAAAGCTAACATCACCAAGTAATGGAACATACAGACATCATGTGTCTCCCAACATGATACACTTGGAAGAAAACCTAACTTCTGTTATAGTCCCCCCCAAAACCGCAAACCTTGAATTTAAACATAAGGTAAACCTAAATTAGGTATATCTATGAAGTAACTGGCATGTATTCTCCAAATCTAGCAATGTCCTAAAAGGCAAAGAAGCACTGAAGTACTTACTGTTCCAGACTCAAAGAGGGAGGAGGGACACAAACAAGTGAATGCAAGGTACAATCCAAGATTTTCAATTCCTAAATAGCACGTTATTGGGTAATCTGAACAATGAAATTTAAATAAGGTCTCTATATTAGTAATAATACTGTAGCAATGTCAATGCCCTGACTTTTATAATTTTATAATAGACACATGAGCAAATGTCCGTGTTTTCAGAAAATGCGCAATGAGGTACTTAGGGGTAACAAGGACATCATGCCTACAACCAGTTCCAAATGTCTCATTTTTATACATATATGCAATAAAACAAATGTAATCAAATCAACACTAGGGAAATCAAAATGAAGATTATATGGAAATTCTGGGTTCTATTTTTATAACTTTTCTACAAATCTGAAAGTATATCAAAATTAAAAGTTAAAAAATAAATTTAAAGATATAATATAAAAAAGAACATTAAATACACTTTATCAGTGTCAACAGAGAAACAGATGCATACACAAAATCTTGCATGTCTTTTAATCAGAATTACTGTATTGCTGGGACGCCTGGTGTCCCAGCGGTTGAGCATCTCGTCTGCCTTTGGCTCAGTGTGTGATCAGTGAGTCCTGGGATCGAGTCCTGCATCAGGCTCCCTGCAAGGAGCCTGCTTCTACCTCTGCCTGTGTCTCTCTGCCTCTCCCTCTGTGTCTCTCATGAGTAAATAAAGAAAATCTTTAAAAAAAAAAAAAGAATACTGTATTGCTAACAGAAAATGTTACTTAATAAACTCTTCAGTCAAGTCATTACTATAATTCAATAATCTAATCTATTATTTCTCAACTTCAGAAACTCATTCTTTCTGTAAGCTTATCATAAAATAGTCTCTTAAAATATTATTTATACTGTTTTGCTACCAAAAAAGTTCCTATTAAATACTAAATACCTCAAACTAATGAAAAATAAACACGTGTATAACATGTCATAAATCAAAATGGTTCATTTTCTGGAATGGCCCAACATTTCAAGGAGACTTAAAACTACACAATCTGTAGAAGAGATCTATGTACAGGATTTTCATATTTCATTCCTTTGTACCAATGATAACCATATTGTTACTTATCTAATACTTTTTCCTATTACTAAAGACTCTGAAAGCTATTTCCTGCTACTTGTTAGAAAACATTTAAGCATTCTCAACAAAGGAATGAGTTAAAAATGGCAACCCAAGTATAAAATAATAAAATCACAGCAAAGGAAAAAAATAGGTCTAATTCCAGTTTAAATCTAGCTCGACAGTCTCCATAAAACAGAGTGTTCTGGCTTAATTTTGTTAACAGTCTAATAGGCACAAAGAAATGTACATTATAAATAAACATAAAACATGTTGAATATCACTGATAAATATAAATTTAAGCAACAGTGAATTATAAAATTGATAGCTTATCAAAATGATACATTTTTAAATGATACATAATGCTTATATGAGTATAATAACCTTTCTAGAAAATAATACAACAAACATTAAAAATCTTTCATACACTTACTCAGTACTCTGAATCCCACAATGCTATCCTAAAGACATTAATCAGTGACTGAATTTTGGATTACATACAAAAATGTTTATTAGAAAAGCATTAAGGAAGAAAATTAGGAACAATGTAAATATCCAACAATATAAAAATGGCTAAATAAATTACAGTGCATACATAAAATGGAACACTAGACTTACAACATGTAATTTTTCAGTGATATTTAAAGATGTACCTAGTATAGGGGCACCTGGGTTGCTCAGTCAGTAAAGCATCTGCCTTCTATTTAGGTCATGATCCTGATATTCTGGGATCAAGTCCAGCATTAGGTTCCCTGCTCATGGAGGAGTCGGCTTCTCTCTCTACCTCTGCCCCTCCTCCATGCTTGTGCTCTCAACTCTCTCTCTCTCGCTCTCAAATAAAAATCTTTAAAAAAAGAAGTTCTAAAAAAGGGATGTACCCAATGTAATATAGAGTGAAAAAGCAAGACTCAGAGACAAATTTCCATATTATATGTACTCTAAGGATACTTTTCTTATCACTACTGACTAGTTCATTGGTAACTAAGCTATCTATCTTGCCAAAATATAAATAAGGGTAGTACATTTTATTTTATATATCGGTGTATTCCCAACAGTGCCTGGTACACAGTTAAATATACAGAAAATATATATTTCCCTATGATCTTTAATAGGAATTCCTAATATACCAAATCAAAACTGTAACCTGCTTAATAAAAATATAAATTATCTTAAAACTGTTTTTAAGAAAAGCATATTTGAGGGTGCTTGGGTGACTCAGTTAAGCATCTGACCTCAGTTCAGGTCATGATCTCTGGGTCCTGGGATGGAGCTCTGTGTTGGGTTCCATGCTTAGCGGGGAATCTGCTCCTCCCTCTCTCCCTCTGCGCCCCCGCCACCCATGCATGCACGCGCGCTCTCTTTCTCTAATAATATTTAAATAAACTAAGAATAGAAAAACATATTTGTATACCCATATGGGTATGAAAAATGGTATGGGCAATCTTTGCTTTCATAATGGCAAAATGTTTTCAGAGGGAAAATTGTTCTGAATTAGCAATTAGTTACACAAAATAAAATATTTTTTAATCTGCTTTAATATTATCATAGAGCTATGGAAGTACAGAATTAAAAGACCAGTATCTAAGAGATGAAGGAAACCAGAAGTGAGTCCAACATCTAAGTGATTTTTCTTTTTTCATGTAAGTGTCATACTGATTGTAGAGGGTGTTTATGATGCTGAGATCTTGTACAGTATTTCTTCAGCCTCTTGGCTACAAAACAAAAATTGTAGCCCATGGTTCCACAAAGGGCTGTGGTGAACACCTCCACATTTGAGTGGAGACCTTGAAAGTCTTAACCCTAGTACACAAACCTCAGCATTAAATCATCTGTAACCCTGAAATTGAATTGAGGTGATCTCTGATAGCTACTATCCCCAGGCACCTCACAGAAACAAATAAAAACACATTCTGGAGACAGATAATATCTTAGCCTTAAAATTATTTCTACAAATTATTTCTTCACATCTAAAAGCCAAAACAAATTAAAAAAATAATCAGGTGCTCAAGCAAACAAGACCACAGAACAAAAATCAGCAGAAAGAACGTGCAGAATGGTAATGATCTTGGATAAAAGGCTAAAGGAATAACAGATGAAGGCAACAGGGCAAATTTAAATAAATATCATCTGCATGAATCAAAAGAGGAAAGTGATTACAGCGTTAAACCTAGAATGGAAAACCTTAAAATCGATATATAAATATAAGGGGTAAATGAGTTGAAAGTGTTTTAAGGTTCCTATCAGAATGTCTGGGACAGGACCACTGGGTCAGTGGGTTAAGTGTCCGACTCTTGATTTTGGCTCAGATCATAATCTCAGGGTTGTGAGATCGAGCCCCCAAGTTGAGCCAAGGTGGGCGCAGAGACTGCTTAAGATTCTGTCTCCCTCCATCTCCCTCCTTTTTCTCTCCTTCCTTTTCTCAAAAAAAAAAAAAAAAAAATGTCTGGGACAAGTTAAAGTACAAATTAGCATTATCCTTATCCTCAATTTATTTTTCTAGTCTACAGATCTTTTTAAATAAGATCTTTTTTATGATATAATTTATATACAGTAAAACTGTCATTTTTTGTGTTTTCATGTGCAATTTCTCTAAGTTTTGAAAATATAACCACCACCACATTCAAAATTAGAACAGTTCCATCAGCCCATATAATTCTCTCCTGTCCCTTGATAGTCAAGTCCTCCCGCAATGCCTGGTAACCACTGATGTGTATTCTATACTTATAGTTCTTCCTTTTCTAGAAGAACATATAAATGAGAACCGTATAGAACACAGCCTTTTGAGTACAGCTTCTTCTCACACAGCATGATTTGAGACCCATCTATGTTGCTGCATGCAGCTTGTTCCTTTATATTGCTGAGTACTACTCCACTGTATGCATATACCACAGTTTATTAATCCACTTTCCAACTGTACATCTGCATTGTTTCCAGTTTTGGACAATTATAAAAAAAGTCATTATAAACACTGGCATACAGGTTCACACATAAGTTTTCATTTCCCATGGGTAAATATCTAGGAATGGAGTTGCTGGTTAGATAATAGATTTTAGTTAAGTATGCATGTGAAATAGTTCTATTTGGTAGAACAAGAAATCAGATCAGATCATCTTCCTTGTGGTCTCAGTGATGTTCTCTTTACTCATTTTTTTACAGCTTATTACTCTAGTAACACTACCACAGAATACCGAATGTCCTATTTGCCTACTGGATTTGTATTTTTGTCAAGTCATCAAGTGAAGAGAAAGGAAATAAGAGATAGAATTTCTATTAAAAATTATAGTAAAACAAGAAGTATAATAAACCTTTCAATTCTGTGAAAAATATACATTACTTCCCTTGAGTACTCAATAAATTAGAGTAAGTCTAAAATAAAATAGCTAATTGTATACTGAAAGAATAAAAATGCTGTATTTTCATTGGAAAATTAAGGCCATTATGAGACAGATATTTATGAATTCCTACTCCTATTTCTAAAACATGCATATGGCTAACTGGTCAAGAGGAATGGAATATTGAAAAAACAGAATGCAGATAACCAGAGAAATATGTAAACTATAAAATATAAGCTTTTTTATTTGGGATAACTTGTGTGGAATGTTTTTTCAAGACGCTGAAATGAAGAAAAGTTCATAGCACTTGGCAAACATCTTTTTCTTTGAACTAAATCTTTTTAGAGCTGTTGCTATACTTTAGGTATGTTCCCTAAAACAGGTGAAAAAAAGAATTCTACATTAAGATGCAAGTAAGTGTCCAATGAAATACCATGTAAAACTGACTGACATTGAAGCATCCCTGAAGTAACAAAATAAAGGTTGAGATAAGCAGGACTAATGTTTTTATTATGGTTCTTGCTGACACCTGCTGGCCCAATTTTATCTTCCTCCTTAATATGCATTATGTTAAAAGCCTCAGACACGAAGGTTTGTATCATATAAAACAGAATCCTTAGATTAATCAATGGACCACAACGCAAAAGCTAAATGAGCACAATCAGCCAACCAACCACTTCCCATACCCACTGACTTACTGAAATCAGTGTTGTGGCTTTACTATAACTCACTTCACATTGAATTTAATTAATTAAATGATTATCTAATATTCTGATTCTGCCTTATTTAATTCTGAGACTTAATTCTAAGTTTGGAGTTACATTTTTTTTAACTTAAACTGCACAGTCAATGCACATTACAATTCAAAAATGCCAGAAAATGGATGCCTTTAAAACTATACAGGTAATTTTTTGGTTTGCCTTAGCACATCTAACATCCTCTACTTATAAAATAATAACATATGGCACTAAGACCTCAAGATTTTACTCTCTCCCCACCCTCCTTCTTTACCCTAAACTCATTTAAAAAAAATATGGAAGGGAAGCAGCAGTTTCTTCTTCAAAGAAACTTCAGTGTTTCCCATTCCTAACATTAAAAAGACAGATAATGATGATGCACAACTAGACTTGAGAACTATACAGTATTTGAACGTAACAGGTATTGGGTTCAATCTATTTTCAGTTAAGCTCTTTGTGTCCAGGCTGAAAATGATGAACATTCTGGCAATGGCTGCCAAAACTGCCACCTGTGTTGGCCCCACTAATAAAGCTGTTTTAGACTCAGGCAAAGAACATGAAGGAAGCAGCTCGTGCTCAACTTCTTTCTGAGTCTAAACTGGATCCAAACAGACACAAGCAATAGCGTTTTTATTCAAGGACACTGGTAACTTAGTGGAAGGAGAAGGGGGAACTGCAACTGCAGCAGGAGCTCTGGACAATCCCAATGGGTTCCTGCTGTTGTCAAGTGTCATCCTTATATGTTATTACGTATTAAAAAAAAAAAAAAAAAGGAAAACTGACACGGAATACAAACACCTCAGGCACATACGGAGGTCTCTTCTGAATGTCTCTTCCTTTTTTTCACACCCATCTGAAGTCCTCCACTAGTTTCAAATTCATATATAAACGGATTTATTCCCCAAATTACAATATTTGGAATAGTCATTTCAGACAGTATCTATAAATGAAATATGAGTCTATTTTTTAAATAATAAATAGGTCTAAGCTATTAAACTTAAAAAAAATTTAAGCATCTTAATATTTGCTGGTTTGAGAGATATATGCCAAATCTGCCAAATCACAGTTACAGCACAACAAAAAACAAAAGATATGGCTCATCTCTAGTCTAGTTAAGACTCGTCTCTATAGTTCTCTATTGTATCGTCAAAATACAAAGACTACTACTCTCCTGAAAAGGATCTATGCATAACAACTTATAATAGAAAACAGGAAGGAAAACCATAGTAAACCCACTGAACTCAACCTCTGTCACTTTCTAACCCACAGATTCAGCTAATGTCTCTTTTTCCAAGCTCTTGGTACTAGCAGCCCCTGCCTTAGGCCCGGGAGTGGGGTTGATTCTTCCATTATTTCTGCCCCTACTGTTCCTGCCATAGTATTTTACTGATTAAGAAGTGTTTTCATATACACATATATACTCCTCTCAATACTGCCTCCAAAAACGGGTTTTGCCCTCCTAAACCCAGTAAAACTGACTGAGTCAACAACAGGATCATGTTCCCTTCTTTGGTAGAGTTAGCAATGTCCCACACAGAAATCCTTGCTTCCCTCGGGCGTTAAAGAAACAGAGTTCTTAAGTGTTTGTTTGAAACACTGCTTCTCAAACTTTTCCATGAGCTTGAGGATAAGGCCTATTCCTGGAAGCTGGGAGTGTGGCTAGAGGTCCACGTAAAAGAGAAATTCATGCACAGTCTACTTTCTCTTTTTAAAAGATGAGAAAGGTTTCCATTCTCCTCTTCACCATATAAAACACTTCTTCCCCCCCTCCCAAAAAGCTGCAAGTGTCACCAACACCCCAGGAAGCCGGTGTCAGGCAGCAGCTTGTGAGGTGCAGCCCTCAGTGACCACGACCTGTCATAACCGGACTCTCCACCCCAAATCTCAGCGTTGCACCTTCTAAAGGGCTGTGATACATCATCGATATCAACGGCCTCCAATTTTACATAAAGCTTTTAATCGCAAAGATTAGCAGACTTCCGAAATTACTGGCAGGGCGCAGAAACCCCTACAAATGCCATCTGAAGGGTTCATGAAAATGTCATATTAAGTGTTCTATTTTAAAAGCACTTGTAATTCCAATGTGTTGATGCTCGCTTAAAAAGCAGCAGCAGGGCTGCTCGGGTGCTCAGTGGTGGAGCGTCTGCCTTGGGCCCAGGGCGTGACCCTAGGATCCTGGGATCGAGTCCCTCATCGGCCTCCCCACAGGGAGCCTGCTTCTCCCTCCTCCTGTGTCTCCACCTCTCTGCATCTCTCATGAATAAATAAAATCTTAAAAAAAAAAATTAAAAAAAAAACAGCAGCAGCAGCAACACTTCATTAACCAACAAATTTTTGCTTCTATTTTTTTTCCTTGCGCCTCCTCCTCCCTGAGCCAGAGTGGACCCGGGTAAGGGGGCGCTGGGGCACAACAGGCCGGGGCACACCCCCCACGGAGGGCAGAAGGGACAGTAGGGGAGCCCAGCCTGCCCACCTTGTGCACGCAGCACGGCAGGTGCAGATGCGGGTGCAGGTGCAGGTATGGGTGCAGGTGCGGGTGTGGGAACCGATGCGGGTGCACGTGCGGGTGCAGGTGCAGGTACTGGTGTGGGTGATGGTGCAGGTGCAGGTACAAGTGCGGGTGCAGGTGCGGGTGCAGGTGAGGGTGCACGTGAAGGTGCGGGTACAGGTGCGGGTACAGGTGCGGGTGCAGGTACAGGTGCGGGTGCAGGTGCGGATGCAGGCGCGGCACGGTCCGCCGTGGGCCACCAGCCTGGGGTACCACCTTCCCGGACGAGCGTCCGCGGAGGGCGCAGCGCCAGGCGGGCCTCCCCTGCCAATCCCGGGCCGGCTGAGGGCTCTAGGGCAAGGGGTGGCGCGGGGAGGGCGGCCTCGGCCAGTGGAACCCAGGCTGCAGGCTGGGGCGGCCCGCGCGGCGCCTGAGTTCTCTGCGGTGGAGACAGGCCGCAGCTCCAGGACCGCTGCCCGTGGAGGGCGCCCCACGGGGCGCAGGCAGGACGCGGGGCGGGGAAGGCCGGCGCAGCCTGTCTGCAGACGTGGCGGGGGGCTTGGGGCTAATCCCACAGCACAGTGCCCGCTGGGGCTGCCACGCGCTTGGTAGAAAGCCTCTGGCTGAACAGAGGCTCCCCGTTCTGCTGGCTTCGAACCAGAGTTCGCCTCCAACCAGCAGCCAGAGATGACCTATTTTGAAATAAGAGCTTCCGAGTGACTTTCAAGAGTTTCTGGTTAATGGTCACTGGCGGGGAAGAAGGCGCACCTCCCAGCCCTTCACTGCTTCCTCGACACCTGACCCATCTCCAGGGCAGGAACCCCGATTGCCTCTCCATGTCACCTGGATTCTCCGGTGGCCCATCAGCATCAACAAAGTGAGGTTCCAGAAAAAGAAATGGGAACAGAAAAGCAATTTTAACAAAATCAAGTGAGGACAAGAGAGGAGACAGTGAGAAAAATGTCTTTTTTTAAGCTATAGCCAATTCCTTATAATATTAATGATGGGAATCCTTGGGTGGCTCAGCGCGGTTCAGTGCCTGCCTTTGGCACAGGGCGTGATCCTGGAGACCCGGGATTGAGTCCAGTGCCTGCTTCTCCCTCTGCCTGTGTCTCTGCCTCACTCTCTCTATGTCTATCATGAATAAATAAAATCTTTAAAAAATATATTAATGATGGATTTCTATAAAAAGAACTAACTGAATCTCTTAAGTTTGGTTATCTAAAACAGAGATCAACAAACTCTTTTTATAAAGAGGGCCAGATGGTAAACATCTCAAACTTCACAGGCCATCCAATCTCTGCTGCACTCACTCAACTCTGTAACGGGCAAAGCAGCTACAGAGAATATATAAAGGAAGAGGAGTGGCTGTGTTCCAATACAACTCTATTTACAAAAAAAGGTAGTGGCCACATTTGGCCCACAGGCCACAGTTTGCCAACCTTTGATCTGAAGTAACGTTCGTTATACTGTGGCCCAATGAAATCTGGAACCTCAGAAATACTGTATCGGCCGTTGTTATCTGAAACCCTCTGTACTAAACTTGGGGCTTGCCCATTTCCACCATAAACTCCTGGTTTTTCAAATGCAATTAATAAAATGAGTCAATGAGATAAAACAAAAACCACACCTATTAAATTCATACTGAAATAAGACTAAAATATTTTGTGGTTATCCTAAATACTATCAAAAATGCTATGGATCCCAACAACTCAATATGATTAAATACAGAATTGAGGGAAGGTACCCAGTAAAGTCTATTAACACAAATAATCCAAGAAACCAAAAAGAAAGCAGTGGACAGGATAAAAAGCAAAACAGAGATTTTGGCAGACTCGTGGTGCTGGGGAGACAAAAGTGGAGTGCAGAAAGCATGAAGGGGCAGAGGCCTGGGTAAACACCCTAAACATTCAGACAGGACCCCTAAGGCCAGCCTTCCCTTGATCAAGATGAAGGGCGGTATGCCCACTAGGGGAAAAAAACTGAACCATCTCTGGAGATGGTGACACTATTCAGAGTCTCTACAAGTTTTCACACCCATCTGATACACAATTAAAAAAAAAAAAAATCACTCGGTTAGCCAAGAACCTAAAAGAAAGGGTGGGGTGGGCAGCAAACAACAGAAAGAGTCTGCAAAGTGAACCAGATCTTCAAATCCTCAGGAACGAACTTTAATTATGATCAATATGCTCCATAAATCGGTGGAAAATAAGGAGAACTTCATTCCAAAACTGCAATTTATAAAGAAGAGACGAATGGACTCTCCACAAAAGAAACAAACAAAAGTCCTAATCTTACGCTGGCTCAAACAGATCAAAAGATGCACTGCAACTAATAGAACAGTGAAAGAATATATATCTAGCAAGGTAACTGGGCAGGGGGTAGAATAACAACGACAAAAATGGAATGGCTAAAAAGGGAAGGCCAAGAGGGAGGGCAAAATGGGAACAAAGAAGAACTGGCGCAGAGAAAATAAATAAGAAGGTGATAGGCTTAAATCCCAATCTATCAGTAATGACATTACATGTAAATTAACTAGAAGCTCCAATTATAAGACAAAATGTAAGATTTTTTTTTTAAATTCTAGATGTTAGGATATGTCCTACATAGTAGAACACAGGAAGCTATCTTAAAAGAATGAACAAGAAATATTATGTGAATACTGCCCCAAAGAAAGCTAGCATGACTACATTTTTAAGACAAAAGGCACTACTAAAAATCGAGGAGTATCTCATCAAAATAAGACTCAAGACAGTAATATACGATAATTCTATATTTGAGTAACACTGCCAGAGACTACACAGTACAAACTGATGGAACTGAAAGGGGAAAAAAAAAAAGACAATTTTACAATCCAGAGTTGCTGGTTTGAAAACCTCTCCCTCCTCCCTCGGCAACAAACAGAACAAGCAGGCCGAGAAACGTTGAATGGCCTGGGTGGGAAAGAGTTGGGCCGCCCGATAACTAATTAATAGCATTAAGTGTGTGCCCTGGAAAAGAACAAAGTCTGAAAATCAATATCCAGCAGGTGCAGCGGCTGCGGGGCCACCCCTCCAGGTGGCTCCCCGAGCGGCAGGGAGTCGCGGCCCTGGGGTCACAGCTGAGCCCCTCTCCAGGCCACCCTGCCACCGCGAGGGTACAAAGGTCCAGACCCCTTGCGCCACAGTTCTGCTCCTTCGGCTCAGGCCTGCGTCCTTCGCAGGTGGCGTTCCCCCCACACGTTCTACAAAACTCGGGCAGTGCGTGCAGAGCTCTAGGCCAGGGTCTGTCCCTGGAGGATCCGGTCCACGCTGGCTGCCAAGGGGAGCGGTCCAGAACGCAGACCCAAAGCCCAGATTCTGCAGCTGGATCAGGTGATGGGTGAAGTACGCACAGGCCTTTTTGCGAGCCCTTTCAATTCACCGAAGTTTTTAAGAAATTACAAACTTAGTCAGGAAAAGGGCAAAGGATCCCAGCTGAAGGAAATGCATTGGCAGGTGGAATAAGCTCAGGCTTCTCAGAGGTTGACAGGAAGTGGCAATTATAAGGTCTATGGAATCAGCTGTTGCTGGGATGGCAACACATTGGGGGGGGGGGGGGGGATGAAAAACCAAGAAGGATTTGAGGTGACAAGTGAAAAGTAAGAAGGCTTCTTTCATCCGGTGCGGTTAGAAAGCAGCAAGGGTGGAGGACTGGGGCCTAGGAGCTAATTATCAGGGCAGCAGATCCTCAAAGAAAGCTGGAATACTCAATCCTGAATACTCAACGCTGCCAAGACTGCTATTCTGAGGTCAGGATCCTCCGGCCTAGGAAGAACTGAGACCCTTAAGACTTCCTGTAAGGACAAGTGGGTCAATACTTGAAAACCCTGAAACTCCAGATCGTCTTAAAATTTCTAGGCCTGCGAAAGTGGCCCAGTACCTGCTCTCCTACAAGCAATACTGATGCTTCTACCTTGTAGGACATACAAGCTCCCATTAGGATCTACTCCCACCCCCTCTCACGACCATCAGACCAGTAAGAAGAATCAAGGGAAAGGAGTAATGACCAGAAGGGAGTACAGGAAGGCCTCTATAGTACTGACAATGTTCTGTTAGCTTCACCTGGGGGGAGGGGAGGTCACATGAGTATGTTCATTTTGTAAAAATTTACTGAGCTCCATACTTAAATATACTGGTTTTGTCTGTTGCACTTCAATAAATAGTTTCTTCTTTAAACAATGACATTTAATTTACATTTTTAAAGAAAGTGATTTAAAACATTTCCACATTTATGGTGACTATAGCCTGTCACTGTCACATTAAGCATCCATGTTTCTCTTTATTTACATAGTAAGGCAGCTACCATATTAATTAAAATTATTATTTTAGAAATCTTAATTGTCAAGAAAACAACCTTCAAATACACATTAAGTGACAAAATGACAAATGTAATCAAATCGTGACAATTTCTATTTATGTTCGTATACTAAATTGATAACAATCACTGCACATGTTGAAAACAAAAGTAGATATATCATTTATAGGTTACTATATGCCAAGCACTGGGCTAAGTGCCTTAAATGCATTACTCATGTAATTCTCATAATGATTTTCACTTATTAATTCTGAATAGATACATCTGTTAAGACATTGCTCTAGATGTGAAAGATTTAATAGCACACAAAAAGTCCAAGTCTCACCTAGTGGTGCTATTACTATGCCCAAGAGGAAACTCAGGCTTATTCAGGTTAGCCATGGCACCCCATGGTCACTGAGGTAGACTGACCAACCCCACATGCATTCCCAACCTCTCCCTTGCATACTTATGCCACAGATGCTAAAAAGCAAAGTAATCTCCCAGCCTGTCTTTCAGCTAAGATTGATATGCGACCTAGTTTTCCAAACATAAGCAAAAAGTCTATTATCCTCCCCCGCCCCCCCCAAAAAAAAAATCAGCAAAAGTTTCTTGTCCCAGTGAAAGCTGTTTCTGTCCTTCCCCCTTTCTCCCTTCCTGCATTGTGGATACGATCCTCAAGCTGAAGAAGCCATGATGTTCCAGGAGAAGGGGTAAAGAATCAGATACCAGCCCTGACATCGCTGAACATTACACCAAAGCCAGCAGCTATCTAGACTCCTAGATTTCTCATTATGTAAGAAAAATAAACCCCTCTTTTTGTTTGTACCCCTGTTGTTCCTTGAAGCTGAAGGCATTCCTAACAGGAATAAGGAAAGGAGATTCAAAGCTATGTCCATCTCCAAAGCATCAAGCTGGAGAATTTTTCTAGGAAAGCTTACTCCAAACTGTAAATACATGTTACTTTCCACATAGAAATGTTTGTTTCAAAGCCAGACAGCTTTAATTTCTAAAAAATCAAGAAGACAAATCATCCAAGAACTCTGTTCTTGTCATTTTTTTTTTACTTGATTGCTGCACTGAGTAAGCTTGTATGACCCTTTCTTGACGTTTAAGTATAGCTTTTTACACACTATCCTGTGAACAATAATGTGCTTTGAGCTGTTCAGAAGTATTATGCTTTAAAATTAATAATATGAAACTTTTTCCAATTTTCCTATACATAAGAGTCTGGATTATTTTTAATTGGCAAGTTATAACTATTAATCTTCAATAGTTAAGACCTAAATCCAAGAAGATAAATGCCCTCCAGAAACAAAAGCAGTAACAGAAGATACATCTGTAAATACCTTTTCATTAAAAGAGGTATCTCTGATAATTGAAAAGTACTTTTCCTCCTTAAATATGGTAGATTAATAAATGTCTCCTTCAAACAAAAAATACTCATGTTCAGGTTAAGTTCAAAAATCGAATTAAAATTTCATTTTAAAAAAGTCAATCCTTGCCCTCTTTCAGTTCACAATAGGGGAAATATTTTTAGTGGTTAAAATTGGTAATTGTCTTGAATCCTCTATAATGAGCATCCATAATATATTCCTGTTAAATCACATATCCGTGACCAAACTAAAGGAGAGTCAATAGGGTTGATTCCACAAACACATATCCAACACTTTGACTATACTAGGCCCTATGAGGAGGTGAGGATTCCCTGTCCTTTTAGTCTAGTGAAAGATACAAACATGTCAATTTTTGTAACATGTTTAATTCAAAAAAAAAAAAATGAGGAGGTGAAGATTCCCTGTCCTTTTAGTCTAGTGAAAGATACAAATATGTCTAAAGGTCAATACAGAGACCTTTAGATTGAATAGATATAGGGATGGTGACGGTATTAACGGAGCCACGAAGGCTTCCCACTGACCTCTAATCACTGTGTCTTTCCTCCTTCCCACTACTCTCCACTGATTATCCTTACCAGTAGCAAATAGCAAATCACCACCTCGGGCCCAGCCTCTCCTATAAACAGCTCCACCTGGAGTGTCAGACACCACAAACTAAAATATCCAAAAGTGAACTAAACATCTTTCCCCACAAACTGCCTCCAGTTATTTTCTACTTCAACCAGTAAACACTACCATCCACCTGGTCACTATGATGGAACCTGGAGTGTCTTTCATTCAACCCTGTACCCCCACATCCAATCAATTACCAGATTATAAAAATTTAAAAACAACAGAAATAAATAGAAAATAAAGACCATAAAACTCCACAAAACTAAAAGCTGGTTCTTAAAAAAAAAAAAAAAAAAAAAAACATTAAAAAGACAGATAAACTTATGGCAAGACTGACCAAGAAAAAAGAATGCAAAGATAAGAAGAATCTCAGAGGGCATAACTACAAATCCAGTAGAAAAAGAAATGTAGGGAGAAGAAAGAATACAAATAATAATGTTATGTCAATAAATCTAAAAATCTTAGATGAAATGGACAGTTTCCTAAAAGGCAGTGTGTGCGCTTGCATGTCTACAAAACTAACTTTGAAATACGAAAGAAGGGCAGCCCTGGTGGCCTAGCGGTTTAGCGCCGCCTTAAGCCCGGGGTGTGATCCTGGAGACCTGGGATCGAATCCCATGTCAGGCTCCCTGCATGGAGCCTGCTTCTCCCTCTGCCTGTGTCTCTGCCTCTCTCTCTCTCTCTCTCTGTCATGAATAAATAAAATCTTAAAAAAAAAAAAAAAGAAATATGAAAGAAAAACCAAAAATAGCCGAGAAATTTTTTAAAAACATCACCAAGCTAAAGAGCTTTTCCCAAACAGATATCAAAATTTACTGAAAGTACAAGTGAAGCAGGAAAAAACAAGACCAAAAGAACAGAAAAACATCCCAGAAACAGAACCGCTCATGTATGAAAACTTTGTGCCTGACAGAACAGGCTTACTTAAGTGGCACAGAGACAACTGGTTATCAATTATTTTTATAAGAAATAATACACTTCCATGCCTACATACACATAAGAATTACCATCTTGCACTATGCACAGAGGAATAAAGACCTAAATGTGAAAAGTAAAACTTTAAAATTTTTTGAAGAAAACAGAAAAGTATCTTCATGGCATCAAAGTAGAAAGATAAGACCATTAGACACTGACTAATCCAGTCTATTCGTCAAGAAAGACAACTGAAAAAAATGCAAAAACAAGTCACGGACCAGAAAAAAAAAATCCTCGTAATACGTACACAACCAGTATGTAAACAAAAGGTAACCCAATTTTTTCAAGATTGGCAAAAGACACAGACTGGTAATTTTCAAAAGAGCATCTGAAAAAGTATTCAACCTCGGTACAAATCAAGGATATGCAAACTAAATTAACAATAGAATACCATTTCATATCCATTATCAGAATAAAAACTTTAAATTCTGGCAAAATAAAACCAAGCTAAGGAGCAACTGGAACTCCCATATACTGTTAAGTGGCAGGCAATGCTCCATGACTCCCTAATTCCCCTCATGGGTAATATCCGAAAGAAACTCCCACATGTGCACAAAAGACATACAAAAGAATGTTTAGGACAACAATGTTTATAAAAGCAACTGCCAGAAATATTATTAGCTTGGGCCAGGCCCTACCCACCGCCCCCAAAGGAGAATTAACAGCCAAGGACTGCTTCACGGATTAGGTTCCTGGTTTGAGGGTTCCTAATCCACTGAGTTAAAATAAAAGTGACTTGCAAACTTGAATGTTGATCTCTGTTAGCGTTTTAAAAACACTTTAAAGATATAAAAGTGATATCATGAGACACATCAAAGAAAATCACAGCTAACACACCAAACACTATATAAAATCTATGACTACACCTCTTTACTATTTATCTAATAGAAAACATAGCAAAATCCTTCTGACTTAGAAAAGTCAATACTCTAATAAGTTCCACTTGTTGCAAATAAAAGAAAAATTATCATCCTTCTGTTCTTGGGCCAACCTCCTAATATATGGTGGAATTAAAGAACAAAATTTTCTAGGGAAAAAAATACTAAATTTCTATATTTATAATTATTATGATTCTTCATTTAGAAAAACTGTATTTTAATTTCTGCATTTCATAAAACAGCATATTAACTTTGTTAAATTAAGTATTAATTTTGTTAAATCTTAACCCACCTAAAAAAACATTAAAGAAAACTAATGGCATAAAAACTCCACTTGACACTGGGTGTTGTTATACTAGATGTTGGCAAACTGAGTTTAAATAAAATACAAATATATATCTCTATAAAACAAAACAAAAACAAAAAACTCCACCTGGCAGTTTGAGCTGGTCTGCCTGTTTCATGAAAAAATATCAGGGCATAGATTTAGGAAGGTTGGAGGCACGCTGAAATTTATAGGAGTCTCTAAGAGTCTGATTGCAAACTGATTGCAAACTGGCAGCATTGTCTCCATATGATGACCCTAAAATGAACTGAATTATGAATTTTCACAGTGGATTCTGATGGCAATTCTGATCATATTAGAGATATTGGATATTTTTTAGACATTTTTTAGGGGAAAAAAACAATGCTCAAGGAAAATTTTCATCAGAACATCTTCATCTGTCTCATTTGTTTCAAGTATAATACAAGCACTTTTGGAAATAAAATGACTAAGAGTGGAGGAGAGAATTATTCATGGTATTTGGAATGGTTAATTTCATGTGTCAAGCTGATTGGGTCATGAGGTGCCCAGATATTGGTTAGCATTATTTCTGAGCCCTGTCTGTGAGGGTGTTTCTGGATGAGATTAGCATTTGAATTGGTAGACTTAAGTTAAGTAGATGGTCCTCCCCAAAGTGGGTCGGTCTATCCAATCCTTTGGGAACTTGAATATAACAAAAAGGCTGAGCAAGTTAGAATTCACCCCCTCTGACTGACTGTTGAGCTGAACATAGGTTTTCTCCTGCTCTTTGAATGGGGCTTACACCACTGGCTCTACTAGTTCTCAAGCCTTCAGACTTACACTAGAAGTTATCTCCCACTGGCACTCCTGGTTCTGAGATCCTCACACTTGTACTAGAACATACAAAATGAGTTCTTTGGACTCCGAGTCAAAGGCTGGGGCCTTTGGACTCTGACCAGAACGACACCACCAGCCTTCCTGGGCCTCCAGCCTACAAATGGCAGATTTCAAGACTTTCCAGGCTTCATAATTACATGAACCAATTCCTTACAATCTTGTGTGTGTCCTATTGGTTCTGTTTCTCTGGAAAACCCTAAAACAATATTGTATTTTTGAATTAACGTTTGTTTACAGAGCCAATACAAATCAAATAAGTAAACACAAAATAACATCCTTCCTTTTTTTTCAAAACCGAGTTAAATTTGGACTTTGAAAACAGTATACAAATTCTTTATTCATTCTGACTTCTTAAAATCAATTAACGCTGCTCAATTGAGTTGTTACATTTATAATTTTTAAAAGCTTATCATCAGAGCTTTGTAGCTATTTTGAGTATAATTCTAAAAATACAATGCAGCCTCACAAGGAACGAATAAAATAATTTTAAGTTGTTGATTCCAAAAGAATAAATATTTTGAAATATTTTGAAACATAAAATTAGCCTTCATCTTAAAAGCCATTAACATTAATCTGAATGTTTAAAGAGGCCCGTAAGTGGGTCATGAGATATTTTGCTCCCAGGCTCAAAATCTGTATACAAGTTGTTCCCTGGAAAGAATTTTCAACCAAAAGTTATAAAAACCAAAAGAAGGATTAATAATGGAAAGTCTGACCTAACATCAGCCTGACTGCTATGATGATAGTCTACTCAGCGGTATCCTACAACTGTTCCTTCTACTCAGAGTTTGAATGATCCTTAGTTCTTTCAACTTGAGAGATGCCAGTATCTACTTTTTCTCTCAGCTGTGATTTATATATAACTAATCAAATTATAAGACGTTGGGGTTCATACGATCAGGGATAATTAATATGATAATTAATTATCACATAATTAATTAATTATATTAATATGATAATAATTATGATAATTAATCATAATTAACAAAAAATAACTAAACTTTTAAATGCCTATACCACTGTTCATTCTTTTCCAACGTGACATCAGAACCAGTAAAACCTTAATTCAAATATGTAATAAGCCACATATAAACTAAGCTAAAATTTAACACTGATGTATTTCCTTAAGCAAATCGTTACTTTAGGACTTTGAAAAAAGACTCGAGAGTAATAATTTTACTGAAATATCACTGGCATACAAATCTTATTTATAATCTACAAATGATTCTGTTCTACTCATTCAAGTAAACTTGGCTCAGGGTAGTGAAAAGAAAACATGAGAGTCAACAGTCATGAATCTAAGATCTGGTTCCACTGCTTACACATATAACCTGCCATGTGTCACTGAACCCCACTGAGCATCAGTTTTCTTCTTTTTACAAAATGGAGATGGTGACACTTCCATGACCTACTACACAGAGGACTCGGTGACATAAATTATGAATACATTTTATTAACTCTGAAAGCAGAACTCAAATGTAATATATTACTATGCTATTACAAGTATATCATTTGAAAAATACAGTAACATTTTAGATATTATCTAAAAAATAATGTCGGGAGAGCCAATCTGTCACGGGTCCCACATGTCCCTGTATGGTCTCACTGAGTAAACCAAACTACATGGTGCGCTGACCTTGAGCCCTTTCTGTATCTAGTGATCAAGGTAACCACAGTGTAACTTCAGCACAACTGCTCATTTGCTAGGTGACCCTGACAGGTTTGGTTGCTACTTGCTACAAAAGGTGCTGAGCCCTCAGTCCTGGATTTCCCAGCTGCAACCCAACTCCCTGCAAGCACAGCCACCATCCATCCAAGTGCATCACATCTCACCAAGGTACGTGTGAGCAGGAGAGCAAGCAGTACCTATACCGATGCTTGCGCTGTTTGTGACAGTTTTAAAAACTGTCTTGCTCTGACAGCTAAGTCTCATTGTCTACTTTCACACCTATGAAGCTGTGGCAAACCCAACCTGCTTGTTTACTTAGTCATTTCCTTTGGGACCCTGTTATTTCATGCATTGTCTCTGAGGTCTGGTTTCTTTCCTAAAAATCTTGGTGCAAGCAGTACGCTGAGATACGAGATGATGATTTTTTGGAAGCCCTCCACAGGGCCCTGCTAGAAGACCACGTGGATACAATTGTTGAAACAGGAGTCCCCTAAAAAGAGATGGATGGAATCAGCACCAAAACAATTTGGTTCAGAAACTGAACTATGGGAGCCCCAAAGCATCCGACTGGTTGAAACCAAAACAGTCTGGTTAAAACCAAAAATGCCTCTACAGATCCAGATTCCTCCACAGAAATCAATCCCCTAGTCCTGGAGGAACAACAGAGCTGAGTGGCAACCTTAGAACATGCTACCTAACCCTGAACCCTCGCACCCTGATTTATCAGCCTTTAAAGAAAAGGGGGACCAGAGATGGAGCCAAGATCTGTCCATTCCCAAAGAAGGACGGCAGGGGAAGGAAGTCAGGGTGGGAGACAGAAGCTTTTCTGGATACTGATGTTCCAGGGGCTATCTTGTCAGCTTTCTTGAAGGGCAGAAGCCACACACTCAATTGGCTTAAGTTGGAAACAGAATAAAAATAGAAGTTATGGGACACCTGGGTGACTCAGTGGTTGAGCGTCTGCCTTCGGCCCAGGGTGTGATCCCAGGGTCCTGGGATCAAGTCCCACATCGGGCTCCCTGCAGGGAGCCCACTTCTCCCTCTGCCTGTGTCTCTGCCCCTCTCTCTCTGGGTCTCATGAATAAATAAACAAAATATTTTTAAAAATAATAAAAAATAAAAGTAGAAGCTACTGGAACAATCCAGGTGGGGACATCTGGATCCATCTGGATCCTTGCTGGGCACTGCTGCTGCCATTCCTCTCATTACTGCAAGTACACTCCCTACTGCAGTTGTACTCTAAGCGCTCACTAATCCGAGGGGTCTTTTCTCAACGTGGAAGATCTGCTTGCTAAAGGTGACAATAAGACAAGTGCATTAACACATCACGTAGTTAGGCAGTTCTCTCTCATGTTACACAACAAAAACAACACAGAGAAAAAGAGGGAGGAAAAAAGAAATCACAATTTTGATGAAAAACCTAAGGGCAGCAAGAATACTGAGAGATGTGATATTGCAATAAAATCACCTTGTGTGGCCTTGTGAAAGAGACTCGTGGGAGCTGGAGGCCTACGGTGGATTGTCACCAACTGAATCCAGTTGTTGCCCATTGCTCTGGCTATTCCAAATATGGCTATTCCAAATATTGTGACTGTGACTGAATCAACTGCACAAACTGACGACCCTGGGTATGCCTTCTTGGCCACTGCTAATGCCTCTCCCTCTCTCCCTCTCTCTCTCTGCTAAGGCCTCTTTCCTAATCCCTTTGGTACCATAAGATCAGTATCAGCTTACCTTCACCTGCAGGTTCCAAGACAGGTTTACTAATAAGTAGCCTCAGGGGTCCTAGAATTCTCTTGCTGTTTCCACCCGTGCAACATGGAGCAAGCCCTTTCCCTTCAGCAAAGACTTGGTTCCACTACATGAATGGTATCGCACTGAGACGCTCAAATAAAGGGCAGGTGGCAACGGCGCTGGAACAGAAACTGACTCACATGAAAGCCCAGGGGTGGTTCCATTAATCCTGATAAGACACACAGGGACTTGCAAATTCCAAGGCAAATTCTTGGGAGCAACGTGGGCTACCCTGAGTCAGTAAAGGAAAAATTACTCATCCTCTGGCCTCTGGCTACCAAAAAGGAGGCCTGGCACTAAGTTGGACTATTTGGTACCGGAGACAGTATGTGCCTCAATAAGGTGATCCTGCTCAGGTGACACAGACTTCTGGTCCCATAAAGCAGTGCAAGTACTGTTCCCTGGCAGTAGAGCTCATGCCCCAGAGCAAATGCTCAGGAACCTATCCTTAATTTTAGCCAACGAGGCTATACAAGCTCTAGAAGGTCAGTACATCAGTTTGAACTCTCTTGCACAAGCCATACGGGTAACACTCTAGCCTTAAACTACACCCTGGCTGAGCAGAGTATATAGGACTTAGTATCACCAGACGGTGGAACAATCCACATATCTCACAAGAAAGGAAGTTAAATTACCTGAAATAAGACCAATCAGTACTCTCTGGGTTTTTGTTCAGTTGGCTGAACCCAGAATCCTGGGGTACCTGAGATGAAAACTGCAGGTTGGCTTCATCCGACTGACAATCATCCTCATCAAGTGTGGCATGAGACCATCCGAATGGATTTGGTCTCAGCATCTCTAATCTGAACTGCTGACGGTGTGGCATACTCATGTGAAAGTTGACTTCAGCCAATGTTTACAGCCAAAGGGTGGACTATTTGAAAAGGCTATCTATCATGGGTCCCAAGAGCCCCCATACAGCCTTCTGACCAAGTGCACCAAACCACAAGTACACCAACCAATCCTCTGTCCTTCGGCCATTTCTGTAGCTAATCATGTAGGTCAAGGCAACCACAGCATGACTGCAGGGGGATGCAGTGCTCCCTGCCTGCCCCCATGAGGGGACCCGCTTGCTTACTTACCACTTGCTTCGAATGGTGGTGAGCCCTCAGCCCTGGACTCCTAGGCTTTGACCCAGCTCAGTGAAAACACAGCAACCACCCAGGCCCATCTTACAACCTCCATGGGATTTGCGGGTAAAAGAATCTGCTTGTTATCCCGATGCTCCTGCTATTTCCTGTGCTATAATAAATTGTTTTGCTCTGATCTCTGAGTCTCTCTCTGTCCACTTTCAGACCTACGGAGTTACGGCAAGACATCCTTGCCTGCTTTGTCACTGACTTTAGAATCTTTGTACTCCTTGCCAGCCTGCACAATGGCCGGAAAATAACAATACTGAACAATGACCACAGTAACAACTTGTTCTACACACAGGATGCTGGTATTTCAAACCTTTAAAAGGAACTGTGAAAGTAAGAGAAAGTTCAATAATTCAGAATATTTACTTTGATGGACCTGATTTTTTTATTTCATCAAACATCACAACTGATATGCCTGACCATCACCTGAATGCATTACCGAACCGAAAATTAAGTAGAAAGATAATACATCAATAGCTATGGAAATAATTTCAATTATATCCTTTCACAAGTAAAAATAATTTCCACTAATCATTTTACTGTTCTAAACATATTTATCATAAATTTAAATAAAATGACAATTAGAAAGATGATCTGGTAACATAAATCTTCCAGGTAGTTAAAAATTGCAGCATAAATTATCTCTTTCCTGCATTATCGCACAGTTCCTTTGAAATAAGGTCATCTTCTAGGGCCAAGATCCTGTGTACATGCTTTAACAAAGAAAATGATTTATAGATTTTCATTTTCACTTTCCATATTTCAGTATGCACCCACTGGTACAGCCTCAGGAAACTAAAACAGAAACAAACGACAACTTATCTGGAAGACAAAGTAGCCAATCACCAAACTGAGTTAAGTCCAACAAAACCCAGCTTTATACATTTACATATAATTTTTTTTATGCAAACTCTGTTGAAACAAATAACAATACTACCTTTCTCCTCCCTCTGGCCCCTTTCATCCATTGTTATTTCCTCACCAATTTGTAGTTAAGACTTACACCCATCATACAATGTGCAGAAAACAACTGCAGTTCAGACTATACGAGGAAGGTACCTGTTTTCTTATCAAATTCAACAATTTTCAGCTTTCTGAAAGGCTGTTTTCCTGGATGACACTTTGGTTAGCATGAATACGTGGGTCTCAACTTTTAAGAATACAAGAAGAAATACACCCATAAATTAACCTCAACTTCAGTGTGTGTTGCTCACAAGTACATTGTGTACTCAGTACAACACTCTCATTAGTTGAGAAAAAGTTAAGAATAATAGTCTTTAATGTTTAAGTCAGTTCGGGCACAGTTAAGAAAAAGAAAAGGCATATATAAAAACAAAGCAAAAAATCTCCTTGAGTATGCTCCTGTTATATCTGTGCCCACTTATGCCCACTGCTCAGGAGACAGCAAAAGGTCACTATAAAAAGCAGTCAACAACAACAAAAACAGCTTCCAAATCCATCATATCCTGGGGAGTGGGGAGATCAATGTTCTCCAAGAAAGGAAAGGTAAAAATCAGTCACAATGCTAAACGTTTTGAGGAGAACCTGATCAGTAAGGCAAAACCAACCGCACACATGCTAAAAACCCAGAATTAGTTGTTGGGAAGGCAATTTAGCTGTCACCTTAACACATTTAATGCACAGATAGCCATAAAATTAGGATAGATAAAAAAATAACACGATCACAGCTGATTTTGGAGGAAGGCCCTAGTAAATTTATTTTTAGGTCAAAATGCACAATGGGAAGCAAGTCAGTATAATTATAGATCAAATCTCCTAATGCCACAGGTCTTTTTCCATTTTTGGCAATTCACATACCGCACCACCATTTTCTTCTACAGTCTCAGGCTGACTCAATTTGTGTTCTCACTCAATTTCACTGACGCGGACATGGCCAATGACACAGATCTAATTAAAAACCTTTAACCTAATCCATTTGAGTATTTTTATGTTTACATCCTTACCACTTTATTTAAGGGCCTATTATAGGCCAGGGACTACACTAGGCACTCGGCATAAAACCTGCACAAAACTGATGGGAACTCTGCCCCCGAGGACCCTGCAGTCTAGTTAGAAAGACAGGCTTTGATGGGGAGTGTGAGAAGTTTGACAGGTGAAAAATGCAAGGTGATAAGGGAGCATCTAACAGAGTTTGGGGTGGGGGTGGGGGTGTAAAGGAACTCTTCCGGCTGAAGAAGTGAGCAGAGGGTCTTATGGCTAAGTAGGAGCTCATTTAGGAAGGGGATATGGGAAGGGGAAGAACCAGAGCTGGGAAGGATCCAGGCAGCACTGTCTCCAGATAGGAGGTATTTCCTCTCTCTGCCTAGTGCTCATTATATACAGAAAGGTTACATTTCATAGTGGTCAGAGGTGGCTGTTAACTTTCAATATGTCAAAACTTGGTATTTCTTAAATTTCTTATGTTTCATATTAGACCACTATAATTCAAGAAATGACACTCTTAGTTCAAGTCAGAACAAGACTTGAATAAGACTTTAATAGATCTATCAAGAAAGCTTTGCTGAGGCACATGGTGAACTGGGAGAGATTCATTCCCTCCTCCCAGGGAGGTATAAAGTAAAAAATGTATGTCTAAAGTGGTTTCACAAATCTGGTTCACACACAAAAGGAGGCAATCGTTGATCTTCATTAAAACAAAGTATCTGCCTGAAAACCTGGCTTATCTCAACTGATGGACCCAATTCCCAATCATAACAAGTTCAAACGCAGATTCACTAAGCAAAAAATCTTTTGAGGAAAAAAACTATAAAACATGGATGGTAACTGCTAAGTAAAAGAAACATCTCGGAGACAGAAGGTGGAAATCTATAGTAATGTGTCTCTATTAGCATGCTTGTCCGTATTTTGGAAACAGAAGACTGAAGATTTTATTTTTAATACAAATGTTCTTAGTACCTTTCAAAAGCATCTTGTCCCCAGACTCTCCCAGAACCGCCAGCAATATTCTGTTTTGGATTAGGATGTTTTGTCATTGCATTCATGAAGATAAGGATAATCTCGGTTTCATTGCTGCCATCACCGTTGCGGTGTGTGTATTCATGCTTTAAAGTTGGTAAAACTAAACACAGACCAAATCTAAGGATCTTTAAGTCCAACATAGTCACAAATCTTCTACAGTTTTGAATGATCTTGAAAAATAATCAAACAGCTCAAATATACAAGCAGTTTAAATATTTAAAATGGGAAATACAGGGCACCTGGGTGGCTCAGTCGGTTAAGCATGTGCCTCAGGCTCAGGTCATGGTCCCAGAGTTCTGGGGTCCAGTGTTGGGCTCCCTGCTCAGTGGAGAGTCTGCTCCTCCCTCTCCCCTCCCCGTGCTCACTCTCTCTTGCACTCTCTCAAATAAATAAAATCTTTTAAAAAATGAAAGAAAATGGCAAATAGATTCTGAATTTTCCAACAATAACCATGTAAAATTGGTCTGTCAGTCAAATAGGTTCACAGGAAATCAGGCAACACCTATCAGTTGATGAAATCAGTTCAGAATTGCACAGCGTTTTTTATCCACTCATTCAAAAACACCACCTAGTTATAAGGTCATAAACTAATTATAAAGAATTCTGATGCCTAAGTAAGTAAAATATTATGCACACTTACTTATAACGTAGCTACCATTTGTGAAAACTGTCCAATGAAGAGCATCAAAGCCTTGGATACTACTAGAGTAGCTATTGCATTGTGAATAATCAATGAATAGTAAGCAACATCAATACTTTTCTTAAAAACTAGTCTGGCATGTACATATCTCATTTAAAAAAAGCTATTGCTAATTAAGCATCAAACTGTTAAATGAACAAGTACCACCAATACACACAATATCCAAATAAGTCCAAGAAAAGTCTCTAAACTCTCAGATCTATCTGTGATGTCCTCTTAAGAAAAAAGAATACGAGAGAAAAATAAATTAACAGCTGATAAGATTTTAGACTTTAACTCTAGACTTTAAAATGCCTTCTGAAGTGATTTGCTATGTTACTCGTGTTCATACTTTGTCCCCAATGTTTAGAACATGTTAGACACACAGTAGGCACCCAAGTATTTGCTGAATGAATGAAAAAACCTAAGGCCTATCTAATCCTGCTTTGTTTTAGTGAACTTAAAAAACAATGGTTAAAAACTGATGCTTAATGCTAATTAAGAGAGGAAAAAAGCACCAAGGATTTGGAATTTTGTTTCATGAACAGACTACTACGCATGTTTAGGACATCATTAGCTATATATGTTTATCTGTTGTAAGTCAGAGGTACTTCAGAATATAATGTTTAGTAGAAGGCTAACATGGAAAATAATCAATTCACTGCAATTAAAGTAATTACCTTAGAATACCTTTCACCAAATCTTCTACTAGGTCATTCTTCTGTTTAAAAAGATTTCTAGGGGATCCCTGGGTGGCACAGCAGTTTGGCGCCTGCCTTTGGCCCAGGGCGCGATCCTGGAGACCTGGGATCGAATCCCACTTTGGGCTCCTGGTGCATGGAGCCTGCTTCTCCCTCTGCCTGTGTCTCTGCCGCTCTCTCTCTCTCTCTCTCTCTGTGTGACTATCATAAATAAATAAAAATATTTTTAAAAAATTTTTTAAAAAAAGATTTCTAATTGTTCTCCACTAGCTTTAGAATAAAGTCCCAATCCCTTAGCCTGGATTGCAGACCTCTATTTATTCAACAGGAATCTACTGACTTCCTTCTTCAAAGCTGGCAGGTACTTATGATAAAAAGATGGACTACAACTGGACCTCGCCATTAAAGAATTCATAACCGACTTAAGAAGTATTCAGAAGCATCTGCCAGAGTTATAGCCAGTAAAAATCAAGAAAAGTCTCAAGTTTCAGGTTATTAGGTGCAATCTCAAGAATGGTTCTCAGATGGGGAGTTATAGAGCTGGTTTTTCATTTTACAAATACCACTTTGGCTTCTATAAGGGAAATGAATCAGAGCCTCATGTCCCACTATTTTTGCCAAACTGGCCCATTTTTGAGCTTTAGAAATCCGAATTTCATCTACCGCAATGGCTTCCCCTCAAAGCCCAGCACAAATCCCCATGCTCCCACGGGACCTTCATGGAGTCCATCCAAATCAACAGAGAACTTCTCTTCTTTTGTTGTCCCAGTAGCAGTCCTATATTAGGGCGTACTTCTCAGCCTCTAAGGACCATCCTTATACTGTTAATGATACTATCAGTCCAGATTATAAAGTCCTTGATAACAAAGGCTGTACTGGATTCCTCTGAATCTCCCACTGTATTTAGCACAGTGCTTTTCCCACAATATGCCTTCACAAGATATAATGAATAACTACCATCAGTTGGATTGTACCTACTGAAACATTAGAGTGTGTGAAAGTCCCTAAGTAGATGGTTAGCAAAGAACAAAGAGTTTAAAAGTTAACAGTTCCTAAATTCTGAAAACAGAAGAACTATTTCCAAAAACTAACCCTAAAATCCATGCATTGTTCTTTTCCAGATGGCTTAATTACTTGTAATACATACAGTAATGGGTCCAGCAGCAAGAATACCAACCAGAAAACCAGCCTCAAGTCTTAATTCATAATTATAATCTTGGGCTGTTAAGAAAGCAGGCACACATTAATCTCTCTCTCTCTCTCTCTCACACACACACACACACATTTACTTACACCCATTTCCTTTCTTTCCAGTTCAAAGACTAAGAGATTTTTTTAAAAAGCCTTGTCCCCAAAAAAAAAAAAAAAAAAAAAAAAAAAAAAAAAAAGCCTTGTCCCCTTAGAAATAGAGGTCAAACTGACCTACTTATTATTTAACTGACAATTAAAAGAGAAAAACCCAGAATGGTGAAACCATTAATGTATGTCCAACAACACCTTCCTAAATGAAAGCTGCCCATCAGATTATGTACATATCTAGTTCTTCTGGGATTTACAGTTTTGCAGGCAAAAGTGTACGGTTAAGTATATAAGAGCTGATTACTCTGATACCCTCTACTGACTTCTCTCTGTTGCCTATCTTTTGATTATTTTACTCTTTATTTCCATCAAACAGACCTAAAGAATACCTACCCATATTTTGTTTAATATGTCAAACACACAGAGGTGCCTAGGTGGCTCAGGTCATGATCCCAGAGTCCTGGATAGAGCCCCATGTCAGGCTCCCTGCTGAGCAGGGAATCTGCTTCTCCCTCCCTCTCTGCCCCTCCCCCTACTCCAATCTCTCTCTCTCTCTCTCTCTTTCTCTCTCTCACATGCTCTCAAATATTTTTTTAATATGTCAAACACATGAAGATATTTTTAAATTGCACATTTTATCTCTTTTTACATTAAAGCATAAAACTCGGTGTCCTAAGAAATGCAACTATTTCATTAACTGGCATAGTTTAACAAGGTCTCTACTTCAATTCAAGCACTTACCCTTTCACATCTTATCTTTAAGAAGCTGATTTGTTTTATGCTGTTAAAATATTAAAAATAAAAAATAAAATAAAATATAGTTTAAATTCAATTTGTGGATTAGTCCACCATCTAGGTAGGATTTTCTAAATAATCATTTCTTCCATTATGGCACTGAATAAACTCCTAAGAATCATACAACCCTACTCGTTTAGAACTTTATTTTTGTTGTTGTTGTTGTTTACTTCTTTGGTAATCTTATCAATGTTACTGAGGAGAATCCCACAAACACAAATACTACAAGGGGGAAAAAACACCGGAATATGACACAGAGGATACAACTCTTAACCAACTTTTACCAAGAACTTTCTTTGTGACATCAGACCATCCCTCAGAGCCTTAGTTACCTCAAATATCAAATGAAGGTACTGGATTATATGATCTCCAAAATCCCTTCCAGTCTCAAAAATCCATTCAATCCCAATTTCTTCTGAAATAAACAAAAATAAGTCATGTTGTACAAATTCAGAAGTTCTTTATTCAAGCGGGCAGCAATTATAAATTACTACCCCAGAACAGAGCCTCCTAGCAATGCACGATTAATTCCTAAGAGATCCCTTAATTAAAATCTTCATGGAAGGGATCCCTGGGTGGCGCAGCGGTTTAGCGCCTGCCTTTGACCCAGGGTGCGATCCTGGAGACCCGGGATCGCATCCCACGTCAGGCTCCCGGTGCATGGAGCCTGCTTCTCTCTCTGCCTGTGTCTCTGCCTCTCTCTCTCTGTGTCTATCATGAATAAATAAATAAAATCTTTAAAAAAAAAAAAAAATCTTCATGGAAGACAGCACTATTGGATAACAATCAATGATCAATTAATTTAAAAAATAAAATGCCAAGAAGGAAAAAGGTTTGATTTGCTTTGAGTGACACAGCAAGTACATAGCTGACCTCACAAAAACAATTAAGTTAATGCTTCCGGGTTTGTTGTGTTCTGAACTATTTAAAGATGATACAATGCTCTAAGATTTCAACTTATAATTATTTATCTCATCAAAGTAGCCTGGGGATTATCATGTGCTTAAAGTTAATGCAAAACTATATATAAAATAGGTGATATACTCAGTTTCATAACTTATTCCCTTTTATTTAACCTTTTCCCACACAGATACTTCTCTCATATTAAAAGTCATTTTATAAATGTATGTTTAAAGCATCATTACATGAAGTATTTTATAGTTTTTCCTATTATAAATCAACACTGAAAAAGGTGAGCTATAAGCCCATTACTTACACTTTTAGTAAATGACTATATGAATATAAAATATTTAATAAGCTTGAGAATTTGTTTTCTGAAAACGAGTATTATATGTCCTCTTGAAAATATCTCCTGTGGGTTCTCATTGTGATGTTTCAATTCAATAAGCAAAAGCCACGTATCATTTGACACTCTTTCTAAAAGCTTATGATAATTACCAAAAATAACTATAAAGTCGTAGTTATCAACAAGAAATGCTGTACCCAAAAGGGGAAAATATGTTACGTAACAACAAAAATTATGAATTCTAGCCCTGACTCTATCATCACCCAGCAAATGCAAGCTTAGGAAATCCATTTGCCTTCGCAGTGCCCTTCCTATGCCATATGTCAAGTGAGGAAAAGCTTGCCCATCCCTCAAGCAAACTGTTACCAAAAAGAAAACTCATTCAAACCTCTTTTATCCTATTTTCATCTAGCTATACAGTGAAAACAGCAGGTTTCAGTGCACACCCTGAATAAATTACACTTCACAATAAGTAAAAATGTTAGCAACATACTAATTCTGAATTATTACATAGTTGCACTGTACACTAATTTTCTCTCTGTAATGCAAAGGCTTCTAAATATTTTATTTATTGAAAGAAAGCACGCCTGCATGCCCCAGGGGGGTGGAGTGAGAGTGGGAAGGACAGAGGGACAGGGAGAGACAATCTCCAGCAGACACGGCCTGCCCCTGGGCTTGACCTCAGAGCCCTGAAATCATGACCTGAGCCCAGACCAAGAATGGGACATTTATGCAACTGAGCCACCCTATAATGCAAAGGCTTTCAAACATTAGTTAAAACTGCATTTTTAATTTGTAACTGAAAACCAAAAAGAAAAAAAAAAGGAAAAAAAACTTCATGCCTCCCTATTGCCATGATTTTTAGTTTCCAAATTCTATGTTTCCATGTACTCTTCCCAGCAAAAGGAGTCCCAATGTGCTTTCTTGACCTCTTACACACTTATAGTTTTGTACATTTAAAAAAGTTTCCATGGGTATCTTCTCAAAACTTCACAGTGGAGTGAATGGGAAAGAATTTCTGGATCACAGATGAGAAAACCCTAAAAGGAAACTATATGGCTTATCCAAGATTACATAAGAAGAAAATACTAGAATTCCGATTTCCTATCTCCTGTAAATCAGTGTTACATCTCGGCTATGCTGTGTGTTTACACACGTGCCAAGCCCTGTGTAACTGCAGCTTCTTCCTAGAAATTGAAAGATTGCAGGAATCTGCATACGAATGACATCTTCTCAAGCTTTGCAAAGCCACATTTCATGGGCTGTAGGGCAGTCGGAAGACCATAGGAAAACTGTGCTTAAAAAGGCAACCACATCCTGGAGAATTCTGAACCAGCCTCGGGTCCCAAATCCCTTGCTTTTCAGACAAGAACAAACAGTTCTGCCATTACGAGGGTCCTCCTTACGCCTTTACCAAGGAGAAGACTTCTGGCCAGGATAACCCTTGGGCTTTTCTCCAGTTTTACTGAGCAATCACTGACACACATCATTGTATAAGTTTACGGCGTACAGCACAATGGATACACACGTATTGTGAAACGAAGACCACGACAGGTGCACCAAGCATCCGTGATCTCACAGAGACCAATAAAAAGCAAAAACAGAAGAAAAAGGAAAAAAATCCTCCTGGTGATGAGAACTCTTAGGATTACTCTTTAGGTAACTTTCCTCTATTGTGCTAAGCACAGGCTTGTTGTACGTTACATCCCGAATATTTCTCTTATAGCTGGAAGGTGGTCACTTCTGACCACTTCCTCCAATTCTCCCTCCCCTCACCCTCTCTCTGCCTCTGGCCACCACAAGTCTGGGCTCTTTTTCCATGTATCAGTCATTTTTTTTTTTTTTGCTTTTGTTTTTAGATTGCACATATAAGTGAGATTATACAGTATTTGTCTTCTTCTGATGCATTTCACTAGCGGGAACCCTTGTGTACTGTGGGCCGGGTCGTAAGTTGGTTCAGCCACTATGGAAAGTCCTCAAAAATTAAAACAGAGGATGGAAGATCCTCAAAAAAATAAAAATGGACCTACCATTTTCTCCAGCAATTGCACTTCTGGGAATATATCCAAAGGAAATAAAAACCCTGTACCCCCGCATTCACAGCAGCACTGGAATTTATATATATAATTTGTATATATTTGTAATTTGTATAATTGTTACATGTATAACAATTATAGGATATATAGTAGAATATCATTCAGCCATAAAAAAGAGAATAATCCTTTTTAGAGGATTTATAATACCTCTTTACTGTTCAAGAATATTTATAAATTTCCTGTCACTTAACTAACCACTTATCTGTTAGACCAAATTTAAAACCATCTTAAGAATTCAAAACTTGCTGGATAAATAAAGCAAGCACTAGGCCCATCCTGAAGAGTATCTATTTCAGTTATGAAAAACCATGTTTGATGCTTTAGAAAGTATATGGCTTATACTAAGAATACTTTACATGAAGAAAAATATTGTTTTTTAAATCCATTTCACTCTAAAAGTTACATAGGGATATACTTCCAAATATTTTCATTCAACAAACAGCTACAGAATGCTTAAAATGCAAGATTCTATATCAAAATGGGTGCCAAAAAAATACATAAAAATCAACTTATTTCCTACCCTCATGAACTTAAAATATAGTGGATACGAAGGAATAAGGATTGAGCTCTATGGAATTGCAAATAAATTGTGACACTGACTATATTCTATACCAAACGACATTCCCAATTTTCTAAAAGGCTTTTTTTATATAAAAAAGGGGGAAGGAATTATGTATCAACTGATACCAATGATTTTCTGCTCTACTAAGATCATACAAGTTTTCTTACTGAACCAAATGAGATAATGAATCATACAACTAGACCTTCTCTGTTAAACCATCTCTAATACTCAGATTCCTTGGTCATGATTAATGATTCTTTTAACGGTTCCATTAGTCTTAATTTTATTACACATTTGTACAGCAATATTTTAAGTCTTTTCCAAACACCATAACCCCACAAATTGTTCATTGATATTCTAAGAAAAAAAAAAAAAAAAGGAACCTGTAAAACTACTGTGCTCAACTTCTCAAGGATCCTAATATGCTACAGTGCACTATGAATCTCCAAAACAGTACCTTGTGCAGATTTTTCCTAATCTGTCTAGCCACAACACTCTTCCACAGAACTTCTATTAATATCTAGGACAACTCTAGTAATCTGTTGAGTTGGTCAATAGTTGATCTAAACATTCTCCTTCAGTCCAATTTTTGAAATTAAGAATATACTAATACAAGGGCCTGAACAGGAAGATTTCCATTCATTTAATTTAAAAAAGTAAAATTTTAAAAGCCAGACCTAGAAGCCTGCTCTGAAGGCAACTCATAGAACTTTTAATTCTTCCATAGCTACTGGTCTATTAAGTCATTACATCTTCAATTTGAAAAACTGTTCATCTTTTTTTGTGACTTTCTTCACTAAATACTACTTTGGAAATCATACTGATACTCTTCTGTCTTTTCTGTGGTGTTTTCCCAAAAATCCTGACCCACCCACCTTTTTTTTATTTTTAACCTTTCTAGGTTTATTTGTGCTAAGTATACCTTTTAAAAACAGCACATTGTTAAGGAATTTTTTTTTTTTTTTTTTTTTTTTTTTTTGTCTGAGTCGGTCTCTACTTTTTTTGGTAAGATTTTACTTATTTGAGAGAGAATGAGCAAGAGAAAGAGCACAAGTAGGGGGAGGGGCAGAGGGAGAGGGAGAAACAGACTCCCCAATAACCCCAGCAGGGAGCCAGATGTGATGCAGGGCTTGATCCCAGGACCCTGAGATCTGACCTGAGCCCAAAGCCAGACAACCACTTAACCAACTGAGCCCCACAGAACCCCAAGTCAGTCTCTTAAAAGAGAAATTTAATACACTATATGAAAATTGTTTTATTGACACTTGTCTTTTAAAATCTTGTTTCTTTTTCATCTCTCGCCATAATCTTTAATCTTGTCTCGCTATTTAGAAAACAAATATATACCCTCTCCTATTTTAAATTCTACTAATGGTGACTTCCCAGAATTGTTTTATGATTCTTAACTATTTTTTGGCTGATTATCAAAGGAAAAGTGAAAATTCATCTTATAATACACAATCCGATGTAGGTTAGCCAAGGATTGATCATGCCATGACACTTGCCCCTCATTCTCTATCCCCGAGTTCTCAGATTATAAATCTCATAACCACAGCCTATCTTTCTAAGGTATTTCTGGCACTCTGCACTACTATTTCCAATCTTGTATAACAACTGTTTAGTCTTGCTTCTACATTTAATTTGTTTCAATGCTTATTCCCAGTGCTTTTGGACAAAGATGTCCTTTTCCCTAATTTTGACTTTTCTCATTTGACTTTTTCTCATTTAAAAACATTTTTTAAAGAGCACACATGCAATACATTTTCTCTAACTCTTGAAAATCTAAAAATATCCATCATCACACATGAACCATAATTTGGCTGTGTATACAACTTCTTGGCCACAACCCTTTGTTTTGTTCTTTGCAGACCTCTGAAGCAACTGTTCCGTTACTTCTTGCATTTTGTGTTGCTGCCTCCTAAATGTTTACAGAGAATACTTTGATCGTTTCCAATTTCTCGGATGAAGATACTAGTTCCAGTGACTTTTGTCAACTACAGTTGAGATGTGTATGCATTAGCTACTATTTAATCTAGTATCTGCTTGAAATAAATCAAGATATCAAAGTGAATCCCCACTATAAGGGGCATGATAGGATATTCTTTTATCTGCTTTTTTTCATTTCTATACAAAATACATCTTTTGCTCTATGATCAATAAGCAATTTTGCTGATTCTCTTGCTCGGGTTTCCTTTTTTTTTTTTTTTTTAATTTTTATTTATTTATGATAGTCACACAGAGAGAAAGAGAGAGAGGCAGAGACACAGGCAGAGGGAGAAGCAGGCTCCACGCACCAGGAGCCCGATGTGGGATTCGATCCCGGGTCTCCAGGATCGCGCCCTGGGCCAAAGGCAGGCACCAAACCGCTGCGCCACCCAGGAATCCCGCTCGGGTTTCTTTAATGATTAGTCCCATGATCATTTAAATCAATAATCATGCATTTTCAGCTGGCACATAACCTGCCTCCTACACACTGATGATTTATGAACCAGTAGCTCCAGAATCTCATTTCCAACTCTACTGGATCTTCCTGCCTGATTGCCAAAATCTTGAAGGCCTCCAGCCCATTCTACACAGTATTCCCTTTCTTAGTGAATGGCATTGCCACCCAGTCGTCCCATAGATTTCCTAGGTCATAGCAGACCCTCTCACTTCCCACCTCCACGGATGTCCTCTATAAATTCTACCTCGCAAACATCTCTCTGCTCTTCCCAGACCCTCATGATTCCTGCCACTATTATAACTCATTAACTGTTCTGCCTAATGTTGGCAGTGTAATTCCTACTCTCTACGCTCACCATAATTATGTACCTAAAATGAAAATCGAATTATGGCATACTCCTGCTTAACACCCTTTAATGAATGAAACACACTTTTCTTAGCCTTGCTTCTTGTTTGCCAGTGCTTTCCTTCTTTAAAATGCTGTAGTCTGGCCTTAATAACCACTTATGTTTCCTCCAAATTCTAGGCTATTTCACACCCCGGGCCCTCTCACAAAGGCTATCATACTGATAGCACCCTCCCCAGCTAGTATACTTGGGCAACCCTGCTTCATCATCAGTGGCCCTTTTGCCTGGGTGGCTCAGTGAGTTGAGCGTCTGCCTTCGGCTCAGGTCACGATCCCGGGTCCTGGGATGGAGCCCCACCCCGGGCTCCCTGCTCAGCAGGGAGTCTGCTTCTCCCTCTGCCTTTGCCCCTCTCCCCACCTTCCACTCCCTCTTGTGTTCTCCCTCGCGCCCACTCTTTCGCTCTAGCAAATAAATCAATAATTTTTTTAAATCTTTAAAAAATATAGAATAATCAGTGACTTTTTGTAAAATACGTTCTGAAGTACTTGTTTTTATGTATTCTAGTGAATCAGTGATGTGCAACTGAGGTCCTAATCATTAACTACACTAGCAACTACTACTACTTAAGGAGAGAATCTATTTCTTCCTCATTTTTTCTTTAACCTCCAGTACATATTAAGGTCTTGTAAGTACCTGTTGAATAATCAAATTTAGAAAATAAGTCATCAAAAATACAAGTCTAACAATCAGTATCGAATTAATTCAAATTTACATGAGCATCTACTTCTGAATAATTAAAATAGTTATCCTCCCTACATCTCAGTTTACTTCCCTCTAAAGGAGGTTAATAATAA
Organism: Canis lupus familiaris; assembly: GCF_011100685.1. Classification (NCBI taxonomy): domain Eukaryota; kingdom Metazoa; phylum Chordata; class Mammalia; order Carnivora; family Canidae; genus Canis; species Canis lupus. Next base: position 4,463,557 of record NC_049228.1, read on the forward strand.
GCACATAGCATGTGATGATAAAGCAAAGTCTCAAATCCTTGTCTTAGAATAACAAATACAGGGCGCTTTCTGTGGTAAACAGATAGTTGAAAGAATAAAATATTAATGCTTCTCAAAAATGTTAAGTGGTATACGAATGCAAAATAGTATTATTTTTCCCATTGATCTTTACAGAAGAATTCCCCTAAGAAAATGTAAAAGACAAGTGATCCCTAGTCAACCATTTCAAAGAACTTTGCCAAAATAGCTTTTCATAGACTTTCTATTTGTTTAGTTTAACTGTAGGCATTAGGGTGCTGTTACGAATACAATAAATTTTCCCCTATATTTCTGCCGTGTCATTCAGTTACTCACATAGCAACAACTAAAGCCTGGAAAAGCACACGATTACTAAGCCAACCGTTCAGCTGTCACACTAGAAAAATCATGGCAACCGAACCATACCGTCCATGGCAAAAGACTAACATACATAAAGAGCTTAAGATAAATAGGTTGGACCATCTCCCCAACCTGATTATAAAAAACATCCTACTGAATGCCTTATAACTAAATAATTCATAGTAGTGAATTCTATCATAACAAAGCTGATAAGGCCCTACGGAATACAGGCTAGTAGCTAGAAATGCTTTCATTTGCATGAATTATTTACTGTAAGGTCATTCGTTTTAACAGACTTTAGTCCGTAACAAGTACTCGCTAACTAAAAATTCATCACAAAAAAATGAAAAACACTTCTCATTTAAATAAAGATAAATTTTAATAGTTTTTTCTAAATTAACATATGATTTTACATTTTATTATTTTTAAAAACGTATTAGTTGCTATTTTTTTTTAATTTTTATTTATTTATGATAGTCACAGAGAGAGAGAGGCAGAGACACAGGCAGAGGGAGAAGCAGGCTCCATGCACCGGGAGCCCGACGTGGGATTCGATCCCGGGTCTCCAGGATCGCGCCCTGGGCCAAAGGCAGGCGCCAAACCGCTGCGCCACCCAGGGATCCCTATTAGTTGCTATTTATCCTTTTTTTCCACATGCCTACTCTGCTAAACACTGTTCTATGCACTTATTCCTGATTTCCAAAATCTTCTTTTCTTTATATACTACAGTTTACAGTGACCATAAAATATTTTTTAAATGATTTCTTATCAAGTATTTCTTTTGATGTTCCTAAAAACTAAACTAGTAAACTGACATCCAGAACTAAGTAGTAAAATAAAGACTCCAAAGCAGGTCCCCTGATGTCCTGTCCGGTGAATGTTTTCACTCAACCCTCACCCAGATCCTCACAATGTTTTTGAGATCTGAGTTAGACCTAACAACAGAGTCTGTCTAATGATCATTAGGTTAGTGGAACATAGTCAATATTTAATAAAACAAAGTTAGTGTGTTACTTTACTTCTGGAAAAACTCATGCCTTTTCCCTCCTCTTGCCCACACATCCTCTCACCCAAAAAAAGGAAGAAGAAGAAGAAGAAGAAGAAGAAGAAGAAGAAGGAGAAGGAGAAGGAGAAGGAGAAGGAGAAGGAGAAGGAGAAGGAGAAGGAGAAGGAGAAGGAGAAGGAGAAGGAGAAGGAGAAGGAGAAGGAGAAGGAGAAGGAGAAGGAGAAGGAGAAGGAGAAGGAGAAGGAGAAGGAGAAGGAGAAGGAGAAGGAGAAGGAGAAGGAGAAGGAGAAGAAGAAGAAGAAGAAGAAGAAGAAGAAGAAGAAGAAGAAGAAGGTGGTGGTGGAATAACAATCGTATCTCTGAATTTTCTTAATCTCTTTTTTAATGTGTAGATTTCTAATGCAAATCAAATTAAGAGAAAATTAAGAAAGGAGGAGAAAAAAGCAAGTATGTAAAAGCCATTTATTCATAGGGTACACAAAACTGTCCTTTTAATAAAAATACTTCTCAATGCACTTAGTGTAACGTAAATTATGGTTATATTTTATACTTTAAAATTTGCCTTCTAAGAAACTAAATTCACTTGCTGCTATTATTACTCTTGACATCACAGAACTGAACTAGTCTTTGAATGGATTATATACAAAGTTAACCAAGGCAGCTGCTAAGCAAACTTTCTCACCAAACTCTGCCAAGTTATTTCAATCCTGACCTGCACCATCCTGCAATCCTTCTCTTGCTCCTTTGCACAGACCACGAAATCATGCCAAACTCTGTGTGTTCGTGTTTGTGTCTTTTAACATATACAAACAGATACTACAAACAAATGTACTTTCCCTGGCATACTTACTATGCGAAACTATGATTTTATGGAGCTACTATCCAAAGAATAAAGATTGTTATTTTAAATTAGCAGTTAGAAATAACAAACATAATGTTGTTTGTTCATCAGAAGCTATCTGGGATTTACATGACAGACTTTAAATATAAATAACAAAAAAAAAACTGAAAATCGAGTTAATAGGGATTAGAGACTTACAAACAACTAAAACAGTTACATATAATTGATGATACCTATCTAAGTTTTATTTTCGGAAACCTTCTGAATCTGTGAAAATCCATTTTCTAGCTAAAGAATGATAAAATCTTAGAAAGCAGAGTAAGAGGCTTTAAAAGTACAGTTTTATTAAGGATGCAAATGGCATTATTTGGGTTTTTACAAGAAAATGTCTTACATAGTATACTTAGAGCTAAAGTCAGACAGCAGCACATGAGTTAACTTTTAGTTTCTCCCAGTACTGGCTGGGTACTGATACACTTTAAGAAAGCAAGGAGACCAGGACCCCTAACACACTTTCTCTCAACAGATTCACCCGCTACCACACATAACACACTGTCCCCTCTACACTGATGACGCCAGAGCTCTATCACAGGCCAGATTTCACTGCTGGGCTCAAGCTCCATATAACCAATGCCCTAGAGGGGGTTACTTGTGTATCCCACAAACAGCCATAACTCAACTTAGGAGGCCTCCTCCTCCCACCACACTCAGTTTGGATGAACATAGAGTCAATAAGAACTGAACAAGTTACTCTGTACTCTGCTTAAACAACAGGACTCAGAATTTTAAGCTGAAGCTGGTTGAGATTTCTTTTTTGTTCTTCATCGGCATCAAGCACTACGACAACTTCATCAATAACTAAAGCAAAACTTGTATTCCCTCGTATCTCAGAGTACTTCAACTCTCACTTTCCCTGGCCAACAAGTAGAAACTCATACCACTTAATAGCCATTTGATTTGTAGGTACTCTGCATGGGAGGGCCTCTATGATTATCTCAACACTAAAGTGACATGGAAAGGCCAGCTGCAAACACATTTTGTATAATACACGAGAGAACTTCTTAAACTGTACCGGGACAAAGTTTGTTCTCCCTAATTCTCACAGTCGTACTGCTACTGCTCATTAAAGACTACAAAGTCAAAATTGCAAAAGAATTAGAAAATATAAAAAAAAAAAAAGAATTAGAAAATATACCAGTAAAAAAAGGAAGACTATACCTCTTCAGCTTAGTGAGAGCTACCTATATATACCCCTGCCCTCAGTGAGGCAGCGAGTACTACGGCATAAATAAAACATCCCAAGAATCTTCAAGAAGAGTTAAGTCTCTCATCTCTTCATCTTTTTTCAATAAAAAGCCACAACTACTCAAAAGTGGGGCTGAGAGGGGTAGGGAGAAACAGGTGCTAGCACTGGATAGATAAATGGCACTATCATCTAGCAGACCCCCTGCCAAAACTATGGGCTTTCCTAGACTTCCCTCCTCTCTTATCCACTCCAGCTCATTCAGGAGGGTCAGTTTTTGAGCACAACCGATGTGTCTACTACAACTGCAGGGAATATAGAAAGGCAATCTGGATCCCTCAAGTCATTCCTGGGGGGGGGGGGGGGGGGGCAAAGGGGGAGACAGAAAGATACAGACTTTTCGGCATAAGGAAGCAAGTATCCTGACAGACACCAGCCCAGGGAACAGCTACAAGAGCTGGCAAGAAAGATGCCTGAGCAGGCTGTCGGTCAGCAAGGCTTTGCAAAGGACACGGGAAGTGAGTTCTAAGGAATGTGTGGGAGCTGAGCAGGCAAAAAAAGAGGCAGGACATTCCTGACGAAAGCAGGGAGCAGGGAGCGACAAAGAACTACAAGCAACACAGGAAGACAGGACCATCAGAGGCAGGAGCCAAGGCCCAAATCGTATTCTTAAGAGACTCAGGGATTGGAAATTATTCCAAAGATAGTAAGTGAAGGATTTTAAGGAAAAACAAAACAAAAAACAGACAGACCTAAAAGTGGGTAGAAGATGTTGAGTATGGTTCTTTAAAAAAATTAAAAAATAAATTTTTAAAAAAGCATAAAGAAATAGATGAAATAAATAAGGATATAAATACATAAATAAATTTAATTCAATACTAAATTTTAAAGGGGAGAAAAAGAAAGCAGATATTACAACAGGCTCTACTTATAGAAATAACACTTTTTCTTGGTAAATTAAAATATACTATACAATCACCAAAGTCTGGATTTTCAAGTCTAAACGTAATTTTTTCATACATCTCGTAACACATTTTCTTAATACATTTTTTAACAAATCTCCCTAAGGCTGCCTTTATAATAATCTTGATTCAAACCTGACACTAGTTCCTGGTCTATGATCACCTAAGAACCAAGTACAAAGATATCAAAGCACTATAGCTTTTACTGCTATTACAATCAAAATTTGAAAACATAAAGGTACAACTAACTGTCTACAGTCATATTACAAGAGAGGAGGGGGCCAATCTTCTCAGTCTAGTATGAGAGGCCTTTCGAAATGCAGTATCTTGAGTATCTTTCCAGGCTCATTTCCCATGTGCTTCTTCATTAATTCATGAATATACACTGTATCTTTGGTCTACTTGGCACAGGCCTTTTTGCTAAGTACTTTATATGTTTTTTTGGTTTTTTTAAAGATAATTATTGACACTGTGATTGTCCTTTTAAACTTCCAGCAATGAAAGCTATGAAAAGATACTAAATAAAATACATTTGGAAGTGGAACCACCTTTTTCTCTAGGTTAGCATTTGATGGCCACAAATCAAAGGATAACCTTCATCAATTTCCAATTAGTCATTATTCTTAAGAGGGGAGTAACTTCCAGTAGTAAGATAATTATTTCTTTACTTAATTCAAGTTGTTCAGTATTTTCCTCATGAAGGGACTGTGAGAACATCAAAACGGAATTCACTTGGCAAATATATAGTCAGCACTTTTTATGGGCAGAGAGACATTGCTACCCCTTTATAAAGAGCCAGGCCATTTAACTTGAACTAGGAATGATTGTGCTCTAAGGAAGAGAAATACAAGGAAGGATATTCAGTAAACAGCCTAGTAAATAGCTCAAATCAATTTAATCTGACTACGGGTCCTGTTTCAACCTCACGTCCTAATTCCAAGAACTTTGCTCTTTGTTCTTTGTTGCCCGAGCCTCCAACTTGTACCTAACTGCCAAACTTACCTCTGCCTCAACTCCATTAACACTTATTTCCACCAACTTCATGCCTGGCATATACACCCATTTTTCTTGGTCCTCGTTCCCATGTCATCCTATTCTGAGATCCTTCAGAACTTAAGATTCAGAATTCAGGTATCAAACCCAGACTCTCAAACTAGATCTCTGAATATCCCAACACTTCCCACTTACTGATCAACATCTATCTGTATCCCGTGGTAAGACCTTCCTGATACTATGACCCATGGGCCCTACAGGGACACGTGCCTGGCCGTCATCACAGACTTCCCTGAAACCAGCAGCTCAATTGTTCTGGATATTCTTTCACTCCAGGATCTGCCCAGACCTTCTTCCCCATATATATCATCACTGGGATGCAGTCACCTGTCATTCCCTGAAAGGCTAGTTTTGACAACACACATATGTACAGGACATGATTCACACCTTCCAGAAGCTTCTATTCCAGGAAAGCAACGAAGACAAGTAACTACAGGGAGAATCAATAGGTAGTAAAGGCTTAAGGAAGCAGGACTTCTATATATTATCCACATAATACTAAGGCAAAGCCTTAAAGGATGAAAACGGTTTTAATACAGTGAGACTGAATAGCTGAAGCATAGAAAATAGGCATTAAAAGAGTGAAAAAAGCATAAAGATAAAGCAGTGAAGCCAGAAAGGGTACAAAATGTATCCAAAAAGTGGGGGGAGGGGACACCTGGGTGGCTCAGTGGTTGAGCATCTGCCTTCAGCTAGGGTCATGGTCCTGGGGTCCTAGGATTGAGTTCCACATCGGGCTCCCTGCAGGGAGCCTGCTTCTCCCTCCACCTGTGTCTCTGCCTCTCTCTGTGTCTCACATGAATAAATATATAAAATCTTAAAAAAAAAAAAAAAAGAACAATATTCATGATGACAACCCAACACATGAACACAAAAGGCCTAGGAATGGTAGCCCCACCGTACCGGACCACACACTGGGAGACAAGGGCATCAACATATCCTAACCTAACATAGTTGTGCATCGTTATAGTCCAGGCTCCGTTTTATTATCTGAGCCACTCATCACATTACCAGTGCTCTCTCGTAAGCCGGACACTCAGCTCTTAAAGTGAGTTCTGTAAATATTAATTTGACTCGAACTAGGAGCTGGACTCTGTGCTTAGCATTTGAAAAGATATAAAAATGAACCTGGACTTAATCCAGGACTTCAATATTCTCTTTATCAAACTGCCTCTTCTTATTATGTGAACAAAGCTGGGGGTAGAAATGGTCATAAATAAAAAAAAGGGCCTAGACATTGATAAACTCCAAAGTAAGAAAAAGGTGTTAAAAAAAAAACACTGATAGAAAGTAATTTTTAAATGACCAAGCATACCTTAAATAAGTGAATGAATGAATGACCAAGCACGCTTTCTTGAATAAAGAGCACAGCTTGCATGCAAAGATCTGTATCTAATGACAAGGAGAGAAGTTAGAAGCGACTCAAGTACCAGACACTTGTTATCAATGGAAATAAGACAGTCATGGAAAAAGGAACAGGTTACTCACCATGATGTTCTTGAACACTTTCCAGCATGACTAGATATGCAAGACATAAAAACGTGGTGCAGCCAAGCCCACAAACAAGACTGAAAACTGCTGGTAGAAGTAAGGTGATGGTGACTAGAGGCAAAATCTCTGAGTGCAGACAAAGGGCTTTTGCCCTTAAGCAAAAAGCAAACTATCTCAGAGGTAAGGGAAGTGGTAAGCTTTCACACCTAGCTGAGAGAAATACTGTAGAAATGCCAAAATGGTGAGAACAGCATACACTCTAAGCAGTTCATTAACAAGGGACCATTTATTGGGATAGAACGAAAACTAACACTTAGATGTACATGTTTTCTTTTACTTGTTTTAAGTGGAATTTTCTCTCCTCTGTTATTACTTCAGTTGTTATTTGTAAAGTATTTATACTTTATCTAAATGATGTTAATTGATTTATAACCATCATTTATTTCAATTACACGCATCCCCCATTTGAGCTGGGACACAGATTACACGTGCTGGAAAAGTCTAATTATTAGATATAAACTGTTCCACGAGGCTGCACACGCCAGGCCAGAAATGTTAGCAATAGGAATGGGCTCTCATTACAAATAAATATTTTTTTAATTAAAAAATATTTTTAAAAAGACCATGTGGCGTGTCTTAGTGTAGCCTGAGGAACAACTGCATTAGAATCACCTGCAGTTGATTGGATGAGCACTGGGTGTTACTCTATATGTTGGCAAATTGAACACCAATAAAAAATAAATTTATAAAAAAAAAAAAAAAAAAAAAAAAAAAAAGAATCACCTGCAGTACTTCTTTTAAATGTAGGTTCCCATCACAGACCAGTGACTTTCCAAATCTGTGTTTACTATAAAAATCATCTGGGGTATTTGTATTTTTTTTAAGATTTTATTTTTAAGCAATCTCTACACCCAACATGGAGCTCTACTTATAACCCCGAGGGCAAGAGTCACATGCTCTACTGATGGATTCAGCCAGGCACTGCTGGGGTACTTGTTTTTAAATGCCAATGCCTATACTTATCAAATCAAAACCTCTGACACAGACACTCTGAGGACCACAGTTGAGAAAGAGTAATAGGACAAATGCTTTAAAAATATAACCTATCTTGGTAGTAGCAAAAAAGTCACCCATATATTCTTGAACAGCTATCAAATTTTATAAATCATCTTCAATGTACCAACAGATACAACTGTTTCAAGGAATCATGAAATAGATCCTTTAGGGTTCGTTTGATTCATCTCTAATCATTCTGCTTTGTAAAGCAGAATTTTCACTAAAACAAGGAACGCATACAATAAACAGAGAACCAAGGGGCATGGCTACAGAAGTAAAGGAAACAGAGCCGTCTTGATCTCTGCATCATGAAGATAAGATCTCAAGAAGAGAAGATACTGGAGGGAGAAACTGGTCAGTGGCATTGCCAAACATTTCAGGCATATATACAAGAATCAATGGAGGCATACAAGCTATTTTCAATATACCAAAATGACAAACAATATGCAGGCTGGCTCTTAAGAGTCAAGGTGTCTAATACAATGAAATATCTATTTCCAAAATATCGACCACACAACCACTCATGAGCTTTTCTTTAACCTTTACTATCCTATCTACTGCCCCTAGGTGTTCCTTCCTGGGACTGGTCTCCATAATGGTAATTTTTTGTCCTTCTTGGATCCTATTAAATAGTGAGGATATGGGATGCCTGGGTGGCTCAGCAGTTGAGCATCTGCCTTTAGCCCAGGACGTGATCCTGGAGTCCCGGATGGAATCCCACATGGGGCTCCCCGCAGGGAGCCTGCTTCTCCCTCTGCTGTGTCTCTGCTTCTCTCTCTGTGTCTCTCATGAATAAAATCTTAAAAAAAAAAAATTAGTGAGGATACAGCAACACATCCTACTGTTCCTCATTTTAGAGGCAAAATACTTCACTCCTGTAGAATCAGGTACTCAAATATCTGCTGACTTAAATCAAGGCCCTGATCTGGGCAATCAGAGGTAAATGTCATCCCTCCACAGTAAGTCTTTACTGAGCATGTACCATGAACAGAGCAAGATTCTGCTAATTCAGGAGAAGTGAAAGAAAGAAGAAATCACTGTGCCTACTACTGAAAACATCACAAAGGTAACACAAGGCAATGCTAACTGTTAGGGAATCTAGCAGGGCACGGATTAGCGAATTTGCATCCTTGGGTTTTAGTTTATTCTCACAGTAAATGAAAAGGTCAGTTTAGACAATTTATAAGTTTCCTTCCAGTTCTGAAAATAACTGATTTGGTGAATCATACACTTAGGTCTCCTAAGGGAAACTACAAGCTGATAATGGTGAATGGAAAACTTGAGTTTGGAACAGCTGTTTTGTGGCATCAAGAGAATACTAACTGCAGGGGTGCCTGGGTGGTTCAGTTGGTTCAGTGGCCAACTCTGGATTTCGGCTCAGATCATGATCTTGCCCCTCCCCCAGTTCACGTACTCGTGTACTCTCTCTCTCTCTCTCCAAAATAAATAAAATCTTAAAAAGAAAGAATACTAACTGCAGATTACATACGTAGAGGATAACTCGGGTGCCTTTATCTCTTAGGTGTAATTTCCACACAATCCTAAAATATTCTGTTCAGAACAGAAAGATCAGAAATCTAAAACCTGTAAAGAATGTAAAAAAAAAAAAAAAAAAAGATTTAGCTTATTAAACTTTAAATATAAGAATGACTGCTGTCCTTAAAAGAGGAGGAGAGACACATACAGAGACACATAAGAATGCCAGGGGACAGAAGCAGAGATGGAAGTGACATATGTCTAAAGTCAAGGAACATCAAGGAATGCCGCCAATACCTGAAGCGGAGAGAAAGGCATGGAATATGTTCTCCCTAGAGCCTTCCAAGACAGCATGGCTGTGTAGACACCTTGATTTCTAATTTCTAGCCTTCAGAACTATGAAAGAATAAAATTATGCTTTAATAAGCCCCCTAATAAGTTTGTGGGAAATATTTTGCGGCAGCCCTAGGACATGAGCACAGGTGTCAAGAGCCAGGGCTCAGAGCAGCCACTTCCTGGACCATGACAGGCCAAGTACAGTTCTGGGGACCCCAAAGAGTAGCATCTTCCTTATTGTAGCTGTGTCGTCATCAGGATAGTGACTGTGTACTCTCCCACTGACAGCTTTATGATCAGCAACACCCAAGGTGGCCTGGTATTGGGAAACTCTGCTGGAGCTGGAAGGCCACCCCCACCCTGTGCCCCGCAACCATCATACACTATTAAACAATGTCATAAATTCCTTCCTACTTATAAAAACAAAGAGAATGATTAAAGTATAAGAGAACTGCCTAATAAGATTTAATTCTTTATCAACAGCTAGTACTTTAAACACGCAAGGTCATAAAATGATAAAGCGAAGTGGAAAACAACACGCCCTTCAACAATGAAAATATTTATCAAATATAGAAATGCCTGGGTGGCTCGGCGGTGGGGCATCTGCCTTCGGCTCAGGGCATGATCCTGGAGACCCGGATTGAGTCCCACGACGGGCTCCCTGCAAGGAGCCTGCTTCTCCCTCTGCCTGTGTCTCTGCCTCTCTCTCTCTCCCTCTCTCTCATGAATAAATAAGTAAAATCTTAAAAATACATATATACAGAAACTGTATTAAAACTTTACTTTTGGGGAAAAAAAAAACCTTTAGTATATCTAAAGTTGAAGATGTTAAAAAATGCCATTTTTTACTGAACACATTCTTAATGTGTTCTAACGCCAAAAACTGTAAAGAAAACAAAAGAAATGAATTTGTAGGCTGCCTTAAGAAACTGAAATAAAACATCATTTTTCCCATAAATTCAATCCATCAATAAGCTTTCTTCCTGCATATCCCTCAATTTACATGTAATTGTTAAACAACAAACCATGCCTGGAAATAGACCGTTTGGATAAGGACATGTCATTTGCCTAAAAAAATTACCTACTGTCCAGTTCTGGGTGATAGTATGCAACTAACCACAATATTTTACTATATGGCCCACCAGTTAGATATAAAAAGCAATGGAAGATTTGCAATTCCTTACTTTTCAGAAGTACAATAACTTCTTGTAAACATATCGATTCAATCTTCCCAATCATGATGTAAAAGTGGATATGTGGCTCTGTTATGGTTACAACCACAACAAAAATTACATTAATCTGCCAGGTAAATATGAGAAGATGAGGAAAATATTCCTACAATTAAAAAAAAAAGGGGGGGGGGGGGCAACGTTGTAGGACTAGTAGAAAGAATATTTTTAATTTTGCCGTGTTTAATCAGTATTTAAGGATCTTTCTGCAACTCCCGTTTTTTACTATCCAAAGTATAGCCCACAGGGCTCTTGTGTTTTTTCCTGCCTGAGGAACCCAGGTTTGATGCCTTCTCCCCACGCTCAGAACAACAGGAAAATATTAACTCAAACGTGGGAACCACTGAATTATGAATATGGAAATCACAGGGCAAAGGGGAAGAAGAATCCAAGCAGAGAAGGCAGAAATGGCAAGAGAGCTAGGCAGGAGCCCGACCACACAGAGCTGGGCCAAGGCAGAGCGAGCAAGAAACTGAGAACAGCAGATGTGTTTCCTACCACTGAAGGTCCTAAAAACAGCAAGAGGTGAAATGAAACTAACGCTTGGGGCCGACCGTCAGGTTTTTACAGTCACTCCTCAAAGCGATGGTACCTGAGCAGAGAAAACTACAGTCCCAGTAAATCCAGTAAGGCAACCAAGGAGACCAAGCTGGGCTTAGTCTTTTTCATGGAAAACACAGAAAATGATGTTCGCACAGCAGGTCCAATCAAAGAGGCTCCACTAGCCTGGTGGGCCCTTGGAAGGCCCAGGGGGACTACCTGACCGAGCACCCAGGCGCGCCCAGGACCCACTCCTGGCCAGGGCCTGGAAACTCCACTGGGTGAGGTCAAAGCGGCTACAGGGCTACACTTTCCATTCCATTCCGTTCTCAGGCTTCCCAGTAGCTGCACCCAGGTCAGCCTACAGCTAATTCTTCAAACAAAGGCAGGAGGTACCCTGCACACCCCCAGGCCAGACACACCCTACTGCAGGCCCTCCCACAAACACAGGCCCTTTCCTGTATTTAAAAAAAAAAAAAAAAAAAAAACTGGGGAAGTGTCTTTTATAAAAGACAAAATCCATTTTTTCTTAAAAAAAAAAAAAAAAAAAATCTGCCCACCCCCTTGCCGACGCCAGAAACTCCTTCTAAAAGCAACAATGGAGGCGGTCATTCCGATAGGTTCAAATGAAAACTATGAGTTAAAGAAACACATCAAAATATATTAGTGTTATCTGTCGGGGGTCAGGTCATGATCCTGGGGTCCTGGGATCGAGCCTCACTTCAGGTCCCTGCTGGGGGGTGGTGGTCAGCTTCTCCCTCTCCCTGCTGGTGGGCACATTCGCTTTCTCCCTAATAAATTCTCTCTCAAATAAATTAATAAAGTCTTAAAAAAAATACAGTTATCTGCCAATCAAGCAAAGACTAAATATAGGACACCAGAGTTCATCCTGGTTTAGTAAGGAAGAAGCCGGAAGAGGTACATATTCTTTCAATGACACAGGATGGGTGTGGAATCCCCAAAAAGCAAAGAATGGTACAAAACCCTGAAAAGATAAATAAATCCAAAAGAGGTTCATATACTTATAAAGTCTCTGAGATGAAACACAAAACTGGGATATGACTACGTGGATATTATTTCGAGGGGATTGGGAAACATCAAGAGATTGTCACAAATGTCTAATACCAAAAAAGGACAGGGCCGCCTGGGTTGCTAGCTTGGTTAAGTATCAAGACTCTTGATCTTAGCTCAGGTCTTGATTTCAGGGCTCTGAGTTCCAGAACCAAAAAAGGCTATAAAATACTGCTGCAGAAAATCAAGTCAAACATCAATGGCCCAGAATCATATTGAGATCTTTGGTATTAATTATCATCTAGACCTGGGGTGGGCCTCCAGCCTACTCGTATAAATAAAGCTTTACTGGAATACAGCAATGACCACCTGTTCAGACTACAATGAGACAGGCCATATGGCTCACAAGACAAGAAATAGTTACTATCTGGTCCTTTACAGAGAAACTTTACAAACCCCTGTTTTATACAAAAGCAGCCTGGAATGAAAACCCTTAAGTACTTACTTACATTGATTATCAACAGAAGACCAGTGGCAAGATCTACAGGAAGGTCCACTTCTATTAAGTAACAAAAAAAACATGTATTTCTAAATGTGTACAGACCAGTTAAGAGGTTCCATTCATTTATCCACTGTTTTGATTAACATCTTGGATAATTATTACAAAACAGCTCACTGGAGGTGCCTGGGTGGCTTAGCAGGTTAAGCTGCTGTCTTCTGGCTCAGGTCATGATCCTGAGGTCCTGGGATCAGCCTCGAGTTGGGCTCCCCAAGGAGCAGAGAGCCTGCTTCTCCCTCTCCCTCTGCTACTCCCCCCAACCCTCCACCACTTGTGCTCTCTCTCAAATAAATAAAATCTTCACCAAAAAAAAAACCTCAAATGTAAGCACATGATCTAAATAGTCTGACAAAGCAGTTATTCTGACAAGGGTTAAAAAATTTCCTACACAAGAAAATTAGAAAATGCTTCATGATCATCTCCCCTTCTCGTTCCCACTGTTCACTAAAAACCATGAAATACAATCTTTTAAGTGTTTTCATGAGAATGAAAAAATACTTTATAGAGATCTATAACATACAGAGGCAATCAAGCTATTAGTCACCCAAAGAGGGATGAGGAGTTTAAAAGTTTTTACAACTCTAAGAGTGAATTGCTATACACTAGTTTTACACATAATTTAAAAATTCTCAACTGCCATTATATCCTGCAAATAAATACGTCTCATTACAATTATATAACCAAATGTTATTCGCCCATATTCCCTATAAAAATGGGAGGAGGGACGCCTGGGTAGCTCAGTGGTTTTAGCGTCTGCCTTCAGCCCAGGCTGTGACCCCGGTCCTGGTCCTAGGGTCGAGTCCCATGTCAGGCTCCCTGCATGGGGCCTGCTTCTCCCTCTGCCTGTGTCTCTGCCTCTCTCTGTGTGTCTCTCATGAATAAATAAATACAATCTTTAAAAAAAAAAAAATGAGGGGAGGAGGAATTAAATAGAAACATTCAAAAGTATGAAGAAACACTTAAAACATCTAGCTATATATTTGTGGAAGTGTTTCGATAAAATAATCGATAAAGCAATTCAAAGCAAACAATAATCCTATGTCATTTCCGAGACACCCTCAGGTATTATGCTAAGTGTACTGCCTGCCATGCTTTATATATAATATACTAACCAGAGCACATAAATATCTGGAGGGGCAGATATTTTAAGTGAAGGAAACCAGGAATGTGGACAGAGTGCAGCTTTGTGCAACTGCAGCTGCAAAGCAAGTTGTTTTTAAAATACCAAAGCTTATTAAAAAACAAAAAAGAAAAAAAAAAAAAAAAGAAGAAGAAAAAAAAATCAAAGGAAACAACCTGAAAGGAACTTTGCGGCCTATCTAATTAAGCAACTTCTCTTCCAAAATCCCATTCAAATAATCACTGTTCTCTCCTATGCAGACACCCCATAGGGGGCTACTTTAGGAATACTCCTGAGACAAGATTTTTAAAACAGGAGTTTGGTTCCAGAAACTCTGTGCAAGTCTCTAATGGCACCTCAGACCACATCTTTAAATGAAAAGAAATGTAGGTTTCAGTTAAATAAAAAAAAAAAAAAAAAAAGAGCAACAGGTGAGAAGAGAAGGAGAGGAGGCTACCCAAGTGCTTGTGATAAAGGAGGGCCCCGAAGCGTCCGCGGCGAGGGCGAGGAGGACGGAGGGGTGGAGTGTGAGGCTGCACACTTACTTACCCAGCCTACAACTCCGCGTCCGGCCCTTCAAAAGGACAATCCTGATTCTCATCATCTGGGACCTGGGTCTGCTCCCCGGGCCGGAAGCCCCCCTCCTCCACCTGCGCGCTGCTGCCATCATACCAGGCGTGCTTTTCGAATTCTTGGAATAAGGGCTGTGTTACGGGGCGGGAAAGGAGCTCTGCAAACTGCACGGCCAGGAAACGTGTGTTAAGTGGGAAGAGGCACGGAGGGAGCTACAGGTGGGACCCCCATCCATTAACCGCCCCCCCCCCCAAACGGCAGCTGCGAGTACGGGCTACATACACCTGCACCCAAAGTTAACGCTCTTTTCTTTTCAGGTCGATAAAAAGATTCTTTAAAACCGTGTCCAGATGCCCAGGTAGCTGTGGGAGAAAGCCTAACAGCTCAGACTGTGACGCTCCGCGGCTTTCGTTCCCTCGTGACGTCAGAGGACACCTGCCACCGGTCCACCTGGGCGTGCGGCTTGCGGACCACCTTCCGTGGCCGCTGCACAGCCTCGGACGCGGCGGGGCGTTGCTCCAGGAAGAAACGAGAGACGGGGCCACGGGCGGGGGGGGAGTGGGAGGAAACCGCAGCCTCCTCGCCTGGATCCCACGCGGCTGGTCGCGGGGCCTCAGGCCGGAGCCCGTCCGCCAGCCCGCATCCCTCCAGGAGGACCTTCTGTCCCGCCTCCAGGGCCGCGACCCAGGTAGGAAGTACCCGCCCTCCCGAGCGGAGACCGCGGCGTCCTCGCCGCTCATTGGCTGCGTGGGCCGTCAGTGCTGCGGAGGGCGGGGCCTCCGGGGGACGGAGCTGCGGGGGGCGGGGCCTCCGGGGGTGGAGCTGCGGGGGGCGGGGCCTCCGGGGGGGAGGCCGCGGGGAGCAGCGGCGCAGGCCAGCACGTCGCCCCGGGTCGCCGCGGCGCTCCCCAGCCCAGACCTCCCGCCAGTCTCCACTCGGGGGTGGGGGGGGGTGTGGAGGGGGAGGAACCTCCTCTCAACGTGCGGGTCACACTCCTCCACGCGGCAGCGTCTCACAGCGCCCACACCTCTCCCCCAACCCAGGCAAGCGCCTCGTCCCGCACCCGCCGAAGAGATGCTGCGGTTTTAGGGATGAAGCAAGCTGTGGACTGGATCCCCCGCGGGCAGCAGAGGATTCCTACCCCTGGGAGGGACACGATTGCTTAGGGTCTACGTTAACTGCTCCCGGTGCGCTGGCCTTGGCCAAGTACTAAAGCCCGCAATACTCGGCGTCCATTCAGCAAGCGCTGATGGTGCCTCTTGCTTGATCGATCACCCACCGCTCCCAGCGCTCTGTCCGCCTGTCCCTCTGCAGAGCCGTCCTCCGGCCACACCCGCAGCAGCTCGAGCTCCCGCACGCAGTCACCACCACGCACGCGTTCTGTCCTCTAGCCTGTAGGGCGACCTCACAGGACACACTACCGGTGCCTGCAGGGAGTGCGCGTACTTTCTCGACGCTGCAAACTCTTGGGAGGAACAGTCAGAAGCAGTCGTTCTGGTTAATAACAGGTACGCGACGCTCTAGAAACTACGGGCCCTCGATTCTTACAACAGCATCCTCACGATCAGTAGTCAGGGAAAAATCATTTCGTTTTGTAATGTTTTCAGGCTTTCCAGTCCCGTCTGCAGGGCTGCCCAAGGATGCGACATACCCTCCCGTAAAATAAGTCTATTTTCAGTACCTATGCGTAACCAGGAGTACAGCCACGAGAGACCACGATTTACCTGTCTGGCACATCATCTCCCAAGGCCTGCAGGACACCGCAAAGAGGCAACTCGAGTTCTCCAGCACCCACTGCAGCATCCTGTAGGTAGTGTTCCTTCCTGGCACTGTGCTACGGCAATGTGGGCTTCTCTTTTTTTTTTTTTTTCTTTTTATGGGGGTCCCCTTGGTCTCCCTGGCTTCGGCCTCAATTCTCAACTTATTTTTGCATTGCCACCATCACCACCAAGGCTCTCTATTGCCTTGCAATCTCACGCACGCACACACACACATCTGCTAAATCTAGCGGGGTCCCACGAAACCCCACTCCCCGCCGGGTCGGCCATCCTCCCTGCACTTCTCAGGCGACCTCAGCTACTCCGTCGGCTACTCCGTCCGCCGCGCCGCGCCCCCCGCCCACTCTACCGGGCGAACTTCACTCCTCCGAAGTCGGGCCGCCGCCGAAGCCTGACAGCCGGACCCAACCAATCAGCGACGGATAAATAACCGGCGCCGCCAATGAGCAGCAGCCGAGGGCCGGGAGGCGGGACTTCGCCCAAGTTCCTCGGGTCCTGCAACCAGAGACCTGTTGCCGCCGCCGCCGCCGCCGCCGCCGAGCTTCTTAGTTACGGCGGCGCCCACGGCAGCCCGAGGCCGCCAAGCCCGAGCGGGGCACCGAGCTCCTGCCGCCCGCGCCCGCCCCCGCGCCCGCCCCCGCCCGGCGCGCCCCGCCCCGCCCCGCCCCGCCCCGCCGGGGGATCCCGCAGGCCGCCCGCGCTCTCCCGTGCTCGCCCTCCGCGCCCGCCTCCCGCGGGCAGCCCCGCCCGGCCCCGGGCGCCCGAGCCCCCGGCAGCCACTCACCGGGAAGTTGGAAGTTTCCGGCGCTCCTGCCCGCCGGGGGCCCCGGGGCGGCTGGGCCGGGCGGCGCCGCGGAGAGGCCCGCTGGGCCCGGGGCTGTGGCTGCGAGGCCGGGAGCCGATCGCCACCTCCCGCCGCGCCGCCCCCGCGGACGCTGCCGGCGCGGCCCCCACCCTGCGCACGGCGAGGCGCGGCCCGAGGGCGAGCCTAGCGGCGGCCCATCCTCCGCACCTCCCGCCCCTCCTCCCGCGGCCGCCGCTGTCAGCGGTGTAAACATCCCGGCAGCCCCGAGGAGCGGGGCGGGGCGGCCGCCGGCTCCTCCTCCCGCGCCCGGGCCCCGCCGCCCGGCTCCCCCCGAGCCCGGGGCGGCCGCTGCCCGGGAGCCTGCGCCCTCTCCGCTGGCATGTGCGTGCCGCCGCGTGCAAGCAGCGAGCTCCCCCGGTGCACACCCCCCCCGCCCCCCGGATCCCGGCGTGTCGATTCCACCCTCTTTTACCAGGTGGTTCAAACTACCTCTGCGCTAACCACGCCTGGCATCGGGGACGCCGGCTGTTAGGGCTGTTAGGGCGTTCCGCAATACTGAGCCGCTCCTGGGGACTGGGAGGCACCGGAGACCCCCCGGGACCCCGGGGCTCCAGCGGAGCCGCGAGACTCTCCTCCGGGAGCACCTGGGCACGTGTTGCTGCAGATGACCCGGAGCAGGCGGTACGGAGCCGAGCAGGCCGGCGCCCTAATCTTCGTACCACCCCTACCCCCACCCCCCCATGAACTCGGTGACGTGGCAGCAAGTTCACTCACCTCCCCCGGGGTGAGCACAAGAGCAGTAATAATACTCCTCGACAGGACCCAGGTTAGAATTAAACGAGATAAGCAAGGTGCTTCAAGACAAGAACCTAGCCCCTAAGTACCCCTTAAGTAGCTGTTACTGCCCCCCCCCACCAGGTCTTGCACTAGCTCGGCTTACCCACCCAAGGGGTTGGAACCAAGAATGAACAGATTACAGCTCCGAGACTTCAAAAGTTAAAGCCACGGGGGTGTCAAGAGGACACTGGTACGCGTCTGCTCGCTCGCAGGTGCTGTGGGTCGCGAGCTCTTGCACGTTCCTCCCACGGAGGTGGAGCCTCATTCCCTCCCCACTTGTATCTGCGCTGATCTCTGGTGACTTTGAGCGGTGGAGTTTGGGAGAAACTATACTGTGAAAGATTCTAGGCGAGGCCTTCAGAGAACTGGCATTTGCACCTCGGGCTCTTGGAGCTGTGAGCCTCCCTGTAAGAAGTCCAGCTACCCTACTGGGAAGACCACATGGAGAGCCCCTGAGATCGCACGGCCCTCTAGACCTCCCACCAAGGTTTTAGGCACGTGGGTGAACCCATCCCAGACCCTGTAAATCAAACCAGCTCTTGCAGCCAACATCACGCAGAGCAGAAAAAAATTCCTCCAGCTGAGCCCCGCTAAAATTGCTGGCCCACAAGTCAATGAGGCACTAATGCCAGAATCTTTACAAGTTCGTATGACAGGGTGAACTTCATCAATTAGAGGCCTTAAGAGCAAAGACAGGTTTGCCAAATGATGAATTGAGCTTCACAGGCGCAGCGCAGAAATTTGCCTGAGGTTCCAGCCTACCTGTCTGCCCCGTAGAATTCACACTCAAGATTGCAATTCTTTTTTTTTTTTAAGATTGCAATTCTTACCTGAATCGCCAGCCTGCCTGCCCTATAAATTACAAACTTCCCAACCCCCCATAATCACTTGAGCATAAAATAAAATGAAATATCCTAAATTTACAAAAAAAAAAAAGTAAAGCTATGGAATTAAGATTTGGAAAGTTTATTTTTTGCCCAAAAAGAAAGGTTAAGTCAAGATCTCAAGAAGGGATGTTAATTCCATTGGCTCAATAAGGAATAATAAATGTTAAGTCACTGTTCTAAGGAAAGAAGATATAATAGTTACCAAGATACAAAGTCCTTGTTATCGTGGAGCTTACACTGTGGAAGAAAAGGCAACTATCAACACCAGCAGCCAGGAAATGCGTACTATGTCAGATGGTGATTCATACAAAAATAAAGTAGGGTAAGGAGACGGCAAAGGGAGCATGCTGTTTGAAATATATTTATCTGGGAAGGCCTCTGGGACATTTGAGCAGAGACCTGAAGAAAGTGAAAAATTGAGCCATGCATCTGTCTAGGGGTAAAGCACTCGACCTAGAAGGAACAGCAAGTGCAAAGACCCTGAGTGGAAGTGGGCTTGGTATGTTTGAGGAATGAACAGGAGAAAAGTGTAGCTAAAATCCAATGAACAAAGGGAGAGCACTAACAAATGGGATCAGAAGAGGGGGTGGGGTGCAGGAAGGGGACAAATTAGAACCTTGGTAAGTTTGGAGTTTATTCTGAATGAAACGGAGAGTTGTGGAAGGGGTCACCAAAGCAGACTCACTGAGGATAAAAGAGCTGCACTGTGGAGAAGAGACCAGAACAATTCGAAGACTGTTCTAATGGTCCGGTAAAAAATATTGATGACTTACACCATTGTGCATACAGTGGAGATAATAAGAGTGGTCAGATTCCAGATCTATTTCGAAGATTTGCCAGTGGGTTGGATGTGAGGTAAGAAAGGAGACCAAGATGAAGCCAGTGAAGTTGGAATTTGAACTGCCCCATCCTGTCACATCACAACAAATTAACATCAGTCTGTCAAATAAGAACCACGTCACTCGAGTCCTACACAGCACACCAGGAAGGAAAAATAACCAGATATTCCCAAGCTGAAGATATTTCGACCTGGTACGGTACAGGAACTATGATTAAAGGTTTTGGGGGATTTTGTTTGTATTTTAATATCTTTTGCACTACCTTTTAAAAAACATAGATTGATAGATAATAAAACATCCCCGTTTAAATAAACTTCAGATTCATCTATAGACCTGGCGTTTCACTGCTATGGGGAAAACTTACAGACCTTATGAACACCCATAAGCAAATAAATCAAAATGAGGTCACGAAACCCTTATAGCCACTAGGGTTTTATCTAGGAAATATTTTATTAGTGGCTATATAGTGCCCAAAGTATTGAAATCATCTGTATGTGTCCTCTTGCTTCACCTTAACAGACTACAGAGCTATAGCTATGTAGTAGCAAAGTGTTTTAAAGGTTGTTAAGACTGTAGAACTGAATCCACTGCACTTTCTCATTGTGGCTTTTTAGCAGCCTACGTGGAGATAAGCGAGGGGCCCCTGGCTTGGGCCCCAGCCCAGGCCCCTGGCCTGGAGCAAATGCTAATGGAAAACAGAGAGATCTGGCCAAAGCAGCTCCTCTGGCCTCAGGGATCTTTCCAGCAGAGTCTAGCATTAACTGCTTTTCTATTATCTCCCGCCAAACTTGCTCCAAAAATGGTGTTCGGCTCCATGAAATGCACCAATTACAGTCCTTTATAGGAGGTACGTTTATCCTAATTACCCCACAATACATACCATTAACCATCAGGTTAACTTTGCTGTAAATGATACTTGATTATTATACTTAAAGCCTGTCAGCTTACACTAAGTTTCACATTTTATTATTCATATAACTTTGTTGGCCCCACACAATTAAAAATAAAAATTAAACATAGAATTGATTACCAATATTGATTGATTACCCGTAGGCTAAACCAGATCAGATGTTATCTACTGTGTTCATTGTAAATGCAACTTCTCCATAAGGAGCAAAACTTGCTAGAAAAAAAAAAAAAAAGTTTTCCCAAATGAAGGATAGTGAGGTAATATTAAAAATAATTTTCTTTTGAAAAAAGATCCTAGCCACTAGCGTAAGACCAGAAATGTCTAGTCTTCTTGACTCACAAACATAGTGCTGGCAACAGGTGTACTTAAAAAGCTACTAGTGATATTGGCAGCCACCGAATTTGGCAGCTAAATGGTGATGAGGCTTAGTCAAGCTGTTGAAATGTCTGGACTAAATTGGGCCAAGAGGAGGAAGTCAAAGTGCAGACTGCAGACAACCCAAGGGAGATCACTTTTCTCTAGTCCTGGCTGTAGTCACTGTCCAGTGTCAGAAAATAAATCTTTTTCTTTCTTTGAGACAGTCATGAAAAATATTAGAAAGCTACTTTTTCACTTTTATGGCCCCTTGCATTTAATTTGTAATGGATCGTGTAGATGAGCTTCCTATGAAAACAATAAAATCAGCCTTAATTTTATTCTCATATCAAATCCCTAGATTTCAAAATCACAGAAAGGCAACTCTGTTATATACCTAGAATCTAGTTATGGTATTTTGAGAATACAGTTCATAGTTAAAAATTGTGGCCTCCTGATGGCAGCTTTTTCCTGGCTAACTCTGTAGTAGTTACAAGACTGGGGAAACATTTCAATACACTATATACAGCTTTTAAAATGTATACTCCTAATGGAGGGAAATTTAATATGTTATATTGGTTGCAAAATAGGAAAGAAATAGTACAACTGGCAGTTGACGTTTATAATGTAATTTTCTTTGGCTACCAGAACTCAGTTGAATTTATGCTTTTTGTCTCTTGAATATAAAAGCCAAAAGGCCAATATGCAATGGGCCAAGAGTCAAAACAATGAAGGAAATATATTTAAAAATCACTTCCCTTTTCACACTTGTACACTCTACACTTGATGTGGAGCCAAATGGTCAGGGCATTCCACAGGACACACTCTCCTCAACAATGGTAGCATTTTCACAGAGCATTCACAAGCTCCTCTCAATTCTTATGTTCACGGAGAGTCGCGGTGATACCGTAATCAAATCCCAAAGACAATTTTTAGAAGTACAGGTTTCTCTGGAATATTTTATGTGGGTGCATCTACCCTGAGAAAGGGGTGTTACAAATACCCTGTGATTTCACAAAGGGTATTTGTAAGGTCTGGAAGAGGTCTACCGAATTTCTGCCTCCTTCTGTATCTTCTGATTCATCAAGTCCTCTTTTGTGCTCTTCGCTTAATCTTGGGATGCAACCATTCAAGTCTGAACAGTTGGAGCAATTTTCTATTTCCTAAATAGGAAAAAAATGGCAAATAATAAGTATTTTTGTTTACTTTTAGTATTTCCGCATGGTTGAGAGAGTACTCTCAGGGCTAGAATCCAGAAGCACATCCCAGAAGTGTCAACACAGGAGGTGAAACGTTGCATTCACTGTTGTGTTCATACTCTTTGCTTTTTGCTCATCCTCTTTGCTCGTACTTCAGCATTTATTGCTTAAAACATACATCTCTTCATGTATTTCTTCAACTGTCCTATTTAATGTCCTAAGTGTACTTTAAAATACGTCAGTAATTATTTCTTAAGCAGTTCAATTGCACTGTTAATGTTCAATCTATTTGGAAATACAGGATGTGAGTAAAACCAGATTTGGAAACTTGCCACATCAAACTCAAAGATATACTCAAAGCCGGCTTTTATTGTCTTTATGACCATAAGCCTCGTTAATCTTAAACAGCTTCAATATCTTCCATAATTCTGCTTCTGAATTCACTATTGGGTAAAATTCAAATTATGGAGACATGCTATTTCTTTAATCACTCTGTCATATCAGCTTTTCCATCTAAAAGTTAGCATTATGTAGAAGGAGTACCTAACACAACACTTTGTGGAATAAAACTGGATCATTTCCAAAGCTTGAGAACGTTGGGGCAAAAATCAGAGATATGCTTAAAAACTTGAAGTACCTGTTCTCAAAGTCAGGGCAAGAACCTTTAAATTCATAAACCATGCAAGTACTGATGAAGACAAGTCAATCAATATTTGTGGGCTTATGTAATAATCCATTCTTTGAAAGAGTGGGAGGGATCCCTGGGTGGCGCAGCGGTTTAGCGCCTGCCTTTGGCCCGGGGCGCGATCCTGGAGACCCAGGATCGAATCCCATGTCGGGCTTCCGGTGCATGGAGCCTGCTTCTCCCTCTGCCTGTGTCTCTGCCCCTCTCTCTCTCTCTGACTATCATAAATAAATAAAAATTAAAAAAAAAAAAGTTAAAAAAAAAGTGGGAGACAACAAACTGTACTGTCACCCATGGAATCTGCAAACAGTTCTAATAGGACAATATTGTTATATTGGCTCATCAGTGTTATTTATTTATTTCCTTATTTATTTGTTTACTTACTTACTTATTTCCTTACGAAAAAGAGGAAGAGAGAAAGCACATACTGGGGGAGGGGCAGAAGGAGAGGGAGAGAATCCCAAGCTGACTGCGCGATGAGCATAGAGCCCAACTTGAGGCTTAATTGAAGGACCCCCAGATCATGACCCGAGCCAAAATCAAGAGTCAGACACTTGACCAACTGAGCCACCCAGGTGCCCCTCATCAGTGTTATTTATTGTTATGTCTCAAATAGGTTCATTTAATCCATAGAACTTTTAAATTATTTTTAACTTATTTATATATAAATACATTATTATTATTTTTGTATATAAGTTAATTATGTTTAAAGTTATTTTAAAATCTTATTTTAAAGTTGCATGTACATTTAAAATTTACTTAAAGGTTTTATGTATGTAGATAACTTCAAAAAATAATTTTAAAGTATATAAATACACACATACAATGTATAGTTTGGGCAACCAAAGTACGCAACTATTTAAGATTCTGTTATTTTTCGTTGTTCTTTCCTTGCTCAAACCGAAAGATAAAAATGGGGACACCTGGGTGGCTCAGCCAGTTAAGCGTCTGCCTTTAGCTTAGGTCATGGTCCCAGGGTTCTGGGATTGAGCCTCACATAGCAGAGAGCCTACTTCTCCCTCTCCCTCTGTCTGCTGCTCATCCTGCTTGTGCTTTCTCTCTCTCTCTCTCTCTCTCTCTCTCTCTATCTCTCTCTCATATAAATAAATAAAATATAATTTTTTTAAAAAAGACAAAAATAATCACTTTTTTCTGAAGACAATAAAATATGACTTCTTTATGTTCTAAATTAAATGAATTTAATACTTTATCAGGTCTATATCCTATAACTCTCAAGTAGGCAGGTATGTTTTACTCTTTACAATAGGAAGTTTGTATAAATAGCATAATGTAAATTAGAGATGACTGGAAAAAAACATGAAAATGACTTAATGTCAAGAATTAGTTTGAATTTCCTACATAATTTTTTTAAGATACATTTCTGTAGTACTACATATCCAAGCTTTTATTTCTAATACCTAGCTAGTGATATTTTAGGCTATTGCACTGTCCTAAAATCTAAATATGTAAAGAGAGGGGTGTCTCAGTGGTTAAGGTCCTGCCTTCGGCTCAGGACATGATCCCGGAGCCTGGGATCCAGTCCCACATCAGGCTCCCTTCAAAGAGGTTGCTTATCCCTCTGCCTATGCCTTTGTGTCTCTCATGAATAAATAAATAAAATCTTTTTAGAAATAAATAAATAAATAATAAATATGTAGAGTATGTTAAGTCAGAACAATCAATATCATCTGAAACTTTGATTGTTTAGCCCCTAAAAGCTAGAATCTACTTTTATCATTTTCAGAATCTAATGTTTTAATTCCTTTTATGGATATTCTATGTATTTCCCTATTTCATAATCCTTTAAAGTTCTGTGTATGTAAACTATACAAAAATCAAAACAAAAAAAATCAAAACAAACCCCCCCATCTGTTTCTTAACACATATGGAGATAATCAGCTGCCATATATTTTTTTTTAAGATTTTATTTATTTATGAGAGACACAGAAAGAGAGCGAGAGAGAGGCGGAGACACAGACAGAGGGAGAAGCAGGCTCCATGCAGGGAGCCTAATGTGGGACTCTATCCTGGATCCCGGGATCACAGCCTGAGCCAAAGGCCGCCACTCAACCACTGAGCCACCCAGGCAACCCTCAGCTGCCATATTAAGGGATTTTCACACCTGTGATGAGGCAGCAGCTCATGAACAGGTTCTGGGACCAGCAGCTTTGGGATTGAATATCCCCAGGCCCCCACCCCTGGGTTCTACCTCGGATGATAGGGTATGATGTGATGCAAAGACGAAGATGGTGCGGCTGAGGGAGGGAAAGAAGGTGCCAACTACAACAAAACACTTTCAGGTTTTCCTCTTCTCTCACCCAAAGATAGCAAAGGGGGAATGAAACTCCTGTCTCAACAGTCTTGTTCTTCTTCTCTAGTAAAGACAGAGTAGTAAGTGTCCTACAGTAAAACACGACAAACTTAAAAAAGATACAGCCTCCAATTCGCCGTAAGAAGGAATTCCTAACCTTATAGAATAGATTCTCAAATACCCCTCTCTAGCCAAATTTTAGAATGGAATTTAGCTCACCTCTCTGGCCCAGTTTATGCATAAGTTGCCCCAAAACAAGAAGATGGGTTGGAATCACATAAGCTTACCTCCTAGTTTACATAAATCACAAATAAGCTTCCATAGTAGCTCTTTAGCAGTCCAGCTCCAGGAAAATGTGGAAGTAAGTCAAGTCTGTCCTTGTTTCACTCTTACTGCCCTCGGTACAGAGCTTTGTTCTCAGTTACCATCGGGGATTAACCATACATTTTTAGTTTTGTGGTTTTAAGAGCATGAAGCATTAGTGCATATCTCTGTGTTTATTTTTAAACCGAGTCTTGTGATTAGGAAGTAGGCTTCCATTCCTTGGTTCTTAAATGTTTTTTGATCTTTGATATCTTTGTTAAAGTACATATGCTAAATAAAATAAAATAAAATAAAATAAAATAAAATAAAATAAAATAAAATAAAGTACATATGCTTTTAGAAGGAAGTTACACCTTAAGGCTACTTGATGAGTGCCTTGTGCGGATGAAGAGACAGTCTGAAGAGAACAAAGGATAAGACACTCTAGGCAGGGATAACAGGAAGGGACAACCTTTAGATTGGAGAGTCCAGGAATGCTTGTCAGAGGAAATGACATTTAAATGGCAGCTAAAGGATATAAAGGAGCCATCAAGGGGGAGCACTGAGGTCCAAAGGTAGCCACATCTGTTTTTCCTTCCTTCCATCTGGAGAAGAGCACCCAGGAGCTTACAGGCCCGGGTTACAAAGATGTCTACTCGGTGGCTTCATTTTTATGAACTGAGGAAAGGATTACTATTGATATAATAAATAAAATCTCTATCCGTGAAAAGGAAAATTGGAAAAATTTTCTACCCAGAAAGCCTCAGAATTATGCCAGTGCTTTGGGAAGGGCATGTGACTATTCTCTGCAGCCTGTTTTCTTGCTTTTCTTCCTCTCTCTTCTTACCCCTCCCCTCCTCAATCTTCTTCCTCACATGCTTTCTTCCTTTCTTCTTTCCTTTCCCAGACTTATTTATTAAATGTCTTGCATGCATTAGGACTCCAGTGGATTCTGCAAACAGCATTTCATTGTTTCTCACTTTTTTTAAAAGATTCTCTTTCCTTCCTTCCTTCCTTCTTTCCTTCCTTCCTTCCTTCCTTCCTTCCTTCCTTCCTTCCTTCCTTCTTTCAAAGACACAGAGAGAGAGGCAGAGACACAAACAGAGGGAGAAGCAGGCTCCCTGCAGGGAGCCCTATGCAGGATTCAATCCCAGGACCCTGGGATCATGACTGAGCCAATAGCAGACGCTCAACCACTAAGCCACCCAAGCGTCCCTCTTACCTTTTTTTTTTTTTTAACATTTAACCTCTAGGAGTTGGAATGCATCCCATCGCTAATGATATCTTAGAATCAATGAACTAGAAAACAATGGTGTAAGCAGTGAGTCTTTGTTTTAAAAAAACCAGAATATTTTGATCAAAATCTGAGCACGAGATCTAAATTACAACTAAATTATATGCAGGGATTATGAGGAAGTCACTGAATCAAGCTTTTCTTATTTCTTTGCAAGTTCTATTTGGAATTGTTTGCCGTACAATTCAATATTTGCTATTTTCATTGTTTAAACAATTTTAAAAATTTGAAAATAATGGGAAACTAATTTTGACTAGATCTCAAAAAGCACAGTGGTAATTAACCATCATAAATAAAGTACTTATCACCACCAAGTGGCTGAGTAGCTTATTTGCAGGAAAGAGTATGAAAGAATGGAATAGAGTTGCCAAGCAAACTCTTAAATGTTACAAAAAACTCTCCCAGGTGAAAGCAGGTAGAGGGCAGTGATACTGGTTATAATCTCCACATCTCCAATAAAGGAATTGAGAAAGAATAATAAGTGCCCAGAAAACATGGGAGTAAACAAATCCTTGTGAAGAAAAAGCTACTCTTTTATATATATTTTATGATTGTATTATCTTGGAAAAGAATCCCATAAAAACACGTGTGTGCACACACACGCATACACATATGCACACCCCCACACACACACATACTCATAAGCCCAATCAGATGGATGTGAAATGCATACATTTGGTAATAGCAGAGGTGCAAAGAAACACACAACTCAGTGGTTCTCAACTCTGGCTGTACTAGGCCTCATCTGCACAAATTCTACTTCACTTAGTTTGAGGAGTCTTGGATAATTAATATTTTAAGAACTTCTCTAAGTGATATTAATGTTCAGCCTAGATTAAAAACCATGAGTAAAAAAAAAAAAATAAAAATAAAAAAATAAAAAAATAAAAAATAAAAACCATGAGTAAAGGCTCAGTGGTTGAGCACCTGCCTTCAGCTCAGGGCATGATCCCAGGGTCCTGGGATTGAGTCCCACATCGGGCTCCCTTCAGGGAGACTGCTTCTTCCTGTCTGTGTCTCTGCCTCTCTCTCTGTGTGTCTCTCATGAATAAATAAATAAGACCTTTAAAAAAAAAAAAAAAGAACCACAAATAATTGATATTTATTGAGTTCCTACTATGGCTAAAGCCCCATATTAAGTACCCTTGGAGGATATAAAGGGTTAAGGAATACAAAGTTATGTACTCTGAGGGAAATAAAGAATAAGATCTATAAAGAATTCACAATAATATGATCCTGAACCACTATAAACTCCACCACTATCACGCTAAGTGTCTGTGAGACCGGTATTAGACTAGTATCATCTTTAGGTGTTGGCAGGATGTATGTGAACCTTTCATGTGCACACACACAGACTCAAACAGCACATTAATAAGACATAAAAAAAAATAAGAGTCTCATTATTTGTTTCATCATGCTACTCAAGCCGTACCCTCTACGTGTTTCTCAAAATGGCCTTTACTAAAATCACATGGAGAGCTTTTTAAAAATATCATTGCCCTACCTCCATATTATAGAATTTTAAAGAGTAGGCCTAGGGATTCTAGAAAGCTTCATTTTTAATATGCTCCTTGGTGATTCTAATTCACAGAAAAAGTTCCAAACCACTGATTTACACCAGCACTTTTTTTTTTTTCCTTCTGGAGATAGTGTTTGCCTGTGTGAATGTGATCCTGGGGGCTGGGGGTAGGGAGTGATATTATATCTAGGTATAGAAATAAATGTTGCCTATAATCTAAACCATTGCCTTAAGTTTAATTACTAAGTGTATTAATGACACATCTGCAACAGTCGTTGTCAGGTGCAGGGGCCCAGATTAAGTAGGTTGTTGGCTAGGTACAGTTCCCACACCCTAGCTGTTATATTCATTGCTTCCCTCTCATCACAGGAGAAAGTCCATGAGCAAGTAATAGTATTATTAAGATAACTTTGGATACACTCTTATTTTTAAGAAAATGCTTGATATCCTCAGTATTCTAACTATTGTTGGAAACACATTATTTGCTCAAACTGTGTTCATCACAATAACTAATTAGGAATATTTAGGGATATTTTAAATATTCAAGTGAATCATAGCAATACTTGAAACATTTGTCACACATCTTAGGAACTACTAACTCTAGGTGGTTCACTGTTTGGACATCAAATAGAGCTGCATTCTTTTGCATGACGGCATATCTTTGAGCAACTAAGTTTTGGAAGATTCCTGAGATTAGAAAGCAGGTAGCGTGAGAAAATCAATGTAGAACCAAAAATGATGTGGGGGTGTCTAATCTGATGCTGGGGCTTAAGAAGCCATGCACTGCCCAACAGACAAACACACCTTATTGGTAAGCAATTGTGATTGTTCAAGAATGAAATAAAAATAGTATTTATTCTTTCAAATGGTACCTATTCTTTTTTCAAATGGCTACTAAGTTGTTAGGACATAAATACTAAGTTGTTAGGGCATGTCTTCCAAGTGAATTACTTGGTGAACTCAACTGCTGGGGGTTTTTTTGTGTTTGTTTGTTTTGCCATGGGGTTTGTTAAAAAAAAAAAAAAAAAGACTGATACGTGAACTGAGAAAGTTTGGAGATCTCTGCATACCAGTGAATTGCAGCATTAGAGCTGAGAGTTAGTGCTCTTGATGGTCTGAATTTTAATATACCTGAATTTGCTTTGTTTCCATCTCAACTCCTCTAGTTATTCAAACAGTATTTATCACAAGCTCACTGGAAAGTACCAAGTCCCTAAGGGCACATACTGATGAATGATACAAGACTTCCCTTCTAAGTATCCTTTGTATCTTCCTACACAAATATACTTTCTACAAAATGAACTATTTAGTTATAAGATCTTTCTTCTGTGCAACACGTGTAAAAAATACCGTATCCCCAAAGAAAGAATTAGAGCAACTATCAATTCGACCACGTTCCCATTTTCACCTTCCCCAAATTATGCAGATTAATCAATAATTCAAGATACTTCATGTGCCATATACTTGACAATTTGAAGCTGTCAGAGCAATAGCTTTAGACAGAGTAGCAAGATGACATTTGTGGCTAAGGAACTGGAAGGCAGACTCAGCATTCGCTAACATGATCATTACCCTTCAAGGGTGAAAGATTAGTCACTTCACCTTTAAGGGAGATTTCACTGGATGTGCTGGGCAACAAGGAAGGAGGATTTTAACTTTAGAACAATCTTATCCCACAGGATAAACACTCAGGAAAGTTCTACTAGTTATTTTTTTCTTTTTCTTTTTTTAAACCGAGTGACACTGCTAGTACTTTAAATAGAGAGACTCCAAATACCAGAGTAAAGTGATAAAAATTTAATACTAGAAAATGTTTAAGTGTTCATTTAAAGAATTATCATATATTTTACATCACAGCCAGAACTACTATGTCATTGCCAATGCATGCCAAGGGGGCATCAAAACAGTGTTTTAAATATTTTAAAATCCTGCGTGATTCCCAAATTTATTATGTTTTTTGTTGTTGTTGTTTTTTGTTTTTGTTTGTTTGTTTTTTTAAGTGGAACAGATTTGGAGTTAGAGAAAAGCCCTGGGGAAACGAAACTTACATTTTTAAAACATTCTCTCCTCTTTCTTCCACTCTTCCCTAATTAGACTTTGAATGACTGAATAATCAAGAAAATGGCAAAAGAGGGAAGGGGAAGAAGAAGGAGGAGGAGGAGGAGCATTCGGAGGAGCGGAAGGGGGAGGGGAGAAGAGAAGGTGGAGGAGAGGAAGGAGGAGGAAGAGAAATATGTAAATATAATTACAAAAGAACTGGAATAAGCAGAATTTATACTAGTTGTTCAAGGTGAACTTGGAACCCAGCATTACAAAATTTTGATCTTATGACTAAGGATTCCCACCAATAAAAATAGCCATCCTGGATGCCTGGATGGCTCAGTGGTTGAGCGTCTGCCTTTGGCTCAGGTTGTGATCCCGGGGTCCTGGGATCGAGTCCCTCATTGGGCTCCCTGCGTGGAGCCTGCTTCTCCCTCTGCCTGTGTCTCTGCCTCTCTCTCTCTCTCTCTCTTTCTCTCTCTTTCTCTCTCTCTGTCTCTAATGAATAAATAAAATAAAATAAAATAGCCATCCTTCTCCAGTTTGGAAGAAAGAAAACAACCTCCTTTTCCATAAGTCTTCTTTATTGAAGTGATTTGTGGAAAACACTACAGTGAATGGAAGACGGCCACCTACTGAGGCCACCAATATCTAAGGGGCGAAGTAATAAGCAGCCTTCATTACATGTCCCCTTTGCTCCCCATATGCGTCCCCAGTATGTTAGTTCGACATTCCTACATCTTTATGCTTTCCCCCATGCATCCATCAGGTGGAAAAGTGGTTCCTCCTTCACCAACGAGCTGGTGGGTTATCTATTTTGTAAATCTGAGGATAAATTAAACATGCTCATTTACATAGGCAATTCTAACTGCTAACCATTTAGAATGTTTATAATCGTCTTACCTATACAACTTCGAAGGGCAATTGGTACTCTTTTCAATTTGGGTGACATGAGTAGGTAGTGGGGAGATATAGTTTGTGGAGGGCGTGGGGTGGACACCGAGAAGTCTATTTGTAGAACTATTACATAAATTTTGAAATACCGAGCAGACTTGGCATTTCTTTTGGTCCGAATTGTGACTCTCCCCAAATGCATATGCTGAAGTCCTAACCTCTAGTATTTCTGAATGTAACTCTAGAAATAGGGTCTTTAGAGAGGTGATTAAGTTAAAATGAAGATGGAGGGGACTTAATCCAATCTAATGAGTGTCTTAGGGAAGAGGATATTTGTACATGAAAATGTGATGCTAGGGTTGTGTGTGCACGGAAAAAAGATCATGTGAAGAGGGAACAAGAGGGAAGTCATCCATAAGCTGAGGAGAGATCTCACAGGGAACCAACCCTTCTGACATCTTGATCTTGAACTTTCAGCCTCCAGAGCTGTGAGAAAACAAATTCCGATTGTTTAATCCACCTAGCCTGTGGTATTTTGTAATGAGAGCCCTAGCAAACTAATATGACACCTTAGACAATAACTAGAGCGTATTTGAAATCTTGCGCTATTACTCAACCATAGTTTAGTTTGTTACAGAAGTCTCCAAAAAATAAAAGGAGATTTAGTTTTCTTTTTTTAAGGAACCAAAATGGAGCATGGTTTTTAAAATAATCATTATAAAAACCTTCAACATTCTCCATCGATATCAATGCTGGATAGAATTTTGGAACATAAATACAAATGATTCTATGTTTACTTTTGTTTTAAAACTCTGAGAAATGGTGCTCTGCAAATTCCAGTGGTATGTGATTTTCCACAACTCGTTTAACAAGTGTAGTGTTTTTTGAGGAATGCCCAATTTACAGTGAAGGGTAGTTATTAAATTGGAGCTTTACCTATGTCTAGTTAAATTTTATAGTACGTTCTGATAGCTCTTTTTAATTTCATAGCTCTCTCTGAATTCCTCTTTGCACAACATGTGCAAGTTCCTATAAACCTGATCAGTTTTGGTGGCGTGTTCCTGTGAAAGTGAGATACACTTAGAAAAACAGTTCTAGGCTCTTTGTCTGTGGAGTCCTTATATCTATCTCAATAAAAATACTTAAATTTGGGAACCCTGGGTGGCGCAGCGGTTTAGCGCCTGCCTTTGGCCCAGGGCGCGATCCTGGAGACCTGGGATCGAATCCCACGTCGGGCTCCCGGTGCATGGAGCCTGCTTCTCCCTCTGCCTGTGTCTCTGCCTCTCTCTCTCTCTCTCTCTCTCTGTGACTATCATAAATAAATAAAAAATTTTTAAAAATACTTAAATTAATAAAGTTTGTATTTTGTAAGCAACAAAAATGCAATTGAAGTTCTTACAAAACTTTTTATGTTAAGGTGACTATTAAGAGGGTTTTTTCTTTTTTAAAGATTTTATTTATTTATTCATGAGAGACACAGAGAGAGAGGCAGAGACACAGGCAGAGAGGGAGCCCGATGTGAGACTCAATCCCAGGACCCCGGGATCACAACTTGAGCCAAAGGCAGATGCTCAACCACTGAGCCACCCAGGTGCCCCCATTAAGACGGTTATGAAGCACTTAGGGTCCCACAAAAAGAAATTAAATGCTTTCTCATATCTCTAACTAAATATTGGTCCTTAATCCAAATTTAGTAAAATCTGGAGTCAAAAACTATAATTCCCGAGGGTCTCGGTAATATGTTTCCACTGAGAATTCACTAGAGGGTCCCCAGGTCCACTGTGCCTCCTAACTACTTTCTCTGTTCCTGTAAATTCTACAGTTGACAGCTAGCTTAAAACCAAGGCCGTCTCTCCAAATCACTCATTAGGAAGGACAGTAAACAAGTAGAATGGGTTAAGTTGGCAAGGCTTTTCCTTTCATATTTTTGAGGGTGACATGGGTCAAAATGGTGTAGGGTGCTAGTACTAATTTTGCTCTTATTAAAATAGGTTACGTTCTTTTTCCTTTTTAACCAAACTAGGTTTCTTTCTCTAAAATCTGTCTCTCAGCCATTCATCACCATGACAGCATTACCAGAACTGGGAGGATTGATCACACACTCTCCCCTGAGGCAGGTGGTAATACAGCTCATTAATTTGGTGAGTGAGACAGATTGAAGAGTGATGTGGTTTCCTTGTTCTCCAAGTCGGTCAACTGATGGCCACTGTCCTCACCAAGTGGTAGATTATAACCAGGTAAAAGAAATGTTTTTAAAAGTCATTAGAAGAGCAATTTATACGGTATGCTGAGGATAGCACACATTTCTTATCGAGATGGCCTTATACATAACAGATTGGAGGTAGGGCTGCAAATTGCAGTGGAAACAACTGAGATTAGCTCCTATTATTATGCAAAGAATGAATTTGGCACCCAGCAATTAGATGATTAGAGTCATTAATTGAGTTTCTGTTATGTACGAGAATATATAACATCTTTATAGAGTAATTTTCACCTCCTGCTCTCCCACGTACATACATGTTATATATTCTATACATATTTTTGAGTCTCCAGGGGGGGAAAAGAAAAAGCTGTTCTTAGGATTTGACTGATATTTCTTATTACATAAACATATGTAGAAACGCAATTCTGAACTATAGTTTGCCTAGCGAAATGCAGTATTATTCTACTTCTAATTTATAAAATTCCTTTCAGAGTAGCACGTGGGCTATTACCTTTGCTATTAAGAACGTGTAGAGTCATCTGTCAATATTTTAGTTGCAAACCTCTTAGTTCATGAATCATCTATACCCATACTGGGGACTCACATCAGGCAAATCAGAATAGGAACCTAAAAATGAGGGTGATGTTAGGCTTTGACAGAGCTAAGAGTAGACACATGTATATTCATTCTTTGCTTGAAATTGTCTTAATGAACCTAAAAAATTTAGTTTGTCCAAAAGAATGTTGAAATTATTTCCTTGTTTTTATTGTGTTTATTATTATATTATATATTTATATTTAATTTTATTTTTATTATATAGTATTATGTTATATTTATTATATCTGTTTCAGTCGGTTGAGGTTGCTATAACAAAGTACCATAGACTGGGTGCAACAGAAACTTATTTCTCACAGTTCTGGAGGCTGGAAGTCATATCAGGGGGCCAGCATGGTCAGGTTCTAGAGACCTGTCTTCCAGGTTACAGACCGCCAACTCCTTGTTAGATCCTCTCCTGGCTGGCAAGAGAGAACTCTAGGTTCTTCGTGCCCTTAAAAAGGTATAATCCCATCATGAAAGCTATACCCCCATGACCTCATCCAAATCTAATTATCCCCCTCAAAGACCACCTCCTCCAAATACCATCACATTAGGTACTGGGCTTCAACACATGAATTTGGGTGGGGGGGAGACACAAACATTCAGCCCATACCAACTCCTCATTAAAAATTCTGCCCTTTACTGATAAGGAAAATGTAATAATTTTTTTATTATGTATTTAGGATTTTTGTAGACCTTATATTTCCTTGTTAATTGATTATATGAAAACCTAAGTTTTTTGACAAAATTTTACATGCACAAGATTTTTAAAAATCAAGGAGTTCAGAAAGATTGCATGTGAAAAGCCCTGTGGCAGAACCCTGTGGGTTCTGCCCCACATCTTCCTTTCTCCAGCCCTGTTCCGCAGACACAACCACTTTTATGTTTTTGCTTTTAGCAATTCTGATAGTTACCACCATAATTCTAAATAATATATGCTTGATTCATCAACTTTAAGATCTATCTTTTGGCTTTCTGCTCTGATAGACAAGATTTTAGGTAAAATAACTCCTCTAACTCTTCCCTAGAAAGTTCTTAATCAGTTATTCACTCATCTATCCATTCATTCACTCAGTGATTGCTTATTGTTTTCCTTTCTAGGGAGATTTCTAAGTGCTTGGCGACATCAACTGATAAAAGAGACAAAATTACTGCCTTTCTTGAGACAGAAGAGGAACATCCTGCTTGTGTCAATGATATATATATGTCATTGATATATATATATGTCAATGATATATAGAGAAGGTCATCAGAGCTACAGAAAAAAAAAAAAGGTGAAGTGGTAAATCAGAAAGGGTGAGACTGGCAGCGTAGGTGAGTCTTCAAGACATGAGAGCATAGGCCACATGCACACCTGGGGAAGAGTGCTCTCTGGGTGGAGGAACCCATCAGTGTTAAGAGCCAATGCAGGTGCTCAGGAGCTTGCCACTCACATTTGGTGAATGATGGGAGACTGCAGTGGCAAGAAGAGTGAGCAAGGGCAGGAGCACAAGAGGATGAGCTCACAGTAGGATGGGGGAGAGCAGCACATCATGGAGGACCCATAAGGCTTTTAGAAGGCCTTAGACTTTTACTCTGGGTCATCTGGGCATTCTTTGCGTGATTGTGAGCAGAGACATCACAGGATCTTCCTTACATCTTGAAAGGACCCCTCTGGCTGCTGAGTTCGAATATTTTGTAAAGGGACAAAGAATGAAGCAGGGGGAAGCTGGGAAGCTATTTTAGTAATTTAGGGCAAAGACTGTAGGAGCTGGGATGAAGATGTAAGCCATAGAGAAATTAAGTCGTTTTCTGTATGTATTTTGAAAGCAGAACCAACAGAATCTCCTAATGAATTGGATTCAGGTTGTAAGAAAAAGAGATAAATAAATATAATGCAGCAAGTTTCATCTCCCTTTAAATTATCCTTGTTTCTACTTTGAACAATATACTTATGCTTTTACGTATTGTTCCATCAGGGTGGTAAGCATCTGCCATTACCTCTAATGACCTTTCAAATATCATATTTGGGGGAAAACTTATGTTGTGACTCTTTCCTTTCCAAAAGAAAAAGAAGAGCCCAATTCCAAGTCCCATTTCCCTTGCATCTATGACAGAATCATGTGACCTAGTTTCTCCCAACCAGATGCACCGATTTCCTGTGACCAACATGAAGGGAGAGAAACAGGCTCCTCTGGAATTTCCATCTGTGTGGGTGTGTGGATGGCAGTGGGTGTCAGATGGCGGCGGTGATAGTGGTAGTGGTTCGCCAGGGATGCGTGATGGAGTTCCTAGAACAAAGTCCAATTGGTTGGGCAGCAGCAGCAATCTCTTCTAATCTTCAGTGGACAGCACCACGAGTTACAGACCTGTTCTGCAACATGCTTTTGGGTATTATTCTTAGAAATAGCCTTGAGCCTGTTTGTTTTGGGGGTTTGTTTCTTTGGGTTATTTTTAGTTCTGCCCAAACTAAACTCATTGTTAGCCTTCCCATATAATTGTAATGATCTCCTCTCTGCTCAGTAGAGTCAAAGTGACCCTCCCTTGCTTTCATCTCACATTAACACCCTTGATGAATGCCAGCAACTAGAGATGTTGTCTTTTCATTCCCTGTCTTTTTT
This sequence comes from Canis lupus familiaris, assembly GCF_011100685.1. Taxonomy (NCBI): domain Eukaryota; kingdom Metazoa; phylum Chordata; class Mammalia; order Carnivora; family Canidae; genus Canis; species Canis lupus. Next base: position 4,500,486 of record NC_049228.1, read on the forward strand.
TTTTTTTTTTTATGATAGTCACACACAGAGAGAGAGAGAGAGAGAGAGGCAGAGACATAGGCAGAGGGAGAAGCAGGCTCCATGCACCGGGAGCCCGACGTGGGATTAGATCCCGGGTCTCCAGGATTGTGCCCTGGGCCAAAGGCAGGCGCTAAACCGCTGCACCACCCAGGGATCCCCTCATTCCCTCTCTTGTAAGGTGAGGATGCTGATGGCCCTAGCTTTCCTATCAGCTTATTTTTCACCTTCTACCTTCCAACTTCAATAATCTAAACTTTTAGAGGATCAATGTTGATAACATTCATATTTGGTTTTGTGACCATACCTCAATCCTTTTTAAAAAAATATTTTATTTATTTATTCATGAGAGAGAGAGAGAGAGAGAGAGAGAGGCAGAGACATAGGCAGAGGGAGAAGCAGGCTCCATGTGGGGAGCCTGATGCAGGACTTGATCCCAGGACACTGGGACCACGACCTGAGCCAAAGGCAGATGCTCAACCACTAAGCCTCCCAGATGCCTCTCCATACCTTAATCTTTAATGTTTTATCTATAAGTTAATTCCAGAAGTTAAGGATCAATGAAAGTTAAACTTTATGTAAATCTTGTTTATTTCACATCCAATTAGTATAGCCTATCCTAGGTCCTTTTTAAAATTTATCTTGGAGTGTCTTATTGCCTTTGTTTCTTGTACTGTCAGTATTTATTTCATTCTTCAGACCATCCAGCACCTTTTAAATGTGACTTTTCCCTCGAACCATAATTCTATAAGGCAGGTATTCTTATTGTCCCCATTTTACTGAAGGGCCGAAGAAACTGAAGTAGAGAACAGGATCTTCCTAAGATCGCACAAACAGCCAGAGCCAGATGTCGAATCCAGATAGGCTAGCTCTCAAGTCTGTGTGCTGAGCCACCGTGTTATGCTGCTTCTCATTCACTATACAGTCAGCAATTAGCATTGGTTCAGACCAGTGTGAGGACCTTGAGAGAAAAGAGAGCATTGCATGTTCCAGAACTGCAAGTGAAAAAAAAGTCTCGTGTGGCTGTGGAGACAAGTGTCAAGAAACAAGACACTGGCTGGAATGTGGAGTGATTGAAAAGACATGATGAGTATTTTGTTTTTAGAGATTTATTTATTTACTTACTTATTTGAGAAAGAGAGAGTGTGTGCATGAGCAGGGGGAGGGGCAGAGGGAGAGAGAAGGGAAGCAGTCCCCTCGCTGAGCATGGAGCCCCATGTGGGGCTCCATCTCAGGACCCCAAGACCATGACCTGAGCCAAAACCAAGAGGCAGACGCTTAACTGACTGAGCACCCAGGGGCCCCATGATGAGTATTTTGAACAGCATCGTAAGGCTAAAGAGAAGCCACAGGGTTTTAAGCAGAAGACTCACAATTTGATTGGCAAATATAGTAGTTATACCTCATATCAAAATTCTCTTTGACCTCTTTGTTACCAGATCCATTGGGTACTTTTCTGTTCTTTTTTTTTTTTTTAAGATTTTTATTTATTTATTCATGACAGATGCACAGAGAGAGAGAGAGAGGCAGAGACCCAGGCAGAGGGAGAAGCAGGCCCCATGCAGGGAGCCTGATGTGGGACTAGATCCCGGGACTCCAGGATTGCGCTCTGGGCCAAAGGCAGGTGCTAAACCACTGAGCCATCCAGGGATCCCCTACTTTTCTGTTCTTATTTTACTCCATCTTTACATGTGACTTCCCCACCCCCAAAACTCTTTAATGGCTTTCCTTTTCATTTGGAATAAAATTCAAACTTCTTTCCATGGACCACCAGGTCCTTCAGATCACACAGCTAATACTTGGAAGACCTAAATTTAGTATTTTTAAAAGATAACTTTGGCTAATTAGGGAAAAATGGATAGCAGTGTTTCCTCTTTCCCTTTTTTTTTTTTCAAAGATTTTATTTACTTATTCATGAGAGATACAGAGAGAGAGAGGCCAAGGGAGAAGCAGGCTCTATGCAGGGAGCCTGATGTGGAACTCGATCCCGGGACCCCAGAATCACACCCTGGGCTGAAGGTGGCGCTAAACCACTGAGCCACCTGGGCTGCCTGTGTGTTCCTCTTTCTTAAACCACTTCCTTTTCAGCTTCTACAATACCTTCTTCTTCTGGTTTTTCTCCTACCTATCTGACAGTTCCTTCTTAGTCTTCATTGCTAATTTATCCTCCACTGTTCAGTCTCTAAATGTACCAGTTCCTGAGACTCATCCCCATGTCCACTTCTCTTACTATATTCCCACTCTCTTCCATTTTTCTGGCTATAAATACCATCTTCTACTGCTGAGTCCCAAATTTATTTGATTAGCCCAAATTCTTCTGCTGAGCTCCAGATCTATGTACACAAGTGCTTACTTAATGCTCTGCTTGAATGTATTGGACACATCTCAAAATTAATATACCCAAAGTGAAATCTTTTATTGCTTCCTTTAACTAATTCCTTTCCCCATCTTCCATAATTTTCAATTATTCTTTCCTTTACTACCCACATCCAATTCATCAGAAAATCTTGTCAATTAAATCTACGAGATATTTCAAGAATTCATCCACCTCTCATCACTGCTTTCACCGCAGCCCAGCCTCCCTCACCTCCCATCTGTACCACTGCTAAAGCCTCCTCATTACTGTAGTCTCTTTGATTCCACTAGTGCTCCCTGTAATCCATTTTTCCACACAGCAGTCAAAGAAACCTTGAAAAGGGTGAGTCATTGCATGTGACTTCCCCACCCCCAAAACTCCTTAATGGCTTTCCTTTTCATTTGGAATAAAATTCAAACTTCTTTCCATGGACCACCAGGTCCTTCAGATCACACAGCTAATACTTGGAAGACCTAAATTTAGTATTTTTAAAAGATAACTTTGGCTAATTAGGGAAAAATGGATTGAAAGTGGCCAAGATGTGGATACCAGAAGGCCACTAAAGGAAACTTTTGTAAAAATCCAGGCTACCTATTATGATGGCCTGACTGTGGCATTAACAGTGACAATGGAGAGCAAAAATGGACAGATCGAGATATATTTATTTTTTTATTGATACAAATGTACTGTCATGAAAAATACCCACAATTAAAGAAAAGAGAAGAAACCACGATTAGAGATTAAGGAAAAGAAAATTGCAGAATAATACATATGGCTTGATCCCATTATGGCATTGAGTTGGAGGTAACCAAGTTATCCAAGTAAATATCAAGTACCCAGTTGTTTATACAGGTCTGAATACACAGATGATCACTATTTTTGAAATATAAATGTAAAGATGATAAATGAAGTCAAGAGGTTAGATACCCGTTGCTAAGAGAAAAGAGAAGCAGGTTTGGGACAGTGCCAATGAATCATGCCAATGTTCTAGAGCAAGGTGAGCTTTTCTGATTCACTGTAATATTGTCCACATACTTGGAGTTTTAATCTTTGCTAGTATGGAAGGAAAAGGGGGGGCTCTCACTGTTTTAATTCATAGCTCTTTGATTACTTTTTCTAAAAAGATTTATTTATTTCTTTGAAAGAGAGCAAGTGATGAGGGGCAGAGGGAGACAATCTTTAAGCTGACTCCCCACCTACTCGGGGCTCTATCCCATGACCCGTGAGATCATGACCTGAGCCAAAACCAACAGTCAGAGGCTTAACCAACTGAGCCACTCAGGTACCCCAATAGTTCTTTGATTACTTATAAAATTATATATATAGTTTTTCCCCATATTTATCAATAATTGATACACATTTTCACCATAGAACCATTTTTTTTTCTGTCCTGGTTCTTAAATTGTTATGCACGATTTTTATGAGCTAAGAGGGAAATACACATGACTGTAGTACCCCAAGTATAGATCAGCTCAATCTTAGACAGATGAATATCTTTTTATTTAGACTTACCAAGCTAAAAGGTGACATGTGTCACTGGCAAGACAAATATGAAATGGCAAGTGTGATGAACGTGAAATACGAAGTGTGAAATTACACATTTGTAAAGGACAGTGGGACTATTTCTGAGGCTTCCTGATCATGTCTCTTAATTGAAAAACATAATTAGGGATCCCTGGGTGGCGCAGAGGTTTGGCGCCTGCCTTTGGCCCAGGGCGCGATCCTGGAGACCCGGGATCGAATCCCACATCGGGCTCCCGGTGCATGGAGCCTGCTTCTCCCTCTGCCTGTGTCTCTGCCTCTCTCTCTCTCTCTCTCTGTGACTATCATAAATAAATAAAAATTAAAAAAAAAAAAAAAGAAAAACATAATTAAGTGCTGTCTTGAAATGAGGAGATTTTACTAAGCAATCTGAATCCCTGTAACTCAGAACTTCTCAGGTCACAACATAATGTGATCACTTCGCCACATAGAATCATCCACTTTTTAAAACGAAAGAAACATGGAGGCCCCTGTGTTCATTCAGTATATTTAAAATGCATGTTTTGTACTGTATTTTGTTCCTTACAGGTTAGGAATTATTGTATTTTGTGTTGTGCATAATAAAGTACTTCATGTTGCCTGACACATAATAGTCTTTGGATAAAATATTTAATAAACTCTCTCCCCCACCAACATATTCCATTTTGTAAATATGGAAGAAAACTGAGAACCACAAAGGTAAGCACTTTCACAAGCTCACTCAGATAAGTGAACAGTCTGTTGGTTTGATAAATATGACCACTAGTTCAATCTGAAAATAGAGAAGTAGTTTTGGACAAAACATTTAGCCAAAAGTGACATTCTAAGAGTAGCTACCCAATGATGGGCAACTCCAATAGTAAACTTTCTCCCCCCCACCCCCCTGCCCCATCGCCTCTGTTGTATTGTGACTGGTTCCACTCCTCTGAGTCAACCAGACAACCCTTGTCTCGAGATAGATTAAAGGTAAAGACAAACAAATACTCAATATTCAGCTTTTCAACTCCAAAAATAGGTCTTTGAAATCTGAAACAATGGGAAAGCCAGTTTATCCCATTCAAAATGAAGGTGATTAAATCATACTGCAGTGAGGAAAATCATGAGGGAGTGATTTATTGCCTCACAAAGGGAGAGGCAGTTATTCCAGTGTGTGTGTGTGGGGGGGGGGCGGGGGGTGTTGCGAGATCTGGGGATAAAGGAAAAGGGTAGGGTTAGAGGTAGGTGTACATGGGATCAGGATTCTGAACTGCCTTCTGTCTTGTGGCTGAGAATGCTGGAAGTGTGTGTGTCGTTAAAGATTGTGATATAGATTTCCTGTCCAGAGCACAGGAGTTTGTTCCTACCTCCCTGCTTGGAGCTCTGGGAAGAGAGGACCTCAAAATCCCACACTACCAATTGGTATAGACCCAGTGAAGTATAAACAGTGGTATGGCAGGGCCGTGGAGAGAGAAGGTGCTGAAATTCTGTGGGGGTCAAGGGCAGGGTGCCCCCAAATGGGCCACTTTGTCATAAAGATTATTTTGAGTTGAAAGAAATGAAGACCCAGCAGATTCAGGAAGTCCTTTACTTCCCCCCAACAACTCCCTACAAAGAATTTGGATGAAAGACTGGCTCCAGGAAGAGAGCTCACCGCTGATACCTACACTGTGATCTGAAGTAGGTCAGGTAAGAACCTAGGAAGGCCTATTTGATCAAAGTCCTCTTTGGCCCATTGTTTCTGGATGGCCCAGCAAACATTTGTTTACCAAACATTTACTCTTTTTCATCTTCCTAAAGATTGTATTCCTCCCTTTGAAGTCCCAGACCCCTCTCCCCTTTCTTTAGTTCAGGATGACATCTAGACCTCATTTGGTGTGACTGTCCTTGGAATGTGGACATCTATGTGGACTCCCCGTACATATATTACTAAATTCGATTTTCTCCTGTTAATATGTGTCATGTCAATCTGATTCTTAGTCTGCCAAGATGGGCCGTTCAGGGAACAATTCTTGCTCCTTGACAATTGCCCACGTTGGACAGCATGCGTACCTGCTGCAAGCCGCTCAAACCTGAACTCCAACCCTTGGGAGACTGGAGAGTTGAAAGACCAGTGAGGGAAAGAGATCAGAGTCTGGATAAGGAGGTGGGTTGCCAGAAAAAATACAGAATGCCCAGTTACATTTGAATTTCAGATAAACAACACATAATATTTTAGCATATTGTACATAATACTAAACAAATGTTCCTACCTGAAATTCAAATGTAATTGGGCATCCATATTTTTATTTACTAAATCTGGCAACTCTAGTGCAAAACCAGGTGCCAGGCTGATATATCGTTATTATTCTTAAAGTCAGGAGTGACTTAAATTTTGGTGGCTGGAAAAATTACTGTGTCTATACTGGGTTGGACAGCAGATCATGCTTTGAATTAAAATTCCTGCTCACCAGCAAATTTATTATTTACCTTTTCCGTGTTTCAAATATTTAAATTTTTGCCATTGCATATGTCTGCCCCAGTGACAGTAAGAGCCCATGTTTTGTAAAATGATAGATGATATTGAGATGTAAGTTCATATTCACCATTAGAAAAAAACAGAACTTTTTAACTTCACTGGTTGACCCTTTTAAATTATAAAAACATAAAATCTTCTTAACAATATTTTATGAGATTTGGACTCCTAACCCAGCTAGTTACTAATTACCAGAAAATACTTGACCTAGGGGTCACTGTTATTATTGAAAGTGGCTTAAAATTCATAACATAAATATTACATAATCAATGTTTTATGTGTTGAAATGTGAGAAGTTGAATGGTCATTTGCCAACAGATTCTGTTCTGCTTGTACTTCTCGTCATTTTTTAAAAAGTAGTTTAAAGAGTAGGCGAGTAACCAATCGGAAAGCCAGCTTTGACTCTCAACATTCCACTAGGTTTATAATATACAATAAACCTCAGGGCTACCACTTTTCACTAGCCCTGCAAATTAGGCTGTCTACATCGGGGTTGGAAACCAAGCCAAGACTTGAGTGTTAAAAGAAGTTAAAATGGTCTCTATTTAATCCATAATTTCTGCAATCCAGACCTCACCACTCTTAGGAGTAAAAAATGAGGAAGGTTTTAGCACAGACCAGTTTTGTGAGGAATTTACACTGTGAGGAATTTGACAGTGATGAGTGAGCTCTGCTGTCTCAGAGACTGATTTCTTTGGTGGGGTGCCAGTGGTCAAAGTCCCTGGTATTTAAAGCCCTGGAATTTGAGCCTTCTGTATTTTGTGCTCTCCGTGAAGATGCGTGAAAAGTTTTCATTCAGGGCTGCTCGGACAGAGGGCAGAATTTATTAGTGGCGAGTTGAGTTTATTCTTAACAGAATATATATTTGATGGCAACTTTTAACTTTCTACGTCTTGATTCTACTCCACCACCCATTGCAAGACACACTGGATTTTAAGGCAGCTTTGGGGGATGGAACAAGAAAGTAATATTCATTGTATCTATATTATAATGTACAAGTAATAACCCACATGAAATAAGTATATTGAGTGTAAATATATTCTAGTTTATAAGTTTAAATTTCTATGTAAATTGTTACTAAATTTTTACGATAATACTACATTTTAAAATATTTTAAACCTAAATGTATTACATTTATTCTTTTGTTCAATTAGTGTTTTTTTTAAGTATTTATTTATTTATATTAGAGAGAGAGAGAGAACATGAGCAGGGTGAGGGGCAGAGGGAGAAACAGACCCCCTGCTGTGGAGGGAGCAGGGTGTGGGGCTCCATCCTGGGACTCCAGAATCATGACCTGAGCCAAAGGCAGGTTCTTAACCGACTGAGCCACCCAGGTGTCCTTCAACTAGTATTTATTGAGATCCTACTTTTGCCGAGATGCTGTCTTAACAGGACACACGAGGATCTTACATCCTATCCTATTAAATAAAAAAGAAATGTCTTACAATTGGAGACATACAGTACCTCAAGTGAGTTATTTAGAATTAGTAGGCTCAGTCACACATCCGTGGAAATGAAGATAATTGAATTTGAAGATTATGCTTACTTTGGGCTAGCTGATAAGTGTGGCTACCTATCCTTCATCATTTTTATCATTTTAGCAAAATTGTAATATGCGGGGGGGGGGGTTGTTTGTCTGCCAATCAAAATCATTGACTCTCTTGTTTTAAAAAAAAATCTAGACTGAGCCACGTGAATATAGTTTGGGGGCAACCTTCATTAGGAGCTGCAGAGAGAATTAAAGATGACACATTAGTTTCTAGTTAAAAATTGCTAAATACCTTCGTTTCTTATCCTAGAATCATCTCAGGTAGCTTCGTAGAGAAATGGAAGTATATAAAAGCAGTTTGTGTGTTTTGATGTAGCCCCTTAAATCTTGTTATCACCTTTTCTATTAACTTCTATTTGCTTGCCAATTCCCTCATTTGAAAGGACTTTCAAGTTGCTGATTTTGTGAGAAATGAGGAATAGTCATTGCCAGCGCTATCCTTTTTTCTACAATTAGTATTTCTAATCACATTAGACATGTTTTCAGTATCTAGAGAGGATGCCTGCTGCCTACAGCTATCATGAACCATTAACTTTAATTAAAATTTACAAGTCTAATGTTGTTACATCTGCTAAATGCATTAACTTCCATGTTAATTACCAAAATGTTAATGTTGCATTAAAATAATGTTCCCTTTTGACAGTTCATCTATAGTTTAATTATTTATTTTGTTGGGGAATATGTTCTAAAAATTGAAGAGAGAGTAGACTATGAAGTCAAATTAGAGAAATGAGATAGCCAAACTTCCAAGGAGTAAATCTTATGGTTCAGACAGACATGGGTGAAGCATACCTGTATTCTTTATTCTGCACTTCAAGGAAATAGGTCCTCTTGTCTTACATCTGAAATATTTTTTAAAATAACATTTCCTCTTTTTTTTGCAGCTAGCTCATAGTGCTAACACTACTATTCATGCCTTATCCCTCAACTCCCAAGAGTTTGTAAGGCTACACATTCCTTTATCCATATAAATCATTTAAAAAAGAATACTTCAGCTAAAAAAAAACAAAAAAAAAACAAAAAAAGCTCAATATTTTCTACTTAAATATTTACTTATCTTTTAAAAATAGATTTATTTCAATAAGCAATCCAGTATACATTTGAGCAAAAAAAAATAACCAAAGGAAATTCTCAATGACCTACACAGATCACTGCAGTGAGCTAACCAGTATGAATACTAGTACAATATCTCACGCTTCATTGAAAGGGATTATTCTAAAATACTATTAGCATCTTCTTGTCATGGGTGTAGTTATCAGATATATCCTTGGAATATGGAAGTCTGTGTACATGAGTTAATTTTCAAATGAGAGGCATCCTTCCAAAACAGGATTATATTTGAGGTTGAGGGAAATATTAACTGCTTTATAGGTTGCAGAGCCCTCACCTCTTTTTTTTTTTTAAGATTTTATTTATTTATTCATGAGAGACATAGAGAGACAGAGAGAGGCAAAGACACAGGCAGAGGGAGAAGCAGGCTCCATGCAGGGAGCCTGATGTGGGACTCGATTCTGGGACTCCAGGATCACACCCTGGGCTGAAGGCAGGTGCTAAACCGCTGAGCCACCCAGGGATCTCCCTGATCCCTCGCCTCTTTTGCTTGTTTGTTTTTCAAGCAAACAAGAGAGAAGAACCTGTGCATGTGCAGGTGCGGGTGAGCAAGTGGGGAAGGGGCAGAGGGAGAGGGAGAGAGAGAATCTTAAGCACGCTCCACATCCAGCACAGAGCCGGACTCGGACTTGAGGCTCAGTCTCACAACCCTGAGGTCACGACCTGAGCTGAAATCAAGAGTCAGATGCTTAACCAACTGAGCCACCCGGGTGCCCCACCTGTGTTTTTTTAATCACATATGAGAGCAGTAAATTAGTTCTAAAAATAACAAGCACTTTATCTAAAAGAATGAAGAATCCCCATTTTTCTGGAATTGCTGAGTAAGGAACCCTTAGTTCCAGTAGGGCGCTCCCTTCTAGTGTTGCCCAAAGTCTAGATGGGGAATTACAGAGCTCTAGCTAGTTTTCCAAACCGTTAGTTCACCATATCTGAGACACCTTATAGCTGGACTATAAGACGGTTGTTGGAAGACTAAAACTCTTGTATTTATCTCCTTACAGTTGTACATTTATGGTGATAGTGTAGAAAATGTTTCATATACATTATTCTCTGATTACGTCAAATCTTGCTCCAAAAGGGATTTGAAACAACTCACTGAAAACAGATGTTAAAAAAACATCTGGACCCAAAGGGGGGGGAAATGGAAAGGATGATCAAGGCCCAAGAGAAAAAGAGTACAAATAGATAAGCCACAAGTTCCTCACTGAGTTAGAATTTGGCCCTAAGCTTCCAGGATGACAAAGCAAAAGTTTACTGTAATAAATTATGTGGTTCTCAATGTCCAGAGGATAAAGCAAATAGATTCCCCAGAGTTAACAAAGCTATTCTGAACCAACAGCTCTAGCCTCAGAAGAAATAGATCATGGATGGCGGTTAATAAAGGGACCTAGAGAAATGGGGTATAGTGGTTTCTCAAATTGTTAAGAAAATATTTTCCCTTAATTAATTTTTTTTAGAATAAAATCTCAAGACACATCCAATACATAAAACAAGTAAGAAAGCAACTGCTCTCAATGAACGGCAGCCCTAGGCAGAGTCTCAGCTGCTAAGCTTCTCCATCTCTTAGCCAAGAAACTCCTGGGGCACGGTTGGGGCAGCAGTACCATCCGCCAGTTAGGAATTCAGATGCTGAGTCTCACTAGCTCCTCCACCACGGACTAGGTTTGAATCTGGCAAGCTTCTTAACTTCTCTGTTCGTTTTCACACTGTAAAATAGGAATAGGCATAGAACCTACCTCTTTCTTGAAACAGCATTGCGGAAGCCTGTCACTTGGTAAGTACTCTATAAAGATTTGTTAAATTTGTAAGCCCATGAAAGAAGCACGGATGCTAATGGAGATGTTTTTGTGGATCTGATGGTGAGCAGTTTAGGTTGTATTTTTCTGAGAGTTCACATTTTGTATAAAGTAGAATTCAAAGTTTTCTGCTGAAAAGAAGGGAGAGGTTGGAGTGGGAGGTATGACCTAGCTCGCCAAGAGTGAGAGAGCGTACCAACTCCAGAAGTGCACTGCTTCCAACCCATTAGGGCAAGTGTCCATGAACTCATACTGTCCCAATCCTTCCTGCTGTACTAAGTGGCCGGGGTGCAAGCATTGGAAGGTGGATCTTGGGTTGAGGATTGCCAGGCAGAAGCAAAGAAGGCATAAGAAGAGCAAGAAAACTGGAAGTTTGGGCAAGAAAAAAAAATGGGGTTTAAAATAAGTACTTAGCTCATTAAGTTATTGTGAGGATTAAAGAATTAATACAGTAAAGGACTTAGAAGAATGTCTGCCACATAGTAAATACTCAGGAAAAGTTGTATTATTATTATTATTATGTCTAAGCTAAAGAGAGATGAAAGTGAAAACAAAAGGGCGCACATGAAGAAAAAGAATGCAAAGGGAGAGGCCTCATTATATCAAGAGCAACTGTAGTGGCAACAATTGAGAAAATTATCTGGAAAGATAGAGGATTTTGGTTAAAGAACGTGATTTTGAGGTAGTTTTTTATGAAAACGGTGGTTCTCAAAGTCACTTTGCCACCACCTGGGAGGATTGTTAAAATGCCAGGACTCTTTCTCAAAAACAGTGATTCAGTAGGACTGGGCCTTGGAATGTGTATTTTATCAAGCTTTCTAGACAATCCTGCGGCAGCCAGCCCCAAGACCACACTTGGAAAAGTCTGGGCCAGGCTATGACTCTGGCTGGTTGACACAGAATAGAAGAGCAGGCAATTGGAGATGAGGAGACCAAGGAATCGGGAGGCTTGGGTATAGGATGACTCAGTGTATTGGTTGCTGAGGTCACTCAGGATGGAGACCAGACAGGGTGGAGGAAAGGACTGTGAGCCAGAGAGCAAAGTCATCAATGAATGGGGGGAAGGTATAGTGAGGGCAGAAGAACAACAAGGTCTCCATGCCAGAGAAGCTAGGGGTGAGGTTAAAGGATATAACCTCCCAGCCAGAGGCTTATAGGAGTAGGAGTAACTAAAAAAGCCTAGAAAGTAAAGGTCTGGAATTAGCTTTGAAAAGCAAATTAGTAAGAGAATATGTAAGGAGATACTTAGAAGAGAATAATAAGAAGCTTCCATTTAAGAAGGCTATTGGAAAAGCCATGTACACAGGGGAGAACTTGGGTTTGGTTAAAGAGTAGGATACATGCTATTAAGAAATTCAGGACATAGGAGACTCATTAAATCATGGACAAAGTTCCAGAGAATACAATGAACAGAAGTTAAGGAATGTAAAACCAAGATTACAGAACAGGAGGCACATCGTATTATGAGGTTGAGAATCTGGAATAATAAAGTTGGCTGGAGGGGGTTGGCATTTTGGGGAAAGACAGAGGAAATAGGATGTGAGGTACACAAATTAAATAATGGTCACAAACTCAAGCAAACAAGGTACCTTTTTCTCACTAGGTACCATGGTGGCTACGGAAGAGACTTTACGAAGGAAAGGTGATCGAGAGTTTTTAAAGTAGCTTTTCTTAAATTTCTGTCTCAGATATTATAGGCAAGGTTCCCAAAGTTTCTCCATTTAATGTGCCCTTAGCAACTCAGTCATTTTTCTCATGGCAGTCCCAGGACCGATGACATACCTAATAGTTCTGCTTATTAAGTAATTGGCCCAAACAATTTGCTAAGTAATTGCGTCCTAAAAACTTAACTCTTTCAAAATAAATTTATGCCCACACAAATTAAACAAAAATGTAAGCTTTTATTATATCATCCTTCAATAATCATTTACTAATGGGAGGCGCACATCTATTGGGCACTGAACAACACCTCAGACTTTGAAATCAGATTGCACACCCCCACCCTCATTTTCTGTCCCACTCTGATTTTCACGTAGTACTGTGAGGACAGCTAATGGGCAGAGAGGCGCACCTGGAGAAGAACCTAGTTTTCTGGGCCATGACCCCAGGTGAACTCAATCATAGCCAGCACCAACTTGCCAACCATCTGAGTGAGCCATCTTGAAGAAGACCCTCCCGTCTCACTCCAGCCACCCCAGCAGATGCTGCACAGGGGAGAGGTGAGCTATCATCTCCCTGACCTAAGTGATGTACAGCTTCAGGAGCAAATACGTTCAAGAGATGCCTGTTTCAGGCTACTAAATTATGGGGTAGCTTGTTACACATCAGTGGGAAGTGAGACAAAAACTAATATTTACTTAAGGCACTTTCTGTGCCAAACATTATTTGTGGTGGCTTATATGAATGTTTCATTTAGTCTTCTCAACAAATTCTACAAATATCTCTGTTTTAGTTTTAGAAAACTGAAGCCTAGGGCATTTCCCCAAGGTCACACAGCTCCTGGGTGATGACTTAGGTGTAGGAAAGAGGAAGGCAAAAGGTGGGAGAGCCTATGATGGTGACCCACTTGTAAGTTTGAGATGTTAGCAGTGTTGTTGCTGGCCATGATGAATACACAAATGTAAGAAAATACAGGAAACATAAGAAAAGGGCAAGACAGGTTTGGGGGGAAGATGGTACTTGTAGCTTTGGACATTTAGGTGAGGTGATGGTGTCATACCTAAGAGCATTTGGCTGTCAGAGTCTCGAGTTTAAAGGCAGACTTATTAGAGGTACAGATGGAAACTTGGAGACTACTGAATATAAATGATATCTAGAACCTTGACAGTTGGCAAAATCATCCAGGGAAGAATGCAGATTTGGAGAATAAGAAGAGGATGATACTCTGTGATAAGACTTAAGATTTGAGGGAAGGAGAAAAAGAAAATGCAGAGAGAGGCAGGAGGGAAACCAATCAAAAATGACATGAAGAAATTCAAGGGATGAGACAAGCGAAATAACATCTGGCAAAGAAAAGATAAACCAAGTGGCCGTTCGTGGTGCAGTGGGACTAAAAGACAGGTCGTGGTGGATTGAAAAATGAAAAACTGGAAACAGTGAGGAGCATCACATAAGATTTTTTTTTTTTTTTTTGCTTGAAAATGTCAAGGAAAATACAACTGAAGCGCCTTATGCAAAAAGCTACCTATTGGCTCATGTAACTAACGAATCCAAGACTATTTGTGACTTTAGTCACTGCTGCACTCAGCAGCCCCAGTGATGTCACCAGGATCCACTTTCTCTCCTTTGCTCTGAGGAGTCTTCTGTGTTTGCTCACTTCTCGGCTGGGCTCTCTCCTTGTGTGGACGGACAGACTACCGCAGACAGGAGTACCTATTTCCAGGTCCTGAGCCCTTGGAAGAGAAGATCTACTTTCTCAGTAACTTGAACCAAAGTTTGAGACTCCCAACGTTGAGTCTCATTGGCCTGAAATGACTTGGATCACGTGTCCATCTCCAGCTCAATCATGTAAATCAAGGCATGGGTGAGATAAGGTTTCCATCACTAGGGGGGTGGGAGGGACTGGCTCCTCGGAGGGAAATCAGAAGATAAGAAGGGATGCTAGCAGCAAAGACAAGTCGGTCATCACAGTGATTATGGTCTACCATCCTAGGAAGTTTGGCTGCAGAGGCAAGAAGAAAGAATTATGGTTAGAGAGGGAGGTGAATGAGGATTTTAGAACAAACAGCTGAAACAGAGAGGCTGATGATCTCAGGGGAGGGACATGGATGAAACAAGCCACTGAAGAAGGAAAGAGTTGACTGGATCAAGAGAAGAGCCGAAAGCATGACCTCTGAGCTTGGAGGAGGGTTACCACTTCCTCTGAGACCAGACAGAAGGTGGAGGAGCAGCGAGTTTAGGAACTTATGCCTCAGGACCTCTGCTTTATCTGTGATTTAGCAAGAAAGGCCATGGGCAGAGATTGACAAGGAAGACTTAGCTGGGGAAGGAATGCAACGGTCGCTGTGGCAAATGGGAGAGTTTGGACACGCAGACAGATCGCTGGGAGATAACATTAAGTTTTTAAAGGAGCCTAATTCCCGATTTAACTTTTTTTTTTCAACATTAATGCCATTAGGAATCTCAGTGAGCAAAACAGAACATAGATGTCAGCTTATACCGTAAACTTGGGATAAAATTAGGCTAAACAATGAAGACAGTTTTACTCACTTATTGGCTAGCATGAGGATTATTTTAGTGACAAATCTTGGTTGGGAAATTATTAATACATCTATTTGGGATTCTGAGACCTCTAGTGTCCTCCATGAGGGTGGGGCTGACCTACTGAGGACAAGAAGAGTGGTATTTTCTTTGTTTCTTGAAGAGAGGAAGAAAATGAGGGGGGGGAGCACAAAGGAGACGGCAAACTGAGACTGTATTCTGTTCTGTGATCTTCAAATCCTTAGTGAAATTTCTAGACTTTTAATTTTTTATTTATTTTTTTAAGGTTTTATTTATTTATTCATGAGAGGCACAGAGACAGAGGCAGAGACACAGGCAGAGGGAGAAGCAGGCTCCCTGTGGGGATCCCAATGTGGGACTCGATCCCGGGACCCCCGGGGTCACAAGCTGAACCGAAGGCAGATGCTCAACCACTGAGCCACCCAGGTGCCCCTCTAAACTTTTTTTTTAAAATTTTTATTTATTTATGATGGTCACAGAGAGAGAGAGAGAGAGAGGCAGAGACATAGGCAGAGGGAGAAGCAGGCTCAAGGCACTGGGAGCCCGACGTGGGATTCGATCCTGGGTCTCCAGGATTGTGCCCTGGGCCAAAGGCAGGCGCCAAACTGCTGTGCCACCCAGGGATCCCCCCTCTAAACTTTTTAAATGGTTGGTGAAAGTAATTTTTTGTTTTAGTTTAATGAAATTAGTAAAGAGCTATGTTTCTAGCCTGGTCAATGCAAGTACAATCAAGGCAGTGCTGCAGACCCGAAAGCATGGAAGCTGGTGATATCTGGGGATGACGGGAAGGATCTGGAATTGCTCTTTTAACTTTTCTTGGAGGGCATGCTCACCAAAGAGCATGTGTATTTTTCTGGTCATCCTCTTACATTTATTAAAATGATACCACAAATGAGAAATCATATGATTTATATCATATGATTTAAAAACAGATTTTCATTTACCATGTCATATAACCATTCAGTTCATAGAAATTGTTATTGGGGCTCTATTGGCAAATGTCTTCATAATGTGCAGCCCTTTGTTTTTTTTCTCCTTCCAATTTACTTGGCTTTTCTTTCAGGGGTTGGATATATTCTATACAAGAGAACATGGTTTGCAATTGTTACTGTACCAGGCACCCTTCCAGATGCACATTGCTTCGAGGTCACAGGCTACAAAATAGGAAATACGTTGGTATGAGAGGGATTACAAGGATTCCATGAACCAAATGGATTCTCTGTCCATTTGAGAAAAAATGATTTATTCCTCTTGTTCCAGTTTTGGATTTTGGAAGGTATAAGGTATTATCATCCAAATTTACTGCAGGGTTACTTTATCCTCAGTAACCAGTGAGGAGGCAGGAAAGGGTGTTGGCCTTCTTCCGATAGCTCCTGTGTTCTGATCAGGGCCACATATTCAGTAATTCATTCAGGGCCTCTCAGCCCAAGTGTTCTGCAAATAGGAGCATGCTGAGACATACTGACCCCACAGCCTTCAAGCTACAGGAAATGCCCCCCCCACACACACACGGGACAGCTTCCACTTTGTACAATTACCATTTTTCACTGTCCTGGGACATAAAAATGAGATAGAGGGGATTAGATCCCAACACCTAGTGTGTGGAACCAGTTCCCCTTCAACCCCACTGCCTCTTTGGGAAAACCGTGGAATTCTTTTCTTGTAAATTCATTGATTATGAAAGAAGTAAAGTTTTATTCGTGTACGTTGTCTTAATTCAACGCACTCAATGTTTATTTCGCTATTTAGCTCTACCATGCGGCGGCCACTTCCTGGGCCAGGTTCATCAAGTCTAGGCGGTTACAATCAATCAGTGGGCACTGGTGGAAAAATACCGATGAGCCTGTTTCTCAGTTTGTTAGCACCTGCCTCATCAAGAAAGATCCCCACTCATCTGCCCGACCTGAGCACCGAATCTTCCAAATCACCTGTGGCAGGTCGTTGCTGTAGACTCAATGTTCACATCCCCCCTAACATTCATATGTTGAAAACCTAATGCCAAATGTGATAGTAGGAGGTGGGGCCTTTGGGAGCCGACTAGGCTCTGAGAGCAGAGCCTTCGTCAATGGGATTAGTGCCCTTGTAAAAGAGGCCTGAGAAAGGCCCCTTCCCCTTTTCTCCATATGAGGTTACCGCAAAAAGACGGCTCTCTAGGAAGTGGTTCCTCATCCGACATCCACTTTGCCAGTGCCTTGATCTTGGACTTCCCAGCCTCCAGAACTATGGGAAATAAATCTCTCTTCATAAGCCACCCACTCTGTAGTGTTTTGTCGTAGTGCTATGAACCAACGAACACAAATTCTTCCTATCCCAGTTCATGCACTCCCCTGCCAGGTGACTTTGTCACTTCTCTTATCCAGAGGTAGACTCTATTTCTCCACCCCCTTGGATCTGGGCTATATTCCTGACTCGCTATGACCAAGAGAATGTGGCAAAGGTGACGTTGCCAAACTCCAGAGCCTAGACCTTGAAGGGCTTTACAGTTTCCATCTGGAGCCTTTTGGAGTGCTCCCCTGGGCTGCCATGACATAGATAATTCCAGGATGTGAGACTAGTTGGAAAAAGAGGCCCAACTGTTCCAGCTTAGAACAGAAAAGGATAGGAATAGAATGAGTGAGCCCAGGAAAAATCAGCTAAACTCACAGAATTGTGAGAAAACATGTTACTACTTTAAATCATCGAATTTGGAAGTGTTTATGTAGCACTAGATAACTGATAAGAACTCTGGGGAGATGTTGGGGTATCTGTAGCACCACCAATCATTTTGTCTGTCTGATGGAATATTCCAGATACTTGGTAGGTAGACCATAAACAGGACAAGGACATTTTTAGGTTCTTTCTACATATCACTGAGTCCGTAGATTTATTGGCCTTTCTGAAAGCCACTTTCAAAGCTGCAATCAAATATTTTGCATTTGGAAACATTTCAATTATGCACTTTTTTTTTCCAAATGGGAAAAATGTATATGACTTAGCATTGTGCTTTTTGGCAACGAAAAGACTTTTGGGAAATGCACATAATTTCTAAAGGGCCAACGAATGGATTCAGCCAATCACTACATATTCCGTTTTTGTGTTACCTTCTTCCTCCTTCCAGAGGAAAGGATGCAAATAATTGTAGATTCATTTCCTTTTACATAAATTTGAGCTCATTTAAGAATCATTCTACTTCATATATCTTTAATGCCGAACAATATTGAAAGAATCATTTTCTAGGATAGAATAAGAGAAAGCCAGTTTTTAGGGAACTCTTTTTTTCTAATAGTGTAGCAGAAGGCAGCCTTGCTCCTGGGCTTCGTTACATTACATAGATTTAATTGCCTGGAGCAGGTCTTCTAAAGTCGAGTTTACTAAAATGTGGGCCTTTGGGACCATATTTTCTGGAAACAAATGCTTTTCAAACATCTCATTTTATAATACAGTTGTATCCGGACTCTGCGGAATGCGAATATTTTAAGAATTAGGCCATTGACTTGAGAAGAAATTGATATCAAATATACAATACCTGAAAGTCACTCAAATTAAGGTAATTTTTTGCACATTTAAATGTTACTACCATTCCTAACTCACCCCACCCCCACCGCCTGAGCCTTTTAGCTCTTAAAACTGTCTGGAAACCAAACCGTACTTTAAAAATTATTTTTATGGGGGAAAAATGAAAACACATTTCACTTTTCTTTATGCGCGATGGTGCACCTTCCCGTGACTCCTGTGGTTTGCCACGGACCAGGAGTGGACTTGACCACTTCTTTCTGGTCTCTTACGGAAAGAGGCAACAGTCACAAAGCCTTCGTTTTCCAATCCCAGGACTTTTTTCTTCAAGATCATCAAAATGCCTGCTCTAACGGCTACTCCAGTATAAATTTGCTCTAGTCAACAGCCCCTGCTGCTCTTTTTTTTTTTTACACCCCTCCCCACCCCACCGCCACTGCCCCCACATGAGCTTAAGTATCTTTATTTAACTCTTTCACAGCATGGCTAGACCTGTTTCTCTCATCAAGATTCGGGTGGGAGCAGGGGTGGCGGGTACTTGTCAGAATAAATTACAATTTTTGGCAAACATCTGTGTCTCTTACCCACTTAGGAACTAGAATATTGCCTTGTAAAACAGTGCAGCCCTTCTATTATAACTTAATTATAAGGCCAAAATAAGGACACTGTTTTATAGGCTCTTTTAAGGTCTATACCTAGGATTTTCATCTGGGAACATATCAAAAGAGATTAGGTTTTTCCAAGTCGCCAGTGGGCTGGTTCTGATGACACCAGCTCTGCAGATTGGTCAGGAACTCTAGTCTCAAGGTCCAAGGGGAAGTTATGCTGCATATTCTCTTTGGCTACTTTCTCCTTCCCATAAATGAAAGGTTCACACACCTCAAACCTAAGCCAGGAAATCACTGTTCCCATTCGTACAACACAACTCCATCTGGGTCCCAAGAGGCGGGTTCATGATGATTAATGCATGATGTTGGAGGAACCACAAGGCTCCTCAGCTCTGTGAGCCAGCCCGCATCTCTCCTCCAAACCCTTCCCAAGGGACATACACACACAGGCAGCTGGCACCAGTGACCTCTTGAATCCCTGACCTCTACCCTGTCTTCTCAACCAAATTGTGCTGTATGATGCTGCAAAAAGGAGCAGACTTATAATCACGAAGAAACATTTGGACACGGGATGGTTTGATACATTTCTGTAGGTCAAGGTTTGATTCTCTACTCCATTCCATCTTAACTCGTTATAATTAATTTCTTCAAGGATCAAGGAAACCCTGGGAGCACTGGCTTTTACCAAAACTTAGGTGAGACAGATGTGAACTGGAAAAATATATTTGAGGGATCCCTGGGTGGCGCAGCGGTTTGGCGCCTGCCTTTGGCCCAGGGCGCGATCCTGGAGACCCGGGATCAAATCCCACGTCGGGCTCCCAGTGCGTGGAGCCTGCTTCTCCCTCTACCTGTGTCTCAGCCTCTCTCCTCTCTCTGTGTGACTATCATAAATAAATAAAAATTAAAAAAAAAATTAGCCTCATAACCTCTTAAAAAAAAAAAAGAAAAATATATTTGATATTTTAAAATAAGAAATATTAATTGGTATGCTAGTAGGTGTCCAGTACATTTTTTTTTTCCTTGAGGGTACTTACTGAGAGACCCATGCTTCAGTGGTTTGGCATGAATATGGGATTCCTACCCAAGGACAAAAATCCATGGAATAAACCTGCCCAGGGTTTTGTCTAAGCTTCCTCACAGTTTTCGGATTACACCAAGAACTAATTTATTTAACATGCCAAATACAAAAGGATGGACAGTTATCTACTACTGATGACGATAGAATTTTTTTCACTTCTATTTGCACTGGATCTCAAGCTCTGGATTTTTTTCAAAGATTTTATTTATTTATTTGAGAGAGAGAGAGAGTGAGGGTGAGCTAGAGCATGAGCCAGGGGAGATGCAGATGGAGAGAGAGAGAGAGAGAGAGGGTCCCAGGACCCTGAGATCATCACCTGAGCCAAAGTCAGATGCTTAACTGGCTGAGCCATCCAGGTGCCCTAAGCTCTTTGGGTTTTAGGGAGGCAAGATTGGTATTTCATGGTCTGTATGCTGGAGAAACACAGTCAGTGGTTCTTGATGGAAAGGGACGTTCTGAAGAAAAGATTCACAGCAGCCATACTCTCAGTTTCGAAGGAGAAAAAACACTTTATTGATATTATAAAAATCTAATGGAAAGAGAAAGGGAAATCTGCACATTGATGAGGGCAACTGTAAGCAGTGAAGGAGAATAAGGCAAAGTTACATCAAATTGGGTACTTACAAGGTCCCACCTCCTCAGCTGGGGGCCCGTGGAGACAGCCAGGCTGGGGTCCTGATGGCAAGGCCTGGGTGCAGCGTCCTCCCCTCAGGTGAGAGGCCCACTGACCATCCCCATAAGGGCCGTAGTTATAGGGCAAATGACGAGGTCTGAAGTTAAACATTTGTTTGCCTACGTGCAGTGTGGAGCAAGCTGCATTCCTCTGTTATCATATCTTTACAGATCCAAGGAGCCTGGGCTTGGTGTGCTTGCCTCCTTTTCCGGATTCCATTCTGGGGGGCCAGCCCAGCCTGGAACCGGAGAGGGGATGTAAGGCAAAATCTATAGCTTTAAGCATCCAGACCAGAAGAGCCAGTTTTGACCTGGAGGTCAGCTAATGTCAACCAATCAGGCTCCCGAAGTCACTCATGCAGCACAAGTGTCACAAACAATATGCTTTAGCCTGCCTGCGTTGGCGCGTGCGGGTTGTGGAGGTGGGTTATGCAGGACAGATCACAGAAACCTCCTTCCAGACAATACATGGGAACCATGTGCCTCATTTTCCGTGGCCTTTCATCCAGATCTTTGGTTAAATTCATGTACCGGTTGAAAAATAATGAGCCAGATATTGATGAGAATAATAAAAAATTCTATTTATGTAAAAGTCACTTTGTGCCAGGTACTGTTCTAAGCACTTTTCTGGCATTATCTTCTAACCATCATAAGGATCCTACCCAATGAAGTTTTACTGTCTATTTTTCAGATGAAAAAACTGGGGCTCGGAGAGGTAGGGTCATTTGTCCAAGGTCACAGACAGGGTGAGCTGGTCTGTGCAGGTGGATGGGTATGTAGAGATGTAGTCTGACTGATTAAGATCCATAGGGCTTAAAAAAAAAGATCCATAGGGCTTGAATCACAGGTTCTATTCGGTGGATTTCTGAGTATCAACCTCTGTGACATGGGCATGGAAAAGACAACCTTAACGCAGCAGAGGGGACTTACCAAGACCCAGACTCACCAACAGACACAATCATTTCAATGATGCTAACAAAAGACTCAGTGAGGTGGCTGGCTCACTGGGGGTTAACATAAAGGAGAGAAATGAAAGGACATGTAGGGTGTATTAGTTTTCTACAGTTGCTGTAACAAATTACCACAAAGGTGGTGACTTAAAACAATGCATGTTTGTCATCTGATAGTTCTGGAGGCCAATGGTCGGAAATGGGTATCACTGAACTAAAACAAGAAGTGTGCATTCCTCGTGGAAAGGATTTGTTTCCTGGCTTTCTCCAACTTTCCCATCTGCCCACATTTCTTAGCTCATGATCACCTTTCTCCTTCAAAACCAACAACAAGACCAAGAGTCTTTCTCACTCTGCATTACTCAGACACTCACATCTCTGCTTCTTCTTCCACATTTAAGGGCTCTTGTGATTATACAGTTCACCTTGAACGATGCAGAGGTTAAGGGCTTTGACCTCCCCTCCAGACACAGTGGAAAATCCAAGTATAAGTTTTCACTCCCAAGTATAACTTAACTACTAACAGCCTCCTGTTGACCGGAAACCCTACTGATAATGTAAACAGCACTTCTTTTGTGTGCTCTAGTAGGATATACTGTATTCTCACACTAAAGTAAGCTAGAGAAAATTGTTATCAAGAAAATCATTAGGAAGACAAAATTCATTTACAGTACTAAAATTATTGAAAACAAAATCCACGTATAAGTGGACCCGCGCAGTTCAAACTCATAATGTCAAGGATCAAATGTATGTGAATAATCCAGAATAATCTTCCTAACTTCAATTCAGTGATTGACAACCTTAATTCCATCTGCAACCTTAATTCTACTTTGTCATATAACTTAACATAGTCACAGGTTCCTGGCATCGGTACCACCGGGGGATCATTGTTCTACACAGGTAAACCGTAGCAACAAGTGGCCCAGTGGCAGATAACAAGGAGGTATTTTTCAAGAGGAAAAAGAGCTTCACGCTTTACTGGAATTTTATGGGCTGAGAATGAAAAACTGACGAACACAGAGCAGGGTTTCAGGTTTAGAGGTATATGTTGAAGAAATGGACTCAGGTTCCAAACATTTGACCCTAGAGCCATACCAACAGCAAGGCTGCCGATGCAGAACTACCCAAGTGTTCAATAGGAACAACGTAAATATCTTCTAAAGAAATTTTTGTTTCAGGACGTGAAGCAAAACTGAACACACAAGTGAGATCAAGTATTTGGGGTTTTGTTTACTCATTTGGGAACCATCAACTCTGTGATGCGTTGTAGAAGATTTCAGAAGCTGACAGATAATTGGAGGGTCAGTAAATTTCTTACTATATATATATATATATATATATATATATATATAAAACTCTCCTTGATCTCTTCTTCCTCCTCAATTTCTTCCCATGCCATTCAAATTGTATCTTTTGTCATTTGTCTGTTTGTTTTAAAATTGAAATGAGTTCCAAAGATTAAAAAAAAAAAAAAGTGTGGCTTCTTGATGCTAAAACTAGGGGTATATTCTAATGGAAATGAAGACTGAACCCTTAGTGAATGGACTTGTAGGAAGCAGACTTGGAATCCCAAGCCAACTGGGTGACTGAGCTCTCAGAAGCCTCCACCAAATCACAGCCAGCGATGATGATGGTCCCAGAATATCCAAGGAGAGACAAAGTCAAAAGAGCTACAATCTAAAAATAATTCCACCGCATTCCCAGCTCTAATATCATCTCTATCTTTGAAAAGGAAGGACAAGGAGGAAAGAAGAACGGGCTGAGAGTTTGACGAGAGAAGACGGGGGATGGAAAATGCTATGAGAAATTAGCATTTGGTGTGTTATTCTCTTAGATTTTTTACTTCTTTCGCTATTTTACAAAGGGGTAAGAAAAATCATACTAAAGAACTGTTTACTTACATGATAAACATAACTTTTGATACTATATAGACCAGCTGGTGGTTTTCCAAGGCATTAGTGAGACAGCTGCTTAAAATGAATTCATATCCTACCTAGACCTCCATCCTCCCCCAAAGATAACAATACAGATAACAAACATTTGTGTGGTGTTATACAGTTGACAGAGATCTATACCTAGGTTCTTTTTAAAAAATCTTTCTGCCCTGAGCTAAAACCATAGTTTAATGATTTAGTTTCTGACCTGGTGACCTCATACAAGTCCTTTCCTTCTCTCGTATTTCTCAACCATAAAATGGGAAGAATCTTAACACTACATCTTTGCTATCTGAAGACTACCATAAAAACATGTTGGCATGCTCTCTTTTGAGATTGCAAAATAAAATTCTAAAATCAAATGTAAAATATTGTTTTGAATCTTTTCAAGGTTGTCTGTCTTTAATAATTACACCTATAAAATGTTGGCTTTTTTTTCATTATGCAAAATAATAATAATTTCCGTGATCTTTATGAATAATTTTCAGATTCCAACAGGAAGCCAAAGGAATTATCATTGCTATTTTCCATAGTGAGTGCATAGGATTTTCTCCCTCAGACTTCTAGAATCCAATTCATTTGCATGTAGTAATAAGAATATAAAACATTTGACAGGAGATTTCATTGGAAGGACCCAACATGCTAGACAGTGCAGTGTGCTAGAGGAGGAGACAGTGTAATACAGTGAAAGGAGACTGGATTTTGGACAAACAGAAATGGTTTGAAAGCTGCCTTTTACTTCTGCGTTTTAATTCCTGCATCAGCACAACCGATAAAATGATTCCTGACTCCAAGAGTTTCTATGAAGCTTAAACAAGATATTTTTTATTTTTATTATTTTTTAAAAGATTTTATTTATTTATTCATGAGAGACACACACACAGAGACACAGGCAGAGGGAGAAGCAGGCTTCATGCAGGGAGCCCGACGTGGGACTCGATCCCAGGACCCCAGAATCACGCGCTGGGCCAAAGGCAGGCGCTAAACCCCTGAGCCACCCAGGGATCCCCTTATTATTTTTTATTTAAGATTTTATTTATTGATTGACAGAGAGAGAGCACAAGCAGCCAGAATGGCAGACAGAGGGAGAGGGAGCAGGCTCCACACCTACCAGGAGCCCGAGGAGGGGCTTGATCCCAGAGCCCTGAGATCATGACCTGAGCTGAAGGCAGATGCTTGACCGACAAAGCCACCCCGGTGTCCCAAGATAATATATTTCTTAAATGCCTGGAAAGTTCATCATTCCGCAAGTGTTAGATCTCCTTGTGGTCCCTCTTTAAAACAGGCTTCACTGCTTGGGATGTCACGGTGGGGGTGTTTCCATAAGAATTTTGCAGGATAAAGTGAAGCATAATAATCAGAGCCTCTTGGAACCTCATGGCCAGAAACAAAGGCCAGATTGTTTGCAGGAGCCCTGCCTATTCCTGGTTTGAAACTCACCCAGAATGCCTGAGACTCTGGTTTTCTGTGGTAACTTAGCAAAATCATATTTGATCCTCTACGTCTTAGCACCAGACTTGGCCTCCGACCGTCACTGCTTAGGAGGTGCCCTCTCTTAGGTTCTTCAAGGTCGCAGCACCTGACTTCATGTGTCCAGGCTACTCTAGGGGTGGCTTTGAGAGAAATGGCAGAGGCAAGGCTGGAACGGAAGTGCTTTAACTTTAAGCTCTATGTTGCCTCTTCCATAATTGCATTTTGTTAGTTGTTTACATTTGCCCAGCTTTAAACCATTTTTAGAAAACCAACGTTAGGATTGCTTTCTATCTTCTGAAAAATGTAATTCCAGTTGTCCCAGAACCTGAGAATACTGAGAAATTTTCCATAGTCACCTCCCATTATTTATGGTATTGTGGTACTTGGCGATGAGATGATATACATGGAGGCCGTGTCTCCAAGTGGTGGCCATATAAAACCCAAACTAGTTGATACGGCCCAAGAATTTTTTAAAAAAACTCCAGGCTATAGCTAGAAAAACAAAATTATATCTAGTTTTGCATCTGTCACCATCTCTCTGATTCTGGGCTGATTATTTAGATCTCTGTTCTGTAATGCTTACATTGTGCAGGTGGCTATCATCTAAAGATACAACTTACAGCTCCCAAACCAATGCCACAGACTTTGGTTTGACAAATGGCATTGCACCAAAATACCTCAAGCAAAACCCCTTTTGACTATAGGAGAAATGAACAAAAATGTAATTTTAATTGAAAAGCCACCCCTCACTGAGTGGGAGATGCTCAAATGAGGGTGTTGGCTTTAGATGATCTCCAAGGTTCTTTCCACCCCCGGAGTCTTTATTGTGGATATGAGGTCAGCACTGATACACTTGCCTTGCTGTGTCATCACACGGCAACCTCCACCCAACTCTGCATCTCCAGCGGTACAGGATGCGTAACGTACAACTTCCAGGTTCAGTGTGATTCAAGCACTGCTCGGAGACAAAGCCATGTCCTCAACAGCAAAATCTGGAAGACTGTCTCATGGATTTGATTGCTGAGGAGCAGAACTCATGGTTCTGCAGCACCGAACATATTTTTTTACCTTTCCAGAGGAAGTGTTGGTGTGTTTGATGTAGGTGAAATGCATCACAGGCATTTTCTTTGTCATCTTCCTTCTAGTACCTATTTCTTTGCCACGTCTAATGTTTTAGCCTGCCCTCCGACTTCCTGGCATTACTGTGCTTAAGAGTAGATTGAAAGTTATAGCAAAAGTTAAATAGTTTGGAAATGTGGTTAACAGTGTGCTATGACTATTTTCCGCCGAAGTGTTAAAATTGCCAGTAAATCAGAAAGAAAAGAGGAGACAGAGGGTTTGCCCAAAGCCCAAGGCAGAATTTCACCAACATGAATAATTTTCAGGGCTTAGGAGGCTATTAAACCTTTTCTTTACACATATTTTTAGGCTCCTTTGAGATCTCTCACTGAACTCACAGATGTTTATAATATCTTGATGAGTCAAGCAATGTTCAATCTTAGAATCAAATTGTAAGTCCCCTTCAGCTCAAAAAATCTTTAATTTTATTATCTTTACTAACAGGTCTGGCATGCAGCTTTAAGACCATAATGTGAAACTGGATCAGACAGATGGTTGAACTAGTGGCTTATGACTTAAGTCTCGAAAATGTAGGAAATGTGCTAAATCAAATTACCCAAATAATACATTCACAAATTTGCATTTAGGTTTTATTTAAGCAAACAATAATTGAGTCACTACTCTCTAGCAGTTCTCCGGGCTAGCAGAGACTGCAAATATGTGGTCCCTATACTCATGGGTAGGGGCGGGGGAGTTCTTAAATAGCCTTCATGTATATGCTGTTGGTTTATAGTTTTCATATCATAAAAGTCCTTATTCCATCTTTCATGGAATAGTGTCACTGTCCTTAGAACAGTGTTGTACAATCTTAGGTACAACCAGTGTACAACGCACTTAGGATTACTGCAATGTGGTAAGGAAACCCAAGGCTTTTCTGTGGTTCTGATTCTCCATCACTTCCTCTGAAGATGAAGAATCAGGACCAGTTCCTCCCCAACCCCGCTCAAGTGGACAAAGAGACCCCTAGCTCCCTTTATAATGCTGGGACCAACACATGTGAATGGATCTAACATGTTTAAAAAAGAAAAGGGAAGATTGTCCCTTGGCTTGTGTAATCCAAGCTACTTGGGTAATTATCATAGAAAAGGTGCCATGAGGTTTCTGCTAGGTGGTGTTTTATGACCAGAAAAGATATGATATGGAAAATAGAGACCTGTCTTTTAGTTACAAAATGTCCTCGGTTACATTAACATGAGCTGGAATTAGTAGGTAACATGATTTCCAAGTGGGTATTTTCAGGACCCTTTGGTTTCTTGAAGTTTTGCAGGAACTATTGGAGCAGTAGTTATTCCTGGAACTCATTTGATTATTTTTTTTTAAACTGCATTTTGTTTTACTTTGTTTAAGCCCTTTACAGAACTTTAAAAAAAAAAAAAAAAAAAAAAAGGAAGGAGAGTATGAAAAAAAAGAATATAACAGAAAGCTGGCAAGTGGTCTTGTAATGATGGGATTATATCTTTATTTGAACTACGCTTAGGTTCTTTGGTATGTTCAGGTATGAACAGGTTGGGGAAATTCAGTTCAAATAACTTTGGCTGGAAGGGGATCTGAGGCTCAATCAAATGCTACTAGAAACCGAAAAAAAAAAAAAAAATGGTTATCAGATCCTGAACTCATTTCAGCAGCCCTGGCTACATTTCTGAGACTAC
Organism: Canis lupus familiaris; assembly: GCF_011100685.1. Taxonomy (NCBI): domain Eukaryota; kingdom Metazoa; phylum Chordata; class Mammalia; order Carnivora; family Canidae; genus Canis; species Canis lupus. Next base: position 4,528,523 of record NC_049228.1, read on the forward strand.
TCTTTCATGCTATAGGTCTAGAGAAAACATGCCAGAATTTTCTAGTAGAATTACAACCAAATCTCCAGCCTCCCTGGGCCCCTACCAGGCTGCCACAGGGTTAGAGCTAAACAATTCCTGTCACAAAGAGTCACTGTCAATTTTGTAGCCAGAAAACAGAGGAAAATATGAAAACATCACAATCTATTCCTTCCTTTAATATTTTATGAACTAAATACAGACCCATATAGCTTCTGTCCAAAATAATCAGGGCAGAAATAGTCAATGAGTCCAATTAGAATGGCTCAGCAGATTTAATATACATTTTAAATATATTCCGCATGTGCTTCCATTTTATTTTCTTATTTATTAATTTTTTTCAAATAAGTCAGTGGAAGAAAACCCTTGAGCATTTGTTTTTCTGCAGGGAGAAAACAGATAAATTTGGGTGAGACTGATACAGATGTATTGAGTTTGTGTGGGGAAAGAAAAGCAGAGATTATGACACGAATAAAAAGGAAGGCACACTTATTATTGCTGCCTGTCCAATCTATTTGACCCACTAGTAAACATGCTATTCGGTGTATCTAAATGACCTGTGTAATGGAAAACATCAAAGCTACTTTTACCTTAGACCTTCTGGAATGGAAACTCTAGAAAAATACAATAACCTGGACTAACCCAACTGTATTTCTGTTCCCAATTCTCAGCTGCTGGGAGTTACTAGATCGATTCCCCTGATCCAGCCGATTACACATCCATGATGGATAATCTTACCAAAGAGCACAGGACACCTTGGTGGATGCTCAGTTTTGTCTCTGGGTCAACTCTTTCATACTGTCTCCCTTGTTAAGCCCACACACTCAATCTTTTAAGAGATTGATTCGTACACAAATTCATTAATAAAGAGATAAACTTCTTTCCTCAAAGATCCCCTTTTCCTTTGGTCTTGGAGGATGAAATCTCTCTTTTTCCAAGGCAAAGTTTCCCCTGTGCTTTTGAACCAATTTATTATAATCTCCACCAGGTCCTTGCTCGAGCAAAACTTATCTACGAATTTATGCTTAGACCTTAAATCCTACGTACAAATATAGTCACGTCTCTCTCATTTAAAAGTACCCTCCATTCTCTTTAAACCATTCTGACCAGGTGTCTGTACCTACCACCCATTACAACTGACCCATACGATGACAAACCCAAGAGTCATTTCTCAGCACTCCTCCCACTTGTCCTGTCAGCAGCATTTCACACAATCCCCCTAAGTCTATTCAGGTTGCTATAACAAAGTACTTGGACTAGGTGGCTTATAAACAATGGAAATTTATTCTGCATGGTTCTGGAGAATGGGAAGTTCAAGATCAAGTCACTAACGTGGTTGGGTTGGGTGAGAACATGGTTTTTGTTTCACAAATGGTCCTTGCTGTGTCATTAAATAAACAGAGAGGAAAGGAAAAAACTCTGGGATCTCTTTTATAAGGGCACAAATCCAATACATGAAGGCACCACTCTTATGATCTAATCATTTCCCAATGGTCCCACCTCCAAATGCCATCACACTGGGGACTAGATATCAACATAAGAATTTCATGGAGACACCCAACATTTGGTCTACAGCACACTCCATCTTCAATCACTTTCTCACTTAGATTTCAGACCATGTTCTTCTGGTTTTCTTCCTTACCCTCTGACCACTCTTTCTCTGACTTTAGCTCTACTCCTTGATCTTTACGTGGTGTATGACCTAGGAACCCTTCGTTATCTCCCTCACTCCTTGGGCGATATCATCCAACCATTTGATTTTAAGAACAACTTACATATTACTGACGCTAAGATATATAGATTTCTAAATTCTCCTCAAGCTTTAGATTTATTATATCCAGCTACTACTTAACAACTCCACTTAAATGTATATTAGGTATTTGACACAATATGTTTAAAACAGTATTTTTTATTTCCTACCTAAAACCCACTTCTCCATGAAAGTTACTTATCATTGAGCATCATTTCCTTCCCATGTGCCCAGTAGCTCTCCCGTGTCCTCACACCTCATGTCCTATTCGTACACTGTCTTTAGGCACCAACCTTGAAACTGCATCCAAAATCCAAACTCACTCACCACTTCTACCATTATTATTCAGGTCTGAGCCACTATTAATTCCTGCCAGGACTACAAAAGCCTTCTGACTGGTCTTATTGCTTTTTATCTCATCTCTCAGGGACCCCCTTCACAAAGGAACCAAAGGCCTATTTAGAGTAATACATACGAATAATAGTAAATATTCTAAATTAATGTGTAGAATAAAATCCAGTTTTCTCAATGGCCCGCAAGACCCTACATGAACTGCTGTTCAGCCTACCTCTCCAAACTCATCTCCTACCGTTTTCTCATTTGCTCACTGAGTTCTAGACATACAGACTTTCTTCCCCTGACATACTCTACATTTGTTTCTAGTTTGACTCTTTCTCATCACATTTACTGTTGAAACAGCCCTCTTGTAGATCATCAATGACCCAAGAGGCCAAATTCAATTAACCTATTGCTAGATCTCAACGTATTGACTTTTCTACTGTGTTTGAAACCATTAACCAATCTGTTCATTACTGAAACTTTAGCCTCTCCTGGCTTTCTTGCTATTAAAACTTGGGTTATCCATTAATTTTACAGATAATTCATTTTAATTCTTTGGTGGAGCTGCTTTCCTCTGTCCAAACATCAAATGTAGATTTTCAAACACATTAACAAAAAACGAGGTATAGAAAAATAGTTTGAAATAAATCACCAAAATGTTTTCTCAGGGAGATGAGAGAGTGTATTATCTGTTTTCATTTTCTACTACATATGTTCTATTTTTAACGAGAATAAATAACGTCTGGGTTTTTTTTAACCATAAAAGGCATGCACATCCTTAAAAATTAGATAGCATAGAAATATTTATAATGAAATGTGATGTTCGCTTCTATCCAACCACCACCCTACATTTGATTCTACTTTCCAAAAAATGACTTTTAATCTTTGAGTCTTGTATGTCTTTATGTCTCTAAACAATTATTTATTGGAGAAGGATACAGGCTAGTCTCAAAAATACAGTGATATAAACTCTGGCTTCCTTGTGGAGGATGTGCCCTTCTCTACAGACTTCATAGACTCTCTGTGTCTTCTGCACTCCAGCCTAGGGAAGGTGAAGAGAGAGAAGAAGACAGGGCATGTTTTTTTAATTTTAAGGACATGAACTAAAGATTGAACAACACTGCAGCTCAGTCTACTGTAGGCCATGCTTTGCTGCAAGAAAATGTAGTTTTTAGCTTGGTGGCTACGTACCTAGGTTTCCTTTATTGTATAGAAAGGGACGGTGAACATTAAGGGATCAGTTAGAAGCCACATCTATACAGCTCTTTTGGAATAATCAGATTAAATAATATTATTATTCAATAATAACTGTTGACTTCTGCAATGTTACATGAAGATCTAATTCATCTATAACACTCTTCTCTTCTTCCCTTGTTTCCCAAAAGAGTTGTATCACTAATATTGTTCCTACTCTTGGTTATCTTTATTCCCTCTTTGTAAATGACCATGTCATCACCTGCATCCTTCCCTCCATTTCTCAAATATTTGAGATAATATTTACAATCTTTTATGTATCAGAACAAAGTCTTTGGTGTTTGCCTATAGGTTGATCCTATAAGTTGAAAAACAAATTAATAGCAATTACGGCATTTGATGGCATAAATGTTGGTCACTGTTGTGCCAAGTCGTGTGTTTCAACACCGTTCTCTTCTCCAAAACACAAGCTCATAGACACTCTCAGAGGAAGATCTTCCCAGAATCACATTCAGATTGATTCTCCTTTCTTACATCTTCATCATTGATTCAAAATCAAATGTTTTAGTTTTCTGTGCTTTTGAACCATGAATTTATTGCAAATGGGACCTGTTGAGCAGAATCCTTAAGCCTCCACCTTTCAATCCAAATAATATAGTTCCTATGGTCAGTAGATGATTAATCATTCATCTATGAACTCAAATACAAAAATGAGTTAGCATATTACCTACTCATCTGATTATGCATTCTTCTAGGACTACCAGTAATTTTGATTTACTGACAGAGAGCATATGTTTTGTTTTCATGACATTTAGCAAGAATATGCCATTAATCAGCCTTTTATTTTTCCTAAATCTGAAAATTCATTCCAAAAGAGTTTCGTAGAAACTCTTAATTACTGAAAATCATGGTTCTGCTACTAAATAATGTTCTGAATAACAAATACTATACTTATGAGGATTCATTAATAAATCCAGCTAGGAATCAGAGCTAGGAATCACATTTCCTAAGGCAAATAATAATAATAATTGCACATAATAATGTCCAATTTCCATGATGGGTACTAAAAATGAGAGTGCATTAATGCTCATAAAATAGTCAATAACAAAAGTTCTGTACATGATAGTAAAATAATTCCAAAAACTCCAAATGAAATAACTGTTGGTCAAACTGATAAGGATGAAATATGTCCTACCAGAAGAAATTCTATATGTCCTTCCTTTTTTTAAAAAAAAAAAAGATTTTTCTTTATTTATTCATGAGAGACAGAGACAGAGACAGAGACAGAGAGAGAGGCAGATACACAGGCAGAGGGAGAATCGGGCTCCATGCAGGGAGCCTGATGTGGGACTCCATCCCGGGTCTCCAGGATCATGCCCTGGGCTGAAGGTGGTGCTAAACCGCTGAGCCACACGGGCTGCCCTATATGTCCTTCCTGATCGATCTTTTAGGACCCTGTGTGTCTTCCAACCTACCCATGGGAGGTGGATGAGGCGAGAATGGGATGAGGTAATACAGATAATAATATTAGCTTTCCGGTCACACAATGTTGAGCTTAAATTTTGGCTCCAGATTCAACTACCCACTAGCTTTGTGATCTTGGGCCAGCTATTTACTCTCTGATTTTAGTTTACTTATCTAAACAATGATAAGAATACTACTATTTTAGGGAGGTAATTAGGAAAAGCTTCACAGAAGATGTCCCTTTTTCAGAGTCCTGAGTAATATAAAGGACTGGCATTTCTAGGAAGTGCAGAAAGCCTCAAATTTATAAGGGAAAAAAGTTATAATTTCTTCATATACTCTGAGAAACCAATTTGCAAGAAAAAGACAGCCTAGGGACGGTTTCCACAACTAATAAAGAGCTCATATAAATAAAAAAGAGAACAACCAAATACATTGAAAATGGGGTATAAAAAAGCAATTTAGAAAAAAAAAATACCTGAAGTCAGTGAACATATGAAAAAAAGAGTTTAACTTCTCTCATAATATCAAATGTTATTATTCTCTCTCCGCTTGAAATTTATTTTAGGGGTGAGCCTGGATGACACAGTTAAACGACCAACTCTTGGTTTCATCTCAGGTCGTGGTCTCAGGGTCTTGAGATCAGGTCCTACATGAGGCTCCATGCTAAGCATGGAGTTGGCTCAAGATTCTCTTTCTCCCTCTGCCCCTCCTGCTCATGCTCTCTCTCTCTAAAATTTCTTTCCTTTTGAAAGAAATTTCTTTTGTTTTTCTTCTCTAATATCCTGCACGGTTTTAATCAAGATTATAATATTTAATTATTTTGTTTGCTGTTCTGAATGAGATTTCTTCTTTCATTATAATTTCTCAATGATTTCTTTATATATATGGAGAAGAGGTCAACAGCCTGCCAACATGAATCAAATCTGGTTTTTTAAATAAAGTTTTATTGGAACACAGCCATATCCCTGTGTTTTCACCTTGTCTTAGCTACTTTTATGCCGCAACAGCAGTGTTGAGTGATTGCAATAGACTGTATGACCACAGCCTAAAACATTTACTCTATCTATCCCTTTATAGAAAAAGTATGTCAACCCCTAATATATAGGAAAGCTACTAAATTTTATATATTAACTTATAAGCAACTTATCGACTGAATTTCTTTACTGTCTTTTTTTTTTAATTTTTATTTATTTATGATAGTCACAGAGAGAGAGAAAGAGAGAGGCAGAGACACAGGCAGAGGGAGAAGCAGGCTCCATGCACCGGGAGCCCGACGTGGGATTCGATCCCGGGTCTCCAGGATCGCGCCCTGGGCCAAAGGCAGGCGCCAAACCGCTGCGCCACCCAGGGATCCCCTCTTTACTGTCTTAATCACTTTTATTTTTCTTGGGTTTTCTAGATTTAAAAAATCGTATCATGGGCCGGCAATGATAATCCTGTCTTTTCCCTCCTTTATTTAAAACGTTTACTCTTTCCCTTCCTAACTGCCCTGACGGAATTTCCAGAGGACTATCACATAATTCTGGTGGTAGTGGGCAATCTGACTTTAATAGAAATTGCTTCTACTATTTCATTGTAAATTATGATCCTGGATTATTGCTTGAAATATGTATTCTTATTATGCTAAGATCAATCAATTTTTATTTTACTAGAGTTTTATGTTAATCAGACTTGAATCTAATCTTTATCAAAGAAACATTCAATATTTATGATCTTTTTTTTAAAAAACAATATTAACCCAATCCTATAGCATATTGACAAACTTCCCAATGTGGTAAAACCAGGAGATGCACCACCTATAGCTCCCTTGCAGGCAGGATTTGCTACCCAGCTATAGGAAGTACGGGCACAGCATAGCTGCCCACTATCAGGGTCCTTCAGGCTCAGGCTCAGCTGCACACAGTTGCCTCCCCCACAGTCACGCCCTTTGGGGGGCATTCCACAGGTTTGCCAACTGAACAAAGAAAAGGTCTAAGTTCCTTGCTGGACTGATTGAGGTTGAGTAAGGCCTGCTTTGCAGTTCTCCCTTTGCCCCAATCCTACTCTCTCCTTCTTCATTTCAGAGATATTGATCCCTAATCAATGATACCCCCAAACTCCATCTCAGAATACACTGCCAGGGAATCCAATGTCTATGCCTTGGGAGTTACTAAAAGGCTGAATCTGAAGTCGCTACTGTGAGAAACATCTAAAACCTATATTCTATTCCGGACATGAATTTTTTAATGTCCTAAAAAATTATCAGTACATCATGTAATTCTTATACTCTTGGCACTGCTACTATTAGTGGTTTATAATTTTTATTTTAAAATACAATTATCTAATCTTATGGTAGCTAAAGATAGCTTTTTGTTTTCAGTGCAAAAGATCCTTATTAAACACAGTGAAATGTGGCTAAAATTTTATGAACAGACACTAATTACAGGATTATTTCTTGGACACGAGTAAATATCTAACAATAAGGAGTTTGTAGAGAGTTGGGATATATCCCTGTGATGAAATATCTTACAACCACCAAAATTATATTTACAAAGACTTTTAATGATAAGAGAAAAGGATGAATAACTTTGGAGTTTACAAAATAATATATATTGACCTTGTGCTTCAAAGGAGGGTAAGAAATGTGTTCCATTTGTAGAAAGCAATGAGTATGGGAACACCATAAGGATGGTCTCTGGGAGAAAGATATGATCAGATTATAAAATTGTACATACAGAATGATTTCAACTTTGCAAAAAAATGTTCACGGAATAAGGGCTAAAAGAAAATAACAGTATGTCTACAGTGGTTATCACTTAGGGAAGAAATTACAGAGGATTTAAAATTTCTTTATCATGCATTCATTTTTATAATGAGGAAAGGTACTCTTAAAATATTTCCATTTGTTTTCTAGAAACACCCAATTCAGCCATAATAGTATAATTTGAATCTTCTGAACTTTATATTAATGGAATTCACAAGAAGTTAAGAAAGGACGCTCAGTAAGCCAATAGCCAAGTTGTTAAATGTAAGTTGGCACTTGGGTAAGAGGTTTAGAATTTGATATTTATAAATTGTACAGTTAGAAGCATTTAATATCTACAGTATACCTGAAATTATTTTTAAAACAGCTTCATGGCCAATTATATTTCATGTTTATATTAATTCTTGATTTTCCTAAATAAAAGCCTACTGTTTTATTCCCAAGTATCCTCCATAAAATAAAATATATGCACTGCTAGGTTAGAACGAAGATGTTAAATGGGTTTGCTGTTAACCAAGTTCTAAGCTTGAAGTTCTGTTTGATAAGAAATTTAATTAACTGAATATAATTCTAATACCTGTGTCAGCACACCCTCTATGAGTTAGTTCCTTGGGTAATTAGTTCATGGAATGTTATCTTTGAGAGGCATTTCTCTCCCTAGTACTCCTTGGCTTTGTCCTTCTCTAGAATGGTCAAGATAGACCACCTTCTCTTCTTCACAAGCACTTATGATCCAAGATTACATAGTGAAGTGTAATTACTGGGGAAAATATGTAATAGAAGAAAGTATATACACACATATACAGAGACTGTCTATGGTCACTGAAAATTCCAGTGAGAAAACATGGTTGTGATTAAATGTCCATGGCTCTCTCATATGGCTGCCATGAGGACATTCAATTCCCCTTGGACTTGCCCCCCTCAGAATGTGGGCTCTGTATGATGCTTCCAGAATGCTGTGTAACACTGCCAGAAACTCAAGGGAATTGAATTTATAACCATTAGTTTAGTCACTGAGGCTGCCTTGGTGTCTGTATCCCCTGAGGTTTATTCTCCACCATATAGAACACCCTTAGTCAAGGGCCACTAAAAGAAGTACAAGGGAAAGGAAAGGAAAGGAAAGGAAAGGAAAGGAAAGGAAAGGAAAGGAAAGGAAAGGAAAGGAAAGGAAAGGAAAGGAAAGGAAAGGAAAGGAAAGGAAAGGAAAGGAAAGGAAGAAAAGGGAAGGGAAGGAAAGGGAAAGGGAAAGGGAAAGGGAAAGGAAAAGGAAAAGGAAAAGGAAAAGGAAAAGGAAAAGGAAAAGGAAAAGGAAAAAAAAGTACCAGTCCTGTTGAGACTCATTGCCTTTTCCTACACCATCATTTCTCCTGAGATGCCAAAGAAAGGAAACATTTTTCTCCGTGAAACTTGGGGCAAGTTTCAAAACCTGGCGAGGTCTCCCCCTAGTGACAAAGTCAATTCATTTCTTCTAAGATATACTATACTTGATTATTTCATAAAAATTCACCCCCTACCTCCTTTTTCAGAATAGGAAACCTAGACCAAATTCTCTACAAAAATGATATAGATTGTGGCACCTGGGGGGCTCCGTGGTTGAGCGTCTGCCTTCATCTCAGGGCGTGACCCCAGGGTCCTGGGATCGAGTCCCACATGGGGCTCCCCATAGGGGGCCTGCTTCTCCCTCTGCTGTGTCTCTGCCTCTCTCTGTGTCTCTCATGAATAAATAAATAAAATCTTTTTTTAAAAAATGATATGGAATGGATGTGAACACTGTTAATGGGAGTCCTGACTGCATGGCAAATAAATATACAATTTGAGCATTAGGGGAGAACTCATAATAAACTCTAAAAACAACTCAAAGGAGCTCTGACTTGTTGTTGGTTAGCTAGTAATGTGGACGAAGTCATAAATCAGTAATACTAGAATTCTAACATTAGGTCTCCCAACACCATTGCTAGGTAGATGTTAGTATCCATTATTTATTTTTACAATGTAGTATTTATTTAGGACAATTAAAGAAAATAAGGCCCAAATAAGTTGGTATGTTCAAGATAATGTAGCTAATAAAAGGTGAACCTGGGATTTGAATTGTCTGCTTTCCCAGTCTTTGAGCTCTGCCCTGCACTGTGCTCACTGACATCTCCTGCCTTCCCATCATCTGGTCTCCCATTGTACCTGTACTGACTTCCAGCTTGGAAATTTAGGCCAGACTTCATGCTTTTGTACACTATTCTGTTCTAACAATTCCTGTTTATGCTGTAAGCTCATCTCAATCTTTGCCTCCTCAGCCTCTGGGTTCCCATTTCATATAGAGCCATGTACTAACACTCATATGGCGATTCCAATCAAATACAAATGTTGTCTCCCCACCCCCACTTCCTACACCCCTCAGTTCGAGTCCCATAAAGGGAAGGACCTCGCACAGGGTGGGTGGCCCATGGATGTTTGTTGAATGAATGAATAAATGAGTGAATGATTGAGTAGATAAAAGGATGATCAAACTTCATTCAAACAAGCTATGTTCCTAATAACAAATTTTCTGGCGCCTCTGCCTAGCTGAAATTCTGATTCCTATGTTTCTGATACTCATCTGATTATTTCATTGTGATTTCAATTTCTGGCTATATCCTTGCTCCAGAGTTGGCATTTTTGGACTGAGTTGAGTCCCAAGTATCATACGTGTAGCTTTTTCATCCTTACTGGATGAAGAAAAAACTCTTTCCCGTGTTATGGTCAGTGCCATTAAATTAATGGGAAAAAAAGGAATAGAGAGTTCCCATCTCCAAGGATACAATTCTCCCCAAAGAAAGTAGGAGAAGATATATTGACTTTATAACCCCCTACCTTTGCTTTTTTTTTTTTTTTAAGATTTTATTTATTTATTCATGAGAGACACACAGAGATTGGCAGAGACACAGGCAGAGGGAGAAGCAGGCTTCCTGCAGGGACCCCGATGTGGGACTCGATCCCCGGACCCGGGATATGACCTGAGCCGAAGGCAGATGCTCAACCACTGAGCCATCCAGGTGTCCCTGTAACCCCCTGACTTTTGAGAAATCCATCTGTTCTGCAGATCAAGAGAAATACATTTAGAGGGAAGATACTTCACTTAAAATCTTCAAAGCATAGCTCTCTTAATTGGTTAATATCTGGCAAGTTCCTTAACTTTAGTGAAAGACACGAGGCCAGGGGAAAATTTTCTATTTAGTGTCAATATGCTCCCAACTTAAAAAAAAAAAAAATATGCTCCCAACTTCACTGTGTGGTGAAAAAGAATCCCATCTTTTCGCCAGTTTTTTAAAAAACTATTTTATAAATATGTAAAAGCAATAAAAACAGTACTATTTATTACGCATAATACAAAGTGGTTATTTTTGATCCTGGTAGCATATGTATGATTTCAAAACAAAAGATTTCCAATATTTGCACCTGACTGAAACATATCTTGCAAATCTACGCTTACCTGATGCGTTTTACTAAATGCCTCGTAACCATAGGCTGTGATTTGCAACAATGCTTAGAATAAGCTGTTTTATTAGTTCAGTGACCCGGTAAGAGTATATATGTATAAGGCATCTATATGAGAATATTTGTAATGGTGATTAATTACAGATCATGGCATCTCAGAAGCATGCAAATGAATAGCTGAATAACATATTCCATTATTAACATTCCTCTGTGAAGTGAGAGGTACAGAGAAAATGGAACAATGGCACGCAGGGAAGTTGGGTCAGACAAGTGATAAATCAGTTATGGAGAAATAGGGAAGAAATTGTCATGAGCATTAAGCTATCATTCTAACACAATGAATGCAGAATAATAATAATATGGTAGCATTTGTAATTATAATTATGTTCCTTATAAATTATAGATCAGTTCAGAAAACAGCACTTTTATATTTTTAGCTAAACGTAGACAATATATCCACAACAATAATGAAAGGGTACTTTGTGAGCCTCCGTGAACTATTAAATCTTAAAATATAGTTCTTTATTTATATTAACTCAAGGTAGGAATTATTAATTATTCCGATCTTTTCCATAAGACAAAGCATTATTATAGTCAATGCCCTCAACCTGTATATAGTGTTTCACTTGCCCTTCATCTCCGGATGCCAGCTAGGGAGCCCTGCCGATGACACGGGGCATAGGTTAAAACAACCAAGACCTGGAGAAGCACCATCAATTTGTTGTGAATGGAACAGGTAGTGTAATGATTTTGCCCGTAGCCTTACCATTTGTAAGTGACTATCTTTTATCTCCCCTACTAGAGTCTAACCTCCTTAAAACTGGATCTTGAATGATTTTCCTATTTTGCAACAATATGGAGAGACCTAGAAGTTATATGCTAAGTGGAATAAGTCCGAGAAAGACCAATACCATATAATTTCACTCATATGTGGAATTTAAGAAACAAAACAAACGAACAAAGGAGAAAAAAAAAAAAAACAGAGAGGGAGGCAAACCAACAAATAGTCTCTCACCTATAGAGAACAAACTGATGGTGAGGGAAGGTGGGGGGGAGGGTTAAAGAGGTGATGAGGATTAAGGAGGGCACTTGGGATGAGCACCCTGTGTTGTATGGAAGTGCTGAATTACTATGTTGTCCCCCTGAAATGAATATGGCAGTGTATGTTAACGCTACTGGATTTCAATTTTTTAAATTTTTAATTAAAAAAATAAAAGGACATTTTTAAAAGAAATAATTAATAACCCACAAACAAATAAAACCAGAAACAGACCATAAATACAGAGAACAAACTGGTGGTTCCCAGAAGAGAAGGTGGTGGGGTGGTGGGCAAAGTGGGTAAAGGGGAGCGAGAGGTACCAGTTTCCAGTGTTGGAATGAACAGGCCCAAGGAGAACAGGTGCAGCACAGGGAATGCAGTCAGGGGTATCGTTAGGCGCTGTGCGCGACAGGCGGCAGCTGCACTTGTGCCGAGCAGAGCGCAAGGCCTAGAGTTGTCAATCACCATGTTGTACGCCTGAAACTAATGTAACCATGCACGTCAACTACAATTTATAAAGAATTAGATTTTGTTTGTATTTCCTATAATGCTGCTGACAATTCTATGTACGTGGTAGATACCTGGTAATTTTTTAAAAAAGACTTATTCACTTATTATTTGAGAGAGAGAGAGCGAGAGAGCAAGAGCGTTTGTGCACCGTGGGAAGGGGCAGAGGGAGACGGAGAATAATAAGCAGACTCCTTGCTGTGCTGAGCACAGAGCCCAGTGTGGGGCTCGATCCCACGACCCTGAGATCATGGCCTGAGCAGAAACCAAGAGGTGGATGCTTAACCAACCCAGACACCCAGGCACCTCTCTCGTGATTTTTTTTTTTAAAGGATCACTTTTAGAGGCAGGCCTGTTCTATGATACAGAACAAAAGAAGTTGGAAGAATCAGAGTGGAAAAATAAAAGGAAAATCCAGTAGCTGGATGGATAGCAGGTCACCTCTGTAGTTTTAAAAATCTACAGATTCCTGGGCACAATGTCAGACCTACTGATCCCACATCTCTGGAGTAGGGACTAGGAATCCTTATCTTTAATGTGGACCCAGGCGATTTTATTTATTACTTTTTACTTTTTACATATTTTATTTATTTATTCATGAGAGACACAGAGAGAGAGAGAGAGAGAGAGAAAGAGAGGCAGAGACACAGGCAGAGGGAGAAGCAGGCTCCATGCGGGGAGCCCAACGTGGGACTCGATCTCGGGTTTCTAGGATGATGCCCTGGGCCGAAGGCGGTGCCAAACCGCTGAGCCACCCAGGGATCCCCAGACCCAGGCAATTTTAATGTTTAGCTGGGAACCAGAACCACTGGTTAGGTACCTCACCTTTCTTTCCCAAGCTGTTGTGCTACCAACGAGTGAAATAAATCACACCTTCTAGCTTTATATTTCTCAAAGCGTATACATATTATTTATATGCATATTAATATATATACACATTTTTTTATCATCTCATTTGAGCAATGTATATTCAACATATCAACATTGGTAGAAAATTGACCTGGACAACTCCCTGCACCGTCAATGAGTTTGCTCCTAGGAGATCTCTCACCCAACCCCGGCCTTCTCGTGTGTCATCTGTGTGCTCCCACCCTTTACCTCAAGTGAAGACAAGTGAAAGACATCTAACAGTCAAGTGCAGATGGGCCAGTATTTGAACCTGGGTCCTGTGACATATCCAAGCAAAGAGCAGGCTTTTCCTAGAGTCCAAATCCCTCCAATTTGTTCACAAAACGAAAAAAAGGAAGAGTATCCCTCAATGCAGACAAAAAGCTTCAAACTTTTTCAGGCTGCAGTGGTTAAAGCAAACTTGCCAGGGTATGGACTTTGTATTCCCAAAGTAGTACCACACAGACACAACTTCTAATGCATAATGCTGGCAAGAATGATCTTTTTCAGTCATACAAAAACATGCCACAGTGAAGAGAGGATTGATAAAGAGATCAAATTTACCTCAGCTAACATGAATTCTGGAAAAGCTCAGGTGCTGACGGGTTTTCTCCATGGGATTGAGTCGAAGCCACAGTGTGTGGTTGTATAGGTTTTGCACTGTACAAGGACACCACATCTAAAGGGATATTAGTTCCATCGTGGACTCCTTTAAGTCTATGGTTACAGTTTTATTGACCCTAAAGATGGGCAATTTCTGTATTTATTATGACAATAATAATAGACACCTGGCAGTAGGTGTCTTATTCTAATACAGTAAATGTATGTCATTCACTGTGACTTAGAGAAATGGAATTAATAATCAAACCTATTGATCTAACATCTAAAATAACTTCTGCTTTTTTTAAAGATATTTTTTATTATTAATTCATAAGGGAGGGGGGCAAAGACATAGGCAGAGGGAGAAGCAGGCTCCTTGTGGAGAGCCCGATGTGGCACTTGATACCGGGACCCGGGGGTCACGCCCTGAGCCAAAGGTGGTCGCTCAACCACTGAGCCACCCAGGCGTCCCAAATAACCTCTGCTTCTAAACAAAGTGCAGTTTTTGTTTTTTTGGACTGATGTATTGGTAAATACCTCATTAAAAAAAATCTCTTTTTGGGGTATGATTGGAATAAGTTGATCTTTCAAACTGCAGCTTATGTATCTATCTGTCATTTAACTATGCTAGACCAGAACTTCTCAGTTTTCAATTTAAATATATGTTTAAATTAGTCATTAGGCTTCAAGTTTTCTGTAAAAACCCAGAGTAACTTACCAGTTATAACTCACAAAGTATTACTCAGACAAAAATTGGGCATCATTATATAATAATCTAATGATTATAACAGTAGTTATTATAGAAAATTCATCAATACGAAATTAACTGCTGCTAAGGTTTAATAGCTTATCACACAATTTTTTCAAATATTACAAATTTTTAAACAAAATACTAATTGTGATATATTTTTTCCAGGTATCAAAAAATATGAATTTAAGAATTTTCTGGATCAGAAAACAGAACATGGTAAATCATTAGAGAAGGGAAGTTTAAAATACTTGGAATATTGAATATATATATATACACACACACACATATGGCAAAACATTTGCAGTAAAAGGACAAATGTTCATAGTTACTACTTTGAACAAAATGCTCTCTACAGAAAGTAGAGGCTGGGAATTTCACTTCTGATTTAAAAAAATGCAAAACAAGACAAAACTTCTGATTAAAAAACTTCTGATTAAAAAAACTTCTGATTAAAAAAATGCAAAACAAGACAAAATTTAAAAACTGAAAATTTCATTGAACTGAATGTATATTCTGCTAACCCAGGTACATAGACATAAAATTTGAATATCATTTAATACTAAAACTTTTTTGCCAATTATCTCTATCGAGTAAGACATTTAAAGTTTAAAGAATGACACTACATTACAATTAGGAGGCTTCGGGGAACTATTAAACACACAAAAGCCATCCAAGTGGTTAAAAGTAATCCCATATCCTGGTCACTTTATTCTCTCTGAAAAGATTCTGCATTGTTTAAAAAAAAAAAACACCTTGAGGATACAAAAAATGATAATTTGAAGAATAAGAAGGATGTGAGTGGGCAGCATTTATTACAGATTTTAGTAAATATGAAGAAATGGAAATGCATGCCCACGCCAGTAGTACTAAGTGTTCAAAAGTGATATCTGATTTGAAAAATGTCATTAATGATGCTGCAGAAGAAGGGGTGCCTGGGTGGTTCAATCAGTTAGGCATCGGACTCTTGATTTCTGCTCAGGGTTGGGAGATCAAGCCCCACACGGGGCTCTGTGTTCGGTGGGGAGTCTGCTTGGGATTCTCTCTCTTCCTCTCCCTCTTCCCCTCCGCTCCTCTCCAAATAAATAAATAAGTATTTAAAATAATAATAATGCTGCAGAGACAATGTCAAAATGGGGGAAACCATATAACTCATACATGTCATTTAACTCATACATGACTCCATTTTTGGCAAGATAATCATGGTGTTCAGAGAATCATCCAAGATACTTTATGAACCTAGGAATGGGAATATTTTTTCATTTGGTAGAAACCATAGCAATGACTAATAATAATATATTTATTATATCATGTATATATCATATATAATACATATATGCCATTTGAGGAATGAAATACAAAACCAAATTGTTAAAATTATACCAGATGCAATAAATGAAATTATTTTGGATGATATAAAGCAATGTTAAATATTTCTCAATTATTATAGATCAAATTTTCATATAAGCCATGCAGCATTTTTTTAAAGTTATTATTAGATTTTACAGATCACATTTTACATTTCCAAGGTGCAAGTATTTGGTCCAAAGAACACATGGCTCCAAAAGAATTACTATACACATGTTAGTGGACTGTGTTTAAAAATTACATTTAGATAAAACTAATTTGAAAGGCTAAGCATGCAACAGTATCAACAAGTATGTGTGGAAAACAAAACAGATCACAAAAATATCCTCAGGAAAAAATTTAGACATTGTATATTACTTATTGATGTACACTATATAAATTTGATAATGAAAAATTCAGGTAAGTTCTTTCTTGATATCATCACAGTTTATATTATAAATACAACTATTTTTCAGCTACAATGAAACTTTGGAGTATAAACCCATCTTGAGATTTTTATTGACTAAGTTATAAGATGGCCAAGTTGATGCTATCATGCCACCAAAAACTCAACTGGAGGTAGGATGCTTTAGTTTTTGAAACTATTGATAATATTAACAAAATTTTTCTAGAAAACAAACCAAAGTTCTAATTTCAAATATTTCTTTTTTAAATGCTCAGGATCTATCAGTCATATTTGAAGTAAAATTAGTATTGTGAGCAGAATTATGCAAGGATCAAAAATCAATGTACATAATTTTCTTGAAACTATCAAAAGGGTTAGTATATTTTTGAAGAAAAAGGAAGCAATAATGTTGTTTAAGAATGTCAATAAACAAATTCCAGCCTCCTGACATTGATACCAATATATATCACTGTAACATGAATAATACTAGTGAAAAGAGTAAAAGAACTGATTTTGGACACAAATTCCTTGATCAAGGGGGTCTATATTCCAAAATTAAATTTCAAAACCAACCATTTTTTTCTATATTGGGTATAACAATATTACTGTGAAAAGGAAGATTCATGATACTGAAAAAAATCTTGGCTTTAACTACTACATCTATGTCAACTTTTTCCCTTGAAATCAATTAACAACCAAGTACAGACTGTGACATTAAAAGAACCTTAAATTTTCTCATACCAGACACCACTGGAGAATATAGCTTTTTCAAGTGAAAATACATGAAAAATTATTTAATGCCTATAACATCTCAAGAAAAAAACAAGATATTGGAACTGATAAACATCAAAAAGAAGTTTATTTCCAAAAGAGGGAACTGTAACTGTTTTTGATTTATTATATCACAGTAACTTTGAGTTCCTATATATTGTGATTAAATATTTGTATTTTCTTTATTTTATGTTCAACAATTTCATTTAATTTGCCTGAACAGAATGGCATTACATTTATTGTAATTGCTATTATGGAAAAATAAAAAATAGACTGATCATTAAAAGTTTTTCTAAGAGAAAGGGTACCTTATTCAAATTTATACAAAGTCTCCTAAAAGAAGATGGCTGTGAGCAGATCCAAACGCACACTTTCTTGTTTCATAACCCTAAAAGCAAGCCAGGTGGGTTCCCCGTAGCTAAAAAGTCTCAAGAACACTCCTGTTCCAACTGGGCTCATCAGCTGTTCTCTGAATCCTTGATGTGTGTGATGAGTTGTTTGTGTGCCCAGATACAACTCACACGTCTAGTCTGGTCGGGAAAAGGGGGTCAAGATACCAGGTTGACACCATCAGTCCAACTACATACAGATGGGGGAGGTAGGCAATTCTAAAAGAGGGGGCAGTTTGAAAGCACAAATACCAAATATCAAAAGGAAGAAGGGATATAATTCAGCATACTAAACCACAACCGCTATCGTCCACTACTGCTGCTTAATATTTTGTATTTGAATTCTGGTCTTTGAAAAATTGCTAACAAGACTGAGAACAGCCAGCAATATAGAACTTATCAGCCCTTATACAGGGCAATGACCAACTTACTACAGATGAATATGAGACCGGTGTCTGTAAAGAATGCAGAATGAGTTGATAAATACAAAAAAGTTTGCAAATTAAACTGAGGAATAATTTCCTTAAATATATCTGGCTAAGTGCTTTACCTGTAGAGAGTCTGAAAATTTAGCCTAGAATCCCACTGAATTCATTTCTGTATATTTTTGAAATTTGTAACATAACATTTAATGTGTCTAGTGAATATTTTATCATCCATTCTATATTGTGGTTTCAGTCATTCTTTTTTTTTCTTTGAATATTTATGAGAGAGAGAGAAAATGAGAGAGAGAGCAAGAGAGCTCAGGGCAGGAGGGGCAGAGGGAGAGGAGAGAGAGAGAAAATCCTCAAGCGGACTCCCCACTGAGCACCGAGGCGTACATGGGGCTGGATCCCAGGACCCTGAGATCATGACCTGAGCTGAAATCAAGAGTCAGCAGCTTAACCAACTGAGCCACCCAGGCGCCCTGCGGTTTCAGTCATTCTTAAGGAAAAGCTTTTTGCCATACTGATAAAGTCCTAAGAACTTTCTCACTTTTTAAAGGAAATAACACCTGAACTTAGTAGATGCCGTCAGCAATTATAGCTGGATTATGGTGCGTGGACAGGGAACTGATGCCCTTACAGAACAGGTTCTAAATAATTTCTATTCCTTTCTGGGTAGGCCATATTCCTCCGTGAAAATGTTTAATAGTCTATTGTTTGATCCCTGGCTCCCTGTCCAATAACTCCTTAGAAGTTCCAACCTTGAACATATTCTTTAGAATCTAGATTTTCAGTTGTGTGTCAGGTCCAGAGATAGAGCAAGTAAACAATGATTCAAATGTCCAGCCCCACTTTACCATCAACTTATATATCATTTATGTCACCTCCTTCTCCATGCCTTTGGGTTTTGCTCATATTTAAAGGAGAGTAATAATCTGATTAAGCAAATACGTATTAAGAGTTTCCTATGTGTCCCATGTCAACTATGCAGCATACAAAATGTGCTTTCTCTGCTGGCCACCGGTGCTGCACCCTTGGTGTATCATCTTTCTTCTATGGGTCTCAGTATAGCCATAAAATATGGATTTGGGGTAGATAATCTCTAGGATTCTCTGATCATATCATGGCATGTTACTGTACGAGTCAAAAGAAAGAGATAATGGCTGTGAAAATTATTTGAAAAGCATAAAATCTTTCATAGTGATGATATCAGAGGAATGGAGGAATATATATATAAAATTTATTTTAAAGAGCATATTTTATTAAAAGCACACTAATATCTAGACCCAATAGGCATTCTCTAGTTGTAAGGAGAACAAAGATGGGGTCACTTATATTGGTCATGCTAAAACTGGACATTTTAGATCATCAGTATTATATCAGAGATTGTACCTCCCACACTCTCAACTTTAATACTACCTTGTTGGGGCTCCCGGTGACTCAGTTGGTTAAGCGGCTGCCTTGGACATGGTCATGATCCCAGGCCCTGAAATTGAGCCCTGCGTGGAGCTCGCTGCTCTGCAGGGAGCCTGCTTCTCCCTCTGCCTCTGCCGTTCCTCCTGCTTATGCTCTCTCTTTCTCTCATATAAATAAAATCTTACACAAGACAAAACAACAAAACCCTACCTTGTACCATTATTAGAATTTGGTTCTGAAAAGAGTGGGTCTTCCATGAGTCTGTGCTCTCTTTTGGCCATGAATCAATCTGAACTAGGTCAAAGTAGTGGATTATAATGAGACCATTTTTTTTTCTTTTTCAAATTTAGAAGTTGGTCTGAAAACAGTTTGAAAGGAATAAAAAGGGTTATGAATGCTGAAAATAACATAAAAAATAATTTTTACACTTGTATGCATCCACAGGACCATGAAGGCAAATTATCATTCATTGAAAGCATCTTCTTGCTGGCAGGTAATAATGATGGCTAATGAGAGTGACATTTACACTGCTCAACAAAATAGTATTTTTCTAAACATGATGTATAATTAACACAACTTGCACACAAATCATACCCACAAAAAGCATCAAATTATCAAGACTTATGGGTGAATAATGTCCTCCAAAGATTTTCATTCAATCTTTTTGTGTTTTATGAGGAATTTTAAAGCTACTTAAGAGTTTCTTCTTCATTCTTCTAAGTAAAGATAAACCACTTCACATTGATGAAAACTATCAATTCTTTCATTTTGGAAGGAAGAAAAAGAATGTAGGGGAAGGGAAAGAGGGAAGAGGGGAAAAAAAGAAAGGGTAACACTAGATTTTTAATAAAAGGCATTAAAAATGTATGTTACCTTCCATCAAATATAATGTCTTGTTATGTTTGGATCCTTATTTTTCTTCATAAGTTATATTTTCTGTGATTCTAAAAAGTGTTCCCTTTATTTCTATAAATAATTAATAAATATTTATTTATTTTCAAAATATGTGTGGATCCTTTTTACATTAGTAGCTGAGAGAAATACTGCTAATTATAGATTTTTATATCTGATGAAGGATAAACCTCTTACAAGTCTAACTGGAACTGTAAACACCAAGTATGACCGTACAGGTAAATACAGTAAAACTGTTAAGTTGGGGGGTTTACGGTGAGAATATTGAACTCTATTTTTTTTACAACTTTAGAAAAGACTTCAAAACCGACCGATGCAGAGGAATAATAACATGTTGAGAAAATAAATAGGGATCACAATTTACACTGTTGAACAGAGCTGGGGAAGGTTCTAGTTATAGCTGTGGTTGAGTTCTGTATACTTTTTTCTTCCTGCCTCACGAATTTCCACAGAAGTCTTCACTGCTCAGTACTCACTCAAGTCAGGAGCCAACGTTTCCAACAGCACTGCCTTTCCCGCAGCTATCAGTCCCCAGTTCACCCAAATCTTCCTGCCTCTCGCTTCCTCAGAACTCTCCATTCTGATAAACGAATTCAACGCTCCAACTTACCATACACTTGTTAGAATAGAGCTGGCTCGTGGGTGTTAGCATTGTTTTTTTTTTTTAAGATTTTATTTATTTATTCATGAGAGACACAGAGAGAGAGAGACAGACAGACAGACAGACAGACAGAGGGAGAAGCAGGCTCCATGCAGGGAGCCTGACGTGGGACTCGATCCCGGGTCTCCAGGATCATACCCTGGGCTGAAGGCAGGTGCTAAACCGCTGAGCCCCCGGGGCTGCCCAGCATTGTTTTTTCCTGCAAAATTTCTCCCCTTAGGTCTTTCTTGAACCTCACCAAATTTCAAAATAAAATTTCCTGTAGGTGCCATTTCTGTTCAAGAATACACTCCCTCAGGTCAAGGCCTTTGTCCAGTGATCTTCCCTGTCCCAGTTCAATCTCTCTCTAGGTAGTGATCTGTTCAATTCTGTCCAGACAGGTCAGGCTTTTTCCTATTCCTCACGCGTCCTGTAGATGCCCCCTCTGGTGTCCATGTAATTCTTCTGCCCTGAACTATCCTCTTGCCCAGTCTTATCAATCTTTGTTCAACTTATAAGCAGCTAAACAGCTGCATATATATACATGTACTTACAAAAATAGAACTCATTTTCCATCTCCCTAATGAAGTCTCATGCCCATAATGATCTAATTCTTACTTCATCTGTCTCACTGACTTGAAGTGGTACCCATTCATTTTATTTTTTTTAATAGTAACATGGTATTGTTTGAACATTTTTCCATTAATTGCAGCTATTTGTGTGCCTTAGTGACCAAGAAATCTTAAAGCAATCTGATCTTGGTCAAGAAGGCTATAAGGAAGCATTCACAATTTTTGAACTACAGGAAACATGATGGGAGCTGCAATTTTTTGACTCCATCTTCTCTATATAGGATGGGTAACAGCTGGGATTACTGTACCATTCCTAATGTTTAAAATCTTTTGGTAGGATCCTAGAGCTTTCATTTAAATAATGGTCTAGCACTGACCTGCCTTTACAATCTTCTCTATTGCAAATTTCTGCTATTCTTCCCCCTTTGCTTTATGCTCTTCACTTCTGCTACATAGAGCTGTTTCTAAATCCATGAACTCATCATGCTTGCTTCTGAGATAAGAGGGATGAGGAGCAAAGAAGGAGATCCTGACAGCAAGACCATTACCTCAGAAGAAAATAAAATATTTAGTCGTAATCTCTGTATAAGCCATTTGCTCTGAAAGATGAGAAATAATCATTCATTAATTTGAAAGCTATCAATAAGTCATGATTGATGGAATGAGCAATAAAAAGAATTTATATGCAGTTAATAGTTTAACTAATGAAGAGGGACTGGGTGTGATAAGAAAAGCTTGAAGAAATGTCCAGATAATAGAATCAACGAAATATTTGGAAATGAAACCTGAAAAAAACTTTCACATGTATCAGCAATTACATATAGAGTATCATGATTTTTGCAGGTTTGTATTTTTTATTTTTTATTTTTTTTAAAGATTTATTTATTTATTCATTCAGAGAGAGCGAGAGAGAGGCAGAGGGAGAAGCAGGCCCCATGCAGGAAGCCCGATGCGGGACTCGATCCCAGGTCTCCAGGATCACACCCCAGGCTGCAGGCGGCACTAAACCGCTGTGCCACCAGGTTTGTATTTAAGAGGAAATTGAAAATTCTGTTGTATTACTACTGATCATATTCTTTTATATAAAACCTTTGTACATCTCTAAATTTCTCAAATTTTTATCCTGAAAAGCTGAAACTACTATACCTTTTGAGCTGCCTGAAAGTAACACTTGGACTAATTCTGGTGGTAGCAACCAATGTACAGAAAACACATTAAAGAAAACAAACTCTACTCGGGAAATAGTCTGATATCTCATATATAAGTGTGATCAGTGGCAAGGAAAAAAATAACCTGTGACATCAGCAACCATGCTCAATCTTGTCTCAATAAAACCAGAAAATTGAGGATGAACATCCAAAATGATCCTTTACTCCCTGGAAAATGGCCAAGAGATAAGCTGAGGGAGGTCTTTCTCTACTTGCAGCCAGTCTGATCTTTTTTGAAGACAAATCTTATGTCTTTCATTTGCTAAAAATTTCCTACTGCTCTTAGGATAAGACAAAATTTGTAACACAAACTGCAAGACCTTGTATCATTTAGCCTTGAGAAGCCACATGTGGGTATACAAAATAATTAAATATTGTTTAAATAATTAATTAAAATGTAAAATAAAACAACAACAAAAGATATTAATACAAATTTGAGCTTGGAGGAAAAGAGAGTAAAATTCCTAAGAAACAAAACCAGGAGCTGAAAAACAAAACAATAAATACAATGTTTTGGATCTAGGGAATTATCATACAAAAAATAAATTCAAACAACAAGGCATTTGGGTTCTGATATCCATGTTGGGACAGAAGAAAAGACCTTTGATGCTTAAGTGTGTAGTAATTGAAACTCATAGATTTATATTAAACCAGTCTGTTTTCTCAGTGAAAGAGAGACTAGAAAAATACTGTTCAATAGTTCATGTATATGACAAGGAACTTTATCTTTGCTCAGAGTTTAAGGTTAGCAAAGAAAATATATAAGAACCATATGGGAATTTGGAGTCAGAATTTAATCTATTTGATGAAAGACTCGCCATGCCAAAAAAATATGTAAAAATTGTTCCCAGTCTGGTTTCCCTACATCTGATATCTGGCAGAAACAAACCTAAAACTGTTCTGTGTCAACCCTCCCACTAACAGGACCCAAGAACTGTCACAGAAAAACCATAATCCATTGAAGATGAATTCATGATCAATAATTACAGAACACATGCAAAAATGATCAAGCATAAGTAAGAGTCAGAAGATACAACAAAAGGATTTGTATCTCAAGCACTTAAGATAATATGATACTCATCAACAGATCATAAAATAATTATATTTAAGATAATTTAAATGACAATAGGAAGTAGAAACTACAGAGATATAGAGGACACTATAAGAAGAAATAAACACTTGAAACTGAATCAGATGTAGTGGGTAAGAAAGGGAAATATAGTCACTGAAACATAAACCTAAATGGATGGACTAAACAACACACTAGACACTGCTGAAGAGATCGTTAATAAACTGGAAGATAGACTGGAGGAAAGTATCCAATTATAGCATAAAGGTATAAAGGGCGAGAAGAGTGAAGGAAAGTTACAAGATATGGAAGGTAAAATGTGAAGATCCAGTATATATCTAAAAGAAGTTTCAAAAGGAGAATACAAATAAAATGGGGAGAGGCAAAGAAATTATGGTTGAGGAGTTTTCAAAATTGATGAAGACATGAATCCTAAAATCAGAGCAAGCCTTAAAAAAATAAATAAGAGGAAACTCACATCTTGACCTGTTTTGTTGATAAGCTCAGAACACCAAATGCAAAGAAAATCTTAAAATCAACCAAAAAGAAAGGACAATTACCTCTAAAAATAGACAAACGGTAAGGAGAGGCCTCAAGTGATATCTTCAAAATAATAAATTGTTTTTCAAGAGAAGGAGAAAAATACATATTTTTAGAATTTCGAAGACTGAATTTAAAAAATATTCTCAGAGAAAGAACTTCTCAACAACATACTTTGAGGAGGAAATTATACTCCAAAGAAATGAGTGTTGGCAAGAAAGCACTAGGAAGCAACGAAATTAGTAAGCATGTGAGTAATTAAAAAATAAATGGAAATAAATTCTGACAAAAATAGCATTTATGTTTAAAGGGGCTATTCAGAGTTTAATAGTTGTAAGTCCTGATTCTCTCTTAAGACAAAAGATTTAGGCAACAATTAATTGTAGACTGTTATGTCAAATATACATGATAAAATTTCATGTTAATAATTAAAAGACTTGATATAGAATCTGTCAATTTGCACCAATATCAGGGAAAAGAGGGGAATAAGATAACTCAATCCAATAGAAGTCAGGAAAAGAAAAACAGAAGCTAAGTTAAAGCATTTCAAAATTGAAATCAGTGTAATATATTTTGAAGTTATTTTAGTCTTATTAAAGTGAATTATATCCATCTAAACCAAGAATTACAATAAATGTAAATTAATTTAGTATATCCATGTGTGTATATGTAATCCACAGAGATTAGAGGAATCATAGTTATGTTAAAAAAAAAAAAAAGAGAAGGTGCTACAAAAAAATAGCAGACAATGAAAGACTTGGGAATTTTAAACAGGTGATTGTTGAAATAAAAATTCAGTGAATAATGTGATTAGAAAGAACAGCTCTCACGTCCAAGCTAGTAACCAAGGCATAAAATTAAAGAAATTTCCCATAATGTAGAGTTATTTGTAGACCTACCATATACCACAGAATACATACTTTGTTCCTATTTTGTGCCAGGCACTGCTCTAAGAACTTGACATTACCAAATAATCCAATAAAATACTATTACCCCCACTTTATAGATG
Organism: Canis lupus familiaris; assembly: GCF_011100685.1. Lineage (NCBI taxonomy): Eukaryota > Metazoa > Chordata > Mammalia > Carnivora > Canidae > Canis > Canis lupus. The sequence continues at coordinate 4,553,988 of NC_049228.1, forward strand.
GTAAAACTGAAGCACAGAACAATTAAATAATAGACATTATAATTTTTAACTCAAAAAATTTCTCTTGAGTTAAAGTAGTTGTATATTTTGATTAAAAGAGCCTACCACATACAAGCATAATAAATGGATAAAATGTCTATGCCTATAAATAGTTCTGAAAATAAAGAGAAAAACCAAGAACGCTTCCAGAGTGGAAAATCTGGTATCTTACAATGAAATGAATATCAGATTTCTCTTTAGCCTCGGTGAGTGCTAGAACACTATGAAATAATTTCTTCTCCACATTTTGAAAGGATATTGGTTGAAATTATCAGTTATCAAAGACCTAAAGAAAGATATAAAGAAATTTTGAGAATATGCAAAGCAAATGAAAAGAAAATTCCATGCACTTGTGTGAAAAAGTTGTGAGTACCTACCACAGAAAACATAAAAACAAAAAGGATGACTGAGATAGAAGAAGGAATGGCAGCAAGAAGAAAATGATTTTTTTAAAAAAGAATTCTATTGGACTGTGAGATTGAATCATTCCTCTTAAATATTAGAGGATTGGTTATATAAAAATTGCATTCCTTTTTTACATGTCCATGAACATCAGTTATTCCTCCCATGTTTAATATTTATTATCATAATGTAAATGCACTTTTTTGAAGATCTTATTTATTTATTCTTGAGACACATACAGAGAGAGAGAGAGAAAGAGAGAAAGAGAGGCAGAGACACAGGCAGAGGAAGAAGCAGGCTCCACGCAGGGAGCCTGATGTGGGACTCGATCCCAGGTCTCCAGGGTCACACCCTGGGCCGAAGGCAGGCGCTAAACCGCTGAGCCACCCAGACTGCCCTGTAAATGCACTTCAGATACACTTATGGTACCATACTGGAAAAAAAAAATCTGTGAATAAGTGGGTCTGCACAGTTCAAACCCATATTATTCAAGGTTCAACTGTATATGGGAGAAAGTAAGTATAGACAATGTCCCTCATGAACATAGATGCACAATATCTAAACACAATTGTACAAATCTAATTCGACAATTCATAAAATGGATAATACATCATGACCAGGTATGATTCATCTCAGGAACACTATATTTATATTTACATTTACACTTAAATATGTATATATTTAAGGAATAAATTTGCAAATAAATTACAAAGTGAAATGAGCAGTGCTTTTTAATGTTTTCTATTATCTTTTTTTTTTAAAGTTTATGTACATAGTTCTTTGCACAATCCTGCAAATCCCTGAGCACTTTTGAAACAGAGGGAGAAAAATATCATAAGCATTAAAAGGTGTCACTGAGGCTAATGTAACATGAGTCTCGGCTCTGGAAGAGTTCGCCCTGAGTTAGTCTAGCTGAGCCAATTAAGCACCTGGCGGTGCCTTGAGTTAGTCTAGCTGAGCCAATTAAGCACCTGGCGGTGCAGGCTCTGCGAGCACCAGGGCTCTCAACAAGCCACCCTGATGCTTCAGAGACACCTCCCATGCCACTGCGGGTTCTGAATGCTGGGGACCAGAGGAAGGCAGATACATGGTGATTAGAAGAAACAAAGAAGAGGCAGGTATTACTGGAAACTTGAGAAGAGCTTTAACAGAAGTGCTAAAGATGATGTTTTTAATGCTTAATTTACTTTTATTTTCAGAATTGCTCCTAGAATTGTAAATCATTCTCCTTTATTTTTAGTACAAAAGATTTTTTAAAAACTATCTTTATGGCACTCCTGGGTTAATGGGCCTCCCACTTTACCTTTTATTCTGTTAGATACCAACGAAAATGTCAGATATTTCTTTATAGTCATTCTAGAATAAAATAATAAATGGTTAAGTTAGTTTCTGAAGTAAAATCATACATTGCTTTTAAAGTTTAGTTTCCACAAACTGCTTAAAATTCCAACTAAAATTGTATTATACCTTTCGGTGAAAAATAGATGGTTGGATTAATTTTTATAAAAGTAACTAAAAATTTAAATAATCCATATACTCAAAAATCTTTGTTCTTTCAGAAGCATCTTTAAAATTTATTTTTATAATCACCTTGAGCTTACCCCTTTCTGAAGGTCTTGCATAGCCTACAGGCAAATGGAAGAAAATTTTGATGGGTGGGGCAAAAAGACTCTTACCTGCCAAAGCCTAGAGGAAGAGAACAGTGGTTCCATAAAGCAACTGGCTTTCCAGACAAATGTGATTGGTCTTTATATTGTAGCTCTTTTGTGTGAACTTTTTAATTAGCTGTTTACAGCACAGTGTTAACGACACAGTGTGAGCATTTATTGAGCAAGACAGAGGTATAAAGAGAGAAGATCCATGACCATAAATTGCACCCAAACTCCATTCAACTATCTTATAAACCAACATTCCTGCTTATAAAGACAACCAGGTAGCAAGATACAAATGGCCCAGGGCAAACCATCACTATGATCAGAAAAACACTCAGAGTACCAACCCCCTGACTGAGTCTGCAGCATTGCCACATTAGAAAAGAGCCCCCTTTATGAAAATCGATATTATCTCCTTAATAACTTGTAATACCCCATTGTACACATTCCCCTTATGTTTTAATGGCAATACATCACCATAATAATTATTATTTTATTAAAAATACTTAAATAGGGGATCCCTGGGTGGCTCAGCAGTTTAGCGCCTGCCTTCAGCCCAGGGCATGATCCTGGAGTCCCGGGATCGAGTCCCACATCCTGCATGGAGCCTGCTTCTCCTTCTGCCTGTGTCTCTGCCTCTCTCTCTCTCTCTCTCTCTCTCTCTCTGTGTCATGAATAAATAAATAAAATATTTAAAAATAAATAAAATAAAAATAAAAATACTTAAATATATTTATCAGCACCCTATATTCTGCTCTCAGAAGAGAAAAATGTGTTTTTCAAATATTCCTAGGCTTTGTTAATTTTGAGCCTTCCAAAAATATTATTTTATTTTAATTCCCTCTGCTAATCCTGACATTCAATGTGTACTTTTAATCAGAAGCACATCTATTTTTTTAAAGACATATTTATTTATTTGAGAGAGAATAAAGAGAGCAGGGGAAGGGGGAGAGGGAGAGGGAGAGAGAATCCTCAAGCAGATTCCCCATTGAGTGCTGAGCCTGGCACAGGGCTTGAACTTACAACTCTGAGATCATGACCTGAGACAAAATCAAGAGGTGGCCACCCAACCAACTGAGCCACCCAGGCGCCCCAGCATAAGATATCTCATTGGTAGATAACGTTTGATGCATTTATCTATCACACTGAGACCACAGGCAAGCCTTAGGATCATGCACTCGATATGTTCAAACATAGATTTAACACTAGGCTAGACTTTTATTTGTTCTATTTATTTTAGTAAACACATAGAAATTATGTTTGGTTATGGTTAATTCAGATTTTTCTATATTCGTGTCATAGGCCAGATCCTCTGAGAAGCAAGATAAAGAAATCAAAAGGGCAAGAGTTGTATCAGATGAAATGCCTGGTGAGAGAAAATGGAAGGAGCGAAAAGAACTCAAGACTGCGACACAAGTCTGACCCCAGGTGAGGAAATGCAGAGGGAAAGAAGGAGGAAAGGCTGAATGGAAGGAAGCATCCTAGATTGCCATGCAATCTAATGGAAGTTTGAAAATGGTTGGAAGTCTTGAGCCAAAGTAGACCATCAGAGGCGCCCTCATGTTTTCAGTAACAGGCCTGCCTTAATATCTCTGTCACCTTCTGTCACTGGCTGGAGAAGTGCAAACATGGCCGTGGGTCTCAGAGGGCAGTGCCTGGGGCCCTTGGCCAATTACAATCCCCATAGTTGGAGATCAGCAAGGCTCATCTTCAAGGCTGCCACAATGGTCTGCTGTTCAACTTTTGGAAAATATTTTTCCAAAGTTGTGAGATGCATAATTTTGACAAAATCAAATCACTACAACCACCTTTCAAAGTGACATCTTCTGATTAGAAGAAAACATGTGGTGTCAGGTTTTAAAAATCTCACAAAGATTCTAATAGGGGCCACTGTTAATGTATTAGTGTTACACAGATCAATTATGGTACCTGATGCTACCATAATGACATGTTTCACTTCAAATATTTCTCATGGCGATTTTAAAGAAAACTGTCTTGATTTAAAACAAAATGGTGGAGATCTAGAAATTTAAGATATTTTTGGAGATAGTTTTATAAAGCAGATAAGAAGATAAGCGATGCAATGGAACCAAAATGATATACCCTTTACTTTAAAATACAGTATTTTAATCGGTCACCTTTCTGATTTTATTTGCTTTTCCAGAAGACCTGTGAATCTTGGGGTATCTAAAAGAAAGATAAACTTCCACATAAACTTGCCACAGAAATTTGTGACATCCCTAGAAAACACCATCCCAAGGAAAGAATTAACGGTATTAAAACATCTCACCCAACCCTGCACTGATGACTAATCTTTTTTTAGAATTTTATGGTTTTCAGCAGGTAGAGAATAAAATAAAATAATAAAATAATAAACCTTTTCTGTAAGTCTTCCGCGTGGAACAAAATAAAGCTTGCTAAGGCAGCCCGGGTGGTTCAGTGGTTTAGCACCTGCCTTCAGCCCAGGGCATGATCCTGCAGACCTGGGATCAAGTCCCATGTCGGGCTCCCTTCATGGAGCCTGCTTCTCCCTCTGCCTGTGTCTGTGCCTCTCTGTGTGTGTGTCTCTCATGAATAAATAAATAAAATCTTTAATAAATAAATAAATAAATAAATAAATAAATAAATAAATAAATAATAAAGTTTGCCATATGTCCCCTATGCATTTAATAATGCACACCTACCAGTTTAGGTTCACCAGTGATTTTTATCATTGGTTCTATTGTAATCATTCTTAGGTTGTTATTTCTGCCTCCAAAAATGTCCTTGTTTTTTTCAAAATTATAAACATCAGGTGATTTGTCATGTTCTTTAAAAATGAAATTGAGGCAGAATTAGCTCCAGGGAGCCCAGGCCGCCAAGGCAGGAGCTTCTGGGGGGAGCCTGGCCCTGCTGGGGGGCAGGGGGATTGCAGGCGAGTGAATGGGGCCGCTCGAGGGTCCAGGAGCTGGTGACTGGGGCAGCTAATAAAATGTGAAGACACCTGGCTATTTCCTGACCAGCCAAAACTAAACAAAACAGAGAGCAAAAGTGAAATTATTCAGTAAACACACACAGGGTATTTTAAGACTTTATTAACATTTTTCTCAATTTGCTATAATAAAATATTTAATAGTGCTTTAATTCCTACATATTTTAATGCATTTGCCCCAGATTTAACGTCTCAAATCTCACTCAAAGCAAGGACTCTTGCCTGCTGTTTTTGTTTTAAAATATTCTATGAAAACATACAAATATTGTGCTTTTGTTCTGCTTCTAGGATTTATCCTAAGGAAATAATCCAAAATGGTAAAAAATAATGCGCTCTCAGATGTTCTTTGAGAATACTTATAATATTGATATATTAAGGGAAATGACAACATTAGAGAAATGTATGATTATGATATATCTACTCAATATAATATGAGGCAAACTTTTAAAATTTTGTTTTAAAATTATAAGGAAACATGAACAAGGATAATGGTATCTTATATTAAATGATATAAGTTATATATAACACATAAGTAGCCCTATTTTTTTAAAAATCCTAAAAATACTATCAGAAACAAATAGCACTAGGATTGCATTTATATTGTTGAGCTCTATGTTACTTAATATTTAGTTGCCCATATTTGGTACCATCACGACGTTGCTTTTCAGAATGGAGGAATGATTAATTTATATCTTCTGGAAAATGAAGAATCGCAATACTTTCCAGTTCATTCTATAAGGCCATCATTGTTCTTGTACCAAAACTTAAGGAAGACATCACAAGAGAAAACAACTAAAGACCAATATCCCTCATGAATGTAGATGTAAAATGTTTAAGTAGAGTACTACAAATCTAGTTCAACAATTTCTAAGAAAAACAATATATCATGATCAAATATGATATATTCCAGGGATTTAAGGTTGGCTTAATATTAAATATCAACCAACATAATTAACCATAATGACAAACTTTAAAAACATTGATTATGATTATCTCAGGAGACATAGAAAAAGCATTTGAAAAAAAGCCTACGTCTGTTCCTTATAAAAACGCTTACCAATCTAGGAACAGAAGATCTCCTCAGTCTGATACTAGGTATCTATAAAACATCTACAGCTAACATCATATTTAATGGTGAAAGGCTGAATGCTTTACTCCGAAGTAAGAAACAACAAAAAAGGACGGCCACATAAAAGATCTTGTTCATTTGTAGTCAGCGGGCAGGCCGGCTGTGGGCTAGCTGGGCTGGCCTCAGATGGGATGGCTCAACTCCACTTCACGGGATTTCCCATCTCCCAGGCCGCTTAAGGGAGGGTCCTAAGAGAATTAGCAGATATGTTTAAGGCCTTATGCCCTAGGATGACACTGGGTCACTAGAACCACATTCTATCAGTGAAGGAAAGGCACAAGGCCAGCCTAGGTTCCAGAAGAGAGGCCTGGATCCATGGAGGGATGGAAAATTAGGGCCATGTTTTGCAGTCAGTCTATCACCTCCCTCTACATCTCTAATTTTACATCCTTCCACAGCAGCACCTACAATAAATCCCTCAAACCTGCCCTTCTGGTGTAAACTCATCCTCTTGTGTCCTCACTTCCCTCCTATCTGGCTTAAATGCAACAACGGTCAATCATTATCATCAGTTCCTTGCATTCACCCTCAACTCCAACTCCTGAGATACAGGCTGGTCTAAATCCCAGCTCGAGTTCAATGCTCCTTTCTCTGGACTTCACTCCTGTGTTCCTGTTGCTGGAGAACGAATGCACAACGACACTGATTTGTCTGTCGTTAAATTCAAGACCATGAAGCTCATTAAGGTCCACGCTCTGCCACCATTCCCTCCTACTTCCCAAGTGCCTTTACTTTGCATCTCCCAGAGATTTAGTTCAGGCCTTCTCTCTCCTCAAACCTCCAACACTAGCTCTCCTACGGTCTCTCTCAGCTGGAGACGTGTTTCCTACTTCAGAGAGACAGTAGGAGCGATGAGAAGAGACCTTTCATCTTTTCATGCCTCATCTGCCACCGATCAGCATCTCTATGTCCTTGTACCACTAGAGATGTAGAGATGTACCACGAGAGATTCGTACCCCCACCTGCTTGGGGAAGCCAAACCATCTATTTGCATCCTAGCTTCCATTCCCTCTTTTTCCTTTCCTGCATCATTCACTTCTCCCTCCCATACTAGGTCACTCCTATCATCAATAAAGATCTTCAGAAACAATTTAAAACATCAAAGCATCCTACTTCCTTTGTCAAAGACTTCACTGTCTCCTGTTCTCTTTATAGAAAATTCCCAAAAGTTTTACCTGGTCTTTCCATTTCCAGGTCTGCCCTTCCATTCTCTTTTACAAGCACCTCCTTAGGGCTCCCATCTTATTTCACCTCCAAGAAACATTTGGCATGGTTGTGATGTCTTTCTTAAAAGTTTCTGTTTACTTGTCTGCCTGTACATCACTCTTGTTTTTTATTTTTTTTTTTTTTATTTTTTTTTTTATTTTTTTTAATTTTTATTTATTTGTGATAGTCACAGAGAGAGAGAGAGAGAATGAGGCAGAGACACAGGCAGAGGGAGAAGCAGGCTCCATGCACCGGGAGCCTGACGTGGGATTCGATCCCGGGTCTCCAGGATCGCGCCCTGGGCCAAAGGCAGGCGCCAAACCGCTGCGCCACCCAGGGATCCCCACTCTTGTTTTTTAATACACTCCTCCCTAGACTTCTAGACTTTTGTACTTGTTGTTCCCTCTGCCTGGAATTCCCTCCATCAAATACCAGTATTTACTATTTACCCTACCTCCTTCAAATCTTCGCTCAAATTTAATCTCAGGGAGGCATTCCCTAACTACCTTATTTAAAATCCATATCACGTATGACGCAGTGGCACTCACCATCTCCCTTAACCAAATCATATCATTATTTCCATTCATTCTATGTATTTATTTTTTTTCTGTGTCTACTAAAATGTCAGTCCTATGATAATGGGGATTTTTTTCTATCGTCTTCACTTAGAACAGTGTCTGACATAGAGTGAATATTCATTGAATGAACCTGATGAATTTAAATTATTTCACAACAACTGAGAAGAACAAGTGTTCCACAGGGATCATCATCATGTTCTTAATTTGAAACCTCAATTGTCATCATTCTGACAACACATGCACATCTTAACTCACAAATAGCTTAGTTTAAGACACCACAAAGAAGTTCAGATAAAGATATAAACTTCATATGGTACAGTCCAGGGAGTGGCTCCCAAACTAGATGACCCTGCACTTCCTTTTAGATTTTAGATTTGTTCAATCACAACCTTCAGGAACAGTGCCAGAGAGTCAGAATTTTTTTTAGAAGAGCTCTGGGTAATGCTAATGACTAGCTGGATTTGGGAACTCCCACAGTTTTCTCTTCACCCACATATTTAAAAACTTGGGGAAGCATGTTATTATATTTTTATAACCAAATGCAAATGTTTTCAGCATTGTACATTATACATTAATTATTATTCCATTACTTAAAACAATCACAGCTGTTGTTTTGCCAGACATGTCACTGAATAAGATCACTTTTTGCGCTGTCAGACCTTATGCTATCCGTCCAAATGTGTTGACATTTAACATCACCGAAGGGGAAGATTCTATCTTACTGTGCAGAAAGCATCTCCAGTCTCCTCTCTAGATTTCTCTAAAACACTTACATTGGTGCATTACATTTAGGGTCAGCTCCATTTCCTTTGGTGAGGGAAGTTTGTCCTAAACAGCAGCTAAACTTTGTGATTTGCTTTCATCGTTCTTAAAAGAGGAAAACAAACTCAAAATTATAAAATGTCCTAGTCTACATACACTAATAAAATCAGCACAACTTTTTGCTTTAACCTCACCTTTCTAATCAACGGGGAGAGTTTAGTTGCAGGTCTTCCTATGGTTTCCAAGTCATCCTCTTCATAAAGAATGGATGAGGCTAACCCTGAGTGGGATGGAGAAAACTGGCTTCAGACCCAGGAAAGTGTGTTCATCTTATCATGTGACCACGATGAACGGTCAGACGTCCAATGCCAGTGCTGACACACGGATGGAGGCACTCACATATTCGGGATCTCCAAAGTAGAGCTGCATCCTCCTTTGAATTCGGTACTTATTAAATTGTAGACTCACCAATAAATTGACATACAGTGAATCTACCTTCATCTCCTTCATCTCCTTCCTTTTGGAAACTGTTTACCTGTGAAACTCATAGGAAGTCATGGTCTCAGGAGCAAAACAGATTTAAAAATATAAGAAGAACAAAAATAGCTGACTTTTATTGAGAGCTCACTATGCACCGAGCACCGTCGTCAATGCTTTAAATACGTTACCTCATTGAATCTTATGAGATATGTATTATCTTATTATTGTTGGTGTCTTCACTTTACCGTGGAAGAAACTGAGGCATTGGCAGATGAAATCATTTACCTGACCTCATACAACCCATAAGTGACTGATCCAAGACTCTGCTCCAGACCTGTTTGACTGCAAGGCTATCAATCACTTGGCTAAATCTCCTTGCTCTGATGTAAATTTAATCAAGGACTTTGTAGGTTTCAAAACATTTCTCTTAAAGAGATATTGTCCTGAAAATCGAGAAGAAGACTAATTCTTCTTTATTCAACTTGGGTCCACTTCAAGAGAATTGCCAAGTGTCTGGGAACACAGAGAGGAAAGGGGGCTTTAAAGAAAAAACAGACCACAGCTATAAAGAGTCAGATGGCCAACATCTGGACAGCTTGTAGTCGAGCTGAATTTGCTGCTGTGTGAATTACAAAGGTATGACAAATCTTTTACTCTGTTCTAATTTGGCTCAGCCGGCTTTGCCTTCAGTTTTTTTGGCACAGTTTCCCACATTTGAACTAAAATGCCCTTTCATGAAGCAGTGTATTGCTGAGGATTATCATGCAGACTTTCTGTTTTGTTTTCCACCTCACTTTGTTTATGTGCTGCAGGGGAGGGATCTCATAATGTTTGATGGCCCTTTACATCATATTCTCTACCCTGTGCATAGAATGCTCCTTCTGCATAAACCTTTGCAGTTATACAGGGATTTGGTATTTGAGTCTGGTTCTGCAGGACACCTACAGGAGTCCTCTTTCTGCTTACCTCTTTAGATAGTCATGGGCTGAGGGCCTCTTGGGGAACTTTCTTACAAACATTGCTTCTTAAGCGGTGGCCCCCCTTATGTTCAAATGCATCAGGGAGTTTCTGTGGGCAAATTAAGGTTCAAAGCAGATTGTAAGTCTTGATTAAATCTTTCTATTACTATTATTGGTTTTAATTCCTACATAGGAAACAATTCATGTTATGATGTGCCAGGAAACAGAGTGGCAGCACCGATAATATTGAATCACAGAGGAAGGGCCAGACAATGAACTGAGCACTTTGCATGTATTACAACGTGTCGTTCATGAAACTGTGAGGTGGTCCTACAGATGAGGTGGCTCCGACTCTCCACATCTTATGTAAAAAGTCAGGTATGGAGAGGTAAATGAACTCAGAGCACACGGTCCTGGAGTGGCGCAGATGCAATTAAAACTCCAGTCTGTCTTATTTGAAAGTCATCATTTTTGACCATTTATATTATATGGACAATGGAAGAGATCAATTTGCATTACGCTGGGTCAGGAGTCGGTTAACCCTTTGAGACTCTGGATAAGTGTAATAAGGAAAAACAGGGAGAAAAGTAATAAATAGCCCATTTCTTCCCCTATAAAAAATAATGTTGAGGAAAAGAACACACTTAAGAGACAGGAGACACAGGTTCTAATCCCAACGCTATCGGACAAAATTTCTACTCATGTGAATTAGGGAAATTGCTTCACCTCTCACAGGCCTGGGTGTTCTCATTAAATAAGCTTCAATTCTTCTTTCAACTTAGGACTCTAACTAACTAGATAACTACTGTGAGAGTATTCTATTTATAGATATGTGACCCCAAATTCCTTTTATGCAAACATTAAACTCTCCTCACATGCCCTCTAAGATTCCTTACTTCCTAAATGTATTTCTAACATCATTTCCATGTTTGTGCTTAGAACTCTATTCTGAATGGCACACTCTTGAGTTGCCATCCTTGTTCCATCGTATGCTTGAAATTTTGTCTTAGATGTACTTTGCTTTAAGAGATAGTTTGCAACTTTCCTCCCAAGAGGATACTGTTTTTTGTCTCAATGAAAGACACTTGGGAGCAAAAAGAAATGGCATGTATGGTTTTGTCATCTCTCAAGCATCTAAGAGTTACCCCCTGCAACGAGGTATAATTATTCACCAATCGCCACCCCTGAGTTAACCTACTTCCAGGTTTATAATGACCAGATTGGGTTGCAGAGGTGAGCAGGTGAGAGTTTGGCAGCGGTCTTAACCTTGCTATGGAATTCTAGAAGCCTCCCCAGGGACTTCCAAAATCCTCCTATTCCTAAACTATTTTTTCAGCAAAGTAGAAGAGATCTGGGGGAGACAGCAGGGGGAGAGAAGATGAAAAAGCAAGCAGGAGGCTGATCAAGAAATTGTCAGAAAGGACAGCGACTTCCCCATGCTGAGAAGAAGTAAAAGATAAACCGCTTGAGATGTCCAACTATTGAGGTATGGGGTTATGATAAAAGCAATGAAATCCTTCCCTACAGATAATAGAAAAGTTTAAAGAAGGCGAAGAATCAAGTAGAGAAACAAGGAAATTACAGGCTGTTCTCACTTCCAAAGCTCTTCTAATGTCTTAGCACAAAAATGGATGTGATTGTACAAGCAATGTGGGAGAAAAAGCCCATCTCCAATATTTCAGGAGACTTTATTTTTAATTTAAAAAAACTGCAATGAGAAAAATACTTAAGTAAAATCAACTTACATAAGGATTTTTATTAAAAACAACAAATGACCCTAAATTTCTAACGCCCATTAAATCCTTCTAAAATCTAAATTTTGAATCTTTCTTGAATTCTATGTTCTTAATGCAAATGTTCATCCTCATTTTGTCTGCACTAAAAATCTTTATGATAACCAATGCATAGATGCATTTTTTTCTAGTTGGTTTTAATGTTATGTTTGTAATTATTTAGATCACAAAATGGACATTTGGACTTTAGTTAAAAATTTAATTCCCTATAAAAACAGAAAATTCAGGTCTGATTTCCATTATTTAGATTTAGATGCTAGTCTCGAAAACCATAGTCCACTGTAACTCAGAAAAAGTATCTATCAATAATTCAAGATGCAGGAGCTTCTGGCTGGCTCAATCAGAAAAGCGTGCAACTCTTGACCTCAGGGTTGTGAGTTTGAGCCCCATGCTGGGTGTAGACATTACTAAAATAATAACTCAAGATGAATATTTATCAACTTTAAAGGTTGAAAATATTTTTAATGTTTCCATAAGCACACAAACAACATTGTACAAATATATTTCTATCATTCTATCTACTTATCAAGCTATTCAAAGTTTTGTATTTTAAGATGGTGGAATTCTTAGAAATTTATTTTCTCTTTGCTTTTGTGCATTGTACTAACTTTCCAAAAGACAAATGACAAATGTTACTTTTGTAATGAGAAAAATTAAAAATTTTTTCTAATTTGTCTATTTTTAAACATTTTAAAATTATATTTCATTTGTCATCTCTAAGCTATCTTGATATTTGTTACCTGAATTATACTTACTGAAATAGCTATGTAAACTGGTGAAGGTGAATAACATTTGCTGTCAGAATATCTAAATATCAGACACAGTTACTAAACAAAGAAAATATACATCTGAATATTAATAATATGAAACAATACAAAGGAAGTGACAATTTTGCAATACTCAAAAACTGTCATAGCTCTTTTGATGAGGATTTACTGTGAATAGCTGGCCTGACAAAGATATCTGTAAACAGTGAGGCTTAAGAAAATAAATAGCAAAAATGATGCACTGGAATCTTAGAATTATTCTTCTCATAAAAATAGGGTTCAGATGACCTTTCGGGTCTTTTCCAACTCTAATAGTCTTAGTACACATGACCCTTGAACAACACAGGGTTGAAATGTATGGGTCCACATAGAAGTGGATTCTTTTCGATAAATACACTAGTACTGAAAATATATTTTTTCTTCCGTATAATTTTCTTAATAACATTTTCTTTTATCTAGCTTACAATATATAATACATATAACAAACAAAATATGTTAATCAACTGTTTATGTTATCGGAAGGCCTCTGGTCAGCAGTGGATTATTAGTAGTTACCTTTTGGGTGAATCAAAAGTTACATGCAGATTCCCAACTATGGGATTGGTGCCTCTAAGCCTACACGTAGTTCAAAGATCAACTGTATATAAATTTAGATTCAGATTCAGTTTATTTTGCAAGCTGAAGAGTCTAAGAAGGAAGCAAGTTCTGAAAATATGCAACTGAATGCCATTAATTCATTTTTAGCTTTTATACTTGAACTCATGAAATAAATGTAATTTGTGTTTTCAGTACTTAAGAAATCATCCATCAAATAAAGATTTGTCAAAATGTATTTGGGGGAAAAATAATTTTCTCTCTACTCTTCTAGGTTCCTGGCTGATAAGTAAATAAAAGACAGACTCACAGTGAAAAGAAACCCAAACAAACAGAAGTTTTAAAACATGTATACTTTCTGTATAGAACCAGGAAAATGGAATTAACTCTCAGAAATAGCTCAGACCATTACCTTAAATACCACTTTCAACTAAAGACAAAATAAGGATGTTGGGGATTGAGGAGCCACTAATGGGAGGTTACCAGGAAAGAACAGTGAACAGAGGTGTTCAGATTTGTTGTGCCTTCTCCTTTGGTAAATTATAGAGATGTGATCATCTGTTGTTTCTTAAAAATAATCAGCCTAAAATAATCCTTACACCAAGGAGGCATATTTTGAGGCACAAATTCTGCCCCAAAAAGTCAGAATGAAGGTATCACATTCTATTCCTTCATTAAAAAAAAAAAAAAAAAAAAATCGTGTGTCAGGGCACTGGGGTGGCTCAGTGGGTTAAGCATCCACCTTCAGCTCAGGTTTGGGGCCCTAGGACTGGAGCCCCCACATTGGGCTCCTGCTCAGCGGAGAGTCTGCTTCTCCCTCTCCATCTGCTTCTCTCCTGTTCATGCTCTCTCTCTCATGTTCTCTCTCAAATAAGTAAATAAATAAAATCTTAAAAAAATTTTTTTTAAAAATCATTGTGGAAACAGTCCAGGAAAGTAATAAAATGACCCAGTGGATTCAGTGGTTCCTGTGAAGATTGTTTACAAAGATTGCAGCCCCTTACCTTGAGATGATTAATGCTGAAGCTCAAGATTGATTAAGAAAAATAACTAATATTTGAAACCTGAACAATATAGCAAGAGACATAAAAAAGAGAAAATACTATTTATCTGATAGAATAAAAACGCAGTTTGTTATTCAACAGAGTCTATAAGCTGAAAATTTAAATACAGTATGCCATGTTCTATAAAAGCAGTGTATATGAAAAAACATTATAAATTGAATTTTGGTAAATAGTGTCATATTAAATGTATGGGATGAGCTTACTATCTAAATTTGTCGGGGGTGGGGGTGAATGGGTGCCAGGCACTGAGGGGGGCACTTGACGGGATGAGCACTGGGTGTTATTCTGTATGTTGGTAAATTGAACACCAATAAAAAATAAATTTATTATAAAAAAATAAATAAATTTGTCTTACTTTTCCAAAGACAGTCTTTTTCAAAATTACCAATTTTTCAAGTGTTAGGTTTTGTATATTAGTGTCTCACAATGAGGCATTATTAGAGATTTAAAGGCTTCCATCAAGTCATGTAACAACTGGTTCTTAATAGGTTATAAAGAATAGTTTGGGATAATTTTTTTTTTTTTTTACCTTTTGAATTTAGCTTTCTTAGGAGACTTTTGTGCTCTCCCAGAATAGTTCTACGTTATTAAAGAAACCTGTCCTGAACCAGTATGGCATTTAAAATTCTTACTGTTCTACTTTAATTCTCAGCTTTATTATTTTCACAAAAAAAAAAAAAAAAAAGGGAGAAGAAAAAACCAGCCGATGGAGATGCTTACAATAAGCAGATTATCTTCTCCCCAGTTAATTTTGTAATGCAGGATGCTTTTGCATCACCACAAATACAGAAAATGAAAGAACAGGCATTCAATCTTTCACTGTACGTGCCAGTCCCCGTGAAAGAGATCCTGCCAATTCACATCACTTCAAATGGAGGATTATTTTAGATACATTTATCACCTTTTCTAAAATGTCAAAACTGTAACTATTTCCAAAGATACCCTGTGCCAGGCACCATGCAGTTTTTACCACTTCAAACTTCCTAAAACCCCAGGAGAGTCCATACTACTTTCCTTGGACAGAAAACTGAGGCTTAGAATGGTTAGGTCCATTCTGCTGACACATGACTGAGGCAGGTTTATTGGTCTTCCAAAGTCATGCTATTTCTTAAAATATGGCCTTTAGACCGTCTGGATAAAAACCTCCTAATTTTCCCTAAATATTTAAAATGCAGATTCTTCCCACCCACCCCCCATCCCCACCCCCACCCCCGGTCTTATCTAGTAGGTCTGGCTTGAGGCTCAGGAATCCTTTTTTTATAAGCTCCACCTATGACTCTTCTGTGCCTGAAGTTGGACAACTACACCTTACGATGCACTTTCTCCTTTGTTCTCTTGGCCTGATAAACATGTGTATTTGGATCACCCCTCACTTCTTGTATCCTCTCCCCTTTGTGCTCACATTGGCTTGTGTAAATATATCTCCCCCTTTGCCAAACAGGCAGGACAGGTGGGAGCACTCCTTTTTTGAGCAGATATGAACATTACTCCAGAAAAAAAGTACGGCTATCCATTGTCCTAGTATACAGCACCACCTTCAAATAGGTGGCATTGACCCAGCACCAATATCTCAATGAGAAAATAAGTGAATTCATGTTTCCTAAGAATATGGAAAAGAAACTACTTTCCATCCTTCTTTTGCACTCCCATCTGCATCAAGCTTCCCTGCATTTGGTAGATGGCAGCAAGCATGACTCACACAAGGGTGAAAATCTCTTCAGCTGCTCTGTTGATCTCTGAATGATAAGACTGATTTTTTTTCGAGCTTTTGTTTTCACCTCTTGGCTTTTGGTGGATTTAAAAGGCATACATTTTGCAAGTGCCCAGCATTATAATAGATGCTGAGACTTTCTTATCAGGGAGTAGAAAATAGAAGTGACACACCAACAACAAAATGTGAGCTGGTAATGTAGTAAACTAACCGTGACGCTGAGGAAGGCAAAGAAAGGACATTCTTGGAGGAAGAAAGGTGAACCTTGGATTGGTGAAAATAGCAGGTTTCTACAGGTGGAAAGAAGATGGCAGGGTTGTCTGAAAAGGGCAAAACCATGGGGTGGACAGGGAAGTATGTGGTTTAGAGAGTGGATGGTAAGGAAGTGGCTTGGCTGTAGAATAGGAATAGATGAGGTCAGATGTATCAGCACGTTTATGGAAGCGTTCATCAAATAGCTGTTCAGAACAAGGTCCTTGACCTCTTGTGTCAAAAAGCTACCTGTCAAATCCTTGAACATCTGGGATCATCATAGGAATCTATCAAAAAAGATGCTGGGAGAGTGTGGAAAAGGCTACCATTCCAGATACATTCTTTTCTCAGGCATGATTCCTGATAAATGAAGGGACTGGAGCCTGGGGATGCAGAACAAATTTTTTCAAAGGCCTTTCAGTTGACCATGAATCATGATTTACTGGTTGACAATCACTCACTAAATGCTCACTCCCAAACAACATTACAGAGTGTGTCCTGATCTAAAAATGAATGCCTTTCTAGTACTGTTATTTTCTGGTACTATTGAAATTTCTAGTGGAAGCTCTTTATCCAGTTTTTTCATATCTGCTAAATAAAATATTGAAAGGCCTCCTCTACCATATAATCTGTATGATTTCCTTTGCATCTTAAGGATAACTGGACAGTTTTCTTTTCCCAGAGATGTTATTACCAACAAAGAATTTTAGATCAACAAAAATAGAACAAATTTAACTTCTTAAAACCTATTTCCAACCTTCAGAAAAAATTAAAAAGTCTCATCCAGCTAGTGACATACCATGCTTTCTACAGAAATCCAATGTTATTATTAGTCAGTGGGCAGCTATATTGCTCAGTTAAAGATGACCTTCTGTAAATCTTCTACAATCAGATTCACCCCGAGTCCATTTAACTCAAGTTGGCAGACTGTGGTCCCAAATCATTCATCATTCTTTTTACAGAGATGATAAATTACTACCTCCCAGTTGTCCAAAGTTTTAATTAACAGCATGCTCATTATGGACAGTATAATTTATATACTCTTTGATCAGGTCAGAATCTTTGTCTTTCAGTTAAATAACTTATTCAGTACACAAATTTGAAAGTAATACTTCTCTCAATGCTAGTGAAAGTACCTATGGTTGCCCTAGAAGCACATCTTCCTTGGAAGAACTGGGAGGTGGTAAGTGGTTTGGATTTAGAGTACATGACCACATGGGATCCATTAAAACAAGTATCACCAAGCTTCCAAAAATGATATGTCGTATGCAAGCCAATTTTGTTGGTTCTTGTAATAGAGGTGGTACTGTCCAATTAGAGTAGGATAAGCAGACAAAGGTGTGTGTGATGGACTAGAATGCTGATGACTGTGTCCCTTGGATTTTTTTTTTTTCTGCATGTCTTTCAAGTACAGGAATCAGCTGCCTTTGTTTGAGACTACCATTTCAAGGGTGTTCATAGCAAACACTTTTGGAAGGTAAAGATAAGAGCAAAGGGTGGATATATATACTCCTCAGTATAAAATATTTGGGTTCTATAAGCTTAGGGCTCCTACTCCAACCCAATGTATGTGCAGGTGTCATCTGACCCTTTTCACATCTCCCGGTAGGAATGGGGGTTCAGAGGAGATCAGGGAATGTAGAGCAAGAAAATGCTGATACTCCAGCTACTGCTAATGCTATGAGTAATAAAGTCCTTTGTCTTTGATTCACCAGTCTTGTGTCTGCTCCCAGCTCCATGTAAGTGGCAGGCTAACTCGTTTCCCTGCAAGTAGGGTAAAATCTTGGAACCTTCCCAATTTTTGACATTAGAGTAGTCCTTTAACTCTTATGAACAAAAGAAGCTCTTTGATGTGATTATTTGTCATTTACAGGAAAGAAAGAAGGTATTTTGGCAGGTCACTTAAGTGATGAAGACTAAACTCTAGTTTTGGGGTTGTTTTGTTTTGTTTTTTGGGTTCAGTCAGTTGAGCATCAGACTCTTGGTTTCAGCTCAGGTCATGATCTCACAGGTTGTGAGACTGAGCCCTACCCTGGCACTCCATGCTCACTGGGGACTCTGGTTGAAGATTCCTTCTCTCTGCCCCTCTTCTGACTCACACACATGCATGTGCTCTCTCTGTCTCCCTCTCTCTCTCTAAAATAAGTAAATAAACCTCTAAAAACAAATTCTAATATTTAATAAGTGCTTTCTGTGATCAATACTTCTATGAGACTTAAAAGTCAGGACCAGTTCTATCTTTGATAAATAAAGCTTGGGATGCTAATTCTGAAACAAGATCGGTTTTGACTCTAAGGCAGAATTTTGTTTTTGCCTGTTCTAGCAAGCCATTCCAAACCCTCTGCTTTGCCACCTTCACGATAGAGGATAAATACCACTTTCCGTAAAACCAGGACAAGTTCAAGCTAATAAGGTAAAACTGCAAGTTTACTGGGGACTATAGAGGGCACTTCCTTTTTTATTTTTATTAACAGAAGCAAATATGACAAGTGCTATACTTGTTTTCCTGCCTTGAACATAGATATGATACTGAGAGCTGCTGGGGAAGCCATTTCTTGATGCTGAGGAAAATTCATGAGAATCTAAGGGATCATTAACTGACCTCTCAGCCACATGGCCAACAGCAACATTGTGAAAACAACAAATTCCCATTTATTTAGGCCATTGTAAGTTGGTTTTCTGTTACTCATAGATGAGGGATTTCTAACTACTCTTCCCTTCTAGTTTTTTTTACCTGTAAAAGAGATAATGGGCTTGCTTGCCCTGCTCTTTGAAGTTTATGCTTTGTTTGGAAATCCAAACTCAGAATGCAAGTGCTGCAAATGAATTTTATTTGTTCCAAAATTTGTCAATGAAAGCCAGGAAAAGACCAATGAGATAAAATATATATTTCACTGCCACTAAATATCCATTCATAATGCTTAAAATTTGAAAGAGTTGGTAGGAGATTTAAGGCAAAAAGCAAACATGAAAAAGTACTTGCAAATATTTACAATTCAATAAGAATTCTGAGAAAAGGGGGGGTGTCAACAAAAGCAGGAAAAGAGATAATAAAGAAAGCAAATCTTAGCAGCTTCAAGGAGTGTAGTAAGCCAAAAAGATACTCACATTAAATCCCTGGAACCAATGAATATTACCTTCTATTGTAAATGATATTAGGTTAAGGATCTTGAAGAGGATCCTTACAAAATAGAGGTAGGAGACTGGACACAGACTCATGGTGGAGAAGTGATGTGAAGACAGAGGCACTCACTCCAATGAGTGATGTGGCCACAAGCCAAGAACTAAGGAATGTTAGGCAGCCACTAGAAGCTATCAGAGGCAGGAAATAGACTCCTTCTAGAACCTCCAAGAAAGTGCAGGCCTGCCAACACCTCAATTGCAGATTTTCAGCCTCCAAAATTGGAAGAGAATGTTTGTTGTTTTAAGCTACCAGGTTTGTGGTAATTTATTAGCTCTGGGAACCAATACAAGGAGTTAATTGAAGGGTCAATGTATGATAAAGGAATCTCCTGATAACACATAGAATAAATAAATAATTTCATTCAATTTTTAAAAAGATTTTATTTTAGAAAGCATGAGCAGGGAGAGGAACAGAGAAGAGAGGGAGAAGGAAAGACTCTCAAGCAGACTCTGTGCTGAGCATGGAACCGATGTGGGGCTCGATCCCATGACCCTGAGATCCTGACCTGAGCTGGAAACCTAGAGTTCGACGTTCAATCAACTGAGCCGCTTGGGCACCCCAGTGATTTCATGCATTTTAGCAAATGTTTGCTGAGTTAACCACTGTGTGATGCCCCAGTTTAGAAGTTTTAAGATGAATAAAACATAATTCTTGCCTTTGTGAAAACTCAATGTGTGAAAGAAGACATAATATTTACATATATAATTGCAATATGAGGCAGATGTGATAAATCCTTTAAAAGTAGTACAAATGAAGTCTTCTAGGGATATGAAACAACTTCTATCCTTTGGAGATCTAGGAAGCCTTAGTGACCATTTTGGAAGATGGTAGAGTTTGAATTAGACTTTGAGGAGTGGACACTGGAGAAGAAGGACCCCAGGGCAAAAGACATCTTGAGTAAAGACAAAGACAGGCACTTTCAGGGGATCCCTGGGTGGCGCAGCGGTTTAGCACCTGCCTTTGGCCCAGGGCGCGATCCTGGAGACCCGGGATCGAGTCCCACATCGGGCTCCCGGTGCATGGAGCCTGCTTCTCCCTCTGCCTGTGTCTCTGCCTCTCTCTCTCTCTCTCTGTGACTATCATAAATCAAAATTAAAAAAAAAAAAAAAAGACAGGCACTTTCAGGGAAGAGCTATACAACTGCTCCAGCTAGAACAAAAATTGTGAGGATCTTTGAATGCCATACGAGGAATCTAGACTTTCTTCTGTATGTGGTGGGGAGTCATTGCAAGCTTTTGAGTAGGAGCACTGCATGATCATTCAGCTCTCTGTTTATAGTGACAACCCTGGTGGCAGCATATGGGACAGACTGGGCAGAGGGCAGAGAAATCATAGGGAGGAGAGCTGAGAAGCAAGCAGATCAGCTAAGAGACTATTGTAATTACCTGAAAAAGGGCCAAAAGACCTGAACAAAGCAGAGGCAATGATAATGAAAAGGAGAAGATAAACTCAAGGAACTAGTAAAAGTAGAGTTCTTGGAATAAGAATTCTGAGTGAGCATGTAGTAAAATAAAGGAGAGAGTGAAACATTTTTAACTCTGAGTAGCTGGTTTTTTGTTGTCTGTTACTGCAGAACAAATCATCCCAAACCTTAATGGCTTAAGATGAGAAACACCTTATTATGCTCAGATATCAGATATCCATTGCTGCGTAAAAAGCCACCCCAAAGTCGATGTCACAAAACAACAATTATTTAATTGTACTGCTAGATTATGTGTACTACAAGATTATTTATATATTTTAGCTTGCTCAGTGCTTTACTGAACCAAGGCCTGAATAGATAACTCATCAAGGCCTTCAAGCACAGCCTCCACACATCCTGAGAATTGGAATCCAGATGTGGCTCTGCCCTTGATTTCATTGTTTCCATGACATTTTGTCTTGAATATTTCCAAACCTTAGAGTGTAAAGATTTTGTCCACACAGACACACATGTGCTCCTGCCATAGGCTGTCACGCTCACTGAAATGTTTCCACTCAGTGGTTTTAGTGTGCAGGGCATTGGGCATCCATGATTATCCATCCTTCTATCATCCATCCAACTGTCCATCTGTCCATCCACAATAAGATATAAGATAGCAGGATTTTAGACAGGGCACAGTGGGGATGGCTTGTCTCAGTTCTATAATGTCTGGGGCCCCATCTGGGAAGTTTTTAATGTCTGGTAGTAACTTAAACAGCTAGACCCAGAGCTATTTGGAAGCTTGTTTATTCACATATCTGCTACTTGGACTGGAATGATTCAAAAGCTGGACTCAGTTGGAATGGTTGACCAAAGCACCTACATGTGGCCTCTCCATGTGGCTTGAATGCCTCTCTGCATGATAGCTGGACTTTGAGTGAAAGAATCCCAAAAGGGAACATCTAGAGAACATGAGACCAAGGCAGAAGCTGTGTGCTATATTAAAACCTAGCCTCAGAAGCCACAGAGCAGCATGTCTTCTGTATTCAATTGATAAAGCAGTTGAGAGCCTATCCAGATTCAAGGGTAGGGGACCTAAATCCTACCACCCTATAGAAGGAGAACCAGTGCAGAAGATCATCTAGAATGGAAAGTTTTGTCGTAGTCATCTTTGGAAGACACAATCTGCCACACTCATGAAATCTGCGGGTCAAAAATTCGAACAGGGCACAATAGGGATGGTCTATCCCTGCTCTGCAATATCTGGAGCTTCAACCAGAAAGAGTGACATGACTGGGATTGATTTGATGGCTGGGAGCTGGAATCATCTAAAAGCTTCTTTATGCTCATGTCTGGTACCAAGTCTAGTGTGACTAATGGCTGGAGCTTATGGTGCCTCTCTCTATCTTTCCTTGGAGACTATCCATGTGGCTCCTCCATGGCTTCCTCAGGAAAGTTAGACTTCTTACTTTGTGTCTCAGGGCTCCAAGAACAAATGTTCCACTACAATAAGGAAGAAGTTCATGGCCTATTACAAGCCTTGGAAATCACATTGCATCACTTTCATGGTAGTCTATTGATCAAAGCATGTTAAACTTATGCAAATTCACAGGGAAGGGATATAACACCCCTTCCATTAAGGTGTCAAGGAATTTGAGGCTATATTTAAAATGGCCACCCTGGAAAAAAGCTATTACTAACCAAAGTCAAGGATATACAGGCTTAAAAGTTTAGATGATGAGATTTGTTTTATTAATATCAAATTTGTGATATCTCGTAGAATCTTGGCAACATGAATCTGAAGTTCAAGAGTCACTCTCAGAGAAATAATAAACTCATGAGTTAATTAAAACAATGAGGAAAATTAAGAGTAAATGAAAAATCGATGAGTGAATTAAAATTCAGCGGGAAGGGGCCAAAGAACCCAGACCCAGATAGAATTGGTTCTGTTGGTTATTCACCCAATGTTCATCCCTCAACTCCTCCTTCTGAGGGAATCTTCAATCTGCTCATGGGCCCCGTCCTGGACCCAGGGGTAGAGCCTAGTTTGTCTAAGCCAACCCAGAGAGTCCAGTTCTCTTTGGCAGTGACTGGATTTGTGACATCATTCTTGTGAGGAAACATGAGGTAAAGTCTATTGGGGGCTTCTAGGAAAGATTTCCTCACTCCTAGAAAGAGATATGGAGAGACTGCCCCTTTTTTTCCCTTTTGTGTGCAATCGTATCTGAGGATCTGAGAATAGGCAGAGAAAAAGCGTGGCAAAGAAGAGTCTGGATGATCTTTCCATAAGTCTGTACTGCTTGTTTGTGAAATAACAAATATCTGTTATTTAAGTCAGATCAAGGGGAAGATTTCTGATACTTTGAACTAAAATCATCCAACCTAAATACAGTGCCTGCTAATATCCCCAAATTCCAAAATTTCCAGGATACACTTCACCTTTGGCTCTGAAATTGAGGAGTTAAAATAATCCAGTTGAAAATAATTTTGAAAACATTTAGCAATACTTAGTATTATTTAATGACAGGTATTACAACAATATCCTCTATTTGTATAGTACTTGACACATACTTTAACACATAATTACATCATTTGTGCCTTACGTCTTTTAGAAATAGGTGAGGTGGGCATCATTTCTTCCATTTTCAAATGAGATAGATGAACATTCTGCCTAAATCTTTGTGAAATTAGAGATGATTTAAATAGTAAATCTTACTCTTCTCACCATATTTCACTTCGCTTGCAGATAGTACCTGTTCACTGCATATTTGCATATCTTAAATTTATAGCACTTGCTAAGATAATTTTGAAGGCAAAAAATAATGATTATGTTTAAACACTAGCCAATATAAAAAACCCTGGCAAGGTTTTATTCATACAAGGCAAAAAATTGCAAGGTTTGTTTATATTAAATGCCCAGTCAGCTTGAAAAATGGTGGTAGACATTGTTTGGTGCTTAGTAACCCTTATGCTTTATGGGAAGAGGTCAAAGAAAGAGGAGGAAGTTCAAGACATTATTCTTTGAGTCCAGCATAGTACCAGGAGCACAAGTGAGCCTATCTTATTATTTCACTGACGATAAATTTAAGTGCTGGGCTATGTCCCATGAAATGAGCATTTAGGAACATGTTATCCATTTTAAATCATCTGTTTATGATGGCTCTTTCCTTCACTGTTACAGATATTAATTGTAAAGGTAAACATTAGTTTTAATGGCTAGATCATCCTCTACCATTTTTCTTAGTCAAACTCCATCAAATTTGACAAGCAAACTTTTACAAAAAACATATTGTTTTACCATGTCTGCTAAATTAGCTTGTTGCTGTGTATTAACTTAAAAGATTACTTTAACTGTTATACCAACAGTCAAAAACAGATGGGATTGCTGCAAGATGGTGCAGAGAGAGAAGCTCTTGGGACGTAAACTGATTTTGTTGTCTTAATGAGACCTATTTGGGAATAATTCTTTTTTCAAGTCCTTGCCACAAAGGAGGCTGATTTTGTTCTGTTTACAAAAAAGTGGAAATTCTTAAACCAAAACAATATTCTCCAGTGGAAAGGTGTTATACAAATCTAAAAAAAATTAATTATTCAAAGTGTATGTTCATATTACCAAAAGCCTATATGGATCTTGAAGGGAAAGTTGCTCTCCTTAAGCAATACTTTTGTAAGTATTTGCAAATAATTTTTATGTAAAAAAAAAAAAAAAAAAAGAGTAAGAGGTTTGAGAAGGCAGAAGAGATTGCAAATGAGAGAAATCCTGGGGAAAAAAACCCAAGACTATAAAAAGTGTTAAATTTCCTCCCAATGCTCAGTGACTCTGGGTGCTTCTCTGTCTTCATATTGTTGATAACTCAGCACCATGGCTATGCAGAGTTTGAGACTAGGCTTCTGACTCTAGAAATCATTTATTCATTCATCAAATATTTGTGAAGTAGCTACCATATGTCAGGCATTATAGTAAGTAAGCAAAAATGGGCACTGCCCCGATCTCATCGAGCTTATAGTCAAGGAACTAAAAACACAAATGGCATGAATCTACTGCGTCACATTTTGCTATAAAATTCTGTGAAACTTGTTTTGATTTTGGTTTTTCCTCTTTGGGCTATAATATCTACCATCTGGATTGTTTTTATAGATGTCCATTCTTTTCATTTTCCCCATTGCCTCTCATTTCTTATTTTCTACCCGTAGTCAAATCTTGTAAATACATTCTTAGAATTTGTCGCATCAGGATATTTGTTTTCTACCTAGGTATCCATCTGAGAGACTTTTTCCTCACTTGATCTTTCAACCAGTAGACATTAGGGGAAAGATCATTCCCAAACAGAGCAGCTGAAAAACACCAGGGAGCATTTCAACTTGGGATTTCGTGCCTTCCTGTTTTACAACTTTATCCCACCCTTCATTTTATTTTAAATGTTTGAGCATAAAAGAGCAGCTATGGGTACCATCTGCTTAAATCCCTCTACCTTGTCCAGATCATTAATGAAGACAATAAAAAATAGTTCTCATGAGAAAATAAGCCATTATTAAGAGGAAATCAGAATATATACACCATTTTCTATTTCTATATGGGCAACGTATTTTAGATGTAATAAATGTCATATTTTCACTTCAAAATAGGTATTTCATGCATACTAGACATCAAAGGAACTATGCTGTGTTTCATAATGGATTCTGCTTTCAAGGACCATAGCTTTTACTGTGGAAGTTAAGACATATACAAAACTATAACAACATGGAAATTGATGTGTGCATAGAGAGATTAGAGTTTTATATATTCATTTATGTGGTGCTTGTTGTGTGCCAGGCTCTCTGCAAGGCACTTGGTATACAAAGGTAGATCAGATACGGTCCTTCTGGAAGGTCTGGGATTGCTGAAGTCTATGAGAGTTCAGTTACCTGAAGCTTATAGATGGTACTTGTCTGTGCAACTCTAAATTTCATTCTCTTTGATTACTTTGAATGGATTTCATTCAGTTATTCTATTTAAGCATGAAATTCATTTTTTTTTTAAGTAGGCTCCAGCACAGGGCTCGAACTCACAACTGTGAGATTAAGAGTTGAGCCAAGATCAAGAGTTGGACACTCAACGGACTGAGCCATCCAGGTGCCCCAAGCATGAAGTACTTTAAATAACACATCCCATGAAATCTCCTGTGGTGTGTTCAAGCCTTGTAGGCTATATTGGATGGTAACCATACTTCTCATTCATAACTCACTCAAAGGCAAACTTGTGAGGGAACAAAGAGGGCCGACATATTACCAATTGGGGGGAAAATCTATTTTATTGTTTAAAAAGGGTTAGTTCAGTGTTGATAGGAAATGTTAATTGCAATATAATAGTAAAAGCCCCCAGTATTTTCTCAATTTTAACAACTAGAAGTGCTTAGCAAGTACCTGAACTCTAGCACATTCCATATCAAAGAGCCACCTTTCCTGTTCACTTGCTAACCAGATGAGAGATGACAACCCTGAAAACCCAACTAGCACTTCACACAAAACTGATGTTTTGTTAATGGGGGAGCTAATTACTATGCCACTTTCTTGGCTTAAATGTCTTGAATTCTTCTATTTGCTTATGCCTGGGGCATAAAGAATAACAAAACCCAACACAAGGTTTCCTATAAGTTACATTAATGAAATAACCCAGCCATGTTTTAGTAGAATTGTTTGTCATCAAATATACATGAAGGACCTGGTGCCCTACCTGACTAGACATGACAATTTAACTTGGTGTTTCCCATTGTGGCAACATGATCATAAACATATTAACAAGTCCCATAGTGTGATCAACAACAGATGTAGAATTAAAAGTGTTGACAAGTTTCATCAGGTATTTGGGCCTTATGTATTTTCCACCACATCTAAATCCCATTGCTCCTAAAAACTGCCCAAGCAACTGTTCTCTCTTGAAAAGCTGTTGGCTGTGAAAACATTCCCTTTTGTTTCATGCTTCGACTGGATAAGCAGACATAGATTCCCTTGAACCGGCTCTAGGGAAAAAAATCTACTTTACGATGTCAGCTCCTTATCACAGAATAGATCCAACATAATTCTTCAAGATTTGAAAGAGGCACCCCTCAACACATTTTTACCATACACACCTACTGAAAGAAACACTTTTTAAAACCAAGTTTATTGAAATAGGATTGGTGATTTGATTAATACCTATCAGAACAAAATTAATCTTTTAAATCATTGAAAGGGTGGAGTTTTTAGCAAACATCTGGTGCTTTTCCTCTTATAGCATCTTCCCCTCTGGGCAATTCCATTCTCCACCTATGGGGCTATCTGGCCTCTGGCCTCAGGACCTCAGATACAGGGTTGAGCCAACAGCACCCAGGCTGGCTAATCAAAATCCTTCCCTCTCCAGGCCCAGAGATCCACTCCATCAATGAGCTATCGTTCCAAGGCAGAGCTATCAGAATTTTCGTCTGGGCTTTTGCTAAAGCTCTTGGGAGATGCACACTTTCTGGGTTCACTAACTGTAAGAACAATTTAAGTCCAGAGCTCTAGATTTTAATTGCTGAGTGGTATATTCGCTACCACTTGGGAAGAACATCCCTGCCAGCAAAACTAGCCTAGAGAAAAGCAGAGCTGAGGGTTGGCAGAAAAGGAAGAATGTGTAAGAGCAAGAGTGAGAACAAGAATGAAGAAGAAAAATCTTGGGGACCTAGTTCTAGCCAGGCCTGAAAATGTATCCACTTCTGTAATTTCCAGTTGTGTTGGCCATTTACTCCTCACACCCCATAGTGTGTGCGTGTGTGCTTAAGCTAATTTAGATGGTCTAGTACTGAGATTGGCAAACTTTTTCTCTAAAGAGCCAGACAGTAAGCAGGCTTTACTTAAGCTCTGCGAGCCACATGATTTCTATTGCAACTACTGTGGCATGAAAGCAGCTGAGGACAATATATAATAAATAAGTGTGTTCCAATGAAACTTTTACTGTGGACCACAAAATTTAAATTTGATATGATTTTCATGTGTCACAAAATATAATTTTTCTTTTTGTATTTTTTCAGTCATTTAAAAAAGTACAAACCACTTTTTGCTCCTGGGCTGTAGTAAATAGGTGCTGGGTGGCATTTGGCCCACAGGCTATCCTGTGCCCGGTTTGGGCCTAGTATTTATCTTTTGGTGTCCATCAGGTATGGATTCCCCACCCCCACCCCCCGCCTCCCCTCCTTCTGCCAAAACACCCAGATTTTTCTTTAGAGAATCAACTCTTTCCTCTTCAGGGCAAAAATTTAGGACAGATTTGCTGGTAGGTTTCTATACCTTAAGATAAAAATAATCTTGACAAATTTAAAGAAAAAACATCAAAGAAAGCCACAACCTGTCTGATCCATGAAGGGTCGGATGGCAGAGCAGAACTTCATTATTATTATTTTTGTTTATCAAAAGTTGTCTAGACCCTGTAGGAACTAGTTCAAATCAGACAAATGCACGCAAGGCAGTATATCTACTTATAGACAGAAATTCCTGCCCACTTAGGAAAACCTCCAAACTCCTTACTCCTGCCACTAGGTCCTGAGTGGCCTGGCTCTTCTGGCCTCCTCCCTAACCTCACCTCCAGGCACTGCCCTCCCTGCTCACTCCACTCCAGCCAGAACGGCATCCTTGTTCTTTGTCAAACACAGTCAGTAAGAAGGATGTGACAATTGCTTTTCCCTCCATCTCCATCTAAAGTCCTCCTGATTCAGATCTTAATATAGCTCACTCTCATTTTATTTAGGCGTCTGATGGCCTTTTCTTGATCACTTCATCTAAAATAACATGCTTTTCCTCACCTACTCACATACCCCATCCCTTCTATGCCCCAATTCAACTTCAGTATATTCACAGAAAAGTCACTCAATTGAAATTATATTCTCATTGTTTTTAATAATCTGTTTTCCCTACTAGAATACAAGTTCAAGGACAGGAAGCTTGTCAACCCTAGTCACCACTGTATTCTCAGTATAGTGTCTAGAATAGTGTTGTATGCTCATAAATAATTGCAGAATGAAATGAGAGAGAGAGATTGAGAGACTGAGACAGAGAGAAAGAAAGAGAGGGAGAGAGGGAGAGAGAGAGAGAAAGAAGGGAAAAAAAGAAAGAGAGAAAGAGAGAAACAGAAAGAGAGAAAGAAAGAAAGAAAGAAAGAAAGAAAGAAAGAAAGAAAGAAAAGAAAAGAAAATCTGTCCATGTAATCTTATTCTTCTAAGAAAATCCACAGAAGTAAACAACTGACTTGCAGAAAATATCTAAAAAATATAAGTCATATTCAAATTTTCTCACCTGGAAATCACAGATGGATAATTTAAAAACAGACCATTATCATGAATGTAAGTGTAAACCATCTCTAGAATAAAGTTCTTGCCAATAACATAATTTTACTGATTTACATGTACATAAGAATTTATAGCTTGCAAAGTACTTTTCACCTAGATCTGCATTTAATTCTTATAAGACATTCCTCAAGAAGATATTATTAAGAGAGAGAGAGAGATGTTATCTCTCTTGTATTGACATGAAACTGAAGCTCAAAATGTAAATAAGGAATAGCTTATGGTTACCAGATGATAAATGGAAAAACAAAAACAGAACCTGAACTCAGAATCCTCTGATTTTGTTCCACGGTAGTCTCCTGCCCCTTCTAGCAATGACAAATCCCACCTATAACGTGTTGATTTACTTGCTTCGATTTCCAAGGGTGACCTAAACAGATCTCCCTTTTCTGGGACTTTGCACACAAAAATTCTGGTGCATTCTGCCCCAGGAGGGCCTGAGCATCTGCATGAAGTTCCTCAGCTCCGTTCAAGATCTACTGTACTCTAGCATTTCTCAGACTTGACTGTGCATATAAGGCCCCCCTGGGAGGTGTCAAAGTGCAGATTCTGATTCAGTTGTTCTTGGGAGTGTGGTCTGGGTGGCTGAATTTCTACTAAGCTCCCATGCTCTCCATCCACAGGATTATCCTTAGAGTAGCGAGCCTAGAGGACATATTTATATGGATTTCCAAATTGCAATGGAAGTATCACAAACTGAATATTTGTGTCCCTCCAAAATCCATGTGTTGAAATCTCATCCCAATAGGATAACACTTGGAAAAGAGGTCTTTGGAGGTAATTAATGCCCTTAGTTAAAAAAAAGCCGGGGGAGGGGGTGTGGAGCTAGCTAGCCCTTTCTATCATGTAAGGGTATAAGAAGTTGGTTGTCTGCCACCTGGAAGAGGGTCTTCACCAGAATCCCACCATGCTGGCACCCTGATTCCAGACTTCCAGCCTCCAGGACAGAGAAATAAACATTTGTTGTGTAAGCCATCCAGTCTGTAGTCATTCATTATAACGGCCTGAACTAAGACAATAAGTAATTAGCATTGACATCAAGATCAAATATTTATTTATAATGAAATTGAGGTTTGTCATCACTTTTTCCCCTCCACTAGCACCACCTCTCACTTTTTCCTGGTTTTCTTTGATCCTATTCTCTTTGGGCAAGGGTACCTGGATGCCTCAAAGTCACCATTTGTCACTCTGCCTCCACTGTCCCCCGTCTTCCTCAGAATCCCTACTTGTTCTAAGGAGAAATGTGCGGGCCAAAGTAGGCCCTGAGTGATGTCAGAAACTATACTGAAAGGAGGCACCATTTACCAAGGTAATGAGTTGCTACCCAATTTATAGGTAGCAGCTAGCAGGCTGTGGCACTGCAAAATCAAAACCAGTCATTGAGGTCATCCAATGACCCACTTGTAGCTGAAATGTATCTATTTGATTGTCAAATAGTGTTGCGATACGTTGTTTCATGGCATGCAATGAAATCTATAGCGTAGAGATCATCATGTGGATCAAAAGCAGAATATATCAGGCACCTGGGTGGCACAGTCAGTTAAGCATCCCACTCTTGGTCTCGGCTCAGGTAGTGATCTCAGGGTCACAATCTCAGGGTTGTGGGATAGAGCCCCGTGTTGGGCTCTGTGTTGAGCCAGGGTCTGCCTAAGACTCTCTCTCCTTCTCTCTCTCTGCCTCT
This sequence comes from Canis lupus familiaris, assembly GCF_011100685.1. NCBI lineage: Eukaryota > Metazoa > Chordata > Mammalia > Carnivora > Canidae > Canis > Canis lupus. Next base: position 4,584,950 of record NC_049228.1, read on the forward strand.
CCGCCACCCCATATGCAAATGCTCTCTCTCTCCAAAATAAATAAATAAATAAATAAATAAATAAATAAATAAATAAATAAATAAATCTTAAAAAAAAACTAGGGTGTATCTTACTTATGAGATAACCTCCAAATATACACCATTTGTTCCTTAGTCCCCCTTCAAATTTTATTTCTGTGAAGGTCTAATTAGGGAAGCCAATCTCCCCAGAAGGTTGCTGAGTATTTTTCAGTGGAGACAAGAACCTCTTTTTCTAGGTGTAACCTACTAGGGAATTTGGGGTTTTTGGTCACTTGGCCTGTTGTGCTAGTTTCCATCTAAAAAGTCATAGTCATTGAATTCATTTATCCAAGATATCAACTGATTACTGTAAAGAACTGGTGCCAAAGGAAGCTGTGTGGCCCCCTTCTGCTAGGTTGAATAATGCCCCCCCCCCCCAAATTATTGTCCATCTGGAACCTGTGAGTGTGAATATATTTTGTAGTAGGGCCTTTCAGGATGTACTCAAGCTAAGATGTAATCATACTGCATGGGGATGGTGGGGATCTCTTATCCATAAGCCCCTCACCGCTGCCAGGAGAGGGAGAGAGGCAAGGGAAAGACTCTCCTTAGTAGTCTTCAGAAGGCGCAGACCTTACTAACACCTTGATATTGGACTTAGAGCCTCCAGAACTATGAGACAATAAATTGCTGTTTTTTTTTAAGCCACCTGATTTGTGGTCATTTGTTACAGCAGCCCCTGGGAAACAGACACACTGCTAAATAAAAATGTGTACAAACCTCACTGTCAGTTCACTACTTAAGTATAGTATGGTACTGGGGTCATATCAAGGAACGACTGAGGATGCAAGCGGCAGCATGAAGAATGGTGGCTTTATAAGTAACGTAGATAAAAGTAACTCTAAACTGCAGAAGAGGAAAAAAGGTAGCTGGTGGACACCTAACTTACACCCACATTTCTCCCGGTATCTATTTTCTAATGAGCTGGATGCAAGCATTTTATAATAGTCTCTTTGAACCTTTCCAGAGATTTAATTAGGCTCCTAGGGAAGTCTACCTGCCTGGCATAATGATCAATCAAGGCATTTCATTTTATTTGTTCCATCTCCATGGTGGCTATAAGCACCCACTCTTACAATAGCACCTACTTTTATACAAGCACTTACTTTTGTAACAGACATCTTAGGAAGCTCTATAACACTCTAAAGTTCTGTTGGTTGCAGAGTATTCTTTTTTTTTTAATTTTTATTTATTTATGATAGTTACAGAGAGAGAGAGAGACAGAGACACAGGCAGAGGGAGAAGCAGGCTCCATGCACCGGGAGCCCTATGTGGGATTCGATCCTGGGTCTCCAGGATTGCGCTCTGGGCCAAAGGCAGGCGCCAAACCGCTGCGCCATCCAGGGATCCCGGTTGCAGAGTATTCTTAACTGGGGTTCTTAATAAGGTCAGGATCCCATTTTGTTCCAAAACATTCCAAAACCATGTACCACCCCAAAAGGGTATCTTATCTGTCCATTTATTCATCTCTAGCTAACAACACGCCTGGTGTGCACAATAAGTACTGCCATCTGGGCAGATTTTACCACTGGCAAGAAGTCATATTCTAGAAGTAAAATCTGTTATAGCAGATTGTCTTACATTTTTCTGTTTCAGCTGGAAGACATGACCCACGAGACTGGAGATTAAGTTTGTGTTTTCTAAAAGCATTTCTAACACATTTGAGTATCGCTAGCTCCTAACTAGAGGTTAAGTGGTCACGGATCTCCTCTTCTTCAAGTTACAGAAGAAAGATATCAGAATTCAAAATATTACAATGATATATGGAAATACGCGAGCAGAAAAATAAGATTTCATTGGTGGTCAAGCTACTTGTTGGTAAATGCGTTTTCAGCAACAGACTCTACATCACAAAAGACCATCAAATTTAAAGGGAAGCCTAAGATCAAATCAGTAGAAACCTCCACTAGTTTAGGAGCTCCTACTAATGCATTTAGACAAGGTGAGTAGACTTTTGCCACTAGAAGCTGAAGAGAGAGACCACTGATCTCTGATAATTACTATGAAATTGAATCAGAAGTCCAAAGGCTTATCCATGTATCTCATATACAAATAGATAGAAAGTCTAATGACAAGTCACAAAAGTCCTGTTCATGTGTAGATTCCGAGAAATGAGCCTCCACTACCAAGGACTGGGGGGTATAAGAATTTCAGAAAAGTTGCAAAACCATTGCCTAGAGTAGCCAGTGAGCCTCAGACATCCACTTGACTGTCTCTTAGTTACTCACATAGGAAAACTGTGAACAAACTATGGTCTGTCAGAGATAAGGAATTCATTGCCTTGGGATAAATCATGTCCTAGATAACAAATTTCGCTTTGAGGAAATGGTAACTTCTCTGTGGGAAACTTTTGTCCTTTCTGAGCTAAAACAAAACAGTAAGCTCCTAGGGGAACTCAGAGTTGACCTTACCTTTGAAACACAATGAAGGTCATTCATGTATTAGATAAAATTAGAATCACAATGAAATTTATGTCCTTGAAGTAGGATGGTGCCTCAGCACATTTTTAGACCCAATAGCCCAGGTATATTGTTGACTTTCCCAGGAGACAGGGGAAAAAAATAATGACTATTTTGACTTAAACTTTAGAATCTAAAGGAACATTAAAGAAATTTCCACAGAACACTAATCTACAACTGTAAAATATGCCACCTCAAGAGGCACCAGAGATGAAACATTTGGGTTTAGTCCAACAGGGACGCAGAGAATGACTATTCTGACAGTGTCCTGAGGTCTCTTAGAAGGCCTTTAACCCCACCTACTGGGAATTTTAATGGGGAAGATCAGAGTGTCACAAGGGCTGTGTAAGGTCTGATGGATCCTTTAATTATCCTTTCAGCTATTAGTTTTAGTCTTTTTTCAGCTTCTAGCTTAAGAAGGTATGGTGCAAGTTGGCGTAGATTTAAAAGAATCAACCTGAACCTTGATAAGTGCAGCCCCAATAACCCTGTTTGTATCTGTGGAACTTTTTGTCCTCTTAAAAGCCTGCACCTCCTTGAGATCTTTTGTTTGGGCTTGATTTAGGCATAAAGGTGCTAGTAAATCAATGTCCAAATAAGCTATGATTGCATTATGGATACAGTGGTCCTCAGGGGCTATGAGTGCGGCATCACCAGGAAAGTATTTAACCTGGCAATAACACTTGCACGGTAAATTCTTCTCTGTCAAGTTAGCTGGTGTGGTACCACAAAGGAGGAAAGAATATTTCTTGGTAAGGGTTCAAGGGTGACAATGGCTGAGACATGGAAGGTGTCTGAAGATGCTTAGAGCTATCAGTGACCTGAGTAGCTTGTTGACTTCAAGGGCAACGTTGTGTAACAGTGGTAGGATTTAAGATTGATAAATCTATCAATATCAATTAAAAACTGCAAATTTGTCTATAAACATTCAGACAATTTCTCTTTGTGAATTCAAGGGCAAAATGGGAAATCAGGTGCTCGCTTCCCTATCCCCCAGAGCAGGGTCCAGGGTGCCTCAGATCATTATGCTGATTTTCAGGTGAGGGTCCTAGATGGAGCCCGGGGCCCTACAAAATTGTTGAATGCTTCACATCCAGGTAGCACCAATCTTCCCACCCTCAGAATCCTGCTTGTTCTACCCCCTATAAAACCTGCAGCATCCCCTTGGAACTTCGCCTACCATGAGTTATTTTTCCATGTAAAATAACATTATGTCAATATCTTTAGACAGTGACCAGCGGAAACATAGTCTGATCTTGAAAGGAGAAGGCCAGGATATGAGTAACTTGCCGATCACTTTTCAACTGAATGACCTTTAATGGGCAATTCCTTGTCTCTGAGTTTTTTTCCTCATTTGTGAAATGAAAATAAGAAAATATAAGTTTATAACATAATAGAAGAAACTAACTAAATCTGAGCTAAATAAATTTATCAACTATAAAATACTAGGAAAAATTACTAAAACAACCAAAATAATGCAAAATTATTAAAAATGATAGCTAATGAAGTTAAGGATAGACATTTTAGGTTCTCTACAACTGTCATGAGAAAAAAATATTTTTGTCAATGGACTACACCATTATCTGTTCCTTTATACGAATCTTTAGTAGCAATACACAGATATTTTTCAGTCTCCAATGAAAGCATAGTACCTGCCAGGTTCATTGGCTAATATTTGTGCATTCTTTGTACTACTGATTTCCAGGGTTGTTATAGTTTCTCCTCTGTTATGTGTAGTCTTGGAAATGTAGCTCTATCAGTCACTGTCTTCATCAAAATGCAACTTCATGAATTACATTGATAGGAGATATTGAAAAAATCAGAGGAAGTTTAGAAAATAATTAGGTATCTCCCTTAAAACAGAAAACATAGTCTCAAAATAGCTCCCTGGTATCACTGGGTAATTTTGCTGTAGCCTTACCAAAACTCCTCTGTCCCTGCCTCCCGGGTCCATTCCTCCATCTCTTCCCTGTGAGGCATCAGAGACTGCTTTGAAGGCAACCTCTCGGGAAGTCAGTCCTGATGTTCCTCTGTCCTGATTTTCCTCTGGTGAATTAAGTATTCAGGTTACCTGAGTGACCCGTTCTTGCTCACAGCGGCTGCTGGTTTCATCTTCGCCTCTGTTCTGCCCTCAAAGGCTTGCAAGTGCCTTCTAACGAGCCTCTTTGCATCCTTCCATGCTACATGACGGCCCACTTTCCACATTGCAGCCAGCATATTTTTAAAACACAAATCTGACCATACCCCTCCTTGCTGAAAGCTCTTCAGTGACTTCCTGATGTAATAAGGCAGTAAAGCCAAGCTCCTCTTCCCAGATTACAAGTTCTGACATGATCTGCATCCTGCCTGCTTCAGATCTCAACTCCCTATTACCTGTTCCCCCGCTCAATCTGCTCCATCACACCCCCTTCTTGCTGACTCAAACACAGCAAATGTCATCCAATCTGTCCTACGTTTGCTTGCCCTCTCCTGAAAGTTTCTCCCAGAAGACAGGATCTTTATCAGAATTCAAAATCTCTATTCAAGCATCATCTCTAGAGGAGGCTCCCTGGCCACCTGCTAGAGCTGCTCCCCTTTCCCTAATTGCGCTCTATCACACTACCCTGTTTACTGCCATCTTACAACTTCCCATACTGGGCTTTTAAATTTTATTGATTGGTTCATATGTTTATTTTCTATCTCCTCATAAGAACATAAGCCCACGGGGCAGCCCGAGTGGCTCAGCGGTTTAGCGCCACTTTCAGCCCAGGGCATGAGCCTAGAGACCCGGAATCGAGTCCCACGTCCAGCTGCCTGCATGGAGCCTGCTTCTCCCTCGCCTGTGTCTCTGCTTCTCTCTGTGTGTCTCTGTGTCTCTCATGAATAAATAAATAAAAATCTTTAAGGAAAAAAAAAAAAAGAACATAAGCCCACCTGTCTGCTTCACCATTAAATCCTCAGCATTGAGCCTGGCACAGAGTAAGTGCTCAATAAATATTTATTAAAGGAATAAAAACAATCCATACAGATAAAATTCTCAAGTATTCTTGAGAGTCATAAATAAATGCAAACTTGACTATCTGGAGACAGATACCATGTTTCCTCACTAGAGATGTTAATTCTCCCCAAATATAGCTACTTAATTAACACAGTCACAGTTCCAACTCTGACCAATGAAAAGATTTTAAATTTTATCTAAAAATAATTGTTAGTGAAAAATAAATTTGTCAAGTAGTCAAAATATTTTTTAAAACAAAGCAAAATAAAAAACAAAGAAGCATCAGGAAGGGGGCCTTACCTACCAGACAATAAAACATGCAAATGCTGAAAGCACTAGGAATAGAAAAAACAGAAATTCCAGAGAGTCTTAAGTACATATAAGAAATAACTATTGCCTCTATCATATTGAAAAAAATCAGTAAAATTTCCCTCATGGAACTATTAACTTCTATATAACAAAAACAACAACAAAAACCGATAAAGTTGAAGTATGAAGTACAATAACATCTGTAAAATGCATTATACTCAAAAGATTACCTCCTCAGGGCACCTGGGTGGCTCAGTGGTTGAGCATCTGCCTTTGGGTCAGGCTGTGATCCCAGGGTCCTGGGATCGAGGGATCCCCGGATCTCTCCCCACAGGGAGCCTGCTTCTCCCTCTGCCTCTCTGCCTCTCTGCCTCTCTCTGTGTGTCTCTCATGAATAAATAAATAAAACCTTTAAAAAAAAAAAAGAAAAAGACTATCTCCTCAATATGTCAAAAGCTTTTCAAATTATTAAGAAAAAAGGTAAATGCTCCAGAAGGAAACAATTCTAAAAATGCAAAGCCAGCAATGCACTGGAGGAAAAATACAAATGTCTAATAAATATTCAAAAAATTATTCTCTCTAGTGATTTAACTAAAGCACATACGAACAACAAGATGAAATTTTTATTATCGGATTGACAAGGATTAAAAATCAACTACCCAGAGTTAGTGAGCCTATAGGGAAATCAGAATCCCTTATCCACAGGAAAGCATAGAGGAATATTTTGGTATAGGTCTTATGGAAGCCATTTTTCCATTGCGATTCAAAACCTTTAAAATTGGCAACTTTGGACAATTCTCCTTTTAATAATTTATCATAAAAATTTAACTGGACAAGTTGTATATACAGGGATGTTTCTTGTCTAGTTGTTTAAAAGAATAAAAAGTTAGAGGCAGGCAGTATAGGGACACCTGGCTTGGCTCAGTGGGTAGACCATGTGGTTCTTGATACCAAGCTTGCAAATTCAAGCCCCAGGTTGGGTGTAGAGATTACTTAAAAATAAAAATCTTTTCAAAAAAATTAGAGAGGTGCCTGGGTGTCTCAGTGGTTGAGCATCTGCCTTTGGCTCAGGGCATGATCCTGGGGTCCTGGGATCGAGTCCCACATCAGGCTTCCTGCAGGGACCCTGCTTCTCCCTCTGCCTGTGTCTCTGACTCTCTCTGTGTGTCTCTCATGAAAAAAATAAATAAAATCTTTAAAAAAAAATTAGAGACAGTGTAAATGTGTATGTAATGGGAGTCTAAAAGTAAACTATTATGCAGCAATAAAGAATGATTAAAAAAAAATAAAATAAAAAAATTAAAAAAAAGAATGATTAAGTAGTAGTGTATGAAAAGATGCTCATGACATACTAAGTGAAAAAAGAATAGTAACAGTTTGTAGAGTTTAAACTGCAAAATGAATATAAAGATAAATGTGATTTATATTATATTTTATATACTATATTATTAAAAAAGTCTACCCACTTAATAGAAGGTTTCCAATTGTTATCTCTAGTGATTTTTTTTTCTTTGAGCCTACCTCTATTTCCTAATTATTTTATAATGAATATTGCTTACATAGTAGAGAAAGCTTGGGGGTTTCGTGGGGAGGGGAAGTTAATTACTGATCTCTACTTGGCTGCAGACAGTGTTTCCAAGTCAATTTTTCATGAGCAAAATCTAGGAAGCAGCTTTTGAGTTGAAAAAATAATAATTTCAGTACTCCACCTGCATGAGAAACTAGGCTTACAATTATAGCAGCCCCTTTTTGTTTTGTTACTACCAAGTAATGCAGCCAATAAAGAAGCTTTGAAAAGCAAAAATTAAGCAATAAGGTGTGACAGATAATGCGATTATTGTATGGTAATGAACTCCACAGGAATCAAAAGTTTGATATATTGCTGAGTACAACTATTTCCCTTGGGTATAATTAAAATCGGAAAAGCTTGCACCAGAATCACTGATATAAATAGTCCTTCTTGTAGCTAAATATGTTTCCAACTGTTGTATGGGTGCTTTAGTTGTATTCAATTATACCGCATGATAAAAACATAACTAAAGCTGATTCTGAATTAAGGTTTGGGAACAATCAGAGCAGCCCAAAAGATTAAACCTAATTCTAATAGCATAACTACACCAAATTAGTAAAAACACTACAACAACAATCACTAACACGGCATAGCTCCGAGACCTTGCAGGTTCAGTTCCAGACCACCACCATAAAGCCAATATCGCAATAAAGCAAGTCAAATGAAATTTTGGGTTTCCCAGTGCATATAAAAGTTATATTTACACTATACTGTAGTCTATTAAGTGTGAAATAGCATTGTGTCTAAAAAAAAAAAAGTACATGCCTCAACTTAAAAATACTTTATTCTTAAAAAATGCCAACCATCCCTTGAGCTTTCAATGAGTTATAATCTCTGTGCTGGTGGAGTGTATTGCCTCCGTGTTAATGGCTGACTGTGAGCCTATCAAGGTGGCTGGGCAATTTCTTAAAATAAGACAACAGTGACGTTTGCTTTCTTTTCATAAATCTGTGTACAACGCAATGCTATTGGACCAAACGTTACATACAATAGAACATCCTTCAAAATCAGACTCACCCGTCTCAAACTCTGTTGGGGCTTCATCAGCTAAATTGAGGTAATATTCATAGTCCTTGGTTGTCATTTCAATAATCTTCACAGCATCTTCACCAGGAGTAGATTCCAAGAAACCATTTTCTTTGCTCATCCATAAGAAGCAGCTCGTCATCTGTCTTATCATGTCTGTACGTGTTTATCAAGTTTTATCATGAGATTGTAGCAATTCAGTCCCATCTTCCTCAGGCTCCCCCTCTAATTCTAGGTCTCTTACTATTTCCACCACATCTGCAGTAACGTCCTTCCCTGAGCTCTTGAAGCCCTTAAAGTCCTCCATGAGGATTGGAATCAGCTTCTTCCAAATTCCAGTTAGTGTTGACATTTGACTTCTTCCCATGAATCATGAATGTTCTTAATGGCCTCTGGAATGGTGAATACTTTCTAGAGGTTTTCACTTTCCTGCTTTGCCCAGACCCATCAGAGGAATCACTACCAATGGCGGCTAGAGCCTTACAAAATATATTTCTTAGTAAGAAGACTTGGAAGTCCTGATGGGCTGCAGAGTGGACGGTGTGTTAGCAGGCATGACAATATTAATCTTGTTGAGCATCTCCATCAGAGCTCTTGGGTGACCAGGTACATTGTCAACGAGGACTAATATTTTCAACAGAATCTTTTTTTCTGAGCAGATCTCAACACTGGGCTTAAACTATTCAGGAAACCGCGTTGTAAACAGATGTGCTGTCATCCAGGCTTTGTTGTTTCACTGATACAGCATAGACAGCATAGACTAGCATCATTCATAAGGGTCCTGGGATTTTCAGAATGGTGAATGAGCACTGGCTTCAACTGAGTCTCCAGTTCCATTAGCCCTAACAAGAGAGTCAGTCTGTTCCTTGAAGCTTTAAGCCAGGCATTGCCCTCTCTCTAACTAGGAAAGTCCTCAATGGCATCTTCTTCCAATTGAAGGCTCTTTTGTCTAAATTTAAAATCTGTTGTTTGGTGTAGCCACCTTCATTAATTCTCTTAGCTAGATCTTTTGGGTAACTTGCTGCTTCACCTCAAACTTTTCTGCTATGGAGACAGCTTCTCTTCTTCAACTTCATAAATCAACCTCTGCTGCTTCAAACTTTTCTTGTCCAGCTTCCTCACCTCTCTCAGCCTTCATAGAATTGAAGAGAAGTAGTGCTTTGCTCTGGTTTGATCTTCTGTTCAGACCACTCAAGCTTTCTTCAGATCAGCCATAAAGCTGTTGTGCTTTCTTATCATTTGTGTATTCACTGGAGCAGCACTTTTAATTTCCTTTAGGGACATTTCTTTTGCATTCACAACTTGGCTGTTGGTGCAAGAGAGCGAGCTTTCAGTCTACCTTGGCTTTTTTTTTTTTTTTTTTTTTTAAGATTTCACTTATTCATTTGAGAGAAAGAGCATGAGTGAGGGGAGAGGGGCAGAGGGAGAGGGGAACCCATTCTCCGAAGAGCAAGGAGCCAAATGTGGGGCTCGATCCCAGGACCCCAGGATCATGACCTAGGCCGAAGGCAGACGCTTAACTAACTGAGCCACCCAGGCGCCCGATCTTGGCTTTTGACATACATACCTTCCTCACTAAGCTTAATCATTTCTAGCTTTTGATATAACATGAGAAATGCATGGATCTTCCTTTTTCTTGAACACCTAGAGGCCAGGGCAGGGTTATTCATTGGCCTAATTCCAATCTTGTGTCTCAGGGAATAGGGAGGCTGAGAGAGAGAGAGAGAGAGAGAGAGAGAGAGAGAGAGAGAGAGAGACGGGGAATGATTGGTCAGTGGAGCAGTTAGAACATGTACAACATTTATCAATAAAGTTTGTCATCTGACATGGGGGGTGTTTTGCAGTGCCCCAAAACAATCATAATCCTAACATCAGAGATCACTGATCACAGATCACCATAACAAATTATAATAATAACGAAAAATCTGAAATATTATGAGAATGACCAAAATGTGAGCAAATGCTGTTGGAAAAATGATACTGACAGACTTGATTGGCACAGAATTGCCACAAAGCTTCGATTTGTAAAAAAAAAATAATAATAATTTCTGAGAAGCACAATAAGATAAATTATGCCTATTCAATTACAAATATTACAGTAACAATAACAGCAAAAGACTTCTAAACACCTGTCAGGACAGATAATCTTCTATGTCCCAGAGACTCAGAAAAGAAGCCCATTAAATATTTAACATTTTATTATTTCAAATAGAATGGATTAACCAAGCACAAATTACATCTGAAATTTTAAGCCTATTCAAACGCATGTGGGTCCTAATTGGAGCAGGTTGTTAAAAACTATCACAATAATGCCTGGGTGGCTCAGTCAGTTCAGCATCCGACTCTTGGTTTTGGCTTAGGTCGTGATCTCTGGGTTCTAGGCTCAAGCCCTGTGTTGGGCTCCATGCTCAGCAGGGAATCTGCTAGACATTTTCTCCCTCCTGCTTGTGCTCTCTCTCTCTTTCTCTGTCAAATAAATAAATAAAATCTTTTTTTAAAAAAAGATGTCATGACATAATCAAGGAAAATTTAAAACTTTAAAAAAATTTAAAAACTGGATATTTCATATTAGCCAATTTTTAACTTTTAAAATTGACAATAGTACCATGGTTATACTTTTTCAAGAGTCCTTATCCTTAAGGGATACATTCTGAAATATCCAGGGATAAATGATAGGACATCTGGGATTTGCTTCAAAATAATCCAGTAGAGGTGGGTGGCTACAGATGAAACAAGATTGTCAAAGAAGGGTGTCGAGCTGAAAAATAAAATGGCCAGTTATTTTACTTGGAGATTATATTTACTGGGAATAACGGAGAAATTGCAATCTGGGATAAATACACTATGACAAACCCTAGGTGAGTCCAGAGAGACAAAGGGAAGCTTTTTTAGGTTTTAGGAAGAAATTAGGGAGAGTTGTTTGTAACAAACAAAAGCTCATTGGGCAAGAATTACAGCTGGAGGTTGGGGCAGGTTCTCATTGGCTGCAAGTGGCAGGTGGTGCATTGTTGCAGCTGCAGGGAGAGAGGGATCTTCCTTTTCTTTCTTAAAAGCAGGAGATAAATTCCTTTATAAAAAATGTCCTCCCTTGTTAAGATAATTCTTGTGTCCTCCTTCCTCCTGATTATGCAGGCTACGGTGAGTGGTATGTGCTTCAGAGCTCCCCCTTCAGGGTTTCCCAACTCCACTTTAAATGAGGTTTTTAAAATTTATTTGTACAAGTGTGGCGAATACATGTGCGCTCATTATACTAGTCTCTTCATTTTCTGAAATGAAATCTTTCATCAGAAGTGTTTTTAAAAAACTATTCACTTCAAAAAGAGTTCCTCTATACCAATCATTCTGCATCACTGTATATCATGCACAATTTGGTGAAGGAAGTCACGAGAAGTTAAAGTTATTAAAAAATTAGCCTAATTCAGTGATGCATAAAATCTCATTTGGTTCATAAAAAAAGTCTTATGTTACTGAAAAGGGAAGCTATAACGATCATCAAAACATAAAATTAAATGAGTATAAACCACTGAGATGAAAGCAAATTAAAGTATAGAACCTGAGTGTGAGTCAGATTTCAATGTTCCAGAGCTGAGGTCATTACCAAAATGGCGGGGAGGGGGGCCAGCAGCTGGAAAGAGCATCCACTTTGAACTGAACTGAGATAATTACTGAAAGCAGTGATTTTTAAGAAATCAAATTCCTTGTGAAGGACACGTGCTGTTAAATAACAGGAGTCCCAGCGGTTGTTTATCAATGAAGTAGAAAGAATTCTATTGGCAGTATAAAGTAAATAAAAGGGCAAGATGGAGAAATAAGCAAATGGATTTGTTTCAGACATAATTTGAAAGACTGCCAGACACCACACTTTCCCTCTTTAAATGGCAATTAGATTTTATTAACATTCTGTTCCTTTTGTGTCTTACAGATGTCTTCTTAAGATCACTAAAGGGGCACAGACAAAATCAGTTTGTTCAGTTGTCCACAGTAGGTCTATGCATAAGAGAAGGCCAAATGGAGTATCACCTGGAGACTTCAGCTCCAGCTACTTCATGCCCTCATCTATGTATTCTTGTTTTTATTCTCTTAACTCTGTATTGCTTTGCCTTGCTGTGTATGAGCCTGTTGACTTGCAAGAAGAAAACACTGACACTTGGCCATAATGTTGCAGGCCGTGAGCTTCAGGCTCCCGGTTAAGTCACCAAAAACCAATGGACTAAAGTAGTCATGTATGACTTTATTCATCAAATCTAGTTTACTACACTTTAAAAATAGGGAGTTACTTGATGAGATGAGAACTGGGTGTTATTCTATATGTTGGCAAATTGAACACCAATAAAAAATTTAAAAAATATATATATTTTAAAGTTCAGAGAAATTCACATTGGATGGGTTGGCACCCTCTTCCCTGAACTAAAACCTCCTCTTTCCTCTAATTGTTCTCGATTCTCCATAGTCTTCTGTTGGATTTTTATCTCCTCCTTTCTCTGAACATCCTCCCTCCTCTCTGACCCTCAGTCTCCTCCTCTCTCAGATACTCAGTTTCCCCAAATGTGCTCCTCAGTCCCCCTAGTCCCCAAACAGCTCAGAAGAGCGCTGTGTCTCCGCTATTTGTGTCCCATTCCCCCACATAAAGTCCCCCCTTGTGTGCCCAGTCCTCCACATGGGGCAATGGGAAGCTGAGCCAGAGACAGATCAAATATTTAAATGTAGTTTTGAAAACCTATCAACTAGAACTTTTAAAAAATTCTCAAAAAAAAATCTGAAAGCATTTTATTCTACAGAAATATCTATGAACTTTGTGAATATCTTTCTTATTGTTACAAGAAACAAGTGTCTTGAAATCAGTTAGATAATTGGCCCTTGGGTGAATTGATTCTTTGATGAGTTGGCATTTGCAAATGTGGCTTGTGTTGAAATGTCAGCAGGCAAATTATGTTGCCTCCAAGTGTGAGAGAGACGCTCAGGAGTGTCGTGCGGGTGACATAAAATACATGTCCAGAACTAGAGTCACCTGACTTTCCCCAAGGGCTCCAGGCCCACCGGAGGCTCTAGGACAAGGGGAAAATGAAGACCTGCCCATTCATAGCTGAAATGACTTGGCAAATCCAGAGTGGGGAAATTATAACCAGATTCCTGCATTAAATCATCTTTTTTTTTATTGAGGTGTAATTGATATATAGCATTATATTAATTTTAGGTATACAACACATCAATTTGATATTTGTATATCCTGCAAAATAATCACCACAATAAGTCTAGTTAACATCTGGCACCATTTGTAGTTAAATTGTGTGTGTGTATGTGTGTGTTGAGAATTTTTAAGATTTACTCTATTAGCAACTTTCAAATACAGCATATGGTATTATTAGCTATTGTCTGTGCACCTCATATCCATGATTTATTTATTTTATAATTCGAAGTATGTAGGAATTTTCTTATATTAAAAGCAAGGTTCTTCTCTGGAAATTGAAAAGCCATAATCATTTAATGTAAGACAACATTTCTCAAAGCATGTTCTGCTAAATATTGTCTCTATTAGATGTTCTGCCAAAAATCAGTTTAATCTGAAATAAGTTGGGGGAGAACGTGGAACACAGAATCCTTTATTGGGGACTCATAATGTAGGATATTGAATTCCTACAATAAATTATTAATAAAAAGTCTCTACCTAAATCCTGTCCTGTTGTGATTTTTGTTGTGGTGGTGATTATTTTATTCCTCTCTCTTTGATTTAGTAAATAACTGTTACTATTTAGAGGTCAGTCAGGACATGCCCTGCCATTTTGACACGTTGGGGTTTAGTTTTATGTTCTTTTTTATTCTGAAGTTTCTCTGAGGAGAGCCTTCGCTTGGCAGCGTATGGGGGAGGGAGACAGGGAGGAAATTAGCCACACAAAGCTGTGGTGAAGGAGGAGATCATCTAAAATAATCAGAGCTGTCCTATGAACTACCAAGTGAAATACCATAAGCGATGTGATCAAAAATTCTAAAATTAACAAATTATAATTGATGCTGTGATAGCTGTAGGCAGGTGAGAGTAAACCATAGGCATGAAAAGGTGCTAATCCCATATAAGGCCCGAAAACCCCAATCCTGAGACCTGCATTGAAGAAGTTAAGCAGAATTAAGGCCAAAAAGTCATAATAGGAAAATAATGTAAGTGAGATTGTCACTTTCTCCAGGGGCCGATGAAGACCCAGAATAAAAATAAGTTAGGTTTGATCTCCTTGCCCTGCTGTTTATACAACTCAACCCAGACAGAAATCCTGCTGACAGATTCAGGGCACACCTTCCAGCAGTTATAAGTGGCAATTGCTCCACTAGCATTGTTCCTCATTTCATTCCAAATACTTATGACTTCCATGACCTCGCTCTGTCTACACCTTCCCATAGAATTCCAAGACACCTATAACAAAAAGGCAGTCCTGATCAAAGTTATTACTTCCCACTGCCTCCTGTATCTAATCAAAAGTATTCTAGATTTTCATCAAGTTTCCTTTATGACTTCTTAATTTTTTTTCCTCTACCCACTTTTTTTTCCCCTTCTGTTGTGATTTAATTCCTACATTGTAGTAGTTTGTATCCAAATGACTCAAAATGATGAGTAAATAAATACGTAAATACAAATAAAGAATAAGTAAATAATCAGGACCCTAGTCTTAATGTGTAATTCTTGGCACTTCTATTGAGTATGAATTTGCCACTTTTGGCTTAATATTCCAATTTCTCAAACCCCTATTTTGTCCATTTTTTAAAACCACAAAACCTTAAATGAGGAAGTAAAAAAAGAAGCAAATGCCTCACTCTCACTACATTGCTTTCTACTGCTTTCTTTAATTCAGGCTCAACTCATATCAACATGGAGTATATTTGAGATCTATGCCATTTTATTCCTATATTCTTTATGTTTGGGGGGTTCCCAACAACCTCATATAATACATAATCACCTTATTGTTTTGCATCATGGAAATGTTTTTTAAGGGTATGAAATCCTCTTATTTATGTACCCAAAAAGGAAAAATAGAAGCTGTAGATGTTCAATTCTGGGATATGGAGTCAGAGCATACTGAAATACCTAAATAAATCTTTAAGTGGCTCATAAATAATTGAATAAACCAACAAGCTAGCTCAATTATACCAAAAAATGATTGCTCAGTACCCCATGTTATATCATTTGTGGTAAAAAGCATTTGAAGTTAAATATAAATTTAAACTCCCTTACCACCGCTTATGGTTTCCAAATAGGCCTGTCTGGGAAGGTGAAATTTTCCATGCTTGGTTTTGGCCCAAAGGGGAAACACTGTTGAGGAGTTGAAGAAAATGCTCAACAAAGACTAATGATTTATGAAGGGTAAAAAAAAATGGTTTTTGAAAATTTTATCACGAAGAAATTATTTTGAGGATACACAGCTAATCTAAAATATTTGTTAAAATCTCTATATGAATTTGTTACATACTAAGGAAAATTATTAAATTATTTGAGGAAATTTATTTCACTCTAAGATAAAAATCTATGTTGGTATATACTCAGATAAGGATATTGACTACGTTTGTAACCACCTGACAAATTCTCAAAAACTTGTAGACACACAAAGCTTTGGTAACAAATAGTAAAATGAATTTTGGGCTTTGCCAAAAATTGCTTTGATTTTATTTACCAGTCTCTGTGAAGCAGATAGTAAATAGGCACAATTACTTGGAGAGTGACTTTTAATATCTTATCTGCAACCCAGAGTTAATGTTAACAACGTACCTCATGGTCTTCTAATTCCCGAATACATCTCACCTCCTTCATGAAGCTTTCCCAGATTAACCTCACCTGAGAGTTTACAGGCTATTCATCCTCAAGTGCTTTTTCATGAAGTAGCCCTTAGCAATGCATTGTATCTCTCCTTTAAATGCTAGAACTCACAAGCCCAGGATTCAGATCTATCATTAATTTTGTTTCTTCCCCAAACCTCTAGTCCAGGAGAGTGATCCTGGTAGACACAGACTTTGTACATCCACTCCATCTTGCTCCTGAGTTTAGAAAAACCAGCCATCTGACCATAGAAAATAATCCTCCATCTTCTATACTAGCAATCTCATAATTGAACTGGAAAAATGAAACAGAAAGGGAAACAAGATTCAGTGTTTCTAGCTAGTGTGTGATAAGTATTATCTTCCAATATATGAAATCTGTTTACAAAAAGATTCAACCTTATTTAGTGTGTTCCATAGTAACTGGAAGGAATAAAAAGTCCCACTACTTCACTTTAAGGACGAATTTCTGAAAGACTTGAAAAGTCAAGAAAAATGGAATGAGTTTCATTAAGAGATAGTAAATTTTCTCTCAACACTGGAAGACGTTGAGACAATTGGTAGACAGACAAATCCAGACAGAAGCTGGATTACCAGTCAAGATATGGTAGGAGAAACTCAAGCCTTGGAGAGAGAATTGGACCATGTGAATCACCTCTGAAGACATGGAGGCTCTTAGCGGATTCACCTCTCTAGTTTTTTAGACATCTTTGCTAAATTATTTCAGGCCTCTGATATTCAGGCAATTGCCCAACACCTGAAATTCTTTTAAAGAAAAATTTAGGGGCACCTGGGTGGCTCAGTGGGTAAAACATCTGACTCTTGACTTTGGCTCAGGTCATGATCTCAGGGTCATGAGATCCAGCCCCACATCGGGCTCTGGGCTCAGTGGAAAGTCCGCTTGTCCCTCTCCCTCTGCTCCTCCCCACTGCTTACATTCGTGTTCTCTCTCTCTCTCTCTCTCTCAAATAAACAAATAAAAACTTTTAAAAAAGAAAAAGTTTAAATACTCAACCATTCTTATCTCTTCTTTAAAATGCTCTTTAAAAACGTGTTTTAAAAACCTTCATTGGAATTAGCCACTGAAAAGCTTTTGGTGGAGAGCTTTTACTGGAAAGATAAGTACTCAGAAGATAATTGCACCAGGAAATCAGAGTTTTTCCCCAGTAACGTAACATTTTTCAAAAATCAATCTAACACGGCCAATTAATGTGTTGGAGAATAATATGCCTTCAGAGAGATAAATACTTGAGCCTCCTTCCCCTTGAAATAAATGGCATCCTAATGCTCACAGAAGATTCTCAGGAAATTTTTCTCTGACACTAAAATAAATATATGTGATTCATCATCAGAGAATTAAGAATGAGCACTCAGCTACTTGGTTTACTTCCACTGCAATGAACAGCTGATTTTGATACCTCTCAATGGGCAAGACTGAAAAATAGAGGCTGTTTTTCTCCAGAACCACCCTTTCTATGTACAATTTGGTTGGGAAAAGAGAAAAAGGTTCTTCCCCCTGGTCTCAGCCCCACCATCTCTTCTTGCCATCATCTCTCTTCTTTGACTTTGCCCAGACTCAAAATAAATAAATAAATACATATAAAAAATCTGTGGCATCAGCTAAGAGAACGTGATGGCGTAAGAGGGATATTTAGCAGAGGAAAACCAATTTGAACAAGCCATTCAGCCTGCAAATTTCTCCTGCATTCTCAAGGTCTTTAATGCAATAAAATGCATGCTCCTTTTAGACCACAGCTCATGACTTTTTTTTCCAGGAAATCTTCCTTGATAAAGGTCACTTAATCTTCAACCTACTAGCACTATTTTTAATCCCTTTCTTTATTTCTGTTCACTGCATTCATATAATCACATAAGCATTCCATTTATCTATGCCAGACGCTGCACGCTTACAGTTGCGGTCTACATCTGCCGAATCTGATGCCGTTCTGTGGGCAGTGCTTTGTTCAGATTTATTATTATTATTATTATTATTATTTATTATTATTATTATTATTATTATTTCAATGTCTTCGGTTTCACCATAGGTCTCACCGATCCCAGATGCCTTACATATACTAACATTCACACCTTTATATTACTTGTCTGGCCACTGTAGGCATTTGAATTTGCATCTCTGAATTTTATGCAAAAATACTTCCATATTGACCCTCGGGTTTGTATGTCTATCATATTGTGAATTGAAGGTAGGATATGTCTAATATCTGCTGCAAATTTCCGAACATCTCAAACAGTGTAGGCATTGAGTATTGTACGAATTTGGCAAACACTTAATATTTGAGAAAAAAACGATTATCAGAAAGTCTATGCTTCGTAGAGTTTCTTAGGCATGTGTGGACAGAGTCAAAATATGACTTTATTTTGCCTCCATACTAAATAAAACTCCTGTTCCTTATTATGGCCTAATAGGTGGAAACATTTTTTTATAAACAGGTTTAAAATTTTTATTTTATTTTTTACAGAGGGCAAGGATTGGTGGAAGAAAGAATATGACTTTGTTAAGCCTAAAAAAAGCCTTTTTTTTTTTTTTTTTTCATCTAACTGGGTCCTGGGCTTGATTATAAACTCCCTGGAGGAGAATGCAGTGGCCATTTGACATTCTGGGCACACACAGGAAGAGATATTTTAATGAGGAGAGCTACTTTTTTTTTTCTTTTTTTCAGCGTCCAGAGAAGTCTCATGGAAATAGAGTGTCTATTTAAATAAATATGATTTCAAATCTGTCATATGAATTTGGATATGCTTCTCCCTAAGCAAGATCTATCTTGAAGTGAACCACTTTAAGTAAAATTTTAAGGATGGAAGGCTAAAGATTTAGAAGAGGTGCAAGGATCAAAAACAGGGACAATATTCAAACACAAAGAGGTCTGCCAAGTACGTGAGGATGGATTTCAAAATAAAAAGACCTAATTTGAAGTTGGGGATTTTCTTCACAAGTATGATTACCTATTTTGAGCACGTTTCCCCAATTCCTTTGTCCTCCTTTCCCGCTTTCTTGTCCCTGTTCTTTTCTGTAGGTTCCTTCCTCTCCTCCTCACCATCCATCCTATCATTTCTCTGGCTCACCTGGATGCACCAGTTTTCCAAATGACCCCAACGCCCACGTCCCCTGTTCTCCCAAACACCCACACGACTACCCTGCTCTCATGACTGCTTCCAGTTACAAGGCACACATATCAGATACCGGTCTACAAAAGCTAGTTCAGGTATAGCACTCAACCAGCACATTAAAAACAACAGGAACAAGCACATGGTTGGGAACTTTTATTGAATGGTAAAACATTTGTGCAGCTACTTCCCATAGAAATGAGTGGGTTTGGAAGGCCATTTCTCCTCTCACAGAAACTCAGATGTTCTTAATTCTTTTCCTCTCAGCACATTGGAGAGCATGCCTCTTTCATTTATACACTCAACTCCCAGGCAAGAGGCTAAATCAGACTTTCAGGGCCAGGCCGTCTCTAAACTTGCTTTCCTCGTCTTTAGTCTTATCCTCCACTGGCACATGGATATTTTTTTAGTGTTCTCAGTAACACTGTTTTTATTTAGTTGCCATGTATTTTGTAAGGTTACACGCAATCCCTCTTGATAAACTTCTGCAGTTTTCATTGCTAAAACATAGCATCTACAGCCAACTGCTAGCTTTGGAGAGAAATATACGGCCCATCTGTCATCACACGAAAGCGGAGTTGACCACATGTCCTCTGAGAGTTTTCAAACAACTCCCAGAGCAAGTACCATGACCCTTTCTCTGCCTGATTGAATTCTATCAATAGCCTTTCTTGGGGCAAAGGAATGATACGGAAACTGATTAGAAGTTATGAAAACAGTGTGTCTAACAACTCTTAAAACACCCTCAAAAGAAAAGCACTATTTAATCCATTGTGTAGATAGCTGGAGACACAAAAAATCTAGTGACTCAAGTGGCTATCTTTCTTGACTTATGGTTTCTACATCTCATCAGTCAAATGTCTGAAGGGAGCTGATATAGCATTTTTAAGTGGCCTAAAACACCAAAACGATCATTTTTCAGAGAGTTGTTTCTTCACGTAGACGCACTGTCCCAGAGTCTTTTCGTGAAGGCTTCTATCATTACTACAGGAGAGCACTCCTTTCCAAACCACTGTTAAGGAAAAGATTATTGATGAGAAACTTCCCATACCTTAAGTTTTCACAGGATCATGAATGATTTCAGAACAAGAATGCTTCAAAAGAACACATCCCTGTTGGACTCTAATTAAACCTGGAAGGAACTGTATTCAAATATTTCTTGCTATTTCACACATTTTGATGCAATGAAATTTGATGGCAAGTATATGGGCTCGGAAGTTCAAACTCAGGATCCAGCCATCTCCCCTGCAATCTGGGATAAGTTACTTAACCTTAGAGTCTTAGTTTCTTTATCTGTAAATTGGAGATAATGAGACTAACCTTGTAGATTGGCTAAGAAGGGTAAATAAGATAATAACAGGCAAAGCAGCGATGCCGGTGCCTGACGTACAGCATGCATTAACAGCTGGAGTTAACATTATAGATTTCTTTTTAAGATTTTATTTATTTATATGAGAGACACAGAGAGAGAGAAAGAGGCAGAGAGAAAAGCAGGCTCCATGCAGGGAGCCTGACATGGGACTCGATCCCAGGTCTCCAAGATCAGGCCCTGGGCTGAAGGCAGTGCTAAACCGCTGAGCCACCCGGGCTGCCCAACATTATAGATTTATATGAAAATATTACATAGTTATAATGATTTAGGTTAGACTTCCAAAACTGTGAGAGACACTTATAAGAGAATAATCTTCAGGATTCTAGGTTAGGTCTATCAATTTATCCATTGACTTCTTTATACCAATATCACCATTATGACTTTCATGTAAAAAATGTACAAAATAAAAACAAAACTATTCATGTAAACTGAACCTTAAAATGGTTTGGTACTAGAAGGGATCACGCAGAAAGAAATATATTCAGTTATTCACTTTAAATGCCATTGTCACGAAGGTGTCCCAAAAGTAGATGCTGCCCTGAGAAAGAATATGCAAGGGATTTATTAGGGAAGCATTCTCAGAAGAACCAGTAAGACAGAGGGGTGGATAGGAAAAGGAAGAAGTGAAGCAAGGAGCCACTTCAAGCCATATCCAGCCTCCCTGGTCCCATAGGGGAGCTCTGGAGTATAAATTATGCACCAGGGTTGGGTATCCTTGCTCAAGGCAAGAGGGCTGGGTGTTTCACCCTTTAGTCTTTAGAATTGGGCTACAGACTGGAGGTTGGAAGAGTGGAGAATATAAAGTCCACGCACTTTAGACTCTGTGGCAAGTAGACCAAGCAGCTCCAGTAGGCCCAAGGCAGTCCTCCAGAGAAAGTGGCAGGTGAGCTATAAAAACCCCAAACACACAGATGTGGGGGAGGTGGGTAGGAGGAGGGAGCACTGAGCAACAGGAACAAGAAGGGATAAAGGGACCCAAGAGAATCTGAGTGGAGCACTGATAGTGTCCACTACCTTCACACATCTTACGAGATGCCAATAAACCCAACTTCATAAGAAAACCTATTTGTTGGGGAGTGGCTCAGTGGTTTAATACCTGCCTTTGGCCCAGGTTGTGATCCTGGAGTCCCGGGATCAAGTCCCACATCGGGCTCTCTGCATGGAGCCTGCTTCTCCCTCTGCCTGTGTCTCTGTCTCTGTCTCTCTCTCTGTGTGTCTCTCATGAATAAATAAAATCTTAAAAAAAAGAAAAGAAAACCTATTTGTACATTCTTGAGATTAAATGTTTAAAAGTCAAATAAAGAAATAAACTAGCATATGTTTCCTGGCTGCCTGCTTTGCAGTCTTTCAGGAATGCCCTCACTTAAAGAAAAGGCTGAAAATTAAACAAGTCATTGCCCCAATTTGCCCCACTCTATTCCAGTCTAAGAATGTAAGTCAAAGTATACTCCAAAGCTCCAATGGTTGATCATAGAGCCTCCAATTCTAATGCACTTTGTAGTTTATTAATCATCATCAAAAGTGTTCTCTGTCAACAACCCCATGAAATAGGAATAACAAGCATTATATACTATCTCACTCCCCAATTTATGAATGGAAAACTGAGGCTCAGAAGTTGAATGAATGACATGCTCAAGATCATGCAACAAGGGAAGAATTGGAATTCCATCCCAGGTTTGCTAATTCCAATGCTCTTTCCATCAGTCGTTTCAGTGGAAATAAACCATGTAGCTATAGAGAGCAGTAGAGAGCCTCTGTTGGCCATCTGACTTGGGACGACACTCTGGACTATCTGTTGGCTGAGCCAGCGGTGCCTAAAATTTCACATGGCAAAACATGTGACTTAAACCTGTTTTCATCTCATACCCCACTTTCACTGAAAGCCACTCGCTGTGACTCTGAGACACCCAAGCCACAAATCTGGGAATCACTCTCAACTCCTCATTCCTGACAGTTGATCTATTGCTGAGACCTCTGGATTCCATGTTCTCGATACCTCACTCATTTATTCCCTCCTTCCCACCCACAGTGATGTTTGTCAGAACAACAAAATGCAACTCTGATAGTTTTGTTTTTACACTTAAACTATTAAAATTTCCAGTCACTCCCATCATCTAATGTCTAGACACGGTATGGTCTCTAAGGGTCTCCATGGTTGAACTTCTATCTACACTTCCAGCTGCATCTACATAGCTTCCTATGTCCCAGCTTCCAGCTATATACTACAGACAGTCCCCAAATATGCCTCTTCTCACACTGCTCCTTCCTCTGGTAGTACTCTCTCCTCCCCTCATTTACCTGAAATTAAGATTTTATGATTTACTTTAAGTTAATGCCCTCAATGTACTTCTATCATAGAATGAATAACAACTTTACATTTATTTTGTTTACATATCTGTATCCTCTTCCCTTTCCTCTCACCAGTCTATAATTTCTTCCAAGGTGGGTAATTAGTCTTATTTATTTTTGCATTCCAAGTGTCCAGCACAGCATTGACATTCATAGGTGCTCAATAAATTTGTATTGAAGTAATGAATTAGACACCAACTTAGAAAGCTAGATCTGTTACACAAACCATCTGATCACTATGTGACAGATGTCACAGCCATAGGCTTATCAATCTCTGTATTCTATCCTCTTGTTTTAGAAATATCCCTGTCTTTGCCAATAGACACATGGAAAGATGCTCAGTATCACTCATCACCAGGGAAATGCAAATCAAAACTACAATGAGATATCTCACATCTGTCAGAATGGCTAAAATAAAAAACACGAGAAATAACAAGTTTTGGTTAAGATGTGGAGAAAGGGAACCCTCTTGCACCATTGGTGGGAATGCAAACTGGTGCAGGCATAGTGGAAAACAGTATGGAGGTTCCTTAAAAAATTAAAAATAGAACTACTATACAACCTGTATAGTAATTACGCTACTGGGTATCCGCACCCCCTGCCCAAAATACAAACACACTAATTCAAAGGGATATGTGCATTTATTGCAGCATTATTTGCAATAGCCAAACTATGGAAGCAGCCCAAGTATCTATCAAGAGATAAATGGATAAAGAAGGCACACACACACAGTGGACTATTACTCAGCCATAAAAAAGAATGAAATCTTACCATTTGTAACAACATGGATAGAACTGGAAAGTATAAAAAAAAAAAAAAGAACTGGAAAGTATAATGCTAAACAAAATAAGTCAAAGAAAGACAAATATCAGATGATCTCACTCATATGTGGAACCGAAGAAACCAAACAAATAAGCAAAGGGGAAAAGAAAGAGAAACAAACCAAAAACAGGCTCCTAAACTATAGAGAACAATCCGGTGGTTATCAGAAGGGAGTTGGAGGAGACAGAAATAGTGGATGGGGATTAAAAAGAACATATATCGGGCAACCCGGGTGGCTCAGCGGTTTAGTGCTGCCTTCAGCCCAGGGCCTGATCCTGGAGATCCAAGATCGAGTCCCATGTCGGGCTCCCTGTATGGAGCCTGCTTCTCCTCTTCCTGTGTCTCTGCCTCTCTCTCTCTCCTCTCTGTTTCTCATGAATGAGTAAATAAAATCTTTAGGAAAAAAATTTAAAAAGAGTACCTATCATGATAAAAAAAATAAGATAAAAAAAATACCTTATCTTCTTACAGGAGCATGTCTATGCAGACTACTATGTGAAAAATTTGAGATAAACTTGGCTTTCATTTATCAATGGACAAATTCTTTCTCCAAAAAGTTACTCATGGTTTTCAGAGACAATTCCTGATGAGAGCTAAGAGATTTTTGATAAACATTTCCACAGAGTGAGATAAGCATCTCTACGTAATCAATCCTAAGCCACATTTTCATCTCAGCAAACAACAAAGGCTGCCACTTCCAAAAGGATGCCATGGTTCTACATCCCTTTTCTGTTATAGACATTCTTATTCATCAGATACAAAATACTTATTGTTATAAAATTTATGAAAGTAGATTTCTTTAATATCTACTTTCCATCCACCTAGTTAAACACTAAGGTATGTTTACATGAGATTTAAAGTAATTCTAACTAGAGAGTGGGGCTCCCAGATGGTCAGATCCCTGTCTTGTGTTCCTGGTGCCCAGCACTGGCTTTGACCCCAAATACTCATTGGCCGAGTGGACATATAAATTAATGAGAGCCATAAGGCTAAAGAAAAATACCAACCATAACATGTTTCTTCAATAATTGTCTAGTTGAGAAATTAGAACACACAGTATCTCTGCAATTCCTTTAACGTAAGTGATTCTAATTTTGCTGAACATACTTATATATAAACACCAGAACTGTAAAATGGACAGGAGGGGGTGGGAGTGAGAATCCGTCTCACTCATATTGTGAGCCAAATCCAGCCCTGCTTATATGTTCATTTTCAGGAAAAGGAACAATTTCTTTTTAACTAAGTTCTCATTAGACTTCAACTCTTTTTTATTTCCCCCAAATTTTATTTTGAAAATTTTCAAACCTACAATGATGTTGAAGTAGTATAATGAACACTCATTTATTGTTCACCTAGAGTTACCAATTTTCAGTATCTTGTTATTTTTGCTTTATTTCTTTCTCAAATATCTGTGTGCATTTTATATATACACATATTATATATAATACATACATGTTTTATATATATACATATTATATATATCATATGTATACATATATGTATTTCCATTTCTTCTCAACCAATATAAAATAAGTTACAAACATGATAAGCCCTAAATTCCTCTGTATGTATCTCCTAAGAGCAAGGATAGTGTCCCTTGCAACCATAATATTATCATACTAAATAAATGTAATATTACAAAATAACATTTTAAAATGTAAGTCCACATTCAAATTTCCTTAGTTTCCTTTTCTTTCTAGCTGCTCTGTGTGTGTGTGTACAGGTCTGTGTATGTGGTGTCCAGAATCCAATCAAGGAATACACCTTACTTTTGGTTGCAATGTCTCTTTTTTTTAAAAATGACTTCTCTAGGGGTGCTTGAGTGGCCCAGTTGCTTAAGTGACAGACTCTAGGTTTCTGCTCAGGTCATGCAGGGTCGAGAGATCCAGCCCTGCATCCAACTCCACACTCAGCCCAGAGTCTGCTTGAGATTCTCTTTCTTTCCTCAGCTCCTCCTCCCATGCCTGCATTCATGCATCTGCACACACGTTCTAACAAATAAATTAAATCTTTAAAAATTCTATAAACCTAGGATAGTTCCCCTGTCTTGTATCATCTTTCCTGACATTGATATTTTTGAAGAATCCAGCTAATTGTCTTGAAGATGTCGAAAATTTCATGACCTGGATTTTTCTGATTCTTATTTCATGATTATATTCAGGTTTCACATTCTTTGAAAGAGTAATACCTGGGTGTACTGGGTGATGGTATGTCCATCCCATGGCATCACATCAGGAGACACATCATGTGAATTTATTCCATCACTGGTGCCCTACGTTTGATCTCTTCTTTAACATGGTATCTACCAGATTTATCTATTTTAAAGGTACTTTTCCCTTGTTTGTATTTAACACTTAATCTGTGGTTAATAATTTAAGACTACGGGATTATTTTGTCCCCCCCAAAAAATGTTTACCTAATAAGTTTCATACTCATTGATAATCCTTGCCTGAGTTGGTTATATAGGTAGTTGCGGAATAGTGATTTTTTAAAAAAAAAAATTCTATTATTCCTTTTACATTTATAAACCAGTATTGGTCTGCACAGAACTCCTATTCCCACTCATTAAAAAATATCCTTATGCATTCACACATTCTTGTTTATTCATGGCTATCATACATTAATTTCTCTTGTTTTCTTTATGGATGTTCAGATTGTCCTATGTTTGGCTTGTTGGATCCTCTCTACATAGCTCTTGTACTCTTTTGACAAACACTCTTTGTGTACTCTCTTGCTTTCTGAAACAACAAAACGTTCTAGGCTTCCATTGTATTTTTCCTTGCCCCAGGCATGGAATCACCATGGAATCTCAATAGAGCCTATTTCCTTTAAAAGGATCAAACCGAATTTGGAAACCAAGATCTGTGGTGTGCTTACTACTATAACTTAAAGTCTTAAAAACAGAGAAGATTTCTAGCTTATCTTGTGTCACCAGTGCTTAAGCACATGATCCTGCTCAATGTAGGTGCTCAATAAACACATATGGGATGTTGACAGTCTATGAAATGTACACACTTAGAAAGATTACTATGTATTTTTGGAGGGTATTAGAATTTAGAATATCTTTCATCCACGGGTGTCCAATCACATTTTATGATGTCACATTGGCAATCATAGACTTGGACTTGGAATGGAATCTTAAATGAACTTATTCTTTCCCTTTATGAACATTGACCAAGTCATAAGTGTGCTCTTATTTTTAGGAGCCATTTTTGATAAGGCATCTCTCTCTCTCTCTCTCTCTCTCTCTCATATATATATATATATATGATCTCTCATATATATATATATATATATATATATATATATATATGATACACACACACACACACACACACATACATACAGAGGACCAGATATATATGCAGCAAATATCACAGAAAAGAAATTTGGGATATAGTGTTAAATATTTTTTCCCCAAATTTACGAGTCATACCATTTCAAGGTTGCCCTTTCCTTAGTTGCTTGCTGATTCTCAGTGTGTCCAGATACAAGTGGAAGAGCACTATCCATATTTCTTTGCTCTAAGAAGGGCTGAGTTCTTTAAAATTATTCTGTTTGAACAACTACTGTGGATGGTGTGACTTTGACTCTACTTCTACCAAATGTTGAAAGAGTTTTAAAATAGGAATTAGGCATCTCTTTTGCTCACCCCACTTATTTTTTCCTTAACTAACATCAGTTCCAAGGGGGTGAATCAAATGGCTTACTAGTTTTCTTTTTCTTCTTCTTTCAAAAGCTACAATTTTCCGAAATGGCAGACTGCCATTGAAAGCAGAGTTGTAAGGCGCCTCTCTTGTGGATTTAAGCTGTGGCTGCTGGCTAAAAGCTGAAAGGGCCATTTTTCAAGCAGCACTTAGGTTTTAGGAGCCAACAGGGTCCTAAAATCTGAAGTGTCTCTACTTTTACTGGGGGAAAAAAGTTAATTTTTTTTGAAACCAGGAGAGAGTTGATGTTTTCACTAGTTTTTCTCTTTCACAGCCATCACAATTAAGAAAATCGTTTACCCAAGAGCTTTGACCAGCATACATTGGCACACAATATATTTTCCTGAAAGTGTCACTAGTTGAGAAGCCACCTTCACTATTCCTATTTTAAACCTAGATAGGGATGCTTCAGATATGCATCTTTTATGATTTTGTTTATGTAAATAACATTTTACATCCACCTTCAATAAATAATTATAATGCATATTTAGTTACATGCTTATAAGGGCCTTCTTTTGTAAGTCAACAAAATATACATTGCTCATGTTATAGAAGCATTTTGTTTATATAAGGGAAGGTGCAGTGCATTATGCTAAAGCAACATTTTAAATAATGTTTTTGCTATAATTTATCACCTATAACACTGAAGGTGACCCCCTAGGACTTCCACACCTAATAAAAGGAGAAAAGGAGCTTCAACTTTTTCTAAAGAAAACACAGAGAGGACTCTGATTCTCTGATTCTAGGTGAAATACTCTGATGCCACGCTATAATGGTTGAATGATTTGAAGAAATAACTGAACAAATATGTGATTTATAAATAGCAAACTCCAATAAGTCTTCCTTGACAACTTGGCTATTCCTGGCGCTGATTCCAGGCATTGCCTGTTCAGAGATGGCTCACGGTTAGAAAGCCTTCATTCTTTTTGTTGAGTAATTTTTCTCTCTGGGTTCAAGTTTCTGTTATCAGAAATGGCCCCTTTAATAGGACAGATCCGAGGACTGCTTTTTCTTGACCTTTACCTCTTCATATATGCATAAAATAATTCTTACAGTCCATAGTCAGCACAAATTTATTGATTGCTAATAGGATGCCAGGATGCATAGCGCTCACACTAGGTTGCCTGTTACTTTGAATTTTTTTTTTTTTTTTTTTTACTGCTGCCAGTGAAATTTGCCTCTCTTCTTGCTTCAGCCAGATGCACTTTTGCAACTGCTAGAGGTCAAACCTGCTCATCTAAGAAAAGTTTAGTTTGAGTCTTAATTATAATCTACAGCAGCATTCAGCTAAAGGTGGAATATTTCATCATAATTTGTTAAAAAATGAGATAATGTTTATTAATTATATTCAGTTCATTTAGATCCTTAAAAACAATCTAATGCATGATACGTTTAGATGATTAAAGGAAGATGATTTATTTTTTTTTATTTTATTTTTTTTTATTTTAATTTTTATTTATTTATGATAGTCACACACAGAGAGAGAGAGAGAGGCAGAGACACAGGCAGAGGGAGAAGCAGGCTCCATGCACCGGGAGCCCGACATGGGATTCGATCCCGGGTCTCCAGGATCGCGCCCTGGGCCAAAGGCAGGCGCCAAACCGCTGCGCCACCCAGGGATCCAGGAAGATTATTTAATAAAAACTTGGGTTGGTTTATTTTCTGTGAGGCATAGAAATGATAAGATATGAACATTCCAGGGACCGAAGAAGAAATGTCTAGGGATTATGCCAACTGAAATGCTGTCATTAATGCCCAAAGATATTTGATCAGTTATTCATTTGACATTCTTTGTAAGAAAAAAGAACTGTTATAATTAAAATGCCCATCTACTGATGGTTAATTGCTAATTGATAACTTGTTGGTAAGAAATCGATTAATGAATATGGGCTACAGCTCTTCATAAATTGACTCTTTCAAGATATATTCTCTAGTGAAAAATATGATTTGTTGACCAGTATGCATCATATGATCTCATGTCTGATGTTATCTATATGCACATATAATTATGATCCATATTTTAAATATGAAGTCAGATCTACAATCAGTACATATATGTATGCATCCTTTTCATACACACACATATATGTATATAATGAGTATGTATCATTTTTACATTCAGAGGAAAAAAGCATTTTTTAAATAAAGAGGATTCTTTAGTAATATGGTAAAATACTGACAACACAGAAAACTTAGAGGAAAAAGTCACAAAGCAGCCATATGATGTGATGCCAACATTATAAAAGAAATGTGTGCCCACACATGCATTCAAGCAAGCATAGGGGAAAAAATGAAATAGTCACCAAAATGTGGGAAGTGCCTATTTCTCAGAGAGAGTGTGCTTGTTTTCCTTTTCCTTCCTTTTATTTTCTTCATTATCCTTTTCTTTATATTCCATTCTCTAATAAACATCAACTATTTTGCAATCAAGTACTTTTTAAATTTTTAAATTTTATTTAAAAAAAATTTTTTTTAATTTATTTATGATAATCACAGAGAGAGAGAGAGAGAGAGAGAGAGGCAGAGACACAGGCAGTGGGAGAAGCAGGCTCCATGCACCGGGAGCCCGACGTGGGACTCGATCCCAGGTCTCCAGGATCGCGCCCTGGGCCAAAGGCAGGCGCCAAACCGCTGCGCCACCCAGGGATCCCCCAAGTACGTTTTTTTTTTTTTTAAAGACTGTACATAAGAGAATTTACTGAAATATTGTTTATAATAACTAAAATATGGAAAGATACAGATCAGATAGTTAACATTGCTTACCCTGGATGTGGGTGGGGATAGGGACAGGAGGATAGGAATGGAGATTATATAATGTGTGTATGTGGGGGTAGGGGGCAGAGGGTATGTATATATATGTGTCTGTGTGTGTAACAGAAGACAGGAATGCCGTGAGGCCAGCCTCAGGTATTGTCTTGGATTATGTTCCTAAATACAACATTAGGGACCATGTTGTTGCCATTCTCTTGCTTCAAGGATCAGCTCTGCCAGGAAGTTGTATTTGTATACCTGTTACATACTCGGACATTTCTCTTGGCCTTAATTCCTTCTGCTCTGGCTTCTTCCTTTTTTCCCCCGCTGCCTGTCACAGAGGTCTCAACTGTGCAAATCTTGACACCAATGGCCCTTCCAATTACAAGATGCTTATTATGACAATTTCGTACCACATGGACTCTATCATCTTATGAATTATCATGTGTTACCTATTTCACAAATTTTGGATTTTAAATAAATGAGGACTTATATTAGTCTCCAAATCATCATTTTCCAAACTGTCTTCTACAGAACACTAGTGTATTGAAAGATGTGGACAGTGTTTCTTTAATATGAATGAATATGTCTACTATTTACTTAACAGATAGTTGATATTTCTTAATACACAGGACTAGAGGAAGATCCAACCCTAGCTTTATCATAATTTTCCAGATGGTCATAGACAGGTTCTTCTCTCTCTTTGGTCTCTAGTTGTTCACAACAAAATAACAACTTAAATAACACTCTGAAGTCATATCCACCAGGAATCTACAAATATTCAAGTAATGTCCATAATGAGAGTCTTTAAGTTATTTTCAGATAAAGAAAAATTTTCAAACAGCTAGTTTCCACAAAGCTGCCACAGAGCATACCAAATATCAAATAAGAAAGTCTGATACTTAAAGAATAAGTCCTGGCAGTTAAGTAACCAAAAGAAATCTGAAAAAGGAGTAATCAAAGCAAAATTTTGAGATATTTACACTATTCTTTGAACTTAGACATAATAAGAAATAGCTACTTGGTCAAACTCTTGAATTTTTTGAGAATTATGATGTTTAAAGACAGCATGTCTTTCTTAAGTTCATATACTAATAGTATATATAATTCCATATCCTAAAAACCAACTCAAAAGATCTATCCAGATTTATTCATTCATTAATTTGTTTGTGAATTAGAAATGTGAAGACACCAGAACTGAGCTTGAGTCACAAGTTCTTATACTTGGGAAACCCCATTAAATCCTCTCCACTTTAATTTCTTCATTGGAAGGAGCAACAATGTCAATACCTCGTACAAAGTAGCTGATCAATAATTGGCCGTTTTTTTTTTTTTTAAGACAGATGTTTCTTTAAAAAAATATGAAGAGAAAAAAAAATATGAAGAGATTCAAGATGCACATAATTATGTAAAAGTCTCTATAAACTCATAGAGTGCAGAACCTGTTGGATCAGTGATTTTCAAACTTATTATTTAGTAGTAACTTCTTTAATACATCATCTATTAATATCTTATGTGATACAAATATTTCTTAGATATTCTAAACATTCCTTGGAATAAAACACAATTATAATTTTAACAACTTAACTATAATTTGATCCCTTTCAATGAGATTTTAGTTTTTTATATTTTTTAGAGCAGATCCTTTGCCCAAAAATCATTAAGAATTTCAAAATAGTAATAGCAGAGCATCGAACCAATAGCCAGGGCCTTCTTAGCATGAGGCACAGTATGTCTGTACAGATTCCATGCCCACAAATGCCCAAATCTGAGAGGAAAGCCAAAGACAACAGTAGAAACTGGAAAGCTGTTAAGTGAGGAAATGATACTGTATTGATTAAGAAGAATTTGGAGAGTCCTCTATGCAGGAATGGTTTCCTCTGAGTCCTTCCTTTGGACTATGAGGCAGGCAGAAGTACTTGGAGTCCTCATAGAAAAGGGAAAAGAGAAGCTCAATTCCATGACTGAATGTATGCTCTCTGCTTATTCAAAGTGTCACAAGAAGGCCAACCGATCCCATGGGTGACTGCTGCTCGTGTAAGGAAGGGTAGTCAGTATAAAGATGAAAGGAAATTGTTTGGGATTCGAAAGGAACATTTGTAAGAGCAAGAATGTTGTTATAGTGAAGCCGTTTCTTTTTAATCTAGATGGGAGCTTATAAACATAGACATGAAAAAGAAATGTTATTTAAAAGAAAAAACACTACTATTGAAGAGGTAGGCTACCACATGAAGATACAGTATTATTTCTAAATAACCCAAAGGAATTGTGTTGTCACTTATTCTAGAAGAATGATAATATTGTAAGAAACAGCAGTCTAGAAGTGAGTTCCACTTTCAGCATGACAGTGTCAGGATTTCCAAAGACCCACTCTCTAGTAAAACTGGTGAAAATTATTGTTTTAAAAAGCCAAACAACAGTTAAATTCTCTGGAAAGGGCCTTAAAGTCATATAGCAAGTGAAAAACCATTTATTCCAGAAAATCTATAAAAACTCTGTTAGAACAATGAGAAGTTGACAAGGACTTACTCCATTCTCCCCCACTCTCAGCTCACTGACTGAAACTTTACTCCAGACTGATAGAGCCAGGAACACTGAGCTTCCTTTCCCCTCAGTTCCTAGTCGAAGGCCTATGTTCTTAGGAAGGGGATGCGGCAGGGGAGAAGCAGGATATCAGCATTTCTCAGCATGCCCCCAACTACCACAATTCTGGAGCACCATTTGCTCTGGCCCAAGCTTATAAAATGGAGGTTCTACACTTGGAGAGGCAAGCAAGAAAATCAGAACCTACAGATCTCCTGTCCACGGAGCACTCAGTTCCTAAAGAGAAGATGTAATTAAGAGAAAAGCATGCCATTGTCCCAACCCCCAGCTTCAGAGTCATGGCTCAGAGATTTGGCAGGGATGTGGGAGGGCAGGGGAGAAGAAGCAAGGTGTAAAACAGAGAACTCCATATCTCTTTCCGTAATTGGGAGGATTGGTAAATTCACTGGAGATACAGGCTACACTGTAAGCTTTCTAGTTTTCCGAAGACAGTTGAGGAATAAGACAGCTGGGAGGAGCCCTCCTGAGGTCAGAACAAATCTCAAACCCTAACCACAAGGATTATTCTGTCAAAGGAGCCTGCATTTGATTGGATCCATCTGTGTAACAATTTATGCCAGGGTCATTGTTGAAAACAATGGAGCCTGCAGTGGAGTTAACACCTGGTGTGGTCAGGAAGAGAGTCAGAAAGAAGCTTGTCAAAATCACCATCATCCAAAGGTGACTATGGGCATACCCAAGGCTTCACCTTGAAGAGAAACCTCAGAAGCTTCACAATGTGGATGGAAATAGACTTCACTATAATATTTCAGCCAGTCACTACAAATAAAAAAAATAACAAGCCCTAGTTGAGGGGAAACTAGTACCCAGTGTTGCAATATTAGCTAGAATCTCAAATTTCCAACAACAAAATTATTAGACACGTGAATAATCTGGAAAGTATGAATAATACATTGCAGTGGGGGTGCGGAAGTAGGCAACAGAAACTACTTATCAAGAGTCATCAGATATTGGATTTGACAGATAAAGATTTCAAAGTAGTCATTATAAATATGTTCAATGAGGTAAAGGAAACCATGATTAAAGAATTAAAGGAAAATATAATGATAATGTCACATCAAATAGAAAATATCAATAAAAAGAATCAAGTGGAAATTCTAAGAGTTGTGTCTATGGCAACTGATTTTCTACAAGGGCGCTGAGACCATTCAATGGGTAGAGAGTAGCTTTTTCAGGCGATCCCTGGGTGGCTCAGCGGTTTAACACATGCCTTTGGCCCAGGGTGTGATCTGGAGTCCCAGGATCGGGCTCCCTGCATGGAGCCTGCTTCTCCCTCTGCCTGTCTCTGCCTCTCTCTTTCTCTCTCTGTGACTCTTATGAATAAATAAATAAAATCTTTTTTAAAAAAAAATTAGAAACCATTATGTTTTAAATGATATCATTAAGCAAGTAAAAAGATAATCCAGGAATGGGAGAAAATATTTGCAAATCATATATCTGATAAGGACTGATATCTTACATCTAATCTTTAAAATCAAAAGACAACTCATTTAAAAAAAAAAACAGGCAAGGATATTGGTTCAAAGAAGATATGGCAATAGTCAATGAGCACATGAAACAATGCTTGATATCATTAGTCACCAGAAAAATGCAAATTGAAAGCACAATGAAATACCACTTCATACCCACTAGAATGACTATAATGAAAAAGTCAGATAACAGCAAGTGTTGGTGATGATGTGGGCATACCCCTAGTTATGGGGGATCCTTGAAGCAAGGATTCCCAGTTCCTGGGGAGAGGAGAGCAGACCCACTTTACTGCTTTCCCCCCGGTTGGTCTCTGATCTCGCCAGGCCACCTGCTTTCATGGCCTATGTTAGCAGCCACCCAGCACAAATCAAAAGCCTGAGTTGAGTTTGCTTTCCCTTCATGGAATATAAAAGAATCCTTTTTAATTCATAAGCAATGATCATCAAAATATAGTCTTTCCACCCTCAAACCCTGTGCCTGGGATCCCTTGAAAGCACAATGATACATTTTCAACAGACGTCTTACTCACTAAATGCTGCTTTGACAGCAGTTAGTGAATCAATATAGTCTGGTACAACTTTGAAAAAAACGATAATCTTAGATCAGTGTATCTAGAAACAGTTCAAAAATCAGAAAAGAGAAGAATAAAAGAAATGCCTTTTTCTCATTGCTAGAATCTTCTCTCTAGGTTTCCAAAGTCCAGTTTTTGTTACAGGCTGATCCAGGTTTGAAGAACCAGGATTAACCTCATGACCATGTGAAAAATAAATTTCTGGAGGCAAATTCTTATGCAAGACTGAAAATAAAACCTTCTGGATAAAAATGATTAGTCTGAAAAAGGATTAATTAGTCATCTTGAAGTGGTTGGCAGGTTGTTATGAGAAATGTCAGATTTGTGCAGTCCAAAGAATACAGGAGGGACTTTGTACGTCAGGGAGTAGGATGTGAGTAGGTTTTGTAATATTCCCTCATGATCAGGAGCTGACTGACCAGCAAACCAGTGAGGCTTCTCAACCATGACACCTGCCTTTGCATCACCTTGAGATTGAATGGCTGTTGTACATCAAATACTTACCATGTATCTTGCATGTATCTACTTAATAAAAGTCTAATTTGAACTATCATCTTCTAGAAGTATTTTGAGCAAAACTAGAATATTATGTCAGAGGAGGGGGAAAAAAACCCAAAACTAAGACCTCACAAACTAAAACTTACACTAACGACCTCAGAATTTTCAAGATACACTTGAAAATGAAAATTATTGATGTCAACAAACAAAAAACGACAAAAACATCATCATTGCCAAAATGCTTCTTTTCTTCAATTGTTCATATTGGTTAAGATTATCACCATTCATTCCATTGCCCAAATTGGAAATCCCAACATCATGCTTGGTTCCCTGGCCCCATCTGACCAACCACCTGTTCCTGTAGATTCTACTTTAGTGATCTCCATGTCCATCATTGCTTTCCTAGACCAGACACTCATCCCTCATTCTTCCCTGAGTTATCATTAGGCTGCTCTTTTAATCACAGGATTCCTTCCCCTCCAACTTCCATTTGCCATATGCACCTCATCCCATCATGTCATCATGATGCTTAAAAACCTGCCTACAGTATCCAAACCCCACATGTAAAAAGCTCTTCAAAATCTGCTCCTATTGTGACTTCCCAGTCTTATTTTCCTGTCATCCACCAGCAGCACCCTCTTCTGGCTTGTTCCAGCAGCTTACCCCGCCCGCTCTCCTATAACAAGCCCTGTGTTTTCCTGCCCCCAGGCCTCTTGCCGCTGCCTAATATGATATTTCTCTCTCGCAGTCCCTCTCCCCCCACGCTGAGTCCTACTTCACTTTAGGACTCACCTTACTCATCACTTCTCATTTCCTACCTGCAGTGCCCTCCCAGCCCCCTCCCTCAGGCAGAATTAATTTCCTCCTCATCTGTATTCTCATGGCTTCATACACTTCCTTACTTATCACTTTGTGTTATGGTTATGTCACTTACGTGTCAATAACATTTTTAAAGGAAACTTCTTTCGTATTCTATTTTGGCACTGGGCCTGGTATGGAGTAGATAAAGATTTTGTTGAATGAAACTTCCAGTAAAAACAATTCAGGCATTATGATCTTCGGACCTCAAGTTCTAAAGTTTCTATTAACCAACAGTACAGTAACAGGTAAGAGGTCAAACCTGCTCAGACGGCATAGATTCGAATCATGGTTTATGTCACTCTGAGGGCTTGTCTATCTTCTCTGCGACTCAATCTCCTAAACCACACACTGTTGCTGAAACTACTATCCACTTCAAAGAACTGTTCCTAGGAGTAAATAAAATTACCCACGTCGAGCATGTTCAATAATATCGAGTACATATTAAGTGCTCAACAAATGTTAGCTACATAAAACTTATGTTGTTGTGAAGACTCTGCATTACATATTTTTCTGTCAAACTATAAGACTTCTACTATAATCAGGATTTAAGGGCATTTACCATTAAGATTAGGGTTCTTATAAAACTTTAGATAGGAGTTATCCCTGACAGTAAAAAAAGGAAAAAAATCTTTTTGAGTCAGACAGAACTGGTTTCGACTCCCAACTCAGTCAAAGCCAAGCTCTGCAACCCTCAGCAAGTCATTTAACCTCCTCTAGCTTTGGTTTCCTTACCTCTAAAACAGCTGTTATAATACATAGTCCACAAACCTGTAAGAGATAATATGAGTCTAGTGATGTCTTATAGCCTCGAAAAAATGGCAGTGATTATTACCATGAGATCACCCATCTGTGAAAGAAGCCCACCTTGAAATATGGTCTAAAAGTAGATTGTCGAGAAATGTTTAGAACCGCCAAGTCAGTCAATCTTACTGGGCACTCAGCTATAGGAAAATATGATTGCCTGGGAAAAAAACAGCAATGATTTACTAACAGAATGCGCCAACAGAAGGGTTGTAATCTGCATAGAATGTGAAATTCATGGAAACACCAGATTCAAGATTTTGACAGTGTTTATCCAACTCTGAGTCAGAAAGGAGTAAAAGAGACACTGTGCCTGGAAGATGAGTCACAACAGAAGTATACCCTGTAGAGCAGCAGAGAAAATTCACCAGGATTCACCATGACATCATTAAAATGTCATTCAAAGGAATCCAACCCCAAGCAATATTCCATTTATTAATGCATCCTCCCTTGTACCTTAATTCCAGGAACTGCCATCCTTGAGTGGCAGAAACAAATACCTGGATATTAGAAGGGCATATTCATAGAAATTAAATTATTGCTTTTAATAAAATTAGATGCTTGTCGCTGTTGTTAGCATGAGCTGGACTTGAAGAGCATGAAGACATTGGCCAAAAATCAGGATGCTTCGGTTTCAAACCAGAGGAAATGTTCTCTGGGTAGGAAAACCCCACCATGGGGCACCTGGTGGCTCAGTCATTTAAGCATCTTCCTTTGGCTCAGGTCGTGATCCCAGAACCCTGGGATAGAGCCCCGCAATGGGCTCCCTGCTCAGTGGGGAGTTTGCTCCTCCTTCTCCTTCTGCTCCTCCCCCTGGCTTGTGCACACAGGTGCAGCTCTCGCTCTCTCCCTCTCTCAAATAAATAAATAAAATCTTTAGAAAGAAAAAGAAAGAAGAAAGAAAGAAAGAAAGAAAGAAAGAAAGAAAGAAAGAAAGAAAGAAAGAAAGAAAGGACAACTCTACCATACAACTGTTTCCCTAAGAAAACCTGTCCAGCTGGCCAGCCCACTTAGCTCCCAGACAGCTCTACTCTGACAGCATGTCTCTAACATCAACCACTAAAGTGTAGTATGAATGACTCAGTTTGATGATTTTCAACCCTAAAAAGGACAGTCATAAGATGCCTTTCTCTTTCTCACACATAGAACAAGAAGACTTTCCGAAGAATATCAGGTATCTTGCCGAAGTCCATACATCAAGTTTTAAAAGAACAGGGTTGAAAATCCTTTGTACCATCCTACACTGATGCTATCTCAAGCCCACTTTTATATGGATAGTCATTTTCCCATATAAAATATTATTTACTATTGCTGACAGGCCAATACTAGGAAACGTTACATGAATAATGCCTCAACAGGTAGATTAGTCTTGGTATACTCTACACATGTCATAAAGTAACCTACATGCCCCTAAAACTTGGGCTAGTAAAATAAAAGGAAGGCTATCCTTTATCTTTCCAGTCTGGTCCTTACTGAGATGTTTCTAACAAGTCACCCACAAAAGGTGT
This sequence comes from Canis lupus familiaris, assembly GCF_011100685.1. NCBI lineage: Eukaryota > Metazoa > Chordata > Mammalia > Carnivora > Canidae > Canis > Canis lupus. The sequence continues at coordinate 4,623,588 of NC_049228.1, forward strand.
TTTAAAGTTGTTTAAGTGAAAATGGAATCTAGCATTCTATTTTTAAAATGTAATAAAATCAACACCACCAAACACAAGCTAAATGCTTCCCAAGTATTTTAAATCAAAGAATTACAGGGAGTTTCACAGTTTGCTTCTTGGTTAAGGATGGCATCTCAAAATATGGACCATTGGTTTTGAAAAGCTTTGCAGCAACACAAATCCAGGAGCCAAAAGGCATGCAAAACTGGGAAAAGAAAAGTGAGCCCTAAATCTTTATTTCCAAAATCTATTAAATTCAAACATATATCCTCTTACGGAAAGAGAAAGACACTCCCCTCCCCACTTTTCTCTTAAAACGAAGGATGTGTGAAGTATTACAGCCCCCAGAGAGCAATATTTGACTCACAACAGACTACATGGTTTCACACCTTTGTTACTACACTAATCCAAACAGATGCAGAAACACACAGCCACTCGGTACAGTTTCTAGGTTACTCATCAAAGTCAGACATCTTCCCTAAAAATGCAAATTTCCCTTCTGCTTATCTGCTTATTTTCTACCGTGGAAATATGCCACTTAATGGGCCTGCGGTCAGATTTCTTGGAAATCTTTTGTCCTGCGATTTCCTCATATATTTTTAAACCTAACGAAACAGACACGTTTAAATAAATATTTGCTAAATTGGCGTTACCGTGATCAGAGATGAAAGAGACAGGAACTCCACGTTAGTACCGCCCGGGATTTCCAGCACTGCACCGAGGGGCCCCCCCACCCCCCCACCCCCAGGCACCCAGACCCCCTCTGCGGCGGGGGCAGCACAGTGATGCACCCGGGAGAAGAGCCAGAGGATGGCCTACGGTCCCCCCAAGACGGCGGGGTGAGCAGGGGGCAGGTCCACCAGCGGAGGGGGGTACGGGAAAGAGGCAGAGGCACACACCCAGGCCTAGAGAGGGGCCGGGAGAGGTTCCCGCATCATGCCACCCCCCTTGCCGTCCCCCCACTTGCAGTCCCCCCAGTCCCCCCAGTCCCCCACTTGCAGTCCCCCACTTGCAGTCCCCCACTTGCAGTCCCCCCAGTCCCCCCTCCCAGTCCCCCCACTTGCAGTCCCCCACTTGTAGTCCCCCACTTGCAGTCCCCCACTTGTAGTCTCCCACTTGCAGTCCCCCCACTTGCAGTCCCCCACTTGCAGTCCCCCCTCTCAATCCCCCCCACCCCTCCACCCCTGTGGGCAGGTTTGAGTGAGTCGTGCCCTGGTCTACTCCGGCTCCGCCCACCTGCCTCTCCCAGGTCCTCCCAGGTCCTCCCAGGTCCCTAACCCCTGCTGCCTTCTCCCCACCTGCACCGCAGCGTGTTCCTTCCTTCTCCCCAGCCACATCCTTCTCGCAGTTTCCGGGCAGAAGCCTCTCAACATATTCCAGCAGGTGTGTCTGTTGCCCCCGCAAATGAATCAGTCTGTGTTCTTGCTTCACTCTCGAATCTGGGACTCGTAGGCCCCTTGGTGAAAAGATATTTCCTTTTAAAGTCTAGTTGCAGGGATGGGGGGAGGGGGGCTCAGTGGTTTAGCACCTGCCTTTGGCCCAGGGCGTGACCCCAGGGTCTCGGGATCGAGTCTCACGTTGGGCTCCCTGCATGGAGCCTGCTTCTCCCTCGGCCTGTGTCCCTGCCTCTCTCTCTCCCAGTGTCTCTCATTAATAAATAAAAATATATATATTAAAATTTAAAAGATAATTTTTAAAAAAGTCTACTTGCTGTCATCAGAACCAGAAACGTGCAACCCACAGACTATGACCACCGGCTGCAGCACCCACCAGGCCTTCAAGCTGCTTCGCCTTCACTTGGATTCCGGGTGAGTACATCTGGGGTGCTTGTTTCCGGGCTTGAAAAAAAAAAAAAAAAAAAAAAAAGTAAAGAAAGCAAAGACCTTCTATCTGACTTCCCATATTTTTTGATTTAGCACATTTACCTGCCAAAAAGCCCAAGGCCCGAAAACCCAAATGAGGCCTTGTAATAATAGTTTGTCCTCAGAACAAACTTCCCCTCAAGAGCACCTGCGTCAACGGGTTCACTGCATAACGAATGCCCCTAACAACCTGCGCTTCCTCAGATTCCTGCAAAACCAGAGAAGAGGATTGTGCTGGAAGCCGGCAACCAGAAGGTTCTGAGCACGGTTCAGGCCCATGCAGAGAATCAGCAGAGACAGCTCCCACCCCTGACATCATATGGATATTTTTTATCAATATAGTAATTAAAAATTGAGTTTTGGAAATTTGAATCTTTTATGAGAGGTGAGGCTCACAGGTTTTCCTAATGAGACTTTGTGGTATTCTCAAAAATACACATGAAGGTCATGAAGGGCCTCTTGGGTTTTGTTTTTTTTTTCAATATAGAGGAATGAGACATTTCGTGTCCATTCACTACGATGAACCTTCTCACAGGGCTTTTACCATGAGAGATCTTCCTCTGCCTCCTGCCAGGTGATACTTCGGAGACACCAAACTCTAACTGGCAACTGCCTTCCAGTTTAAGGGTTACTAAACAGTTGATTTTGACCCATTCTTCTCTCCCCTAAAGGAAAAAAATAAAATTAAAGCGCACGGGCTTCCAATTCAATCCAAGTGTTTTACGAAAACTATAACCTGGAGACTTCTAGACCAGACAGAGGGCTGAATTAGCTCGGTGGCGGCATTTCCCCTCCCAGGTGTCCACATCTGTTGGGAGAAAGTGAGGCGATCTGAACCGGGATGTCTGGAAGATGCTTCCAGGCGTATGGTTTGATGATGAAGAACTTCCAGAGATGCGCTAACAGTTTGATTTGCCTGCCCCCCTGTTGGTGGAAACAGTCACAAATAGAAGTCAGGGGAGCGCTTTATTTAAAACTCATAGTAGTAAAAAAAAAATAAAAAAAAAATAAAATAAAACTCATAGTAGTTAATGGATTTTACCTGTAAAGCTGGATTTGGGGGATTCAGGCCATGAGACGCAGTCTCCATCAGCAGGCCCTCCCTGTCTGGTCTCCTCCTCCCGTCAGGCCAGCTCGCCTCCCCCGGGCCCAGGGCTCCAGCAATGCCTCAGGAGTCTAGGGAACCCCAATCTGTGGATCCTGCCCCCTTTGCAAGGGCCCCGGCCCCTCCGTGTCATCACTCTTCCCCCCGTAGCCACTCAGCTCGCCTTGTCCAGCACCATCATTGCTCCCTTGGTTAGGCCTTGGCTCCCAGGGCCCCCTCGAATTCGTCTTCCATCCTTGGCAAAACTCCAGCTCCTGCCTAATCTGGGCCTGCACCTGCTCAGCTGACTGTGGCTGCAGAGCCCGGCTGGGCTCTGGTGAAATTGGCCACCAGGACCTTCAAGGGCCCACCCCCCCACAGCTGGCAGGCCTGGCCCTTGCTCCGGAGCTGCTTTTCATCAAACCTCCAACACCTCCTCACCTATTGTCTCTCCCAGCTTGTCACCTTGCTTCCTTTTCCACTGAGAAAACAGAACTAATCAGTAGAGCATTCTAACCGACCCCCCATTTCACCATCACATCAACTCACCCCTTGTATCTGTGCTACAGACTCTGCCTTTTCCTTATTATTTCGAAGAAACTGCCTATGTCCCTGGGGGCCACTCAATCCCCGCTCACCTACTGGAGAATATTCACGCCAACAAACTTCCCCCTCCCCACTGCTCCCATGTTTCCCATCTCTGCCACACGCCCCCCCACAAACACATACAACGCCATCTCTTCCATCCTCACTTACTCAACACCCCCATTGAAAACCTAGTGAGTACCTCGAACTTAACTCTTCTAAATCCAAGCTCCTGGTGTCCTAACCCCCCACCCCACACCTTTCCTCTCATAGCTTTTCCGTTGCCAATGGTATCTCCATTTTTCTAGTTGTTGAGATTAAAGTTTTTTGAGTCGGTCTTAATTCCTTTCCTTCATGGCCCCCTGCCAATCTGTCAACAAATCTGTTTTCATCTTACTTTAAAAGGCATCCAAATCGGATTGCTTCTTGCCACCACCATTGCTCCAGTCTGCCTAAACCCACCGTTTCTCAACTGGTCTGTCACAGTGGTCTCCTGACAAGCCTCCCAGCTCCCTTCAGGTTGTTTTTCAACATAACAGAGCAAGTGATCATGTTAAAACATTAGACATAGTGCGTCACACCTCACCTGCGAGGCCTCCGATGGCTTCCCATCTCACAGAGTTAAAACTAGAGTCCAGTGAATCCCCTTCAAGACCCTAATGATTGGCATCCCCTCCACACAGGAGGGCCTCCTTTCTGTGCTTCCTGTTCCTGCCAGGCTGGCCTCCTTTCTGTGCTTCCAGCACACTCCGGCCACTCAGGCCAGGAACTGCCTTTCCCCAGTTAGCCCTGTGGCCCCTTTCCTTTCCCCATTTCTGGTCTTTATTCAAGCTCGGCAAGCTCAGCATTCTGAAATTCCAACTCCTCCCCCTTTGCTGTATTCCTCTCCACAGCATCATCAGCACCAACACTATTTCTCTAGAGATCTTAGGTCTGTGGTTATGCTGTCTTTCCCCATAACAGCCAATGAGCTGGAACACAAGCCTCACGAAGGCAGGGTCTTTGCTCGCTGCTTGCTTCCCAGCACCTGGAGCAGTGCCCACCACACGTAAGCCCTGGAAAGCTGTTCTGCAAATAAAGGGCTGTGTTAGGTGATACCACTCTAGTTTGCGGTGCATCTCTCTCTGAGGTGGTGCCTCTGTCTTGCCTTTAAAGCAAGAACGGTGAAACGTCACTCTCACCATCTCTTCTCTTTGGATGGATATAATTATGCTTTTCCTTCCTGATATGATCATTGTGGGCCAATTCAATGTTCAAGTATGTTGCAACGTCTCATTTGCCAAAACAAAGCAAAAACACAACCTAGTAATGGAGTCTCAGGCTTCTAGTCATGATCTGATTCTGATTCCTTTTTCTTTTTTTTTTTTTGATTCCTTAGTAGTAAACAGGTGGCCCAAGATCTGCAAGTGGCCTTTCTTACTCCATCCATCCATCTGCTAAGATGTGCTGGGCTCGGGCACAAAGATGCAGCCCACAAAGCCCACAGAAGAACACTGTCCCCTGGGTTTAAGAAGCTTGAGATCTTAGAGAGGAGAAAAGACTTACACAGAGCATAGCAGCGAAAGTGATCCAAGACAGGATGACAGAGGGCAGTGGCAAATTCGGTGTCACAGACGGCGCGGGCCATAGAAGTACAGCGATTTCTGTGCAGTTTCAACTGCAGGAAGGCTCTCGGTGGCATTTCTAGGTAGGGAAGGCACGTTGGTTTTTATGACCTCAGTCAACTGATCAAATCTGCCACGTGAATTTGAAGAACAAACCGATAGAAAACAGCCCCGATGAGGATTCCAGAAACATCCCACACCACCACTTGGTGTTAACCAGGGAGGAACGGGGAACCCCTCTCTGGACACCGGGAGGCTTTAGGAAGGAGAAGGGGCTGGCGACAGGGAAGGATGCTCTCGGTTGTACATGCAGTGTGTTTTAAATCAGGACAAAATTGTCAGTCCCCAGAGGGAATTGACACAGGAGGCAAACTGTTATCTTGTAAAGTAAATGTGTGAGAGGGCAAAATGTTTCCTTAAATATTGCTTTCACACTTGTGAACGGGCAGTGGAGTTTTTAAGGTCTTTCGGAGGAAAAAAGTGTTTTTTCCTGCCTAATTTACTGGAATGAATGCAAAACATTTGGCAAATTCCGTAGCATAATGTTTACTGCGTAACCTATATGAACATAGGAAATAAAATGCTACAATTATCTGGCTATTTTGTTAAAAGAATCCTCGCCTTATTTAGTTTGATTCTCTATCTACCGAGGGTTCATTACACAGAGGAAATGATGCAAATTTTTTGATCTTTCACTATACTGAGAAAAATACCATGTGTTCAAAGTGACCTGTTCTAAAGCCAAGAGCTCCCCCCACCCCATGTGTAAGTCCAACAGCTGTGTTTCTAAAGATATGAATGACAAGCGGGCTGTGTCGGGCTTGACACCCTGTCGCCCGGTTGTGGTTACGAGTGAACGTTTGCCCCATTTCCAGGCACCGTACTTCCCTATGACCTGAGTCCTCGTGTCCCGAGCAGCACCCATCCTACAGGAGCCCTGGGTACTTAGCAATTTATCTCTGAAAACGGTTTGATGCAACAATCGCTGAGGAATCTCCTTAGATAATAGTGAGGTTTTTAGCACCTTTCACAAAAAAAAAAGTAGAATCTTAATGGGTTATGAAAACTTGTACCAGGATCTGTTTTTATCACCTAAGAACCAAGCATTACAAACACTTTGCCACTTTTATCCCTACAACGGGGCCCTATCGGCACCATATTAGAGATTGTAGGGATAGAATGGAACATGCGGTAGTGTACGACACCCTCTGCCTTCCAGGAGGAACCTTTGGTTGTCCCCAGGACCATCGTTCCCCCATCAGGGAGGCAGCCAGTAGCGACTGCAAAGTCAGTATAGACATAATTTGGCGCCCTCCACGCACACACGTTACTAGCCCACCGTTTCCTATATTAGGCTGCTCTCAGGGCTCAAAGCCTTCTCCTTTCTCTCCACTTCCTGCCTCATTGTATGTTCCTCCTTTCCATGGATCCTAGGTTCCAGCGTGTTCTCTGCACCTCCAGGTACAGGCTGTACTTCCGCTCCTCATCACTGAAATCCTAGCCAGCCCTCTTTCACATATTTTTCATCCTGCCCCACCCTGAGAATTCAACTCCTCAACCCTTCCTAAATTCCTGCAAAGCCAATTTTAGATCCTATCAACTATTTTCATAATCATTTCAGCCTGAAACGGTTCTTCTTTTTCATAAACACCCCATGGCCGTAAAATTGATGGAGCAATCAACAATAGATAATACACCATGGCGTGTCTTTTTGATTCCTAGCTCCCACGATTTTTAAATACTATGTTGTTGTTTGTTTTTGTTTCTGTTAACTCAAGTTTCTCTTATCTACTGCTTGTGCCTGGACAAAATCGTAAACTTCTTGAAGACGAGAACCAGGTCTCAATCGTGTATTTAATTCCCTAAAGCAATAGTCCTCAAATTGTGGTTTCCTGGGCCAGCAACATGAGCCTCAGCTTGGAACTTGTTAGAAATGTAAATTCTTATGTGACACCCAAGACCTACTGAATCAGAAATTCTGGAGTTGAGGCCCACCAATCTATGCTTTAACAAGCCTTCAGGTTATTCTGATGCTAAAGTTTAAGAACCAGTGCCCTAGAGCATTGAAAACAGTGCCCTGAACATACTATTATTTATTCAATCCACATTCACTCAATAAATATTTATGGAGTGCCTACTACATGCCGGGTATTTTGCTAGGGATATAGTGCACGAGCAGAAATGGCCCTGCCCTCATGAGTTTGTAGGCTACTTAGGAAGGCAGACATAATTAAGTAATCTCACAAATAAATATAAAATGGCAGCTGTCATAAGTTGTATAAAGGAAAAGCACATGAGGCTATGAAACCTTATAGTAGAGAATTGATCTTGTCTAATCTGTGCTGCTGAAAAAGTGTCACGTAAGCTAGAAATGAAGGATGAATGTGTGTCTAACAGGTGCAGAGCGACTGATGCACATTCCAGACTGAGGGAACAGCATGTGCGCAAAGGCCTGTGTTGGGGGGAATGTGGCCCCTGTGGCCGGAGCACAGAAAGTCAGGAAGAGTGTGATGAAAGATGGACCTTCCATCCCAAGTTAAAAGCCAGTCTTTTTTTTTTTTTTTTTTTTAAAGAAGCAATTTAAGGAAGTCTAAACCAGGAAGACCAATGGGATGAGGATGGGGACATGATTAGACTTATCTCAAGCAGATCGCACAGTATGGGACATGAATTGAAGGAAGTACGAGTAGCTGTGGAGGAACCAGTTAAGAATTTTCGCTGTCATCCAAGAAAGGAAACACATAAGCTTAGACCACAGAGGTGGCAATGGTGGAGATGGATTTGAAAAAAATTTGGGGGTAAAAATTGATAGAATGTGATGATGGGTTGGATATGAGAGATGAAGAAAGCTAAGTGTTGTGGATTGCTCTAGGGTTTCTGGCTTGCATAATGGGTAAATGGTGGTGCCAGTCCCTAAAATTAAAAAAAAAACAAACAAACAAAAAAACAATGAGACTGGGTGACAAATGAGAAAGAAGAGGAATAAATTGCTTCATATGACCCTGAAAACACAGAGAAGAAGGACCCATATATGGAAGAACTGTATATAGGTTACATAAGCCTCCTAGGCTGTGACAGGAGAGAAGAGAGCTGGCATCCTGATGCGGCGAGGTCTGTATGGTTTAGTGTGAGTTGATGTAGTCCTGTCTGATAGTTTATATTTCCTAAGAAATAAACCAGGTCATCCTCCTACAAAGAGTGAGATGTGCAGCTGGGTGGTGTCATGGAGGAGATGATGTCAGAGGTTTGACAAGAGTGGAGTAGATCTGAATTGTTGCAGAGGGTAAGAGACTCGTGCATCAGAGGAATACTTGGCCTACCAGGAAATATTGAGGTCTCCGTTGTGAATTTATCACAAAATCTATCTGACCTACTGTGCAAATCTCTCCTGCAGAGCTCAGCTCTTTTATTGTGGTCGTGAAGAAAAAAAAATGCATAGGGAGGCTCAACCAAGGCTGAATGTTTGTCGCTCAAATGTGAGGAAAAGATGGAACAAGAGAACTTAGAGTATTAGCTAAAGTGGATGGATGAGTGAATGAGTGAGTGAATGATAAGTGATGAAAGAATTCTCTTCCGTAAATAGTTTAAACTTAGTTTCTTGAACATTCATGTATGAAAATAACCATAGCCAGACCACATTACATGTGCTTGTATATCATACTAACCTTGCTTGAAGGCAGCCCTCGTCTGACTATTCCAACATTCACTTAGGATTTTGGCTGTCACCTCCCCTCTTCATATATTCCATCTGATGAGCCAAAATTGCAGTGAGCTAGACTTTGACATCAGGGGCTGACCCTGGGGAAAGGTTCCAGGATCTCATTACTGGTGACCTGATTGGGAATGAAAGGGCCAGAGTTATGCCTGTGGCATTGATAAAAGCCACCACGTCCTTTCTCATGCTGCCTGTATTCCAGCAGGGGTTGAAACTGGCCTCCATCGGCCTCACCTAGGTGATACGTATCCTCATTCTGAGACAAAAACAGGAATATGGCCCTGGAAAAGTTAGAAAGAATGAATAAAGGGAAGGGAAGGAAGGAGAGAAGGAAGGAAGGAAGGAAGGAAGGAAGGAAGGAAGGAAGGAAGGAAGGAAGGAAGGAAGGAAGGAAGGAAGGAAGGAAGGAAGGAGATCAGGAAATCAGTAGGCCAGAAATCATATGAAAAATCATTAAGAAGTTTCATGAAAATAAAGTTACATGAAAGTACAAAAATTCAAGTTTTTTGTATACTCAGTTCTTCCATCCTTTTCCTTTCTCTGATTTCTGCATTGTGAATATCTAAGCGAAGAATTATTTTTAAAGACAAACCAAAAATAAATAAATAAATATAAAAAAAAATAAAGACAAACCAAAAAGACTCCTTACTCTGGGAAACAAACAAAAGATTGCAGAAGGGGAGGTGGGTGCGGGGATAGGGTAACTGGGTGACGGGCATTAAGGAGGGCACATGATGAGATGAGCACTGGGTGTTATACTACATATTGGCACGTTGGATTTAAATAAAATGTAAACGTTTTTAAAAAGAATTATTTTTAAGAGAGAGGGAAAGAAGTAATGAGGCATTTCCAAGTAGATGCACAAATTTGGGGGGCATTCAGCACTCACAGCTTCCAGACTCTGCAACAACCATCACAAACTGGGCCCTCATTTCATGCCCATTGTGCTCTGCCGATACAGATCACGCAGTGATCCGGGCACATCCTGACTCTTTCTCAAGAGTAGAAACACCACGGGGTAGGGTTATTCAGACAAAAACGTCATCCTCCTTTTCTATGAGTGTCTCCCTGCCTCAGTGACCATGACACCTGTTCTCCCTACACCCTTGATGGAATACAAAAGGGTGGTGGGTGTTACCTCTTTTCTCAAATCTTGGATCTCTGGTATTGCTTGCCACCCTCGTCTCAGTCTCCAAACCTCTCCTTCATCCCTACATTTCATTTCTACTCCCTGGAGATCTAATAATTATCCTACCATTTTGTTCTTATACAGATTTCCTGAAGAATGCCCTTCACTGAAACAAAACTCAGACAAATAGTTCCATGAAAGGAAATCATGCCATAACTTCCAAAATCAAAATGTAAGAACTCAAAGAGTACTACAGGTATTAGAGGATGATCACTTTTCAAATTCCTGGTGCGCCTTCATGTAACCAAAGGAGGACGGAAGAGCAGAAATTTCAAGAGGGAAACAACAGCAATTACCTTGCGTGAGAAGGAAATTTCGCTATTTTAATAACCTTTTAGAACATCTGTTCTCAAACTTTAGGTCTTACCCTTAGACTTTATTTATTTATTTATTTGGGAGAGAGAGTATAAGTGGAGGGAGGGAGGGGCAGAGGGACAAGCAGACTCCCCACTGAGTGTGTAGCCCAATGCAGGGCTCGACTCAGGGCTCCATCTCAGGACCCTGAAATCATGACCTGAGCTGAAGTGAGACACAACCGACTGAGCCACCCAGGTGGCCCTCACTCTTAGACTCTTAATATTTGCTGAGGACCCCAAAGAACTTTGGTTTTTGCAGGTTATTTACATCAATATTTACTTTATTATAAATTAAATGGATTCTCATAACTGCTTCTGTTTTCAATCTGTAACAATGAGTTGTTTTGCTTACAGTATATGAAGAAAATTCAGCATCATTAGGGTATGTAATTGGAAAAAAGAGGAATATTTTAACTACCTTTCAGATCGTTGTGAATAGCCTGACAATACCAAACCTTGACAATGGTAGTTTCTTCAAGGTTAGCGGCAATATGGAATCTGGAAGCATGACCATGAACTTCTCGTACTCTCTACACTCATGAGAGAATAAGAGTGAGGTTGGCAAGTCACATCTTGTATTATTATGCAAATAATGATGACTTTGTGGAAGCGCTGAGACCCCTTTGGGAACCTAGCACCATACTTTGAGAACTGTTGTTTTAGAATCTCCACAAGGAAATCGCATGAGTCCAACATGGAATGGATAGATTGAACTGTAGCATAAGGCACCGCATATTATCACCTCCATCTCTGAAGGACATGTTTTTCGATGACTGGAAGCTATAATAGGATTGTGAAGCATTAAAGTCAAAAGGAACATCGAGAGATCATCCCATTCAGATCACTTCTTTTTAAGATGAGGGAACTGTTAAAGGAGGCCAGGGCTAAGTTAATGGTAAACCTGAAGCCACTCTGGTGTTTTAGGAGAGACAGACAGACACACAATCCATCTCCCTTGTGGATTGTAGAAAGAATACTAGGAAACTTAATTGTGTGGAGTATTTTTTTTAATAAATTTATTTTTTATTGGTGTTCAATTTGCCAACATATAGAATAACACCCAGTGCTCATCCCGTCAAGTGCCCACCTCAGTGCCTGTCACCCAACCCAGTCACCCCCACCCCCCGCCCACCTCCCCTTCCCCCACCCCTAGTTCGTTTCCCAGAGTTAGGAGTCTCTCATGTTCTGTCTCCCTTTCTGATATTACTTCTCGGCCTTTTGGCTAAGATCATGTGTGGAGTATTTTTATTGACTCAGCTACTCTTATCCCACAGCCCAGTGAGAAAACAACATACCCTGGTGTTACTATAATTCTTTAAATCCCAGAGGAACAAAAATCCTCCTTTTAAAAAAATTCATATCGTTTTCCAGCCATACCCATTGGTATATGTCTGATCTTTGTAAAGGAAGCCATCTTAGAGCTCCGAATGACAGGCAATGTAAAGGAAAAATATGAGAAAAAAATGAAGAACAGCCTTTTATTATCATTATAGTCTCTGAAAATACTGTCCTTGGACTTGTATAGTCCACAACCTGTGTAGCCATACGTGGCATCCCTGTCTAAGCTTCCAACAATGACAAAATGTTTCTGAAAAAGCACGATGCAAAAAAATAAAAATAAATAAGTAATAAATAAAATAAAATAAAATAAAAGAATTAAAAAGCATGATGCAAAATTACACCTTCTAGTTGATCACAATGGTGTGAAAACATAGCCTTCCTGTACGGTTTGTCCAGCAGAGACCCGTTCCCTGTCTTGCCTCTCTGAGCCTGTTAACCCCCCATATTCGAGCGAACAACCACATCACGCTATTGGCTTATATTGAGTCCACCTTGATCTAAAACCAATCAAGTTTCTTTCACATTTGCTGCTGCTTAGTCACGTTCCATCCTCCCATCCCTTTCTCCCCACACTCTCCCCACCACCCCAGGGTCTAAGCGTTTTCAAGCAGTGTTTTACCAAATCACAGAGGCTCTGGAGAGAGGTGGCAAGAACTTCCACTCCCACTTCAACCAGAACAGATTTTACCTTACATATAAGAATTCTTGTAAGATTTTATTTCATGGAAGTATTGTATGGTAAAATAAATGTAAACATCACCACCATAGATTCTAATTGTGCAGGACAATTTTAGGGCCTACGTGAGTAAAAACCAGCCTTCCAATCTCAAAGTATCTTTTCAATTCTGATTTTTCCATCCACTGTATTTTCTGTCCCTCCCAGCTTTGTGCCATCTGCAAGTGTGATTAGCTTGACAGCTCTGTCCTCGAACTAATTCCATAATATAAATGTTGAAAAGCACAGAGTCTCTGAAAAAGCCCCTGGCCACCTCCCTCGGGGTCTATTAATTCATTCATTGGTACTCTCTGGGACTGGGTCTTTTAAATCAGTTATCAATCTCCATAGCTATATAGAGTGGCTCTCCCACCTCGAGCCCAAATTAAGATTCAAATACGTTGACTCATGTCTGGCAAAAGGGACAGGGCTGAGAAGAGTAGATTTGTAGGAGTTAGGTGTCTGAGGACTTTTGTTTGGGGCTGAGGGAGGAAGGAGGGTTGGGAACAGATCCCTGGACATGAACGGTGGGTGATAGGAAAATGGTATTTCTCCCACACACAGTCCTGTGAGCTGGTATGGAAGTCAGGGGAAAGAAGGGACCACAGGCAGATATTGAGGGGACAACTGTGGCAAGGGGGTTCTCACAGCACTACTCAGGTGCCAAGTGACAAAGCGCACCAGTGAGTGAGAGAGAAGGCATTCTCCTCCTTTGGGAAGATTCGGGAAGTAGCACCTTTGGCACAAATGTCACATGCCCATGGTGGCCATGCTTGCTCAGCTTAAAAAGCAGAAGACACCCAAGGAAACCAGAACAGAAGGGGAGAACATGAGGACACCTCCTATGATGTACCCAACGGACTGATAAATTAGGATGTCTAAAACATCCCTGAGGACTCCCAGATGTTTCCAGGATGGGGTGGTTAAGAGCTCAGTGGAAGTCCTTTAGAAGCACAATGCGGGGAAACATTGAAATTTAAATATTTGAAGTTAACAAGATGCTTCCATAGCCCCAGACCGAGGAGGCCTGGATGGATGCAGAAATATTCGTTTTATTATTCAGTACACATTTGGCTGCAAAGGATATTAATATTTTATTGAACCCCCAATTTTTTGCTAGTCTTTGCTACTTTCTGAAAGATTCCTGACAGTTGTCGGGATGAGTTTTGTGGAAGAAAAACACTTTTATATAATTGCCATCGCGCCATCATTCCTGCCTTCCCGAGCTGCTGCACCCTTATCAACGTAAAGAAATGTCCCCATCACAGAAGTTATGGAAGAAATAGTGGGGCTGAGTGGGATCCCAACAAAGGCTGGCGATGAATGTTTATCAAAGAAAGTATCTAAGCCTGTGTTTTGTTCCCAAATTTACGTGATTGCTTGAGAATAACTATGAAATAACAGATTTCTGAGACCTCTTGCATGGAGTAAGGGTGGGATGAGACCGTCCCCCCTTCTTTTAGCAAGCCCTCCAAGTCAGCCTTAGGATCAGCTAAGTTTTAGAAACAGGGTGGCCTTTCTTTTTTGACAGATGTTGAAACTGATACCATCTCTGTTCAAGTGATTTATTCAAGGTCACACACTCACTTAACATTTCCCTCCCTCCGATTACCACAGAGAATCAGTTTTGTTTCTCTCTGCACTTTTATCAAATCCTGTAACAGATCTTAGGACTGGATCAAAAATGCTGGCTTCTGCAGTGAGCCCCTAGAGCCCCTAGACCGCATGGCAAGGCCCGGGGTTGCTGTGTCCAATGGGGTCGGAGACAATGATAGAACTACAACTTTCCATTATGCCTTTTTCTCTCCACCAGAACAAGCCCCACTCTTACCTGTTTTATATATTCAGTTCTGTGAAAAAAGCTCAGCCAGAAAGCTTCTCATGCCTAAAAGAATTTGAGAGCAACTAATCTAAAATATTCCCATCTGCAAAGTTGATCATACTTAAAAAGTGTGGGTGACCTATCATTGGCGACCTCAGTGGCTCAATTGGTTGAGCATCGGACTCTTAGTCTCAGCTCAGGTAGTGATCTTGGGGCGGTGGGATCGAGCCCCATGGGGGCTCTGCGCTCAGCACAGAGTCTGCTGGAAATTCTCTCCCTCTCCCTCTTTCCCCTGCTCCTCAACCTGCTCTCTGGCTCTTTCTCTCTCTCTAAATTAAATAAATAAAATCTTTAAAAAGAAGAAATTTCACCTATCTCAAAAAAAGAGAACTGCTTCAGAGTCTCTTATTTCAATATTAATTAACCCTTGTTGCTAATAACACCTACATGTATTCCTCTAAAGGTCATATTTACTTTATTAATGGAAAGACGGCCAACAGTATGCTGGTTAGCATTTATGTCAAAAAGTTCATGCTTAATGAGGGCTATTCACATAGATTTGGTAGAGGAAATTAATATCTGTTTTCTATTGTGAAGAATACCAAAACCAACAATCATCCTTGGAAAATAGTAGGATCCATGAACACCCATGAGCTATAGCCTGTTGGGGAAAAAAAGCCAACATGCTACCTTCTCTAACACGGGAGTTCTCAACCAGAATGATGTAGTTTGTGGAAGCTAGGCTGTGAATACCACAAAAGTTTGATGCCAAATTTCGATGTATGTGTAAAATTTGTTTTTGCTCTGCATTTATATACTGATAAGATAATGCTATTCGTTAGAGAGGTTTGTGAAGCCAGATACACTTGGTGCCAGTAAAAGGAGAAAATGTAGCTTAACACTAATCTGGCACCAAAAAAATATTTATGCTTCTTGAAATGCAAAAGTTGCCTTGTGACTATATTTAAAAAGTCTGGTTAGGGCAGCACACAATCTTACCCAAACCACGACTCAGTACAGAAGGATGGACAAGTGAAAGGTGCAACAACCGCATGCCTCCCTCTTCGTGTAAGGCATCATGACTCAGTAGTACGAGTGTGTTGTCATCAGTAGTGATCAGTGCTCTTTGAGTTTTTTAATTCTTTTCAAGTGTGCCTTCAAAAACTAAGAGTGGAAAGTGCTCTTAACCAAATGGAACTTCCGAAGTAACATAACCAAATGGCTTAGGGCAAGGAGATCCCAGGCTTCCCAATCATGGCACCAGGGCTGGTCCCCTGAATGCGCTCCATGTCAGAAATGTATGATGATGATGGGTGCTGTATGCTACATGATATGCCATATTATATGCTCATCATTCTGGAGATGTTAACTCCAAGAAACACTTATTGGTTTCGAAGAAGGAAAGCAAGACTTGAGCAAGTCCTGCTAGACCCGTATCTATAACCCTGACTTCCATCATGAAGAATCCTGAGTGCCAGCAGTAATTCAGCATAAAAGCTGCTTTTTCTCTGGAGTTCGGGTCAAAATGTCTTCTTTAGCCTATCCTATCCACTACTCTATGCTTCACAATTCAGTTTGAAAAATGTTTACCAAACAGCTTCTATTTTCCTAGCATGTTTAGAAAGACAAGAGAAAAATATGACATCATCCCTTTTCTCGAAGAAGGTATAATATTTGAGGGAGATATAAGAAATAATTAGACATGCAATGTGTATATAATAAAGACCTAATATTACTCATATCAAATGTATGGGACATACAGTGAGTTATACAATGATCAGGAAGGAAAACATGGATGATGGGTAGGTGGCTCAGTGGTTGAGTGTCTGCCTTTGGCTCAGGTCGTGATCCTGGGGTCCTGGGATCCAGTCCTGTATCAGGCTCCCTGCAGGGAGCCTGCTTCTCCCTCTGCCTGTGTCTGCCTCTCTCTCTCTGTGTGTCTCTCACGAATAAATAAAAAAATATTTTAAAAATAAAAAAATTATAAAAAGTGCTAATGAAGATAATTGTCATGGTGATACAATTAGAATAATTTAAAGAAATGCTGGTTTTGAGATTTAAATCAGTTACCATTTACTGTTTCCCATGTCTCAGGTACCACACCATGAGCTTTAACAAAATTATTATAATTTTGTAAAAAATACCAGGACTGGAAAAGAACATAGAAAAAGATTATGTAGATGCTATATGATGGTCTGGGGATATTAGTGATTTAATTTCTTCTGAAATGTTGATTTGTGAGTGTTATATGTGAAACA
Source organism: Canis lupus familiaris (assembly GCF_011100685.1). NCBI lineage: Eukaryota > Metazoa > Chordata > Mammalia > Carnivora > Canidae > Canis > Canis lupus. The sequence goes on from NC_049228.1 coordinate 4,640,140, forward strand.
AATAATGAAGAAAAAGGAATTTGTAAGATGTAGATGAATAAGAAGTCACATGGTTAGAGAAGATACGGTGTGCAGAACTGTGATGGGAAGACGCCTGTGATACTGACAATGAAGGATTAGTGCTGGGAAGGAGTGAAAAATAAACTGAAAAAGTAAGACAGTCATACTATGAAGAATCTTAACTGTCTCAGAGAGTTTATATTTAATCATATTTACAATGTGAATCCATTAAAATTCCTGAGCAAGAAAGTGTAGTGGAAAGATAATATTTTGAAAGATTACCCTTGCCCCATACGGGAAGGATTCTGAGTGGAGAGAAATGAGAAGCAAAGGGACCCACAACGTTGTAATCGCAGTATAGGGAATGTGGACAAATCAGGGCTTGGGCTAGCACCTCGGGGGAAGAGGTAGGTTATGAACTCAGGTCTGTCTGTCCAAAGCCTATGATTCTGCTTCTACATACACCTGTCACATATGGTTGGAACCAGAAAGAATCTTGGAGACTGTCTGTACTTCACTACTTCTCACTCTTCCACCTAACTGTTCCCAAGGAACTGGGACCCACCTAGGGACCACAATGTTCTTTGAAATACAAGATTTTATGTTCCTAATTTGAGCAACCCTTATTTTCTCCTATTCTTTGAATATGCAATTAACAACTTAAAATTCTATCAACTAAAACTAATGATAGGTATAGTCCATTCCAGTTTTACATGGACTGTGAACGCTCTCCTCCAGCTCCTCCAAATAAATGATAACCAGGCTCGTTTTACCATTGTTTAGTTCATATGATTCTACATCAGTAAGAAAGCTATTTCATCTAATTCATTTAAATATAATCTTTTAAAAGACCCCAACCAGGGCAGCCCCGGTGGTTCAGCGGTTTGGCACCGTCTTCAGTCCAGGGTGTGATCCTGGAGACCCGGGATCAAGTCCTGCATCAGGCTCCCTGTATGGAGCCTGCTTCTCCCTCTGCCTGTGTCTCTGCCTCTCTCTTTCTCTCTCTGTCTCTGTGTCTCTCATAAATAAATAAATAAATAAATAAATAAATAAACATTAAAAAAAAAAAAACAACCATTGTTTCTACTCTCAGGGCACAGGAATGGGGAAGCAAAATAGTATCTGAAATATCTTCTGACCTCCTACAGAGAATATCTTCCCACAGGCTAAGAAAACCTAGTTCCGGTGAGGATAGTGGTAGCGGGCATGGCAAAAAGAGGTAGATCAGCAGGGTTGATCATAGACATACAATAAAGAAAGGAAAAATAGGATTTGGTAACAAAATGGTATGAAATAATTTTTCAAGGAGAAGGCAATGGAAAAAGTGCTTACTCGATGATTCTCAGCCTACGTGACCCACTGGGAAAAGAGTGATATCATCTGCAGAAATGAGAAATTCCAGAAGGACAGTTGGTAGAGGAGGGGAAAAAAAAAAAGTGTTCTATTTCATTTATGCTGCACCTCAACTAACAGAGCAGCCAGGTGGAAATATCCCAAGAAATATATTTGGAGTCATCACTAAAAAAGTGGAGCCTTTAAGAAAGAAAGCAGGTTCGAGAGAAGCAGGCCAAGGGGAGACGCGGTGCTGGACTGTGATGTACTCGCTCTGAGTCAGCAGAGCAGGCAAGAGAAGCAGCAGGTGTGCTGCCTGTGGCAAATGCCAATCAGGGAAATCGTTTTAAAGACATGCAAGTAATAAGGGGTGTAAAATCTGGCAGGAAAGCAAATGTGAACAAAGACAGGAAAAATGGCATGATTTTGGTAAGAAAAAAAAAATCATTGCTAACTTGAAGGAAAAATGTTTCAATAGTGTAATGGGAATAGAACCGAGATGAAAGAGAATTTTAGAGGTTGGGGGTGAGCAACTGATGAGCTGAGTAGAAGCTGTGAACCTTTATAGAAAATTCCATGAAGTGGAAACCGACAATATTTTGTAATCATTGCCATGTTTCTCAATGGAATGTCGATTGCACTAACAATGCAGCAGTGGCAGATAAGAGGTATTAGTAGTGGCCACATTGCTGCAATGACGCTGTCTCTGCAATGGTTTAAAAAAAAAAAAAAAGCAAATCTGCAGAGCTTTAACCTGAAACTCTTGATGTCCATACTTTTCCAAAGAAAGTCCACAACTGTCTGCACTAAAAATACTACACACCTGAGTGCTTCCTGTTTCAGCTAAAAATAATAATAATAAGTGGGAATTTGAACCAGACAGCCTAGAAAGGCTCTTTCCAGCACACAGGGTGATTCCATGAGTTTATCCGTACCTGAGTCAAAACTCAAACAGAAACAGAGCCCATGGCGATCATTTTTATTGGTAACGCCTTCCAATGCAAGGTACTCCAGAAGAATAGAGAATACCAGAGTTGAAATTGCATGCTTCACAGTGCGGCACTTAATAGTCAGGTTTTCAGGCTATTGAAGACACATATATGGTGAAATTCTCTTGGGAGGCCTCAGAACCTAGCTCAGCCTATTATAGAACATGCATATTTAGCATACCGGAGGGTATACTTACATGGACATATATATGGGTAGATGGACCGACTTCTACTTCTCGTTCACTAATGAACTCATGGAGGTCCAGTCACCTTAACACACTAATAATGTTCAATTTCAACCAAAATATCCTCCTCAAATTATCAAGGAACGTTTGTTTCTAAGGTGCCTCTTTTAATAGATGGAGTAAATTAAACTATTCATTTCAACGAAATTTGCCCTTTGTTGTTGCTATGGTTGTTTGTGTTGATATGCTAGCATTAGTCAAACTTTGTTGAACAGAGACATTCAAAGAAGCAACATCATTCTAGTAAGAAGCAAAGTTATGGCCAAACCCTGTGACGACAGTAACCCATGCAGAACCTAGAAAGGTTACTCATATTAGCAGGAGCACTTTCAGGGAGGATAGCTCCGTGTTCATTTAGCAAAAAAGAAGGCCTATTACAATATCTCCAACTGAAGGAAAATGGCCATTATTTTGCTTTTAATTAAAAATTGGTTTACAAGAAATGAGCCATCTTTCGTATAAATATATATCTTCTCCTGGTGTTAGAGAATATACAACACACACACACACACACACACACACACACACTTGCATGCACTGGCTGGTGACACTTGAGAAGAAAACTGAATAAAGAGCTATATTAGAACTCTTGCAAATATAAAGATCTCATCAAAATAGCCAGAAGGAGACCTCATGTATGCACTGAGATAATAAAGTGACCGTGTAATTGTATTTATAAAATAAGCTATCTCGATTTATATCCTAGAAAAATAGCATCATTTAATTATTTACAATATACCACTTTGGAGGTTTTTCTAGCTCTTTAAAATTCCTGCAGAGCATCTAGGTCAATCTGGCAAGGTGCTACAAATATTATATTTAAAATAATGCCCCATTATATTTTTCTTCTGAAAAACTACTCTCGAATTCAAACAGCTTCTGCTGCTTGAAATGATGAAATACCTTTGTGCTTTTCAAAAAATCACACTTCATAAAGGGCATTTATTCTACAGAATTAAAGTTTACTGAATAATAAATACAACTTTAAATGATGCAAGCTGTCAAAACCCTTGAATGTCAAAGTTAAAGCAGATAGCCCTGCATGATTTTTACTACTTTGGAGAAGGAAGAGAAGGAGAATGAAAATCAGTAAAGGCAACTTCACCTTTGAATTCCTTCATCTTTGTATATTTGTCATAAATAACAATTTAAATATCCTTTGAGGTTAATATTTTCTGGTTCAGTGGGAAAATACAGAAAGAAAGTTAATATATTCATGCATAATATGAGGCAACAGAGACGGGAGCATCTTATTTGTAGCAAATTTTATTTTCAAATAACCATAAAAGGTATCCAGTTACTCTTCAGATTAATTTATAAGATCATGCAAGATGTAAACAAGAAGTTCCAAAGGAAAAAAATTGTTCCTGACAATTCTAATATGTGAAGAGAAAGTACACAGAAATGCACACCAGGAACTTTCTACATATGGCTAATACCTGGATCTTTATTCTTGCCTGCTTTTTGTCATTTCAGCACAAGATAAATGCAGTGCAAAGAAGCAAAAATTAATAATCCAAGGAAAGAAAACCTTGTTAATGTGATGCATGATAAAGGAGTGTTTACTATATTAATATTCATAAAGAAATGTTGGAAGTGGGAAGTGATGTTAGATAAAAATATCTATTTTGTGGCACAGATAAAAAGAAATTTCATTGTGGTAATTATATTGCTACTTACATCATATTCAGAGACTTTTCCTTGAGTACCATGCATGGTTCTGAGCTTTTTTAATTTTTTTTTTCCTTTTACTTTTTTGCTTTGGAAACAGACGAAATAGACTGGAAATCTTCCCAGAGGGCATTCAAAATAATATGTTAACTTACAATTATAATTTATTTTGAAAATAAGGTAAGTGGCAATATTATTCTTAAAGAAATGCTGGAAGGGCAGAGTAGGTATTATAAAAATGTTTCAGAATCAATGGCACGTCATAAAGACAATTACGTCTGTTTTCACATTAGCCATAAGGCAGACTGTGGCTTTACATGAGAGGGCTTGTCTTTATTTGAATATTCAGAGTTGGTTCCCAATTGCTAAAAATACAAAATCCAAAAGGCCAATCCAGAGTTGATGTATGCATGGCTTCAAAGACCATACGATGCCATTTCTCTAATTTGGACTCAGTCCCAGTGCCCGTACCTAATCCTTGTGTCTAGGGACAATAGCATGTAAAAGGTATTGAATCATCCTGAGAGTCCACAGACTCTCCACCAGTCGAGCTAGCTTTGTTTAAAGCAGAGCTGAAAATTAAATCGCAAAACTTCACACCAAACTGGGTATTTATATCCATCTTTTATGACAACGGTATCATCCCTAGTATTCTCCGTAAGAGCCTAGAATGACATGACTCCACGTTTCCATTCCAGAACTTCCCACTTCTAACACTTTTCTCCATGATGCCCTTTGCAAGCACTCTGCAACAGAAAATGAGATGATAGGGATATGTGGTTTAGAAAATACTTTGACTTCAAAGAAAGTTTCATGTAAAAGAATGTGCTGTGGATTCTACAGGGGTTTTGTTCAATAAAGCTATCTATTTTGCAGGTGATGAAAAATCACCAAGGTCTTGAAAGTGTTTCCTTTGGGTCCTTTATTATAGAATTTTATCCTTATTTGAGGTATGAAAAACCCACTTACTCTGTAAGTCAGCATGAAGGTGGCCACTCAGCCAAAGCTGTCAGATGCTAACTCTCCGTAAAGTTTTTTGTGCCCGAGATCAATTTGCCAGAAGTTAGACTAACCCGGGCATCTGGGAGGTAGAAACTATGAGAGTTTAGTGCCTTGCTCCCTTCTAAGAAGTCCACATCCTTCTCTTCTATGCCCCAAAATAAGTGTGTGGTTGCCCAGACTCAAAAACCGCTGTACATCACAGGAAAGCATCACAGTCCTTCCAACTCTACGTCACATGCTTTTTTTCTCTTCCCACTCACATAATTAGCGCTCCTTTCTTTTGCTTTTTAGAAATGTGCCTGTTTCAAATTTGTATTATTTTTTTCAGATGTCTAATTGCAGTTATGTTCTTTCCCACTTTGGTCTCCTCCTGCATTTCACATACCAGACAAATATTTAAAGGTCTGTAAAACCAGGCGAGGCTCCAAAATATTTCTAACCAAAACTGCCATAGGTGACAGCCCAGGGAAAAAAGGCAAAGCTGGAGGACAGGGATCTGAATAAACTGGGTGGAAATGTATTGGAAAATCTACTTAAGTTGCTATAGCCATGGCCGAGGCTTCAATGAGGCATAAACATTCAAGTTACTGACAAAACCAACATGTTTCATGATCACTCAAAATAGTCTGCTTGTCATGGTGCATTGCTTTTTTTTTTTTTTTTTTTTTGGAAGTTGCTCTCCCTTTTTAAATTTGTTTTCCCTTTTTTAGTATTCAGGAAGTGAAAGCATTTAAGAAAACATTCAAAGTTCTGAGAATACATGTAAGTGAAATATTTAATGTCTGTCATTCATAAAAGTTACATCATTTACATATGGTTCATTTGTATATAATAAAAATTTCATCATAATGAAAAATTTTCTGGAAAGTTATATGTTAATTTGTTTAACATACGCTTTGGATATACAGCTAAATAGGAATCGTTAAAAAATTCTTTCTTCAAATATTCCTTTTAACAATTAAAAAAAACCTCATTCCTAAATATTTGTTTTTCTTTCCACTTGCTCCTTTGTTTGTAATATCATATGTAATTTGAACTATGCAAAGATTGGATCTTTTCATAGTTCGGGATATATTTGTATACTTCAATAAATTTGCTCATTGCATAGCAAACATGTAAACTTACAAAGGATCTATAAATTTTTCCTTAATAATCTAAAAAAGTTGCTGAAATTTTACATGATAGTTTATTTTAAGGATTTTTTTTTGTAATTTGTGTTTTCTTTGTTTTTTTTTTTTTTAATACATGGGTCGATTGACCACAACAAATAAAAAAGTCACGAATAGTTAAAAACCAAGTAAGTCACTTTATCCTAGACTACCAGAATTTAACCTCCTTCTATTGTTTGGATTTCTTTTTCTAAGGATGACAAGTTGGAAATGTATTGTGCTGCCTCTTAAGACAGTGTTCAAAAGTAATTTCAACAGTGTGTATTTAACATAAAGTTAACTATGTTTGCATCAAATAAAATGTTTATTAATGAAAGCTATTTATCATACAAGAAACAGCAAAGATAAGTCATCATACAGAGATGTACACTAGAAGTGACAGATGTAAAAGTGCATGCAGAGATTTCTGTTTAAAAAGGAAGTAATAAACAATAATACTAAAATTACTGGGTTTTGATCCTATACTCTCAAATGAGTGATAGCTTCTCTTTGAATTTACAATTGGAAAATGCCATTAACAGATAGGACTAATACACATTAGCAAGCAGGTGAAATGGATGTTTTTGGACTTTATTTTACAATTACTGTGCTTGACAAATGTGTGGGATTTTTTTAGCAATAATAATTTTCTTCAAATATGGGGTGGGCATATTACTGCCAGGTTGCTCTGGTTTATACACGGCTTATCTAATCTTGTTTTAAACCACATAACTCTAAGCCTCCGTTTGTGTTAGACACCATAAAGAACAGAATTTTTGTTAACATTCAGTATATGACATTTAGGTCTCTCTGTCTCTCTGTCTCTCTCTCTTTTTTTTTTTTTGGCTCAATAGATTTTAAAATGTATGATTATCATAACCTAATATTGTCTTTGTCTTCACTGCAGTGGATTTCCGATCAAACTTTTCCCCTTCTTTTAATACTTTAGGGAATTTTCAAACGTCGGGATGTTTGGCTGTAATGCCCCAAGATTTGTTCTCCCTGAAAAAAATCATAGTGACAATTTATTAACTACAGAGCAACTTGGCTTTTAGGGGTCTGCAATTTCTATTTTGATTTACAAATATCCATTTGTGCTCAATAGACCTACTATTAAATCTTAATCATAGTTAAGTTTCTTTTCATGCAATTACTTTATCTGCTAATTATCTTTTTTTTAATTCTAAAAATTGGGCGGAGTCAAATCGGTGGGGCATTACTTTTATTATAAGAAAATATATTTAAAGGTAACTCTAAGTTGAATTACATTGCATATGCAATGATGTGTACATTTAAAATGAATCAGAAGTTTGGAAGTCTGAAAACTTTTTGTATGTTTGAATATCTAAAAAATTTTCTGTATTGCCACCTTAATAGCTTTTACAGATAGATATTGGAAACACACTAGTACAGTTAAACCTTAAATAAAACTGAGGGGAAATAAAACTCCTTAGATTCAAAATGGTTTATTCACACAAATTTAATAGGATATATCACAATTGTTTGGTCCATAAATATTTAGGGGAAATAGTTTCTATACAATGCATTTATCAATAAACAAAGAAACATGGACAATTTTGCTAGACCACTTACTGTACTATAAACACGAAGCTCAATATATAAGATTATTGAATTTATCAACTATATTTGAAAGAGTGCACAACTGCTTTCTATGACATGTTTGTCCCCTCTAACAGGATACACCATAAAAAGAGTTTCGGAAATAAGAGGTAAAACAGTACAAAACTAGTGAGGTGTCAAAAGGGCTTAAAACAGTTAATTTAACAAACAACACATATATCCTGATTTTTCACAAACTTACTTCCAAGTTATATCATAAGGCACATAGGAGAACTGAGTTATAATTAGTCTACTTAATAAAGTAGATCTATAGTACCATACATTGTTCTGTCAAAGAACAAAATTTATAAGTATCAATATTTTACCTGTAAAAGTGTATTAATAAGATCTCAGCCTTACCAAGGTTGTTTGGTCTGGTTAGTGGTAAATGCCCAAAATGTAATAGAAATATGAAAAGTCAAGATTTAAGCTCCATATAAGATGATAACCACACTTGCTAAATATATAATGGCAATCACACCTTTCTTCTGTTACAGTGTTAACTTATCTTCCATCATCTTTTTTTAAAAAATAAGCTACTTTCTGTGCTAATTTTCTAAAGACCCTGAGCAAAAGTTACAATAATGCACTTTAATGTGGGCAGTGAACTGTCAATATGTAACCACACATTTATACAGCCAGAAGGACACCTTTAAAACCTATTAAATAGCCACTTTGACCACCAAAGGAGATTTAAGGGGTCCAAAAAGTGGAAAATATGTGCAAAGTTATTCTTAACAATCCACTAAAGCAAGACATATATCTTGACTTCTTTTTTATTTATTTTTCTTTTAGGAAATCCACAATCTAATTGGTATTTAACTACAACAGAAGCATATAGATGAACATTCACCACTGCCCAGACCATTAAGATTTTAGCTTAAATTAAAAGAAAAAAAATGCTACTGTAAACTAGGAAATATATTCAGATCAGCATCCACAAGGCTTCTGAGTTTATCTACTTCAAGACTAATAACTTTAAATCTATAATGTCAGAAAAGGTTTTCTTTTCTGATAAATATATCAACCTATGCAAAAGTAAAATAAAGCAAAACAAACCAAAGATTTCTTGTTGTTGATATTAGTCTACTAAGGTTTTTTTTTTTAAACATTATTCATATAGAATGCCAGATACAATATCATGGTACAGCTGAAGCCAATTAATAGATCTATTAATTAAATTATACTGATTTTTTAACTTCTTAAAAAATTATATTTTGCTTATTTCCATTTTCCCTAGGAAAAAAATTAATTTAGAAAGAACGGTTTTACAACTATCATTTTTAGCTTTAGGTTAGAAGTATAGAATTTGAAACACGATATGGAATTTTCATAGATACACAGGGAGTTTAAGTAGTTTTCAAATGTTGAAAAGCCAGTAACTAACTAACAAGTTTTGCTGGGATGTACATCCCCAAAAGAAGGAAAAATCACATTCTCAGAACACATTTCCCACCTAATTGATCTTTAATATTTGGAGCTGCTATAGATAATGCTTTTGTTTAATCATATTCCTCACTTGTAAGAGAAAAAAAGAATCAAAACATGCTTTCAGTTTGAAAATTAAAAAAAAACAATGTGACGTTTTCAAAATTCCATAAGTACACACAGAGTTGCACGATTTAAAAAATGACTTTAATTAATGATCTGATTCTTTATTAGCCTAATCATTTCACTGGGAATATGATTATTTGCTCATCATAATACCAGTTTTTTTTTTCTTCGAGATTCTGGAAATAAGTAACATACAATTTTAAGAGGCACTTATTAGAATAATTCAAAAAACTCCCCTTACCAGCTGAAAGATCTAATTTAAAAAAAAAAAAAAAACAAAACAGCTAATACACTTTGTAGACAAAAAAAAAAAAAAAAAAACACTTTGTCAAGGAGACAATACTGTAAACTCATTTGCCAAGTGGCTGCAGATGCTACACACCAAGCTGTTGTTCTTATTTCCCAAGTATCTTGTGGGTCAGGAAAAAAAAAAAATCTTGCAAATAATAAAATAATAATAATTAGAAGAAGAAGAGGAAGAAGAGGAAGAATTAAGAAAAAAACAAAAAACAAAAAAAAACCAATGTTAGAAAAGGTTCGTTAAGGTAGTTTGTGAGGGGCTTCCAGATTCGTGGCTGTCCATGTTAGAGGTCACGGATGTCACTACAGTGATAGTGGGATTGGTCAGGTCTGTTAAAGTGGTCGCAGTGCCGGGTGGAGTAAGAGCGCCGCTGTCTGCTGAAGGCGGGGCCGGAAGCGACGTGCCATCAGCTTTATCAACACCCCCATTCTCCTGCCGCAAAAGGTTCCTTCTGAATTTGGCTCGAGCGTTTTGGAACCAAACCTGCAAACCAATCCCAATTGATTTCTTTACCGATGTTTATTTTATACTCCTTTTTTTTTTCCTGTCTCTTTCTTTCCTTTATTATTTTTTTTCTTGCCTTTTATTTTTCTTGCCTTTTATTTTTTATTTTTTTTTATTTTGGGGGGGGGGAGTGTGTTTTCTTTTTAAATAGAATTGTTTGTTTTTCTGGCTTTTTTTTTTTTTTTTTTTTTTTTTGCTTCCTTTTAAAACAGAGTGAGGCTACAGATGCTCTCTCAACTGCATAGAATCTCCTCCCCACCCCACCCCAGCATTCGCAAGTGCCACTTGGGATGCTTAAGTGGAGAAACCATAGAGATGGAGGCACACAGGTAAAGGGGGGATATATATATATATATATATCCTGATGCCTTGACTGTTGGTGATCTTTTGAGGATGGGGAGAGGCAGGGTCGTCGAAAGTTTCGAAAAGGAAGAATGATCCATATGAAATGGACATCACAGAAACGGATTTCAGGAAGTAGTCTTTGCATAAGGAAAAACCCAGGGCCACAGACCCCAAGCAGCCAGAAACTGGTAAAATTTTAAGGGTCTGTAATTTGTCACTAAGAAATAGAAAAAGATCACAGGTGACCCACAGCAACCCACACTAATTTCATTAGCTGTCTATTCTGACCACTATGAGTTTAGGAGAACAACTGGACAGCAGATCTAACTCCTAATATTTAGTTTCCAAATATGGTTTATTGAAACAGGAAGACACTTGCTAGAATTGGTTGCTGAGACACTGACCGCGGTTGTGGCTTTTCCAGAGTTGAAAATACAGGGTCGATCTGCATTTAGAAGGCCATGTCCTGTGAGTGAGCCTGCCGAGAGTTTGCTGCTGCGGTAAAACAGCACCAGCAGGTCCCCCTCAACTCTGCACCGAGCCTAGTGTGAATGGAACGCTCTAAAGCCACAATTTTACAAATAACATCAGCCACATTAGCAGAGCAGGGAGGCAGGCTGTGCTGGCTCTGGTGGCCCCATCTCTCCACCTACAGGGAGAAGGTGGCTGCATTTTAGAAGATCCTGGGTCTGTCTTTGGGCACCCCTCCGGGAAGCCCCTGCAAAATTTCGGCCTACCCTCTAGGGAGATAACTAAGGTAAACTAATGAAGAGCAGCACAGGAAATATCTGTATTGCTCTGAACAGGGCAGCAAACTATTTTTCCTGGCAAGGGTAAGGGAGAGGTATACACAGCCAATGATGGAGGTTTCTTACCTGCAAGACTCTTTTGGTGAGGCCTGTTTTCTGAGCAAGCTGTTTGAGGTCCTTGGCATCCGGGTTGTGGTTGATGGCAAAGTAGGATTTCATGGTCCGGAGCTGGTGGTGCTTGAAGGAGGTTCGCATGCGCTTGGTCTTCTGCGAGGGTGGGTAAGGCTGCTGATCCCGGTCCAGGTGGTCTGCCTCATTCTCGTTACAACCTGTTGTGGTAACAGCGAGCAAACAACAGCTCAGGGGCAAGTCGGGCATTAGCTGCGGTGGTGGCAGGCTGCGCGATGCTACGATAATAAAGCACCAGTGGGAAAGGCTGTCCCCCCAATTATAAGCGGTGTCTGGACAAAACAAAGAGGTTAATTGCCCAAGTCAGCCAACCCAGTCTCTTAATATGGACACAACCAAAGTTGATGTGATAGAAAAAAAAAATATTAGATAAATCCTCTCTCTTGCATAATGGTTGCTAGGAAGCTCCGGAAGACCAAGAAGCCATAAGTGTGAAAGAAACACCCAAGAATGAAAAGGAAAAACTCGAATATATTTATGCACGTTGGCACCTGCACTTCCACACACACTCACAGTTTCTAGAGACCCCACGTTTTGTCTGTTTGGGAAATGAGGTGCACTATCTGAAGGCACTATTCTTTACCAGGGGGGATATGCCAACAGTAATGTCACCTCTCGCGAATCAGAGTTCCTGAGAGACCTCCAACTGCGGAAGAATGTAACTCAGTTCCAAGTTTTCACTTTTTCTGATATTCCTAGAGTCTTCGCAATCAGGGAAAAAGGTAGAAAGTGGCTGGAGAAAGGGGAGAAGTTGCAAAATACAAATTTGTAGATTTCTTCTGTAATCCCAAGGTTATCATTTTTTTAGGATTTTTTTTTTTTAGCTGTAACTGGTTAACGTTGGGCAATCCCAAGAAGAAAATAGTTTTCCCTTGGCGTTATTTTAATAAATATTTCTGAAAGAGAGGGAGCCCAGACTTCTCTTCACTCAGTTCATGCCTGAAGCGCTCCCCACAGCTCACAGTTCAGAGACGCTGATGGCACTTACTTCTCCACTTAGATCTCGGCCCTTTTCGCTGTGGATGTGTGTGAGTGGGATTTGAGCTGTGCCCCCTGGCTGGCCTGGCAGGAAGAGGGTAACATCTCTCTCCTTGCAAAAGCCCTGCTCAGCATTGAGGGCAAAACAACCCAGCCTTTGAAGCCAGCCTGAAAGTTTTTATCCCCGGGATGTAAAGTTGCTCATTTAAGAGGCTATTCCCAATAACCTACTGGCTCTGCAAAGAAACTATGATTACAAAATGAAAATATTTGGCTAAATATTTACTGATTTAGCCAACCTCTCAGCTTAAGGGGCATGGCAATTTTTTTCCCTTTGAATGCTTACTTCAGTTACCTATATGGGGCATTTTCAGATCAGCTCGCACTACATTTTAGAACATTACAATAGAATATCTAAAATAAATCTGATCATGTCACTTGGTGGGGGGCAGACAAAACCTGAATCTGAAGAAAGTAAGGCATTGCTTAATATTAGCTCTTCTGCTTGATAAAATATTATTTGTCTGCTATGCTCTGGTTAGAATTATGTTCTAGAACTTATTTTTGATAAGTCAGCATATATACAGAAACAGTAGTTTTGGTCATCAACCAAGAGGCCATCACATTTCCTCACAAAACCCATTTAACAAGAAACTCTCTCTAATGTAAGAAGACATTACATTAAGCATGAGTTAATGTCTCCTCTGTTTATATTTCCACAAGACACCTAAGTAGGAGGGCACATTTGGCAAAAGAGCAGATTAATTCGCTGAGAAAAAGGTTATGTAACATTCACCTTTGGGTCCCCTAAGTCAAGCAACAGGGCCAGGGCTCTACAGCACTCCCCGGGATTTTGAATCTCTGATCGTCAATAAAATTGAGTGGCTATTAATGAAAAATCAAGTCAACTTGAATGGAATCCAAGCTAGACACACACATACAAATGTTGAGCATAGACTTCCTAAACTGCAGCAGAAAAGTAACATGTACTCAGAGATAAGAGAAAGAATATATTTTACATTTTATCCTATTTTAGCCCAGTGGGGATATGTTGGGTTCAAATATTCTACAGAATTGTACTTTCATATCCTCCAATGGATGAAACAGCATCTTATGAGCTACCATAAAACGATACTTATCTCCAGTAAACTGAGCTATATTTCACAACCAGATTATAAATGTGCCCACAAGAAAATGGTCAAAGAGGGGCACCTCAGTCTTTGGAGGCTTCTTCAAATAAGGTTTCATTCCCATCATATGTCAGTAACACGTAACTTTTCCTGAACAGCACATCAAATCCAATATTACACTTGGGATAGAAGACTTGACCTAGTGTTGAAATAACTCCCTGAGCCACTCCCTCGCCCCAAGATAATGTTTTTTAGAGATGAATATGAGTCCTAACCTCACTACGTACTTCATTGGTCTTTAAAAATGAAGTTTGTGAAAAATAATCGTAGAACAGTTTGATTAAATTGCTTTTCTGAGTATGCATCCTATATTCATTATTGGTGGGTAAAAACTCAGCAGATAACCTGAGTTCATTAAACACAATAATGAGACTTGTTTCCACGTAGACTACCATCCAGTGTATAAGGAGATTGTTAGCTGTTCATTACCCAGATATTACTGTCTGCTTTTCCTGCGACGGTGTCATCGTATTATTCAACTTAAAAGAGCAATCTGTGTCTTCCACAGAGTAACTCAGTGCATTATCCTAAATTGCTTGTGTTTAACTACAAATGCATTATACAAACTTGCAAGTGATTGTGTGTCCCTAGGGTGTACTTCTAAAGCTATATGTGTTTTTCCCCCTGAATTATGACATGAAATGATAACGCTCTTAAAACTCCTTTAAACATACACCTCTAAGTACACGTCTGGCATTATAAAGTCAGTGAGAAGATCTAAATATTTTTTTCCCAGTCACTTACGGAGTGGTCACCTATAGGAAAGAGAGTTTCTGTTCTGAAGGTGTGTAACCTTCTGAGAACTAACTGATCCCTGGGAGACCACTAGGGGTCAGTGCCAGGCTAATTTAACAACCATCAGGAGCTTTTTGAAGTTTGGAATAGAAGAAAACCTAAGGAAGGGAGATTTTTTTTAAAACCAGCAAAAAAATGTAGTCTCCCCATTAATGCTAAATTACCCAAATCAGAGCTGCCTATCGGTCAGGAAATCTTCGTCTCACCCCTGGTGGGGGAGGGCGGGGGGGGGGGGGGCGGGCTGCATTTCAATGGCATTCCAAATAAACTATGTCTCTTTCTGAAATATCTGCCCGGTATCTACACAAGGAGGCATAAACTAAATTAGGAATATTCTCATTAAAAGGCATTTGCCAGATGTCAAGCACTATGTGATCTTTGCCAAGTTTCACATCTTCTCTGGATGTCTTTGAACCCTAAACACATTTTCTGACCGTTTAAAAAAATATATATGAACATATAAATTAAATTTGTTTCGTGTCAATGTTACTCTTCCTGAGACTGGTTTACGTTTAAGCAGAGATGGCAATATAAGATCCAGAGAAAGCTAGAATAACGAGTTAAAACCATGTGGCCCATTTTACTTTCTACCCTTTAAAATGTCTTAAATTTGCTGAAGCTTTTCTTTGGCTACTTCTGTAACAAACCGGCATCGGATCCACAAACATTTAGTTTTTAGTGGTGGGGTTGATTTCTAGTCGCGTATCTTTAACCCGATTTCTCCAGATTATTTTCACCTGATTTTAAAGAGGGGTCTATTATTCATTTGCATCCCTAGGGAAAAGAACCGGAAAGGATGGGGTGGATGCTAATTAAAAAAGCATCCAGTCTGGGGTGGTGTGATGTGCAAACTGAGGGTGGGGAGGCCTCAGAACCCTGTCCTCCCGCCTGAGCAAACCAGCATCACCTTTCTCAATCAACCTCACAGCAGCACTAACTTGCAAACTAAATACCTAAATGGGAGAAAATTTTCTCTTTCTTTCTTTCTTTCTTTCTTTCTTTCTTTCTTTCTTTCTTTCTTTCTTTCTTTCTTTCTCTTTCTTTCTTTCTTTCTTTCTTTTTCTTTCTTTCTTTCCTTCCTTCCTTCCTTCCTTCCTTTCTTCCTTTCTTTCTCTTTTTTAAGAAATAAATGTGCGTGCTCTAGGTCTCCTCCAAGAAGCAGGGGAAACTAAATTGCACCATCCTTAAGACTCCCCGGATCTTGCCAATGTAAAGTAAGATCCAAGGCAAAATCCAATTTGGCTAGTTAGATGACATGACCAGGCTTGCTTGGGGGAGCCAGAAATCTCCACCCAGGGCTGAGGGATCCCCTCTCTCCGAAGGCCCTGCGCTCCTTGGGGGGGGATCCCCGGCCCCTTGGTCTCAGTCTCTCGTCTAATTAGGGCTTTAGGGCCTTGGTGAGTGGCTCGAGATTCCGATGTCATCTTCCATTAATAAGGAACAATTAGTGCCCCGCCTGTCCCGCTCCCGGACCTTGCATCAAAGCAGACGAAATGAGCGGCGGGCCGCTGGGGCCCCAACCTGAGGCGCAGGCGGAGGCGCAGCAGGGGGGGCAGGACCCGGGGCTGCGCGAGGCCCTAACGCGGCCTGGTCCCGGTGGGGGCCCTATGAACCCTCCCGGGTCCCTAACCCGCGGTGCCCAGCCCCAGCCGCTTGCCCGCACACCTCGGCGCTCGGAGCCCCACTGTTCCTTCCAAATGGTTCACACTGGCCTAGCTGAACCACTGATCCGAGGGCACCCCGGTCCCCTACCGCTGAGCATCAAAGGGTCAGGCACCGTACCAGGCAGGGGCCACCGGAAGGCAAACCCCAGCAAGATCTGTGTCCTGGGATGGCCACCCGCTGGCCGGTATCTGGGTGCTCCCGGTAACAGAGCGGGGTGGCCCCAGAGAGGTCCTCAAGCTCCCTCCCGATAGAATGCACCCCGAGCCTGAGTCTTCTGCCTCTGAGATTCCCACCCAGGGCCGGGGGGACCCTGCCTGGGGACAGCAGTCCTTGGTTTCCTAACAGTTAGGCTGGGGCGGGCCAGGCGTCCTTGCCCAGGGTCTGGAAGTCGGAGCCTCCGTCCTGCTTGGAGTCAGACCGACGGACAGCGGCCCTCTGCATCCGGCCTGGGGCGGGGGGGACGGCGAGCCGAGCAGACTACCAACCGCGGGAAGCCGCGAGAGACTGACAACGGGTAGGTGGCCCGCACGGCGGGGAGGGACGTGGGCTCCGGGCCTGCTGCCTGCATCTTGTCTTTACTTAGAAGGCGGGTGGAGGCCAGAGGAGCAGCCTGTCACTCCGCTGCGCCTCCTCAGCCGGCCTGCCCTGGGGTGGCCCCGGGCCCGGCTGTCGGGGCGCCTGGATGAGTCCCCTGACCTACCTGGGGGCAGCCAGCTCAGCTGTGCCAGCTGTGCCAGCTGTGCTGAGGGACTCCCACCCCTACAGCGGCTTTTCACCAACATCAGGGATTTGGTTTTCAACACTCTGGCCAACTGTGTTCATGATTAACTCTGGGCTGCTGACCACAGCCTCTGCTCCCTCTAGACGGACTGGAGTTGGGCTCTGATCACTTTTTTCTTTCTTTCTTTCTTTTTTTTTTTTTTTCAGTATATAGGAAAACCTCCTCCAGGATCTATAATTTGGCCTCCACACAGGAATTGCCCTGGGGCTGTTTTGCTCCAACTGGGAACCAGAAACTAATGGGCTCATTAACTAATGGGCAACAAGGATTTGGCTCCGGCCTGTTTGGGGGAAGTCACTGCAGCCCCTTGGTCTTGAATGTGTTTTTTTGCCACAACCTAAATAAAGGTCCCCCTCTCCCCTCTGCATTTCTCCTTCTTCCCCTCTCTCCCCCTCTCCCTCTCTCCCCCTCCGAGTGAAAGGGAGCTGGACCGAGGAAGCCAAACACCCTCTGGCTACCGGATCTGGATCTGGGGTCTCGGAGGGGAAAGGCGCTCTAGGGAGTCCTCCTCGGGACCCCGCAGGGCCAGGGCCCCCGCAGGAAGGACCCACCTGAGTTGTAATTGACGATGTCCACCCCCAGCGCCGGGCTCTTCCGCTTCCGCGGCCGCCCCTTCTGCACGGTGCCCGTGCCATTGAAGTAAGGCAGGGCCAAGCCGCCGCTCTTGGCCGCCAGCTCGGTGTAGCTCAGCTGCGGTGGGTACTCCCCTTGCAAGAGGGTCTCGAAGTGGGCGCGACAGTACACCAGGCTGTCCTTCATGCCGAAATGGTCGCCCGTGGTCAGGGTCTTGTTGCAAGTGGAGCAGGTGAAACAGCTCAGGTGGTAGACGGAGTCTCGGGCGCGCATGACCATCTCGGAGGCGGAGATGCCAAGGTGGCAGCGGGCACATCTCTGCACAGAGAACCTTCTGGAGAGGGAAAAAAAAAAAAAGAAGTCAGGGCCCTGGGTGAGGCAAAGGCAGGGCCATCTCCCACCCTTGACACCTGGGATTTGGTCAGCAGTGGTCCAAGATTGACACCTAGGAGGCGACGGTGAGAAGAGGACACGGGTCCATTTGGTCATTAATTTTATTTGCTTAGTGACCTGCTCTGGTGAGCAGGACAAAGAACTCTTACATTAAAATTAGAAGCATCAGGGAACATCCTCAGTTTCCTTCTCTGGGAAGTTAAGATTAAAAAGGAAAACCCAAACAAACAAATAAGCCAGGAAAACAAAACAAAACAAAACAAAACAAGCCACACTAGCGAACTCAAACGCTCCGTAAAGAATATTGAACTGTGATGCCAAAGGAAAAGAGTTTCATCCGTTAAAAAACGTTCTATGGAGGGTGGTATGATTATTATTATGATTATTATTTACGGCTGTGTGTGCATGAAGGCATTCAGAGAGACGCTTTTGCAGAGGAAATCTAATTCTTTTTAAGTCACCTCTCCCCCTTTGATTGAGAGCAGAGCTAGGTCACTTGCAGGTAGTTCTCTTCCCCACTCCAGAAAAATAACTGGGAAGCATCAAAAAAAAAAAAAAAAAGAATCCGTGGAGTTTACACTGCAGGCTAGCCGGCACGGTCCCAACTAGCAGTAAATGGAACTCAGAACTGAGCGGCTTGGGTTTCGCCAACCGCAATTTTTCCCTTTTCACGGTCCTATACGTGGTCTCCCGCCACCCCCGCGCAAACCTAACACGCGGTGTCGGCGGCCCCGGCCACCAGTTCAGGTCCCTGGTGCGGATCTCATCCAGTTCGTAGTAAACGGAAAAAAAGGAAAGAAAAAAGAAAAAACCACCCGCTTTCGTCTCGGTGGACAGACACCTATTCACTATTTCCCGGCTTCTCCAGATGCCCCGTCCTGAGCTGCGAAGTGTCGGGAGTGGGTGACAGACGCTCAGCGGTAGCTCCAGACCCTGGGTGTCCCTCCCACCCCTCCTCGGCGCCCTCCGGGGGTGGCGCGGCGTGAAGGTGTCGGCAGTGGCCCGCCGGGGCTCGGGGCTCGGGGCTCGGGGCTCGGGGCTGAGGGCTGCACCCCGAGGGGGCGAGAGGGGGCGGGCCGCGGGGAGGCTGGCTCCCAGGCTCGGGCAGGTGGCCCCGCCAGGTGTACCAGGTGTACCGGGGCGGCAGGAGGGACGGGGGCGGGAATACCTGTAGTAATCCTCCTTGCAGTAAATGCTACCGTCCTTGGCGAAGCAGGTGAGCTCGGACTCGAGGGCCAGCTTACATTCACAGCACTTCAGGCACCTCAGGTGCCACTGTTTGTCCACAGCCAGCAGGTAGTACCTGTCGGAGATCTTGCCCCCGCAGCCGGCGCACAGGGCCGGCTTCTCCGGGCTGAGCGGGGGCATGCCCTGCAAGGCAAAGCACGGCGCGCCGCTGAGCATCCGCGCAGCTCCCTCCCCGCCGCGCGGGGTCCAGCAGCCCCGGGGGCGCGGCCGGGGTCGGGGGCGGCGCGGGGCCGGGGTGCGGAGGGACGGAGGGACGGAGGGACGCAGGGACGCAGGGACGCAGGGACGCAGGGAGCGGGCGCGAGGCTCCCCTCCCGCGACCACGCACTCCCTTTCCGCAGCGGCTCTCCGGGGACTCTTAACCCCCAGGCAGGCCGGCCGTCTCCATCCTCCCTTACGCCCTAGAGATGTGCCGTCCGCCTCGAGCCTGTTCTTAAAAATGCCAGGAGCGCACCGGAGTCTAGTTTGGCGGATGCTCCCCAACTCGAACAGACGTGCTAGGAAATTGTGGCTTTCGGCGCACACGAAATAAAACAACGGAGGTTTTTGCTGGGGGACGGAAAGGGGCTTTGAACGAACACAGATGGTCTTTAAACCATTCCGTTTCTCTAAGTTCTTAGAGGCAGCTTTCGGTCGGAAGGAAGGCAGAGATGATGAGCCCTGTGCTGGACCGGGGTATTTGGGGCCGTTGTCTCATTTGCAGGGAGATGGAAGGGCCTAAAGCGCCCGTCCCCAGCAAGTCCCCCTTTCCCGGCACTAACAGACCCCGGAGAGCTGGGTCCGGACAATCTGTTTAGTGCCCCAAGCCAAGCGTCACCCGCCCTCCCGCTCACCCACCGACCCGGCTGAAGGGGAGTCCAGCCCCGCCACGCGATTCGGGTGGGGGATGCTGCCTTTTGGTGTTCAACAGGAGAGCCACAAACAAGGAAAAGGGGGAAGGAGAAAGTGACCCCCGGGCACTTCCCTCCACACTAGCAGGAACGGGGCGGACTTCCCCACAAAACTTTCGCGGGCCTGGAAAGGTAAAGTCTGGTCCTTTGCTCAGACCAGGGGCCCTGCACTCTCCCTTCGTGCTGCAAACGTGGAAGCACAAACCCCAAGCACCACCGGGCCGCCCGGGGCAGGTTCGAGCTGCAATTCCCGGGGTGATGCCCCAGGACCTACACAGCTCCGTGTGGCTGAAAGCATTTCCGGAGACTTCTGCACTTTTCCCCCCTCTGGCTCCTAAGTGGGGAAGGGAAGCACGATGCTTGGTAGCTGGGCTCCTTTATCAAGTGCACAGGAATCTTATTACTACGAGTAGGAGTAACAGCGGGAGCCGATCACCTCGCGTGAGGGTTGTCGCGCGTGGGCTCGGGGTGTTCCTTACCACCCCCCTCCCTCCACGTTACAGCCGCCCGGGCCCGGAAGCTGCGCGCAGCCCTGTTTCTCTAGAGGGGCCGGGCCGGGCTGCCCGAGACCCCGGGAACCGCGGGGCGTCCCGGGAGCTCAAGGTGACCCCGGCGAGCCCCGGCATCACCCGCAGAGGCTAGAGCCACCTGGGCTCCCGCGGGGCCGCGCGCGCCCAGCTCGCCCTCCCGGCCGCGCCCCTGGCCCGCGGGCAAGCGGGGGGCGCCGGAGCCCCGAGTCTGAGGTCTGCAGCGGGGGACACCCCCATGCGCCCCATCGTCTCGCTCCCGGCCCTCCCGGGTCTGCCGGGAGCAGCGGCGGCGCAGACGAGCGAGCTCAAGGTCGCAGTTGCGGAGACGTTTCTGGTCCGAGGAGGGGTGTTCTCAGCCCGGCAGGCAGGCGGAGCGGAGGAGAGCCACCCGCCCGCCGGGCGCGGACGTCCCGAGGCCCCCCATCCTCCGCGCGGCCCGCCGGGGACTGGAGGCCCGACCCCGCGGAGCGCGCACGGGCGCCGGGCAGCCGCGGCC
This sequence comes from Canis lupus familiaris, assembly GCF_011100685.1. Lineage (NCBI taxonomy): Eukaryota > Metazoa > Chordata > Mammalia > Carnivora > Canidae > Canis > Canis lupus. The sequence continues at coordinate 4,661,328 of NC_049228.1, forward strand.
CGGGGGCCCCTCCTTACCGCGTCGCGGCCGTTGAGCTGCGCGCCCTTGGCCAGGCGGGCCTCGGTCTTGGATCTGCGCTCCATCTCCTCCATGATGCCTTGGATGTGGCCTCCGGAGATCCCGTGGAAGAGCATGGCTGGGGGACGGAAAGGACACGAGTTGTCTTCGGCTCGGCACCCCACTATTTCCATATACACACGCCCGCGGCTCTCAGCTCATCCGAGGGAAGGAGCAGAGGCGCGGCCGGGAGCTGCGTGTTGCAGGAGCAGGAGCGCAGCGACGCTCGGGGACGGAGGGCAGGAGGGACAGAGGGAGGAAGAAAGACGCAGACGGGGTGCAAAGCGGTCTGCTTGGAAAAGGAAGGGGGGGAGGAAAAGAAAAGGAAAAGAAAAGAAAAAGAAAAAAGAAGGAGGGAAAGGAGCCCAGTGGCTCCCTGAAGATGTGCAGAAAACAAACAAACAGGGGCGGAGGGAAAAAGGAGCCGGAGAAGGCGAATCTTACTGCTCCGAGAGAGATCGAGTTACTAATGTGAAACAACTGCAGCGGGGGGAGGAAAACAAAATCTGGGGAAGAAAGAAAAATAGTTTTGAACACAAAGAAAGAAAAAGAAGTGCTATTTTCAGCGGTCCCTGGCTGCTTGCAAGTTCCCAGTGCCTGTAGGTTGGGTTGGGGACTGCTCCTGCCGTAGCTGTGTCCAATTTGTTAAGAGACTAAAGCCAGCCCATTTTTGATAATTTAGTAGGAGGAGTTCTCTCCCCGGAGCTGCCACGGATTTTTATTCAGACAACAAAGACCTGTCATACTCCTCTCAACCCCCTGGTGATGGGCAAGCAGGGACAAACATTACAAAGGGGAGGGGGCTGAAGGGGGGGTAGTAGGAGGGGGTATTTGTTCCCCCCCAACATACACACTCACACACACACACACACACACACACACATCCTTCCAAGAGTTCCCAGTAATCACATTTTAAAGGGGGGGAGGGGGAAGGAGCCCTTATTGTGCCCGCCCTGCTACAGGAGGCAGAAGACGGGTCTATTTGGTCCAAGTTCAAGATCAGACAGGCATAGGAAGGTGAGCTCCAACCTTGGGGTTCCCTCCTTGTGGGCTTTGTGGTCCCTCACTTACAGCCCCCCTCCCCAATAAGTAAATGTTAGATATCCCTCCCTTCCCCTCTTCCTCAACTCACTCTTGAAAAGCAGGTCGCCTCACGTCCCCTAGAGGCCCTCCACCCTCCCGGGGCCTGGGGCACCACCCGAAGTGAAGCTCGGGCTCTGAGAACCGAAGATCCTCAAGTTTACTTTCGGAAAAAAAAAAAAAAAAAGGTTTTGTCTGAAAACTGAATGCGGAGGACAGGGCATGGACTTGGAGGGGGAGAGCGCTGCTGGGAACCAGGACTCCAGGGCCAGGTATTCTCTCCCCCGGCTCGGGCCTGAAGGTGACCTGCTGGCGAGTCGGGGGTCCCACTGGCGCCTCGGCAGCGTGGGCAGCAAGTGGAGCCCCCCTGCGGGAGGAGGGGCGCGCCCTGTTGCCCGGGCTCCCAGTGCCCTTGCAGGATGGGGGGGGGCTTGTACAACTGGGTGCCCCCCACATGCAGGAGGATTGGAAAGGGGGGAAGGTGAGAGCCCACACCAACGGCCGACCTGAGCCTCACAAGGGGCCGGATTGTTCCGTCTCCCTCTGTTCCGTTCGCGGGCCCCTCTTGGCCCTATAAAAAGTGTCCACAATACTCTGATATTGTCGATTCATTCAAACCACCAGAAGCCCCCTGGGGGCCCGAGGCTCAGCAGCGGCAGGAACCAGCCCGGCTTTAAGCAGAGAAAGGAGGGAGCGGGCGGCTCTCTGCAGCTCTGCAGCCTCCTGCCCGTTTCCCAGCGCTCCCCATCGCCGGCCTTCCAGCCGGGGCTCATCTCCCCATGGCCGGGGACCCCGGGCAAGAGCCTGGGGGCCCACAGCGGCCAAATCCGGGGAGACGGAGGGAGAGGGAGAGAGGAGCAAGGAGGGAGGAAAGGGAAATGGGGAAGGGGAAGAAATAAGAAAGAGGGGTTGCGAATGAGAGGGGGGGACGGAAGGAGGGAAGGGATGGAAGGGAGGGGAGGAAGGAAGGAGGGAAGGCGGGAGGGAGGGAAGCAGGGAAGGAGGGAAGCAGGGAAGCAGGGAAGCAGGGAAGCAGGGAAGGAGGGAAGGGAGGCAGACTAGTGCGGAGGGAGGAAGGGAACTACTCGAGCGCAGTCTGACTTCCTGTCCCAAAGCATCGCCTTCTGAAGCTGCTGGAGTCACCTCTTCCATGAAACCCAAGACTCCACTGCTTCCCCTTGCTCTTTTCTCAGGGTCAAGAATAATGTTATTTGCAGACTGGACGCTGTTCCAGTCCTCCGGGTGCCAGAATGCAGCTCATAAAACACAATTTCACACAAAAATGAAGCCAATCAAGTGAACTAAGCTGGAGACCTCCCCCCCTCACTTTGGCAGCCCTACCGGACAGCAGGGCTGCTATTTACTGTAAGTAATGTAATTAGCCCCTTTGGATGGAAATCAATGAGCTTTTCAAACCCACGTGCGCAAATGAAGGGGCCCTAAGAGGGGCTGGGAGCAGCAACCCTTTCAGAGACAGCAGGTCCTCTCACAAAGGGCAGATTGCCTTCCCACAAGTCAGCAGCTAAATGGACTCAGACCCGGAGTTGGAGGAGGAGGAGGAGGAGGAGGAGGAGGAGGAGGAGGAGGAGGAGGAGGGAAAAGAGGAGGAGGGAGGAGGAGGGGGGAGGAGGGGAAGAGAAGGGGTCTCTCAGAAGAAAATCAGTCACTTAACCCAAGGAATCTCCAAGGAAAAAGTAAACTCGGGACCTCCATCCAGGGACTTGCTTTGTCTAGTTTCTGGACTAAACTACCGTTCCCCGCCCACCCCCCCTACCAAATGGGGGTGTTTGGAATCGGGTTTGGCTGTTGTTGGATTTTGGTACGGCTCAGCAAAAACAACAAAGAACCCAGGAACACGACCCTGTTCTTGCAAGAGATGAAACTGTGGAGACTTAATGAAGTGAAAGTTTAACAAACAACTCCAGGAAAAAGCCAGAGTTCTGTGCAGTCTCCAAGGAAGCCAATCACAGAAGTGCTGTAAAGCATCCTTCATCCCTTCATCTGTTCCACAAATATTTGTTAATCGTCTATCAGGTACAGGCGGGGCAGAGCACCTTCCACAATGAGCTTCGGGGTTGGATCCCAGCTATGCCTGCTTTTTCTTATAAAACTCAGGTTATAAGTTCCTGCACCCGGTGGGAGTTGCTGCTTCCCATAAAGAAGTGAACTGCCAGGAGTCTTCCTTCTCAGCCAATGCAGGAAGTTTGCAGAAAGCTAGGGGTGGGGCAGGGGGTGCTGCTGGAGTTTGGGAGGTCCTTTTTAGTTCCGCAGAAACTGCTCCCCATCTGCCCAGCCCGTCCTCCTCTCACAGCTCCTTAAAGTGGATGCCCACGGTGGGGAGGAGATGCTCCAAGAATTGGGTGTGTGATCTGGGGTATCCTTTTTGTCTTGGAGCCTCAGAGGTTACATAAGAGCCCCCCCAACTACTCTTAGAAAGGGCAGTAAGCACTTTAAGGAGAGCACCTTTGTACCTCTGACTTCTTTCACCTCTTGAGTGGAGGGACTGGAGCCCGGTGTCCCTCAGAATAGCCCAGGAGTGCTCTAGAAAGGTTGGAGTGCTGCCTGATTCATTTCCTGGGGCTCTGCCTCTCTAAATGGGACAGGTGCTCCCCCCTACCACCACCACCCTTAATAGGATCTCCACTCTCCTCCCTGAACTCAAGGCTCTGTTCGGAGCAGTGGGTCAGAACCCTGGCCAGGCGCAACCCTCCTCACAACTGGTCACACTCGATCCATTCTCTCCTTGGCTCTGCGATCCATCCAGTCTGGCTACTGTTGCCGCTTTCAGAAAAGCGGGTGGCTGGTCTCTAGCGGGACAGAGCAGTAGGACAGAGATGGATGGTGCAAGGTCCTGGAATCTCCACATAGGCGGCAAGTCTGTCCCAGGCTCCTTGCTCAGAAAAACTCCCCAGAGGGCAGGAGAGGGGAATTCAAGGGGATGCATGGCTCTGCCCAGGGAGCAGTAGCTTTAGGATCCAGAGAGGAAGATAACCCAGGCCACCGGTCTCTGGAGAGCATTGGCAACTCAAGTTCTCTTTATACCTGACATTTGGAAGCCGAGATCCTGGGCCCTGGGTTTGCCCTTCACAGGGCACAGGTCACCTTTCCTCCTGACCCTGCTAAACTGGTTGAGGAGCCCCCTTGGTCTGAAAGGTGCAGCTCCTGAAGCCGTGTCTGGCTTTTGGCTCTCGTGAGCACCCCAGGGCCCGGGGAAGGAAGTCGGCGTCCTCTGGAGCTGGGAACCGCTCCAGTCCCGGTCACCCCGGCTGCGCCGGGCGGGGGCTGAGAGGATGGTCCCGAGCCGCCAGGCCTTTCCCTGGTCGGTGGGCTTGGGGACCCCCTCCGTTCAAACGGGTCCAGCCTGGCACTGCCGCACGGCCGCGTCCCTGGCTCAGTCCTGCTGGGAGGGCCTCCGTCCAGTCGGATGCGAGCGGCCGAGCGGAGCTGGGGCGGGGGAGCCCTCCTGCGCCCCCCGGAGCCTCAGAGCCGCGCCCCAGCTGCGCCCCGCAGCGCCCCAGGCCCTTCCGCGCGCATCCTCTGCACCCGCAGAGCCACCGACCGTCGCTGGTCCCCTTCAGGTCTCCGTCCTCCGTGGTCCCCCGTTGCTTCGGGGAAGGGGAGGCGGGGGGGCGGGGGGGCACGGGGGGCGCGGTCGCCACATCCGAAAGCCGAAGCCCCTTTACCTGACCTTGGCTGCTCCGCGGGGCCCTCGGCCCCCCCGCCGAGGAATAAAGGCCGACGTCCCGCACAGCGTCCTCTGTGGTCGCGCGCAGGACCGGCTGCGCGCGGTTTGCATTGAACAAAAAATGCGGGGGAAGCCAGTTTCCAGGCAAGCCCTACGCAGGTGGGAAAGGGTGTCAGCCCTGCCCCCCACCCCTGGCAGGAGGGGAGACGCCCCCAGCGGCACCGCGGGGCGTCCGGGGCGCATCCCTCACGCCGCCGACAACTCGCGGCTCAGCTGCTCGGTGACCTCCGCCTCCCCCTCTCCATCCTCCAAAAAGTCGACGACATTGAAGGCAAAGGCGAAAGGAGGGGACCGCGGCTTTCAGGAGCCCCGGTAGGAGACTGGGTGAGGCTGCATTTTAGAGCCTTGGAAGCGCGGTTTAGTTTGTAACACACACAGGCGCACGGGCACACGCGCGCACACCCCTTCCCCCCCCCCAGGAAAGGGGCGCAGGAAACGAGAAGGAAGCCGGCGTGGAACTCACCTGCCTCTAGCGTGGTGCCGTTCAGCATCCTTAGAGCAGAGGAGGTGATCGCGCCGGAGCGGAGGCCGCGCTGGCGGAGACGAGCGCAAGTCAGCGGGCGCGGCCGGGCTGCCCCTCCGCCGCACCGACACGCTCCGGGGCACAACCCGGCCAGACAGCCGCCCCGACGAGCCCACCCCCCGTGGGATCCTACCTTGGGCTCCAGACGTTTCCCCCCAAGCCCCCGGTCCTCGGCGAGGGAGGGCGGCAGGCGGCGGCCAGAGGTGCGGGCAGCTCCCCAGGTCTCGCCGAGGGCTCCTCTGCTAATCCAAATAATAAACCGTAGAATGGATGAGTCTCTCTCTGCCCCTCCCTCCCTCCCTCCCTCTCCCTCCCTCCCTCTCTCGGTCTCTCTCTCCTGGAATTGACCCGGGTCCCTCACCTCCGACCCGCAGCTCCTGCCACCTGTCTTTTATTTTCCGTCTGCGCTTCCAGACCCGGAGGAGGAGGAGGGAGGGGCGGGCGGGGGCGCGGACCCGGCGGGCGCTCCCAGCCGCGCTCCGAGGCTGCGTTCCGCGCTCGCGGCCCCTCCGGACCCGGGGAGGGGTTAGTGGAGGACGCGGCCGTCACCGACCCTCGTAAAGCCCCGAGCATCCCGGGGCTTGGGCGCAGCGGGGGTGCGGGCCCCCCGCCCCCCGGCCGCCTCTGCCCCCCTGGAGCTCCTACCTAAAGGATGCTGCCGCCGGCTGGAGCCTGCGTGGAGCGCGAACGGGCGGCAGCCCCCTGGGAGCCGGGCTGAGCCGCTGCTGGCGCCCCCGCCGCGCCCCCGCCGCATCCCCGCGGCCCCTCCCGGTGCTCCGCGCTCGGCCCCCCGGGCTGGGCGCCCGCCACCCGGCGCTCGGGGTGCGCTCCGCGCGCGGCCGCGGCGCTCCCGGGCGGGTCCGCGGGGGGCTGCGGGGGGCTCTCGCGCCCGCCCCGGCGAGAGGTGGGGAGATTACCCGGGAGAGCCTTGGGAGATGCGCCTCCTCGGGAACGCGGACTCGCAGACCCGGGATGGGGCGGGGGCGGGGGCGGGGGGCAGGTTACCTGATCTCAGGTTCCCGAGGGGCTGCGGCGCCCCAGCAGCCCGGGGCGCAGTCAGGCCGCGGGGAAGCGGAGGGAGAACCGGGAGGCCGGGCCGCTGGCCAATTCCTCGCTCCCTCCCCCACCCGGGGCGCTCCCGGCGGTGGGAGCGGGGGGCGGGCGTTGCTGGGAGGCTCCCGCGCCGCGGCGGGGAGGGGGTGGGAGCCGCGAGATTGGCCGCGCGGGGCTGCGGGGCCGGGGCCGCTGGGCCCCCCGCCCCCCCGCCCGCCCCTCCCCGCCCCTGCGCGCCCCTCCCGCCCCTCCCGCCCCTGCCCGCGGTGCCACCTGAGCCGCTGCTCCGCGGCGCCCGGGGCTGGGGAGCCCGCGCTGCTCCCCGCCGCCCCAGAACCCGGCGCGGGCTGCGGGGCGCCTGGGGCGGTGCGGGGCGGGGGCCCCCACCTCCTCGCCAGACCCGCAGGTTCGGGAAGGGCTCCAGCCGGAGCCGCGGGGCCAAGCCCTCCCTGGCTCTTCTCGGTCCACGCGACCCCCGCACTGTGGCTCTGAGCCCCCAGGACAGGCACCCTGGTTCCGCCGCAGCCCTGGGCTTCACTGGCCAGTCCCACCGGCCCCCTAGAGCACCGGCGTACCTCCTAAAGTCCCCCTCCCCGTCCGGGCCTCCTTAGCTCTTTCTCTCCTGGGGAGCCCCCCGGTTGGGTCCCGCCGCCGCCAGGGAGAGGACCAAGGACCAGCCTCTCAGGTTTAGCTCCTGCCCTCGCCCGCGAGGCCGTCGCCCAGATGCACGGCGATACTGACCCAGACACTTAGGTGCTGTCATCCACTCCTGTCCAAGGCAGCGGTTTTTATCTTCTTTGGGGTCGCGAACCGTTTTTAGATATTGGGGAGGGGGGGAGCCTCCATCCTGCGCGCGCGCGCGAGGTGCACGCGCACTGAAGCGCACCGCGGAGCCCACACTTTCCTACAAATTTTGGGAGGGGAGACTTGGTCATCACGAATCTCCCAATCCCTCTACCGGCCCGGGACTCCCAGGTTTCCACTCTCTCTTACACCCATAGTCTCAAAAACTGGGGGGCCGTGAGTCTGGAGATCTTGTGTCCTGAGCCCAACGCTGAAACCCTTTGTAGGGGCGAGGAGGGTCAGCTCAGCGCCCGCGCGGGGTGCTCGGGGCCGGCCCGCAGCAGGGTGTCCAGAGACCCCAGGAACGACGTGACCTCTAGGTAGAGGTATCTGTGGCTTCCTCCCCAACCTCTTCTCAGAAATCAAGGTCTTGACAACCCCCTCCCCCTACACACAGGCGCACACGCCTAAACTTCTGACTTTTTTTTTCCCCCTTGAGGGGAGGGGATAGTTAGGGCACCAGGACGCACCTTTTAGTTGCTGCAGGGCGGTGCAATACAGCATCGACTTTGAAATCTTCCACCAGGAGCAGACGTCCACAAACTCCAGCCTTTGGTCGAATGTAGAGTAGGTGAAATGGCAGGTGTCTGTATGGAGGGGAGGGGGGGGGGGTTCCTTCTAGGCTGGCCGAGGCCGCCCGCAAGGTCTCTAAGTGCTCCTAGGAGTAGAGCACGCTGGCCGCTGTTGGCCTTGTAGTGAGCCCGCTTCCCTAGCTCTGCCTGCAGATTAATTTAAGCCCGGCTGGCCTCTCGCAGTGGAGACCCGCCCGTGGCACAGACTTTGCCTTTGGATAAGAGGCACTGCCGTGGAGCAAAGGTCCGCACCGGGCCCAGGAGCACCTCCCCTTCTCCTGGAGCCTTCTTTTCCAAACACACAGGGTTTGGGAACCCCGAATTTCACTTGGACGAGAGGGGGGAGCTCTTCTCTTCCTTTGCTCTGCAAAACCAAGGGGGCCAGTTTGTCTTCCGAAGAGAGGGAGGTGTGCGTGGAGATCCACCTGCAGGGAGGACTGCCAGGACGGGTAGCACCGCCTCTGCAGGAACGCGTGCCCATCCTCCATCTGGGAAAACCTCATTAGAAGATTCCCCAGTTTCTGTCAGGTCTTCCTAGATTGGGAACAATCGAGAAATCCCTGCTCCTTGATTTACGTGACTTGCCATAGGAGTCTCCAGGAACCATGAAAGTGGAGCAGCACCAGAGCTGATTTAAACTGAGAAGTTTCTATTTCTTGGCATCCACATGTGTTTGTATACACACACCCAATAAGAAACCTGATTTTTTACTTTACAATGTGTGAATACAATATAGCTTGAAGCTCTCGCAGTGAGGCCCATTTATGTGGCCATATTGTGTTTAATGTGGGAGCACCAACCTGCCGCCACCCCTGATGTGTGGTTCACAAGCATCTCCTCGGAACCACAGCGGAGAACTTCAGGCCTTGGCTCCCTGGCCCCCTCCAGACGCTGGAGGGAGTAAGAGCGCCCCCCACCTTGAGACTGGGGCTCCTTCGGGGTTGCCTGCCTGGCTTGAAGGTCTGCCAGGAAGAATCCCCCAGGAGAATCAGCCGTGATGGACATCAGAGTCCTTTCCCTGGGCCAGTTCCCTACCACAGGAAGTTCACAAGGAGGAGGAAAGAGCTGTCTCTAGGAAGGAGGCATCCTATAAGTTATTTCCATCTGTCAATGAGGCTTTCTCAGAACACTGCCTCAAATGGGGACCCTTTCCAAAGTGAACTTCCTTGCTTGTCCCTCTTGTTTCTCCAGGAACATGACCTTTTCAGGCTCCTTTTCTCTCTCTTCTCCCTCTTGGGACTGCTGAAGAAAGCACCATCCAGCCCCCACCCAGAAAATGGCCTTGGTGATCTTCAAATCTAGTGGAAAACATTGAGCTATCTGGTTGCTTCTTGACCTGAGAATAGAAAGGAAATTGGCTCCCAGGAGTCCATAAAACTGCCTCCACAATGCTGACGCTCTTCTTCTATTCACCTCCTCCAAATGGTTTCTAGAGAGGACACCACCAGACCACAAAGACTTTTTTTTTTTTTTTAAATCCAGTGCAGCTGCCAACACCTCACAAGCCCATGGCAGTGTTACTTAGGGCACCACAGTGGGAGCACTAGCAAAATTGGGGAAAGCAATTAATATTTGACATGCAGATAACAACATAAATCACAATCAAGGGGAAAATCAGAACTTTGCTGGGCTTCTTTTTCACTTACTCGATAGTTTAGAATGGCTTTTACTTTAATATGTGAGAAAGCACCAGAATCTTTTGGTCGCTTCAGATCTCTAAAACTCGTATTCAGGCCACAGGCAGAGACTAAGGAAGACCCCTGAGATGTTTGAGAGCCTTTCAGGTTCTATTGGAAGGAAAGGCTGAGGGTCAGCTCTGGGTAGAGGCAGCCTGCCAATGGGCAGCAGCCTCATTTTACTGAACAGCTTCCACCGGCAAGGCAAAGGCTTTCCAGGGCCATTGTCCTCAGAGGGAAGCAGGGAAGAAAGTGCAGAAACAGTAGTCCCGGTGGGCTCCTAACCGAGGTTGGATACTGATGCCCAAAGGTGTCACTGTGGTGAATGGAATGGGTATAAAGATAATAAAATGTCCTAAGGCAGACTTGTCTGGGAAGTGCCATAAGACATGGAGAAGGAAACTGTGGGGGAGAGAAGTGAGAATGGTCTAATCAGAGGCATCGTAAGCGGCCTGACCTCCAAGTCAGAATGATTTAGAGTTTTTATTGAGAGAACAGATGGAAGATGAGAGCATTTCTTGATGCAGAATGGCACTTCTTGGGCACTCATATGCTGCACAATATAGCATTATATCAATCTTCTTATAGCTCAAGATATAAATAAAATGAAGAATGCATTCAAACTCTTGTATTTGCCAGCAACATCCCTTGGGTTGCTAACACAGAGGAGAAAACAGTAGGCGAACGGAGGCTATAAGAAAAATCGAGAGCGACTAATGTGACCCGATTGCTTCTATTTATTTAATGGAACAGTCATTATTTTCTTTCTTCAACATATGTGTCTGATAATGAAGCAAAAAGAAAGGAAAATAACTATCAATGTGCCACTTCAGAAACACACAAACATTTGCTAGCTTTTTCATTTTATTGATGTTCTTTTAATATACGTACTTATGATTAAACTAGTGCTCAAGCACTCACAGCACAGAGCAGTTCTGGATCAGGGTGTTTGTTTTTAAATCTAGGCTCAATCAGATGGAGAACAGAGATGCAATTGTTGTCAAACATAAAAATACGAATTGAATTTCTTCCTTTTAGATGGATCTTTAACATTGACTTGACCATAGGGACACTGCGGAAGAAATAAAACAAACTATGGTTAAATTATATCACAAGCATCTTGAAAAAAGTACAACACTTCTCATGGTGGAAAAGGAGCCTGCTAATCATGTTATGTAGATCATTTGATCTATTGGGTCCTGCAGACTAAGAGGAGAATAATGGCAACCTCTGGCAAATGGTCCTAATTAGGGTCCAAGAATCACTTCCTAAATGCATCCTTCCAACTTTAAGAGTTCTACTGTCAAAAACTCACTCTGAGAAAATTCTCAAGTCCTCAATTTACGCAAAGCTCTTATGCATTTGATTAGAAACAGCTAAGGGCACAGGTAGGAACACACATAAAAGTGAAGGCTTAATTTTTCAATACTGGCTACAACCAACCTATGCATTTAGTGCTTAGTCCTTAATTGTCAAGTGGGTCAGTTAAAGGAAATAATGCCTTCTTGCTCCCAAACGTAGAGTCCAAGTGGTCTGTAAACAGAGGTTGTTGCCTGTTTATAACCTCAACGCTGTAACAATTTACCTTACTAGTATGCCTTTAAAAAGTTATAGTGACAAACCGGATCCTATTTCTTTTCCTTGCTCAAGATAGGGAAGGATTAGTTCATCTTCATCAGTGAACACAGAGATAGATCCACTGAAATATACATTTTAGGAAATGTCCACCACTAAGTTTGGGGTAGGTTAACCACGTTTGTTTTTAAGCTAGAGTACAGAACAGCCACGGGAAGAATGAGAGAGAGAGAAGGAAGGGAAGAAGAAAAAAAGGAAGGGAGGGAAGGAGGGGAAAAGGGCGGAAGGGAGGGAGGAAAGGAGGAATCATTATCATTTAAAGGAAAACCACTTCCCAATGCTGGTCAAATTTCTATTTATTCAGCTACTAGTGAAGACAAAAACGCCTTCTGTGATCTAGTTTGTAATATTCTGGATTTCTTTTCCTGCCCTCTCTGTACTTGCCTAGTGAACGGGACTTACTTGAAACCTCGTGAAAAGTTTCCTTGTAATAAAGAACTCCCATGAATTTCAAATCACAGCATTTCAAGGAGCTGATGCTCACAGTGAAATGCTACAAAATTCCATTAACTTTAAAGGTCCTATGTTGGTCCTAAGGACTTCATTGTCCTTGGCTGAAGTAGCTTGTGAAAAGTGCACTCCAGGTCTATTTAGCTTTTTTATTTGACTTGTTTTTCAAATAATAGGTATTTACAAAGTTACAGAAGCACGGAAAACTGCTGCTGTAATGCGAGAGTTTGCTACTCACGTGTCTGCAGGCAGAGCCACAGCATTCACCTCTCTCCAAGTGGGCGAGCTGCGTGAGCACAACATAGCCAGTAGCTGGATCCACATAGTTTAACTGGCCAGACTGAAGAATAATGAAATAAAACAATTCATTAATCTCAATATTCACCATATCTCCTCACCATAATTTCTACTCATAAAACACGGCAAACATTTTCTTTAAACAATATTGAACTTCTTCCCAGCAATTTTGGTGGCACTTGCAATTAAAGGCTGAACGCATTCCAACATTATATACAATCCAACTTTATGTGACATAAGGAGAAAATATACAGTTTGAGAAAAATGAGAAGTTGATGGAAAAACAAGAACTCCTCTATACCCAATAACTACGTAGCCACTGCTCAGGTATTTTTCATTCAGTTTCTAGGTAACAAGTTTAATAACAGGTGATTTAGATGACTTTAAGAGCTTAAGAGGCTGAAAATGAACTTTCACTCAGAAGTTGCAGTTGCAATTTCAGTACTTAAAATATGTGGATAATGATTTAAACTTACAGAAAAGGTGCTAATCAAAACCAACAGTCCTTACAGAAAAGTATTACCTTGCTATTATTGAACACTTTTCTTTACCTTCATGATGTGTTACTCCATGGCACATTTTACACTATTTTCTTTTTTGGGGACGGTTGTTAGTTCTGTTTTTAAGTGAAAAAAGTATTGTTTTAACATATTAACACTCGTTGCTTTCGCAAGTTTGATCAAAAGTAACGTTTACTACTTTACCACTTCAGATGTCAAGGAAGCATACTCTACTGACATTCAAACATTTTTTTTTTTTTAAGTATCCCAAGTACACTGTGTGAAGGCAAAGGAAATAATGCAGCCTATTCGATGGATTTGGGCCATGTGGGTGATATTTATCCTTGAGATTCTGCAGAGGAACTGTCTCTTGGGCTTTTTATATAACCCTTTTACCGTGAAGTAACTCGGCATCACTCTTGCATAGAAACTTTTTGTGAAAATATGCATGACCTGTGAATGTCTTCTAACATATTTTTGTATGTGCCACAAGTTACTTCTTCAGGGTGTCTTCCTTAATGGCTAACAATTTTGATCTGCTTGAAAATTTAACCAACTGTGCTCCATGAATGAGGCAGGAAGCAAAAAGACATATAGAGTTCAAGTCTAGGTCTTAGACTAAGGTATTCCAGCAAAGCCAGACCCAGGCAGCAGAAATCCAGCAAGCAAGTGTCAAGGTCAGTCCATAGGGCCGCTCAAATCTTTGGGGACCACAGAAGCAGATGACATGAAACCAGGGGCACTAAACACTACTTGAGAATGACCAATTGTCAAGACCTTACTTCTTTACTTGTGAAACCTGTGTTTGAAGATTTGGAAGAAAACCCAGCAAACACTGGGGGTTCTGTTAGCAGCCTTCTTTTCACTTTTCATAGTTTCTGAGAGTCTTCTGAGGGCAATTATCTAGCAACCTGGAAGCCTAACGAACAGACTGCTCCTGCATTTGTGCTGCCTCTCCTGCTCTCCGTGTTGATTGCAAAACTTTGAGCTTGTTGGCTGCCCACACAAACTTCATTTGTCCCCAGGAAAGGAGCCTAAAGTAATAGTGGCAACAAAGATGTGACCAGAATGGTGGCTGGCAAACAAGATGTTCAGTGATGCAGATCAGCACCGGGAGAAAGGTAAGAGACCCATCTGCCTGGAGGTGTGGGGACAGGACCCTTGGGGGTGGGGGGGCTCTGATTTGTTTAAAAAGCAAAACCACAGACTTGTTTTCGGATTCACTTCTGGTCCCCAGATAGCTACTTCACCTGTGATACAGACACTGCTGAAACAAGTGTGGGTTTCTTAAGTGAGAAAAAAATCCCTCTCCTTTCCCAGGCTGACTGACCAGTCTTCACATGCTCTTTGCTCTATAAAGAATGAAACTTTTGCATATATTCGCCAAACGTATATGGTGATGATTGGCAACAAAGTACACGTTATTTTTAACCGACTATAAACAAGATCAATCAAAAGCTGCCAGTCATTTCCTGATGAATCTTTATGCAGAGGTTTCAACTCTTCCATGAGCCAAACAGTGGATTTCCAGGGCCTACTCACTGGCAGTGGGTGGGGTGGGATTAGAATTTTAGAAAATCTCCAAGGTTTTCTTCTCTACTCCCTTGGCTCAAGCATCACCAGGTAACTGTACCTACACCAGACATCAAATACTGGTCACACAGAGTGTATTAAATAGGTTACTTTTGCATCGTTTTCTACATCTTCATGCTACAAATCTTTTGCTCTCTCAAGAGAATGAAAATGCTCCCTTCAAACTGATACAATCTGAGGTGTTAGCAACTCTGGGGGTAGATGATGGTGATATCGGTACTGGTAAGTGATGGCCTGACCCTCCAAACAGAAGACAACGGAGCTCAAGATGGGTCTGGGAAGAAAGCAAGTGCCTGATTGGAGTCTCCTTTACAGCTGTGCTGTTAGGGTGGAGAGAAGGGACGAAAGGATAGAAGCAAAAATTAAGGTGTTTTTTTTTTTTTAAATTTTGCATTAAAAAAAAGAGAAAAAAATTTTGCATTATTAGTATCATTGGATGGCTAAATGTTTAACCGAGAGGACAAACACACAGCCTGTTTCTCCCGTGACTTCTCAGCTCCTCTGCGTCCTCCACCAACGCCTTGGGACCCCCCCAGCGCGCCCACACGCGCACACACGCGCACACGCCGTCCCGATGGGGCCCAGACCGGGACCGGAGTTTAGCTCGGCCGCTGATCACAAAGGACCCACATTTAATACAGACGCGCGTTAGCTCTTTGCCCATCAGAGGGAACTGAGGGTCGGAGCGGGAAGCGCGAGGGCTCGTCGGAAGCCGGAGGAAGCAGGGCGCGGGCTTCCAGCGACCTCTCCCGCGGCCGGCGGCGCGCAGGCGCACGGGGCCCGGGGCGGGGCCCGAGCCGGAGCCGGAGCCGGAGCCGGGTGGGCGGGGCCCGGGCCGGGTGGGCGGGGCCCGGGCCGGGTGGGCGGGGCTGGGGGCGGGGCCTCACCGCGCAGGCGGCGGCGTGCAGGTCCGCGATCCGCCGCTCGGCCGCCGTTAACTCTTCGCTCGCCGGGCGCCTCTCCGCGCCGGCCGGTCCTTCCGGCGAGCGGGGCGCGGGGCCTCCGCGGCCTCCCCCGGGAGCGGAGCCCAGAGCCGCGCCGCGGGCCCGCGGGCACCGGCCTCCGACCCCGAGCGGCGCGGGCCGCCGTCCGAGGCTGGCGAGCGCGAGCGCCGGGCCCCGCCGGGCCGCCATGGCCGCGGGCGGCGGGAGAGGCCGGGGGCGCGGGGCGGGCGGAGGCGGCCCGGAAGCCGCGCGGAGGGCCGGCCTGAGGTCTGGGGATTCCGTGGGCCTCGGCGTGCACGGACGAGTGCGGTGATGCCCGGCGCCGCGGCAGCGCCCGCAGAGGCCGCGGGAAGGCGGGAGCGCGGGGCCCAGGCGGGGGCGCAGGGCAGGCGCGGCCGGCTCGGGGAAGGCGGCCTTTCCGCGTGGCTCAGTAGTCGCAAAATCCAACCTGCAGTCGTGGCTCCTGTCTGCAAGGTAAACGTAGCCCCGGGCCCCCCCGCAAGACTGCACGGGGGGAAGTGAGCGCAGGGCCGGGAGGCGGCGGCAGGTGTTGCAGCGGAGCGACCTCCTCCCCGCCCCGCCCCGCCCCGCCCGCGCCCCGCCCGCGCCCCGCCCGCGCCCCGCCCGCGCCCCGCCCGCGCCCCCGCCCGCGCTCCGGGGAAGGCGGTCGGAGAGCAAGCGCCCCTAAGTGCCCTTCGGGTTTGAAGACTTGAGGGCCACGGTTGAGCCCTGTGGCCCAGACATTTCCTGAGCTGCACCGAAGTTCCACTAAGCCACCATAGGGCCATCACTTTCTCTTTTTCTTTTTTTAAATATCTGCATGCAGATATCTGCATGCAACCCTGCAAGTGTATTTCGAATTTTCTTAGTAGGTGGAACCAACCCTATTGGTCCACTGTGAATCTCCCAGCGAATCAATAAATTCGTGGAGTCAGTCCTGTTTTGGAAATCTGGTTCCTTTATGCTGGAATAATAAATTAGGTATCAGGGTCTGGAGACTTGCCAGTGATGTGACAAAAGAGCCTGAAACCAGGAAAACCAAAGAGGGACCCTTAGCAAAAAGACACGAAAAAGTGGACCCAGACTTGAGAAGGGAGTGCACCCCAGGTCAGGTGTATTTGTGTGTCTTCTCCAGAACCGAATTCTGGAATAAGACAAATAAGTGGAGGAGCGGGTTGATTGCATTGTCTTTGAAATTGAGGATGAGAAGAAAAAAAAGAAAGAAGAAAGAAAGAAAGAAAGAAAGAAAGAAAGAAAGAAAGAAAGAAAGAAAGAAAGAAAGAGAAAAGAAAGAAAAAAGAAAAGAAAGAAAGAAAGAAAAAGAAAAGGAAGAAAAAAGAAAAGAAAGGAAGAAAGAAAGAGAAAGAAAGAAAGAAAGAAAGAAAAGAAAAGAAAGAAAGAAATTGAGGATGAGGACCTATTAAGCGTGACATGAATTCAAAGGATGGGAACAAAGGATGGGAACGGTGTTTTACAGAAATGAAACAGACTGGACCAGGTTCAAATAGAAAATAAATACTCATCTTACAGTGGAGTTACAAGACCTTTGTACTGAGGGATGGGGTGGGTGTGAATGTAAAGAGCAGAGCAAGGGAAATCTTTGTGTTAATAAAATAGTTCTGTATTCCTTTTTTTTTTTTAAGATTTTATTTACTTATTCATGAGACACACAGAGAGACAGGCAGAGACACAGGCAGGGAGCCCGACATGGGACTCCATCCCGGGTCTCCAGGATCACACCCCGCCCGAGGGCAGCACTAAACCACTGAGCCCCCCAGGCTGCCCCAGTAGTTCTGTGATCTGATCATGATGGTCACACACGTCTACACATGGACTATACACCTTGTTCTCATGTCAAATTCCTGGTTTTTGTGTTGTAAGGATGTAAGATGCAACCACTGGGGAAAACCGAGTAGAAGGAACCTCTCTATATCTTTGCAACTTTTTGTGAATCTATAATTATTTCTTTTTTTAAAATTTTATTTATTTATTCATGAGAGACACACAGAGAGAGAGAGAGAGAGGCAGAGACACAGGCAGAGGGAGAAGCAGGCTCCATGCAGGGAGCCCAACACAGGACTCGATCCCAGGTCTCCAAGACCAGGCTCTGGGCTGAAGGCAGTGCTAAACCACCCGGGCTGCCCTATAATTATTTCAAAATTTAAAAACAATACCTTAAAAAATGTGAAAATGGTTTTTTAATCACTCAGTAGCATACATCACTGGATTAACCAGAACCTTTCCATATCACCTCCGTTCCCAGGCTTAAAAATCCTTTTTCAGGGGCACCTGGGTGGCTCAGTTGGCTAAGTGACCACCTCCCAGTCTTGGCTTAGGTCATGTTCCCAGGGTCGTGAGATGGAGCCCCAGGTCCCTCTCTGTGCTGTGTGGGGTTTGCTGGGGATTCTCTCCATCTGCCCCTCCCGCTCATGCTCTTTCTCTTATCTTTCTCTCTCTCAAATAAGTCTTTTTTATTTGTATATATATATATATATATATATATATTTAAATTTATTCATGAAAGACACAGGTAGAGAGAGGCAGAGACACAGGCAGAGGGAGAAGCAGGCACCATGCAGGGAGCCCGGCGTGGGACTCGATCCCGGGACCCCAGGATCAGGTCCTGGGCTGAAGGAGGTGCTAAACCGCTGAGCCACCTGGGCTGCCCAAATAAGTCTTTAAAAAAAAAAAAAAAATCTGGGATCCCTGGGTGGCTCAGTGGTTTAGCACCTGCCTTCGGCCCAGGGCCTGATCCTGGGGTCCCGGGATTGAGTCCCACGTCGGGCTCCCTGCATGGAGCCTGCTTCTCCCTCTGCCTGTGTCTCTGCCTCTCTCTGTGTCTCTGTCTATCATGAATAAATAAAATCTATTTTAAAAAATCTTCCTTTTCAGTTAAGGCCTCTGGGCACAAAACAGCTGAGAAAGCTCTTTCGTACTGTTCACAGGTTACCTGTGTGTACATCCTCGTAGACTTTATTTTTAAAATAAAATGACAGAGGTCTAAGTAAGAGTTCAGTAAAATGTATTATTACGAATAATTTCCGAACATTTAATAACTGGGTATCATTTAGACACTGAATAGATTGTCTGCCTCTTTCAGTTTTCATTTGATCTTCATACTTTAGGGTCAGAGTCATTTCACATCAAGTTAAGTTTCATTCATTGGGTCTCTTGCTTTAAAAAAGCCTCCTCAGGGCTTAGGTGTGTACATTTTCTTAGATCCTCTACGCTCACAGTAGACGGAACTATATGGGAGTAGGGGTGTAACGTTCTGCCTTCGAATGGTAAAGTGAGTCCTCACTTGAGTTGCAAGGCCTTTACATCCAGATTTGCTCTAGAAAGAGCTATTTTGTGTCATGCGTCTGCATGTAACATGAGATTGTATATATTTTATAATCCTTCCCATCCTTTGAGATGTTTATGTTGATACCGAACCTACTGGTTATTTTGGGGAGGAGGAGGAGAGGAATTCAAAGAAATGCATTCCCCCTAAGCTTCACCTATCTTAATTTTTAAATAGTTACGTTAGGCTTCTCTAGGTTGCAAGATACAGGTCTCACAACTTAATCTGGTGGCCTTAAAAGGAATTTGTTCACAAAACCAGGAAGCATGACTTGGTTCAGGGCCCACCAATATTACCAGGGCCCAGTCTCCCCATTTTCTAGCTATGCCTCTTCAGTGCTACTTCCCTTTTGAGGCAGGCTCTTTTCTCACTGGTGACAGATGGCTGCAACCAGCCCCTCGGGCTTCATCCTTTCTCACCCTTGTCCACTTAAAAAGAGAGTCTCAATATGAACACCCAAACAAGAAGATGCCTTTCTGCCCCCCAAAGCCCTAAGAGCCATCGCTTCACCCTGTGTCCTTTCCTGAGCCAGTCTTTGTGAGTACCTGTTATCCATGAGCCACGCAAGGCCTTTCCCTGGAGCTGCCAAGGGGCAACCCCACCCAAACTCATGGCTGGGAATGGCCTGTAGTGACACTGGGGACACAATTAACAAATGTCCACCACGGTGTGACTTGCAAAGGCAAAATAAACTCTACCAGCCTACTCAATTCTTTGACTATTTAGTATTTGTCATTTAAGACGTGTTTTCATTGTTCCTCTGGTTCCTCTCTACATATCCTTCTTTTGATCTCCCATAATTATTGGCTACATTTTAGCTTTCCCTATGATTTTTTTTTTTTGTTTGCAGTTTTCCCAATAGTCATAAACGAGAGAGCAAATAACATGTCGTTTTCATCTTTGTACCTCCACGGCCCCTCTAACGGTACTGTGACACGTAGTGAATAAGAAACAATGAATTTTCGAATGGATAAGTGAGTCAGCGGTTCTTCATTCTCTAATACATGTTCCTAAATACCAAGGGGCACCTGGATGGCACAGTTGGTTAAGTGTCTGACTATTGATTTCAGCACAGGTCATGATCTCAGGGTCATGAGATCAAGCCCCAGGTGGGACTTCTTGCCCAGGGTGGAGTCTGCTTGGGATTCTCTCCCTCTCCCTCTGCCCTCCCGGCCCCCCACCCCTGCTGTCTTGTGGGCTCTCTCCCTTTCTCTCTGTAAATAAATAATAAAAAAAATCCATATACCTAACTACTAGCCAAAAATTCCATATGGAATTTTTATTTTTTTATTTATTTATTTTTTCCATATGGAATTTTTAAATTAACATTCTATACATTTGCAGATTTGAAAATATTTATAGGATTTGTTATAGATAAATACTTTAAAAAACCAGATGATAAAGACACTAACTTCGAAGTTGTATTTATTAAAGAACAAAGGGGTCATTTTACTGACAAATAGGACAGATGCATACATTATCAAATTATTTGATCTAAAGTCCCTGAAATGCTGCCTCGAAATGATTTTAAGTGTTGCCTTTGAATAAATTATGAATGTATTGCCCTATTAGTGGACAAACTAGTGCTAGAATCACAGAGCTGCCCAGAGATTTCTTGTCCATATACTGCCGGTTTTGCACGGTTCTTTTTGGACACTGATTTATGTATTTGATGTTTTTCAAATAGCCAAATGGTGTGTTATGACATGTCCTGCTCCATGTAGAGTGCATTTTCACTATCAATTCTTATGATTGAGAGCAAATGTTACATGCCCCTAAGGTTGCCTATAGGGAATCTTTGTTTCATTTAATGGGACATCCAATAGCACACTTTGTTTCACAGAGCTGGTCTTAGAAAATTCTTTGGGGAATTATAAACATTTTTATTTGCAAGCCCAGCGAACCCCCGCTGACTTCACAATGGATGCACCTCCACCAATTGCTACGTGCCCAGAGCACTACCCCACTGGGCTCTTATGTTCCTATTTTGGTTTTGTTTTCTTGGGTGAGCTGTAGAAGGGCTACACGGTATGAAGTAACTTAGCCATTTACCTCTTCCATCCTCTCTGTCATTCTTTAATGAATAGTTGTTCTGTGTTCCACCCGGATTGCCAACTTACAGTGTCAGGGATGACTTGATGGTTAAAGCCAGTGCACTTAGACACTACTTACCTGACTAAAATTGCATGTTGCTTTTAAAGCAGTCCATCGTCTCCCCTTCTTCCGTAGTCCTCAGCCCTTCTTCCTGTAAAATATTTCCCTGAGTATATCTACGCTTAGGTTTTTAATCTATTACATATATGCTAATGGTCTCTGCTTCAGAGTAATTGTGTATGAGAGCAACACACCTATCTATCCATCCACCTGCTGGACATACACACTTAAAAATACCCCAAACTCCGAGAGCCTGCGTGGCTCAGTGGGTTGTCTGCCTTTGGCTCAGGTCATGATCTCGGGGTCCTGAGATCGAACCCTGCATCGGGTTCTCCGCTCAGCGGGTGAGTCTGCTTCTCCCTCTCCCTCTCCCTCTGGGATCTCTCTGGGTCTCGGTCTCTCTCAAATAAAGAAAATCTTAAAAAAACAAAACAAAACCCAAACTCTTCATATCCAAAATGCACTTAATCATCATCCCCTTTGAAATCATCCCTGTTTATTTTCTATTTTAAAGATACAGCCATCCAACAATTCATCTAATTCAGAGATCTTAGAGTGACCCTTAAGTCTTCCCACATATTCCCCTGCAATCACCAAGTCCTACCAGTTTCAGTTTTGCTTGTCTGTATCTAAACCGATCCTCCTTTGCCCCCATCATTGCTCTAGTTCAGTTCATTATCACTTCTTACCCCGTGACTACAACCAGGACTGAATGATTCACTGATGTAAATAATAAATAATGAGGGCTTATTCTATATTCAGGCTCCTTTGATGAATGCCAGAGACTTCTTGTTTCATAAGTGTATGTGCTATTTATTCTGATAAAAAATACCCTTATCTTTTTTGGACTGGTGAAGTTACACCCGTCCTTAAATCTGCAGCCCTTCTGTTGCCCCCTCTGGGAAACTCTCCCTGACTGTTCTCTTTGTTTAGGGTTTCTCCGGCTCCTCTGCAGGCTGTGCTGGGCTGGGTGTACCACCTCAGTACTCCCAGTTTATCCAAAACATGTTACACTGTACTTTCTTGTTGTATAGGTTTTTTTTTTTTTTTAAAGATTTTATTTATTCATGAGAGACACACAGAGGAAGAGACATAGGCAGAGGGAGAAGCGGCTGCCTGCAGGGATCCCGATGTAGGACTCGATCCCAGGACCCCAGGATCACAACCTGAGCCAAAGGCAGACACTCGACCACCGAGCCGCCCAGGTGCCCCTCTTGTTGTATAGTTTTATGTTCCTGAGGGCTTTTTGTGAATTGCCAGATTGTAAAATCTTTAAGCGTAAATACTGTCTTAATTATCTTTGTAATTGCCCAGTGGCACGAGTACTTAGGAAAGGCTGCACAAGAAATGCTTGTTGAAATGAGTGGGTGAATGAATAATGGGAACAAAACCTCACCTCTGAGTCACGTAGTAAAGAAATGATACAAATGCCTTCCCCCTTATTATTTCCTAGTTCAGAATCAGTATTGAGTTTTATCAACACATCAGTTGTTTCCAGGATATTGTTCTGAGACACAATATACTGAGATAATAAGGTAACTATGATTTTATTTGGCAATCTATTTAGTAAGTTCCCCCCAAACGGTCATTGAATTAATGGTAAGTGCAGTATATGGGCTGCGTTTCAAATGAAGTAAGTTTGTGTTGACAGTGAAGTACGGCCTTGTTAACCCCGAACAATCATTCCAATTATAAAGTACATGCACACAATCACTGTCACATAAAATATCCAGACTAATTACTTCTGGCCCTTTTGTTATGCAAGTATTAGAAATGAAACCTACTCTCATGTATACTCAATATTAACAATGTAATCCGCACGCAGAAAAACATTACTTCAAAAACCCAGCAAGTATGTAATTCCATTTTTACCTTATTACAAAAAAAAATGGGTTGGTATTGTGATTTTATTTATTTATTTATTTATTTATTTATTTATTTATTTATTTTAGTATTGTGATTTTAAAATGATATGGGCAGCCACCGTTTTGTAGGATTTCCCACACACCAACACAGTTGTAAGGAGATCTTGGTGAAGGCCGTACATACAACATACAAATCAGAGCGTTGTTCTCTGCACTCCTGTTGCTGCCTGAGGGAGAAGAGCATGCCCACTGTTCCATGACTGGAATGAAAGGCACACTGAGTTTCAGGTCAAATACCCATGACATTGACGTGTAGGACTAGTCTGCCGAGTATGATACATGTTAATATCTTCCCAGTGGTGGGCCCGGCTGATATGCCTCAGCGATCAACACAGGCCGCACGGCCCCTTTAGGTCTTCTACAGGTGTAAAATTGATGCCTCTTTGAAATCCTGTGGAATGTGAATCTTTCACGTGTAGTTAAACTGTAATATCGCCATGTGAATTGTCATATTCGTATAATCTGCAAGGGTGTCATCAGCGCCAGTTGCTCTATCTGATGATATCGTCTGATGGCACATTTCAGATGGCGTTGCTGCATCGTAGGAGCAGTAATCACAGAAAAATCAAAATACCATGGCTGACTGAGCACCACACGGCAACAGTGCTCTGTCCGTATTGGGATTTTTTTTGAAATCGTGGTACGTGTGGAATATAATCGAATAATTCATCCACCAGTCTAAATCCCATTATGGTAGGAATATATATATTCCGCCTGCCGTTTAATTCTGCTGTTATCAACAGCACCTGACCCATAATAAATTTATATTTATATTTATTTATAATGAATAAATCCTTGCGTGGTAGCATGTGGAAATAGTGTTGTTCAATTCCTAGTATTGAATCTTAATCTATTTCTTACTTCGGTGACATTGAGATTACTTGAATTCTCCACCCTTGGGCTTCCTCCTCTGTAGAACGTGAGAATTCTCTCAGAGCTGAATTGCTGTGAATGTTAAATGAGATATTGTATACAGAACATCTGGCATGGTGCCAGGCTCACAATCTGCTGTTACCATTGAACCAGGAAAGTGCTTTTTTGTGTTTTCAGTTCTCTTGTATGTTAGCTCCCAGCTGCTCAGTAGTTCCGTGGTTATCTTACTATCAGTCCTTTATGGCATGAGGCTTAGCTTGGTTGAACAGTTATTACTTTTTTACTAGTAAATGACAAAACCTTGTTAGCTGTGTGCATGATTAAACATTTTTCAATTAAATAAAAGAAAAATCGACATCAAGCTTAAAACCTTCTGTACAGCTAACGGAAACAATGAACAGAATGAAAAGGCAACCTGTGTGGCGGGAGAAAATATTTACAAACCAAATATTGGATAAGGCGTTCATATCCAAATTATGGAAGAAACTCCTACAGCTCAATAGCAGAAAACCGAAAGACCCATTAAGAAATGGCAAAGGATTAAATAGTTTTACAAAGAAGACATAAAAATGTCCAACAGGCATATGAAAAGGTACTTGACATCACTAATCATTATAGAAATGCAAATCAAAACCACAATGAGGTAGTACCTCATACCTTTTAGGATGAGTGTTGTCAAAAAAGACAAAAATTACAAGGGTTGGCGAAGGTGTGGGGGAGAGGGAACCCTTGTGCACTGTTAGCAGGAATATAAAATATACAGCCTTTGTAGAAAACAGTATTGAGGTTCCTCAAGAAATTGAAAATGTACCTAGCAGTCCCACTTCTTGGTATATATCCAAAGGAAATCACTATTTTGAACATATGTCTGCACTCCAATTTTCATTGCAGCATTATTTACAAAAGCCAAAACATGGACATAACTGTTATCAGGTAGGTATGTGTTAGTCTGGTTATCTCTTTTCTAGAAAACAGCATTATTGAGGTATAACTGGCATAGAGTAAACTGAACTTATTTAAAGGGCACAGTTTGATAAGATATGCCCATTAAATCATCATGACAGGATAATGAACATATTCATCACCCCAAAGTTTCCTTATGCCCTTTTGTAATCCCTTCCTCCCAACCTTCCTTTGACCACACATCGGAATGGCACATGTATTTTGCTGTTAGGTGGAATAGTCAATAAATATCAATTAGGCCGAGCTGTTTGTCAGTGAGTTCAAGTCCTCTATGTCCTTGCTAATTTTCTACTTTTTCGATCAATTGTTAAGAGTATTGAAATCTCTGACAATTAGTTTGGATTTGCCTATTTCTACACTTGTTTCAGCTTTTGCTTTATGGGTTTTTGAAGCTCTGTTGTTAGATGCATAAACATACAGGATTGTTATGTCCTCTTAATGAATTTAGCCCATTATCATTATATAATGCCCCTTTTCATTTCTGATTTTTTTCTTTGTTCTGAAATCTGTTTTGTAAGATATTGATATAATCATTCCAGTTGTTTTTGTTTTTTTTTGTTTTGTTGTTTTGTTTTGGTAAGTGTTGGTGTGGTGTATCTTTTCCGATCCTTTTACTTTTAACTTATTTGGGTCTTTATTGAAAACGTGTTTCTTATAGGCATCACAGACTTCGATCTTTTTTTTAGATCTGATTTCAGTCTCTGCTTTTAATTGATATTTAGACCTGTAGTGGGTTAATGGCAGACCTCCAAAACATATGTCCATGTTTTAATCTCTGGAATCTGTAAATATCACCTTCCTGCAGGGAAGAAAAGGGTGTTTCCGACGCAATTAAGCTAAAGATTTTAAGATGAGGAGATTATCCTGGATTATCAGGGGATTGGGAGTTGAGAAGAGTCTAAATCCAATGACAAGTGTCTGTAAGAGAGGAGAAGGCCACGTGGACATGGAGTGATATAGCCGTGGAATGCCGGGACAGCCAGGAGAAGCTGGAAGAGGAAAGGAATGTATTCTCCCTTAGATCCCCCAGAGAGAGTGCAGCCATCCTGGATTTTGGACTTCTTGTCCTCTAAACTCTGAGACAGTAAATTGTTGTTTTAAGTCTGATAAAATATTTTTCAGGCCCACCTAAAATACCATTTCTCCCTTCAAAAATTCCACACATATGTAAATAATGTAATCTCCATTTTTGGGATGGCTTGTTTGTAAAACTGACCTCAATGAATCCCCCTATCCATATACTCATATTCCCTCACTTTGTGATTTTTGCATCTTCTCCCACTAAGTGGTGGGGTTGAGCTTTCCCTCTTGAATTGGAACTTTTATACTACTTACTTTTGTCCAGTGTGACTTTAGCAAATGTGACACAAGCAGCTATTTGAATAGCATTTGTACATGGAGCTTCCCCTTTTTTACTTGGAAGCCTGAGATCATGATGCAGACGAGCCCGTGTTAGGATTTGGCTGAGGTCTGGAGAAGAAGAGTCAAAGCACCCTAGCTGACATCCAGCACCAACTGACAGTCATGTGAGTAAGGCCCAGCCCCAGGAAATGTGCCATATGAATACAGCCTCAAGAGTGACTTCTAGGGAGAAGAGAACGGCTTAACTGGGCCTGCCCAAATTGCTGCCCATAGAGTCAGGACCAACTTAAGTGGTTGTTGGCTTCAGCCTACTGAATATTGAGGTAATTGGTATTACATCAATGATTGACTGCAACACTCTCTTAAATTCCATGTTTTAGTCCAAGGAGGCTAATTGCAACCAACAACAAACAATACCAAGGTCTAAGTGAATTTACACAATCAAAGTTTATTTGTTACTCATGTAAAATTCATTGAGGATGTGTCTGGTCACCTCTCCTGGTCAACCCTCCTTCAAATAGTGATGCAGGAATTAAGTCTTCTTTCGTCATTTGGTGCACTATTTTCTAACAGATCACCTCTAAGTTCACTGGAAGGTACTTGACCGTCTCAGCCTGGAAGTGGCTTTGCTCACTGGCCATATCGCCTTACCAAGATGTAAAAGTAGATAGGAAATGTGTTTAGCTATATTTGCCATCTCTGACTTATCCCTATAGCCCTTTGTTCTTCATACCTCCTCAGGACGTGAATAATTATGTGGGTCTTCTCCACAAGGAGCCATAACCTTAAAGAATGGAGTCATATCTATGAGTTTCTGTTGCAGCACCCAATCTAAATGTTGTATATGGTAGAGATGCCCTAGTAGACATTTACGATCTTATATAATTTTCAATGTACATTCAGAAACTCTATTTCATTTAATTCTCACAACATTTTAGGGTAGTAGATATATAATTATCTTCATTTTCACAAATCGTAGAACTGATGATCAAAACTTCTGAGTAATTTGTCCCAAGTTACTATCTAGGGTATAGCCGACCTGGGACTGACACCCAATACCTAACTCTAATTCTCTATCACACTATCGGATATATTTATTTAAGTGAACTCGGTCTTTGCCTTTATCCTGTCTCCAATTCAGTCACCAAATTTTATTCATCCTTTTCTCATCATGTGTTTCCCTTCCTTTAAATCCTTATTGTGGTGTTACCTGGTTTAGGTCATTGTCGCTCTATGCCTAAGTTACTGCAAAAGACTCCTGAATTATAACTCCTGCCTCTAGTCTCCTCCTTCCCTAATTACCTAACACTTTTGTCAAAATAACAGTATTTACCACACCAATTTTATAGTCATTTTGTGGTTCAAAAAGCCCTAATGTCACAACTTTACATGTAGGATAAAATATGGACTCATTAGCTGGGCATTAATGGCACTCCCATACTGTGACCCCTGAAATACCTTTCTAGTCTTAGGTCCTGTTACACTCTAGGTCACTCTGTACTAGCCAGACTAATCTACTCAATCTCCCCTAAATTATCTGTAGTGTAGGCATCCTATTTTGTCTCCATAACAGTTATTCATTCCCTATTTCCCAAATTTGTTTCACTGTCCATTCCTCCCACGTGGGTCCCTGAGAAAAATTTTGACCGGTCTAAATCAATCTTGGAAAGATTGATTCTTCCTGCATTTATTGATTT
This sequence comes from Canis lupus familiaris, assembly GCF_011100685.1. Taxonomy (NCBI): domain Eukaryota; kingdom Metazoa; phylum Chordata; class Mammalia; order Carnivora; family Canidae; genus Canis; species Canis lupus. The sequence continues at coordinate 4,688,613 of NC_049228.1, forward strand.
ATGCAAATTCCTGGCCAATGAAACATCAGGGGTGGGGGGAGTCTGTAAGGAGGCTTCTGGGAATGGTTTTCTTATGCTTTGGTTTCCAGGCATATAGCACTGAAGATATGCTTTAAAAAAACCTTCACAAAAAAATCTCAATGGGAACATTTTTAAAGTGTAATTTTAAATGCGTAAATCTGAAAAAGAAGAAAAAATCCAGGTAGCAAAAACCCAAAACTGAGCCTGACATCAAAGTGGTAGTTCATCTCTGGCACTATTGTTGCTCTGAAGAAATTTGTCAGTCTTGGTAACGATAATGCCTGAGTTTTAGCGGCTGAATGAAGTCAAGAGACTTGGCCTTGGCCTATGCCAGATACGTGGTTTCAGCCAAGATCCTGTTATATAGTTTAGACATTCAAAAAGCTAAGCTACCCTTAGTCAGGGCCAGGCCCACCGTGAAGCCCATAAGGCACTTCATTTACCCTATTCATAGCCCTGCCCTTCGTGAATAAGTGGACTATAAAGCAAATCTGCCTGCCAGTAGGGAGAGTCTCTCTGCCTGGGCTTCCCTGAAAATTTATAAAGAAAGGTCTACCTACCCATGAGTTAGAGGTCAAAAGTTTAATTTCCTACTGTATGGACCTGCTAGGGCTGTGATAACAAAGTTCCCCAGATTGGGTTGCTCAACCAATAGAAATGTATTTTCTCACAGTCTGAAGGCTGGAAATTCAAGATTAAGATATTATCAGGTGTAGTTTCTTCTGAGGCCTCTCTCCTTGGCTTGCAAATCACTGTTCTCTTCCCTTATCTTCATTCACATGGTCTTCCCTTTGGGTACATGCATCCCTGGTGTCTCTTCCTCTCCTCCCTGTATGGACACCAGCCACATTGGATTAGGGCCTCACCAATATGACCTCACTTGAACCTAATAAAAAGGCCCCATCTACAAATGCAACCACATTGGGGGTTAGGATTCAACATACGAATTTAAGGGAAGTACACAATTCAATTAGTTAAACCTACTTAGTCCATTAAAATCCAGGCCAAGATAAGAATAAGAATTTATCATAAGTTAGTAGAACCCCTGGTTGTCTGATAGGAGAGAAACGAGAGAAATAAATTCTTTCTTGGGAGATAAAATTTCGATCCTGGCCCCATAAGATTTCTATAGAAAAGAACCTGCTGATGTGATTGCACAGCACGAAATTACAAAGGACATGAGGAATCAAGGAATCCTGAGCAACAGCAGACATAAATAACAAACACTAAATTCTGACAACCAAAGACAACAGTGAAGTTATTGATTACAGAATATAAAATAACAATCTAAAATGCTTAAAGAAATAAAAATTGGCATTGAAAGCATGAGACGGACGCAACACAAAAGATTTTGAAAGCCAGACATTGTAATGACAACTAACTGGAGATTCACAAATGAAAAACAGAATGACTAACATTAAAAACTCATTGGAGGGAGGGGCTGAGATGGTGGTGTAGGAAGGTCCCAAGCTCACCTCCCCCCAGGGACACACCAGTTCGACAGCAGCAGAGGCACCTGGCTGGCTCAGTGGGTAGAGCATGACTCATGATCTCGGGGTTATAAGTTCAAGCCCCACGTTGGGTGTAGATTACTTAAAAATAAAATCTTTAAAAAAAAACTACAGCTACATACGCATCATATCCCTGTGAAAAAAGATCTGAAAACAGAATGAACTGTTCTTTGTAACAAAGGATAAAAGGACCCTGACATGGGTAGGAGAGGCAGAGACGTGCTCTCCCACAAAACTCCACCCCAGTTGCACTGACACCCAAGACGGAGGGATCTCCCCAGACAGGTGCTGCTCATCAGGCACCCTGGCCCCTGGGATCCACCCCGGAATGATGAGGCCCTGGAATGTCTGGCTTGGAAAACCCATGAGGCTGACTCTGGGGGATCCCAAGGTGCTATTGGAAACTGAGATTTCCCTCTAGGATAGCCTTAGGATGGTCTCATCAGCTCCCAGAGCCAGAGTAAAACCCGCAGGTCTGAAATGCACTGAGGGAGATTCATATGCTGACCTCGGGGCATTGCAGGAGGAGGGGTACGGTTGCGACGCTCCCCGGGGTGCTCTCCTGTGCTCTCCCCAGGCTCTGCTGGCATGAGCAAATTCAGGTGGAGCAGCACCCATCACCTTGCTGGGATGAGTGGGCAGGAGGGAGCCCAGGGCTCAGAGGTCCAGTGCTGCCCAACTCCCTGGCTGGGGTGGGCAAGCAGATCTCACTTCCGAGTTGAGCTCTGTGCACGTAGGCAGCGGGGACACCCCCACCCCGCTCCCACCCAGAGCCCAAAGCCGTGCCTGCCGAAGCCAGCGGGCCTGCAGTCGAGCCCACAAGTGTGCCCTGCTCCTCCGCGCTCTGGCCACCTTGCTCAAGCCAGTGGTCACACGCGGTGCACACAGGAGTGCCCCTTGATCACTGGGCCACCAGACCCACACAGGGGTGCCCCTTGATCACTGGGCCACCAGATCCTCACAGGGGTGCCCCTTGATCACTGGGCCACCAGATCCTCACAGGGGTGCCCCTTGATCACTGGGCCCTGGTGACCTAGAGGACTGGCATTCCAGAGCTCAGCAGGGCTCCCACCACCAGAAAGACAATTGTTGCAGGGCACCACTCCCAGGGCACAGCAAATACAGCCAACTGAGAAACGGACCTCAGTCTTTCTGTGACAAAGGTCTATTCACTTAGCCTGCAAGTTCGCATCTAGAGACGAGGGAAGTGCTCCCGGGAAATGGGAACATGACTCACAGGAAAAGATCTCAAGGTGTTAATTGAGTTTCTCAGGGTGGATGAGTTCCTCATGTTGTTCTTCTGATTAACGTTTATGATATTGCCTCTGTAATGATAAAAATAGAAGAAAATTAGAAAGAGGATATTATTGCTGAGCATTAGGTTGTTACGACTCAGTAGGTACGCCTCGCTGGTTCATAGCACTTACCAGTACGTTCCAGGACAACTAATCCTTCTTTGGATTTTGAACTTACTTTCCTTTTCAGGTAAGGATACTTGGGTGGAATGATTTGAAAGGCTTTGCTTTATGGTATGCCTCAGATTGTTACGTACCGGTACACATATTGTTAAGTCTCATTTCTAGCTCCATTTACCCGCACTTGCTTAAGTAAAAGATCTTACCAGTTTACTGTCATTGCTTTTATCTATCTATCTCTCTCTCTCTCTATATATATATATTTTTTAAAGATCTCATTTATTTATTCATGAGAGACACAGAGAGAGAGGCAGAGACACAGGCAGAGGGAGAATCAGGCTCCATGCAGGGAGCCCGATGCGGGACTCGATCCCAGGTCTCCAGGATCACATCCTGGGCTGAAGGCAGGTGCCAAACCATTGAGCCACCCAGGGATCCCCCTGTCATTGCTTTTTAAATTTAACAGATGAAAACTCTTTTAAGTAATGTCATTCGTTTTAGGACTTTAAGATTTGAAATCTTCGATAAGATACACTCTAAATACATTTCTTCAGGATATTTGGTCAGCAAAGACTTAGCTCTCTGACTTCAACGGATATTTAGAGATTTATTCGAGTTCAGCTTGTTAGGGTGCTTCCTATCTCCTTATCCGATCTCGGTCTTGTTCCCCGAGAGAAAAGGGGAACGTTAAGAGCGGTTCTCAGTTGTGTGGACCTTTCACAAATACTGTTTTTTACCTTTAAAACTTTCAAGTGCATCCTTAAAGGAAGTGTTATATTTGAGTCTCCAAAAACTCCTATCAATTAGATGTAATAGATATTAAATTATTTGATTTGTTAAGTCATTTGATAGCTCAGAGAACTGAGTTGTTACAGAGAACCTAAATCAAAGTGATAATTATTTATTATCTGTATATTTATATGGTTTCTGTATATATCAGATAAAAGAACTCTTCCTGCTTAAAAAATCTGGGGGGCATTAAGATGTGCTGTTCAAATCTCTAGGGAGCACAAGTGACTGACAGCTCCTGCCACTGCCCTTCTGAGTCAATGTGGAGACCAATCGTTGGACACCACAGGGGCACGTCCATTTGGGCAAGATGTAGGACTCTTTTAATGAGCCTGCATCAACTTTTCTTAGAATGGCACTATCTGAAATTTTTCCTACCCGATCTTCTTTCCTTCCTTCTCTCTTTCCATAGTTGTCAGACCTGCATATGGTCTTAAAGCTTTCCTTGCTTTCTCCTGCTGTCTCTTCCAATAAATATCTTGCCCATCTAATGCCGTCATGGCATTTGCCTCTCAGCAGATTCAAACTACGTAGTGGTGCCAACAGTGGTCTGAGAAAACAGATAGTAAGATGGGGATTTGTGACTGGTTTGCTCACTCCCTAGTGGGGAGTAAAAAGGTAGGTAGGTGCACGGATAGTCCATGGCACAAGATGGTAGCCTAATTGCTAAATATTTCACCAGTAGTGATCCAGGAAAACATCCCAGTGACCCAGGAAAACATCACAGGGGTGGAGAATGCCCTTGGATGTGTGATAATTAAGGTATTTGAAATAAACTAGGGGAAAATGCTTATAGACAGTAAAATTGGCTGGTTATGACCATACTGAACTGGTGCCCTGCAGAGGGAAAATGAGAAACTGAGAGCCATTAACAGTCCGTTAAAGGCCAGGTGTGAGAACGAGAGGGACTCTGGGGTACCTTATAAAGAGGCTGTTATCTCCTGTAGTAGGAAGCAGATGTAGCTGAGCAACAGATTGTAGGTCGTCTAATGGGATCCATTTGGATGCTCAGCCTAGGCAAGTCTGGCATATTAATGTCATTACTCTGGCTGGGAAAACCTGGAACCTTTAAACATGGGGTGGAGATGTCTAGGTGGGTGCCCCTGATATTCTAGAGAGTGACTTGAAACCTCAGAGCTCTCTAGTAAGAGCTAGAAATTCTCTTGTGCTGAGAAGATGCCTTAGCAATTTCTCTTCTACAAGGCAACAGGTGCCTCCCTCAGAAGTTGCCCCAGCTTCCTTTCCTGGCTGCCAGGTTGATATCTAGAGTTAAATTTCAGCATAACCCACCTGAGGATAAACTGAGAAGTGAGGAAAGGGACTAGTCACCAGGGAGGTACAGGAATTAGTAATAAGGCATACCAGGAGGAGTCAATGAGTATCCTTAGGATTGGATTTTTTTTCATGGCCAGAAAGTAAGACAGACTAAATAAGAATTCTTTGCCATGAACGATCACTCTTGGAGTTTAATACCCTTTCAATGATCCTAGGATTTGGCAAACTCATTGCTAGGATGGCTTTTAGAAGTCTGAAAAAAAGTAAGGAATGCTCAAGATGGCCTAGGAGAAGGAAGAAGGAATAAAGATGCTAAGGGAAGTAAATATGCTGGGAGTTAATTTTGTGAGGCCAGAAAATCTCCAGAAAGAATATGTTCAATGGCATGACCCAGAGGAGATACTATTCACTGAGGCCACTGGGAATGCACCGGTGAGAGAGGTACCAACATTATCATTGATGTGTCTCCTCCTTAAACCAGGGAGAAGGAAAGAATTATGGTACTGAGCTTGCTGAAATTCATGGACATGATGGAGCTTTGACATAACAGAGGCCAGGTGATGATACTTAAGCCCCAGAAGCCAGAAGGTCACAACTACTGTAATGTCCGGCTGGGTTTGAGGGACAGCCAAGAGAGTTTGAACTACAGGAAGTTGTGGAGATAGTTAATAGTTAATAGATAGTTAATAGATAACAGCATCCTGGGGGGCAGGAAGCCAAGAAAACGGCTACTTAACATGTACAAACAAACAACAAAAAAATGGTAAGAGTGGGAAAACATAATGCTCAGGATGGTCACCCCAATGAAATGTCTAATCAATCAATTTTTGGATCCAGAACCCATTAATGAAGAGGTTGCCAGGTTCCTAGGAAGCAGAACCATGCAACTCCATGACAAGCATATAGTGTAGTAATTCCCTTGGTTCTTCCCTAATGAGAAGAGGTTGGTATCTAGACTTTATAAGAGTCTCCTGGATGCAGAGTCTGAGCTGACTTTAATACTGCAGCTGAAGCACTGTAGTAGCTGTGCCTGGAGAGAATAACTAGCTGACAGCCCCACTGGCTGAGTGCTAAAATCTAGCACCATATTCATGCTGAGGCTATGCTTTCCCTGGGTGCTTGCAGCCAATGACTCAGCATGGCAGAAATACTAAGTTAGGACCATTCCTGGGAGGTGAAGGACTCCCCTCACAGGGGAGAGAGAATCCCCAGATAGCCTTGCCAAACTTTGCTTACGATGACGGCAGGACTGACACCTCACCCGACCTTCCTGCCCCCTCTCCTTCACTTGGGGTCAGAACTACATCCTGGTCTATTGGTTCTCCCAGCCTCTCTTGGCTCCCCATCCATTTTTTTGCCCAAATTTTCTCCTCAAATAAATTTCTGGCTCCCAGGGAGTCTGACCCACTGAGGACACAATGGATCTGCAGATCCACTCAGTAGTCACTTCCCCAAGTTCTGAATGTGTCACCAGTCTTGATATACTTGACAACTGGAGTAACCCCAACATAGGGTTCTAAGCCTATGGAGTAAAATCTCTTACAGTGATGAAGACCAAGTGGAAAACTGTGCAACAACCCTCTACTCCACCAAAATAGATAACCAACACCATTATTGATCCCAGGGGTCATGATAGAGGTTAATGCCATCATTAAAAGCCTAAAGGATGCAGGCATAACTTTCCATATCATAACATCCCAGCAGTCTGGCTCCTATAGAAACTGAAGAATGACTACACACTACTGTAAAATTAACAGGCCTCAACTGTGCTGCTATGCCAGATGTGGTACCAAGGCTAGAACAGATTTGTAAGGTCACAGGAAAATGGTATGTGGCTATCGAAGTAGTGGATGTACTGTTTTCCATTCTGATTAGAAAAAAGAAGGAATAACAAAAATATAACCTGTGGATCAACTCTGGTCAGCTCTCTGCTTTGTAAATAAAGTTTTACTGGAACGTGGCCATGCTCATTTATCTATTGTTTGTTTTCACATTATAATGATGGAGTTGAGTCATTGCAGCAGAGACCATATGGCCTGCAGAGCCTCAAATATTTACTATTTCCCTTTATAGAAAATTTTGCTGACCCCTGGAAAAGAAGACCAGAATCAGTGTGAATTGACATTGGATGAACAACAATTATAATTTGCAGTTTTGCATCACGGCTCTTTAACTCTTCCACTTCCCATCGTAAGATAGTCCAAAGAGATTTGGGCTCCCTGAACCTGCATAGGTATCCACGCAATCATTGTAATGATTGGACAAAATGAACAAGAGGTTGTGAGTAATCCGGAGGCCTTGGCAAGACACATATACTCTAAGAAGTGGGACATTAATCCTATGCAGATTCAGAGACCTGCCACTTTGGTGATGCTTCTAGAAGTCCAGTAATCAGGAGAATGTTGGGATATCCCCCACAAAATAAATTACAAATTGCCACATTTTGCGTCCCCTACCGCAGAGCAGGAAGCACAATAGCTGACAGATCTCTCGGGTTTCTGGAGGCAACATATCCACATGTAAGGATACCGCTCCAGGTGATCTGTTGGGTGACCCAGAAGACTTCTTGCTTTGAATGTGGCCCAGAGCATGAGAGTTCCATAGCATAGCGGGTCCAGGCTACAGTGCAAGCAGCAGTGCTACCATTTGAGCCATAAAATCCAGCAAACCTGATTATGTTACAGGTGTCAGCAGAGGGAAAAGAGCCCCAGGGAAAGAGTCATAACACAGGCCTCTGGGATTCTGGAACAAGCAACATCTGTAGCAGAGCATGATATGCTTTTGAAAAATAGCTTCTGACACATTCCTGGACTCTGATAGAGAAGTAGTACTTGAACATGGGGTCCTAAGGGACTATGCATTTAGAGTAGCCCATTATAAACTGTGTTGTATCAGACCCACCAAGTCATAAAGTCAGATGGGACCAGTGACAGCAAGTTATAAGATGGTAATGGCACACCTGAGATCAAGTTTAAGCAGGGCCGAAGGGCATGGGTAAACTGCATGAACAGACATCCCAGACCCCATGTTACTCCCAACACTTGCACCAGTGCCCCTTCCACAGTCATACTTATGGCCATATGGAGGGTTTCACGTGACCAGATGAAGGGGGAGAAAAGGCCGATGCTTAGTGTGCAGATGGGCTGGCTTGTGAGTATAGGCAGAAAATGGATGGTGTCTGCATTTAGCCACATTTCAGGTGTGGTCTTAAAAGACAGTAAAATGGAAAAATCTTCTTAATAGTCAGAACTGTTAGCAGTGCACCTGGTCATTCATTTTGTGTGGAAAGAAAAGTAGCCTGAGGTTAGAATGTACATTGACTCATGGACAGGGACCTGTGACTTTGCCATCTAGTCAGGGGCCAAGAAGGAAAAGAAGAGAAGATCGGAGATGAAGTTTGAGCTAGTCGTGATGGACTCTGGTAATAGGCAGAGAGTGTGAAGATTTTTTATGATAACCACAAGAGAGAATTTACCATGGAAGAGACACTGAACAACCAACCAGACAAAATGACTTACCTAGTTAATAGAGTTGGTGTGATGGACACATAAATGACATGTTGGTAGAGAGGGAGGCTATGTACGTAGGCCCAACAGAATAGACTCCCACTTGTAAGACTCAACTAGCTATTGCTGCTTCTGAATATCTGTTGTTGGTCTCAGCCACAGAGACCAATGCTGAGCTCCTGATGTGGCATTAGCCCTCAAGGAGACCAACCAGTCACTTGGTGACAAGTCAACTCCACGGGGACCTTTCCATTCTGGAAGGTTCAGGGGTTTATCTCCAAAGAGATAGATGATAGATAGATAGATAGATATATGATAGATAAATAGATGATAGATAGATAGATAGATAGATAGATAGATAGATAGATAGATAGATGGGAGGGGCTTGCATTTCTGCCCTCAGACCCTCAGTCAGCACCGTAATCCAGGGGTTTACAGAACTCCTGATCCCCAGCCATGGAATAACATACAATATAGCACCCAACCCAGGGACTCAGTTCACAGTGAAGAAGGTGTGGGAGGAGTCCATAACCAGGGGACCCACTAGAATGGATAGTAAAAAGTGAGCTGTGAGCCACCAGCTATGACCAGGAGACCAACCAACTACAACAATGGGAGGTATAATTTGTCCCACTATCCTCCCTTTACTAAGTTTACCCTCAGAAGAAGAAGCCTCCAGAAACCATGGAGTAGCTAGCTGTTTCCTAAACTTGCCTGGAGTGATGGTCTTTGAGGCACAAAGGTGGATTGCTGTAGTCATGGAAACATGCTGCTGGGATCTCCTGCTACAAGGAGCAAAACTGAAGACAGGCCTAGTTGCTGCTCCGCTGGGTCCACCCCTGTGTTCTCATAGATGCCGTGTTTCCCACAAGCCTCTCCTCGCCAATGGCTAAGCATAATGAGGCTACAGAAGCAGGCCCATTCCAGTGAGATGAGGAATCCCTTTCACAGGTCACTCTGGGCAAGGACAACCCATCTTCCTGGCTGAGCTTTTCTTAGAGCTGAGCTGTAGTCTGAGACTTTTCTCACCCATTCCTCCTTTCCACTCCTTCTACTCAGGTCAAACCAGCATCTGCTCCTTCCCTCAGTAAATCTCTTGCATGTCTAATCCTGTCTTGGCAGCTGCTTCTAGGAGCAACCTGAACTAATACACTTACGTGCTTACAAAATACTTCAGAGTTTATGTTATTATACCACAGTGCAGATGCAGATGAAGAGCCTAGTTGTAAAGAGATTAGATGACTTGCCTGATATCACTGAAGCCCAAATGCACCTCAGACATCTTTCCAACATTCTTAGTTGGCATTTGAAAGAAAGGCTGTGTTGTAATACTAGAGAAATGCTTCTTAATTGGTTTGTTTCAGGAAAATAGGATTCTTCTACCCCAAATATGTCAGTAATTGGAAGTCTTTTGAAATGAGAATCTTGGACTCGTTTCCCTCTGTGTCTTCCAATTCCATGAGCTTATAGTTTTTCCCAGTAGATAAAGATTATTTTTTTTATTTATTTCTCTGGCTATTTGAAGAAATGGATCTCAGTGCTATAGACTAAAACTGTAGAATGATCCAGAAAAAAGAAGATTCTATTTTCAATATATTTCCATAATTTGCAGATTTGAAACCTACCAAGCTCTCCTATCCCTTTTCATCTCTTAACTTCTTTTGGCTCTACAGGTTAGTCGAATCTGCCTTTATTGTTCTCAACCCCATACTCCACTAAACCTTCTCTAAAACTGACTCCTCTCCCCCTAGCATTTTCTATTATTTTACTGCTTTATTTCCTTCTTAGTGATTATTACTACATATTTTTGTGTATTTGTTTACTTATTGTCAGTAGTATCCAGTAAAATGTAATATCTGATACTAGGCAGTTTTTCTTCTTCGTTATGCTTATAGTAGGTTTTTAATAAATTTTTTTGAATTAATCATTAACACAGAAAATACATACCTTGCTCCTTTGGCAGGACTCTTTCCCAAACTTTCCCCCCCTCTATTCCCTTGCCAGTCACCTTTTCATATAGGTAAAATCTGGTTAAAATAAACATACATTTTGAAGAAATAAGTAAGTTATTAAACATGCAGCTATGTGCTACTCAAAAATAAATGTAAAGAGGTAACAGGATGGAGTGAGTGGGTGAGTACTTGAATTAAATAGGGGCGATCTCTTTGAGAAAATTTGCAGAAAAAAGCATTCTAGAGATTCATTTCAGAGTTCAAGAGACCCTTAGAAATTTCCAAAGTGGTTGTACCAATTTACACTCCCTCTCTCAATTTATGAAAGTACAGGGGGGGAAAGAGCCCATGTAAAGGCCTAAGGCAAAAATGAACTTGGGGAGTGTGAGGAAGACAAGAGGAGAGAAGTGAGTGAGGGGGAGAGTGATCATAATGGTGCTAAGAAAGACAGGCAGCAGGATGAAGATCCCGTAGGCTTTTGTTAATCTGGGTAAGAGGATTGGAATTCAATGCGGAGATGGGAAGGCATTGAGGGGTCCTATATAAGAACTAACATAATCTTGTTCATATTTTAAAATGAATGAAAAGTAGAAACAATCCAATTCAGAAACAGGCAAAAGAGGAGTATTCTGGGAAAATAGTGGAGTAGGGAGTACCAGAAATCTTTCTCTAACCCAGACAATAACTTGCACTGGAAGAATCTGTCTGACATAATTATTTCGGAACTCTACAGTCTACTGGAGATTGAAACTTGCAAGGGAAGTCTCAAAGAGTAAATTGCAGTTTATTTTGCTCAATTTTGAATCTTAGCACAGTAGCAGCTACCCATCCCCCACCTCTCAGCCCTCTGGCAGGCAGCTGTGCATGTGTTTTGGATGTAGCTTGCAGGAGCCAGGGTGGGCCAAAGGACCTTGTGTTCCAAATGTAGATCTGTGTTCTGATCTCTGAGTGCTGCTTCTGATCACAAGAAGGCAGACAAAGAAGCAGTGGCCGTTGTTGTTGCACCTTCCCTTATTGTTGCAAGCCCCTCTCACTCTGGCCGAAGTGGTTTCCAGGGGGTTTAAAGTGATGGTGCCTTTCGCCCTTACCCCTTTCATTTTTCTTTTTCTCCTCTTGGGAGCCAAACATTGAAGAATAGATAATCCAAAAGCAACTACATATATAGGGGAATTTAGAAAGTCACCATGCAGGTCCAAGGAAAGGTGTATGCTCACAAAAGACTTGAGGTCTTAAGCTCCCACATTGGGCTGATCCTTGACACAGAGACAACCTACTACAATAAAACCAGAAACAAAAATGAAAACAAAATCCAGTAAATCTGAGCAATGAAGAGAATCTAATTTCGAGTTCCCATATTATGAGATTCAAATATCTACTTTTTGACAAAAAAAATCACAAGAGGTACAAAGGAAACAAGAAAGTATGGCTCATTTAAAGGCGGGGGTGGGGAACAAGCCAACAGAAGCTGAAAAACATTTGATGGTAGATCCACTAAATGATAATTTTAAAATAACTTCCTTAAAGATGCCCAAAGAACTAAAGGAAAACCTAGAGAAAGACAAGAAAAAGATGTACATATGACCTAGAAATACCAACAGTGACATGGAAACCCTATAAAGAAACAAGAAATTCTGCAACTGGAAAATTCAATAATTGAAATGAAAAATTCACTAGAGGGATTCAAAAATTTGAAGAGGCAGAAAAAATAATCCTCAATCTTGAAGATGGGACAATGGAAATTATTGAGTCTGAGGAACGGAAAGAAAAAAAATAATTGAAGAAAAATGAACAGAGCCAAAGAAACCTGTGGGATATCATAGAACATACCAACATATGCATTGTGGGAGTCTCAGAAAGAAAAGAGAGAATACTTAAAGAAATAATAGCAGAAAACTTTCCAGATGTAAGGAAAGACATGACTATAAATGTCCAAGAAGCTTGGTGAAATCCAAGTAGGATGAATTCAAAGAGACTCACACTAAAACACATTATAATCAAACATCAAAAGAAAAAGACAAAGAATTTTGAAAGCAGCAAGAGAAACAATTTATCACATACAAGGGATCCTCAATAATTGTCAGAAGATTTGTCATCAGAAACTTTAGAGATTAGAGGGAAGTAAGCTAATATGTAAAAAGTACTAAGAGAAAAAAGTGACCCATAATCCTATATCTGTAAAACCTGTCCCTCAGAAGTGAGAGAGAAATTAATATGCTTCCAGATAAATAAAAGCTGAGGGTGTGTATTACCACTACCTACCCTGCAAGATAGCAACTCTAAGCTGTATGAAGAAACAAAGATCTCTCTAAAGGTAACTACATGAGGAATTATAAAGTTAGTATTATTGTAACAGTGGTGTTTACCTCCACTTTTTATTTTCTACATGATTTAAGAGACTAGTACATTTTAAAAAAACTATCGGTCTAAAAGCAACTACTATTGTAACTTTGGTTTGTAGCTCCTTATTTTGTTCCTTGTTTGTTTTTACATAATTTAAGAGGCTAATGCATCAAAAATTGTTAGTTTATGTTTTGGGACACATAATGTATAAAGATGTAATTTTGTAACATCAACAACCTGGGGACAGAAGTGTTAAAGGAACATAGTTTTTGCACATTACTAAAGTTAAGCTAATATAAGTTCAAATGAAAGTGTTATAATTTTATGATTTTAAACTTTATCCTCAGATAACCACACGCACACACACACACACACACAAAAACAGCTAAAGAATACACACGAAAGAAAATGATAAGGGAATTCAAGTAATCCACTATGAAGAATTTCAATACAAAAGAAGACGGGAAATGAGGGATAAAAAAATGGATAAGTCATATAGAAACTAAAAAGCAAAATGGCAGATGTCTCTCCTTATCAGTAATTGCTTTAAATGTAAGTGAATTAATCTCCAATCAAAAGGATGGCAGGATTGGGGACATCTGGGTGGCTCAGGGATTGAGCATTTGCCTTCAGCCCAGGACCTGATCCTGGAGTCCCAGGATTGAGTCCCACATCGGGCTCCCCACATGGAGCCTGCTTCTCTCTCTTCCTGTGTCTCTGCCTCTCTCTCTCTATGTCTCTCATGAATAAATAATTTTTTTTTTAAAAAGATGGGAGGATGGATTAAAAAATGATCCAACTGTATATTGTCTACATGAGACTCCTTTTAGATCCAAAGACACAAACATGTTGAAAGTTAGAGTGTGGAAAAGGATATATCACGAAAACAGTAATCAAAGGAGAACAAGGATGGCTATACTATTATCATACAAAATAGATTTTAGTTCAAAAAAACTTATAAGAGACAAAGGACATTATGTATTAATAATATATTAAGTATATATCAATCAAGGTTCAATACAATAAGGTGTAGCAATTATAAATATTTATGCACCTAATAACAGATCACAAAAATATATGAAACCAAAACTGACAAAATTAAAGGGAGGAATAGAACTACAGTTATCTTTGAAGACTTTGTAGTTCACTCTTGATAATGGATGGAACAACTAGTTAAAAGTAAGGAAGCCGAGGACTTAACACCACAAAAAACTAGATCTACCATGTATAAAATAATCAACAACAACAGGATATACATTTCCTGAAGGGTATATGGGGCATTTTCCAAGGCTAAACCATGTTAGGCCATAAATTCTTACAACATATTTAAAGACAGATATCACACAAAGTATCTTCTCTGGCTGCAATGGGATGAAGTTAGAAATTAATACAGAAAGAAAAGTGGAAAATTCACAAATTTGTGGAAATTAAACTACATAGGGCAAAATATGATCCAGTAATTCCACTTCTGGATATTAATTTGAAGGAAATTAAATCACTATCTCATAAAGATGCCTGTACCTTCATGTTCATTGCAACACTATTCGCAATAGTCAAGACCAAGAAAAAAAAAAACCTAAGTGTCCACTGTTGGATGAATGAATAAAGAAAATGTGGTATACGTGTGTGTGTGTGTGTGTGTGTGTATGTGTGTGTGTGTATTTATATATGTATAATGGAATATTATTCAGCCATAAAAAGAAGGAAATCCTGCCATTTGTGACAACATGGGTGGAACTTGAGAGCATTATGCTAGCGAAATAAGTCAGAGAAAGACAAATATGATATGATTTCACTCATATGTGGAACTTAGACAAACACCAAATTCATAGAAACAGAGAACAGATTGATGATCACCTCAGGTGGGAGCTGGGGGGTTGGCAAAATGGGTGAAGGTGGTCAAAAGATATGAACTTCCAGTCCTAAGATAAATATGTCCTGGAATGTAAAGCACAGCATGGTAACTGTATAATATATTTGAAAGTTGCTAAGAGAGTAGGTCTTAAAAGTTCCCATCACAAGAAAAAAAAAAATGATTGCAATGATACATGGTGCTGGATATTAACTAATTGTGGTAATCATTTTACAAAAAAAAAATATATATATATCAAATCATTGTGTTGTGTACCTAGAACTAATACAATGCTAGATGCCAATTATATATCAATTAAAGAAATGTCCAAAGATAGACAATCCCCTGTATATGTTCTACAGGAATATTTGATAGAAAAATTCAGATAAGTAGGCACACTAATGGTTATGTATTTATGTATAAAACAGTGGTTCAAGAGTTTATATATTAACTAATTTTCAGTAAAGTACACACTTTATTTTTACTTATTATTATTTTAATTCCAGTATAATTAGTATACAGTATTAGTTTCAGTATTAGTTTCTATGTAGTTATTCAACAATTCTATACATTATCCAGTACTTGTCATTATAAGTATACTCTGAATCCTCTTCACCTATGTCACCCATTCACACACCTGGTAACCCCTAATTTGTTCTTGAAGTCCACATTATTAAATAGCCCATCCACCTCACTTAAATTTAGAAAACTGATTAAGCCTTCAAAGTGGTTGAATTATCTTCAATTTATTCAATTGATAATTAATAAGCTAATTCAAAGCTAACCAATAACAGGGATATTTAGATAGATTAAACAATGACCTTAACAGTTCATTAATTTTAAAAATGTAGAACCAAATTTATAGAAGTATTATACAAAATTGCTTACAATTTGCAAATAAGAAATAAAATAAACCAAAAAAACCCATAATCACCCAGTGAAGTTACATTTTCATTACTAATTTTTGTATTTACTGTTTGAGTGGAGTGCTTAGTGTTGGGTTCTCAATTATTTTGATGCAAGACAACAATATAGGTTGACCTCTCAAGTTTAAAGAAATGACAATGAATGCACTGAGAAGTAAGCAGTGAGAAAATGTGGAGGAGTCATCAGGAATAAGGCTCCATGAGCTCTTGGCCTCACATGTGTGCAAATAACTTAGCAAAATAAAAAAGCTGTACTGTTCATATGGCCTAGATTTCAAGAAAACAACTAATTTGATTGAGTGCAAAGGATAGAGAAAAAGTGAGAAAAAATAATCTTCTGATACAGGAGATTATAAATGGAACTTACAACCTACATCATAGGTTTTCTTTTTCTTTTTTCATCATAGGTTTTCTAAACAGTGAAATTAACATAGTTAAAGACCTTATAAAAATATATATAAAACATAAAAACCTTATATTAATACATCCTTGCTTAACCTTTGATTGACATACTTGATAGTCATCATGGGCATATTTTACTTCCATTGTACTATCTAATTTTGTTTTCTATTTGAATTTTCACTGAATCCATCCTCTTAGGATAAATGTGGAAATTTTTGGTGGTTTTAATGCTAATTTTATTATTCTATCTTCCACTATCTTTGAATACCTATACCTGGGACATTATTAAACCTGTTTCTTAGGCCCTACTCTTTTCTGTCATTGTATTCTTAAAAGAGTTAACCTTTAGGTATGTGAGGTATTCTGTGGGAGTCTTTTTAGGAGCATGCATTTCAGTGATGGACAAGACTTCAAAAATACAATGGTGTTACGTGACTGTTTCCTATTAATGTTTTGTGTTTTAATGCTGGGTACTTCATCCTTCCTCTGGAAATTTTTAGGCCTGTTTCCTGTAAAGACTCACAGTTGGCCTGATTTGTCGTGTCGTAAGTAAGAGATTAGGGACAATCTCATTTTCTCACTGTTGCCACTGGGTGAGGGCTGTGAGCTGATCCTTCTTTAGCTTCCATTAAATACACTCTGGTTTCTAGAACCAAAGACTAATAGGAAAAGAGCCTCACAGCTACTTTCAGTTAGTATTTTCGTATGCAAAAGGTTTTAGGAGGATTCATGGAAATAAGAGGAGTAGAAGTAGGAGCAATGAAGCAAAAGTACAGGAAGAAATGTTTAGGTCTGCAAAGCAAAGGGGTTGGCGTTCACAGTTTTATAAACCTGCCTCTGGGAGGCAGTAGGGTGTAGAGGTTGAGTATGGCTTCCCATTGACTTCAAACCAACTCTCACCATTTCCTAGCCCTGTGATCTGTGCCTTGGTTTATTCTGTGAGATAAGTGTAATAGTAACGCCTCCCCATAGGGTTTTTGTAAGGATTAAATGAGATGCTTCCCGCCGAGCCCTTTCAATTGTGTCTGGTACAGAATAAACGTTCAGTAAAAGTTAGCTTTCTTATTATGGAATAGGCTGTCTGCTTTTGTAGGTTCCCTATCAGAGGAATTTAAGCGGAGCTGGAATAATAAATTGGTAGGGGTTTTATAGATTAAGATTTAAGCATTGGATAGCCCCTTCAACCCCTGAGATTTTCTGTTTCTATCATTTTGTTTCCAGTGAATATCAAGGTATCTTTCATATATGACAAAGGTAGTATGAACCTGTATATCATGCTTTTTTCCTGGTAGTACAATTCGGATGGTACAGTCTCCTAGAGGCAATCTATGACTCCGAGTAGGGCAAAGAACATCACTGCTTCAGTGAAGTCCACATGCTGACTTCATGGAGCAAACCTACTACAGATGCCAGAGACCTGAGCAAATAAACTGAGTTCAATCCAGGGAAAACACGAAGAAATGCTTCTTTTGATAATCTAGAATCTTTCATATTTGATGGCAAAAATCAAAAAGTCCTAACACTCCTTGTTGGTTAAGACATAAATGAGAAATCAGCAGTAATACATTCATTGTTCCTGGGAGTATAAGTTGTGACATAAATCTGGCAACATCTATTAGAATTTAAAATACATATACTCTTTGGCCTACCAACTCCACTTTTGAATAGCTTTACTAGAAATATAATCATCGTTTTTCAAGGCCACATTAAACAATATTTGGTGCAGCATTGACTGTGATGGCCAAAGAATGGACACAATCTCATTATCTATCAATAGGGCAAGAGTTAAATGTAGTACATTTTTGCTATGGAGAATTATGTGACTGTTTAAAAGAAGGATTTCGACTTCTATTGACTTGAGATGTTCATGATGGAATCTTAGTTCCAGCACAATGTGTACAGTATTATCTAATATTTGGAACAGCAAGCAAATGAAAAACTTCCAAATACCTTTGAATGTTCTTATATACGTATAAGGGGAGAGGTGAGGACCATCACATGCCAGGTTGCTGACATAGGTCACCTCAGGACGGAGGCTGGGAAAGAATCAGTTGTTTCCCATATATGTTAATGCGTCACAGAATACATATTGCTTTTCAGAATGAAAAACTTTAAAAATGTTTTAATTAAAGGACTTCATAATTACAAAAATGTACCTACCCTGCAGATTCCTTGAGAGAGCTACTTTCTATCTTTATATGTATTCATTTCTTCTTCTTTGCCCCTGACCCCTACTTTCTTTCTTGCCCCTTTTCATCCTCCACGTCCCCTCAAAAGAACAAAGGTATTTTTGTGGAAGTGGGAACATATTACAAGTCGAGTGTTTTATGAACCTGGAAGTGTACATTTCCCCCCTTTTCCTCTCATGCACGAAGAATTTACTGCAAAACTTTTTAAGCAGAATAGAATCCCCCTGGTGTCCTCCCCCCATTAGTGGAGCTCTAACATTTTAAGTGAAATGGAATTTCCTGATTATGCTTTGAAGACAGAACACAAAAACAATATGCCTAAAAATATATGTATATTTAAAGTATATAATAAAGACACCTATTAAAAAACATATACAACATGTAATATATATGAAGTGCAGTGGCAGTATTTCTTCTTATGGTCAGCAACAACGGCCAGTGCTCTGAAAGAAAGGTCAAATTTTTTGACTTCAGCTTAATGTGAGCAAGGGCAAAAAAAGAATAAAATATATGAATTAGTCAAAATAAAGGACAAATAAAGCTAAGATTTTTGTCATGTGCTTTCAAGGTCTACCATGTCTGGACTCGCATATTTTACTTCCACCTGAATAATGGAATGTCACTGGGTACGCGTAACTCTGTGACCAAGGTAGTCTGGTAACTCTCGGTTTATGATACCAACAGTGGCATCATGTCACCTGATGTCCCAAAGTCAGACGCTCATTCTTCATCAGGGGTAGGTAGATCAAATCAAGAGCTATTTCTCAAAGAAGATTGTTATTGCTAAAAATAGGTAGTGTAGAAGGCAAGCTGAGCATGTTTTCCCCAGTGTTTGCGACCTCTTAGAAGTATGAAGCTTTTTTGGCAAGTCTGCTAAATGGATGGGAACAGCATGCTTACGTGTGATGCGTGTTACTTCCAAAATCAAAAGATGTTTACTACACATGGTGTCTCTTTCTTTATGGTAGAGGGTGAAAAGGTATCGGGACTTCTCTTTCCCTTTGGAGAGGGTATGTAGACATGCTCAATTTCACTGGATCTCCAGAAATTTTACTGAGGCAGCAAATCTCTGCATTTTCCTGGAACTAAGATCCTATCCCTTGGCACACAAGTCTCTTGTCAAGGCTTCTTGCACAGCTGCCACTACGTGCTTCCTAGACCCTTATCAGCATGTTGTCATCAATAGAGGGGACTGTATGAACTCCTGTGGGATGGAGAGACAATACATATCCATGGATTCAGTAGTGGCAGTGAGTTGTCACCACTGTGGAAGAAGACAGTGAAGGTGTCCTGCTGTCCTGCCAGGTGAATGGCAACTACTTCTGTGCCCTCTGACTGTCAGTATAGACCAAAATACTTACCACTTCAGTAGCTCTGGCATCCAATGTGCCAGTGGCATCGATTTGTTCCAGGAAAAAGACACATCTGTAGCAGCTGCTATAAAGTAGAGCCACATATGAATAGAAAACAATGATTTATATATTCTATAAAACATTTACATGGGATAGGAATTTTAGACAATTGGTTACTTACATTTTTATTTCTTTTTTTTTTACATTTTTACTTCTAGAATAGTTTTCTTCTCTGATGCTTGTGTTCATTAATTTGAAAGTTTTGAGAGTAAGTCACATTTGATACAAATTAATAGTAATGGAATTTAACATATAGAAAATAAATATAATCTAGGGCACTTTTATGTCATCTGGTTCATATTCCTATGTGACTCTAGAAGGTCATTATGAAATAGCTGGTTTTAAAAGCTATTTTGAAATAACTAAATGGGTGTAAAAAGTGTAACTCTTACAATATAAATTATTCTTTTTTTTGCTTTCATTTATTTTCTGGTTTATTTTTCAAACATGTAATTAAAATGTTAAAGTTAGATCAGATAATGAACTTTATCAATTTTAAGAAGCATTGTAGTGTTAGGGCAGAGGTCATTTCTCTTGAATAATAAAAAATCTGGTTGTTATTTCCCTAGACCTTAAACATAATGCAATTCCATACAACAGAATAGGTTTCTCCCCTGTGAAAGATGAATGCAGTCATTTACCTGTGTACTTTTTATGAAAATACACTTTTCATACTGGTAATCTTTTGTGATCTGATATTATGAATGCTTCTTCCTTGTTAAAAGGGCTTCTAACTAGATACAGTTGGATTATTAAGTAATAGTAATAATAATCTTTCATTATTTCTGTTTCCAATTCCCTTGTTTTCAATTACAACCCCTGGTCATAAAAATGCAAATTTAATATGCAAATTATAGTCACTTAAAAATATATTCACAGGAGATTTAGGTGAAAACACAACTGCCTTTCACATAATTCAAAAATGAAAATCATACCATTTTGCAAAATAATATCTATAATTTTTTTCTTTAGAAAAAGTATATATGCGTAAACAAGTAACTCTGATCTGTCTGGAGATCCTGACATCTGTGAATAAAAAGAATTCGAAATTGAAAATTTATTTTTATTTTTATTTTTTTTAATTTTTTATTTATTTACGATAGTCACAGAGAGAGAGAGGCAGAGACATAGGCAGAAGGAGAAGCAGGCTCCATGCACCGAGAGCCCGATGTGGGATTCGATCCCGGGTCTCCAGGATCGCGCCCTGGGCCGAAGGCAGGCGCTAAGCTGCGCCACCCAGGGACCCCCGAAATTGAAAATTTAGATGAATGAAACGCAGTGCATAGAAACTCACAGCTTCAGTGAATCTGTACAGACTTCATCTTGAGCTATGCAGGGATTAAGCAATGGCTAAACAAACGCTTTAAAATACCTAGAACACAGAACTTTTATAAAAATGCCAAATATGTAGGCCCTGAAAGTGTTGTCAATAATGTCAATCATGGCTATACTGACTTAACAAATATTTACTGAACACCTACTAGGTGCTGAACTGTATTAAATGCTGGGGATTCAAAGATGAAAAAGTCATAAACTCTGTTCCTAAAAAGCTTACCTATCTACTTAGAGAGAAGCATATAATAAATGGAATTCAGCATATGGCAATAGCGATGTTAAAATGGTTATGGCCATTAGAGGAGAGCCTGACAGATTTGCATGAAAAAGTTGGTAAAGTTTCCACAGAGGATGTGGATTTTGAGCATTAAAAGATATAAAGATACGATAAATATACTACATGTTGGTATTCAGAACATTGTTTAAGCACGGTCTTAGAGATATAGCAGGGTGAAATGTGTCCGTTACCTACTGCTCTATGGCAAAGTTCCTAAATGTCAGTGACTTAAAACAAAAATCATTTATTATTGTAGGTAATGCATCCATAAAGACTCTGAATTTCCACAGAAAGGCAATTACTTTATTCTCTATTCCATGTGAAAGCCTTACACTAAAGTTAGTTGTTTCTTTCTCTAGACAAGAGATCAACAAACTTTGGTCCACAAGACAAATCTGGTCTGCTGTCCATTTTTGTAAACCGAGGCTTATTGGAACACAACCATGTCCGTTTCCTTACTCCATTGTCTATAGCTGCTTTTCCACTACGACAGCAGATCTGAGTAGTTGCAACAGAGACTGTATGACTCCCAAAGCTGACAAGCACTACACACCCCTATTCTAGACCAGATGATGGAAATGTGGCTACAGAGCACTTGAAATGTGGTTGCTGTGACTGAGATACTCAATCCAACATTTTATTTAATTTTAATTACTTTAAATTTAAATAGCTACGTGTACCTAATGGCTACATATTAGTCCATTTTTAAACAGTAAGTTCCCTGAAGCCAGGGGTAATTTTTGGAGATCTTTTTTACCCAAAGATGTTCTATCATGCCCAGTATACACCTCTACACTTAGCAGATTCAATAACTGTCTCAACAAATATTTATTGAATTAAATTTATCATGATTTTTTTTTTTACCTTATTTTAGTCAAGCTTTACCTAAGACAGAAAGCTAAAATATTTTTCCCAGGATAATTATTATTGAGCTCAGCTCAAATACCCAAAAGCTTCTTCAAAATATCTCTACATGTTCTAGTCTGCTGGAATTTTTCCTTCTGAAAAAGCAGTTATTTTTGAGAGTCTAGTCCATAGCATGGAGAATCCAACCAAAGCTTTGGCCGCTATCTCAGATAGGGCAAGGCCCTTCCTCTCCAGGTGGTTCCTTCTTGGAGATGTTATTAAACAAAGCAAAAATTTTTTTTAATATATCAAAGGAAGGGGCAGCTTTGCCAGACCAAACAAAGATGTTCTTATATTTTCCCAGAGGCAGAGGCCTTCTTGCCATATATTTGCATAACTAAATGATTATCACTCAAAGGACAGGGCAGAGTGAAGTTGCTTCAAGGCTACTCGTTTTGCTTGTTTATTTGTTTGGTCTGTATTACAGGTGCTTTAAGGAATGACACTTAGCTGCTTTTTCTACTCTAGAAGAAGGATAGATAGACTGATAGAAAGGATGAAAGAAGAGGAGAAAGAAGAAAAAGGAAAAAAGAAAAATTAAAAATGCTTTGCTAGGATAGTCATAATTTTTCCCCCCATTTTGTGGATGTTCTCCATTGGTTTATTCAATTCTCAATTGATGACCCTTTACTTCTGCCCCCAACCCCCATTTTCACTGTTACAAATAACTGCAGTCTACATATATCTTTGTGTACTTGATAGGATTTTTTTCTGTAGGATGCTGTTAGATCCAAAATGGCTTTTACTTGGGCCAGCCCAAGTTACTAACCCAGAGCTTACTACCTAACCTAATTGCAGTTTCAACCTCCCCCAGAAATATGTCTCAGCCTGTCAATCAGGAATTTTTTGATAAGCACCACTGAGGTAATCTGTGCCTTGCGCCCTCTCCAACCCCCAAGGGAAGATGAGGTAATCTGCCTAGTAAGACCCCCCACCTCCTGCCCTTCCCCCTAACATAAGGTGATCTTGCTTGGAACAGTCTTTTCTTCTGTTTACAACTTCCTCACCCACCTTCCTTCCTATAAAAACCCATCATTTTGTATGACTTCCCAGAGTGCCCTTCTACTTGGTGGGTGGCATGCTGCCTGATTTGTGAATCATTCAATAAAGCCAATTAGACCTTTCAATTTACTCAGTTGAATTTTGTTTTTTAACAACAGGTTAAGAGTATAAACATTTTATACTGGATAGGGTACCAAATTGCCTTCCTATTGCCGCATTAAAAAAAAATCCCATATTTTGGTTTTCTCTTGGGAAATTGGAAGTTTGGCCATTCTGGGCCTACATTCTTACCACATTTCAACGAACTGCAATTGAGCAAGAGCTGCAGCCTTTAGACCGGAGCCTATGTGGTCCAGTTCACCATGGTCCCCATGCCCCCACTGACTGTTTCTTTGAGGTATGTAGAGGCTTCCTGAGCCTCTGAGTTTGCAACTCCTGCCTTAGCACCTAGCTGGAAAGTAATGAATTCAAAATAAATAAGTGACTATTTTCAAAATAACTAGGAAAAAATAAAAAGGACATTCTATCCTCCCCTACGTGTCCTGTAGTTTTAGAAGTTTGGAGAAAGTGGGTAAATATATAGAAGATTTTAAGAATCCAAGTTGAGTTTGAAAGCCAAGTTGATGTTAATCAGCAGTAAGATATGGAAACTATGACATGGGCATTATGAGATAATCTATTCTGACACCACTCTTCCTCTGCGTAAGTGTTGAAGTGCAGATTTCTTCTCTGATATGGTCTGAGGAACCGAGGGAGCAGAGTAGGACTAACTCAATTGCCTTATGAAGAAAAACACTATAGTAATCAGTTCAAAGCTAGACCTCTAGCTTTTTTCAAAAAAAAAAGCTTTTTTGAGTATAGCTGACACACAACGTCATTAGTTTCAGGTCTACAACAACAACACGGTGATTCAGCATCTCTGTGTGTTGTGCTCAGCTCGCCCCAGCCTGTGGCGTGGCGGTTTCTGATGGTGTCATCAAAGTGTTCAATGACATGAAGGTGCGTAAGTCTTCAACACCAGAGGAGGTGAAGGAGTGCAAGAAGGCAGTACTTTTCTGCCTGAGCGAGGACAAGAAGAACATCATCCTCGAGGAGGGCAAGGAGATCCTGGTAGGTGATGTGGGCCAGACTGTAGATGACCCCTACGCCACCTTTGTCAAGATGCTACCAGACAAGGACTGCCGCTATGCCCTCTATGACGCAACCTATGAGACCAAGGAGAGCAAGAAGGAGGACCTGGTGTTTATATTCTGGGCGCCTGAGTCTGGACCCCTTAAGAGCAAAATGATTTATGCCAGCTCCAAGGATGCCATCAAGAAAAAGCTGACCGGGATCAAGCATGAGTTACAAGCAAACTGCTACGAGGAGGTCAAGGATCACTGCACCCTGGCAGAGAAACTGGGGGACAGTGGCGTCATCTCTCTGGAGGGCAAGCCCTCCAGCCCCCTGCCTGGAGCATCTGGCAGCCCCCGACCTGCCCATGGGGGTTGCAGGCTGCCCCCTTCCTGCCAGACGGTAGGGGCTGGGGGGATCCCAGCAGGGGGAGGGCAATCCCTTCACCCCAGTTGCCAAACAGCTCCCTCACCCCCTGGACCTTCCTCCTCCCTCTATCCCTGACGGTTCTGGCTTTCCCAAACCGCTTTTGATCTTCTGATTCCTCTTGGGTTGAAGCAGACCAAGTTCCCCCCAGGCACCCCAGTTTGGGGGGGGGTGTATTTTTTTTTTAATGACACTCCAGTTCCCCACCTGTTCCTCCCTTTTCCCATGCTGCCAACTTCTAACCACAATAGTGACTCTGTCTTGTCTGTTTAGTTCTGTGTATAAATGGAATGTTGTGGAGAAGACCCTTCCTTGCGCTACCTGGTTCCCCTCCCCTTGTCCCCTGGTCTTGGCACTCATGGAAACAGGACCAGTAAGGGACCTTCAATTAAAAAAAACCAACAACACACACAACAATAAAAAGGCTCACTAAAAAAAAAACAAAAAACAAAAAACAAAAAACAAAAACATTGTGTTGTGTCACCATACGACACAATTACAATGTCATTGACTCTATTCCTGATGCTGCACCTTTTAGCCTCGTGACTTACTCATTCCATAACTGGTCTCCTGTACCCCCCACTCACCTTTACACACTCTGTCCATCCCTCGCACCCCTCCCCTCTGGCAACCATCATCAGTTTGTTCTCGGCCTTTACAAGTCCAATTCTTTTGGCTTGTTTGTTTATCCATTTGTTTTGTTTTTCAGGTTCCACATAGGAGTGAAATCATGGCACCTGTCTTTCTCAACCTGTTTCACTTAGCATAAGAAGTAAAACACTACTGTTACTAGTTCAACGTCAGAGCTCTTCCTTAAAAAATAGAAAGCTAGTTCAACTTATTTGAAAACATAGTTATTTTGGTGATGACACAAATAAATACATGTAAATAAGATGTGAGATAATGCAGGGAATAGGAAGTGCTTTTTCTCCCCGCCAGCGAGGGTGCTGGTGTAAAATTGTTACGCATTAGTAACTTGGACTACGTCTTTGCCAAAAGAACCATGTCAGATCATCTGGCAAAGTCCTTTTAGCCCCTAAATAGTTTCCTGTGGTACCGCTTCTAATTCCTGAGAGCCCATCTGGGCTTCAGTTCTCAACAGGGTTGTGGGGGTGAGAGGGAGTGGGGGTGGGAGAGGCTTGGAGAGTCCTATGGTGGGATCTCTCTAGCAGATAGCACTGATGGCAGCATTTGCAGAAAAATGAGAGGAGTGAAATGTTGAGGTGGGCCTAGAAAGGACACGCAAGAAGGGGAGAGATGTGAGATCAGCACTCCGGTTGTGTGGGCAGGAGCACTGTAAGTTTTTGTATGAGTAGTAGTTACGCACTGCTCACATCTGCCTTTGAGAAAACAGGCAATTCAGATAAAGGGGGTGCTGTTGACTGTCAGCCTCCAGCTGCTGGGCCTTCAGGATATATACTCAGTGGTTGGGCTGATGCCATGCTCTTCCTAGGGAGCCGCCAGCTAGTAGGTGAGCACCAAGTGGGCACTAAGACCTTGCCACGTCTGCCCAACATGGGGCTCCTCTAACAGGGAGAGATTTCCTCCAAGCTCCCCATTGGGTTGGCCAAGACTTTGTCAGACCTGCCTGCTGCTTTCACATTCTCCTTGTAAAATTTTCTTTCCTTTCCCTCGAAACTTTCATGTTTCAATCAACATCATGTTCTGAAAGCTGCCCCTGCCTAATTCTGCATCCTTCTGCTTTTATTTTTCACTGGTATTATTCCCCAATAAACTGCTCACTCTCCTATCTCTCTGTCGGCATCTGCTTCCTGCAGGACCCAAGAGACATAGTAATTATCAGTTGTCTGTAAAATCAGTATCCCTAAGAAAGGTACTTACTTATATATATAGAAGTATATATATATTTAAACATTCACTAAGTAAATCTGATGCAAGCGCTATCAAGCGTAAGAGAGTAAATTAGCTATGCAAATGCTGAGACTTTTTTTCCAGAATTAATCATATACTTCTAATCTGCTTAACATTCTTCATTTCTTTTAATGGCAAAAGGAAATAAGTGTGCATTTTCAGCTTTTTTATTATCATTTCAGAAGAACCATTTACATAATGTTTTCTTCATATTATTTCTTAGCAATATTCTTGATATGTTGATGATGTTTAAATTGCACAGGACATTCGCATGCACCTGTTCTTGTTTCAGATTGTAATATTTACTAAAATGAAGGGTGTGTAGATTTTAGATTTACATTCTGCTATCCTTTAATGTCCATAAACCCAACATCTCCATACTTCTCATTGGAATTGAATCCTTAAGGTACTTACTTAAAAATTGTTTTCCCTCTTGTTAATTATGAGTTTTCTACTTTTTTACTGAAACATTTTAGACAAAGTCTATCACTGGCTCATTGATAGGCATCTAAAGAATTGATTTGATGAGATCATAATGAGATATCACTTCCCACCTGTTAAAATGGCTTTTGTCAAAAAGATAACAAGTATTGATGAGGATGTAGAGAAAAAAGAACCCTTGTGCACTGTTGGTGGGAATGTAAATTGGTGCAGTCCTTATGAAAAACAGGGTGGAGATTCCTCAAAATAATTAAAAATAGGACTACCATATGATCCAGCAATTCTACTTCTGGGTATTTATCTAAAGAAAATGAAATCACTGTATCAAAAATATATCTGTATCCCCATATTCATTACAGCATCTTGTCTACAGTCAAGACACAGAAACAACCTGTCATCAACAGCTGAGTGAATAAGGAAAATGTAGGGTATACGTATATGGAACAGTATATGTTATACAATGGAGTATTGGTGTGTATATGGCATAGTGTAGTGGTATAGAGTGGAATACTGTTCAGACATAGACAGCCCTTGAGGCATTATGCTAAATGAAATAAGTCAGCGAAAGACACTGCATGATCTCACTTACATATGGATCTAAAAACAAAACAAAACAAAAAACTCATAGGTACAGATAACAGATTGGTGTTTGCCAGAGGTAGGGGTTGGGGATGGGTGGGTAAAATGGGTGAAGGTAGTCAAAAGTACAAATTCCCAGTTATAAGATAATGGATGCAATGTATACATGACATGGGGAGGTGTAATGTATAGCTAGGTGATTATAATTAACGATACTCTATTATATATTTGAAAGTTGCTAAGTGAGTAGATCTCAAAAGTGCTCATCATAAGACAAAAAATCTAATCGTGTGTGCTGACGGATGCTAGCTAAACTTTATCGTGGTGATCATTTTGCAGTGTATACATATATTAAATCCTTATGTTGTGTGCCTAAAACTGGTACAATATTATACGTCAGTTATATCTCAATAAAAGCAAGTTTTTAAAAAAGAATTATTCTGATGCAAAGCTGTATACATATAAAAGACCGAAAGCAAACCTCAGAAGTAGATTTTTTTTATGTTGACTGCATTTGTTTTCCACATTTATGTTCACTGCAAGTAGCCATAGGCATCTGTAAGTGATGTGTTAAAAAAAACAACAAATGATTTATGTATTTGTATTTAAACAGGCTCTGGGGATAGCTGAGCTTCAGTGGGTGCAGGAAACAAAGTATGGATCTAATCTGAATGATGCCTCTTAAGGACACATAGTATATTTTATTTTTTTTCTTTTTGCTCCAAGGCAGCAAACAAAATGTCAACAATCTATTCTATCAAATGATTGATTGATTAAAGGAGTTAAGATAATGCTTGATAGAGGATTTGATAAAATCTTTCCTTTTTAGGTCCAAGTTATCCTTTCAATGTTTATTTATGTTTTCATGTTTTTGTTTTTTTTAAAATAAGGGTATATACAGCCTTTGTTTCAAAAGGCATGCTTTAGGGGTGCCTGGTTGGCTTAGTCAGTAGAATATCTGACTCTTGATCCCCAGGGTCATCAGTTCAAGCCCCATGCTGGGCATGGAGCCTACTTAAAGAAGGTGTGGCATATATACATATATTCCAGTCATAAAAATTGAGGAAATCCTGCCATTTGTGACAAATGGATAAACCTTGAGAGCATTATGCTAAGCAAAATAAGCCAGATAAATACAAATGCTGTATGAGCTTACTTCCATGTGAAATCTAAAAACAAAACAAAAAATTCAAACTCATAAAAAAAAAAAGATCAGATTTGTGGTTACCAGAGGTGGCAAGAGGAGGAGGGGATTTGAAGAAATGTGGTCAAAAGGTATAAACTTCCAGTTACCAGATAAATAAGTACTGGGGTGTACCGTATGAGATGGTGACTATAGCTAATACTGCTGTAGGGTGTATAGGAAAGTTGAGGGTAAATCGTTAAGAGTTCTTACCACTAAGGAACTTTTGTCTGTTTTCTTTTTCTTTTTTCTTTTTTCTTTTTTTTTTTCTTTCTCTTTTTCCTGCATCTATATGAGGTGATAGATCCTAGCTAAACTTAGGTGGTCATTGTTTCACAACATGCATAAGTCAAACCATTATGCTATCCACTTGAAACTTATTCGCTGATGTGTGTCAATGACATCACAGTAAAACTGGAAGAAAAAAAGACATCCCCCCAAAATTGGATATTTTCTGACAGCAGGTTTTCTGGACTCTAAAATAATGTTGTGCCTGTGATTCTTTTCGACATGTCTCACTTACTTGATAAGTGGTGCATGTTTACTACGCTAAATCCCCAAACATACTTTCTGTCATTTGCTCTTTGAGTACCATCTTATGTTTGTGTGTGTGTCTGTGTTTTTTTAAACTATCTCGTGCGACTCCAAATGAAAACAGCTACAAATAACGTGGTGAAGGAGAATATTGTCGGCACAGATGTGTTTCTGTTAGATCATCGATCATTTATTGATGTTGGTCATTGCATGAACTTGCACACGTGCATTTGTGTCCCACAGAGGCTCTAACAAAGTTGTTTTAAGCACACTGGTTGGCTTAAAACAAAAGAGATTTATTATTTCACAGTTCTGGGGGGTAGAAGTCCAAAATACAGGTGTCAGCAGGGTTGGTTCTTTCTGAAGTTCTGCTCCATGCTTCCCTCTTAGTTTTTGCAAAAACCTTGGCACCGCCTGGCTTGGAGATTATCACTCTAGTTTCTTTCTGCCTGTCGTCACGGGGCAATTTCCTCTGTGTCCATCTCCATGTCTCTTCTCTTCTTATAAGTCATATTGGATTAGGATTCATCCTATTTCCGCTCAAGATCAATTTAAATTGATTACGTAGGCAAAAGTCCTATTTCCAAGTAAGATCACATTATTCACAGGTATCCAGGGTGAGGACTTCTTTTTGGAAGGCCCAATTCAACTCCGTAGCAATATGTAAAACTACATTTTCGTTACTACATTTAAGTTTATAGATGGCTTTAACCTATATTTTCTCATTTGATTTCAAGTAGGCCACTTGGTTCACAAATACATCTTCCTTCTCATGATGACATGAAGGGGATTATTATGACTCATAATTGTTTCATATTTAATCCTGGAACCATGAATACTTACTGTCAGTATAGGAGATCCCACTGCTTACTTAATTAAACCAAGACAGCATGAGCCAGTTTACATAGTCTGAACATTTACACCAAGATGTTCATCACCCGATACTCCAGTCTAATCTTCCAACCTTCTCTCAGTGTCTGAAATCTCTCAGTGTAGACATCGGACAGTTGCATCTTACTATTTTCAGTTTCCTTACTCTGAACCATCCCAAAGTCTCACAGGCTTTAGGCTGAATTTCATGTCCTGTTATGAACGTGGCTCCCTTGTGAATACAGGAGCGCGGTGTGTGTCATAAGCACATGAAAAGAGGGCATGTGGTGGAAAGCACACCGGCTTTGGACAGAACCCGATTTAACCCCTGTTCTGCTACTATGGACTGTCTAACGTTCAACATGCTATTTAACCTCATCTGTAAAGTGATGCTAATTGTTTGGAGGATTACATGACAATCGCTAAATGACAAGTGCTAATAGCTTCAGTAGCACTTATTATAGGCCAAGCAGTATTCTAGGTGCTTTACATGTATTGACTTATGTAATTTCTGCACAACATAACTATGAGGTAGGTGCTGCTATTATCTCCATTTTATTTTATTAAATATTTTATTTATTTACTTGAGAGAGAGAGAGAGAGCATGAGCAGGTGGGGAGGGCGGAAGAGGAGAGGGAAGCAGGCTCCCCAATGAGCAGGGAGCCCGAAGCCCGAGGGGCCTCGATCCCAGGACCCAGAGACCATGACCTGAGCAGAAATCAAGAATCAGTGGTTCAACCAACTGAACCCCCCCGGAAGCCCCTATTATCTCCATTTTAATGAAGGGAAACCAAGACACAAGCAATCTGGTTCCAAAGTCCACACGTTTAATATAACACCACACTGGCTCTCCAGTGAGTCAGTCATTTATTGCACAGCCTGAGCCAGTGGCCTGTGTGCCCTGTGGCATTTGCGTAGAAATGCACTCGGACCCCCCTTTATATCTGTGGATTAAAGGGAAGTTCTGTTTTTTACTGGAAAACTAGAACTAATAAGTCTTGAAGATTCTGAGTTCAGGAAAAAAAAATTCACTTTAAGAAAACATATCCAGCATCAAACTGTTCTCTGCTTGGGTCAGTACTGTTTTCTCTCTAATTCGTTTAACTTTGAAGACACCCACCTTGTCTCATGTTGTACGTGGGTGGCCACCAGGAGCCTGCCTGATAGTCGTTAATTTGCTATGTACTAACGGCTACAGATGCGTGCATGTGTGTGCACATGCGTGTGCACGTGGGCAGGGGGGTGAACATGGGATCTGCACAGGCAACGTTTAAATCCTTCTTGAGTTTGAAGCGGTTCAGCAACACTTCAGTAGCCTGGTAAGCTTAGAAACAAAATAGATCATGAAATAGCCTCTTGACCTCCACAAGGACAAGGCCTGTTGAACTCTAGAAAGCAAAACACTCCTCTGATGAACTTATCTGGTAACTTCAACCTTCCCCAGGGAGCAAAGTGTAAATGAGAGGGAGGGAGGCCTAACCAGATGTGACAGTGTGGGACCCACGGGTGCAGCAGGAGAACCGAGGCCTGCCTGAGTGGACGCGAAGAGTTAATTTCTGGCTCATGGCACTAGATAGTGGTGGTCCGCTATCTGGGGAGGGCCCAGGGCACCCGGCAGGAGGCTAAATCAAAAGTGTCTGGCACGTAAGAGCTGTGGGAAGCCCCAGTCTCCCTGCTGATAACTTATCTCTCTCCTTCCATTGAAGCTGGGCCGTGGCGTTTAAAATATAGTCAGGGTGTATTTTATGTTTGTGGTACTGAGGAGGTATTTATACAAATTTCAAGCTTTTAGAAATTTAAATCATGTCATATTTCAAACTTCACCAAATACACAGAAAACACAATGGCACCCCCTTCAATGTGAAACCCCCTGGTTAATAGATGTTTATTTATTTTTTCTTGTTTGCTTCCATTTTTTTCTTCTCCTCTTTCCCTTAAAAGAAACCTTACTCATAAGGTTGATAAATTTCGAACAACTAAAAGAAGAAACATCCATCTTGTGTCATCCATACCTCTGCTCACTCCGTCCAGCTCCCCAGGTTCTTGGGAAGCAAGTCCTAGACGTCCTTCATCCACCATTTCATCCGCACTTCTTTTTAACATTAATATCTAAAACAAAAAGGATTATTTAGATATGTCCTCCATATGATTGTCTCACCTGAATAATAGTAATTCCTTATTCTATTCATTTGCTATTCAAATTTTCCTGTTTTCCCCCTCATAATTTTGAATAGTTGGTTTGAATCAGAACCAAAACCATGTTTATACCCTGCAATTAATGGATTGATCTCTTAAGTCTCTTATAGTCTGCAGATTCCTTACTTCTCTATTTTCTTCCTTGCAATTTATATGTGGAAGAAACTTATACCCCAGATTTTGCCGATTTCAGTCCACTAGTTCCACTTAACAGTTTTCTTTGCTCCTTGTTTTTCCATAAATTGGGAATTGGATATAGAAGTTTAAACAGATATAAGTCCTCTTTTTGAGCAAGGATGTTTCACAGATATCTTGTGTATGTCTATCAGGGGCATAACATGTTGGATTGTTTTTCTTTTATGATTATGGCTCAGATTATCAATTTCCCTTTAAAGAAATAAAGTATTATTGATACACTTGAAAGTGCCACCTCATCCCTCATCCCTTCCCCAGAGGCAACTATTGTCTGAACTTTCTGTGTTTCATTATCATAAGAATTTTATACCTTAATTGTATAGAGGCATATTTTTATAAACTAGACTTAAAATGTGTTTGTATGTTTTAAAGTTTTACACAATTAGTATCACACTACGTGAAAGTACTTGCAGTTTCCTTTGGGAATTGATCTGTGTCCACACATGAGAATCTAATTTATTTTGTTTTTAACCACCATTTAATATTGCATCATAGTAAATTCCAGTTTATTTATCAATTTGTGTATTTATGGACAGGTATGTCATTTTCACCTTTCCCTGTTATAAACACCAGCACAATAAATATTCTTATACGTATACTGCATCACTAGGTATCAATACTTAAGTTTCTTCAGGGAAGGAGCCTAAAAGGGAAATTTCTTTCTTTTTTTTTTTTTAAAAGGGAAATTTCTAGTTTGTATTGGATTATCATGTGCCAGCTCACGAGAGCCTATTGTTAAATTTTCAAGAATTTTGTGAGCTGGTTTTTAGACACAGACATTATTAAAAATTAAATTATATAAACTTACAATTAAGCCATACATCAAAACCAAAAGCAATAAATCCCCAAAGTTCATCACTTACTAGTTATTTTGCTATAATTTACTATGTTTTTGTATGTACTACAATTATCTATGCTCTTGAGGTTATTTATACCTATTTTATCTGCATGAAGGAAATGCCATATAATAGTGTGATACTGGTTATCTCTTCCCAACTCTGCTCCGAGTGGCACCACATTGGTAGCTTGAAGTCAGCCATGGTGGGAGTATTCACACCACAGAAACTGGACACTGCTACAAATCAGGGCTTAATTTATTGTTTTGTTGATGGTCTACTTAAGAAAGTAAGTGCAAAAAGTTAACAATGCAAATTAACCTTAAAAGTGTATTGTGCCTACAGTCCTTACATGGTGCATAGCCCAAAGATTGACGAGACTTTTCTTCTGATGCTTAAAAAATTATCCAATAACACATCCAATGGCACATTAAATGGTCACATTAAAACTCTTTGAGACAGATCATTCAGTGAAGGATAGAGCAATTTAGAAGCCTCACACCATACTCAAAAATAAAATCCTCATAAATCAAAGCATTTTTCTTTTGAATGAAAACATAAGAGAACCTCTTCATGGCAAACAAGAAAAGGCACCACTCAGATCCATTTTCAAGGAGGGTCTCATTGGCTAGCTCCAAGCACGTGGATATCTGTCAGCCTCCAGCTATTTGCGTGGTCTGGAACTACATCAGCTTTTAGCCCAAATTCAAGCTGTTCTTGGGGAAGATGCTGGCCAATGACTGAGCACGGTGGTAATTCAAGCTTCAAGCCATTTCCACCAATGAGGAATTGCTTGGATGGGTGGTGCTGGTAGGGACTGTGGAATCTACACTGCGGTTTGACAGCTCCTTGCCTGATCCTGCTTTCTCTCTTTTTTTCTTTTTTTATGTGTTGTCCCCTAATAAAACTTTCACATGCTTGATTTCATCTTAGGATCTGCTTCTTTTTTTAGGGAAGCCACCTGCAGCACTCTTTATGACTTTGAGTTAGAAAAGGATTTTTTTCCTTTACTAGCTGAAAAGTTCTACAATGTGTGTCCAACATGTCTTTGTTTGGAATTATGGCCTATATTGTGTTATGGCTTATATACAATTCCAGTGAGTTTGGAATTCTTACACTAAATTCAGACCAGGTGCTAAAAGGGTTTATTTGCTTGGTGGAATTACACTAAGATTTGTTGAGAACCTACAAGTGGCCAGGCATTGTTATAAAACAGTAGAAGGTTCAAATACAAGCAAGATTATGCTTGCTCTGAAAGATCATACAAATGAGAACAAGGCAGGAGACACTTTGTAGGGGTGTTTGGGTCAATTGATCATATTCTATCTTTTTTTTAAAAATTTATTTATTAATGAGAGACACAGAGAGAGGCAGAGACACAGGCAGAGGGAGAGAAGCAGGCTTCCTACGGGGAACCCCATGTGGGACTCGATCTGAGGACTCCAGGATCACGCCCTGAGCCAAAGGCAGACGCTCAACCACTGAGCCACCCAGGCATCCTCATATTCTATCTTAATATATTCTGGTCAAATCAACTTTGAGAAACTTGATTTTTCAGTTTCAGGGGGTAGCATCACCACATCTAGAAAATTCCCCTCTAGATTTACTTACAGGAGGAAATAATCTTTTTTTTGTGTGTGTGAGATAGGGTCTTTCTCACCTTATTTCCAAATGTCACTAGGATGTAACTATTGCGTGAGTGGGGAAATTTCTTACAGTACTTAGCTAGTTAGCTAGCACTACCGAATGTATATCCTCCATGTCCCTATCTGATGGGGCCAGCTTATAAATGTTGCAACTATAAATAGAAAGACTGTACAAACATGCAAGGAGTGCTCTTCTCCCACCACATATGGTCCTGTTCTGAGATCCCTTTCTTGATCTCTGATAGTTGGCCCTTTCCTCCCTACAGTGGCAAGAAGATGAGTGCCATATGCTTAGAAATAGGAGTAGGAATGCGGCGTTACTTGGCAATAAAATAATATACAATTTTTAAAAAGTTATTTAGGCTGATATTGAGTGAAAAAATGTGTAGGAATGAAAAGGAAACAGTTGTGTTCTAAGACTTTGAAATAAGCTGGCCAACAATCCCTTATGACAGAGAGAAATATGTGTCTGATGAGGCCAGTGGCACTAGACTAAACTCAGCGATAGTGATGATTTAGAATCTGGCATTGAGAAGTTTTGAGTTCTGTGTGTAAATTGCAACACCCCCACATCCACTGGATCTGAAATGGAAAAGATACTCTAACTCATCTCACTCAACCTTCAAAGAAAAGCTAATCAGGAGAGGGGTTGCAGGAGAGGAGCGAGGGCTGGTTTTATGTGTAACCTGTCAGGGCAGTAGTCTCTGAATTTAGTCTTTGCAAACAGAAAAGATTGCTTATTGTTTTCCTTGTAGACCTATCACACAGCTGGCAATGTCCCAACAACTCAATTTATTCTCTAGGGTCTTAGAACCAGAAAAACACAAAGGAGAGATTTTTCTCATGGTCACTCAGAGGAAATGGAATGAAAGTCTTATGCAGCTGTCTTTAAAAAGGAAAAGCCTTGAAGACCAAGAAAACTTCTACGCAATTTCTGTGTTTGGGCTATTTTTAAATTTAAAGCAGAGAAGCCTGAGAAAAGGCAATCATAAAAATATTTCAGTCTAGTTTAAGTTTAGTTGCATTTTGTTGAAACACTCATGGCGAGATACGTGAGGAAGAAAGAGAAAAACAGGCAAAGGCGTGGGTTACTAGTAGTCTTCTGTAGTGCTTATGGGAATTGAAATGATCCACTCTCACATACCCAGGCTTGAGGTCTAAGAATTCAGGCCCCGAAACCCCTGACGAACCAAGGGGCAGCCTTTTGTACACTTCTTTCTCTCTGTCTCCACTTCCCAGACCGGGGAGCCTCCCTCGGTCATGAGCCAGTTCGTGATCCCCCACCTAGCAAAACTAGTATTTTTCATTTATTTAAAGCACATTTTTTCCCACATCTTTATCTGAAAATTGAATACATCACATCGTGATGGCCCATTATTATGTAATTGGCAGTATTTCTTCCTTTCTTGGTGGTAAAAAGAATAATGGTCTGTTTTAAAATACAGTAAGTGAAATATAATAATGACAATAATTATAATATCAGTTCCATTTTTTGAGGACCTTCTTTGTATTAGTCCCAGCGCTAAGTGATCTACAATTAGTATTTTATCTAGTATAACCCTCACAAAGATGTAGGAGGATCAGCTTCATCTTATGTATTAGAAATTAGACCAGGAGATCTTACCTTGAAAGAAGGAAGGCCTTCCAGAATGCGGGTCTATCTGAATCCAAACTGTGCTCTTTCCACTCGGCTGCATTGCCTCTCAGATGACAACAGCTGCCTCTTCTTACCCAGCTCTCTGGATAACAATGGGGTAATGATAATAGCAGCAAACACTTATATGGCACTTATATACTCTGTGTGTGTGTGTGTGCACCCTCATTTAATACAATGCAGACATAAAGTAGGTACCATTCACCATTATTATCCTTGTTTCATGGAATAGGAAACTGAAGCACAGAGGCATTGCCCCAGGGCACACAGCTAGCCCGTGGTGGAGTCAGTGTGGACCCGGGTAGTGTGTCTGCAGACCTTGCTCCCACATTGGGATTAACACTCAACCATCAGGAGCTCTCCTCTCAATGAGAGCTCACAGCCAAGTCCACAAGACTTGACCATAGTTCATTCATCTGTTTTTCAGGAAGAACAGTAATTTGTACTCTAGTTGATCATCTTTTTTCCTTCAGGTCCTATATGCCTCCATGTAGAGCAGGCTTTTGTAGGTTGCAAAAGAAATGTATATACAATGCTGTTCCTTCAGGGGATTTTATTGAATTATCAGGGCTTCACCACATAAAAACAGCAAAGTAAATTGTAGGGCAAGAGAGAATGGAATAAACACATTTTGTACTTGTCATGAGCTAAATATTTTGCTTGTGTGACACGTATAATTCTCCTAACAATCTATTATTCTTCTTCTGTTATAGACGAATATGCTGACTAAAGGTGAGACGTGAAATAATGTCAACAAAGTGACAGAGCAGGTCTGTCTGTAGCCAAAGTCAATACACAGTCAGTGGCCAAAAGGTAAGTGGTTCACAAAGAGGACGAGTTGGAGCAGAAGGGAACATGAGTTGGAACAGAATATGGGCCCCAGTGGTGGCACTTGCATTGGTCTAGGAGGCGGAGATGGCGTTCTAGAAAGCTGTAGGAAGTCCATGAGAAAAGCATGAGAGGAGGAGAAACCTGCCATGTTGAGGACAGTGATCCCAAAAGCAGTGAAGATAACTTGCGGGAGAGGGAGGTAAGCTTAGCTAACATTTCACTTCATAGCGCTCAGCTTTAAAAGACCATATGGAAAGTCTGACCCTGATAAGCAGCCAATGTGAAACCATTGTAAGTCCCCAAGAAGTGTCTAAAGGACAATATCATAATTAATGAAATGAAATTATTTAGTAAGAGAGAGTGTCCATTAAGCTACAACTGAGATTAAATGGACATTCTACAGTTAAAATTAAAAATCTGGCAAACAATAAAGAAAATTCGGCCAAGCTTTTACCACAAATCTGCTGCTTGAAAAAAAAAAATAGGCCAAGATCTTCAAAATAATGCCCAGGCAATTGAAAAAGCCAGCGTGTGATTTATAATATGCCACTGAATTTGAAGAGCATTGGAAGGAGGTTTGCTTAAACCTCATGAAGACAATGATTTAGAGCATGGAATGGAGCCACTAGTGTGGGCAGAGCGAGAAAGGTTATTGCAAAAACAGCCTGTCTTCTCTTGCGTAGAAAAAAACCAGAAGCAGGGAGGATCTGTAGTCAATCAGCGTGTCTAAATGACTATATCATCCTAAAAAATGCAGGTCAACACTGGGCTTTTCAAAGTTGAGGTGGATTGCACCTCCCACCACCTCCTTCCCCCACCCCCCACCCCCAAGACCCTGCACCACCATCTTTTGTAATCGCTACAGGATACAACGGGCAATGAGCTGGAACTGAGATTTGGAACAGAGCTCCGTCAAATCAATACACCAGCTGGAGCAGAAAGTCCAAGAAACATAAATTTCTTGGAAAATGACCCTGTATTTTGGCAATTATTACTGTGAATGAGAATACTTTCAAAATCTCAACCCAGAACAACGTAGCAGTATTTTTTCCTCCAAACTCCTTTATAGTATGTTTTACTCATGTGTTTACTCCTCAGTCACATTTGCAGGAAAGTTGTTATAACGTTCATTCCTGAATGACGTTGAAGGATTCTATGCTTAAAACAATACCAGACATTATTGTCTACTGTCTATTGAAATTGTCTCTTAAACTTTTTTTTTTTCACTATGAAGATTTTTATTTTCTTTTTTTGGTCTTTTTTTAAAAATCTTTTTAAGATTTTATTTATTTATTCATGAGAGACATACAGAGAGGCAGAGACACAGGCAGAGGGAGAAGCAGACTCTCTGTGTGGAGCCTGATTCAGGACTCGATCCCAGGACCCGGGATCATACCCTGAGCCGAAAGGCAGACGCTCCACCACTGAGCCACCCAGGTGTCCCTGAAGATTTTTCTTTCAAAGAAAGCATACTGAGGAATACTTTTAAAATGAAAAACACAACAAACTTAGAATACACTAATGTTTACAGTGTAAACATCTCCATCTTCAAGGATGAAATTGGTATAGCGAGTCAGGCAGCCTTAGAACCTCCTGTAATGGGAACCCCACAGACTGGAAGAGGGAGGTGAACGAGAAGTAAAACACTCTTGGCATTTTGCTGACTTATTCCTCTAAAAAAGTAGTGTACAGTAGGGAACCTGAATAATTCCACCTTATTCTATAGTAAATAGTACAAGCCCTAGGGTCTTTCTCCTGTGGAAATTAGTGTTCTTCAGTGAAACTCTAGAAATGATTTGATTGTGACCTACCTGGAGGTTAGGCCATCACAGTAAAAGACCCATTTCACATCTTTTCACAGTAGGGTTTTCATTTTTTGCCTCCATGTATTCTCGTATTCTTTCAGTTGAGCTCTGAAAAGCAAATGGCGTACGCAAGTGGAAATAACTTGAGAACAGAAACTCCTCTTGGGGTTAACACCTGAGTTCTCATCACAGCTCAGCTATTTAATAGTCTGGTCGTGCACAATCCTAACCTCTGAGATGCAGGCTATCTTTACTGGGTATCTACTATTGTGCTAGGCCTTGGGTTCCACACTGGGCTTACAAAAATGAACACTGTATTCACAGACTCTGTCCTCCTGAAGCACATAGCCCTGGAGAGAAATGGACATTAAACAAACACACACAATGCATTAATAATTAGTTGCTTATAGTTTTGTTAAATAGAAAATGACAAGACCAAAATGGCATCACTGGGGTCAAGGCCCCCGGTCAATGTACCAAGACTTAACTACCCAACCTGACTGCCGTTGAGCTAGGGAAACTGAAGGATGCTATAAAAATTGCTTTTTGCTCCTTTTCCTGTTTCTAATCATGCTAGCACCTGCACCCCCACCCTGCCCATGCCTTGTAATGCCAATCCAGTACGTCCTCCTTGTAAGGGACAAGGAGTTAGTGATCTCCTTAGAATAGATAACGTCTAAGGAGGGACCAGGTGACCAGAACCCAACGGAGCTATCGTAGGCCAGAACACCTTTGGGCCATCGCCTTTGTTCTAACCAGGCCCTGGCTGCCTGAGAGGACACACGCATCCTCAATGAAAACCCCAGACCCTGATCATAGCTGGGGTCCTTTCTGAGTCTCCCGCACACTGCACCTGCACTCCCTCTATACCTTCAAAACACTGTCCTTTCACCCCCTGCTGGGTTCGAGTTTGATTTCTAACCTGTGTTTAGTCAGAAGTCCTCTTGGTGGTCCTGTGGGATCCCCTCAGGGCCCCTGGACCTGGCCTGCCCCTATCACAGCTCCAACCCCCCCACCCCAGAAATGCAACCTTTAATCAGTCAACATGGGAACTGCCTGGTCAGCACTAGGAAATTTACTGAGAGACCCCTTCCGCTCCCCCTAGGATGGTAAACTTGCCTAAAATAATGGATTCTTTGCTAATTGTTTCCTATTTTCCACTCCTTTTTCACCTTTAAAAAACTTTCCTTTTGGGGGCGCCTGGGTGGCCCAGTGCTTGAGCATCTCCTTTGGCTCAGGTCATGATCCCGGGGGCCCTGGGATCAAGTCCTGAGTCCCAGGTCCTGCATCAGGCTTCCCGCAGGGAAACTGCTTCTCCCTCGGTGTCTCTCATGAATACATAAATAAAATCATAAAACACACACACATACACACACACGCGCAACTTTCTGTTTCCTTAGCATCTCATCTCATCTCCCCTCTACTTGCTAGATGGGGTGCTTCCTAACACATGGATAGATGAGTATAGCCAATTAGATCTTTAAAATGTACTCGGTTGTGTTTTTGTTATTTAACCGACTTCATAAGTGTTAAGAAGGAACAGTGGGGTTAGGTTGGCACCTCATGATGGAGGTTTCCAATCTTTCTTTTGTGGATCCTAATTAATAAATTTTCACTGGTGCATAGAAAGCCCAATAAGTGGTTGCTGAGTCTATAAACATCCTTTTGGCTACTGGAGAAACTGGGGAAAAAGTAAGATCAAAGTTCTCTGATTCCTATTTAAGTTCTCTTGCCTACCAAACACTGACAGCAACCTGCTTAGGAGGCTGGCAGAGGGAAAAGGGAGAATGTCATGTAATATATGCTTTATCTTGAGGACAGCAAGAGAAAATCGTAAGGATTCAAATTATTTATTTATTTATTTTTGTATATATTTTTATTGGAGTTCGATTTGCCAACATATAGAATAACCCCCAGTGCTCATACCGTCAGTGCCCATCGTCCAGTCCCCCGGTCCCCCCACCCACCTCCCTTTCCACTACCCCTTGTTCGTTTCCCAGAGTTAGGGGTCTCTCATGTTTTGTCACTCTCTCTAAATTTTCCCACTCATTTTCTCTCCTTTCCCCTAAAATCCCTTTCTTTCTTATATTTCTTATATTCCACGTATGAGTGAAACCATACAATTACTGTCCTTCTCTGATTGACTAACTTCACTCAGCGTGATACCCTCCAGTTTCATCCACATTGAAGCTAATGATGGGTATTTGTCATTTCTGATGGCTGAGGAATATTCTACTGTATACATAGACCACAGCTTCTTGATCCATTCATCTGTCCGTGGACACCGAGGCTGCTTCCACAGTGTGGCTATTGTGGACTTTGCTGCTATAAACATCGGGGTGCAAGTGTCCTGCCATTTCACTGCATATTTGTATCTTTGGGGTAAATCCCAGCAGTGCAATTGCTGGGTCATAGGGCAGATCTATTTTTAACTCTTTGAGGAACCTCTACACAGTTCTCCAGAGTGGCTGCACCAGTTCACATTCCCACCAACAGTGCAAGAGGGTTCCCCTTTCTCCACATCCTCTCCAACATTTGTTGTTTCCTGTCTTGTTAATGTTCCCAATTCTCACTGGTGTGAGGTGGGATCTCATTGTGGTTTTGATGTGTATTTCCCTGACGACAAGGGATGTGGAGCATTTTCTCATGTGCTTGTTGGCCATGTCTATGTCTTCCTCTGTGAAATGTCTGTTCATGTCTTCTGCCCATTTCATGATTGGATTGCTTGTTTCTTTGCTGTTGAGTTTAATAAGTTCTTTATAGATCTTGGATCCTAGCCCTTGATCTGATAGGTTGTTTGCAAATATCTTCTCCCATTCTGTAGGTTGTCTTTTAGAAGTTTTGTTGACTGTTTCTTTTGCTGTGCAGAAGCTTTTTATCTTGATTAAGTCCCAATAGTTCATTTTTGCTTCTGTTTCCCTTGCCTTCATAGATGTGTCTTGCAAGAAGTTGCTGTGGCCAAGTTCAAAAAGGGTGTTGCCTGTGTTCTCTTCTAGGATTTTGATGGCTTCTTGTCTCACATTTAGATCTTTCATCCATTTTGATTTTATCTTTGTGTATGGTGTAAGAGAATGGTCCAGTTTCATTCTTCTGCACATGGCTGTCCAATTTTCCCAGCACCATTTATTGAAGAGACTGAAGGACTCAAATTTAGTTATGTTTCTTAGTAGACACACTAAACCTTTATTTATTTATTTATTTATTTATTTATTTATTTATTCATTCATTCTTTTTCTTTCTTTCTTTCTCTTTCTTTCTTTCTTTCTTTCTTTCTTTCTTTCTTTCTTTCTTTCTTTCTTTCTTTCTTTCTTTCTTTCTTCCTCTTTCTTTCCCCTCTTCCTACAGCTCTGGTTTCTTACTCAAAACTTAAATCCTATGGCAAGAGTTGTTGTTGTTGTTTTTTTTTGTTTTTTTTTTTTTTTTAAATTTTATTTATTTATGATAGTCACATAGAGAGAGAGAGAGAGAGGCAGAGACACAGGCAGAGGGAGAAGCAGGCTCCATGCACCGGGAGCCCGATGTGGGATTCGATCCCGGGTCTCCAGGATCGCGCCCTGGGCCAAAGGCAGGCGCCAAACCGCTGGGCCACCCAGGGATCCCTGTTGTTTTGTTTTTTAAAGAAAGAGGCTTAGAACATGAAGCAACAGTTCAAGCACCCAGGGTAAGAGATTTAACAGAAATGAATCTAATTCAATTTTGTTCAATTCACCACATGTTGAGGTGGGAAAAAGTAAAAAAAAAAAAAAAAAGGAACCTGGCCTTATAACTGAGTGGAGGCTTGTTCTAACTTGTTCACCGTACTAAATGACTCTTCTGCTCCAAGCCAAACTAAAAGTGGAATATTACAGACCCCAGAGGCAGCTTCACAATGGCTCACCTGCTGAATTCAATCCATGAGGGAAAATACTGCTTTGTAGACAAATGCTCTGTTTGGCACGCCATTGCTTGAGCTATGTGGGATATCTAGTGTTTTTGTGGCCATCTTTAAGATCAAGAAACCAAAACAAAATAAAGGAGGAAGTTACCTCCTCAGGGAAATGTTGTTAGTCATGAGTAAAGTCAGAAATACCGTTGTCTGATTCACTCTGCCTAAATCAGCTTCAGAGGACAGTGGTGATGAAGAGAATTGGCAAAATGGACAGAGAGGGGGAAGGGAAGAAAAAAAAAGGCCCATGTAAAAGAGAGGAGGAAAAAAATTGAGAGAGTCCTTAAAAGGAATGATTCTTCCATATTTAGAGTGGCTGGTGATACTTGTGTAGAAATGTCAATGAAAATGCAATCTCTGGAAAGTTTTTCTCTGTTTTTGTTTGTTTGTTTGTTTGTTTTTTAATGCAAATTCAAATTCTGATCAATCAAAGGTTCAGAAGCTCCAAAATTGGAAGGGATGACTTAATAGGATAGAAAGAACCAATATTAAAAAATTACACAGTGTAAAAAATTGGGTCAAAACAAAGAAACTAAAATGTAAAACTGATTCAGAATCTGACATTGAGATTGTGGATGTAATGACACAGCCCCTGCCTGCCCTGCCTTTGTTCGGAGCCCATGATGCTGAGCCCTGCAGGCTCCACTTACTCCCTGCCCAACACCCAAAGTGGCTCGTGGAACTGGACTTGGGAGTATATTTTTAACTCCTTCCTTACTACCTGAAATTAGTATAGGTTCACATACTGGAGGAGGTGCCACATTGTGATAGCTAAGAGTATGGGCTTGGTGGTTAAAAGAACTTTTATTTAAGTTCGGGATCTGCATTCTGACCTAGTAATTTGCCGACTGATCTTCAGAAATCAGTTACTTTCTGAAGTAAAGAAATTTAGAAATTCTTTCTAAATTACTTAACCTATCTAACTTTCAGTTCTCTCATCTAGAAAATGGAAATAATGACAGTACCTAAAGTAATGAGTCGCTGGGAAGATT
Source organism: Canis lupus familiaris (assembly GCF_011100685.1). Lineage (NCBI taxonomy): Eukaryota > Metazoa > Chordata > Mammalia > Carnivora > Canidae > Canis > Canis lupus. The sequence continues at coordinate 4,732,821 of NC_049228.1, forward strand.
AAACGGAGTGACACATAACATGGTTAACGGTAGACTTTGGAGGCAGTGTGCCTGAGTTTGAATTCTAACTGTGCTAATTGTCCATTGACTGCAGGTAACCTATTTACTGTCTTCAGGTCTGTTTCCTCATCTGCAATATAGGAGTGACATATAGTATCTACCTTATAGGTGGTAAATATTTTAAGTCTTACGGGAAGCACTTAGAATAGTGCCTGGAATATAGAAAGCATCCAATAGATGATCACTATTATTATTATATAATTGATAAATAAATATTAGCTACTATTATGTGTCTTCATTTTTTAAAAATATTTTATTCATTTATTCATGAGAGACACAGAGAGAGGGAGAGGGAGAGGCAGAGACATAGGCAGAAGGCAGGCCCCATGCAAGGAGCCCTACATGGGACTCAATCCCGAGACTAGGATCAGGCCCTGGGACGAAGGCAGGCACCAAACTGCTGAGCCACCCAGGGATCCCCTGTGTCTTCATTTTTAATGTTATTATTACCACAGCATACATTTCCTCTATAAGGTAATGGGAACTAGTGGGAACAGTGACCCAGAGCCTCCTTTCTAATGACAACTTCAGGTGGCTAATTATAATAACTCTCTTATTTCTGATTTAATTTTAGAACTCTTCTGTTACTTTTCAGTCAGCTGGAACTCAGTTGCCCTCATCCCATTTCTATATGCTAATATCAGGATCCTCCAACTATGGTTTGATCCCCACACTGATGAAGACAGATTTCCATGAGATGACGACTCTGAAACCCCTCTGTGACAAGAATCTTTTCTTCCTTGGAAAGCCATCTGCCTTAATCCCTTCAGGCTACTATAAAAAAATAGCTGGGTGGCTCATAAACAATAGAAATGTATGTCTCAGAGTTCTGGAGGCTGGGCAATGCAGGATTAAGACACTGGCAGATTCAGAATCTGGAGAGAGTCCATTTCCTTGAAGGTTGTCTTTTTGCTGTAACCTCGCATGAAGATGGTAGGGGTGAGGGATCTCTGAGATCTCTTTTATAAAAGCACTAATCTCATTCATGAAGGGTCCACCATCATGATCTAATCACCCCAAAGCCCCACCCCCAATACCATCTAAGGGGTTAGAATTTCTTTTTTTTTTTTTTGTTAGAATTTCAGCATATGAATTTTGGGGGACAAAAAACATTCAGCCATTATACCAATCATTTCCACCTGTTGTATTTTTTTAATATCCACACTGGTGGAGATCAAAATCAAGTTTCACAGGTCTTGATTTAGAATTCTGGAACACTTGATTTAGAATTTAGGACCAGGCTTCGGAGGCATGGCGCTGGCAGGGATGACTTCCTCCATCTCACCCACCTCACCTTCTGACAGCCACTACTAACATCTGGCTAATTTACAGTGACCTAAGGAAAAGTGTGTGTGTGTGTGTGTGTGTGTGTGTGCGCACACACGCATGGGAGCATCTTAAAAGATCCAGTATATGAATTTCCAATTTTAAAATACGAAGCGCCATTTTGACTGGCAGGAAAGATTATCCAGGAGTATATCTAGCTCACTTTTATACAAAATTAACATAAAATGCACAGGTCTTATTATTAATGCAGTAATTTTTATTATTTTCATTTCTTTTTTTCTCTAAAATTTTCTTGTGGATGATTTCCTGTTTTAATATTCTATTTTGGGGGGAGTTCCATAAGTAATGCATATATACACTGCTTCCATGTATATAATGGAAAGGCACTGAAATCTAATGACCTTATTTGACCATCCAGTCATATTTTTATTTAAACCCTATTTTAAGTCATTAACTTTACTGTAACTTTCAACTTTTTTAATGCTTATATACCTAAAAAGAGAAGTCTCCAAAAGAAGCTTTCTTGATAAACCAGGCAACTATTAGTTCAAATGATAATAGACAATTGGGTGAGACCTTTGTGACAGTGAAATAACCTAACATAGAATTTTTAAGGATGTCCATGCAATGTCTTAGGTTACAGGTTTAAGTTTGGTATAGGAGTTCTTCTGTTATTTTGTTCTTCCCTTAAAATTACACGATATTTTTATTGCTCATTTACTTTTTGTTATTCAGCAAATTTAATTCAATTCAATCAATGCTGAGTTAGCACCTATCACTCTCAAAGATGTGCCAAAAAGAGATCCAATAGGAACATTTGAGTAAAACATATTTTCAATTTTGAAGTAGCTCACATACATGAAGTGATCAATTATCCCACTTTGTTTTTTTTTTAGTTTTTATTTTAGTACGTTTTTGACTTACAGAAAAATTACAAAGATGATAGAAAGAGTTCCCATGTATTTTATAGCTAGTATTTCCATCCCTGTTACTAACATTTTAAATTAGTATAGTATATTTGTCACAACTAATGAACCAATATTGATACATTATTATTAACTAAAATCTTAACTTTACTCAAGCTTCTTTATTCTTTACTATCACCTCTTTTATTCTAGGACCCAAGTATTCATATCTTCTTAGGCTCCTCTTGTCTGCAACAGTTTCTCAGAGTTTCTTTGTTTTTGATGACCTCAAGAGTTATGAAGAGTACTGGTCAGATATTTTGTAGGATGTCTAATTGGGATCCACCTGATGATTCTCATGATTAGAGTGGAATTAAGAGTTTTTTTGAGGAAGACCACAGAGATGAAATGCCATTCCCATATTGAATGAAGAATACATACTATCATCATGGCTTACTACTATTGATATTGACCTTGATCACCTGGCTGAGGTAGTGTTTGTTAGGCTCCTCCATTATAGTTACTTTTCCCCCTTGCTTTTCTGTACAAAGCACAGAACAAAATCACTATGGAATAAAATCACTATGCACAAGCCACACTTCCCGACTAGGGAGTTAAACTAAACAAATTATTTGGAATTGAGTACACAGATTATTTCAAATTCTTTTTTTAAGATTTTATTTTTAGTCATCTCTATACCCAGCATGGGGCTCAAACTTAGCAACCCCAAGATCAACAGTTGCACACTCCACTGACTAAGCCAGCCAGGAGCCCCTGAAATTCTATCGCATGGGAAATTTACCTATTCTTCCTCATTTATTTATTTATTCAATCATTTATTATATTGATTTGACTCATGGATATTTATTTTATTTTATTCTTCAGGTTGTAACTCAGTACTACTTTATACTGTTGCTTAAATTGTTCCAGCTCTGGCCACTGGGAACTCTTTCAGTTGGTTTTGGAATCCCTTTGACATATCTCCATTCTTGTGGGTTTTTTTTTAAGGCATTTTCTTTCTGATACTAATATCCTCTGGGATTATCTTGTATATTTTCTTTTTCTTAAAGAAGTTTGCAATCTTTTTAAAAGCAGATTTTATTTATGTATGTATGTATTTATTTATTTATTGAGAGAGACAGAGAAAGAGAGAGAGAGAGTGGGAGAAAACATGCATGAGTGGGGGAAGGGGCAGAGGGAAAGGGAACAAAAATCATAGGCAGACTCTAAGCTAATCATGGAACCTGACTGGGGCTCAATCCCATGGCCCTGAGACCATGAAATCAAGAGTTGAAATCAGAGTTGGCCACTTAACTGACCAAGCCACCCAGTCGCCACCATCTTGTATATTTTCTGATCCATTCCTAGTATCAGCCATTTCTCCGAGGAGTCCTTGTCCTTTTTTTGAAAAACAGTATTAGAAACTAAGATGTGGGCACTAAGTGTACTTGTTACTACTAGAGAGTTGTTGCTTCTTGACCTTCTTAGCTGGTAGAACAAGGAAATATATGTGTGCATATGAATCTGGGTATATAGGCATGAACTAGAAATATATCTATGTGTAACCATCTGTATCTATATTAAGGCTGAAGTTGAGTTTGTATTGTTATCTCCAACTCTATTCCATTACTACATAGCTCATTCTAGCCTCCATCTCTGGCTTATTTGCAAGCTCCCACTTCAACTGTGAGGAACATGGGCCCCACTCACTTACTGAATTGTTAGCCTGTATACCTGTGGGAAACAACTTTATCAACTAGAGTACAGTTAATACTTCCTCTTGGCTTTAATCCTGCATACTCTACTCATTCTCAGTTACTTGGGTCAGGACATTTCCCCCAGCCCTTTCAGTGAGGTGGTTTCATAACCATTATTTTGCAGTTAGTTTCTTTTAGTCACATTCTGTGTTCCATCAAGGTTCTCCTGAACTCTTATGTTCTTAATTTAAATACATTAAGGTTCACTTTTTGTGCTGTAAAAGAGTTGTGGTTTTAGGTTTAGGGTTCACTCTTTGTGTATGGGTTTTAATAAATTCATAGAGTCATGTCTTCACCATTAGAATATCATATGTAATATTTCACCATTCTGAAAAAAAATCCTGTGTGTTTCACCTACTAAAGCCCCTCCCATGAGCCCCTAACAATTACTGACCTATTTTTTGTCTCTATAGTTGTGCCTTTTCCAGAATGGCATGTAAATAGAATCAAATAGTATAGAATCTTTTCACCTGGCTTCTTTCACTTAGCAATAGGCATTTAAGATTTAAGCATATTGCTTGATGACTTGATAGAATTTGTTATCACTACATGGTTATCCACTTGTTCATTTACTTTATGGGCTTATTCGTGATATTATACCTTTTGTAAGGACACAGACTCATCTTTCTGGTTCTTCATTTTATCCCCAGTGCCTAGCATAGTGCCTAGTAGATCAAAAAAGATCAATAGCTATTTGCTGAATGAATTAGCCCAATTAAATCCCTTTAGGTATTGTTGTGTAAGAGCTCTTTGCTCTGTTCCACTGCATGAATACTAATATTATAATTGTTAATGTCTGGGTTATAACAAGAGAACTTGCTATCCAATTTTATTTGCTTATTACTGAAAATTTCTTAGAATTTCTATAAATTTCATTTTAACATAGGATTTCAGCTATAACCTTATTTGTGACAAATGCAAAACTGCAATAGCTAATTGGTTTATTTTCTTTTAGTATAATGAATATAGTTTGAATATATAAAAATAGCATTTAAAAAAGTCTAAGCAGGACAACCCCAGTGGCTCAGTGGTTTTGCACTGCCTTTAGCCTGGGGCATGATCCTGGAGACGGGGGGATAGAGTCCCACATCAGTCTCCCTGCATGGATCCTGCTTCTTCCTCTGCCTGTGTCTCTGCCTCTCTCTCTCTCTCTCTCTGTCTCTCATGAATAAATAAAAATTAAAAATAAAATTTAAAAGTCTAAGCAATAACGTTTGGCATTCATTTTTACAAACTGATTGAAGTCTCTATCTGTATTTACTTATATTTTAAGACAAAAGAGAACATTGTTTTTTTTTAAATTATATAAGCCCTTTGTAGAAATAGAAAGCACATACAGAATAATACATTAATCAAAGGAGTACAGCTCAATGGATTTTCCACAGTGAACATATTCAGGTAACCATCACCCAGATCAAGAAATAGGATGTTGCCAGAACCCCTAAAGTTCCTGTCATGTCCCCTTTTAGTCACTACTTCCTATTGAAGTTACTCACCCTTCTGACTAAGTTTGCCTGTTTTTCTGCTTTATATAACTGGAATCATGAATTACATATGATTTTTGTGTTTGGCTCTTTTGTTTAACATTGTGCTTATGAAATTTATCCATATAGTTGTTTGTAGATTGAGATTTTTTTTCATTGCCAGATAATCTTCCTTGTATGAGTACACCACTACTTATTCATTCAATCATTAGTAGGAATTTAGGTATTTTTTGGTTTGGGGTTATTATGAATAGTGCTGCTGTAAATGTTTCAGTATATGGTTCTGATAAACATAACATAAAATGTATTGAATATATACCTAGGAGTAGAATGGTTGGGTCATAGAGTATGTGTAATGTTGTAATATAATCTATCCTTAAAATGAGGTCAGTATTTTACTGATTATTCTAGGAAGCTAGAGTTGAGTGTTTCTAAATTCAAAGTATTTAATAAAAACATATTATATTGTATTTTGTTTAAGAATATGAATATACCTGTAGTGGGTAAAACCACTCCCTACCCCCACCTCCTTCCCAAAGATTCTACATTCTAATCCCTAGGATCTGTTTAATATTGTTACCTTACAAAGCAGAAGGGATTAAAGGTATAATTAAATTAAATTAAAGATCTTGAGAAGGGTAGATTAGCCTGGATTATCCGGGTGGGGCTAATATAACCACAAGGGTCCTTGCAAGAGGAAGTAGGAAGTTCTGAGTCAGGAAGGAGAGATGTTGACAGGAAAGAAGAGGTCACAGAGACAAAGAGATGTAAAGATGCTGCACTGCTGGCTTTGGGGGCAGAGGAAAAGGACCATGAGGCAAGGAATGAAGGGGACTTCTAGAAGCTGGAAAATAAAGGGGACATATTCTCCACAGAGGAGTCATGGGCAAGGAAATGGATTCTCCCTTTGAGACTCCAGAAAGAACACAAATTTGTCAACAATGATTTTAGCCCTGTATGACCCATTTCAGACTTCTGACTTGTAGAATTGTAAGATAATAAATTTGTGTTACTTTAAGCTACTGTGTTTCCGATTTGTTACAGCAGCAGTAGGAAACTAATATAATACTGAATATGGTCCTTTATTTATTTTTTTAAAAAACATTTTATAGTGAAAGGGAATAAAGGGGAAAGGAGAAAAAATGAGTGGGAAATATCAGGGAGGGAGACAGAACATGAGAGACTCCTAACTCTGGGAAATGAACTAGGGGTGGTGGAAGGGGAGGTGGACGGGGGGTGGGGGTGATTGGGTGACAGGCACTGAAGGGGGTACTTGATGGGATGAGCATTGGGTGTTATTCTATATGCTGGCAAATTGAACACCAATAAAAATACATTTATTAAAAATAAATAAATAAATAAATAAATAAATAAATAAAAACATTTTAAACTTTTTTTGCATTCTCTTAAGAAATATGAAATTTGTATTATATTTCTAACACCAAGAAAAATGATTTAAAATTCTTTTTTTTACCACCAGTGTATTTTATTATTTTTTATTTTTTGTTAAGTTTTTACTTTTAATTTCAGTATATAGTGTTATATTAGTTTCAAGTGTTCAATTCTATACACTACTCAGTACTCATTGTGATAATTTTTAAATTTTTATTTTTTTAAATTTTTTTTAATTTTTAAAAATTTTTTAAAATTTTAGATTTATTTTTTTATTTAGGGAGTGGAGGATGGGTAGAGAGGGAGAGAGAATCTTTAAGCAGGTTCTGACCTGAGTGTGGAGCCTGATGACAAAAGGCTCAGTTCCATGATCCTGAGATCATAACTTGAGCCAAAACCAAGAAAGTAAGACACTCAACTGACTGTGGCACTGAGGCGCCCCTTGGTAAGTATACTCTTAACCCCATCACCCGTGCCCCACCCACCTGCCCTCTAGTAACCATCCATTTGTTCTCTATAGTTAAGAGTTTGTTTCTTGGTTTCTCTTTCTCTCTCTCTCTTTTTTCCCCCTTCGCTCATTTGTTTTGTTTCTTAAATTCTACATATGAGTGAAATTATAAGGTATTTGTCTTTCTCTGACTTACTTTGCTTAGCATTATACTTTTTAGCTACATCTGTTTTGTTATAAGTGGCAAGGATTTCATTCTTTTTATGGCTAAATAATATTCTATTGTCTCTATATATGTATGTGTGTGTACACATATATGCACATACATATATGTGTACACACACATATATACACACACACATATATATATACACACACATATATATATCACATTTTCTTTATCCATTCATCTACGGATGGACATTTGGGCTGCATCCATAATTTGGCTATTGTAAATAATGCTGCAATAAACATAAGGGTGCGTGTAACCCTTTGAATTAGTGTTTTTGTATTTGAGGGGTGAATACCCAGTAGTGTGATTACTAGATCATAGGGTAGTTCTATTTTTAACTTTTTGAGGAACCTCCATATTATTTTCCACAGTGGCTGCACCAGTTTGCATTCCCCTGAATGTGGTCTTTTAAAAATGAGCTACGTTAAGTTCTATTTACATTTTTAAAAAAATGAAATCTCTTATTTTATTTTAGTACATAGTTTCATTTTAACACTAATGAGGATTCATCTTTTGTACATTAAATTCTACTGCATAAGAATTGATAAACACAGGTTAAGTGCTGAAACAAGCTACTTTTCAAAATATTGCATTTATTTCAGTGATACCATATTTATTGTTTAGTTTGTCTTTTTTCCACAGTTTTATCTTCCCATTTGTTCCTTTTTCTTTCTTTTTTCTGGCCCCTTGAAATTTTTAAGCTTCCTATAGTTCACTCGATTTTGCAAGACCATCCTCTTTTTCTTAGGACGGGTAAAAGTTTGCCCTTCTCAAAGTCAGATATAGAAGAGTAGCCTTTGTGCTGGAATTCAGGAAGCCAGTAATTCATGAGTCTACTCACATTTCTAAAATATGGTCTAGTAAATCCATTTGTGGACATAGAACACATACAGAATTTCAGATTTAAAAATCACTATTTCATTAACCTCCTTGATCTCTATTTTAATCAATCTTATTTTTGATCCAAATTTGGACAAAATTCATATGATCAGCACCCTGATGTTTATAGCAGCATTATCAACAATAGTCAAACTATAGAGAGCCCAAATGTCCATCGACTGATGAATGGATAAAGATGTAGCATATATATACAATGGGATATCACTCAGCCATCAAAAATAATGAAATCTTGCCATTTGCAACATCATGGATGAAGCTAGAGTGTATTATGCTGAGTGAAGCAAGTCAGAGAAAGACAAAAACCATATGATCTCACTCGTTTGTGGAATTTAAGGAAACAGACATATAGGAAGTGGGAGAGGAGAGGAGAGTGGGGAACAAGCCATAAGTGACTCTTTTTTTCTTTTTAAAAAATATTTATTTATTTATTTATTTTGCCATAAGAAACTTAATGATAGAGAACAAACTGAGGTTTGATGGAGGGAGGGAGTGGGGGATGGGCTAGATGAGTGATGGATAATAAGGAGGGCACTTGTTATGATGAACACTGGGTGTTGTATGTAAGTGATAAATCATTGGATTCTTTTTTTTTTTTTTAAAGATTTTATTTATTTATTCATGAGAGACACACAGAGAGGCAGAGACACAGGCAGAGGGAGAAGCAGGCTCCCTGTGGGGGCCTGGTGGGGAACTTGATCCCAGGACTCTGGGATCCTGACCTGAGCCTAAGAATCACTGTGCCCTGAATCCTGACCTGTGCCCCGAATCACTGGATTCTACTCTAGGAACCAATACTGCACTGTATTTTAACTACCTAAAAGCTAAATTTAAAAAAAGATTCATATGATCAACTAAGTAGATAAAGGAAAAGTATAAGAATAAGTAAGACCTACTAATGTTCTCTGGACTCCTCAACTGTTCCATCTGAGTTTCGGGACCTTTCTTTTTCACTAGAACAAAGCCCCTCTTTAACCCAGCAAAGAAACATTTAATAGTTAGATTCAGAACAGAAATAAAGAAAAGCCCGAGAATTAACTGAAAGTCCAGGAAAATTTTGATTGCTAGAATGTATTTCCTTAAATTAGAATACGGCCACAACCCCAGGCTAAATCCCAAACCTCAAAGCAGCAGCATTGCAGGGATTATCTGATCCATCCCAGGGAAATCAAATCCACTTCAGGGACTCTGAGGCCATGTATAAATTGTAACAAAGACTCAAAGAGTGAGATTTTTAATATTATAAATATTGCATTATTTTTGTACAGATTAGAAGGAAATATTTAAATTGTCTGAAGCAGTAAGTGTATTAATACTTTGACCATTACAGTATTCCCAGTTCTAGATCTATCAGCTATACAGATGAGCCATAAAATTAGACAATACTATATTCAAAAATTTTGTAAAGAAATAAATTAGGTAGTAAATATTTGCAGGTCTGTGTGTATATGTGTGTGTGTGTGTGTGTGTGTGTGTACGAACATCCATGATGTATCTTTGTTTTGCAAAAGGATTAATAGAAAGTAATTGATACATTTAGCATGTGATTCTTGTCTAATTTATGACCAATATTTAAAAATCCTCTTTCCAGTTTTTCTGCCTCCTGAGCTTGCTCTTGTGTCTCATTATAGGCTGGTCAGGGGAACTCTGCAGTCCACAGTTGCACACTAGCTCAAAGTTCCTGGTCCTGAGATCTAAGCCTGCTGCCTTTTGTTGAACTGGTAGGCTTGGTCAGAAGGGAAAGTAACAGGAGAAGACCGCGTATCAGGGTCAATTCCTAGAAAGAGAATGTGTGAATTCAAAGGAATATAAATGGGTTACCAAGTTGGGGCAGAAACAGAACTCAGCAGGAGAAACCTTAGTATGTTTTCTTTCTTTCTTGAAGCACAGAGATAAGGTGAGCCAAATATCCCAAGTAGGTTAAGCTTTCAGTAAAGGGTGAATTAAAAATCCTCCACTCCCAGGTGCCTTGACAGAGGCCCTCTCCCCAGGTCAATGACATTAAAATGACAAAAGATACAATTGCAGCATTATTCAGAATAGTCAGGATGGTGGGGACAACCCAAGTGTCTGTTAACAGATGAATGGATAAAGAACATGTGAGATATATAGATATTTATATAGATACACAGATATCCTTTAGTCATGAGAAGGAAGGAAATTTGTCATATGCCACCACATGAATGAACCTTGAAGGCATTAAGCTAAGTGAGGGTAAGTCAGAGAAAAACAAATACTGTGTGATCTCACTTATATATGAAATTCCCAAATGCCAAACTTGCAGAAATAGAGGGAAATGGTGGCAAAAAGGGGTAGGGATTGGCAGAAATGGGAGATGGTGGCTAAAGGGTGCAAATTTCCAGTTATAAGATTCCAACATTCTGGGGATCTAATGTACAGTAAGGTGAGGATAGTTCATCGTAGTACTCTGTTATGTACTTGAGAGTTGCTAAGAGAGTAGATCTTATGTTTTTACCACAGAAAAAGAAATGGTAATTATGTAACGTGATGAAGGTGTCAGCTAAGGCCCAGGTGATATAATCATTCTGCAATATGTAGGTGTATCAAATCAGCACATTGTACACCTTAAACTTAAACAATGTTATATGTCACTTATTTCTCAATAAAGCTAGGAAAAAAGCCACAATAAAAGATACATGCAAAGGAGGTAAATAGTAATTGGAAGCAGAGCAATACATGGTTTAATTAGCTACATTTTGGGAGAAAACCTTGGTGGAGGAGTCAGTCTGTGAGAGCATAGTGCTGTAGACAAAAGATTAAATCATGAAGGAAAGAATTCAAGATAAAGATAAAAAGTAAAATGAAGCCCACATACTCATGTGCCTCTGGGAGACTGGAGGCTTTGGCTAAGTGGTGTTGATAATAAATCTTTTGGTTCAATATGCCCCTATCTTGCCTGGTCTGGTTATCTGCATTGCTGCTTGGAAGTAACCTTGGTCTGGGAAGTTACAGAAACTCATTTTCTTGGAAACATGAGCAACTTGGCTAAGGACTGCAGAAGTTGTCTCAGCCTCGTTAGACTTGTTCTATCTGCCCCATATGATCACTGTAAGAATTGCAACAACCCAGAATGGGAATAAGAAGGAAGTCAACACTTTTCACCATTTATTGGCCTCTTCCCGACATATTGGAGCAAGCTTCATCCTCACAGTAAGCAACTTAAGAAAAGATAACTCTTTGAACCCTAATTGACTGCTTTGGAAATTCTCTCTCATCCTCCCCCCACCTCCTACTTCATCCTTCTGGTTTTGTATGAGTTAAGACGAGGCTGATGGATACAACAAACTGTGTGTGTACCATACCTTCCCTGCTCTTCAGCCTCCCATGAATGAAACTATACCGATTATATTCCTTGCTTAACGTTATATCTATAAGACTAATCATGTCATTGCATGTGGCAGTGATTTATTCTTTATACTGGTGAGTAGGGTTCTATTATATGAATATACCAAAACTGATTTATATAGGGTCCTATTGATTGACAATTGGATTGTTTCCAGGTTTTGACCCCAACAGATAAAGTTGCTGCGAACATTCTTGTACATGTCTTTTGGTGGACATGTATACTAGTCTCTCTTGGATATATACCCACAAGTGGAATTTCTATGTCATAGGGTATTTTCCGTGTTACACTTTAGCTGATACTTCGAGAGTTTTCCAAAGTGGCTGTTGTACCAGTCACATTCCCATTAACAATGTATGAGAGGGCAGCCCCGGTGGCCCAGCGGTTTAGCACCGCCTTCAGCCTGAGGTATGATCCTGGAGACCCTGGATTGAGTCCCACGTTGGGCTTCCTGCGTGGGGCCTGCTTCTCTCTCTACCTGTGCCTCTGCCTTTCTCTCTCTCTCTCTCTGTGTCGGTCATGAATAAATAAATAAAATCTTAAAAAAAAAAAAAAACCAATGTATGAGAGTTCCAGTTTTTCAAATCCTTGCCAACACTGGGTATTATCAGTCTTCTAATACTTCTGGCCTTGTGGTATGTATATTGTAAAATCTTAATGGTATTAATTTGCATTTCCTTGATGACTAATGACATTGAATAATTTTTCTTGTGTTTATTATCCATTTGAATATCTTCTTTTAGTGAAGTGCTTGTGTAAATCTTTTGTCTGTTTTTTTTTGATTGTTTTTTTTTTTTAAGAAGATATTTATTTATTTATTTTAGAGAGAGAGCGCACACACTCAAGTGGTGAGAGGGGCAGAGGGAGAAGAAGAGAGAGAAACATCAAGCAGACTGCCTGCTGAGTGTGGAGCCCAATGTGGGGCTCCATCCCAGGACCCTGAGATCATGACCTGAACCGCAACCAAGAAGTGGCCGCTTAACCTACTGACTCACCCAGATGCCACTGGATTGTTTGCTTTTTAAAAAAATGATTAATGGGTGATTTTAAAACATTTTGGGTATGCATCATTTGTCAGATAGAGACATTCATATATATGTCATATATTTATATATAAATGCCAGACATAGATTATACATATTTTAGATATAAATGTATATATCCTTTAGGTTGGCCCATAAGGCAGTGCTCCAGGATAATCTTAAAAGGGCACACAATCATCATTTTGCTTTATTTCTACAGTGTATGTAAGTTTTCTCAATGGAGAAAACATTTCTGCTTTGTTTAATAAAATTAACATCACTGTCTTATGGCTCTTCAGCTGTTCAAAGGCTCCTTTCTTTCCACCCAGTGGTACATGTTAGGGATAATATTGAAAATAGCCAAAAAGAATGGGTTTTTGCTTAAATACAGGAAAAGGCAAAACTGTAGAACAAAAATTATCACCACTCTGACCACTCACTCTTTCATAGTTTTCAATTCATAATATCCCAACATGGTCCAAAATACTCTGTATTCACATTGACAGAAATAAGAGTAGGAGGGGAAAGGCAGGAAACCCCAGAAGTGTATGAGGCTTTATCATAATGAAAAGTTCCCCTTTATTTGGTACTCCAGAAATTTGTATATCTTGGTAAAAGACCATTTATTAAGATTTTGGATAGGTGAGGTGCAGTTCCTTTCCTTAAAAAGTGAGAGCCTCATTCTCAAGCTGAAAGCTTGAGAAATGGGTACAATTTCAGGAAATTAAAAACCTAGAGATGGATTCTCTTACAATCTCTCCCTGTACACCCCTTGGAAAGTGTTCATGTTTGGAGAAACTCAGAGAAACTCTGTATTAAGACTTGGGTTAATCATTCAAAATTGAAGCTACTTAATAATTTCAATTATCAGAATTCTCAATTGGATGAGGGTGTGCTGGACACCTTCCATTGGCCCCTTCATACCACTCATCACCCTCCATCACCCGGCTCTCTAATCTGGCAGTCCGGGTTTCAATGGATTAAATCAACAAGCACCTCTGCCTTCTGGCTTCCAGAGGGGCTTGGTCAATGGATGGGAATCCCTGACAAGAGACTGGGGAATGAAACAGGGTACTGTTAACCCTGGCTCTTCCCCTGTGAAATGGCCTTTGAGCTGGCCCTGTTCCTCTTCTGAAGGACGTTACTCTTGAGTCTCTCTCCTGGGCTCTCTAATCCCTCTGTCTTCATCCTTTTGGCCTTAGAGATGGAACAATTCTTGTGCTGGCAGCCCAGTTTCTTGCGCTATGCTTTGTAGCTTCCCAACATCGCCACACCTTTGTGATTAGTCCCTTTGTAAATAAAACCTTCTTAAACTTTATCCTAATTTGGGAGTGCCATCTGCTTCCTGTTGAGACGTTAACTGATACTCAATTTAGAGATTACTGGCTATGCCCGAGTTCCCTTGTGAATTGCTCTAAATGTGTTTTGGAGCCAAAGAGCTCAAGTTGATTATGGGAGGGTATTCTCAGATCAAGAGATCAGGCACAGAGCCACTCTGCTGGGTTTCCATCCCATGGTCCCCTGCTACACCCCAGTGAAGCAAGCGTAAGAATGATCTAAACCTGGACTATTCAGCTATTTGGGTGGCTTTCCTGGGTAGATAGGCTGCAAAGTACCTCCGAGGGTCACAGCAGAAACTGCGGTGATGACAGAGATCCCACAAGGGCCAGACAGCCTACAAGAAGCCTCCTCACAATAAAATGGACATTTACTGAAAGTTGGGGAAATAAAAGTTATAACAGCATGGGAAGGAAAAATTTATTTTTTTATTTTTTATTATTTTATTTTATTTATTTATTTTTTTGGAAGTAAAAAAATTTAAAACTATTCCTTGGATATAACCATTTCCCATGTTCAAGGGATCAAATAGTCAAACAGCACTTCCCATGTTCGAATACCAAGGAAGTTATCAGTTAGTTTATCTAGAGTCCCCTTGAGGATGCTCACAGTTTCTTGGCTGAAGTTGTTAATAGCCCTGCCCCCTGCCGATCTCTATTTTAAATTCCTGTAAAGCCTCCACCTACTTTTTGAGAACCCCTAATCTTATACTGATTCACAGTTTATTATCCCAGGATCCAGTCTCTTTTGTCCTATAGTTACTATCCCTGAACCGAGGTATTCCATTCTAGGGTAACCTCAGCAGGCCAGGCCAGGAGAGGTTGCAGCTCTCCAAATCTCATCAAAAAGCCAGAGTGGAGGGACACCCACGATGGTGTCTAGCCTTCACCCGAGAGTGAGAGGGTGCCAGCCAAAGGGCAACTGTCAAAGCAAGGCAGATGTTAGTGTGGACAGAGGACAGCTTCCTAAACCCATGAGGAGAAAGAGAATCACTTTCCAAACTGCCTCTTTCTTTGCAAAGCTATCAACCCCTGCCTTCCACCTTGCTAACCCTCCACATTTTTATGCAGAATGCTTTAAAATACTCATTTTCCTCTTTTCCCAAACACTCCCCTTTCCACATCATCACGTCTAGTCCTAATAAGATTAAGGACCACAGTCTTTGAAGTGTGATAGACCTCTCAATGGCTACTTCCTTAGCCACATACACATACACCCACACACCAAATTCCTTAAAAACTTTTCATTTTCACGTCCTGGAGTACTCCTAGCATTATGATAAAGAACAGCAGCACCTGCTCCACTCCTCCCCAGTACCTGTCCCATCCCTTGAAGCGCCTCTGTTTTCATCCTGCATATTTACCTAAATCTAAAAAGTATGCTTAGTTTGATATTTCTGGGTTTTCCTTTTTTGATAGTGCCGATCATAAATATGGTGATGAGCTGGTCCTTTAGGAATGAAGCAGCTGCCGCAGATGCTGCTGGCACATAAACCCAGTCGTCAGCTCTCTTCAAGAATCCCTTGTCTGCCAACGTCACAGCCTCCTCCCAGGGAGGTCCGTATTCAGTGCCTTATATATACAAGGGATAGGTTACCAGCCCCCTCATCCTGACTTGGGTGAAACAAACTTTGAAGAGCTATTTGGTGTCAGAGCTTCCTGGAGGGTTGGCTGAGACCTTCCTTGAAACTCCATTACAGCCCATCTCTGCTTAATCCTCCTCCTTTTCCTTCCCCTGTAAAGACGGTTCCCTAATAAACCTCCAGCTGTTGACATCCCTCTCAGAGGAGGCTTCTGGGGGATTCACATGGGGCGTTACTACATTGACTTCCTGCTCTAGGAGATGAGGTCTTGCCTATTCTGCATAGCACTCCCCCACCGCCATCTTTTTGCCCTTTCATGGTTTCCTTTTATTTCACTTTCTCTATATAATTACAGCATCATTTTTAGATAAATTGTAACAGACGTGTTAACAAATGCTTGACCTTTCTACCCTAAGGAAACTCCGGTTAACCGGATTGATTAATGAGCCTGCTTTGCAGAAGTTGACTTGCCCCTCCTAAGACCAGCTAAGACCAGAGCAAACTCGGAATTGTTGCTGTTGTGCAGAAGTGACTAAGAGGGAATGAAAGTAACCTCCGTGACAACACACAACCTGAGATTGCCCCTCATTTGTCATGCTTACGCCACCGTTTAGTGAACATGTGTCCCATGAAGACACGTGATTCCTGAATGCTCATGCTCAGGGAGGAGGGCATCTCCCCTTTCCTTATGTCCAACCAGCATTTCCCATTTGAACTACATCTCTGATGACATCCTGACACCTTGTCCTTAAATACACCCAACCCAAATCCTCTAGGAAGGAGGCAGATCTGAGGCTTATCCTCCAGTCTCCTCCTTTGGCTGCCTAACAAACCCTTTCTTTGCTGCATATTGGATGTCTCAGTGGTTGGCTTTGCTGTGTGTCCAGCGTATGAACTTGGAATCCGTTACAAAATCCACATGCAGTAATGAAAAGGTAGCGATTATTCACAGCTGGGTCACATCCTTTACTATGGCTATATTTTGTTTCATGTACTTTTACTTTCTCTCGATATAAACAGCTACCTCATATTTTTATTTTTTGTTTTTAAAGATTTTATTTATTTATTCATGAGAGACACACACACACACACACAGAGGCAGAGACACAGTCAGAGGGAGAAGCAGGCTCCCCACGGGGAGCCCAATGCGGGACTCGATCTCACACCCTGAGCCGAAAGCAGATGCTCAATCTCTGAGCCATCCAGGTGTCCCTACATCATATTTTTATTTCCTTAGTTTTTGTACCAATTATCTCCTCATCCCAATATTAAAACTAATTCTCAAAAAAAAAAAAAAACTAATTCTCCTTTGAACACGGTTCCTAGTATTAGCTATTCAGTCAGTCATATTCTTAGAGACATTGCTCTTGGGGGCCTCTGTTCTGTTCTGAGCTGGTCGTTCTCCACGCCTGCTGATGGCTGTGGTCTTGGTATTTCTGTTCACCCTCATTCTGGGAATCCCTTTCACTTATCTCCCATGTTGAATCTCTTGTTCTCTGGGTCCCATAGCCTCCTCTTTCTTGATTTACTCCCTCATTTCACTCAGGGAACATTCTTTAACAGCTTTCTGGAAATGGGTGTATGTGAGGTAAACTTTTTAGACCTTGAATTTTTGAAAATGTCTTTATTATCTCCTCGTGCTTGGTTGATAGTTTCAATGAGTATAGAATTTTAGATGAAGGATCATTTCCTCAGAATCTTCAAATCTTCCATTGTCTTCCAACCTCCTCAGATGCTGGTGGGAGGATCCTGTTCTTAATTTGTGATTTTGTTTGCTGGTCCCTGAAGGCTTTGAGGATCTTCACAGTAACCCTGGTGTTCTGAATCTTCATGGTAATGTGACATGTGTCTCTTTCGAGTCAATGAATTGGGAGTGAGCCCCTTTCAGTTTTGAATCTCATGCTCTTTAGTTCTGGGAAAATTTCTCTCACTATTCCTTTGATGATATCTTCTCCCCATTTCTTTGTTCTCTCTTTTCAGGTGTGGGACCTCCTGGCTTCATAGTCTAGTTTTCTTGTTTATTCTTTTTCTCTTTCCATTTCTGACTTTTTATGCTAATTAGGGATAGTTTCTCAACTTTTGCTTCCAATCCTTCTGCTGATTATCTTTTTACTATGACTTTTGCTATAGTTTAAACTTCAAGAGCTCTTTCTTCTCCTTCTCCATCTTCAACAGTATCAATTTTTATTTCAGAAACTCAATAACTTATGAGTATAATAATGATACAGTTTAAAAAAAAAAGACTTGTTTATTTATTTTAGAGAGAAAGAGAGAACAAGTGAGCCAGGGTGGGGTGCCAGGGGAGAGAAAGAATCCTGAAGCAGACCCCCAGCTGAGAGCAGAGCCTGATGCAGGGCTAGATCCCAGAACCCCAAGATCATGACCTGAGCCAAAGTCAAGAGTCAACCACATAACCGACTGAGCCACTCAGCACCCTTAATTACAGGGTTTTTAAAGATTTATTGTTCCTTTCTTCTGTTTATCTTTCTCTGCATTTTATGTTAGAGATTTTTTTTCAGATGTCAATGACAATTTGCTACCCAGTTATTATTTTTTTAAGAGTGGGACACCAAAAATCTGATTAGAAGCTCTGTGTGCTCAGAAGCTTTTCCACTGGTGGACTTTACCATTAGGTCATTGTGTGGGACTCAAGAGTATGTGTAGTTCTTTTCTCTTGGGCTAGTTCATTTTCTTGGAAAATAATCTCCCCCTTTTCTGCTTGGAGGTTGCAAATCTTGGCTGCTAGTGTTTTACGGACTAGGAGATGGAAATTGCAGCATTTGATAGATCAATTTTTAAAAAATCTTCCTATCAAGTCTGGAGTCTCTGCTTCCCGTACTGCCCCCCTCCCATCAGCTCTGCCTTATGTAGTTGAGGCTTAGAGCCTCCATGGTTCAACTGCTCCAGACAGTAAACGTATCTTCTATTTGAGAAGGTGTATTTGCTTTGTTGCATAGGGTGGCAGAAACCAGGGTTACAATCCCATTTTTCAAAGACTTTCAAATAGCTCTCTTCAGCCTAACTCACAACCCTGTTTCCAGAGATACTCATTGCTTCGGATTCCTTCATCCTTCCACAGATCTGTCATGAGAGTTGATTTGCGTCTTTTGGATTTAAATGCTTAGATTTCAGCTTTCTGTAGGCTGCTAAGCCAGTTCTCTTTTCCATTTCCAAGATTTCTTCTTTTGTATGAGGGCACATATTTTCCTAGCTGTGTGTGTGTGTGTGTGTGTGTGTGTGTGTGTGTGTGTGATTCTTTCTCTTTGTGATCATTGCCTTGGGATTTGGGGAGGAAGAAGTATGTTTTTTTTTCTTCTATGATTAAATGATAGTCTTCCTTATATCTCCCTTTTCTTCCATGTTTAAATGACAGTCTGAGGGAAATTGAGAAAGAGTTTTACTCTTCCAGCTACATGCACAAGAACATTATAGAGTATTGTTTTCATTGAAAAGATAGGAACACAGAGTTAGTGACCAGCCTGGTGTACAGTATAATGCAGTGTTGTTAACTGTTACTCAAGAAGGACAGGCTGTGAATAACATGATATTTGGCCTTCTTTGGGTTATTCAAACTAAGTATGTGGGACATGAAGATACAAAAATAGGAAGGGCACATCTCAGACTCACGAGTCTGAGGGCTTGAGGAAACAGAATAGGAATAAGCATGCCAACAAGACTTTTTACCTTTTATTTTTTTTCCCTTGATGCCAAACTTTATGCTGGGTGAAAAAAAAAGGTAAACTTAAGTAAGTAAATGTGTTGTTTCTGTTTTGGTATACTTCAGTTTGGAATTTAGGATTTATAACTCATCTACTTCAAAAGAATAAGAGGTGATTTAATGTATTTATAAATACAAAATGGACAGTGGGTTGAATAGCTTCTGTTTGCTCTTCCACATCACTTCTCCACCTTTCACTCTGCTATGGGAGACTGACTTGGACAGTTTACATCAACTCAGCTCTCATGCAATTTTTTTTGTGGGAAAGGAGGGAGATAAACTAGCCTATTTCTTCCCTTGACATCCTCCTTGCATTATCTTCTCTAGCTTTCTCACCAGAGGTGACTACTCTTCTCAAGGGACCAACTCTACATGACTCTCTCCCTACTGCCTATGTTTTCTCTCATCCTGCAGCTGGTATTCTCTCTTACTTTGTGATTTTGGTGGGAAGTGCAGGTATGAGTATACCTGAACTTCCAAACAGGATGCATAATGTTGAAACTGAATAGTTTTAAACAACTTGAGCTAAGTGCCTTCTGGACCAAATCACTATAAGGTGGTGAGGGGAGTAGGGTTTTTTTCCCTCGGACTTTTTGTTGCCTCTGGGTACATTCCTGAGGGATCTAAGTTGCCAATTTGCGAGTTTGGTGAGTATATTTTAATGACTCTTCTTTCATACTCTTGCACTTAACAACTAAACTAAATGGATTTGCTTCTAGTTTGTTGGCTAAATACTTATTATTTTGCAGAGGATTATAACTGATTGATGCAGCAGGGCTAAAAGAAGAAAAATAAGTATTTTTGAGAATGTGCCATATTCCAATATGGAAATCTTTCCACTTATTTCTATATTCACCATTTTCTTAGAGGCTTGAAGGGAAGGCTGAATCCACATTGATCCACATGAACTATGTTGTATAGCCTGGCATTTTAACATGATGATCATGAAATAAATACATCTGTGAAGTGGTCTTTAGGCAAAGGGTTAGTGGAAATATGATACTAGAACACAGGGTCATAGAAAGATAAGGTTCAAGGTGGCTGAGTATTGATCAATGGTAAGATTTTTAAGGACTCACAAATTATTTAAATCAATTTCCATAGTATATGTCTTAAATGTTACTTCATATTCTTTTTCTAGACTATTCGATATCCTAGCTGTTCTTTTTAAAAAGTATTGATTCATAAAAAAAATTCCATGGAAATACTTGGTGATTATTAAACTTTAAGGACAAACATTATTTAGGGGAAAAAAAGCATTAAAAATGGTAATCTTCAGTTTGGATATTGTGAATTCAAGCACTGATGGAAATGTTGCTTTTTAGGGGTCACAGTTAAAAAAAGCATCAAAAGGAATATACCAGGAGCCTGATACATTGTTTTGCGTGGGATAAGAGATTGTATTCATTTTGTCAATATGTGAGTATAAAACTCCATGGGCCAGTTACATAGACGCTGTCCAAGGGTTTTGAACGTAGATACCAAGCACTGTAGGTAACAGGTGTGTTGGAAACGTGTTAATTGATGGACCTGCTTGTGTAAACCCATGAGAGATCATGATTCTTGTACCTTTCATGGGCTGCAGAAGGAATAAAAGCTTAAATAAAAGCAAAGGGGGGCAGATTCCATGTAGTAAAATGCTGGAGAAAGTAATCTTTTTAGTTCACTATTCAGCAAGAAAAGGACAGGCCTAGAGGCCTTTCTTTTCTTTTTCTTTTTCTTTTTTTTCTATCAAGGCAAAAACTGCTATTGGTCATATTGGCCAAACTTCTGCTGAGGAATTTATCAGTTTACTGGTCTTAAATGTCGGAGCTTAACTAGCCTATTCGTAGACTCATGATTAGCCATGAGAAGCCATAAGGGAGAAGAGGCTGCAAGTTCAGAAGACCATGTGACGGGAGACTAAATTTCATTAACAACACACCGAGAGGAGCCAGTCAGCCGAAGGGAACAGCAGGGGGAATCCCCACCACTTCACACAGAAAATGCTCATAACAGCTCCACCTCTACACTCACCACATCTGCTGCAAAATAATTCATCAGGCTGAAAGCCGTAGGTGTGATTGAGGGGCAGTGCCAAGATGATGCACAATGGTGAGAGGTTTACAATTTGTTCGTGGATTTATGGAAATGCAGAAAACATCTTTTTCAAGCTAGATTTAATTGTTCTTTAAAAATAGATACTGAGTCTATGCAGTTTTCTCACTGTTGCCTCTAAATACCTAGAAGCTAGAAAAAGAAGCACTCAAACTATTTGTCGAATAGATGAATGAATAAAATAGTAACTAACTAGGTTTGGTAAGATCAGAGGGAAAGGAGAAGCAGAAGACTACCAAATCTCATACTAGATAAGGTTAGATTAAATCTGATACCTTTGGGGGAAAATCTATTACTTCTTGAGGGGAGCTCCTCTCTTCTCCTTCCTTCCCTCAAGTGATTGGAGTAATAACTAAGCACTCATCTTCTAAGTCATGTAAACTTTTTACGGAAAAATTCTTATTCAGTTAGTATTAATGTTAGACATATATTTTGTTCACTTTCTCTTCTAGCTTTTTTATTCTTTCAAGCCTAATTTTATATATTGAACCAATTGTCTTTCTGACTTAAAATCTTAGGGAAACAGGGGCGCCTGGGTGGCTCAGCGGTTAAGTGCCTGCCTTCAGCCCAGGGCATGATCCCTAGGTCCCGGGATCGAGTCCCACATTGGGGTCCCTGCATGGAGCCTGCTTCTCTCTCTGCCTCTCTCTCTGTGTCTCTCATGAATAAATAAATAAAATTAAAAAAAAATCTTAGGGAAACAAGAAAGCTTTACAGATGGATCCATCCTGAAAGTAATAAAATCCAGAGAGTCTTAAGATTTCCAGAATAACAATATAACATACAGTTTATCATTCTTTTCTTCTTGACATGATGGTCACTCGATCACTGCATCAATTAGCCAGTAAAACCCTATTAAATACCAAATGGCCCCTACATAATGTGGGGTATTACAGAGGGGATACATGCACACGTGTGCACACACACACACACACACACATACACACAGCAGAAATCATAGTTCCTGCTCTTAAGGTATTTATAATTGGAAGTGCTTAAATTATGTATGTGTATAAAGCAAAGAGTAGTCAAACATCGTACAGCTGGAAATTGTCTAAAAGTGTCATGGAAACACAAAGGAGAGATGTTATTATGGACTCAAGCCAGTAAACGGAGCTTTTATGAAGGAGGCAGGACCTGAGCTGAACCTTGAGGGACAGTTAGCAGGGAGACAAAGGGTCTTCCAGATGGGATGGATAAACAGAAACACAGGCATAAAAGCTGGAAGGAAAATGAGGCTGACACTTCTTGCACCCCACGTTAGAAGCCAAAGTAAGGTGTGACTCTCACAGCAAGTGACAGGCTGTAAGTACTAGGCTAATATTACTTGAGGAGAAATATTGCTTTGGGACAGTGACAGATGGCACTATTGTTTGGGAATTAATTTGAGTCTTAATGTTTTGTGCCTGCAACAGGTGTGCTGTGGATATTTTTAAAGAAGCTAAGGGGGAGTAACTGGATGGGTGTTCTGTTTGAAACATGGTTATGAAATTTAGAGGGCTGATTACTTTTTAAAAAATTTTCATTGGAGCACGGTTGACACACAATGTTATATTAGTTTCAGGTTTACAACATAGTAATTCAACTTCTCTATACCTTATGCTATGCGCACCACAGGTATAGCTACCATCTGTCACCATACATCACTATTACCAATATCTTTGACTATGCTGTGCCTCTTACTCTAATGACTCATTGGTTCCATGACTGGAAATCTGTATCTCCCACTTCTCTTCACCCATTTTGCCTGTCCCCACACCCCTCCCCTCTCTGGCAACCATTAGTTTGTTCTATGTATTTATAAGTCTGATTCTATTTTTTATTGATTCTTTTTTATTCATTTGATTTTTTTAGATTCCACATGAGTGAAATCATATGGTATTTGTCTTTCTCAGCCTGACATATTTCACTTAGCATTAATACTCTTTAGTTCCATCCATGTTGTTGAAAATGGCATGATTTCATCCTTTTTATGGCTGAATAACATTCCATTATACACACACACACACACACACACGCACGCATGCACTCACACACATCTTTATCCAGTCATTTATCAATGGACACTTGGTTTTTTTTCCATATCTTGGCAATTGTAAATAATGCTGCAATAAACATAAGGGTGCATATATCTTTTTGAAGTAGTGTTTTCATTTTCTTTGGATAAATATCCAGTAGTGGAATTTACTAGATCATATAGTATTTCTATTTTTTAATTTTTTGAGGAACCTCCATACTGTTTTCCATAAGGTCTGTATCAGTTTACATTTCCAACAGTGTACTAGGGTTCCCTTTTCTCCACATCCTTGCCAACACTTGTTATTTCTTGTCTTTTTGATATTAGCCATTCTGACAGGTGTAGGGTAATATTTCATTGTGGTTTTGATTTGCATTTCCCTGATGATTAGTGATGGTAAGCGTCTTTACATGTGTCTGTGGGCCATCTGTATGTCTTCTTTGGGAAAATATTCAGGTTCTCTGCCCATTTTTTTAATTGGAATTTTTTTTTTTAGTGTTGCATTATGTAAGTTTTTAAAATATATTTTGGATACATTAGATAGATATATCATTTTTAACAATTTTCTCCCATTCAGTAGATTGCCCTTCTGTTCTGTTGATGGTGTCCTTTGCTGTGCAAAACTTCTTATTTTGATGTAATCTCAATAGTTTATTTTTGCTTTTGTTTCCCTTTCCTCAGGAGACATACCTAGAAAAATGTTTCTATGTCTGATGTCAGAGAAACTACTGCCTGTCTTCTAGAATTTTCATGGTTTCAGGTCTCACATTTAGGTCTTTAATCCATTTTGAGTTTATTTTTGAGATTTGCGTGTGGTATTAGAAAGTGATCCAGTTCATTCTTTTGCAGGTAGCTATTCAGTTTTCCCAGCAGCATTTTTTGAAGAGACTCTTTTCTCCACTACAAATTCTTGCTTCCTTTGTAGTAGATTAATTGATATCTATTTATCTATATCTATATATATGTCTCTATATATCTACATATATAGATATAAGTGTGGGTTTATTTATGGACTTTCTATTCTGTTCTATTGATCTATGTGTCTATCTTTGTGGACGAACCACACTGTTTTGATGACTACAGTTTTGCAGTGTCTTTACATTTTGTATATGTATCATAAGTTTTAGATTTGTAGTTACCATGATATGAGTTTCATATATAACACCCTAAGTATATAGCAGTCTATGTTAATTTGATAGCCACTTAAGTTCAAACACATTCTAAAAAACCCTTCTTTAACTCCCAACCCCACATTTCATGAATTTCCTGTCATAGTTTACATCTTTTTATTCATAATTGTCTTATGTCTAATTATGGCTATTTCTTTTCCACTTAAAGAAGTCTCATTAGCATTTTTTGTAAGGTTGGTTTAGTGGTGATAAACTGCTTTAAATTCTGTTTGTTTGGGAAACTCTTTATCTCTCCTTTAAATCTGAATGATAATCTTGCTGGGAAGAGTATTCTTGGTTATAGGTTTTTTCCTTTCAGCACTTTCTGGCCTGCAAAGTTCCTGCTGAAAAATCAGCTGACAGCCTTATGGGGTTTCCCTTGTAGGTAACTTTTTATTTTATTTTATTTTATTTTATTTTATTTTATTTTATTTTTTTATTTTATTATTTTATATATTTTTTATTTTTTCCTTGTAGGTAACTTTTTTACCTACAGGTAACTCCCTGCTTTTAAATTTCTCTTTATCTTTAGCCTTTGATATTGTATTGTATTATGTTATTTTGAGAGAGAGAGAGAGAGAGAGAGAGGAGGAGGAGGAGGAGGGGAGGGGCAGAGGGAGAGAGAGAATCTTAAGAAAGTTCCACGGCTAGTACAGAGCCCAGGGCAGGGTTTGATCATGACTCTGAGATCATGACCTCAGCTGAAATTCAGAGTCAGATGCTAAACTGAGACACCCAGGTGCCCCTAACCTTTGACATTTTAATTGTGTATCATGATGTAGGCCTCCTTGGGTTCATCTTGTTTGAAACTCTGTGCTTCTTGAACCTGGATGTCTATTTCCTTTCATAAGTTAGGGAAGTTTTCAGCTATTATTTCTTCAAAAAGTTTTCTGTCCCCCTCTCTCTTTCCTCTTCCTTTTCTTTTTCTCCTTCTCCTGGGATTCCCATAATGCCAATATTTATTCACTTGATGTTGTCCAAGAGAGCCTCATTTTTAGAGAAGATTTTATTTATTTATTTGACAGAGAAAGGAGAGATCACAAGCATGGGGAGCAGTAGGCAAAGGGAGAGGGAGAAGTAGACTCCCCACTGAGCAGAGAGTTCCATGCAGGGCTCAATCTCAGGACCATGGGATCATGAGCTGAATGCAGACACTTAACCAACTGACCCACCCAGGCACCCCAATCTTTCCTCATTAAAAAAAATTCTTTTCCTTTTGTTGTTCAGCTTGGATGCTTTCCATTACCATGTCATCCAGATCGCTGATTTGTTCTTCTCCATTTGATAATCTGTTGATTCCCTCTAGTGTATTTTTTAATTTTGGTTATTGTATTCTTCAACTGTGTTTGGTTCTTTTTTATGTATCTTTATTGAGTATCTCACTGAGTTCTTCCTCTAGCCTCTAGCTCATAATGGTGAGCATTATAATCATTACTCTAAATTCTTTATCAGGTATATTGGTTATCTTCATTTCACTTAGTTCTTTTTCTGAGCTTTTGTTTTGTTCTTTCTTTTGGAGCATATTCCTTTGTCTTCCCATTTTGCTTGATTTTCTGTACTTGCTTCTATGGATTGGGTGGAACAGCTACTTTTCCTAAACTTGAAGACATGGTCTTATGTATGGCTGTCCCTTACATAGACTATAAATAACTTGGTGACTTTTGCTGGCTGGCCGGAGCTATGGTTAGCATGGGCTGGTGGTCCCATGGCTCCACACAATAGGCACCCTGGCAGGACAGCTAATAGAGTGCTGGTTAGTTTTTAGGAATGTAAATAATTTGTTCCTTAATCTTTGCTACTCTTCGACTTGCTTATTTAGTCTGTGATTCACCCAGTAAAATCCTGTGCTTGGATGGCTTAAGACCCAGGAGACCTGAAGCTTACTTACATAACTTTGGGAAAGTTATCTTTCTGAGCTGAATCCATAAGAGAGGGAGAAAAACTTGGCCTCACTCAATGACTGTGAGGATGAAATGAAAAATATATTCAAAATATGTAGTAAATCTCTTAGTGTATATTTTTCCTCTTTTTTCTTTCTCAGTTCTCAAAAAATAGGCAACTATATTCAAGAAGACCACATAATGTATCATATAAGCTTGTGACATCTTTTGGACTAAAATGGAGCATTTCTGAAAATTACACTGGGGAACAGCAGTAAATTGAAACTGACCCTTACTATTTTTCTTTATGAAAAGAAAAGAAAAAAGACATGAGAAAAAATTTAAACCCTTATAAACCATTGAATAAAACCCGTGCATCACAAGAGATGTTCTGTGCATTTCTCTGTAAGTATCTTGAAATCAAAATCTCATTGCAATGTGAGTGGCAGTTCTCATTAAAAGTAGAGATGCACACAATATTAACTGTAAACTGCCACTCCTGTTCCCTCATGATATCACCTCCTTTCTCTATCATGTGCTTTCCTCTCGAACTTTCTGGCTGATACATTCTGGCTGTTCTGGGAAATTAGGGACACCAGTAATTGGGGTCTATAAGGGCCAGGTTTAAATATATTTGGATTCCACAGTGATTACATTTGGGAGATAAAATTGAATTTATATAGTGGCCTTTCCTGAGAGGGATTTCAGGGGGGCACTGCAGCATAATGTGGTGTTGAAGTGCAAGGGAATAGCTGAACTTGTCATTAGAGACTTCTTGACATTTCATCATTTTATTTTATTTTTATGCTTTGAATTCCTTCACTAAAAGGTAGGAATAGAAATATAGTGAAGCTGCCATTGGAATATTGCTGCTCTCTTTCACAGATGACTTGAGTCTTCTGTAACATGCCTTAATACTTGGTAGCAATTAATACTGTGTTTATAAACTTACCACTTAAACTTAATTCTATGCTTGCCAAACAAACTAAATGGAGAATCTCAGCCTAAGAAGCTTCAGTCCTAATACATTAATTAGCACATGCATGAGTCTGACTGGATAGCCTAGGATAAAGTAAGTCAACAGAAACTGAACTCTAATCTACTTTTTTTTTTTTTTTTTTTTTTTAAATCAGGAATTGTTTGTAACCAGATGTATTCATTACAGTGGGGGGACTTCTACCCCTATGTACCCAGGGCTTAAGGTCTGATTTCAGGAAGTGTTGGGGTGCCTTTTAAAGTCACTTCAGTAGCGTACCTGGATGGCTCAGCCAGTTAAGCATCTGCCTTTAGTTTGGCTCATGATCCCAGGGTTCTGGGATCAAGTCCCACATGCGGAATCCCTGCTCAGTGGGGGATCTGCTTTTCCCTCTCCCTCTGTCCCTCCTCCCCACTTGTCTTCTCTTTCTCTCAAATAAATAAATAAACTCTTAAAAAAAAATGAAGTCACTTCAGTGATTCTATGTAACCTGTCCTGGCCTCATAAAGCAGCCAGGCTCCTCCTGTAAGAGCCCCTAAATCAGTGCCACAGAATATGAGGTAACCAGAGAGCATCTTAATATCTTCCTGCTGAGTACAAAGATATAGCTCCCTTCTTTTCTTGGTTGAATTTATGTACGCTTTTTCTTGATATATATTTTAGACTTTTTGGTACATATTGCCAAAATAAAGGACTCTATTTTTCATTTCGCATAGGGTCTTTTCAGGCAGGAATCATTAAACAAGTGCAGCTGATAACCTGAGCCAGAAAAGTTTAACCTATCATTGGGCTCTTAGCATCCAGTCAACTCTATTTATAGGTGGGCTGAAAGCATGCCCCGAGAACTTTGGTGTCTTCCTATATATTATGATGGTAATAGTGAAGGTTCACAGGATAGGAATTCTTAGGCAAAGAAATTGAACCTCTCCAAAGAATAGTAAGTACTAGTTTTTATAACTAGCTAGAGAACGTATATCAGGTACTAACTAAGTTTGGGAGCCAAGACACAGAGAGTTCTCTAGAAATGGAGGAAAAGTAAAAGCTTGAAGCAAAAGGACAACATCTTTGGAGACCGTGTTCATTGAAAGGAAGAGGGTGAGATCTGGACAGGACAATGGCAACTGTACAGCAGAAGAGAGCATAGCCTAGAGGCAGAGGAGGCATAATAGATACACAATAGATAAGATTTGAAGACTGGTTTGTGGGCGAGGGATTGAACCCATCAAAAGATAATTGCTAATTCAGATCTACCCAGGCAGCTATTTCTAGCATCCATTTCTTATAACATGCAGCTTGACTATCTAGACAGTTTATGTTCATTGGCCTCTTTTTTTTTTCTAGGTCCTCATTTTGCATAAAAAAATTCCTACCACATAAATTTTTCCCAATATGTAATTTTAATGTAATAGGTTTAAAACTCTATGTCAGAGGGAGGTTAATTTCACAAATATATGACATAAAATAAAAAGAACCATAATATATAATAATTAATATATTGTTATATAATATATAATTAATATTAACATAATTAATTATATATAATATAAGTTATATTTTCTATTTTTATGAATGTTCATAGAAAATCATACTTCGGTTTTGCTTTTTCATTTTTGAGAACCAGAAAATCCAATTCTCAGGCTACTTTTTCCCAAAGATATAGTTTGTCTATGGACTAATCACATTAAAGTTTCTTTCAACTTTAACTTTCATTATTATTTTTTTAAAAGATTTTATTTATTTACTTGAGAGAGAGAGCAAGAGCAAGAGCAATCACAGAGGGAGAGAACGGGAGAAGTAGACTCACTGCTGAGCAGGGAGCCAGATGCTGGGCTTGATCCCAAGATCCTGAGATCATGACCTGAGGCAAAGGCAGATGCTTAACCCGCTGAGCCGCCCAGGCGCCCCTAACTTTCATCATTTGTAAAACAAGTAAGTAAATAACAAGTTTTTTAGTTTCTTTCAGTTTTATAAAACAAACTCTTTTAGTTTGTTATATAAGTGCTTTTGTTTATCCTGCAACTTGTACAAAGGACTTTTAAAGAACTGTATGACTTCAGAACTATTTATTACTGCTTGTAATTTGGGTAAAGGTATCAATGAGGGGGATGCCATATGGTAACACTTTTGAATTGAAATATAAACCCCCATTCAGCCTTGCTCACTTTCGTTAAGCAAGTGAGTGAGCAAGAGAGAGAGCAAGAGCGAGAGAGAGCAAGAGAGAGAGAAAAGAGATATATATGTGCTTTGTGAAGAAAATGGCTTTTAAAAATGGCTCAGTAGTATTTTGCAGGCCAACTTTATTTCCTGGTGCCTCTGGCAAACAGGGGAAAGTGCATTCTTCCACCCAGGCGTTCTTGGAATAAAACGTCTTTAGGGAGTTCACTTCCTGCTTCATCATGTACAGTACCTGTTTTACCTACTAATCTATACCTCACAGGACTATTGAGAGCCCCAGCTAATAAAAAGTGATCATAAAGCACTTGGCAAAATCACAACAACTATAAAAGGATACATGCAAATGTGGTAAGGCTTGTCTTTCTGGTATGAACATGAAGTCTTTGTGTGTGAAATGATATAGTGATTCAAATGTTAAGCCATTTTTTTTCTCTTTTACAAACTGGAAGTAGTTTTGCCAGCTGGCGTGCTGTAGTGAGTTGTTTCTAACTAATATTAGGCCTCTCCTCATGAATTTGTGCATATATTACTTAAGAATTCATACTGGCTTATTTAAAGGGGAAGAGCAATATATTTGTGTTAAAGGAAAAAACATAGGGAAATAAATGGGTTGTATGGTCATCAATGGCTTTCTATCATCACTGAATGGGAATTAGTAGCTTCTATTTGATAGTTTTCTTAAGTAACTGCACTGAGAACACACTGTAATTATACATTGCACAGACTAATGTCATATGCTCCCCGTCCACAATTCAACCTGGAGGGAGCTAAAGGGAAGACCCAGGTTGTGGCCAGATAGCAGAGAGAAAGAGTGGTCAGTCCACATGGTGAGGTGGTTCCATTAAGTTGCAAGTAGACTCTCAGGCTTAATCAGGGGTCCAGATGCCTTCATCCCACTCCAGCCAAGGTTAGCTGTTGGCAGGAGGAGACTAATGCAGTTGTCCACAGTGAATGAAGAAAGGCAGGTGAGATCGAGTCCTTTAAATTTTTTTTTTTAATTTATATATTCATGATAGACAGAGAGAGAGGGAAAAGCAGAGACACAGGCAGAGGGAGAAGCAGGCTCCATGTCAGGAGCCCGACGCAGGACTCGATTCCAGGACTCCAGGATCACACCCTGGGCCAAAGGCAGGTGCTAAACCACTGAGCCACCCAGGAATCCCCTAGACTGAGTCCTTTTACAAAGAAAGCCAATTCCCAACAAACTAAGAAGACCTTTATCAGTTTCATTCTGCTACTCCGTCTCTCCTAGAAAAGATTAAAAGCTGAGGTTTTCTTAGCAAATACTTACCCATGTGTTGGGTCAGTATCAGAGACAACAGCGGAGAGATAAGATGACATCCATACTTCTGAAGCCCAGGAGACTTCTCAGTCCTTGTTTATTTTTATCTTGACTTTGTTTGGAATAATAATAAAAAAAAGGAGGAGTGGTCAAATATTTTGAAGTTTTGAATCTGTTTATCATTCTAAGGATCTTCTGCTGTGCAAGTGTACCTTTTTACCTGGTATTTGACTAAGTTCTATGCTGGCATGTAGTGTTTTTCTTTTTCCCCCTTGAATTGATCAGATTTAAGTACATGCAATGTTTACTCAGTTATTTTTTTAGATTTTGAGAAAGTAGAACTTATACAAGGATGTGTGTGTTTGGGGTTTTTTACAGGAATTTATTTTGATTATTTATATCAGGATTAAGGTTGCTTCTAGAGGTTATTGATTTTGTTGAGCTATCAACGTCATACTAGATGCTCTTATATATTTCCTTCTAGTAAATTCTTATGTTGTGGCTCACTGGATGTGATTACACATTCTCCTGAGAGTATTAAATGGGTGTGAATGGAATTGCCATATGGTAAAGATGTTTTTATTTATGTGGAGTGTCTGGTGGGTGGGGTTAGGAGATTCTTTCCCAGGCATTGCCACAGGGTTACACAAACACTGCTCTGTTTCTTGTAACCCAAGTGAGGCTCCTCAAAGAGTCCGTGAAGAAAATTTGCCTTCGCTGATTACAGTCTATTGGTGATACTCTGCTTTAGATAATCTTTTTTCTTAACTCCGAAGACTACTTTAAGTTTTCCAATGTCTGGCAGATGCCAAGATAAAAATAAAGATGAACTAGCAGAAGCTGGTCAGAGGTAAGAGAATTTGATTCTATAATTTTGGGCAAATCACCCTAAATATGGGGAAATTAGGGTATCTTTCCTGTATTATTTCTGAGAATTTTATTATCTTTTCCACTAAAAATTTAGTAGCAAAATAAATAAATATCATAATTTCCAACTTGAATTTTATAAATATTTGGATAGATATGTTCAGATTTGGTAATTAAGATCTTAAGAATTATTTGAGCCTTTTTGTCTCCAAAACTAGAAGACCTTTTTTCTTAGAGTTGGCTTTCAAATTAACATTGAATGCTAACTTCATAGGCCATGAGTTGTGACAGAAAGAGGTGAAACATACTTTCTGGAAAGATACTGCTCCCAAATATTCTCTTTTATCGTCTCTCTGTTCGAAAAGTACTTACATATCATTTTGAAGGAGAATTTCACTTTCAGCTTCAAATTCATAATGTTGTTGCTAAGTATAAAAAGGAGTAATATTCTTGGAGAATGTTCTTCTTAACAATACCGTCTCAGTTGATACTAAAAGGCAGTTCCTGGTAAAATATTTTCAAGATGGTTTTCTAAGGACTTCAAGAAATCTGACTTCTTAAATACTTTATATAAAGGATTTTAATCCTATAGTAAATGAAGACGGTGATACTATTAATAAATGTTACCTAAGAACAATAATAGGAGGCAATATAGAGTTGATTCTAGAGAATATCTGACTTTAATACATGCTGACTATAACTCATGAGAGGATTGTATCTAAAAAAGTTCAATTCAAGTTAATTATTTGGAACTCAAAACATTGATATAAATTGGTGAAGCTCACAGCCCATATGTCTAGTTCAGTTTTACTGAAGTTGCATCATTGTTAACAGTATTATATTAAAAAAATACCATTATAGAGTTTACAATATTGTTTCTCTTTCCACGTTCCAAAAAGGGAAGGAGCTCTCAGCTCTATTCCTAGGTATTAGTGACCCTTCAGTTCTGTCTAAGGCAAATTTCCACATTGACACATCGTATGAATGGATGAAGGGGACCAGGAGTTACCTTTTGGTTATCACAATACATTGGGAAGAAGGACAGGTGTCTCACTAAAAGGCATTGAACTTAGATTTCCTCATCATTAGTGTATAAAAATATATAATTCAGGGACTACTTGGGTATGGCTTAAACATGATGGATATTATTAGGTAGATAAAAAGTTGTTACTAGTACATTTTATATGATGGTATATTTAAAACTAAGCAATTGTGGTATCTCATCAAAACTTCTATTGAAGTTAATTAAAAATTTAAAATTAAACTTGAAACTTACTAAATACATTCAAGAATAGTCAAGGAAATAAGGAATACTTGGTGGTGGCGTGTGTGAGAGTGCAGCTTGGGAATAAGTAAAAGTAGCCACCAGAGCCACTGTTCATCTTGATGGTATTGTTAAGGTAAATGAACTTGAGTGTAATTATTACAGCCTCATGGGGCTTGAGGACTTCCCTAATGTGAGGAGTTCAAGAGGATACCCTTAAAACCTGACATTCCAAAGAGATTCAAGAGAAACTGATCGTCTCAAATACTGGAGCAGAATTGGAGGTTGGGGTGGGGGGTGGTTGGGCAGAAATCCTCTTTAAGGATTCTTAACTATAAGCCAGACCTCACATGGGTGCTTAAAAAAATTTTAAGTTGAGAATTTAGTATGAAAGTGTCCTGAATGGGTAGTGACCCCTCAGACATCTACCAACGATAAATGAATAATCTTTCCAGAGAACTCCTCTCTTCAGATATCACTACATTTCCACATATAAAACTCCAAGGATCAGGTGACATAAAAAGAAATCACCAAACAGAAAAAAACAAGAGACTGTAAGTAAGAATCAGATGAAAATCAGAGAGTAGAATCAAACTCACAAATGCTTCAGATATTGAAATTATTAGAAATAGAATAGAAAATATACATGTTGAATATATCTTAAGAAATTAAAGAAGGGCTTAACATATGAATAAAGAGAAAGTAGATTTAAAATAACCAAATAGAACTTTAGAAATGAAGATAATATATATTAAAAACTAAATGGGTGGCTTTAACAGAAGATTACAGAAGATTTAGTAGCCAGAGAAAGAATTAATGAACAGAAAGATATCTGTAAAATTATCCAGAATTTAGCCTGGGAAGATTGGAAACAAACAAACAAACAAACAAACAAACAAACAAACGCCTATGAAAGAAACGTTAAGAGAGATGGAGGGGGTAAATGAGAATGTATGTATAATCAGAGTCCCAGAAGGAAAGGGGAGAAAGAACGGAGTTCAGAATTTTACAGGACTGACGAGAAAGTCAGTTTCAAAGGTGTTTTAAAGGTCCTGTGCTGCCTAGGAGAAGGTTGGTGGGTTGATAAATTCTGAATTTAATCAGAATTTACCTGTTAAAATGTCTAGGATAGCTACTAAATGGACAGGAATAAAGTATATAACTTCCAAACTAGAATCTAGGAGGAGAAGGCAGCATTAAATAAGTAAATAAATAACCCCAAAGAAGGCAATAGTGAAAGAAAAAAGAAAACAGATCAGAAGACAACAAATGGGGAGTGCAACATTAGATGGCAGAAATAAATTTAAATATATCAGTAGTTATAAAAAAAGGCAATGATCTAAATGTCTGATCTAAGAGTCAAAGATTATAAAACCAGACTAAAAGTCAAAATTAACACTAGTTAGATAAATCTGAAACATAATGACTTAGAAAGTTTTAATGTAATAGAATGAAAAGAGTTATACCAATCCTAGGCAAATAAATACTAATCCGAAGAAAGCCATTTAGATGTTGAGGCAAATCATTACTAGAGTTAAAGAAAGTCGCAACATAATGATAAATTTACCAAGCATATAAAATAATTATACACTGGTTTGCATATTTTAACACAGGCCCCCCAACTACATAAAGCAAAAACTGATAAAACTATAAGATCAGATAGACAAATCTGCCATCATATTGGGAAATTTTAAGTCATCTCTTTCATGAAAGAATTGTCAAGCAGATTCAAGTTCAGGAACAGAAGAAATCAATAACAATCATAATGTTTGATCAAGGCCTTTGTTGTTTTTGTTTTTCTTAGGAGATGCAGCTTTCTAATTTAATTTTAGGAAAAACAAGTAAGTCTGGGGAGATTGGAAGTTCCCCATCATGGCCCCTGAAGTTCTAAATTACTTTCGGTTAAATTGATCCATTTAGTGTAGAAACACACAGGAGGAAGGACCAAACTTCTTAAACATAAAACCACTAGGGTCCCAGTAGTGGGGGGACCCACTGCTCTCAAAGCATTTTGATGAGTGGGCTTCCATGTTTTAGAGGTTTTTCTCTAGAGCAGAGAGAAAAATTCTTAAACAGCACAGTTTCAACAGGAGCATCCTGGTTCCAGAAAGAACGAAACCGAAGGCCAGCACAGTTCCACCAGGAACAGTCTGGTTCTGAAAAAGGAGTCAGACCAAAGGACAAACAAGAACTCTCAGAAAAGATAGACCTTAAAATAGAACCTGAATACAGCCCGGAGAGTTCAAACACAAAGAGAGCGGAGCTCTAAATGCAGGAAAAAATCTTACCCTCAAACTCCAGGGTTGGCAAGAAAGCAATGGGCTCAATTGATTTTTGTGGCATCTGTTTCCTCACCAGCCACAGAATTGTTGAGGGTCTTGTCTGGATTCCACTTTTTTTTTTTTTTAGATTTTATTTATTTCAGACAGAGAGAGAGTGAGAGTGAGAGAGTGAGGGAGCATGCACAAGCGGTGTGTGTGGGGCAGTCGCCTAGGAAGAAGCAGACTCCTGCTGAGCAGGGAGCCCAGCTGCAAATATGAGGCTGGATCCCAGGATCCCAAGATCCTGACCTGAGCCGAAAGCAGGTGCTTAACCAACTGAGCCACCCAGGAGCCCCTGGATCCCACTTCTGATCACCAAGGTTATGCTAACCTTAAAAATAAAACTGTCAGTTATTTTTCCAGCAGAAATGGGTTTATTTGGGAATAGCAGAGAACTGCAATTTGGAACAAGCAAGCTGTGGCAAAACCATAGGCAAGTCCTGACCGAGGACATATTTTTAGAACACCTTGCCCCAGACTTGATGAATATATACTCTTTATAAACACATGCAAAAAATTTAACATGAGCTTAAAACATTGAAAAAGACTGTTTATAGACTATGTTCTTTGGCAATGATATAGACCATGTTCTTGACTAATGTGGTCTTGAAAAATGTTAGTATCAATTGTCAAATAGGAAATATGAAGAGGGATCCCTGGGTGGCGCAGCAGTTTGGCGCCTGCCTTTGGCCCAGGGCGCGATCCTGGAGATCCGGGATCGAATCCCACGTCAGGCTCCCGGTGCATGGAGCCTGCTTCTCCCTCTGCCTGTGTCTCTGCCTCTCTCTCTCTCACTGTGTGCCTATCATGAATAAATAAAAAAAAAAAAAGGAAATATGAAGATATAATATCAACTGGAAGGCTTGCCCTTTGCACACTTCTCTATCAGTCATATCAGAAATTCCATATGAAATAAGCATTGTGAAAGTTCTACTAGCTTCGTTAAACATATCATCAAAATAAGTGTTCAAAAAATTTCCCTTTTTTTTGGAATTTTCAACAAATCATGCAAATTGTGTCCATCTGTGTTTCTATCCCTTTTGCTTCATGGTCAGCCTAAGAGTTTGTTTAAAATGATTTGCTTTGTGTGTGCATATGCAGTGTTTTCATCTACTTAAGATAAACTAAGAAAAATAACAATTTTATATTATGCAGGGATATGACTGTCACTTAAATCCCAACAAATGGAGAGGGAAAACCATTATATTAATGGTGCCTTACTACTACTTGAAAACTCCTGATGTAGGCATTCCAGGTAGGGTTCCTTTTTGGGGAAAAAATAATTATAATGAAAGGAGAAGTTTGAGAAATTTAGTAATACTTGGAGCAGAAGTGGTTTTTAGTTTACAGAATTTTTTTTTTTTTTCAAGGCTTTGGGCTATGGTAAGTTCTTAGGTAGAAAAAAGCTTCATTTGGGAAAAGAATGCATGTGGTATAGACTGCCTAATCGTGAAACTGAAATCCTCAGAATAATTTCTTAAAAGATCACACAGATATGTTGCTCTCTCTCTCTCTCAAATAAATAAATAAAAATCTTTTAAAAAAAAGGGGGGGGGCACCTGGGTGGCTTGGTTGGGCGTCTGCCTTCAGTTTGGGTCATGGCCCCGGGGTCATGGGATCGAGTCCCATGTGGGGCTCCCTGCTTAGCGGGGAGTCTGCTTCTCCCTCTCCTCCCCACTCGTGCTCTCTCTCACTACCTCTGTCTCTCTCTCTCAAATAAATAAATACATAAAAATCTTTAAAAAAAAGATCACATGGATATGTAATGCTTTTTAACTTGAATATCACATTGTTCATGTGATATACAAGTAATAATTCCCATTTTGCAAATGTGGGAACCGAGAAACTGAAGCGCCTCACCCTAAGTCAAGTTGTGACAGCACATCATGCTTAAATCTAGTGTTCTTGTTCCCCTATTATGTCCTGACCTTATTTTTGACTATTGGGTCTGCGGCTATGAAATGTATTTCGTCTTGTTGACCAAGTAACACCTATCTTTGGCAAGAACGTTTAAGATCTGCATAACCGAATTGAATGTTAGCTTTTTGCTTCTGAATTCTTTAATTCCCAAGACTCCTTATATGACTTCTTATGTCTCATGACTCATTCTCTCTTCAGACCACATTTGGTTTCCTCTCATCGTCTCACCTTCTGCTAGAATAGAGTCTGAAGCAACCCCTATTTGGATAAAAACCACTGTGACCATGTGTCAAGAGTGGTAACGTTAGTAGGAGAGGCCTTCTCCATAAGGTCTGTATAATCGTGCAGCTCTGGACAATCCTCCACATGTGCATGATAAGACTTTTTCTACATCTCTTTTCGGTAGATCCTAGATAGAAGGCAGCAGCACACGGACAGGCAAGTACCCGGTAGAAGTAAATAAATATCAGCATCGTGTAGACCTGACCTGAAACCGGCTTTGCCAAGACCCACTGGATTAGCTGGGCCTGTTTCTTCATCACTAAAATGCTGATGCAAGTATCTGCCAGGCAGAGTTAGGGCAAGTGCCGTGACAATGTATGTAACCTGCTTAGCGGGTGCCCTGTACATTCTAGCGTCTTGTGTTAGGCCCTCTCCCCCTCCGCTGTGCCCTGGCGGAGCTTCCTCGCCTGCGGCAGCTCTGTGAGGCCTGCAGCTTGGAGAAACGCGTCCAAAGTCGGTCTTTGCTCTGCCGCGGCCCTGCGGGGTAGGCACGTCTGGCTTCCATATGTGCAGGCGAGCGGAGCACTACCATCCTGCTACTTGACAAGGCGAGGGAGCAGGTGCACGAGTCTGAACATTCCTGAGTCGGGAGGGGGGCCGGCTCTGCGTTTCCCAGCGCAGTAACCAGGCCACAGCTGGGGTGAGGCGGGGGCCCGGGGCCGGGAGCATCCCCTGGAGCTCCGACAGGTGCGGTCCGAGGCGACGTGAAGGTTCCAGCCAACGATCCCGGTCCGTTAGTGATCCAATTCCGTGGGCCTGTGGTGTGGAAAATGCTGCAAATCGAGGTACCGCTGCAGTCCCCTCGCCGTTCGGGGGTGGGTGGGGGTGGGGGTGGGGGTGGGGTGAGGGCCCGGAAGCGGGACCGTCCGGACCCAGGAAGGGAGTCGGGGGGCCGGCCCGGGGCGAGGCCGCAGGGGGCACCTTGCGTTTCTGGCTCGGGCACAACGCGGGCCGCCGGCCGCCCCCCCAAACCCCCCCGTCCCCCCCCGCCCCGTCTCCTCCCCCGGCTCCCCCACGCGGCCCAGGTGAGGCCGCCGGCTGCCCCCCAAGCCCCCGCCGCCCCGTCTCCTCCCCCTCCCCCCTCCTCCCTCCCCCGGCTCCCTCCCGCGCGCGGCCTAGGTGAGGCCGAGGCCCCCCACCCCTCCCCCCTCCCCTTCGTCCCCCTCCCCCGCCCCCTCGCCCCCCCCGTCTCCTCCCCGGGCTCCCGCGGGGCCCCAGGTGAGGCCGCCCCCCGCCCCCTCGCCCCTCCCCCGCGCCCGCCGCCCCGTCCCCTCCCCCGTCCCCTCCCGCGCGCGGCCCAGGTGAGGCCGCCGGCCGCGCCCCCGCGCGCCCCTTCCCCCTCCCGGCGACTTCCTGGTCTGCGGAAGGTGCCGGAGCCGCGGCGGGCGGCGGGCGGCGGGGAACAGAGAGAGGCGGCGGCGGCGGGGGCGGCGGGGGCGGCGGGGGCGGCGGCGGCAGGGGGCGGGGGCCGGGCCACCGCGGCCGCTGTCACAAAAAGGCTCGGGGGGGGGGCGGGGGTGGGGGGAGGCGCCCGGGCGCCGCCGACATGGGCCCGCAGCCGCCGCCGCCGCCGCTGCCGTGAGTCGCCTCCTTCCCCGCGGGGCGGCGCGACCCTCCGGCGGGGGCCGCGGGCGGGCAGCGGGCGCGGGGGCGGGACGCACGGCCCCAGCGCGACATGTCACCATGGACTGCAGGACCAAGTGAGTGGGGGCGGCGGGGGCGGCGGGGCGGCGGGGCGGGAGGCGGGAGGCGGGAGGCGGGAGGGACCGCGCTAGGCCGCAAAGCCTGCGCGGCTCCCCGGGGGCGGCTCCGGCGGCGGCTCCCGGCGGCCCCGCGTGTCTGGGCCGCGGCGCGGGCCCCCCGGCTGCGGCCGCCCCCGCGGGGAGGCCCGAGGTCCGCGCGCCGCGTCCGAGCCCCGCTGCTGCCCGGGGCCGCTGTTACCTGCGGAGGTTCCTAACGTGAGGGCGACCGTCCCGGGGCTTCCCTCGCCGCTTCCCACACGTCGTCTTCCCATTTCCCTCGGAAACCCGGACTGGCCCCCGGTAGCGGTCCGCACGGGCCGCGGGACAGACCGCGGCAAGATGGTCTCCCGCGAGCGCTCCCAGAGGGGGCGGCGGTGCGGAGGTCTCCTCAGGAGGTTCATGTGGTGAAAAGCAGTGGAAGTGTGGGGACTGGGGCGTGGGTCTCAGAGGTAGGAGTTTTATGGGTCGTTTTTTTTCCCCTCTCCCCCGAAACTTACTTTGCAGAGCATTTCTTCTCCCTTTACGGCCTCTTCACAACCCCCCCCCCCGCCCCCAGCTTAAAATCCTGAAACGGTGCATTTTTATTTGTCTTAGCGTGAAAGACTCGTCAAATTTCACAATGTGACTGAGCCCGGCATTGAATTTTTATACATAAGAGACACTAAAAAATATTAGGAAAACGGGAGAATTGTGTGCTTTTCAGCATTTTCTTCAGTGTCTGACAGTGTTGAGGGGGCGGGGTAAGGGATCGAAGCAGAATGCGTTATGTTTTTTGACATTAATTGGATTAGAAGAGAGGAAGTTACCAAAGTCCATGTTATTTCCATTGAAACAAGTTGAAAAGGGGAGGGCTGAGAAAACGTCTGTATTTGCAAATTGATTTATATAGCCCGTCACTTCCTGTGACTCTAGGTTCTTGTAATAAATTTAGAAAAAAAAATGTTAATTTGGAAATCAAAAGTGGCATTACTCTGTTCTAGGAAGTACATACTAAAAACAGGCGATGTTACAAAGACGCTGAGGTCTTCTTCACAGGAATAACAGATTAACACTTTGGTCACGTGCACATTGTGGTATCAGATTTTGCTTGATCTTTTATCTTCCAGCAGAAAGAATAAAACAGAACTGTTAAAAAAAATGTGTTTCAGTAGATTTCAATTTGCTTTTTGAAATTAAACCCAACGAGTTGGTTGAATGTGTGAGAAGTTAACAAAGACGTGGATAACTTCTGAATGAAGCAAAGCAACCTTACTGTCTGTCACTGGGGAAATCTAATATTGAGGTAGATGTCTATGTTAATTTCTCCAAAGATAAT
This sequence comes from Canis lupus familiaris, assembly GCF_011100685.1. Lineage (NCBI taxonomy): Eukaryota > Metazoa > Chordata > Mammalia > Carnivora > Canidae > Canis > Canis lupus. The sequence continues at coordinate 4,773,614 of NC_049228.1, forward strand.
TGACAGAAAACAAGGTTTTTGCTGTTGTTGTTAGCCTTTGAGTTTATGTACAGTGTGCTCCTTTGAGCGTGCTTTGCAATGATTACATTTCAAGAGAAGCATATGCAAAGTGTCACATTTAAGGAGCATTAAAACTGTTTTACGGTGGTCTGGAATATGGCAGGTGGAGCCAGATATTTATCATTTACCCTTACACTGCAAGTGCTTTAAAAACAAAACAAAACAAAACAAAAGCCTGAGAACCTGCTGGCCAGCTTTGTTGGCAGGGAAAAGTAGAAATTCTTAGGAGCATACTTGCTTTGCAAGTTCAGTTAAATAAGATAAAGTCCATGCTTTACGCTTATATAGCACTTAATACTTTTTACTTCCACATTAATTAGTTGATTTATAATCCACAATTATTATTCTTTTAAGTGAGCAAAGCACTTTATAGGTGAGAGAAGCAGGCTCAGAGGTTAAATGCTTGCCCCAGGTCTCCTAAGGTCACCTAAGCCTCTTACATTATTGAACTGGGAAAAAAAACTTTTTTATTTTCGACATTGTGCTCATATAGTTACGTGGAATACACTGCAACAAGAACGAGGTTAGTTTTTGAGTTAAGAAAATATAAACTCTGCAGAGATGCTTGTCATAGGAAATAAATTCTTTTTCTTCTAGGGAAAACCCAGAAAGAACCTTTGACTTGGTATTGAAAGTGAAATGCCATGCCTCTGAAAACGAAGGTGTGTATGCTTTGTTCGTTCTTAAAATAACTGCATCTATCAAAACAAGTGTTAGTGTTGTAGACTGCTAGAACATGATAGTATCAGGATAATAATGGTCCTAAATGTGTATCCTGCATCTAGCGTCCCAAGGTGCTATTAGGAAAGTGGATGCTAGGTCTTTGGCATGAGATTGTAGAAATCATGACTGTATCTGTGCAGCTTAAATTTCACCTGTACATTAAGGCCGTGGAACTTAGAACCTGGCTTTATCATTGAGGGATCATTAGTTTTGGCGGTAGGGCACACTTTTAAAAATTTTCTTTCATTTGTCTTTGAGAACTTAGCTCCTTTTTTAAACATTAGTGAAAGTCCCCTTGCCAGTACAAGGGGAGGCACACCAATTCCCTTCTGATGTTTCCAGAATGCGGAATGAGACGGGGTACCCCCTTCTGTTGGGTTTACCCCAGAAGCAGAGCACTTTCAGAGGGAGGTAAATAATAGTGTGACATTACCTGGAAGGGGTTCACTGCCAGTTCTGTGTAATTTCCTGGAAAGAGGAGGATACTTTGGTCAGTTTCTTTGCCATTTTTGTCATATGTAATATGTGTGCACAGGGAGGTGCATAGAAAGGAATGAGAGCTGTCTCTTCCTGCTTATTTCCTTTGGATGTGTCCTTGTGTGATATGTTTTCATGGCTCTTTCCAGTGTGATTTCACTTGCCGTGTACTTAGATTCTAGATAACATGGTGAGTTAGTGTGGGATTTTCTGGAGACTAGCTGTCCATTCTAAAGACTTGGTAGAAAGTCTGCTGACACTCTTAGCTCCAGAAACTGCCCAGCGATTATATGCTTTTAAGCAATTTGGAGCTGCACACCTTAAAATAGAGGAGCCCAACCCAGCTTGTGGTGAAATGGGTGTGGCTAATTTTAGGTAGGAAGTCACACATGTTCCTGACTCCAGCTCTGCCTGCTGTACTTTTGGGCCTGTTTGAACTGTAGCTGGGATCAGGTTTGTCCCCAGGCATGGAGTGATCCTAGGTTGTAGAGAGCTTTTTCCAAATAAAAAAGTTATCTTTTGTTGTCCTATATGAATTAAAGTTGGTCTACTTACATTCTTTCTAGGCACAGCCAAGTTCTCTTTGAAGACTCACTCACATGGATACATTAATTTTTTCAGCTCCAATTTAAATCTATTCTTTAGTGTATTTATGGAACGAATAAATCTTCAGAATATCTGTATCATAACATTAGTTCAGGTGGGTGAATTAATGCTCACCTGCTGTGTTTGTAAAACAGGCCAAACTCCTTTGGAAAACATGATTTTTCTGAAATTTTAAATGCATGCTGAAGTAATTTTGAACAAGGATCAATCTACCTTATTTAATACCTGATCTGTACTTATGTCAGATTGTGACCTTTCATAAAGACTTCTGAGTCTTTTACTCTTTCCTTCCTCTCTTTGCCCTTTTCCATTTTTAGGAACTAGTTATTCCAGTTTTTATCTTCTACTAGTGCCCTTTTTTGCTGCGGTTATTTTTTAAATCTTTACTCATCAGAAGCATCCTCATGTGTATTTTAATAGCTTATCAAGCACAGTGACGTTGAGAATATAACAAATGGTTAAACACTTCAGCCTCTCTGTAGGATGCAATTAGTCCGTTCTACCCGTATAGTCCATTAATATAACTCATGGACAGTATATTCCGTTAATATAACTCATGGAGAGTTTTAATAAAGCTAAAGTCAACTGTATAAGAAGCATAAACAACTTTTCTTCTTTTAGTTGTGACTTAAATAGTATAAATATGACTAATATTTTAGGGCCTAACAAGACATACTTTTTTGTGTTTTAAATCTTATGTTAAATTGAGAGTTTGGTGTTTCTAAATGTTATTAATTTTCTACTTTATTGATGAACATCACAGAGAAAATATCCAGAAATAGTTAAAGAGAGTTATTGGAATATTCATATTTAACTGTCAATAAAACTTATTTATTTAATGAATCTGATATGTGTATTAGTTTATTTAAAGTAGGATAGTTTTTTGTTTTTTGTTTTTGCTAACATTCCAATGAACGTGGATAACATTTTTATAACATAATAAATCTGGAAAACAAAAATGTGTAAATTAGGGTGTTTCAGGGCACAAAAATAAAACCAATTTATTTTTAATTTTTTATTTTTTTAAAGATTTTATTTTATTTATTAATGAGAGACACAGAGAGAGAGAGGCAGAGACACAGGCAGAGGGAGAAGCAGGCTCCATGCAGGGAGCCCCATTTGGGACTTGATCCCAGGACTCTGGGATCACACCCTGAGATGAAGGCGATGCTAAACTGCTGAGCCACCCAGGCTGCGCCCTAAAACCAATTTAAGTAATGAGGGAACCTGATAGTTTATATGACAGGAAGTCTAGATGTAGGTCATTATAGATCCAGGCTCTTTCTGCATCTCAGCCGTACCACTTACAGTAGTTGGTATCATTGGAAGATTTAGATTCCTTGTGGTTATAGGATGACTGTCAAGAGAAATTGGAACTCTACTTTCTCTTTTATGACCTTGGGGGTGACAGACACTGGCTTTTCATGGTACTTTGCTTAGAGCCAGAAAATTTCTTTCCCATAATCTTCCAGAACATTGGATCTTCGTGGCCCACCTTGGCATGGGTGTAACCATACCTAAAATAACCATACCCCATTGGTGGGTTAGTGATAGAGGGGTGAATGGCAAGATTATTATGATTGATTATTACTAAACAACTGACAAGGAATAGTTGTTGGGACATCAATTAAAATGCTTTGCATTTTTCAGAATATTGGTTTATTTCTTATTTTTTTAGATTTTATTTATTTGAGAGAGAGCACGCATGATTGGGGGCTGGGGGAAGGGGAGGGAAAGGGAGAAGCTGGCTGCTTGCTGAGCAGGGAGCTAAAGTCTGAGCTCCATCCCAGGACCCTAAAATCATGACCTGAGCCTAAGTGAGCAACCTAGGCACCCCTGTTAGCTTATTTTTTGAAGATTATCTGTTTGATCCAATAGAAAAATACCATGCTCAGGTTAAATTTGGTTTATGCTAAGATTGAGGATATTACACTAAGATATTTGGCATGTTTCTCTTGTTTACTTTCTAATAGGTTCTGAATTCTTTCATTTATTGTATGTAGTTTACTTCATAAATATCTTCAGAGACAAATTATTATTTAAGTTTTAGTTGGTGTTTTGAAATGGTATGAGTTGTCTTAGAACACTAGAAAATCATTTCACATGGAGGGCCCCACAAATTCAAACAATTGCCGTGAGATGGTTGGTTGTGTTTCCCTATCATGTCCCCTTGTGTTGGTAGAACCGGTTCTGATGGTGTCTGACAGACTGGTTGGCCCGTATTTTCACGGATGTCTCCTTGGCGGGACAATTTCCTTAATAACTTCTGCTGCAACTATCCAAGAGGGAAGTGCCAAAATTTAGATCTTAATAACTGTTCCTTGGTAGATTTCCAAGGGAATTGCTGTTGTCACTCTTCTCTTTGCTTGTCTTTCATGCTTCCCAGCAGTCAGCGAAGTAGAGCCAGCTGTGATGGCCTCTCCTCAGTTCTAACAGCAGAAGTTATTGTTACCACACTGCCCCTGCATTCCCCAAAGCGGTTCAAGACTTCAGGGAACTGAAAAGTAACACTTCCTCAATACAAGGTTGAGGATGCCTCCTCTTCGGGTTTTTCTTTGGACAGTGGATTTGATGCTCTAGCTTTTTCTTCTATATTTTGTTGATCACTTACCTCAAGTGGTAGTAGCACTAGTAGTAGTAGTAGCGTTAGCAGCAGTGGCAGCAGGACGGCTAATAATACTTCCATAGCACACTTTGTGCTGTGCTCAATTCTGGCTGTTGTACCTATACTAACGGATTAAATCTCACAGATGTCTTTCTGGATAGGAAATGTTTATCTTCATTTTGCACGAGAAGAAGCTGAAGCACAGAGAAATGAAGAAGTTGGCTGGCTCCAGAGTCTGTATTTTAATCTATTGCTTTTTAATAGGTTTAATCTAATTAAAAATGTCTGCTCTGCTGCCTCTGGTTGTGTGGTGACCTCGAATCAGCTCTAAGTAGGCTGCATTATTGCCATGTGAAGAAATAGAGTATAAACTCTATGTGGTAGAGGTATACATATTTTTAAACAGGAATGCAGTGTCCTCCCTGAAATTAATGAATCAAGGGTAATTCCACATAAAAAATCCCTGAACTTTTTCCTTGTGGGTATTGATGCTGACTCAGAATACCCCCCTTCCCCACAACTCCTCTTTTTTAGGATTTATGTTATGTCTCCGTGTTTAGTGAATCCTTCGTCTAAACAATCCTAGCTGTTTATGTGTAGTTTTCAGCACATCTTTATTAAGTCTTATTTTCTTTATTCCTGTCTGTTTAGAATAATTTCTCTTAGGAAACAAATGTTCTTTTGCTACCGACTTTCCACTTTTGTGAACCCGTTCAACCCAGCACCAAGTTACCCACCTTTCTGATCTTGAGCTATGTTAATAGCTTACCTCCTTCTTACTCATTTCCTAAATCAGAACTTTAGGCCAAAGGATCCTAACTTAGTATCTCCCCCTGCCCTGTACAAGAAAGGGTATTTCTAGGCTCGCTCTTGCATTTGACAGTTTTTGTCTCTAGGGATACTGTTCACACAGAATCTACAGCATTTGGCTTCTGCCTATATTTTAGCACTTACTGTTCCTATAGATATGTCTAATATAGTAATATATAGACACGTATAGCTGGGTCTAAGTGTTGGCTCTGCTTAAAATGAAGTCTTTAAGAAATAGGCCACGACTTATTAATATGTATCCTTAGAGAAAAGCTTAGCACAGTATCTGGCATGTTTAGTGAATATTTACAGAATGAATAAAAGAAATTGGACCTAGCATAGTGCCAACCATAGTTCATATAAATGATCAGATTTTTGTTTTTAAAGATTTTATTTATTCTGAGAGAGAGAGAGAGAGAGACAGTGACACAGAGGGAGAAGCAGGCTCCCTGCCAGGAGCCCAGTGTGGGGCTCTATCCCAGGACCCTGGGGTCATGCCCTGGGCCAAAGGCAACTCTCAACCACTGAGCCACCCAGGTGTCTCAATGATCAAATTAATTCACTGAGAGCTGCTTGTTGTAGAGTGATCTGAAGTGTGCACTGGTATGACAGGGGCGGGGACAGTAGAAATATATGACCATGTGTATCTTGGACCTGTACGCTTGTTTAGGGATACTCTGTGCTTACACTCTTCCCCTTCAAGACCCACATCTGCTTGTTGTCCTCTCACATCACAAGATTTATTGGGTCCATTGCTATATACGTATGTTTTGGAGTCTACCTTAAAACTCATTTATACCTATCCACACATACCTGAAACCCAATGAAGACCTAACATTTGGAAAGTCGAATTTTGGTGAATCATATACAATAAGGTGGTTTGGGAGACTTTAGATATTGCCCAACATGGAAGAAAAATCTTTGAGTAAAATGCAGTTACTGGGTTTTTGCTCTAGCTGTGTGTTCATTGCAGAGCTCTGAGTCCCCCTCAGTCTTGGTGCACATGGATGAATTGGAGTCATCCTGACTGGAAGTGTTAGCTTCATATCATAGACTGTTGAAGAAAACGAAACTTTAATTTTTTTTGTACTTGCTAACCAAGAACAAAACTCAATGTGGTTCTTTAGAACTGTATCTTTGAGATAAGTCATTTTTGGTTTTATAAAAAAAATAGTTAAGAATAGCAGTACTTTTTTTTTTTTTTTTTTTTTTATTTATGATAGTCACACAGAGAGAGAGAGGCAGAGACACAGGCAGAGGGAGAAGCAGGCTCCATGCACCGGGAGCCCGACGTGGGATTCGATCCCGGGTCTCCAGGATCGCGCCCTGGGCCAAAGGCAGGCGCCAAACCGCTGCGCCACCCAGGGATCCCCAGTACTTTTTTTTTTACATTTGGCTTTGGAACCTTATGTGCTTCCTGACACAGCTGCTGGCAAGTGTAAAAAGCAAATCAAATTTCAACATCCAATATTTGTTGACTAATACGTTGATAGGGCTGCTGCCGAGTTTATATTTTAATAGTTTGATTATGACTTGTCTCATTGGGTACTCTTATTTGTTCACATGTTCTTTAGTTTTGCTGCTTTAATCCAAGGTCTCTTGATTTTTGATGTTGATGATCCCCACTGTTACCTGCGGGGTGTTCAGGGGGGTGGTGCCTCTGCTGCCCTTCTCTTCACAGTGGTATGCTGTTGGGCTGTTGCTTGGGCACTGCTGTGTGGCCACAGTGCTACAAGTTTGTGCATATTTTTTCCTTGGAACATTCTTGTTTCCGTGACCTTCAAGGTAATTTGTTCCTGATAGTCTTTTGATAATATTCTCTCATTTGGAGGATTATTTAATCCTCAAGTAATATCCTTTATTTTCCTCCAAATTTTTATTTTTGATAAGCAAGGTACAGGACAACCATTTACCTTTTAAAAGATATGTTTTAAAGTATATATACAATATTAGCACTAGACATTCTGGGGGTATTTTAAGCAGGCAGCCATAGTTACAATTTAAAATAACAATGGGTGACGGGCACTGGGGGTTATTCTGTATGTTAGTAAATTGAACACCAATAAAAAATATATTAAAAAAAATAACAATGAAAATCAAAGGCGTTAAGTGTGAACTATGTTCTCAATCAATTCCAAAAGAATCTTTCTTCTCTGAAGATATTTTTTAATATTTAACATTCAGAAATTGTTTCCACTTTCAAACTCTTAGGCTTATGCTAAAGTAATATTATATACATGCTAGAAGAGATCTTTTACTTGAAGATTTCTTTTTAAAGATTTTTTTAACTTGAGCCAGAATGCATTAAAGATACCTTGAGAAAGTCCTGAAATACTGTGCTGTTTTTATATATTTAAATTGAATGGTTTTCCTATTGTTGTATTTATTTTGAGCATAGTTAGACTCTTATTTTATATAAATTAAGAGTAAGTTAATTTATTCCAGGTAGTGATTTATTCGTAGGAAAGGGTGTCTTGTTTCATGTTTCCATGGTGATTCAGTCATTTTTTTTTGCTTTTTTGGGAACTTGCCAAAAGTGCTCCTCAATTGATTTTTTTTTTTTTAAAGAGGTATTTAGGAAATTGGTATCACTTGGGGTCTTAGGGCACATTGCAGAAGAGAACAGTGGAATAACAGAACTGGAAGTTTCCTTAAAGAGGGGAATTGGCTTTGGTGGACCTTAGAATTCCAGCCCCCATACCCCCTCCACTGTCACCCTGCAGGTGCTATTGTCCTCATGCTGTCCTGTGACTGCATAAGATGCTCAGTATGAGCATTAAACAGGCCTTCTCCATGCCAGGCACTCTAGTTTCAAAGCTACCCCTCTTCTCACTTCTCTTCAAATAATAATTTCTTTAAGTAGGTGGTGTTACTTAATGCATTTATCTGATTAAAGTAATTCATAGTGAGGTGTGAACAACTGATAGACAGCCCTCAAGGGAGCATTTTAATTTTAAAGAAAGCCTTGTAAAGCTGAATTAATTAAAAAGATGCAGTTTGCTCTAGTGGAAAGCTCTCTGAACTAAAGATCAAATGTACCTCTCTCAGTTTCTAGTTAGGTTTTTACCATTTCTTCCCCCATCTAAATTGACACTCCATTTGTAGATGAACAGCTTTAATAAGTGTGTAAGAGTATTTATGTATTCAGTGAATTTCATTAAGATGTTTTTTGTTTATAAGTTTTCACTTAATAAAGCTATAACATGGTTATAAAAAAGCTTTTTAAAGTCAATTTATTTTTTCTGATTTGGCTTCCAGTTAGATGTTTTACAGAAGTAGTAATAAAAATAATATTTAGTACTTAGAGTACGTCAGTAAATGTGCTCAGAGCCTATATTTCCAATTTATCTTCTTGACAGCTATATGAAGAAGGGGCTGTAAACTTTTTCTTTTTTTCTTTTTTAAGATTTTATTTATTCATGAGAGAGAGAGAGAGAGAGAGAGAGAGAGAGGCAGAGACACAGGGAGAGGGAAAAGCAGGCCCCATGCAGGGAGCTCGATATGGGACTCCATCCTGGGTTTCCAGGATTACACCCTGGGCTGGAGGTGGCGTTAAACCGCTGAACCACCTGGCTGCCCCTGTAAACTCTTTCATAAAGATGAGGAAATGGAAGCTCGGAAAGGTTAAGTAGCTTGACCAGGTCATACAGCTGTAAGAGGTGGGATTGGTATTTGAACCAGTTTTTCTGATTCTAGAGCCTGAACTAGAACAGTTAACACCATGCTGCCTTTAAAATACAAGTCATCCTTTTCTAATAACGTTGACATTTTTCTCAGCAATTTTTGAAAGTCACTCATTTCGGAAATCCACGTCTAATTCTAGGCTTGATCAGAATTGTTGTGATACTAATTTTTAGTAGACGTGGAAAGGTGACAATGGAAAGAAGAGCATACACACCGTATAAGATATTCAGCCCTCTTTCATTCATTCATTGAATGTTTCTGAGTGTCAGGCACAGATGAAAAGCAGTTAAAAAGATGATGTTCTCAGAGTTTCTTTTTTAAAAAATTTTTTGTATATTTTTTATTGGAGTTCGATTTGCCAACACATAGCATAACACCCATTGTTCATCTCAGAGTTTCAATCAGTGATTGTCATAGTGTAGGAAAGGGCTGTTGGAGAGGTTGCAGTGTGTAGCAGTGAGTCTAAACAGGACACGTGACTCTGTGCGGGGGAGTACGGGAGACAGTGGGGGAGAGGGCCGAGGGCAGAGTCAGGGCTAGTCCTCAGGTGATGGAGGGAGAGACAGTGAGATACTATATTGTCAGCTCTGACATGGGTACCTGGCTGTTATCTTTTTCTGGAGTTGGTTGGAGTTTTAATTCACATTCAAAATCTGGTGTGAATAACTAAGAGTTAAAGAATATATTACTTTTAATATAAACATTTATATCTAATGAAGATAATTAAGGAGCACACTCTGCTGAGGTGCAGTCTGCCCTGGTAGGTGGTTGTGTGTGTTTAGTTTTGTTCACTCAGAGCCTAAAACAGTGTCTGACCCAAGGTGTGTGTTCAGTGAATATTTGTTGAGTGGTGGAAGCACAATTTTCAAGGTATTGAAGTGGCTTCTAAAGAAAAGGAATGAGGGTCTCCTGGGTGGCTCAGTTGGTTAAGCATCTGCCTTTGGCTCAGGTCATGATCCCAGGGTCCAACCCCATTTTGGGCTCCCTGCTTAGTGGACAGCTTGCTGCTCCCTCTCCTTCTGTCCCTCCCCGCTGTGTGTGCTCTCTCTCTGTCTCTCTCTCTCTCACTCTATCTCAAATAAGTAAATTCTCAAAAGGAATGGAAATTGTAAAGGGTATTGAGACTATAATAATTATTGTTAAATTCATTTGTTTTCTAAATTATTACAATTATAGAACCGATGAAATTTGTGAAAGTGAAGCTACAGAAGTCAGAGATATAAAAAGAAGTTGCTGAGTAATATTCCTTTTGCTATCTGTCTGTGGCAGTTATTTTCTGCCTTGAGTTTGATCTTTATCACCCTGACAACTTGCCAGCCACTGGATTTTAGGTCTTTGAGGACAAGTACTTCTTTGGACCTCTTGTAGATTTCCAGAAAACGTGTCTTCCATATGGATGATATTCAATAATTACTTGTTAAGTTGTACTCTGTTAATAAAGTAAAATTAGTAAAAGGTTGTGCTGTGTTTTTAAAACCTATTGTAGATTTCTTACATCTTTAAAAAAATTTTTAATGTAAAAGAACTTTAAAAGGCTGTACATTTTTATATCACAAGGAATAGATGCTGTATTTAAAACATTTTTTTTTAATAGAGCTGTGTTGATAAACCACAAACTCTGTAACTTAGTAGGCAGAGCCGGTAAAGATCAGATAGAGCCTTTTCCTCTTTCAGTTCCTTCTTATTTATCATTTGAATCTGAAAATAAAGTGTAGAGCTATCAGTTGAGGACATCTGATGGTCTTCTGCAATGTGTAAGTGTCCAGAAATTAGTCATTTCAAAACTAGTTTGTCTTAGTTTGGTAGCAGAAATGCACCAAGTATAAGGATATGTGTAGTAGTCAAATTTATCATTAATTAAAATTAAGCTGTCCTTTAAAATTTTGTCAACTGGGTAATTGTAACATTTAGCCTTCTTTTTAATTTTGGTAAGAGAGTATTTGAAATGACTTATGAATTTGTGTAGAAAAACATTGGTTGAAATGAAACCCAAATAAGTTCAGATGTGTTTTAATATGCTAGGGCACTGTATGTCCTCAGGATCTGTACATTAAAAATACAGTTGCTATGAAATAAACAAGTTTATAAGTGGTTCAGAAAGGATACTTAAATGCCTTTTCTTTTTTTTCTTTCTTTCTTTTTTTTTTTTTTTTTTGAGATTCCAGGGTACTTTGGATATGATATTTGAAAGAGGAAGTTGGGATTCTTTTTCTTGGAAGAGGAAGTTGTTTAATATTTGGGGGATTTTTTTTTCAAGGCCTTGGTCACTGATACTCTTTTGTATAAACTAAAATAGTGTTTTCTGTTTAGTACTTATAAACAATTAATGAGGTTAATTTGATTTTGAGATAATGTGTTATCTCTTTTTATTTTGTACTTATTTCTACAGAGAATGTGAGAACTAAATTTTGAAGTAGTTTTGCTATATAAAATGTGTAATTTTGGTAATGAATATCTGCAGAATAATTATTAACAAGGGCAACACGATTTCATCAAGATTATGTGTTGGTTGTATTCACTATGTGGGTTTAGACGTGTTATTGAAGAAATAGTAAGCTGAGAATTTTTATATACAAAACTACTAGTTTCCAAGTTTTTCTTTTCTTCTTCTTCTTCTTTTTTTTTTTTTTTTTTTAAAGATTTTGTTTATTTATTCATGGGAGACACACAGAGAGGAGCAGAGACACAGGCAGAGAGAGAAGCAGGCTCCCTGCAGGGAGCCTGATGTGGGACATGATCCCAGGACCCCAGGGTCATACCCTGAGCCAAAGACTGATGCCCAACCACTGAACTACCCAGGTGCTCCAGTTTCCAAGTTCTTGATGGTTACTGTTGTGTTTCTCAGTGAAATGTTTACTCTAAAAAAGTGGAAATACTAAAACTGAACACTAGTTGGAATAGAAAATTTTCATTTGTACGTATTTACTTCATTTTAAGCTTAATAGTTGAAGATATAAATGAATCTCCAATACTTTATATATATCATTGTCCTAAATTTGGCCTTTGACGTGACGTAGCTGTCCAGAATTCTTTATAAAGCCATTATGAAATCCATTTATTTATGGTTTACTCGATTTGGGAATTTATAAAATGTTTTGGCAATCTTTTTGACTCCTTTCCCTCAGGTATTATTCAGATTAGCAATGATAATTTTTTTATAGATGGATAAAGAAAGAAGAGAGATGGCCCTCATGTCAAATTTTCTACTTTAAACCTTGTATCATATACAACTACTTTCCTACCTGTGACATATTCAAAATGGTGGTCAAAGTAACGAAAATGAAGTTACTGAACACTTCCGAATTGGCTTCTAAATCATCACAGTAAGATTAAGTTATATTTAGCATGGTTTACAGTTTATATATATATATATATATATATATTTACAATTTATATTTTTATGATATTTTAATCCTTTGAAAATGTATGATTTATATTATGTTTAATATATATGACAGATTTAACATATACAACATATATTTCCTTTAAAACATAGTTTTAAATATGACTAGCATTTTACCTTTTTAGATATGGCTGAATTTAATTTGGCCAAAACGCAAAAATTATTTATATGTTGTTAATAAGGGAATTGATAGTACTTATTCTAAGTTGAAACTCTGCATTGAAAGCTAGGGTTGAAGAGAGTAGATGATGGGTTGGCTTTTGCTTGATTTATGGGTTGGAAGAAATGACTAAGCTAGAGCTCAGTGCTCTTTAAGAGATATCTTCCTCCCACACAGATATTTTTAACCCAGAAGGATAGAGTGTTGAATCTTCTGCAACCAAGGAAAGACTAAAGACTTTGATACTTCTGGTATCTGTAATCAGCAAATTGACCCAAGGGAGGCCTGCTATTTGTTTGTACCACCTCATACCATCTGCATGGAAGTGTTAAATTTTAGAATTGGTATTTTTGCCTTGTTTCACTTTTACTTTTTGGAGTATTTGGTGTTTCTTTTTTTTTTTCATTAGATAGTTAATGTTTTTATATTTTTTAACTGTTTTAGCTTTTACTTTTAATTGTACTTTGCTTCTTTATTATTTTATATTAGTTTTGATTTTTAAAAAGTCTTAATTTAAAAATAGTTTTTAAACAGATTTTATATATTTATTTATTTGAAGGAGAGAGAGAGAACCAGCAGAGAGAGGGACAGAGGGAGGGGGGAAGCAGGCTTCCTGCTGAGCAGGGAGCTCAACATGGGGCTTGACCAGGACTCTGGGATCATGACCTGAGCTGAAGGCAGACGCTTAACTGACTAAGCCACCCAGGTGCCTCTGTTTAAAAATATTTAATGAAATATTTCTTTGGAAAAAGTTCTGTTCTTTATATAGTGCCCTTTGAACCTTTTTTTTTTTTTCTAATGAGGAGGCTGGGAAAGCCAAAAGAGGAGGGTGAATCCAGGCATACCTCAGAGGTATTGTGGGTTCTGTTTTTTCTTTTTTTTTAATTTTTATTTATTTATGATAGAGAGAGAGAGAGAGAGAGAGAGGCAGAAACATAGGCAGAGGGAGAAGCAGGCTCCATGCACCGGGAGCCCGATGTGGGATTCAATCCCGGGTCTCCAGGATCGTGCCCTGGGCCAAAGGCAAGCACTAAACCGCTGTGCCACCCAGGGATCCCCTGTGGGTTCTGTTCACACCACCATAATAAAGCAAATATCTCAATAAAGTAAGTCAAATGAAATTTTTGGTTTCTCAGTGGACATTAAAGTTCTGTTTACCTTAGATGATATTTTGTTAAGTGTTCAATAGCATTATGTCTAAAAAACAACGTATATGCCTTAATTAAAAAATATTGCTAAAAACACATTTAAGCTTCATTTGAGCTTTCAGGAATCAGAATATTTTTGCTGGTGGAGGGTCTTGCCTAGATGTGCTGGGTGATTAGGGTGGTGGTTGCTGAAGGTTGGGTAGCTGTGGCAATTTCTTTTTTATTTTTTTATTTTTATTTTATTTTATTTATTTATTTATTTTTGGCAATTTCTTTAAAACAACTGACGTTTGCCGGCAGTGATAGACTCGTCCTTTCACTAACAATTTCTCTGTAGTGTGATGCTGTTTGATAGCACTTTACCTACAAAATTTACTTCAAAATTGGAGTGAATCCTCTCAAATTCTGGTACTGCTTTATGAACTACATTTATATAATATCCTATGTTGTCCTGATATCCTAATGTCCTAACATCTTAAATCCTTTGTTGTCATTCAGCAGTCTCGGTCTTCACAGCATCTTCACCATGAGTAGGTTTCATTTCAAGAAACCACTTTCTTTGCTCATCCATAAGAAGCAGCTCCTCATCCATTAATGTTATATCATGAGATTGAAGCAATTCCGTCCCATCTTCAGGCTCCATTTCTAATTCTAGTTCTCTTCCTGTTTCTACCACATCTGCAGTTGCTTATTCCACTCACATCTTGAACCCCTCAGTGTCATCCATGGGAGCTGGAATCACCTTCTTCCAATCTCCAGTGAATGTTGATGTTTTCACTTGATACATGAATCGTGAATGTTCTTAATGGCAACTCGAATAGTAACCCTTTCCAGGGGGTTTTTATCTTACTTTATGCAGATCAGAGGAATCACTGTATATGGCATCTACAAGTCTTATGAAATGTATTTCTTAAATAATAAGACTTAAAAGTAAAAAAAATTACTTTTTTGACCCATGGGCTGCAGAATGGACATTGTGTTAGTAGGCATGAAAACAACACTAATGTTGTTGTACATCTTTGTCAGAGCTCTTGGGTGACCAGGTGGATTGTCAATGGCCAGTAATATTTTGAAAGAAATCTCTGAGCAATTCTCAACAGTGGCTTAAACTATTTAGGAAACCACGTTGTAAGCAGATGTGCTGTCATTCAGGCTTTGTTGTTTCATTGATACAGCATAGACAGCATAGATTTAGCATCATTCTTAAGGGTCCTGGGATTTTCAGAATGGTGAATGAGCACTGACTTCAACTCAGAGTCACCAATTACATTAGCCCTAACAAGACAGTTAGTTGGTCCTTTCAAGTTTTGAAGGCAGGCATTGATTTATCCTCTCTAGCTATGAGACCCCCATATTTCTCTTCTTCCAGTATATGGTGGCTTTGTCTACATTGAAAATCTGGTGTATAGGGTAGCCACCTTCATTAGTTATGTCAGCTAGACCTTCTGGACAACTTGCTGGAGCTTCTGTATCAGTACTTGCTACTTCACCTTGCGCCTTTATGTTATGGAGGTGACTTCTTTTCCTTCAATGTCATGAACCAACCTCTGCTAGCTCAGATTTTTCTTCCACAGTTTATTTACCTTTAAGCTTCCATAGAATTGAATTGAGTTAGGGCCTCACTCTGGATCAGGCTTTTGGTTAAGGGAATGTTGTGGTTGGTGTGATTTAAAACTTTTTCCGTATCAGCAGTAAGGCTGTTTTGCTTTATCATTTGTATGTTCACTCGAGTAGCATTTTTAATTTCCTTTAAGAATTTGTCCTTTGCATTCACAACTTGCAGTTTGGCTCAAGAGGCTTAGCTTTCAGCTTCTCTTGGCTTTGGCATGCCTTCCTCATTAAGCTTAATCATTTCTGGCTTTTGATTTAAAGTGAGAGACCTGTGATGCTCCCTTTCATTTAAACACCAAGAGGCCACTGTAAGGTTATTAATTTTTTAAAAAGATTTTATTTATTTATTCATGGGAGACAGAGAGAGAGAGACAGAGACACAGGCAGAGGGAGAAGCAGGCTCCTTGCAGGGTGCCCGATGCAGGACTCGATCCCAGGTCTCCAGGATCACGCCTTGGGCCGAAGGCAGATGCTCAACCGCTGAGCCACCCAGGGATCCCTGTAAGGTTATTAATTTACCTGATTTCAGTATTGTGTCTCAGGGAATTGGGAGGCCTAAGGTTAAGGAGAGAAATGGGGAAATGGTTGGTTGGTGGAGCAGTCAGTACACAGTCAATGTTTATTGCTTAAGTTTGCTGGCTTATATGAGTGTGGTTTCTGGTGCCTCAAAACAACGACTATAGTAACATCAGAGATCACTGATCACAGATCATCATAGCAAATATAACAATAATGAAAAGTTTGAAATACTCTGAGAATTTCCAAAATGTGACACACGGGTTAAAAGTGAGGAAATGCTGTTGGAAAAATGGCGCCAGTAGACTTGCCTGACCCAGGGTTGCCACAGCCCTTCAATTTGTAAAAACGCAGAGTATCTGTGAAGCAAATACAGTAAAGCAAAACACAGTAAAATAAAGTGTGCCTGTACTATGCAAGGTAATTGTGGGAACTCTCAAAACAAACTGATGCTTACTCTGATTGAATATGAATAACTAGTTAAATCTTCCAAGGTGAACAGAAATAAATGGGTTTGATGACACACTTTTCTGTGAGCTTAAAAGGTAGAATCCTCTTATGGCTAAAACAGTATCTTCCTTATAAACACCATGGTGAAGTGGAAAGATAATGGACTAAGATTTGAAATGGCTTTTGGTCCTGGCTTTGCTACTTATTAGTTATGTAACTTGGTCGAGTCATTTAACTTCTGTTAATTTTACTTTTCACAGTTATAAAAAGTTTGCAATGCACAGCTCAAGAATTGTTATGAGAGTCAAATACAAAATGACATGAAAAGTTCATTGTCAACTGTGCTGTAAAACACTATGTAGATATATAGACTTCTATTTGGTTTCTACAGAGTAGTGGTATTAAAAAAGGCATGATCAACAGAAATTAAGTGTTAGTAATGAATATTCCTTCTGTTTTGATATATGTGATCAATCTGAAAGAAAGGAATGCTAAAGGAAGGTCTCATAGTAACTTCCAAGTCCCCCATTTAATATTGCAGAAGCGCCAGAAACAAGGAGGGTGGAAGATGTATTTTGGGCTGATGAATTAGTTTCACTTTTAAAGCAATATTTAGCAGAGAATAAAAATCTGTGGCACTACATTTGATGGTACTCATTTATTTATTTTTTATTTTTTTAAAGATTTTTAAAAATTTATTCATGATAGAGAGAGAGAGAGAGGCAGAGACACAGGAGGAGGGAGAAGCAGGCTCCATGCCGGGAGCCTGACGCGGGACTCGATCCTGGGACTCCAGGATGGCGCCCTGGGCCAAAGGCAGGCGCTAAACTGCTGAGCCACCCAAGGGATCCCCTGATGGTACTCATTTAAAGGCTTGGTGGCATCTAGAGGGATTAAGCAGGATTTGGAAGCTACAATGTGTCTTTTCTTTGCACTGCTTTCTTCTACATTTTTTATATGCACAAACTTCAGCTGGGAAAGGGGAATTCCATATATATATATAAAATTTTTAAAACTTGTAAGAGTTAATATTGACAAGCTAGAAGGTAACTAGAATGGAAATAAACTAAGGGTTCACATGTCTGACAGGGTGTTGTGAGATGAGACTAAGGGTAATGTTATATAAGTGTAGGGTTCTCAGCGGAAACGTTACCAGTTGTGAAGTCTGTTGCGATGCGTTATGAGTTCTGTGTAAACCGATAGTATTGCAATGTGTGAATGATTAAATGTTATAACAAATGCAAGGCCATCCCAGTAGTGACATCACTCTTACTTATTTGTATTCCTATATAACTTTTTTGAATGAGTGCTAAAGGAATAGTGTAGCTGTAGTTAGGACTAGAAATTATATGCAAATTGTGGGCTGTCTTATCAGTGCTACAGAATAGAATAAGCCACTGATTGTATAAATAACTGATGATTGAAAATTACTCCAGTGTAATTATCTGAAAAATTTATTAGATTTTGACAAAATCTGGATTATGTAAGAGTTGGTTGTGAAAATGAATGTTATCTTTTATATGAATGTTAATGGATAAAACTGGAGAACCCACTATACCGTACTCGGAATTAAAATCAGCAGTTACCCTTGAAGCTGGATTCTGTTATATCATCAATATGAAATTTTTTAATAGACAATTTTATAAAGTTTATGAAGTTTACATTTTTAAAAAACAAATTTATTTTTTAAAAGATTTTATTCATTTATTCATGAGACACCCACAGAGAGAGGCACAGACACAGGCAGAGGGAGAAGCAGGCACCTTGTGGGGAGCCTGATGCGGGACTTGATCCTGGAACCCCGGGATCACAACCTGAGCCGAAGGCAGATGCTCAATCCCTGAGCTACCCAGGCGTCCCAAAAACAAATTTATATAAGACCATTCTGTATATCTGTGGCAGTGTTTCTCAACTTTATTCATGTCACAATACACACAGAAAATGACAGTGTTTGTATGGACATCTGGGCAAATGGACTTTGTGCAATGGTAAGGAGGTACCTGGCCTGGGGGCTCCTAGAGTTGAGGGGATTATTATATTATCACTCTTCTTCACCATTAGAGAGACATACTGGGATCTTCTCTTTATGGTTTCTTTGGTGAGAAGAGAATCTGTTCTTTCATTAACTATTTTTGTTGTTTGATGCTAACTAGGAAGGGAGAACTCTAACATCAGGCTGAATTTAGAAGAATTTCGTTGGAATTCTAGCCTTGTATTAAGACTCATAACCTCTCTGAGCCTCAGTTTGTCTTTAAAATGAGAACATTAGCAACCTTTCTCATTCTGCCGTAAAGCTGTGATGATCGAGAGAGAGAATAAAATATATGCATATGCTTTTAAGAAATGGTTATTATAATTTAAGCAAACTGTAAGTACCTCCCTTTCATAACTTGCAAGAAGAAATTATGGGGTGCTTTTGACATGTATGTAGTGTGTGTGTGTTTATATATAGTGTATAATGATAGAGTGTCTGTCAGCGAGGGCTTTTGACTCCAAAGCCAGGAGGATAAATTGCAGGATTTAATGACTGTAATAATTATGGATTAATGAGGGATGTATTGCATTTATTTAAGTATTTCATTCCATTTCAGGCTAAGGCCTAGAATATTCTTTTAATAATAATTAATTCTAATTATGGATTCTGATAAATATTATAAACTTATATTCACCTTTTTGATGATTTTTTTTTAAAAGGAAAATGAATAAAATTCAATTAGCAATTAGCAGTTACTGAAAGTCTGGATATTCTTACCATATTTTTTTCCTAAATAATAAAGATAAATGCCTAATGGCAACATATTTTAATTGCTGGAAAAACACCTAGGAATAAATAGCTTCTGGCATTGCACACTAAAGCCACAAAATAGCATGTTAATTCTGTGCATCACAATTGACTAAACAAAAATTCTTCTCAATAATGTTAGACCCTGTGTTTAGGATCGTTCTTAGAACTTTTATTGAATAAGTAGTCTGATACCATTGATGAAAACAAGGATTTTGTTTTTTTACCATGCATCTGTAATGTGCTTATGGAAACTTAGTGGAGCGCCACACTATTGCTAGTGGGGCTGGCTGTTCTTACCATGTGACCAGTAGATGGGGCAGTCTTTGCCTAGCCAAGGAACTATCAATCTCTGTTGTCAACTGCAGTTTTTCTCAAACTGGGGCCTTCAGATTCTTAGGTTTGAGATACCCTGATCTCCAGGAATGAAGTCTACATTTCAGTCTAATATTCTGGTCATCCATGACCTGGACTCAGAAGACCATTTTAGACTTGATTTTTTTGCTCCACATCACTCATGCTCAAACAAATCTTATGTGATCTTATTGTCATTTCCTTTATGTCTAGAGTGACATTACCTTCCATTTCTATATAGTCTACTTGTACCCGTAAGTAAAGCTCAGCTCCCAAGTCTGCCTTCATGATAATTATATTGGTCATCTCTAAATGCACCTTAGTGTATTAAACCTGCATATAGCAGGCTTATAACTAGGCTACAAATTCTTTAAAATTTATATTTGTTCTAATGTAAAAACATCTATTAGTAATAGTCTTTTAAATCAGAAAATAATAAACGATAATAAAATTTATATTACCATTATACAAAGGGGGATAAAAAAAAGTACCTCTCCGACCTCAAAGTCCCTTAGCACCCCTTCCTACAAAATACTTTGTTAATCATTTCTTATACATCTTTTTCAGAAAATTTCAGTGCATTTGCTAGCATATTTATATAAGTATTCCCTTGGATGCATACTGTGCAAACTGTTTTCTCTTTTGCTTTATGTAATTTAGTTTGCAGAGCTTTCTAATTCAGTACATTGAACTTTCCTAACTGCAGGATAGTATGTTCACTCAATGACTGTACTGTGGACTGGTTCAACTTTACAGTTTCTTCTATATATAACTTTTTCATCTTTAAGTTAATTTAGATGTAAATATGGGGCACCTGGGTGGCTCAGTTGGCTGAGCATCTGTCTTTGGCTAAGGTCATGATCCCACATCGGGCTCCCTGCTCAGCAGGGAGTCTGTTTCTCCCTCTCCCGCTGCCAGCTGCTCTCCCTGCTTATTCTCTCTCTCTCTGTCAAATCTTAAAAGGATTTAGATGTAAATGTTAAAATTCTTGAAGCCTTTTATTTTCACTTTTTCCCTCATTTGTTATTAGTTGCCTTCAATTCTATAAAGTGGAAATAATTAAGCTTGCTTTGAGAAGTAGAAAATTTCACTATCTCTTGTATAATTTCTTTTTACCTTGGTGTGTGTGTGTGTATACTATAGAGATCTTTTCCCCCTAAAATTACAGTTTGAAAATATTCCTTCATTAATAGTTTATTATAAAATTTGAGAAATCTGTTTTAAAATCCATTTCTACTCTCTACTGTATGTGACTTTGGGCAAATTGTTTACCTTTTTTTGTGTCTCTCTTTTCTCATCTATAAATTTGGACTTAATAAACATATCCATTTCACATTATCATATGAGAAAGTATATGTGAAAAAATGGCAAATTGTGAAATGCTATACAAATTTTATGAGAAACTAAAATCAATTTACATCTATATAAGCTTTTATTGACCTCTATCTGGAACAAATGAAAAATAGTATGTGTCAGCAAACTTTTTCTTTCCTTTTTAAATTGTGTACAATTATTTATTTTTTTACCTAAATGGCTAATATAATTCTTACTGTTTCTCTCTCTTTTCCCATATGTTTTGGAAGTCAGTTGGTAAGGTTGTTTGTACTATACTGTATTTAACTTTTTAATGATGCTAGTTCTCTTTTTGCATTTGTGAGCACATGTTGTTTTTATTGAGAGAACCATTATTAAATCCTTAAAGTAAGATTTTAAAAAAAGTATATCTCTGCTCTTAAGAGCCACATGACTACTGGTTCTGTTTAGGTTTCTCAATACTGATTGCTCTATTTACTTTTAATGTCTCTCCTTGTTGTGTTTGTCTGTTTCCTTCATTAATTCATTTTTCTTTTGTTAGCGCTCCCTCCTGGCCTTTGTATTATTTCTCAGTGCCCTTTTTCTTTCTCCTTTCTGCTGTGGAGGCCATGTTGTAGAGATCACTGCTGCTTTCTCCCTTCCAGTCACCTTCACTTCCTGTGTCATTTCTACATTCTCCAAGTCTGTCTTTAATAGTTTCACAAACATTCCAACTATCCTGTTAAAAACATTTAATCTCTGTGACACATCTATTTGTTGCATGGCTTGTTTGTCCATCCACTTATCCATCCAGATGTATAAAAAGTCATTCTTGATGCTTGAAGGAATGCAGACTTGATACTAGTCCCAGCAATTAAGGAATTTATAAGAGAGAAACATATATAGGATTTTTTAAATTTGTTAGATTTTGGACTCTTTCCAAGCCCCATCTGTAGCTGCTACTCTCAGTAAAAGATTGAATGCTTGAGAGTGCAATAATTATAACCAGAACTGATAAACTTTTACTTTGCTCTTTGGTTTTACTAAGCTTTTTTTGTTCGTTTGTTTTTAATGTTTATTTATTTACATATTTACTTACTTATAGTTTTGGGGAAGCTCTCCAGGTCATGAAAAAATTACCCCTTCAACTTTTTTTGTTTTTTTAATAAATTAATGCATGGGTGATGTTAATGTCAAGCTGATAGAGACAGCCATTATTTCCTGATGGCTTCCTCTTCCTGTCAGTTTTGGCAGCATTTCAGTAGGAACCCAGCATTGCCCAGGTGGTGTACTGAATGACAACTTATTTAGTGTTTATTATTGCCAGTGAAGTAATGCCTGTAAGTGACTAGTTCCAGTTCCCTGGCCCAATCACGCTCAGAACAGGAGGAATTCAGTTGCATTTCTGCATAGCATCAAGTTGTTCTTGCTGCTGTTGCAGCTTAAATACAGGTATGATGACTCAGCATCTGTCTTTTTTTTTTTGGCTTGTAATCCTGCTCTTCTCCCCTTTGTCACCTGTGTTCCAGTTCTTATAATTGAGTTTATGTTTGTGTTGGTACTCCAGTTCCTTCCTCAAATAAATGGTCAGTTTTTCAAAAGCAAGAAGTAACATCACATATACCTTTGAATTCCGTATGCCTAGCATGCTGCTCTGTATTTAGCAGGCATTTAAATGAATGTATACTAATTAACGAATGATGATAATGTTTATTTATTTTTATAGAGTAGCCATAAATTCCTTTGATGGCAAGGGCCAAGTATTACTTTCATTTTATTCATTAAAAGTGTAAAAGATACTTTTATAGAGAATTTATATTTCAAATACATTAGTTATCAACATGTGGTGAATTATGTTGTTTTCACTCTGTATTTGGCCAAGTTATTACTATTTTTTTTTAAAGATTTATTTTTATTTATTTATGATAGACATAGAGAGAGAGAGGCAGAGACACAGGCAGAGGGAGAAACAGGCTCCATGCAGGGAGCCCGACGCGGTACTCGATCCCGGGACTCCAGGATTGCAGGACTACAGGGTCACGCCCTGGGCCAAAGGCAGGCGCAAAACCGCTGAGCCACCCAGGGATCCCCTATTTTTTTTTTTTTTTTTACTACTATTTTTTTTTTTAAAGTTTCTTTTTTTTTTTCTTTTTTTTAAATTTTTATTTATTTATGATAGTCACAGAGAGAGAGAGAGAGAGAGAGAGGCAGAGACATAGGCAGAGGGAGAAGCAGGCTCCATGCACCGGGAGCCTGATGTGGGATTCGATCCCGGGTCTCCAGGATCGCGCCCTGGGCCAAAGGCAGGCACCAAACCGCTGCGCCACCCAGGGATCCCTACTACTATTTTTTATACTTATTTTTTCCTTAATTTTTCTTTGGGACAGTTTAGTCAGTGGTTACTTTTTTAAAAATGGAAATTCTTAGCAGTTTATGCTCATTTTCTTTCTTCAGTACAAATATTTATTTACATAGTTCCCTTTTACTAATTTTTTTTGCCATTTTTGAAACTCTGATTTTTTCCCCCTCTTTTCATTGTTTTGGTGACCTGTCCATTACATTATATTTTTGTTTTGCAGTATACTACAACTACTAATTTTTATTATTTGGAAAGTATTTTAGAAAGTATTTTACACATGAATTTTTATTTGATCCTCCTATCAATCTTATCACTGGATGGATACCAATATTATTGTATATTTGAGGAAACTGAAGCACAGAAAAGTGAAATGGTCAGGTTCAGATAATTGGCAGACTTGAACCAAGACTTTATTTCTTTAAATATTTATTTATTTGAGAGAGAGGGAGAGGGGGAGAGAGAGAGAGGGAAAGACAGAAGGAGAGAGAATACGGGTGGGGGAAAGGGGCAGAGGAAGAGAGAGAAGCAGACTCCTTGCTGAACAGGGAGCCCAATGTCGGATCATGACCCGAGCAGAAGGCAGATACTTAACCAACTTAGCCACCTAGGTGCCCCATGAACCAAGACTTTCACTCTAAAACCCACTTTCTAGTACAGCTTGATTTTGTATCATAGAAGTGGAATAGATTGAAGAACTTGCCCCAAATTATGGAATCAAGTGAATTATTTCTTTAGATATAAAGAACTTTGTCCTTGCCAGAATAAATTGGAAGTTAGAGTAGCCAGATACTGTCAGTGTGTATGTTTGTGTGTGTTTGGGTGTATAAATGCCTTGATGTTTTAGGAAAAGAGATCCAGGCCTATTGTAGAAAATTCAAGTAAAAGAAGAAAATAATAGGAAGAGACTAAAAATCTTTAAATCTCATCACCCAGAGAATATCATGATTAATGTTGTGTTGAATAACCCATTGCACATCTCTGTTTGAATAGGTTTGCATTAATTTGATGTACATATTCCTCAACTGGTTTATCTGTCCACAGTGTCCTATAATCTGACCTTTACCAATTGACAGTTTATCGTGAACATCTTCTTGTGTATAAAAATAGCAGTCTACTTCATTGGATTTACTAGCTACCTGGAATTCCACTGTATGGGCCTACTGTGTTGTACATCTCATTGCACTTCTATTATCTACTTCAGATAAATTCTTATTGTGTCATTGTTGGACTTTTGATATGTTTTGGCAGATTGTCATACAGAAAGGTGTATATTCTTAACATGAGTGCAAGAGAGCATTTGTGTACCACAGTTCTCAACAATACTAAGTATTCTCTTTATTAAAATATTAACTATATATTTTATTCAACTCAGCACGTCCAAAACATCATCATTACAGCTATCCAGTCACTATTAGAACATTATTAAAATAATTCATATTTTTTCCCAGCTTAGTCTTTGAAATAATATGTATTCTTGGAGAAAATAGGCTATTTTTTAGAGCAGTTTTAGGTTTATAGTAAAACTGAGTGGAAACTACAGAGTTCCCGTATCTCCTCTACTTCCCACTTTTCATCCTCCCCCACCATCAACATTCCTGCCAGAGGGTTAGAACATTTGTTAGAATTGGTGAACCTACATTAACATATCGCTGTCACCCAAAGTCCATAGTTTACATTACAGTTCAGGGTGTTGTAAATTCTATGAGTCTTAATAAATGTATAATGACCTGTACCTGCCATTAAGGCATCATACAGAATACTTTCAAAACCCCCAGAGTTCTACCGAGTCACCCCTTCTTTCCCTCTGCCTCTGGCAACCACCGATCCTTTTGTTTTCTCTACAATTTTGCTTTTTCCAGAGATATCTCCTCTTAAATTTTTGAAAATGTTTTTGCCTATCATGCTTCATTTATATAATTCTTATGATTGATTAGGAAAATTGGCCATTATTTCATGTTGGTATTATTATTTCTTTGAGGCCATTCCTGTATTGATAAAGACTTTCCTTTTATCCATATCAACCAGTTATTTATTAAATATTGATATTTTCCAGTTTAACATTTATCTTTTAATTTTTTTAATGATGTTCTTCACTCAGAAGTGTAACTTTTTTTTTTTTCCTAGTCGAATTAGTCTTTTTTTCATGGTTTCTGTTTTGGGTATTTTTGCCAAAGATCTGAACCCAAGGAAATAATTAGGAGTTACTGTTTCAAACATATTTCTGATACAGGTCGGCTTTGTTACAATTACATTCTTGTTAGTGTACAGGGAAAAATCAAGTATTTGAATGATACTGATATTTTCTTAAATGTTTGATAAGAATTTACTGGTGAAGCCACTTGGGCCTGGAATTTTTTTTAAGTAGAAGAATTTAATTATGAATTCAATTTCTTTAACAGATAAATGCCTATGAAATTTTTTTGTTTTATTTTGATAATGTTCATCTCTAAGGAATTATCTTGTTTCATTTAATTGTACAATATATTTGCACAAAACTGTTCATAATATCTTTTATTGCTTTTTAATTTTTTAAAAAAGATTTTATTTACTTATTCATGAGAGACAGAGAGAGAGGAAGAGACATAGGCAGAGGGAGTAGCAGGTTCCACGCAGGGAGTCCAATGTGGGACTCAGTCCCAGGACTCCAGGATCACGCCCTGAGCCAAAGGCATACGCTCAACTGCTGAGCCACCCAGGCATCGCACTTTCCAATTTTCTGTAAGATCTGTGATAATAATCCCGTTTTCATCCAGTGTTGGTAATTTATATATTCTCTCTTATTTTTCTTTATCATTCTAGCTAGGGGTTTACCAGTTTCATGGATATTTTCAGAGAACCAACTTAGGATTTTGTTGATTTCTCCATGATTTGTTCATTTTCTGTTTCAATGATATATTCTGTTATTTTCTTCCTTCTCCTTGTTTTAATTTTTTCCAGCTTCTTAATGTGGAAAGTTAGAGCATTGAACTTTAAATCTTTCTTTTTTTCCTAATCATAAATGTATAATTTTTAAAGATTTTATTTATTTATTCATGAGAGACAGAGGCAGAGACATAGGCAGAGGAGAAGGAGGCTCCCTGTGGGATCCAGAAGCTGGGTGTGGGACTCAATCCCAGGAACCTGGGATCCAGAGCTGAGCCAAAGGCAGTTGCTCAACCACTGAGCCACCCAGGTGCCCCATAAATGTATTGATTAAGTATTGTTTTAGCTGTGTCTCACAAACTTTAACATGTTTTCATTATGATGTAGTTGAAAATATTTTCTAACTTTCTTCTGATGTCTTTCTTGATCCATGTTTTTTTTAGAGTTGTGGTGCTTAATTTCTAAATATTTGGGATTCTTTTTTTTTTTTTAAAGGTTTTATTTATTTATTCATGAGAGACACAGAGAGAGGCAGAGACACAGGCAGAGGGAGAAGCAGGCTCCATACAGGGAGCCCGATGTGGGACTCGATCCCGGGTCTCCAGGATTAGGCCCTGGGCTGAAGGCAGGTGCTAAACCCCTGAGCCACCAGGGCTGCCCCATATTTGGGATTCTTTCTGATATATTGTTACTGATTTTTTTAAAGTAGCACTTTTAATGATCATTGTTTTTGTTCCCAACTGCATTGTAAGTTCATTTAGGACAGGGACTTTTTTAACCTCATTTTGCCATTGCTTCTGTATAGCAGTTCTCTTTCTCTTTAAAGATTTATTTATTTATTTTAGAGGGAGAGAGTGTGTGTGAGTGCCGGGAGAGGCAGAAAGAGAGAGAGAGAGAGAGAGAGAGAGAGAGAATCCTCAGGCAGACTCCCTGCTGAGTACAGAGCTGAACATGGCACTTGATCTCACGACTCTTGAGATCATGACCTGGACTGAAACCAAGAGTCACATACTTAACTGACCAAGCCACTCAGGTACCTCTGTCTAGCAGTTTTGAATGACTTTTATTTTATTTATTTATTTATTTTTTTAAAGATTTATTTATTCATTCATTCAGAGAGAGCGAAGAGAGAGGCAGAGACACAGGCGGAGAGAGAAGCAGGCTCCATGCAGGGAGCCCGATGTGGGACTCGATCCCGGGTCTCCAGGATCACACCCCAGGCTGCACGCGGCGCCAAACTGCTGCACCACTGGGGCTGCCCTTGAATGACTTTTAAATAAAATACCAGTCCTATCTTTGACTAGCACTCTAA
Source organism: Canis lupus familiaris (assembly GCF_011100685.1). Taxonomy (NCBI): domain Eukaryota; kingdom Metazoa; phylum Chordata; class Mammalia; order Carnivora; family Canidae; genus Canis; species Canis lupus. The sequence goes on from NC_049228.1 coordinate 4,800,829, forward strand.
TGAACAACTTTGTTCATTTCTGTCCAGTTCTGTGTGCCTCAAATACCTCAACGCAGCTGTGTTGTAGCCAGTGGCTGTTAGGCTTGGGAATCAGGAACTTTGACTTCTATACTGAATTCTGTAACTTAGCCTGGAGTCTCTTATAAAATGAGAAAAATCCTATCATTCTCTCAGTTTTACTAGATACCAGTAAAAGAACCTATCACAATGCCTGGCACATTGTGCACAGTCAATAAAGCCAGGTGTGTTGAGTAACTGTTAAATGCTGCTGCTTTTCAAACAGCACTTGAACATGAAAGATGAACAGGGGATTTCTTGCTCTAGTACCAGTATTATTTGTGGTTATACTCTGTCTTACACCCAACAGATACCACCCAGCCCACTTCCCTTGCCAGTCAGGCTTGCTTATAGTCTCTAATGTAGTCACACAGCTGCTGCCTGTCTAAGCCTAGATACTGACTGAGCACAGTCTGCATCCAGCTCCTAGAGTGCAGACTCTGCTGATTTTTAGGTCAGAGAACATACTCTGTATTACTTCATTTGAAAATATAAGTTTTTTTTTTATGGCCCTTAGTATGGTCTATAGTTGGTGAATATTCAGTACTTGAACACAGTATATATTCTGCACTTGTTGGGTCTATTGTATACATGCCAGTTAGGTAAAATTGATTGATAGTTTTTCACATCTTTCATATGTTTACTGAAATTTTGGGTCTGTTTCTCTCCATTCCTGGGAGAGGAATATTAACCTCCTCTAAGAGGAGTATAATCCTCTTAATTATGGATTCGTTGATTTTCCCTTTAGTTCAGCTAGTTTTAGTTTTATGTATTTTGAAGCTCTGTTATGAGATGCATATGTGTTTTTGATTCTGTCTTTGTGAACTGACTCTTCTAACATACAGAATTTCTTTCTTTGTCTCTGGTAATGTTTTTTGTTTGCATGAAATTCTTTTTCCTTTCTTTTTTCTAAACTATCAATATCTAATATGTATGTATTTGGGTTTCCCTTTTCTCTCCTGACAGTTGCTGTCTTTAATTAGACTGTTTAGTACATTTACATTCAATTAATTATTGATATGTTTGAGTTTAAATTTATCATCTTGCTGTTTGTTTTCTACTTGTACTACAAGGATGTAAATACTTTTTGTTTTCTTTTTTCTTCCTACATTGTTCTAATTAATGTTTTTTTTTTAAATTTTGCTTATTTATTCATGAGAGACACAGAGAGAGAGAGAGGCAGAGACACAGGCAGAGGGAGAAGCAGGCTCCACGCAGGGAGCCTGACGTGGGACTTGATCCAGGGTCTCCAGGGTCATTCCCTGGGCTGAAGGTGGTGCTAAACCACTGAGCCACCCAGGATGCCCCATATTAATGGGGTTTTAAAAGCATTTCATACCTTTCTTCTTTTGGCTTTGTTTTTAGTGGGTATAAAATTTAGTGGCTCTACATAAAACATTAAATTATCAGTCTCTCTTAAGTTAATGATGTCCCACTATAAGAACCTTCCAACAGGAAATTATATTTACTCCTTTCCATCCTTTGTGCTACTGTTGTCATACATTTTATTTCTACATAGGTTGTAATCCTCACATAAATTGTTATTATTGTTGGGACACCTGGGTGGCTCAGCGGTTGGGCATCTGCCTTTGGGTCAGGGTGTGATCCTGGGTCTGGGGATTAAGTCCCTCATCGAGCTCCTTGTGAGGATGATCACGTCCTTCACAGGTTTTCTGATCACCCTCCCCTCTACTCTTTCCTCCTCAGGATTACAATTCATGTATGTTAGATTGTTTCACTAATCATAGAAACTGTTTTCTATTTTTCTGTATTTTACAGTGCTTCAGTTTGTATCATTTTAATTGTTCTGTATTCAGAATTTTTTATTCTGTAATATCCAATCTGTTGTGAAGCCTATGCAGTGAATTTTTGTTTCAAATAATGTATTTTTTCAGTTATAGATTATCCATTTGGTTCCTTTTAGAGTTTGTTTTTCCACCGAGATTCTTTCTCTGTTTGCTCATTCTGTCTTCCTTTAAGTCCTAGACCTATTTTTAATAATTTATATTAGTTTCTTGTTGATGCTATATCAAATTAACACATTGTGGCTTGAAACATCACAAATTTATTGTCTCATAGTTCTGGAAGTCTGAAATGGGTGTCACTGAGCTAAAATCAAGGTGTCAACAGGGCCATGTTTCTTTCTGGAGGCTCTAGCAGATCATGTTTTCTTTCTTTTTCAAATTCTAGAGGCTGCTTGCATTCCTTGGTTCATGGCTACCTTTCATCTTTAATGGTGGCAATGACCAGTTTCTTCCATTATCACTCTGACACACTTAGGCTTCCCTCTTTCACATTTAAGAATCCTTATTATTGCATTTGAACTACCTGGACAATCCAGGATGCTCTCCCTATGTTAAGGTCAGCTGATTAGCATACTTAACTCCATCTGCACCCTTATTTCCCCTTTACCACGTTACCTAACATATTGATGGGTTCTAGGGATTAGGACATAGATTCTTTGAAGGGTTATCTGCCTCCTATATAACTGTTTTCAAATTGTTATCTTCTAATATCTAGTTCATTTTGGAATTTGTTTCTACACACTGCCCTCTCCCCACCTAGTTATGGGCTACATTTTATTGCATCTGTGCATATCTGATAGCTTTTGATTATATGATAAATATTATGGAGATCATATTATTGGCAGTTTAAAATTTCTTTTTGTAAATGTTTTTTGTTTTTGTGGGCAGTTTTTTTGTTTGGATCCGCTTGATCCTTTCAAAATTTGTTTTTAATCTTTATTTGAGGGAGTCCTTTACTTCCAAGTTATATGTTCAGAACTGTGCAGGGTTAGACAGCCCCGGTGGCGCAGCAGTTTAGCACTGCCTGCAGCCCGGGGTGTGATCCTGGAGACCTGGGATCGAGTCCCATGTCGGGCTCCCTGCATGGAGCCCGCTTCTCCCTCTGCCTGTGTCTCTGCCCCCCTCTCTCTCTCTGTCTCTCTGTCTCTATGAATAAATAAGTAAAGTCTTAAAAAAAAAAAAAAGAACTGTGCAGGGTCTGAGATTTTACCCTACTTAATAATTAATTAGCTTGTTACACTTTCATGGATACTATCAGGTGACATAGGTTTCCTGAAACAGAAAGGATATTATATTATCACATATGGTACATTCAGCAACATGAGCATCAGCATATTCGTCTCAGTTTTCCTTGCCCCTAAATTATATGAAGGTGGTGTGAATGGGCATACATGGATGCCTGCAAAGGCAATTGGTTATAGTAGAAGAATTTTGAGCTTAGAGGACTCAAATAGTATGCAATGTGCAGTAAGGATGCCTCCCCTTAACTCCTGGAGGGAGATCCTCTAACTTCCCAGCCTGTAAGTTAATGTGCCCTTTGTTTTGGTTGGAGACAGTCTGTATCTTACAAGACTATTTGCTTATACACATTGGTATCATGTTAATAGTTTAAAACTGTTTTAGTGATTGTTTGCCTTATTAATCAAATATCCCGGAAAACATAGTCTGGAACAAAACCTAGTCAATGCCTCTGTTCTCAAGAAGCAAAGAAAGTGGAGGGGTACATAGAATTGTCTCCCAATGGTGTGTTCTTTCTGGGGTAGTCTCAGTTGAATTCCCTAGATAGTCAGTGTAATTTTATCTGTGTGCTGTCTCTCAGTATTTTGTGACCCACAGAATCTCCATTTAGCTAATCACTGCCTGGTTTTTTAGAGTGTCATTCTGGGCATGTGCAACCCAGCATTTGGCTAAAGACTTAATGTGATCCTTATGTATATTTCTGGAGCTTCTTGAATTTGGTATTCCAGCCCCCAAATTTTGCTACGTCCCCAAACTTTATGCTCTTCTTTTTCTGCTCAGCAAAACTGCTGTTCTTTGCTTATGTGCTATAGTCTTGAAAATGCCTCCAGACAGAAAGACAGGGAGAAGGTCATGTAGTGTCCATTTTGTGTATTTTCTTTTTCTTAGGGACCATAGTCCTGGTTTGCCTTTTGCCCAAGATCTAAAACCATTTGTTTCAAATATTTTTTACAGTTTTATTTTACATTGTTTATGGAAGGCTGTTAACATGGCCAAAACTGGAACTTTCTGTATCACTTTAATTGAAATATTTGTGCATATGTGATGTTATGGTATCCAGACTGTTAAAGTCATGGATCTTATTTTTTCTACTGTTTTTTATTCTTCAGACTATTATATAAGTAGGTACTCAATAAATATGTCATGTTCCACAAAACATACAGTAGAAATATGAGACTGAAGTACAAAGTTTATACTGAAGCACAAAAATGCTGTCCCTTGATGATGTTGTGATAATGATGAGAATGAGGATGTTATATGACAGATTGGTTTATAGTTATGTACCTCTGTGTAAGCATATGCCTAAAGCTGGTAACATAAAACTTTTTATGAACTGTTGCTGAGTTTTTTGAAAGAAAAAGAAATCACTAGGGAAATTAGTAAAAATTAGACTGCTGTGTTTGGGCTTCTTTTTATTGAGGCTTAACATGGTGCCATTGTATTATATTTAATATTTCTCTCTATTTTAAATTATATTTAAATTATTATAATAATTTACAGGTCAAAAAGGAATTTTGCATACATCACTTTTAAGTTACTCTTGAATTTCTCAGCAACTCTCTCTGTTAGGTTCAATAGCTGTCCCCATTTTACTGATGAGGAAATGAAAGCTCATTGAAGTGTTCATACTTAAGGTTCCAAAGCTATGAAGTGGGAGACCAGGGACTCCAAAATTGGATCTCTAAATGAAGTTTAGTGGTCTTTCTGCATACCCTATATATGGGTCTCCAAGTTAGATTTATTTATTTTTTGAGTGTGTGCAGTTTATTGTCATTTGATGTACTTTGATTTCTAAATGGAATCATGAAACTGAAAATTTAAATTCTTAGTCTGATAAGATTGTATAAGCACTAGAGTTATATACTTTTTCTGTGTAATTGCTAAGTATTTGGAAGTGTGCTGCAAGGTTTTTGTTAATAGTGAACTCTTCAGTAAAGGCATAAAAAGTACTTTTTTGGTGTTATTTCAGTCTATTTATTTTAAATGTTCATTTTGATATTTAGGTTTAAACAGTGTAAAAACTTGTCAAGGATTGTGTATTGACACATTCTCATATTAGACTTGTTCTCTTGTAGATATTATTCTAACATTAGAATCTGTTTTAAATCATGTTAATGTATAAAACTGCTTTAATGATTATTTACTTTATTAATATATATAAGTAAGGACAGCACCATTGGAATCACTTTATTTACTTGTTTGGATAATGTGTTCTTAGTTGGATTGAGTTGGAAATGTTGACTATTTGGAATAAATATATTCTGGAGTTATATTGGTTACTCTATCTCAGAGCATTTTAGAAGAACTACTACTTTAGTGAGAAGGTTTTTTGGCACGACATGTTATTTTCCACCAGCCAGTGATGTTTGTACTTGATTTGAGAAGAGGCTAGCTCTATCAACACATAGGATAATGATTTACTTGCCTTATTCTTTTTCTTTGTAGCCTTGAGAAACTCCAGAAAACAGAGTCTCTTTGTTAGAGAGAAAATACACTCTTTTATGAAAAGCTCTGAATGCTTTTTTTTTTTAAATCAGAATACAGAAAGCCCTTTATCTTTTGATCCATTGGATTTACTTATCAACATAGGTATCAGCTTTACTTTTCACTCCTTCCCTCAGAATTGTAGGGCAAATCTTTGGGGCAGGCTGAGCAGCTGGTTTCTTTGGAAATTGTAACAGCAAGTGGATGTGACAAATGTTTATCTGTTTTGGAAAAGTGCTTTATAAATGTAGTCTTTTCTTCAGCTCATCCTTCATAACATAGTTTTGCTTGACTTCGAATCTAAGAGAACTTCTCTTTAGTTCTAATTGAACTAATAACTAGTTATACAACCTTGCATAAATCATTTCCCCTTTCTTGGCTTAAATTCCTTTGGCTAAACAAAAGCTATAGACTAACTATTCTAAGACTCCTTGCAGTTAAAACATTCTATTATTTTAAGTGTGTTTGTGTTTTGGTTCTTTATCTAGATTATCAACTCGTCAAAGACAAAGATTTTATCTTACCTTTGGGAGTTTTCACAATATGTATCATGACACATTGGATATAGTAATAGAAATTTGTTCACAATCTCAATTTCCAAACCTCAGCTTTTCAAGAATCCGTTTTCTCTATGCAGTGTCCTGCTCATTGTTCTCTTTTTTCCATCCCTCTGACTTTTCAAATCATTCAAATAAAAATGAAAAACTTTCCAGGGATCTACCATGGCCCCATATAATCTTGTTCAAATCCCCTCTTTTTATGTTTATAACCTCATCCTCTACCATTCTTCCCTCTTCCTCTCTCAACTATAGCCAGATTGGCCTCCTTTCTCTACCAGGAACACATCAGAAATGCTTTTTTAAGCCTATACGCTTTTTGTTTGCTCTGCTTCTAATGCTCTTCCCCAAGCTACCTGCATGACTAATTACTTTCTTCAACTTTTTGCGCATTCTCAGTGAGACCCACCTTGACCAAGTTAATGAAAATTCCATACTCTTCTCTGGCACTCATGGTTAAGTTATGTGCCCAGCCCTAAATCAAACACAAGTTCAATTGAATGGAATTATTTAGCAATATCTTAGCACATTATACATTTTAATTTAGAAGTAAAGGTCTGATTTCCTAGAAATTGGTAGAAGCATTTGTAGACTCAGTTATGTTCTGTTGGCATGGACTCCATTCCTGGGATTGGGAGTAATGTTAATTTCCTTGAGACCACATAGTTCCCAATGAAAATCCGAGTCTTTGGAAAAAGTATCTGAGAAAGACTCTGAGAAAGAACTATGTATGTTCTCACATATCCACATATATGTGATGGTTGATTATCATATAAATGTTTGTAGATTAACCATCACATATATGTGGATATGTGAGGACATTCATAATTTCTTCATATGTTCTTTCAGTTATAACATTTGATTTGATTTCAGATGCTATTTACCTGATAATGCTATATGGTGTGTGTGTACATGTACATACATATAGATACATATATATTAATAGTCTTTGAGTTGGGTATATAAAATAAATTTGATAGTACAAATTCCTTAGGATAACTGAATGGAATTATTAGCAATATCTTAGCACATTATACATTCTCATTTTCAGATAAAGGTCTGATTTCTTAGAAATTGGTGGAAGTATTTTGGAGATTTGATAATATTCTATTAGAATGAATTCACGTAGGGGTGCCTGGCTGACTTGCTAGATAGAGCATGTGGCCTTGATCTTGGGGTTGTGAGTTTAAGCCCCATGTTGGGTTTAGAGATTACTTAAAAATAAAATCTTAAAAAAAGAATGAATTCATATGCTTCTTGTCCATCTGTATATTTTCTTTGGTATAAGTTCTGTTCAGATCTATTGCTTATGGAGTTTTTATATAATGTGCACACACACACACAGAGGATACAACTTTGTTGGATTTGCAAGTTTCTTCTCCCAGTTGTGACTTTTCTTTTCATTCTCTTAATTTAATAGTTTCTTTTATAGAGAAGAGCTCTTAGTTTTGATCAAGCTCAATTTATCAGTTTCCATTTTTATTTAGTTCAATATATCTAGCTTGCCTTTTGATTTTTCTGACATACGGGTTATTTAGAAAAGTGTTCCTTTGGTTCCAGATATTTGAGGGATTTTCTAGTGATCTTTCCATTATATTTTGATAATATAATTCCAGAAAATAGAAGAGGTATAATTTGAATCCTTTAAAATATATTGAGACTTGCTTAATGACCCAGAATATAATCTCTCCTCTTAAATATCGTGAGTGCATTTCCTTTTCCAGTCCTCTCATAGTTTCCTCATGTGTGTCCACTGAAGACTTGGGCAGATTGGGGGAGTTTGGGGAGGGTGGCCCAATGCAGATGTCCAGAGCTCTATTTCTGTGCAGCTTTCCCTTCTGTAGTACTCTTTCTGTGCACTTCAGCTGTCTTGGCCTCTCAGCCTCCAAAATCCATCTCCTCATCTCAGGGAGACACTAGGTTCTGCCTGGGTTTTCTCTCCTTGTGTTACATGCTGGAAAGTCTCCAGACAGTAAGCTGGGAGTGATTATAAGGCTTACCTTATTTGTTTTCTCTCTGTCCAGGATCAGTATCCTGCCCTGACTGATGTCTAGAATTGTTTCATTTTTCTTCTAGATTTTCATTTGTTAAAGATGGGAAAGTAAATTCAGTCCTTGTTACTCTCTCTTGGCTAGAAGCAGATGTCCTGTTTATAGATTATAAAGGTGCTGCTTTAACATTCCATACCTATGATTAGAGGAAAAGACATGGTAACCTATATATGGGACAAATAACTTTTGGAAATATAGTTACCACAGTAGTTCTAGAGATCTGTCATCTTTCTGCCAAAAAAATGATTCTGCATTAACTCTTCCCATTTTGTTTCTTTTTTTTTAAAAGATTTTATTTATTTATTCATGAGAGACACACAGAGAGGCAGAGACATAGGCAGAGAGAGAAGCAGGCTCCATGCAGGAAGCCTGATGTGGGACTCCATCCCAGGACTCTGGGATCACGCCCTGAGCCAAAGGCAGACCTTCAACTGCTGAGCCACCCAGGAGGAGTCTCCATTTTGTGTGTTTCTTAACTTCACAATCCAAATTCTTCTGAGAGGGAGCTTGGTCCAGATTAGGTCATGTGTTTGGCTTATTCAGTTCTGGCCTGGGGTCAGCTTTACCAAGTATGGATGTGGCTACTGGGTCCTCACCCTGGGTATGGGCTGCAGCTGCTAAGAAGGAGGGAATTGTTGTGACTTGGGCTTCACTCCCTTGTAGGTTTAATATTGTTATTTTTGGTTATGAAAGGAAAATATTTATAAGTCCAAACGAGAAAAATAGCACTGTAAACTCAAAATTCAGCATTGTTTCAAAGTAATTTGTCGTGAAAGCTCTTCCAGTTGTAATTATATTAGATACTCCCGTTTTTCCTATTACATAACAGTGGGTACTCATGCTTGCTAATTCATCTTGGATCAGAGGAAAAGGAAATGTAATAAACAGGCATCAGAGAAATTTGTATAAAAGAAATTGAGGGGAAGTGTAGGTGGAGAAGATAAATTATAGGGAAGTAATCAGATCCTGCTGGAAGGGAATGAGCTGGATTAGGTGCCCTTCAAGTTAGTATCCATATATCATTTCTTTCCCTTCCAAATGCTGTTTCAGCAGAACACTGGGAATTTTGCCGTTAGAGCTAAGTAATGCTTCAAAGACTATGTAATTGGAAAACTCAGCTCTACCTAGACTAAAGGGAGATGTATAAGTGAAAGAAAGAAGCCAGACATTTTTTTTTTTTAAAGATTTTATTTATTTATTCATGATAGTCACAGAGAGAGAGAGAAGCAGAGACACAAGCAGAGGGAGAAGCAGGCTCCATGCACCGGGAGCCCGATGTGGGATTCGATCCCGGGTCTCCAGGATCACGCCCTGGGCCAAAGGCAGGCGCCAAACCGCTGCGCCACCCAGGGATCCCTTTTTTTTTTTTAAAGATTTATTTATTTGAGAAAGAGAGTGCAGGGGGTGGGAGGGACAGAAGGGGAGGGGAAGAGAAAAATCTCCAGCAGACCCCCTGCTGAGTGTGGAGCTTGCTGCAGGGCTCATTTCCACAGCTCTGGGATCATAATCTGAGCTGAAATCAGGAGTTGGATGCCCAACTGACTGAGCCACCCAGGTGCCCCTTCCCCTTTTAAAAGCTGAGTTCTAAATATTTATTTTGAAATTTACCAATTTTTACATAATTGGAACCTTAAAACTTTTCAAAGTTTAGTAAACTAGGTTCTCATTACCTCTGTGACTATCTTTGTTGTCTAGCTAAGGAAAGGCCTAAAATCTAATAAGGATCATGGCTGCATTATTATTGTAGTAAGGAAGTAGAATTTTCTATAAATACTTGGTAGGGGAGGCAAACACATTCAACAAGAGAATGCAAAGATCTTATTTTGAAGAGTCTGGAGTTTGGTCACGCCTTTCAGGTGGAATGTTGCTACATGGAGGTACACAAATTTTTGAGAAGAACTGCTTTCCATGTTTGTCAGTATGTTTTTTGGAGCTACTGATTGGTTGAGAAATCAGGTTTCTGGTGGCATACTTTAGATTACTTTTATGGGAAAAGAGAGGTAGGAGTGGAATCTCCCTTTTTGGAAAAAGTTTCCTAGGTTATTGTTATGCATCTGAAATGAAAATTTAAAGTAATTATCTTAAGGAATGGTGGTGTATAGATCCGGCTACTTGAACATGGGCAGTTGCCTGAGTCTGAATTTCACTACTCTGTGAGAGAAGTTGCAGTTAAATTGACAAGCTGCCTGATAGATGGTTGCAGGAGAGAGGCAGTGTCTCTTATGGGTCCCTACTGGAACAACTGGGATATGGTTGAGGGTGGGCAAGGGCTGAGAGTAGCTAATTATATCATGTAATGAAAAAGAGTAAGGGTAGTTTGGACTGATAATAGGCCTTTGAATGTGTAAATAGGCAGTCTTGGGTGGTTATCAAGAGAGGTGGCAATGGACTTTTGATGTCGTGCATGAATGCTAGTATTGAGAAATCCTATTTATGGAATAAGTCTCAAAGAGACATTTACAGGAATAGAAGCTTGGGTGTATGCTGCATATGGTCACAAAAAAGAGGAAGCTGTTTTCAGAATGAGTGGTACAACAAAAACATGGAAGACAGAAGAGAAAAGTATACAAATAAGTGGGGTGTTGAATAACCCTAATGAGTAACCTTTCCAGTATAATGGGCATGGAGTATGGGCATCTGTAGAGAAGGGTTACAGTAACAAATCTGTCATCAATCATCTCAGGGATGATTTTTATGACATATATAGAATTAATCACTTCAAGAATTGGGCAAACCATTTAATCTTCTTGAGTCTCAGAATGAATGGATTGGATTAGATAATATCTTTGGTTCCCTCTAACTCAAAATTTTCACTAAAAGTACTAATTTGTAACTGATGAATTCTAGAGAGAGGGTTCCTTTACAGTTATTCCAACCTATATTTTCCAGTAGTATTTTTATAAATTAATAAAAGTCTAAATCCTCATTGCACATTGAGTATAGAATAAGTCCTGAGAATAAGTATATTTCTTTTGTTAAACTTGTTGGTCATGGCCTCTTGAGGTTGTCAGGCTAATAATCATCTTTATAGGTTTCAGAAAAAGCACATTTGTATTTCTCCTAAAATCTGGATAATCAGTTTATATTGCTCTGTGGGCTATTTAACAGAAATTAGTGATTCCCCAATTTTTTATACAGTGGTAACACATCTATTTCTTATTAGTTGCTATCCATTTGTATTCTGAAGTTTCTTCTACTTTTAAAATTATTAGTGTAGTGTGTTATGGATAATTTTGAAAAAAGTAAAAAGATTATTTTTTTTCATACCACTAACATAAAAACATCTATTTTTGTGCATTCACTTTCAGATTTCAATATGAGCTTACTTAATATAGTTTTAATCATATATAATATAGTCTTAAAAATTTTCAATATTGGTTGCTGTCATGGATGTGAATTATAAGATTATGTATATTTTAAAAACTGCAATCCTCTCCCCAGCCATTGTAAATATTCATGAACTCACCCATAATTTAACATGCTTGAGATAATTCTTCTCTTATTGTTGTGGTGTGGTCAAATATAAATTTGATGTCTTTAATATTTGCAGGTTTTTTTTTTAAATATTTGCAGGTTTAAAAAAAATTAGAAATAGTTTTTATAAGTGTGGTTTGGTTCCTGTACCGTTATACTTCCAATTTTAATCAAATGTATGTTTTGTGGTTTACTATTTCTCCTTTGTTCAACATTTAAAAAACTTGTAAAAAGATAAATATTATGAAATGTGAAAAGATATGAGCTTTCTTTCAACTTATGCATTTTGACCAGTTCCTTCAGTGATAAATACAGTAATAAAATTTCTAATGAGAACTAGTTGAATGTAAAAATAATAAAAAATAAAATAAGTCTAGTATAATATTTTGAATGTATCCTTTAGTTAAGCAGATTTTTAAATGCAAGAGATTAGAATGTCATAAATAAGCCTGTGTATTATTTTAAGAGACCATATAGAAGAAGGGGTTGTATGTTAGTAAATACATTTACTGACCCATGTGTGAATTCATGAACAAGATTGTTAAAGCATTGAGTTCCAAAAGTTTTTCTCTTATCTTTATGTTAAACAATGGAAAGTTTTACCGTATGGTCAAATAGCATCTTCATCAGGTTCTCAACAGGGTACCTTAGTGAATTTTCAGCTGAGTGCTTGACAGGATTTTCTCTTCAGCTAGCTGGTTGGATGAGAGTCTAGACACTGAGAGGCTAGGCTTTCCTGGGGCCTCACAATATTGTTATTGTGCATGTGGAGTAGGAGCAGCTTCCTCTGATGTAGGGGCTCTGTGCCCAAACCACGAAGACAAAGACATTGCTTTTGTTCTCGAGAAGAGGGGCTAATCCGACTGCTGCACATGGTGAAAAACCTTTTATGAGAGAGGAAAAAAAAAACTTTCCTGGAAGGTGAAGGGTTAGCAGTTTAACCTCTGACCATAAAATAAAAAGCCAGTAAGGAGGAGAAAGTGTTGGGAGGGGGGCAAGGTAGAAGAAAAAGAGGAGAAATATTCATCAATGCCTGTATGCAGTGTTTGTACAAACAGGTTAAAGCAGATGTCTGTCAGAGATGGATGCTTGAGTTCTGGTAATACATGCCTATTTCCAAATATGTCTTTTGACTTAATATTCTTAAACATAGGTGTTTAACTTTATTTGAAGTTTTAATCATGCAGACCACCAATATAAATGCAGGAAACAAGAGAAGTGTAATATTTTTCTTTTACCTTTTCCTCCCTAAATTAAGAAGCCCCATTACAGATTTCTGCCAAATTCAGAATATTTATTTTCTTTCTATGTCAGAATAAGAGCCTGTTCATCTTTTGTTTTGTTTTGTTTTCCCCTAATTTCCTTACTTAATATGAGCATGTATCTTTATAGACATAGAGAAGTGTAGTGCACATCTCTGGTGCATAATAAGACTCCCTTCCATTTGAGCTATGGCATTTTGGTACCTATTGTGTTAATGTACAGGTCTTTGGGTGGTCAGTGTTATTATACAACTCCAGGGAGGAGCTAGTTGCAATTCTAGTGTAAAAAGAATCTGGAGACTTTTGTCTCCCAGTATTAACAATAATGGGAATTTAGTTATAAGCCAATTAGAATTGATAGAAGTTGAGTCATTAATTAAATCATTGAGTCATCTGCTCTCTTCGATCAACCAATATGGCTATTTGCTTTCCCTTCTCTTATCTGGTATCAATCTTTGATAATGGTTAAGGTCTTAGGTATTTGGGCTCATTGCTTGGCTATACTAATGTATGTAAATTATTCTTGAAAGTGATCGTGTAAATGTGGGTAAAGAGCTGCTTATATTCTGTTATGTGAGATATAATCTAAAGCTGAGTCTGCCATAGTGTCATCTTTGAACTAACTTAGTATTTCTTTTGTTACTTGGATTTTCTTTGGTAACAATAGACCTATCTTCCTATAGTTACCCAGTTTCACTTTTATCCTGACAGAAAAAGAGAAAAGAGATAGGGTGAGAGGTGAGGTGGCGGGGGGGACAGTGTGTGCTGGCTAGACAGGGATAATGAGGCAAGAGAGAGAGAAGGATAGGAAGTAGAAGTTGAGAGAAGGTTGAGGGAAAGAGGAAGGAGGTGAAACATAGAAAATGGACAGGTTAGGAATGTAGTAGTGCAGGGCTGTAAGTTTTCAACTAATACACAGCCCATAAATATAAGTATTTGATAGGAATTTTCCTGTAAGACAGAAGTATGGAAGAAGGTGGTGTTACAAGACAAGTAACCAGACTTGGGAATATCCTGGATAAGCAGAGGTAGATATATGTGAAAAGACAGAAATAGATAATAATAGTGAGTGATTTGGGCTAGTGCATAATTTTCATTCTCCATGGCCACGTTTCTGCATCCATATCTCAGTGTGTTCCTTCTTGCCATACAATGAGTACTAATGATACTTAATATTGATCCAGGACTTCCTCTGTATTAGGCACTTTTGTTAGCAGTGTATGTATGCGTGCATGCATAAAACCTCCACTCATTCTAACAGCATCCTACCAACACCTTGGATACTGTTATTGTCACTGCTTTAACAAGGAGACAGCTGAGGCACACTGTGCTAAGTATCTTGGGAAAGGTCATGCATAGCTAGTGAATGGCAGTGTGTGGCATGTCTATGTGCAGCCAAACTCCAGAGCTTAAACACCTAGCCTCTTAACTACTATGCTGTGCTTTCAAACTTCACAGAAGGTATAATTATATACTGCCTAAAGTTTTAATATTCAGACAGCAGTCCCCTAACTCTTTCATTGTTTTACTTCCCTAGCACTTCTTGTAGAATAACCTAAACAGGAATCAGTTGCTTACTTTCTCAGAGGAAAACCTGGTGTTAAAATACACAAATAAATATAAGGGTATTTTTTATCTGTATCTCATGGATTCCAAGTTCACTTTTTTCCTTCCAATTTGTCTTTTCTTCCTAATATAGCTTCTTATTTTTCTAAATATATAATTCTGTTCGTTTTCCCAGTGACATAATTCTTCTCTAATTCCTTTATTAATCTGTTTTAATCCTTTGGCTGTTTGTTTTGTTATTATTTCTTCCAAGTGGTAACATGAGTACTTTCAAGAAGTTACCAGGATAAAGCAGGATCTGTTGTTCTTCAGAATGCTGCAGTGGCTCCTATCTGTTGAGATTACAGTTGCCTTTATGTTGCATAATAGAGTTGTCATGATAATATCAACATTAGTGAGCTTTAAAAGTTACTTTTTAGAGTGGTAGACTCTATTCTGTCTTGAGACTGTGCTTTCTTTTGATAGTATGCTATAACATCCGGTATCTCAAAAATGTTAAAATTTCTATAATGTGTATATGTGCCAAGTATGATTAAACAACCTGTATCTGACTTGTTTAAAAAAAGAAGAGAGTGGTTCTTAAGTTTAAGGCAATTGGTTTGTTAATACTGCCCATTTTCATTTATTTCAGAATGTTACCTTAGATTCAGCAAAATTAGAAGGGATTCTGTTGCATGTAGTGAGTTTACTTAAATGAACTTAGCTAAACAAGAACCATCTTGATTCTAAAAGCCACCAGAACAGATGACAAAATTTCCAAGAAGTTGTTTATTTTAAACATGTGATCAACCTTCAAGAACTTTTGCCTTTTCTAATTTGTATCCAATATAATAAGATAGAAGTTAAAAAATAATGACCCCCTGACTCACATTTGCCTCATATAAATTTATGAAATGCTCAATTATTTTTCCCAACTTAATAAGTAATTTTTCTTCGTAAAAATTTTGGCTTTTCTTGAAAAATCAAGAGTATCTGTCAACCCCAGACATACATTCCAAATGGCTGGAGCCAAATAATATCTGCCTTCTTGAGAAGGTGCTTGGGATCTGTCTTTTACTATGTCCCTTCATTTCCTATTGTCTCCTGTAGGCTCATTCCACTCATCTATATTATCTATTTCCTATAGGCATTTAACTTTGAAATACTATTTTTCCCTTTTCTGTCTATAAAGAGGGAATATATTTGTATAATGAATACATGACTATATGTCGAATTTATCTCCGATTTTTAAGAAAATTTTATTAATTTTTTTTGGTTTTATGCTACATAGAAAGAAAGCTTGTTTGGTACAGATATTTGTATCTTTTTTTAGAGATTTTTATTTATTTATTTGATAGAGGGAATGAGAGAGAAGAAGCAGGGGAGCGGCAAGCAGAAGGAGAGGGAGAAGCAAACTCCCAGCTGAGCAGGGAGCCCGATGTGAGGCTCGATCCCAGGACCCTGGGATCATGACCTGAGCTGAAGGCAGACACCCAACTAACTGAGCCACCCAGGCACCCCTGGCACAGATATTTGATTCATTATATTACTTTCATTCAGAATTAATCAGATTTAAATTATAGACTGGTTCTTCTCAAAATGAGCAGATTAAAATAAGCAAATTCATGAAATTTACTCTGAAGAAACTAACTAGTATGATAGACAATTTTATGTACATTATATATGTTCATTGAATGGAGCAAATGAAAAATTCAATTAAAAACTGAACAAGCTACTTCTATGCAATACACATGAAGAATATAAAACATGATTTTTGCCTTCAGGAGCTTTATTTAAATGAGAAGACAAATAAAATAGGTAAGTAGTAGCATAAAGTGATATATTTCAGAATAACTGGTTCAAATGATATATGTGGCATGGAAGAGGAGCAATATTGTGTAGTTGCAGTGTTTTGGGAAGGCCTCATAGCTTGGGTCCATAGAATTTGGAAAGATGAGGAAAAAACATAAGATTTCAAGAAGGGGTTGGGTGTGTGTTAGGGGATGGGTAAATGCTTGAATTTGGAAATAAACTTTAAGTATATGAAAGATAGGAGGTTCAGAATGAGTAGAAAGTTTGTATTAGAGTCTGGTGGGAAATTCTCTTGGATAGATAGTATGTAATTTGGTATGAAATACTAGTCTTAATATGTGGAGTTATTTATTATGTTGAGATTGGGATATTTTACCTGGGGACAAAAATACTTATATAGTTTAAAGACTTGAATTTTGTTAGCATAAGCAATGGGGAGCCACTGAACATTTTTCTGTGAAGGGAGTCATATTCAAAACACTGTTTTTAAGAAGAGAAATTTAATGACCATGTGTTGAGAAGGGCAGAGTGGCCGGAAGACTGGTTAGGTTATAAGAATGGATATGGAAGAGGAGGATGGATGAGAGCCACATTTCAAAGCAAGAACTAACATGATTAGGAAGTTGATTAGACATAGAGGATGAAGAAGGTACATGAGGGTTGAATCAGAGATTTTGAAAAAGCTTCAGTGGGTTCTGTAAATAGAGTGAGTTGGATAGGATTCAGTGTTAGATACTAGTTTAAGGTGATGGTGTAGTGAAGTCATTGGAAAAATTGAGCATGATTACAGAATCTTATTTTATTGATGCTTTTGAGTAACTCTATAAAGCACCTATGTTTTATATATGGTATTATGCAATATATTCTAAGTCTAGTGTTTGAAACAATATTTGAAACTTGAAAAAGTCTGAAGGTTTTTAAAAGATTTGGGCAAAAGAATTTCTTTACAGAAAGATTGGGGCAGTGATTCTCAGCCCCTTGGGCACATTAGGATCACCTGAGGAGTTTTAAACACTTGCAGACATCTAGATGCTCTGGAATGTGGTCAAAGGGGTCATCTTTTTGAGGGGGGAGTTAATATTCCTTAGGTAATTGTAATGAGCAGAAAGGCTTGAAAACCACTCTACATAGAGGAAATAATTTGTGATGAATGGGAAATAGAGTTTCACTAAAGGTTTTGAAGTTTTGTTTTAAATGATATGTGGGGATGATCTACTTTTCCCCCAACTTTTCAACAAGAGAGAAAAGATTTAAATTGTCTTATGAGAGATTTAGTTGGATATTGGGAAGAACTTTCAACCATTAGCTTATTGTACCCTTTAGGAAGGGAACTAGGATATTTGGAGTAGTTCCTGTGTATGTGTGGAATATAAGTAAATATACCTGTTTTAGTGCAATGTAAAGGGGCCTGACATTTAGGGAGAGGAGATAAGGCCTCTTGAGACCACCCTAGCCTATGATCTACAATATATGGTATTTTTTTTTAAAGATTTTATTTATTCATGAGAGACACACTCACACAGGCAGAGGGAGAAGCAGGCTCCATGCAGGGAGCCCGGTGCGGGACTTCATCCTGGACTCCAGGACCATGCCCTGAGGTGCAGACAGATGCGCTCAACTGCTGAGCCACCCAGGCATCCTAATATGTGGTATTTTTCAGCTGTCAAAAATAACTGCATCTTCTGTACACATTTATCTGTAATCTCACATGACAAATGGTCCTTGTGAAATTGCTTACTCATGTAGTCTAAGAATCCAACCCAATAGGTGCCCAAACTAGATCATTGTTTTCTATTTAAAATACATAGGGAAGTCTTTTGAATTGTATGTTTTAAGAAGAATGGGTGAAAATTACTCTAGGACTTAATTATTTGCAAGCGTGTCCAGGCTACTAGTTTTCTGCCCCTTCTAGGAAATGTCCCTTGTTGCCAATATTAGTGTTTTGCTTGCCAATCATAGTATTGACCTCAGAGGTTAATGGTATATACCCATTATTAAGGAAATTCAAGGAAATTCTGGATACTATGAGGGAAGACTTTAGAAATAAGATAACATAATTCAGTTACAAACAGCCTCCTGTTTGTAGAAATGTCTATTCACATCTCTACTTTCATTTGTTCTCTTATATGTAGCAACATAGATCTAAGAGTTTATCTCTTGTAAATGAGAATTTAAATGCAACATCTGTGTTATGCCCATTTGTATTCATTATGCTTTCTTTTGAATAAGTGTTAATTTTTACTGTGGATGTTTGGAAGGTGTTACACAGAAGTCCTTAGATCTTTAGGCTTCTCTAGCTGGAGGGTACAAATGACATCACATTGATATTTAGAATTAAATGTTGACTGCTTGATAACCCTTACTAGAGTACCTTCTAGGTTTCTATCCCATTTTGAAGTATTCATTCTTTTTTAATATTTCTATAGGTCCCACAGAGGTATCTCACAGGTACTGAGGAATTGCTTGCCTACCTCATATGCTATGCTTCTTGCCTTTGCTCTTGATGTCTCATTATGGTGATTGCATCACTGATGAAATAATATCTCTAGACCTTCTTTAATGTGCCACCTAGGATGATGCACATGACACTGATTGGTGCTGACTGTCTATCCTGGGCTGCTTGTTTTATTATTGCTGCTTTTGGCTCCAGGACTGCCATTCATGACAATGTAGCCAGTCATAGCTCTTTGCACTTTAAATGTCACTTGGTGGGAACCCTGGGTGGTGCAGTGGTTTACCGCCTGCCTTTGGCCCAGGGTGCAATCCTGGGGACCTGGGATCGAGTCCCACGTCGGGCTCCCGGTGCGTGGAGCCTGCTTCTCCCTCTGCCTGTGTCTCTGCCCCCCTATCTCTCTCTCTCTCTGTGACTATCATGAATAAATAAAAATAAAAAAAATTTATAAAAAGATAAATGTCACTTGGTTATTCACAGGGTGGATTGCATTTCTGTAAAAGTGGGTAAGGAGATGGCTCCTCATCATCTATGTTAAAGAAATTCTGCAATACTATGGCTCATAGTTTTTATAAAACACTGTTCTTTCCTTCCCCAGAATACCCACGTGACACTAAGATCACTGGGTCAGGTTAGTTTCATAAAATATCTCCTATAATCTATTGGGAGACTTTCACTTCAACTCTTAGGCCCTATTGCCAGGAGGATAGATCATCTTGTAAGTTTTATTTTATCTGCTTTCTTCCCTTCTATTTTCAAATTGTTCATATAGGTCTGACTTGTAATCCTGATATTATGTAAGATCTAAGTTCTTTTACCAGGAGGTTCAGTTTTTATGTTACCTGTTATTACAGTAGCCTTATGACTAGCTTCAGTATTTTGTTGTCTTTCACTTTATACTCAACATAGCAGCCAAGTGATCCTGATAAAATACATCAGAGCATTTTACTTCTCTACTCGAATTCTCATGTGGTTCTCTTTCTTAGAATAAAAGCCAAGTTCCTTTTGATGACTTACAAGGCCCTTCATATTCTGCTGCTCCTTTTTTTTTTTTTAACCTCATCTTGCCTGCTTGATTTTATCTAACACTATGTTTCAGAGACTTTTTTTTCATATGAACAAATAATTTTTCTCAAGGCTTTAGTCTTTTTTGAGGCTATGTAGTGTTTCATAGAATAATTATGATATAACCATTTCCATACTAATGGGCATATAGGTTATTTCCAGGAATTCTTTAGTTGTAAACAGTGCTTTAGTAAATATTGCTGTATGTGTATATATTTATATATATATATATATGTGTGTGTGTGTGTGTGCGTGTGTGTTTATATGTCTTTATACATGAAACATCATTTCTTGCATTACACTTTTTTTTTGAGAATTATCCTTTCTTCCCAATACTTCAGTCTTTAGATGTTCCTTTAGCAAGGGTTTATTTTTGATAAATCTGTATTGTCTTTCTAAAACTATCTATTGCTCACAGTTCCTGTGTACACAGTTCTTAAAAGACAAATATACTTTTTCAGAAGTTTCAAATATATCATTCCACTGTTTTCTGGATTCCATTGCTGCTAATGAGAAGTCCGCTGTCAGTATAACTTTAGATAGGTAGATAGATTTGCAGTTATCTCTGTTTCTCTTGGATGCTTTTAAGATATCTATGTCA
The DNA here is from genome assembly GCF_011100685.1 of Canis lupus familiaris. Lineage (NCBI taxonomy): Eukaryota > Metazoa > Chordata > Mammalia > Carnivora > Canidae > Canis > Canis lupus. Next base: position 4,821,233 of record NC_049228.1, read on the forward strand.
TTTTGAATTCTGTAACTTCATTATAATGCCTCTAGATGTGTCTTTCTTTAAATCTTGCTTAGGTTTGTTGTAATTTCTAATTCTGAAGATTTATGTTTTTCACTGTTTTTGGAAAATTTAGTCATTATTCTGATACTATCTCCATGCTTCCCCCCCCTTTTTTTTTTACACTTCTGTCTCTTAGGTCTGATTGTTAGAACTCTAAATGAGCTTTCCTTTCTAGTTTTTATTTTTCTGAACCTCTTTTATATTTCTCAACTTGGAGGGGGGGTTCTCTCTGTGCCTCATTCTGTTTAATATCTTCTTTGATTACTATTTCTCTCTTCAGCTGTATATAATCTGTTTATTCCATCTATTGAGCTTTTACTTTAATACATTGTATATTTTTTTATTTCTAGTCATTTTCAAAATTTACCTTTTTTTAAAAAAGATCTCTCATTGTTTGCTCATGTTTTTTATCTTTATTCTTTAACCATTTTAAACATTCTTATTATAAATGCTATTTCAGATAATTTTAATATCTTAAGCCTTTGAGTGAGAGGTGCTCTAATTCTCTTGTTTCTGATGGTTTATAGATTCTCTGTAGTACCAAATTGCAAACTCCTCTTTGGCAAGACCTGGTTCACTGTTTCTCCTTCCGTAGAGCAGATCTACTTGCCTGAGGATCTCTTGGTATCACAGAATTCATTTTTTAGGCTCTGAAGATACAAAGACAATTATGATAAGGAGTTCTTGCATTTATAGTAAGTTCCATAGTGAATTTATTTGTTTGAGTCTTAAATTATATTTCTTCTCTATTTAGTTTGATCCTAACTTGAAAGTATTTTGAAAAAACTAGATGGCATGGTTTAATGTGGTTCTTTGATATTTTGTCTTGTAATTTTATTTTTCATTTTAAAATTAGTTTTTAAAATGTTTTAGTAGTTCTTAATATAGCTCACACAGATTTTCATTTTTAGTAAACTTTGAGTCATTTTTATAGCTAGTATATTCTATTTATCATCTTTGGCTTTTTTCTAAAAGATTGAAAATGTGTCTGTTATATCTCAGAGTGCCAGGGATCTATTATACTTAAGACTATATGTCAAACAAGAAAACCTTTGACTTGGTTTGCACTTCTGTTTATAATTATTTTTTTGCTACAATATGCAAATTATTTAAAATGTTATAAATACAGTGAAACTGCTTTGAAGATCAATTAACTACATTTCTGAGGTTTCATGTTAGTGCTATATTTCCTGAAAATCTACTTTAGTTCAAAGAGTTAAATTTGAGTACTGTGAATATAAACACATCTTTTTATTGAATAATATACTGTAGAAAGAATATATAAAAAATTAAAGTCTCAAATGCTAGTCTGAGAGCTAACAAAATATGGTTTCTTGCCTGCTCGCCTCTTTAAGGGAATCAGAATGAAAGCCATTGCTTTGGTATATGATGAATATCTCAGTTGTCTGGTAGGTATTTGAGATTTTGTATGAAAGATTATCATTCTATAAGCACCTTATTAACTCCTCCACCCACCGCGTGTTCTTATAAAAACTTTTGTGTTGGCTTTAAATGATCGGTATCTGAAAAACGTCAAAACATTGATTCTCAGTTGTAAGTTCCTTGTCATAGATTAATCAAGATTGAACATCTGTGGTACGGCATTTCTTTCCTTTTTTGTTGTTGATTTTTTTTTTTTTTATAACTCTCATGAAGGGCCCTTGGGACAGATGGCCCCTCACTGTTGATGGTTCGATTACCGTGATCACCCACAGCTTCAGAGGAGTGCGAAGAAAAGAAATTGCTTTCTTTGTCAAGGTGTTTTCAATTCAATTCTCACCCATTAGCCCCTGTTTGGTTAAGTTTGGAATTACTCTATCAGGTGATTGATGAGGGTTTTCATTTTATTATAATAGGTCTTATTTAAAAGGAATGGAAGTAGCAAAATGATATCTAACCTACTATGAATTATATTTATGATGTCCTTTGAAGCTCCATTTTCAGTACCTTAGCTAGAATTTGCTTATGTATGAGTAATTAGAGCTTCATTGTTTTCAGTTGTTATGCTAATTTTAGGTCATTCTGGGAAGAAACATTTGGAAAGGCTAGAATTATCAATTAAATTGCTTCTACGGTTTTAGTTTCAAAAGCACCAAAATAATAGGACAGTAGGAATTGTTTGATTATCCAAATAATTCTTCAGAATGAAGATAACGCAGTAGGATCATTAGATTAGATGTTTCTTTTTTTTTTTTCTACTACTGCTTATGCATTTTACTGTCAAATTTCCAAAATTGGATACTTTTAATTTAAATATGTACATTATGTAAGGCCACAAATGGAAATGTGATCTGTACTGTTTTTGTAACTGGTCGTAAAATAAAACATCTTCAAATAATAATTTCATTTCCTTAGGGTTTTTGTATATGTAAATGGAACTCAAATGATTAAGTGAAGAATGATTTTAGTTCTAGAATAAGAGGGTATTGATTTGGATCTGTTAGTGATTAATGTCCTTTTCTAAGGTTCTTCACAAATTTCCATTATGGTTCAGAGGAAATCAGTAGGATTTAGTCCATTACTTTACAAAAAACTTAAATTTTTTAAATTTAAATTTAAATTTAAAATTTAGCTTCCTGATAATATCTTCCTGTAGATAGTAAGGAGATTTTCTAAACTTAGAGTATGCCTTAAATTGGTATCCACTCAATGAACAATAAAGATCAAAAAAGTAGGAAAAATTTGACTTATTCATAGTTGTGCTTTTATATGCAGCAGCATATTTTAGAAAGGATGTCATATTAAGAACAAGGATATCTGGATTCTAGTCTTGGCTTCAGACATGGGATACAATAAAACTTCCTGATTATGGAGTGGTAAAAAAGAATCTTTAAGGTCCTCTCCCATTCAGAAAACTCTGTGATTCTATTCATACACAATGAACCTTTCTTTGAAAAGTCCAAAAGGGGGAAAAGCAAAACAGAGGCCTTAAATTAGTTTTTACATTCATAGACACTGGCATTCATCCTTTCTATTATTCAAATTGGAACTAATTGCCTAAATTCTATGAAAGAAAGCATTGTTTAAGAAAGCACAACAAAAAGTATTTTCTCAGAGATATCTTAGAGAGTAAGGAGGTACAAAAAGGCATATATCTTATTTAGATATGAACTACCAATGTTTATGTATATGGCATGGGACATATATAGGGATAGTGGGGAGAAAGGATAGAGGGATATTCCTTTATCCCTATAAGGGATAAAGGGAATAATAGTGTATTTTCATTTATATATGGTTATAGTTCCCCATCATTGTTCCTTAAATCATATAGTTCCAACATCATAAAACACTTAAGTTTGAAATAAAATGATTTCCATTGTTCTACAAAAGTGGAATTATAGTATTAATAATAATTACCAGCACAGAAATGATTTTTTTTAAACAAAATGGTTTTTAAAAATTTAGTAACACTTTGTCAAAAGTTATTTCCTGCTATAGCTGTCATGGTTGATGTTTCTTCCTGGCCCTCTGTAGATATACCTGTTGCCAAACATGGCCCTCCCATGTAATAAAGGGAGTTCTGAATTATTTATTGCTGTATTTTAAAGAATATTTCTAGCCAACAAATATTAAATTCTTTAACACATGATACATAATGCTAATTGTTGTGAGAAATACATGATCTGTGCTATTAGTTTTCAAGGTGTAGTCCTTAGAGTAATAGCATCAGTATCACTTGGGAACTTGTTAGAAATGCATTTTTTTCAGACACACCTTTGACCTATTGACTAAGAAGCCTGGAAGTGGGACCCAGGGATCTTTGTCTTAACAAGCTCTCCTATGCATGTTAAAGTTCTGAGAACTACTAAAGTAGAAGTTGCTAAAATTCTGTATTATTATCTATATGTTAACCTTAAAGCAATTTGTTAAAACTATCTTACAATGTGTGTTTTAGTAAGATAAAATGTAGTCTGATTTTGACATTTTTCATAATTTTGTTTTGACTTTCACGATTGCTAGTAGTCTTAAAGTTTGTAATGTTATGTAATCAATGATTACTGTTGTTTTGTTTTGTTTTGTTTTGGGTGGATCAGGAGATTTGATTGCAAAGAAAGTGAATCTTTCCACTATCTGTATTTTGCTAGAGTGCATGACAAGGAAAAATGGCAGGTTTTTGGTTTTTTGGATCTCTGGCTTCACCAAGGTCATGTGTGGCCTTAAATGAGGAATGAGTTGCTTTTTAAAATACTTTTATTGTGGTCAGACTAGATAGAAAATTATAGTAATTAATAAGTTTGCAAACTATTTTGGTAAAGGTAGTGAAAATTAAAACTTTAGGGTGTGGCATTAGCAGAAGATGGCAGAATCAGGGACCCCAGCCTCCATCTCCCAACAAAGATTAACAATTAGACAGCTGTCCACCAACAAAAACAGTTGTGGGAGAGCCATGGAGTCCACTTAAGAAACTTTAACAACACATTGTAACAAAAAACTTGAGAATAACTACACTGAGGAAAGAACAGATTTATTATGCCTGCATCATTTCATTCCCAAGCTGACAATGCTCAGTGCTAAGAGGGAACTTTCCATCTAGAAAGAGTTTCTTTTGTAGACAAGGGATAGTGGGATGAATTAAGTCACTTTTGGGGCACCACATTAAAATCCTGCTTCAATTTCACCCCACTCAGAGACTAGCAAGGTAAGATGGATAGAGATGGCTGGGAACAGAGAAGAAAAATATGCTATCAATATCAGTTATACAGTGAGAGCAACTGTGGTTCCCACTTTACCTGCTCTGTGAATCTTATTGGTTTTTACCTCACAGATATTTGGGTTCACTGACACCAGTTGCTTGAGTTCCTCTCTGCCCCCCACCCTACCCTTCTCCTGTTGTGAGCCTAGGAATCACATTGGCAGCAGCCCAGACTTCTACAGCTATATGATGCAGGACACCATCCTACGTGCTCCCGTGGCTGACCCTCACAACTGTGCAAGCACTCAGAGTTAGCTCTTCCAGCTGTGTACTTGCATGGCATCAGTCTGACACCTATTACCAGCCTTCACTGCTATGTGCATGCCTGGGGGAAGATTCTGTGGCCATGGGAGAGCATGTTGACAGCCAGGTCCTCCAAAGATGCTTGTGGGCTTAGATTATGTCACTCGCCTGCACTGTTATGCTCAACTGGAGCTAGCCCTTCCAGCTGTGCATCAGAATGCCCTGGCTAGATCCCCATCACTAGCCTCCACTGCCATGCACTCATGGTGAGACACATGAGCAGCCACCAATAGTGTAAGGTAGTACCTTACCTACTGAGAGCACATCACTGGCACTGGCTACTACTGCTGCTTGTTCTGGTCCCTATTCACTGGACCTGGAGGCATAGTTGAGGACCTTCACAGCCTCAGTGGAAGCCCTGCAGCATGTATGAAAGACCATGTAGTTGGAGATACTGTGAACTCCAATGTCCTCAGCTGAATGAGCCATCACATACCCCCAGATCTGATGCTATTACATATCTCGAAATTTAGTGTCTTACACCACTAGATCTGGAGTCACATCACACTCCAGCACACCGCAACCTGCAGATGAAAATCTTCCCTTAAAGAAGTCAGTCTAGGGATCCCTGGGTGGCGCAGCGGTTTGGCGCCTGCCTTTGGCCCAGGGCGCGATCCTGGAGACCCGGGATCGAATCCCACGTCGGGCTCCCGGTGCATGGAGCCTGCTTCTCCCTCTGCCTATGTCTCTACCTCTCTCTCTCTCTCTCTCTCTCTCACTGTGTGCCTATCATGAATAAATAAAATAAAATTAAAAAAAGAAGTGAAAGCTTTAAAAAAAAAAAAAAAAAAAAGAAGTCTATAAATTCTGGAAAAAATGACTGCTCCTTCTAGGGGTAGACACCTAGACATGGTTACAGAGATCATGAAGAATTAGAGAAATATGACTCCATCAAAGGAGTATAGTGAATCTCCAGTATGTAGCCCTAAAGAAATGGAAATCCAGAATTTCCTAATAAATAATTCAAATAATTGTTCTGATGATGCTTGAGCACTATAAGAGAATACAAATAAGCAATTTAAATATACCAAGAAAACAACATAAGAACAAATGTGAAGTGCAACAAATACAGAAAACCTAAAAAAGAACTAAACAAATTTTGGAGCTAAAGAATGCAGTGATCTGAGGAATTCAATGGAGAGCTTCAACTGCAGACTAGACCAAGCAGGTGAAAGAATCTTTGAGCTTGAAGACAGATAATATGAAATTAGCCACTCAGCAGAGCAAAAAGAAAATAAAAAAGAATAAAAAGGAATGATGAAAGCCTCCTAGTCTTATAAGAAACAGTTAAGACAGTCTTTCTATATTTGGAGTCCCAGAAGTAGAAGAGAGGGAGAAAGGGGTAGAAAATGTATTTCAAGAAATACCAGCTAAGAACTTTTCAAACCTGAAGATAGATTTGGACATCCAGCTTTTGAAGTTAATAAGTAACCCCCAAATTTCAATCAAAATGGTCTTCTCCAAGACATATTATAATATAGCTGTCCATAAGTAAAGATAAGAGTTTTAAAGTAGCAAGAGAAAAATATTTCTCTTATGAAGGCTATCAGCAGATTTCTCAACAGAGGCCTTGCAGGCCAGGAGAGACTGGAATATTATATTCAGAATACTGACAGAGGGGGATCCCTGGGTGGCCCAGCAGTTAAGTGTCTGCCTTTGGCCTAGGGCGCGATCCTGGAGTCCCGGGATCGAGTCCCACGTCGGGCTCCCGGCATGGAGCCTGTTTCTCCCTCTTCCTGTGTCTCTGCCTCTCTCTCTCTGTCTACCATAAATAAATAAATAAGTAAAATCTTAAAAAAAAAAAGAATACTGACAGAAAGACTGCCAACCAAGAATACTATATCCAGCAAAGTCGTCCTTCAAAAATAAAGGTTGAAATAAAGACTTTCCCAAACAAATAAAAGCTGAGGTAGTTCACCATTACACTTGCCTTTCAAGAAATTTGAAAGGACTTATTCAAGCTGAAATGAAAGAACAGGGACTATGAAAACATGTGAAAGGAAACAACACACTGGTGAAGTCAGGTGTGTTGCCAACTTCAGAATGCTCTATTTGTATCAGGCAAAATAGACTAAGTCAAAAGCTGCAACAAGAGAGGAAAAAGGTCATTCTATGATGATAAAAGGGTCAGTTTGTGAAGATTATATAATTGTACATATATATGCATCCTATATGTAGAGATATCAAGGAAATATTAACAGATCTGAAGGGAGTAATAGATATCAATGGATAAGAGGACTTTAATACCCTGTTTTCAACAATAGATAAATTACCCAGGCAGAAGATCAATAAAGAAACACTGAACTTAACCATACTTTAGGTCAAATGGTCTTAGCAGACATATATAGAATGTTCCATCCAACAGCAGCAGAAAACATTCTTTTTAAGAACACAGGGAAAGTCTCTAGCATAGACTATATATTATTTCACAAAATAAATGTCAATAAATTTAATAGGATTGAATTATACCAGGTGTTTCTTGTAACCACAGTGGTATCAAACTAGAAATCAATAATAAGAGGAAAACTGTAAAATTTAAAAATATGTAGAAATTATTAACATACTGCTGAACAACTTATGGGTCAAAGATTAAATAAACAATATACTGAAACAAAAAATGGAAACAGCATACCACAAGTCATGGGATACAGTAAGAGCAGTGCAAAGAGGAAGTTTATAGTGATAAATGCCTGCATTAGGGAAATGGAAATAATCCAAACAACTTAGCTTTATACTTCAAGAACTAGAAAAAGAACAAATGAAGCCCCAAATTAGCAGAAGGAAAGAGATAAAGATTAGAGGAGAAATAAATGAAATGGAGAAGAGAAAAATAGTAGAAAAGATCAGCAAAACTAAGAGTCATTTTTTTGAAAAGATAAATAAAATTCACATTTAGTTGGATTTACCATGAGAAAAAAGAAAGGACTTCAATAAGTAAAATTATAAATGAAAAACATGTTACAGTTGATACATAGAAATACAAAGGATCATAAAAGACTATCATGAACAACCATATATCATTAATTAGACAACCTAGAAGAAATAAATGCATTCAGTCTTTCAAACATACGACCTACCATGTGTGAATCAGGAAGAAGTAGAAAATCTGAACAGGCCAATAATACGTAAGGAGATTTAATGTCATAAAAAGCCTCCCAACAAAAAAAACCCTTAAGACCAAATGGCTTTGTGGGTGAATTTACTAAACCTGTAAGAAGAATTAATGCCAATTCTTCTTATTCTCTTCTAAAACATTGAAAAGTAGGGAACATAACCAAACTTATTTTATAAGGCCAGTATTGCCCTGATACCAAAAGCAGAAAAGGATACTAAAAGAAAACTTTAGGCCAGTATTCTTGACGATTATAGGAGCAAAATTTTTCAACGGAATGCTAGCAAATCAAATTCAGTGGCAGATAAAAGGATCATCTATGAAGGAACTCCCTTCTGCTTGCTAGATGGGATGGTGCCTGATTCGTGAATCAATAAGGCCAGTTAGATCTTGAAATAAAAAAAAAATGATAAAAATCCATGAGCAAGTGAGATTTATTCTGGGATTCAAAGATGGTTCAACATGTGAAAATCCATAAATGTGCTATATCATATTAATAAAATGAAAGATAAAAATCATATCATCTCAATAGTTAAGAAAAAACATTTGATAAAAGTTGGTATCTTTCATGATTAAAACTCTCAACAAGTTAGATATAGAAAGAACATACCTCAGTACACATGTGACAGTCCTATAGCTAACATATTCAATGGTGAAAGGTGAAGGCTTTCCCTCTGAGATCAGGAACAAGATAAGGAAGCCCACTCTCACCACTCTTATTTAACATAGTACTGGAAGTCCTAGCCAGAGCAGTTAGGTAAGAAAAATAAATAAAACGCATCCAGATGGGAAAGAAAGAAACAAAATTGTTTGCCGATGACATGATATAGAAAATCCTAAAATCTCTGCCAAAATTTTTTTAGAATAAACAAATTCGATAACATTTCAAGATGCAAAATCAACATACAAAAAGTAATTGCATTCTTTTTTTTAAAAAGATTTTTAAATTTATTCATTAGAGACACAGAGACACAGGCAGAGAGAGAAGCAATTTAGTTGCATTCTTATACACAAACAATGAAATGTCTGAAAAAGAAATAGCACAATCCCATTTATAATAGCATCAAAAACAATAAAATACATCAAAAACAATAAAATACTTAGGAATGAATTTAATCAAGCAGTGAACGATGTATACCTTGAAAACTATGAGACAGTGGGTTGCCTGGATCACTCAATTAAGTGCCCTACTCTTTATTTCAGCTCAGGTCATGATTTCAGGGTCCTTAGAGTGAGCCCTGCTTTGGGCTCCAAGCTCACTGGGGAGTCTACTTGGGATTCTCTGTCTCCTTTCCCTCTGGCCCTCCCCCTGTTCATGCACTCTCTCTCGTTCTCTCTAAAATAAATAAATCTTTAAAAACAACTATGAAACATTGATGAAAGAAATTGAAGAAGACAAATAAATGGAAAGATATCCTATGACCATGGATTGGAATAATTAATATTGTTATCATTTTGTTCATATTACCCAAAGCCATCTATAGATTCAATATAATATTCGTCAAAATTCAATGGATTTTTTTTCACAGAAATACAAGAACAATCCTGAAATTTATATGGACTCACAAAAGATCCCCAAAAGCCAAAAAAAACATTGTGAAAGAATAAAACTGGAGGAATCACACTTCCAAATTTCAAATTGTGTTACAAACTACAGTAATCAAAACAATGTGGTACTTGCATAAAAACAGACATGTGGACCAATGGAACAGAATCCAGAGCCCAGAAGTAAACTCACACATATATTATCAATAAATATTTCACAAGGGAACCAAGAATACTCAGTGTGGAAAAGGACAGTCTCTTTAATAAATGATTTTGGGAAAACTGGATTATCTGCATACAGATGAACAAAACTGGATTCCTGTCTTATACCAATCACAAAACTTGAAATGGATTAAGGACTTAAACCTGAGATCTGAACCCATAAAACTCTTATAAGAAAATATAGATGATAAGCTCCTTGACATCAGTCTTATCAATGACATTTTGCATATGACACACAGTGCACAAGCAACAAAAGCAGAAATCAGTAAGTGGGATTACATCAAACTAAAAAAATTTCTGCACAGCAAGAGAAACAATCAAAATGAAAAGGCAGCCTACAGAATGGGAGAAAAAAGTTGTAAACCATATATATGTTTTTAGTTTCCACATATGAATGAGTGCAGTATTTGGCTTATATATCTTATGTATCTGGTAGGGGTTAATATCCAAAACATATATGGATCCATAGAACTCATGCACTAACAAAAAACAAAACAAAACAAATAATTCATTAAAAAATAGAAGGGGGCACCTGGGTAGCTCAGTTGGTTAAGTGTCTGCCTTTGGCTAAGGTCATGATGTTCGGTCCTGGGATTGAGCCCTACATTAGGCTCCTTGCTCAGCAGGGAGTCTGCTGTTCCCCCTCTGTAGCCCCTCCTCCTTACTCTGCTCATCCTCTCACTGCCTCTCTGTCGAATGAATAAATAAAGTCTTAAAAAAATAAAAAAAAATAGGCAGAGGAGTAATTCATTAACTATCATGGAAATGCAAACCAAACCCATAATGGGATATTATCTTACATGTGTTAAAAAAAAGAACAAGTGCTGACAGGGATGCGGAGAATAGGGAACTCTGGTTCACTGTTGGTGGGGATGAAAAATTAATATAGCCATTGTGGGAAACAGCATGGAAGTTTCTCAAAAAATTAAAAATATGATCCAGCAATCCCACTTCTGGGAATATATCTGAAGAAGATGAAATCATTATCTTGAAGAGAGATCTGCACTGCCATGCTCATTGCAGCATTAATCACAATAGTCAGTGGATGAATGCTTAAAGAAAATGTGGGGTATATGTGTGTATAATGAAATATTTTGTGTGTGTGTGTGTGTGTGTGTGTGTATTTATATGATCTCACTCAAATGTGGAATCTAAAAACATGGAACTCAAAGAAGGAGAATAGAATGGTGGTTGCCAGGACCTGAGGGAGAGATGTTGGTCAGAGGGTATAAACTTTTAATTATAAAATGAATAAGTTCTGGGGATCTCGTGTACAGTATAGTGATTATAGTTAACAATACTGTATGTCTCCTTGAAAGCTGCTATGAGAGTAGAGTCTTAATGTTCTCACCAAAACCACAACAAACACAATAAATTAATAATTATGCAAGGATGTGTGTCTTGTTAACTAATCTTATTATAAAAATTTCACATATAGTTTATTGAATGAAGTTGCACACCTTAAACTTAATGTTATATGCCAATTATCAATAAAGCTGGGAAAGTAGTTTTAACTCTAGTTGCCTAATTCCATGCTTTTCAATCCTTTTCATGTAATAGCATATGTAGAAAATGATATTTATATGGTAAACTTGGGAGGGAGGGAGTGGGTAATAGGGAGGAGAAGAGGGAAATTGATTTCACCTTTTTCAATACCTGTCTCTGATCAGAGACAGAAAGCATTAGTATTCATTACTGTAAGACCAGAACTTCAGCCACCTAATTTCATAATTACCAATGCTCCATGTATTTATTTTACCTTATTTTTCAGTCCTACAGTCTTCAGACATATGCAGTAGATCTTCTTTTGAAAATATACTGTTTTAAAGTGCATCAGCATGATTTGGTATAACATTTAGTTGTAATAGACTTTACAGGAAAACAAAACACCTCACTTCCCTTTTTATTAGCTTTAAATCAGCAATTCCTATCTATAACAACTCTTCTGTTTAAATTTTCTATCATACCTGACTTAAAACCTCAACCCAGACTGAATCTACCAATTATCTCTTTTACCTAAACTGTTGGGACATGATGGGGAAATACCACATTGTTGCCATTAAACACTAGGTTAGATACCTACCAAATTGAGTAGTCAGCAGTGCCTGAAACAGTTATCACATTTCCTCCTTCAGCCGCCAGCAACTTCTCTCTTCTTTGCAGAAAATAATTAGCAATTTTTAACAAAACTTTTGTCTTTGCACCACCAATTCTAAAATCTCTTTGGATTCAGATCTCTCTCTCTCTCTCTTTTTTTTTTCTATAACAATGGAAAACATTCTCCAGCTTCCTTCCAGGGCTCATCTCATTATCTTGATCAGGATCCCATCCTCCTGCCTTTTGAGAGATATCATCTCATTTCTCTTTGGCTCTCTGCTGGCTCAATTCCTCTTATTTAAATGTGTTCAAGTCTGCACCATATTAAAAGAAAAATCCATCCAGCCTCATCTCTCTCTCCTCCTCCCTTTACTTTCTTCTTCCCTCTACAGTCTGTTAAGTAAGTTGTCTCCATACACTATGCCTCATTTATTCTCACTGCATGATCCTAGGTCTGCCTTCTGCTTCCCATCCTTCCACTGAAGCTCACTTTATTGTGGCTTTATGCTTTATGGATAGTTGCCATTTTCTCGTAGTCACCTTGCTTAGTATTTGGCCACATTTGAGAATTTTTTAGGTATACCGTTGTCCTTTGGCTTTCATAACAACACACACTTTAGCTGTATTCTTTATACATTTCTAGTTGTTTTTTTCTCATTTGGTTTATGTCCTCATCTGCATTAATGGCTTTCCATGATACCCAGGATCCATTTTAAACTCTAGTCTGTCCCCTACCTCTCTAGCTTCATCCCTTGACATTCTCTCTTTTATAGTCTACATTTGGGATATAATACTTTTTTTTTTTTCCAGTTTCTAGATTCATCCTCTTTTCTATTAACTTACAAGATGTTATGCATATCGTCTCTCCAGTCTGGAATGTTCTCCCTTGCCCACTTTAGAACCCAGATCCTAACATGTTGGTTTACATGTACTTTCTTTCCTAAGTAGTTTAGTGACTCTGAATTAGATTAGATTTCCATATGTTGTCCTGTAGTATCCTGTCCACTAGTGTAATAGTCATTAAATTTTATTGCATTATATATTTTAGATGCTTTCTTTTCTCTAAGTTGTAGAGGCCCTATTTTGTTTAGTTCACCTTTATATCTCCAAAGGTGAAAGAATAAAATTACACATTTTCCTTAATGAGTCTTGGTCATTTATATTCAAGAGACATCACCATTCCTTCATTTGGAACATTTTTTGAAATGCTTACACCAGTGAATTTTTAAGTTGAGTCCAAGTATTTCTATAGGATACCTTGTTTAAAACAATAGTTTTTTTAAATTGGAGTTCAATTTGCCAACATATAGCATAACACCCAGTGCTCATCCCGCCAAGTGCCCCTCTCAGTGCCCATCACCCAGTCACCCCAACCCCCTGCCCACCTCCCTTTCCATTACCCCTTGTTCATTTACCAGAGTTAGGTGTCTCTCATGTTTTGTCACCCTCACTGATATTTTCACACATTTTCTCTCCTTTCCCTTTATTCCCTTTCATTAATTTTTATATTCCCCAAATGAATGAGATTCCCCAAATATAATGTTTGTCCTTCTCCGATTGACTTATTTCACTCAGCATAATACCTTCCAGGTCCATCCACATCAAAGCAAATGGTGGGTATTTGTCATTTCTGATGGCTGAGTAATATTCCATTGTATACATAGACCACAGCTTCTTTATCCATTCATCTTTCGATGGACACCAAGGCTCCTTCCACAGTTTGGCTGTTGTGGACATTGCTGCTATGACCATTGGGGTGCAGGTGTCCCGGCGTTTCACTGCATCTGTATCTTTGGGGTAAATCCCAGCAGTGCAATTGCTGGGTTGTAGGGCAGATCTATTTTTAACTCTTTGAGAAACCTCCACACAGTTTTCCAGAGTGGCTGCACCAGTTCCCATTCCCACCCACAGTGCAAGAGGGTTCCCTTTTCTCCACATCCTCTCCAACATTTGTTGTTTTCCTGTCTTGTTAATTTTCCCCATTTTCACTGGTGTGAGGTGGTATCTCATTGTGGTTTTGATGTGTATTTCCCTGATGGCTAGTGATGTGGAGCATTTTCTCATGTGCTCGTTGGCCATGTCTGTCTTCCTCTGTGAAATTTCTGTTCATGTCTTCTGCCCATTTCATGATTGAATTGTTTCTTTGCTGTTGAGTTTAATAAGTTCTTTATAGGTCTTGGATACTAGCCCTTTATCATATAGGTCGTTTGCAAATATCTTCTCCCATTCTGTAGGTTGTCTTTTAGTTTTGTTGACTGTATCCTTTGCTGTGCAGAAGCTTTTTATCTTGATGAAGTCCCAATAATTCATTTTTGCTTTTGTTTCCCTTGTCTTCATAGATGTATCTTGCAAGAAGTTGCTGTGGCCAAGTTCAGAAAGGGTGTTGCCTGTGTTCTCTTCTAGGATTTTGATGGCTTCTTGTCTCACATTTAGATCTTTCATCCATTTTGAGTTTATCTTTGTGTATGGTGTAAGAGAATGGTCTAGTTTCATTCTTCTGCATGTGAATGTCCAATTTTCCCAGCACCATTTATTGAAGAGGCTGTCTTTTTTCCAGTGGATAGTCTTTCCTGCTTTGTTGAATATTAGTTGGCCATACAGTTGAGGGCCCACTTCTGGATTCAATATTCTGTTTCATTGATCTATGTGTCTGTTTTTGTGCCAGTACCACACTGTCTTGATGACCACAGCTTTGTAGCACAACCTGAAATCTGGCGTTGTGATGCCCCCAGCTATGGTTTTCTTTTTTAAAATTCCCCTGGCTATTCGGGGTCTTTTCTGATTCCACACAAATCTTAAGATGATTTGTTCCAACTCTGAAGAAAGTCCATAGTATTTTGATAGGGATTGCATTAAATGTGTATATTGCCCTGGGTAACATTGATATTTTCACAATATTAATTCTTCCAATCCATGAGCATGGTATATTTTTCCATCTCTTTGTATCTTCCTCCATTTCTTTCAGAAATGTTCTGTAGTTTTTAGGGTATAGATCCTTTACCACTTTGGTTAGGTTTATTCCTAGATATCTTATGCTTTTGGGTGCAATTGTAAATGGGATTGACTCCTGAATTTCTCTTTCTTCAGTCTCATTGTTAGTGTATAGAAATGCTACTGATGTCTGGGCATTGATTTTGTATCCTGCCACACTGCCGATTTGCTGTATGAGTCCTCGCAATCTTGGGGTGGAGTCTTTTGGGTTTTCTATGTACAGTATCATGTAATCTGTGAAGAGGGAGAGTTTGACTTCTTCTTTGCCAATTTGAATGCCTTTTATTTCTTTTTTGTTGTCTGATTGCTGAGTCCAGGACTTCTAATACTATGTTGAATGCAGTGGTGAGAGTGGACATCCCTGTCATGTTCCTGATCTTAGGGGAAAGGCTCTCAGTGTTTCCCCATTGAGAATGATATTTGCTGTGGGCTTTTTGTAGATGGCTTTTAAGATGCTGAGGAATGTTCCCTCTATCCCTACACTCTGAAGAGTTTTGATCAGGAATGGATGCTGTATTTTGTCAAATGCTTTCTCCTCATCTATTGAGAGGATCATATGGTTCTTGTTTTCTCTCTTGTTGATATGATCTATCACATTGATTGCTTTAAGAGTGTTGAACCAGCCTAAAACAATAGTTTGCACAAAAATAGAGAGCCTTTTCCCATGTGTGCTATAGGGCTTTGGAGTGCAGGGACCTTTCCTCTTTCTTTAGCACTGCATAGAATTTTGAATGGAATAGATTGAATTTAAATGGGACAGAGAAATGTATTGATTCTGGAAATTATTTAAAATAGCTGCTTTTAGGGCGCCTGGGTGGTGCCATCAGTTAAGTGTCAGAGTCTTGATTTTGGCTCAGGTTGTGATTTTTTGGGGTCCTGGAATCCATCCCCACATCAGGCTCTGCGCTCTGCAGGAAAGTCTGCTTATCCCTCCCCCTCTGCTCCTCCCCCCACTCGTGCGTGTTCTCTTGCTCACTCTTGCTCTGCTTCTCTTTCTCATATAAACAAAGTCAAAATAAAATAAAGTAAAATAATATAAAATAACTGCTTTTTAGATCTCAACTAAGAAAGTTCTAGTCTCTCACATTGACTAGCCTTATAACTAAGACAAACTTCTTGTTTTGGCCTTGGTTTTCTCATTCATAAAATTCTGATTCTGCAAGGTATGTAAATCAAACACTAATATATATTCTACTTTCAAAAGTACATTGTCTCTAAACTATAATTTTACAAATGCATAGTTTTAAAAATTCATCTGTGAATTCCACAGAATTCAGTGAATATTTATGCAAATTTAAAAGTTTGCTTTCCATTTTTTTTTAATGTAGCTGAATCACGCTAGTATTTTAAGTTATTTTAATTATTGTTTCCAGTGGAGGGCCAGAAAATGTGAAAGACCTGATTGGAAAGGGAAAAAAAATTTGCTGAATTTATCTCACCTTATATTTTAAAAAAGCCTTAGTCATGAATTTGGAATACTTCTGATGGAGGTGCAGAAATAATATTTTAAATATTCTTATTCCAAATTTACTGATTTGATAAAAATTTTTATATTTTCCTTTCTATACTGTAACATCTTTTATTAGAATGAGATTGGCTATATTTATGTACAAATCGAGTCATATATTCTTCCTTTCACATTTATTTGCTTTCTAGATAGTTGGTGGCAAAGGTTTTTTTTAAATTAAGATATGGAATCTCCCTTGAATTGCTGGTAGAGATTGGTAAGAAGAGAAGCACAGTGTACATTGGGCCTCACCAGCAGCAGTGATTTTTGACAGTGGTTCTCATCCTTTCACTCATAAAATAAGCAGAAAATTGACCTAACATTGCCAGCTCAGATCTGATAGCTAGAAAGTAATCCTTAGGGAATTACATTTGGGAATCAGGTGTTTTTTTTTTTTTTTTTTTTTAATTTTTTTTCCTTTGAGGTAAAGTTTCCTTTGTGAAAAGTTTCTACAGAGATGTGTCAGATATAGTGTAAATCTAGCAACACAGGCAGTAATTAAGTTAATCAATTTCAAAATATAGATTCCCATTATAATAAATTTTTGAGTGCTGAGGTGGAAATTTCATTTAATGAAAAGAAATAGGATATTTTTCACTAAATAAATCAGTAGATGAATTTTCATGAATTCACTTGTTCATTCTCTGTGAAATAGGCGATAGAGAAAAAAACAAAACAAAAAAGCCAGGACACTTGAGTGGCTCAGTGATTGTCTGCCTTCAGCTCAGGGCCTGATCCCAGGATCTGGGATACAGTCCTGCATTGGGCTCCCTGTGGGGAGGCTGCTTCTTCCTCTGCCTTTGTCTCTGCCTCTCTCTCTGTGTCTGTCATGAATAAATAAATCTTTAAAAAAAAAAAAAAGAAAAACAGAATAATAGAGGATGAGGAAAAGTAAGTTAGCAAAATACACTTGAGTAAATGCTGTGAACAATAGCCTTGTCTGTACAAGGTAAACATTCTGGTTTTAAGACATAAGCTTAAGAGACTTGTCACAAACATTTTCTTAAATGGCAACTATAAAATTGAGGTTGTTCAAAAGGGATGTTTGAAATATTCACATTGTAACTCTTAAACTCCATTTTTTAAAATAATAAATTTATTTTTTATTGGTGTTCAATTTGCCAACATACAGAATAATACCCAGTGCTCATCCCGTCAAGTGCCCCCGTCAGTGCCCGTCACCCATTCACCCCCACCCCGGCCTTCCTCCCCTTCCACCACCATTTCCACCACCATCATTTCCCAGAGTTAGGAATCTTTATGTTCTGTCTCCCTTTCTGATATTTCCTACCCATTTCTTCTCCCTTCCCTTCTATTCCCTTTCACTATTATTTCTATTCCCCAAATGAATGAGAACATATAATTTAAACTCCATTTTTATAAGAGAGAACTATTCTACGTTTCTTTATAATTGACTTGCTTATATGGCTATTAGTGTATTAACTTATCAAAATAATATTTCATGAAAATTCCATTGTATAACTTTTATGCAATTCAAATCTTAATAACTACTATTTTGGTAAAACTGACTTACACTTATGTATTTTCCAACATAACACAATCATTACACGTGTGTGTGTGTGTGTGTATATATATATATATATAGTGTGTGTGTATATATATATCTCCACCATAATCTTCCATATCTTGAGTATTTTTAGGTGAGTATAATGTATGTGATTCATTTTAGAAATGTACATTTTGTTTTATATGAAGAGATAATCATTTAATATTACCTTTGTGAATTTGTAATGCATTATTTTTATGTTTTAAATGATTTCTTAATTTATTGACCTATATAGAAACCTTCTATTCCTTACTAAGTAACAATGTTAATTTAGAAAGTATGCTTTCTTTTCTTTTTAATTTAAAATTATTGAAAAAAATTCTTTTGAATTTAAGTAATACAGCAAGAGGAGATTGCTCGTGCTAAAAATGTTTCTCGGTTATTATTGAGTTTTGTAATTGAAACTTGAAATTATGCATTCTTGGACTGTATTTTTATAAAAGCAGCATAGAATTAGAGGAAATAATGGACTAGAACTGTAATTGTTTACTGACTGGAAGATAAAGTGCTATCTTTGGTATATCCTTTTTACTGGAGTGGAATTCAAATCCTGTTTTATCAGCGGTACTTGTTATTTATATTGTCTTGAGCGTTCAAAGGCTTTTTCAGAAGTAGTATTGTCTGTTGTACACTATCGTTTTAAAGCACATCTCTACAGATATTCAGAAGTTTGTTTTTGACACATTTAAAAAGTGAGCACACAACCAATATATTTATTAATGCTAATTTAATTAAAAGGACATTTTTAATATACTAAAAAGATAAGAAATATTGTGAGAAATGATGAAAGTGAAAAACCAGTGGGAATATTTATAAAACAACAATGGGAAAAACAACAACAACAATGGTTTTTATATCTGAATAACTAGATACGATATATTAGAAAAAAATTTTTTAAAATACCCTGCAAATATCAGTTTAAGTAAGCTTGATGTCTTATACATACTAATTTATATCTGTTATTTTATAAAAGGCTTTTTAGAGTTGCAAATATAGGATATCAGAAATGAATTTTGATATAAAGCAAGCATTATTACAGTGTTCATAAATATTTAGGATTTTAAATGGAGATTTAAGATGATATATTGTGATCTAATTTCTACTATAGTATATTTGATTACATATTTATCACATTTATACTTTTCTTTTCAAATTAAGACCAATATGTTAAGTATAGTTAAATCTGAAAATTCATACTTCAGAATCTTAAAGTGTGAAGTATGTAAATAAAAAAGTGAGTTGTGAAAAGAAATAATGAGTTTTAATAATCTGACCAAGTTACTACTTTTGTTCCTGTTCCCAGAGGTCATTAAAATGCTTAAAAGATCAAAATACTTTATGTTTAACCTCATCAACTATAAATGTTTAAAGAGAAATTTAAAAATTAGTTAAAAGGTAACTCTGACAATGTTTTAACAAGAATGTTGGTGTAAATGTGCTCTTTTGCCTCTAATTCCATGTGTCAATTATTTACAGATCCGGTGGTATTGTGGAAATTCCCAGAGGACTTTGGCGATCAGGTTGGAACTACATAATCTTTAAAAAAACATTTATAATGAGGGTACTATGATTATTGCTGCTGTTACTGAAGCAACTATTACTACACATGAATTGCTATACGTACTTTCTCTTGACCAACTGTGAGGAAAAAAGCATCATGTGTGCAGAATGAATAAATGATTAGATCTCTCCTTGTTACAGTGATGTCTGAATTGCTTACATGTATATTGAGTTGACTATATTTCCTTATTTTATATAATTCTTATCTATAGCTTTCTTAAAAGAAAATGAGATTTCAGAATGAGTTTATTCCATTTAGATTTTAAATTATAGTCTTCTATAGTTCCTTAAGTAATGATTATGACCAAAATTATGAATTATATATTGACATGATATACACAAAAAACTTTAAGATTTTATATTACAGATTTATAATTTTGAAATGAATTATATGACAAAATTTCAATTTTCATGGAAATCTGATGAACTTTTTTTTGCCTGCAAAGCAATGGTAAAACAATCTTGTCACTCTTAAAATTAAAAATTTTATTAGTATTAAACTTAACCATAAGTTAAGTTCACAGATACAATTCTTAAACTTCTCATAAGTTATAAAAATGAAAGCTGACCATTTATTTAAAGCAGTTCATTCAGAAATAAGTAAACAGAAGAATGTTTATTTAAAGGAGTTCATTCAGAAACAAGTATACAAATAAGTGATTTTGATATGTGGAAGGATAACTTTTGCATGTAAGGCTAAGAAGTTACGCTGAAAAAAAGTAAATGAGCATGTTAAATATTAATTCAATCTAATGCAGTCCTTGACTATTTTTCACATGAAAGGAGAGGTGTGCACTCTTAATTAGTTTTTAGCTTTTTAGAGAAAGAATAGATTTATAAATATCTTAAGTATGCAAAAGGAGTCCCTACAGTGAATACATGATTTGGATATATGATGCATAACTGAGTTTGTTCTGAAGTAATGTGTGGTTAGGGGAGAGCCTTACTGATTCATTTTTAGTGTTTTGCAATACTATTTTTCTTCTGGTATTTTCCATTCTTGTCCACTGACCCAAGAACAAACCTCTTGTCCAGGACATGTCTTTTTTTGCTTGTATTTTCTACCCCTTAAACCGTCTGGAGAAATCCCAGGAGATCTGAAGAATCCTCACTTTGGGTCACATAAGAGCAATCATATACTTGTTGAGTTCAACTACAGTAAATTTTTCAGTGAGACCAACTATTGCTGTCCCTCTTTGTGACTGATAAACTGGTGATAGGAATTTTTTAGTTGGGGCTGAAATGTTTTGTTTCCCAAATTTGTGAAGTTAGTGGAACATTAATAAGCCCTTACATACCCATTAAAATGCAAAAGCAGTTAACTGGGAAGTGGTGAAGAGTGTCCAGAATTCTAGTTCATAGCAATTCTTATACACTTTATTGAAAGTTAGAACTGAAAAGAACTTTAGATACCATTTTGTCTAAATATTTCTTATTATGTCTGAAGAAACCAAACTTTCTATGGGAATCTAGCCACTGACCTTGAAGAATGGTTTTGCTATATGCTTTTTGGTGAATATTCTGAATACTAGAGATGATTCAAGTGCGCTGTATATTTCTCATCTTTCTTACCACTTACTACTGTTGTAGACTATTTCTTGCTAACCAGCCTTTTCACTGGATCTGAGACTTGCTTCAGTAAATAATTATAAAAAGCTCTTTATTTAGCTGTTACCATGTACTGGTGATATATTATGTGCTTTATGTGCATAATTTCATCTTCAAACCCACCCAGTACTGCTGGGAGGTAGTATCATCCCCCAAAGTAAGGGTTAAAAAAGTTGACTGTGATCACACTGCTTATCAGAGACAGAGCTAAGATTTGAAGGCAAGTTTGTCTAATTCAAAAGCATATGCTATTAGCAATTAAGCTATCTTCTTTCTGCTTAGAATGCTGTCTCAGATCCTACTCACTTACTTTATTTTAGCTCTTTTAACAATAGTTTATCATAACAGTTCTTTTCCCTCATTATTTTTATAATTTGAAATCAATGTGTTATTTAATCCAAAGGAACAGTATTGATTAATTACCCTTTGGTTCTATTACATAGGGTTGTTGGTTCATCATAGGTGTTGGTTTATTACATGCTCCTCAAGTGTGTCTTCCTTCTTTAGTTGATAGAACTAGTGGGACAGTTCAAAGTCACATTTCAGGAGCTGTAATTTGATTTTGGGGGGAGGTAAATAGAGAATTTTGTATAGGAAAGTAGGAAATGAAACTGTAAATGTAAATAGAGCTGAGTTTTGGTAACATTAAAGGCTTCGCTGAAGAGTTGGTCCTTCAGAACTTGAGGAGACTGTAATATAGCAAAATAAGTATGTTAAGAATATTAGTTGGGAAGAGATTTCTGTAGGGATTGGTTGTGGGAGAAACCAGAAACATGGAAATTAGTTGGCTATTACAGTAGTTCAGCTGTAGGCATCAAAAGGATCTGAAAGGGTTGGTTACATTAGGAATGAAAAGTAAGATGAGTATAAAGAGGAAGGAGGAAAGACATTGGTGTAGAAGTGCTTTGCAGGGTATGGGGTAGAGAGGAATAGTGACGAGAGGATGAATTTGATTTTTGTCACTCCAAGAAATGTTGAATTATCTTTGTGTAAGTGGTAGATGGGACTTTGGAGATTGGAGAAGAATGGAGAAGTGTTTACAGCCTGAGGAAATACAAAGCTGTAAGCAAATTAAAGAATTGCTAAACAGACTGAGTTGATGTCAGATTTATGTTTTGCAGATACATTGAGGGCTTTGGCTGAGAAGATGAATGCAGACCAAGTCTTCCCCTCTGTGCCACTGATACTGGCAGTATCCCTTTGTGCATTTGTGAGGGGTTCAGGGGTTCTATATAAAATGAGTAATTTTGTTTCTTTTTGTTGTAATCAAGGTAATTCATTGCCCTTAGTTCTCTGTTGTTCACATTTATACTTATGGCTTGAGGCTGTTTCTCAGAATACTTAATTTTCCCTTTACTCTCTGCTTGTCATTTTTATGGTTCATGTTTCTATAGCATCCCTGCTTGCATATACCATGCCCTTTTGGGGCCATGGTTGGTCTGTGTTTCTTCAGTAAGAGGAGCAATCTTTGTGAGAAAAATACACTTTTAGAGTGGGTTCAGAAATAAAATCTTAGGGGTGCCTGGGTGGCTCGGTTGAGCATCTGCCTTTGGCTCAGATAATGATTGCAGGATCCTGGGATGGAGCCCCGTGTCGGGCTCCTTGCTCAATGGGGAGTCTGCTGCTGCTTCTCCCACTGTCTCTCCACTGGCTTGTGCTCTCTCTCAAATAAAAAAATAAAATATTTTTTAAAAAGAAAAAAAGAAATAAAATCTTATAAATACTGGAATCAGGGATGCCTGGGTGGGTCAGCGGTTAAGCATCTGCCTTCAGCCCAGGGCATGATCTTGGGGTCCTGGGATCAAGTCCCACATTAGGCTCCCTACATAGAGCCTGCTTCTCCCTCTGCCTCTGTCTCTGCCTGTCTCTCTCTCTCTGTGTCTCTCATGAATAAATAAATAAAACCTTTTAAAAAAATAAATGCTGGAATGAAACACATATGTGTTTGAATACTGGCTCTGTATTTATAGATTGTGTGAAGTGTTGCTTTAGACAGGGACTGAATCTCTCTTAATTACTCATTTGCAAAATGGGACTGATTTTACTGGTCCGAAAGAATTATGATAAGAACGAAATGATATGAAGCTTGTAAAACACTAAAAGTCATGCCTGGCATGTAGAAAACACTCAGTAAGTGTGAACCAATAGTTTTGTTAAAATGTCACATGGCCATGAATGTTTATTAACTTATGGTGAGGGATAGATAAAACTGCTTCATGTAGAATGTCATTTTAAAAAAAAGATTTTATTTATTTGAGAGAAAGAAAGAGAGAGAGGATGAGAGGCAGGAGAGTCAGATGGAGAAACAGACTCCCCACTGAGCAGGGAGCCCAATGTAGGGCTCTGTCCCAGGACCCTGGGATCATGACCTGAGCCAAAGGCAGATGCTTAACTGACTGAGCCACCCAGGTGCCCCTAGAATATCATTTTTATAGGTGAATAGCAAGTTTGAGAATTTTACTTTTATTTTGCTTTATAGACCTTCAGGAAGATTTATAGTGTAATAGCACAGGTACTAATATGTAAAAATTCTTTTTGATGTGTGCTTTCTGACTTTCTGAAATTTCTGTGCCATTAGTTGATGACTACAGTGGATATTTGCTGTTTAACTGGTGAAACTTTATTACTTTTTAGTTATTTTTTTGAAAATCTTAAACTCAGGATGAATATGAGTGGAAGTCATAGGACCATGGAGCCACAATCTTTTAGTAACGGCCAAGACATCAGAAGTCATTAAGATCATTTGGATAGGAAAGAAGGTAATGAAGAGCTGACCCCAGGTCATACTTCTTATTTACCTTCTGCCCTGCAGTACTTTTTCTATTTTTCCACAGGCTCCAGGCCTTTCATGCTTCTAGGCCATGTCGTATATCTCAGATGCCCTTTCCCATTTCTCTGATGTACTCTCTCCATAATACAAAATGAAATGTTTTGTCTGTTGTGATATTTTGAGGCATTCCTCTTTTTGTGTTCCAGACCCATTTTTGTGTTACTGTGCCTGCCACATTACCTGAGTAACCTGGAGTAATTGTTCTAGTGTGTCTTATTTCAGTGAATGCTCCCACTTGCTTTCCCAAGCCAAGGACTCTTATTTATTTTTTATTCTTTTTCCTTCATTCAACTGCTCCTTGCAATCTGTCATCAAATCCTATTGCTTGTGCCTCTTTCATGTCTTGTAACTCTCTCCACTTCTCTTTACTTCTGGGGTCCTTTCCTTAATTCATATCTTCCTAATTCTTCTTTATGTTTTTGTGCCTATTTAATTTATTCTCCACAAGTGTAGCTAGACTGATCTAAAAGACAATGGGATGATCTCTCTAAAAACCAAATACTGTTACTCCTGTCCCTACTGTCATTGGTTCCTTACTATGCGCTAGGCAGTTTCTAGGTACTTGGCCTGTATTAACTATTGAATCCTAATTATGCCTCTATGAAGTAAAGGACTACTATATTTCCCATCTTACAGATAAACAGACCTACAAAGTACTTAATTTACGTGGCAAAAGTCACACAATTAGTAAGTAATAGAGCCATTATTCCAAGCCAGACACTGACTCCAGAGCCTGTAGTCCTGAAGACTCATTTAAACTCACTACTCCCGATTGACACCTTCAAGATGAGGGTCAACTTCTCAACATGATCAAGTTCCTTGTTTCAAGTCTTTTGTTTTCATCTTTAGCCACCTATGTCTCTGTGCCTCTGTCCTTTCTCTGTATAAGAAATGGCCTGTACTTTTTAGTGAACATTATTTTCTCTTCTGTACCATTTATTTATATTCTGTCTTTGAACATGTAAGTCTTTCTGTCTGAAATGCTAATCTCCTACTTGCACTCCCTTTTGCCTGTCTTTCTAGTGTTGGCTTAGAGGTCATTTCCTCCAAGAAGCCTTTTTCTTTATGTCACTGGTCTGGATAGAATGCACCTCCTGGGAGTTCTCTTGGCATTTTATGCTTCCCATATTATGCCACTTATTAGATCTATCATTTTCCTTACGTTTTATTTGCTCCATTAGACCAAATGTTCTGAGACTAGTATTAAAGAATAATTTTTAAAAGAAGATATAATAATGACTCTAATACAAATGTAACATTTTATTTTTAAGTTTTTAAAAACTCGTTAGTTGATGAGGGTGTGAGTAAAATGTTGCATCCTATTCAAAGAGGAGCTCAAAGTAGAATTGTATAGATAAATCAGGAAGGCTGTAATAAATTTACAAATAGATGTAGAGTTCTATGGTTTTATCCACATGGGGTAAGGAGTAAGGAAGGAGGGGAGTCAGTTATCCCTCTATAAGACATGTCTGTGGACAAATATTATTTGCATTGCTATCATTTATCTACCATTTAAAGAGTTGTAAAATAGGCACAGAGTCCCTAAAAGAGTATATTAGGCAATGGCTTATTTTCCAATGAGAACAACCAGTGATCTTTTTTGTTCAGGTTAATCTTTTACAAATATTTCCTATAGTCTTCTTCTTCCTATTGCAAGCATAAATAATTTCAAAGAAAGATCACTCTAGAAAGCAGAATAAATCACGTCCCTAAAGATTTGGCCTGATTTTTTACATGGGTACAACAAGAGAGTTAATTTAGGCTACGAGCCTCCATGAATTTACTTTACATATCTAGAATCATGCAATGTAGAATAATTGCTATGTCTACAAAATTAACTTTTTTCCAAAAATTTTCATAAGGAATTTCTAATAAAAGATTAAGTTTTTAGAAGCCTCTGTTATTTACTATCCCAAAGGTAGGAAATTAGGTCCAAGCAAATATCTTTTCCAGATTTTACATGTACTGCCTATAACTTTGGTTTTTCTTCCCAAGATTTAGAGAATTTGCTAAGGTTCCTGGTCTATGAGGATGGGACCTTCTTCAAGACCTTTAAGTTTGGACCCTGTCAGCCAGGCATCAGGCCACTTTTTCTGGGAATGACATTGTAGGCTCCATAAGTACAGCTAACTTTGTTCCTTAAAAGTGTCTTGGCATGGCTGATTAAACAAGCATCTTTCTCAAAAATGACGCTTTAAGACCTTGGTTGTGCAATCACCAGTTATATACTGGTATAATGAAAGACACATTTATTGAATTTATGCAAAAAACAATATTGCTATGAAAATGAAGGGGCTTAGTAAGAGTTTCTGAATTCAGGGAGGAAGAGTATCAGTGAGAATAAGATATAACTTAAAAATATTTCAGTTTATAGAAGTAGAGTTTACTAAATCGTAGGTTACAGTGTAGGAAAATGAAGAAAGACTTTCTTATACGTCCAGAAAATAGATAATTAAAACAGCATCAATAATGTTTCAAACAATAAAATTTCCCTCATTATTTAATACGATACGATTAATTATTGTTTTGCTGGATTTTTGTCTTAAAGGTCTCATGAAACTTTCTGTTTCTTGACTAAAATGAGTCTCAGAAGTTCTGCCTCAGTCTACAGAAATGGCCTGAAAGTTATCTAAGTGATGTCAGTTCAAAGGTGTCCCTAAGAGTCTATTCTTTGAAGTGTCAGAAGTTTGAAATACCTGATACAACCCTTTTGCGAGGCTTTGAGACTGACATACTTTGTTAAAAACAAAAACGCTGCCCTGTAGCTTACAGCAGAGGCTTCAGGCAAGCATCAGAAATAAGACTAAACTACCTGTAGATGTAGATGCTTAATGGTTATGGTTAAGTTAACCTGGGGAGGATGGGCAAAATAGGTGAAGGGGATTAAGAGGTACAGACTTTCAGTTATAAGATAAATAAGTCACAGGAATAAAAAGTACAGGTACAGGTACAATAATATTGTAATAATGTTGTATGGTGACAGATGGGAATTACACTAATCACAGTGAGCTTTGCATGATGTATCAAATTGTTGATTCACTGTGTTGAATACCTGAAATGAATACAACGTTGTATGTCATCTATAGTTTGATAAAAATACAAACCAAACCAAACAAACAAAAAACCCAAAAGCAAATGGTAAAGGTCTGGTGAGGGTTTATAATAAAAATAAAATAGGAAAAAGAAAATTTGGTTGTTTCTGTTGTATGAAAAATGTTATAAGTCCATTCAAAAAGGTTTTAGAGAAAATGTTTCAAAGACAAGGAGTAAGACTTTTCAAAGGAGTTATATTTGATTTATAAAAGTGGGTGAATTAATTTGAGGAAATTTGAAGAAAAATTTTGAGATACAGCATTCAATAATCTTGAGACATAATATAACAAGAATATACCAAGAATATCAAGTAAAGAGATTTAAGATGTCTGGAGTAGGGGCCTGAAATGTATTTTTGTAAAAATTCATGGGTATCTGATGTGCATACCCAGTTGAGAACCGCTGGCCTAGAAGTGCCAGAGATTAAAATGAAGTAAAGGTTATGGACAAGTAAACATTTTAAATAATAACTGAAATTATAACTGGCAGTATTACATTATTGTTGTCTAATATCATTGGGCAAAGTACTGCCAGGAATCTGATAAGTATAGAAAAACCTAAAAACTATTTCATAAGAGATTTGATCTTTTTTTTTCCCTGAAGAGTAAAACATATTATGGACAGCAAGGGCATTGTTCCTGAAGAGTAAAACATATTATGGACAGCAAGGGCATTGGTATATCTCTTGGGACTTTCTATACAGCATATGATTTCTTAAATATTCATATTCATAAAATTTATATACATGAAAGTTCAACCTAGGGCAGGCTAAGCATGTTGTCTCATTTTCTTGCTTTTTGTATGCAACTATTAAATATAATAACACATCAAGCAAGTGAAATTTTTTCTAGCATCTCATTTTGTAAGGTAAGAGAACATATCACTGTGCTTTTCAAGGAACCTCTAGGAAATTTCTGAGATAGTTTTGGTTATAAAAACATACTCTGGAAGTTTTTAATTTTTTTTCTATATTCAGAGTGAGTTTGGGAAGTCAAAATTTGAAAAGTTGTTAGAAGATTTGAATGTTTGACTATGATGGGATCCGAGAAGTAACATGTAGTTATTTGTTTAATCAAAATGACAATGAAATATTTAAAATTAATATGGCCAGTAATACTATTGAATAGTTCTTTCATAAATGAACTTTTGTACTTTTTTTCTCCCTTAAGGAGTAAAAGACATAGTGAACTCAGAATTAAGTGAAGAAATTATTCTGTTAACACACAGATTTTCAGCTGTCTCAGAGGTACACAGGTAAGAACAACATTGTAGGCAAAGGCATTAATCAATAATCCAAGGAAGCAAGCCCAGTAAAGTTGAGTGATTTTTAACAATTTTCATAGCTTTTCACAGTCATATATTATCAAATAAGACAGACAAAAGTCACATTTTTATTTCACTGTGCCCTTTCATATTTAAGAGCACACTGACACTTTAAAACGTATCTCAGAGATCTGCAAGACCAAACTAATTTTATCATCATCATCACCATTTACATTTATATTGTTTAACATGCAGTGCATCCATGATTATTGTCCTCAATTCATATATCTGTTAAACATTTATGAGTTTTAATTTCTAATACAGTAGTTTTCAGTATTCAATAATATTGTTATATAAATAGTAGCTCTTCATCATCCTCATTAACTTCCAAGAATATAGAGGTTAAAAATAAAAGTCCAAGAATTGCTGTTTTTAGGACAAAACTGTTTTTGAAAACTGTTCTTGGAAAACAGTTTTCAAAACCGTTCTTTGAAAACAAAATATACAGTTATATTTATCTGACCCTGTTGTTCCCAGTGTAGTCTTACCCCCTCATTAATTAAAACCTTTAATCTAAATAACTGACTTCTGTTTCATGGAAAAAGAACTCTGAGGGATGGATAAATGAGAACTTTCTGGCATGCACATACATTTTAGCAGTCAATGTGACCTCATGAATACCCTTTATATAATATGTATAAGTTATAAATTATTTGGTGTGTGTATATATATATATATATATATATATATTATAAAATATAATACTACTACTTTCTAAAGCCCTACATATCCCATGTACATCTTTGTAGAGTGGAGAAAATGAGCACGTTCCTTAAACACTAACCCAAAGGCATACCATTTTATAGCATACAAAAATAAGCACATAGACTTAAATTATGCTTAGTAATCAATATTTAGTATTCTGTCTTAGATATTACGTGGGTCTCCAATAATTATATATTAACTCAATTTAATATCAGTTTAATATTTTAGTAACCTAAAGATTTTGGAAATTCTGTTTAAGCAGATATATAACAAAATATAATTACTGTTGAATCAAGTTTATCAGTAAGGGCATTTGGGTGGTTCTTCTGGTTAAGTGTCTGCCTTCAGCTCAGGTCAGGATCTTGGGGTCCTGGGATCAAGCTCCTCATTGGGCTCCCTGCTCAGTGGGGAGCTCATTCTTCCTCTCCCTCTGCCTCTTCCCCTGCTTGTGTGCTTACTTTCTCTCTGCCAAATAAATAAATAGAATCTTTAAAAAAGTTTTACCAGAATAATGATTCAATTTAGTCAAATAGAAACTTATATTTTTTAAATAAGCTTAAACATGTTAGCTTATTTGCTCAGTATACCTGCATATGTTTAGGAAAAACAAACCCGAGTAGAATAAATCTGTCCTTGTATTATATTTAACAATGATAAATCAGAGAAAACAGCTATATTTATTAAACTAAGGGATAAACTTAGATGAGTGTGCTAAAGATCTATCTTAATTATGTGAATTTGAATTCTCTAAGAATTTTTTTTTGAGGTCTAGCCCATTTGAAGCTTTAGAAATTAAGTTTTCTTATTTTACAGTACTTTTAGGGATAGTCATTTTATGTACATATCTCTCGATAAGCCATTCAGAACAGAGGTTCTGTATTAAAATTTTTTTTAAGATTTTATTTATTTATTTATTTATTTATTTATTTATTTATTTATTTATTTATCAGAGAGAGAGAGAGAGAGAGGCAGAGACACAGGCAGAGGGAGAAACAGGCTCCATGCAGGGAGCCCGACGCGGGACTCAATCCCAGGTCTCCAGGATCACACCCTGGGCTGAAGGCAGCGCTAAACCACTGAGCCACCAGGGCTGCCCAAATTTTTTTTGAAATATTTTATTTTTTTAGAGTGGTTTATGGTTCACAACAAAATTGAAAGAGAGGTGCACAGATTTCCCATAAGCCCCCTGCTTCCCCACATGCATAGCTTCCCCCATTATCAGCATCACTCATCAGAATGGTGCATTCTTAATGAAAGATGAATATACATTGACATACCATAATGACCCAGAGTCTGTAGTTTACCTTAGGGTTCACTCTTGGTCTTGTACAGTCTGTGGGTTTGGACAAATGTATGATGACATATATTCATCATTATAATATCATACAAATATGGTGACTGCCCTAAAAATTCTCTCTGCTCTGACTATTCACCTCTCCTTGCCATCCCCACCCCTACAAACCACTTATCTTTTTACTGTCACCATGGTTTTGCATTTTCCAGAATGGCATATATTTTGAATCATAAAATATGTAGCCTTTTCAAATTGGCTTCTTTTACTTAGTAATACATATTTAAAGTTCCTCTGTGTCTTTTCATGGCTTAATAGGTCAGTTATTTCAAGTGCTGAATAATTTTCCATTGTAAGTACCACAATTTATTTATCTATTTACCTGAAAAGGACATCTTGGTTGCTTCCAAGTTTTGGCAATGATGAATAAAGCTGCTATAAGCATCTATGCAGGAGTTCTTTAATTTATAAGATTTTATAATCTACTTTATTGATATTCTCCAGAGATAGGAAACATGTATCATCCTTAATCTTCAAGAAAGCTTATTAGGCAAAGGAAGATTGTCCTGGGAATCAAAAGTGAACAAACTATCATTCTGCCTTCTACTTGACAGAAGACTAACGTGGGTGTATGACTTTAAGTAAATTTTTTCTCTGAATTTCAGTTTTCTCTTCTGTAAAAGGGGGATGCAGGAGCAAATAGTTGTTTCTTGTTTTTACAGTATTCATTTCTACATATAGTTCCAACAGAAGTCCAGCTGTAATAAATGCCATGAAAGTTACTAACAATATAATGTAGGAATTCTGGGAAGGAAGACATTACACATTTAAACAAGCCAAGAGTTTAGTGGTTAGTGAGGAAGAGGAGGTAGTAAATTTAGATTAACTTCTTTGGTGGTGGCAATATGCGGTATACTTTTGGTCGCTTCTAGAATTAAACGGCTTGAGGAGGGAAAACCATGTTTATATAGAACAGCAAGAAGGCACTTTAAAAGGAATTGAAGACAGAAGCTAGAAGTTGATCACTTATATAGTTGATCACTTATTATAAGAATTAGAGTTGGCAACATGACAGATGTTACCTGAGTATACACTATGAATTATTTTTTTAATACTAAATGAATAAAGATAAATATAAGAAGCTCCCAGCTCAGAAGGACCTCATATTACAGCAGAGGAGACAAAATTAAATTAATCATGATACATCACTATATGAGCTATGGTACTGATGCACAGGCTATAATGGTGGTTCAAGTGAGATTGCATCACAACTCCAAGCAGAAGATTTAGCTTTGGATAGCGTGTGCTTCCATCTTTAAGACAGGTGGAAAGAATGAAGAACAGATGGCAGGGGCCAGGATAAAAAAAAGACAGTATTCTAGGAAGACTCAGTTTCTGGAATGTTGAAAGTACTTTCGTTTTTTATCTCTTCTTGATTGTCATTCCTACACTGGCATGACTTGAGAAAAAGGGAGTAATGGGATGTGACAGGGAAATTTGTCCTAGATATTTTGCATGGGTCCGGTCTACATTCTTGTCTCTTGCTTCACCAGGATTTATTGTCAGTTGGTGTAAATGGAATAATGACAGCTGAACTGTTGTGCTGGAAGAGTGTGAACCTCATTGATTGTTTCTGGGATTGAGGATTATCAGAGACCAGATTTTAGGGTACCACTAAACAGAAGGCAGTTTACAGGTCTCTAAGCTGGCAGTAGAAAGGTATTTAGGAAGGGAATGTAGTTGTAGCATTGATTCCATGTTTTGATTGCATTCTGAGATTCCTTTGGAGATGCTGGTGGTTAGGAGGAGTGCATGGTAGTTGATCTTTAAGCCTTATTCCTGAACACTGAGTGATATTTTCCTTAATTTATTGTGTATCTATCTGTATATATGGTGTAGTGAGTGTAACTGAGTATGTCACCCTAGTGTATTGGAAGACAGAATGGTGAACTTATTTAATGAGCTGACATTGAAGTAGACTGATAGATTACATAGAAGACTTTGTATTTTTTATAATATAGATTGGAGTTTGAATTTTGTCAGTTCCATGCTTTG
The DNA here is from genome assembly GCF_011100685.1 of Canis lupus familiaris. NCBI lineage: Eukaryota > Metazoa > Chordata > Mammalia > Carnivora > Canidae > Canis > Canis lupus. Next base: position 4,853,783 of record NC_049228.1, read on the forward strand.
TTCCATGAAACAAGTATCCTCTGCAATGAATGACATGATGATTACTTCACAGGATTCGTTGTAGAGATTAAGGACTATATGAGGCACTTGGGTAGGCATTCAGCAAATGGGAGCACATGATCAAATTCCTTTATACCATGACCCTAGATTTTCCCAGGTCCCATTTCTTATTTTTGTGTGTAGCATTTCTGTTTTTACTCCCCATTTTCATTCTTTCTTCTTTCATTATCATCCATTGTCAATCTTTTTTTCTATTTATTTATTTATTTTTTTAAAAAGATTTTACTTATTTATTCATGAGAGGCAGAAAGAGAGAGGCAGGGACGCAGGCAAAGGGAGAAGCAGGCTCCATGCAGGGAGCCTGACGTGGGACTCAATCCCGGGTCTCCAGGATCTGGCCCTGGGCCGAAGGTGGCGCTAAACCACTGAGCCACCCAGACTGCCCTCCATTGTCAATCTTAGCTTGAAAATTAATTCTTCTTTGAAGGCTTTCCTGACCTCCAGTGCAAACTTCTACACTTCCATAGCTTCTTGGGTATATTTTTATATTCTACCATTATATTTCTTTTTTTAATATCTCTATATCCCCTATTCCATATGTGTGGATTTTTTTTTTTTTAAGTTTCAAGGGGCAGACTTTATCATTTTTAAATTCCCACATCTAGCATAGTGGCTCGTACATAATAAGATCTGAATAAATGATTTTTGAATGACTAGATGAATGAGTGAGAAGCCAATAAACTTGTGATAGGTTATCCTAACCTGAGAAAATCAGGAACAGGATAATCTAAGAAGAATGGATTTAAGAATGGTATGGAATATTAAATTTAGAAATATTTCAAATTGGTGTTCTGTAATAGGGATTCATCAAAATATGAATGAAAATATGTGGTTTAGCACAGAAGTTAGGCAACAAGATTTAGTAGCTCCCTGTTTGTTCACGATGAGTACCTGACTTGTGTGTTCCTTTTCTCTTTCATACATTTCTATAGAAGCATAAAACAATTAAAATTCAACATATGCTGACAAAGTAGTATGTGTTCCCATGCTAGGTGAGAAAAATGCATTTAGAAATGCTTTGAGGGGCACCTGGGTGGCTCAGTGGTTGAGCGTCTGCCTTCGGGGCAGGGTGTGATCCCGGGGTCCTAGGATCCAGTCCCATATCGGGCTCCTCGCAGGGAGTCTGCTTCTCCCTCTGCCTGTGTCTCTGCCTCTCACTCTCTCTGTGTCTCATGAATAAATGAATACAAACTTGAAAAAAAAAAAAGAAATACTTTGAGAAAAGGGCACATATTACCTAGTAATTTTAAAATACAACAATAGTAAAAATACCATTAATTAAGGAAATCTTGGTAGGTATTACCTGGAAACACAGTTTGAATTACAGTTCTAAGAATGAATAGTAGTAAGAAACTAGGTATTATACAGTAACAGAAGAACATTTCAAATCTTAACCCTTCAGCTATATCTTCATAGACCTTTCATAACTGCAGATAGCTAGCTGGTTAGTAGATTCTAAAATAAATATACTCAATACTGTTTACAATTTTCTTTTCATGTTTAATGATGTCTAATGTTTGGTCTGCATGCCTTAAGAAGAATGCCTGTTCTTTATTTTTAAAAAATCCTTTTACACTTCCATCATTTCAAAAAACACAGTTGACCCTTGAACAACATGGGTTTGAACTGCACAGGTCCATTTATATGCTGATTTTTTTCAGTGAATACAGTACTATAAATGTATTTCCTCTTTCTTATATCTTTTAATAACATTTCTCTAGCTTACATTATTGTAAGAATACTTTATATAATACATATGACATACAGAATATGAGTTAATTGACTGTTTATGTTATCAATAAGGCTTCCAGTCAATAGTAGGTTACTAGTAGATAAGTTTTGGGGAAGTCAAAAGTTATATGTGGATTTTCAACTGAATGAGAGTTCAGTGTCCCTAACCTCTGCATTGTTCAAGGATCAACTGTATTTCTTCTTTTAATGATTTTAAAAGGATTTGGTCAGAACAATATATAAAATGTTTTGTAATTTGCAACTGAAGTAGATTGGTAGCTGGACATTTTGTAACTTTGCTTCTTGAATCAGTTATAAAGGAGATGTAAATTATTTGGAAATCTATTAAATCTTAATATATTCAAAATAAATGTTTAGATTACTGCAGATATATAAAAAATTAGATTTCTTTTTGCTTATGTGGACTTGATTATTCCATTTTTAACTATCAGTAAATCACACCAGACAGACACAAAATCACCTAATTGTATTCTATATTTTTCTAAATGAAAAGGATGAAATGTCTTGCACTAGTTTTTGATATGTGTTGACTAATTTTATTTCACTGCCCCTATAAGTATGTATATTATATATAAACATGTATTTCTGAGGCAAATTGATTTCTTATTTTTTAAATAAAATTTTGTAAAGAAATATGGCTGATATAAGAGAACTAACTATATCATGCCTTCATACTTTGTTTCATGTCAGTATTTTATCAGTGATCTATCTAAATAACCCTAAAATATCAATTACTTCTTATTAATTTGTGATGTATATACAGAGTTAGGTGTCTTGTGCATTCTTGTGTCTCAGGAAGAAGAATCAGAATAAAACATTGTAAGTAAGTGGCAAGCACGTGGGAAAGTACTTAAATCTAAGAAAATCATCACAATTATGTCTTTTTCTCTTCCCACCTTTCTTTATATAGACAAGATTGTTTCTTTTGTAGATGCAGTGTTAGAAAGCCCGAGGCAAAATGAGATCAGATTCTTATTTTACCTGCATGTTTATCTTCTTTTTTCACGTTAAAGTTTTAAAATTTTATTGCAAACTAATTTGGGAACACATGATATTCTATAAATTTTGCTTTATAGCTGAAATATTTATTGGGAAACAGAATTATGCAATCTGGCAAACTCATATTAAAAATAGTATTTGTGCATACATTTTAGATAATAAAATTTGAGCCCCTGAAGAAATGACCTTATTTTTCTGCTTAAATAAGGTGAACAAGTTTTATTTTAATGAGCTCTTAGGGGTGAGGTTTTTATATTTATTTTGATGCAGTGAAATTATATTCTAACTATGCACATATTTCAGACCAATTCTGGCACATAAGGCATTACTCAGCAACCTACAGAAATTAAATAATAATAGAGGATACAGATTGAAAAAGATAAATGTGGTTTCACAAGAAAATTTTTTTTATTTGACAAAAGCAAATTTAGAATTAGTTCTATAAAGGGTTTTAAATCTTTGAAAGGAAACATTTAAGAGATCATTTTTTTCAAGGTAACATAACAGGCCGATGAATCAGAAGTAATTCCTCCAAAGTCAGGAGAAGAAAAAAGTATTTAATATTTAAATATTAAATAGAAACATGAAAGTCTGCCAGTTCAAAAGGTTACATTTCAAATTTTCTTTATTTTTAGTTGAAAAAGAAGTTAAGATTAGTTAACTATGACACAAAAGATGGAAACAGAAGTCATATTTTCATATGATACTTGGAAAAATTAAAATTCTTTAAAATTAATATAAAGTCAGTATTCACATGGCATATGTTATTTTTGAAGTAATCTAGCTAATTATAACTGTATACTGCTTTAAATAGTAGCTTTGAGAGGAATTTTTTGGGAATTGGTATAAGTTGAGTGAGCCTTGTAGGTTGCAAGAATCAGTAACTAACCATAAGTTGCCACCTTACCTTTTTGTTTGGTTATTTCTATTTTTCCTTCCCATTTCAGTATATTATTAATAGATAAGCTCTTTTAAAGTAATACTGCCAGATTGTTTACTAGTTTAAAATTTAAGCCCTAAAAATGCAATTGTGGAGAATAAGTAGATATAAAGAACATTTTACTATTAAATTTTTGAAGTTTAAAAATATTCTCTATTAGCTGAAAGTGTTGAACTTGATCAACATATGGTATGAGCTAGCCTCATCCCCACCCGTTCTTTTGTTATCTTGTTATTGTTATAAGGCTTAATGACAGTTGTAAGCCATAGTTCTGGATGTGGGGGTTAGTCCACCCTGGGGAGAAGAGGAGGAAACAGCAGTGTGGATTATGGAAATATGGATTGATCTAAAAAGAGACCTCTTGTATAAGAATGGGCTCAAAGAAAAGCTAGGAAAAACTGATGAAAAGATGATGGAATATGATGTGAAAATGATCATTTGAAATCTTTCCTTTCATTCCCAGCTGCTATGTTTTGGAGAAAAGGAATGCATTTGTGTGTTAAGGGAGAGCTAAAAGAGGCCAGATGAATAGTACTACTTATAGATATATTTTCATTTTGGGTAAGATAAGTTATGTGCATTTTAATAGACTTTGCATATGTTAGACTTTTTAAATCTTAAAGACATAATGTTAGGTATGATGTTTCATAGAAATGTTTCAAGTGGTACACAACACTTGATTGGCCTTTAAATCGATCTAATTTCAAAAATTAACTTGATTGTTAAAAATAAAATATTTTAACTAATTGATAGTAAATGTTATACTTAAAATACTAGTGCTTATTCTATCAATTATTATTTGAATACATAGTTACATGTTTATTCACATGTATTTTTTTCTAGACAAGTGATAACATCACATCTTATTTTGGTAAGCTGGTATTAAGTAGTAACACATTTCTTTACCACCAGCCTATTTGACCAGAAAAGACAACAATGCAGTCTAGTGGTTGTTTTGGTGAATGCAGACATGAGGTCCATGTGGTTTTAACTAGTTTTTGATGTGCTTGTGTATAGTGAAAGAAAAATTGTTGCCTGATTCTAAAGTTTGGAAAAAGTTTGGGAGAAAGTTAGCATGACAGCAGAGAAATAAGGCATTAGGGAGAGCAACATATTTTGAAGGAAAAATTATGTTTTTGATTTTGGGTATGCCAGGTATTCTGGTAGGGATGTCTTCTAAGTAGTAGGAAACCTCTGACCAGAGTTTCCGAGAGGATGTCGACATAGTTTCACACAGCTATTAAGTAGCTGACCTGGGTTCTGAAACTCTTACTTCTTGCTAGAGTGCCCAGATTTTCATCTACTATGTTTAACAGTGAGATTGGATTCCCCATGGAGAAGTGAGGGCTAAAGATGGAACCTTGGGACCCCAAATGGAGAAGGCTTGTGCAGAAGAAGTCATGAAGCAGCCCAGAAAGGAATGACAAAGATGGGAGGAGAGCTAGATAAAGTGGACACAGACAGCTCAGGAAGATACTTGTAAGCTGGGGTTGTTAGGGAGAAACCTGACCTTCCTCAGATCAAGGGGAGAATCACTTTCATCTTCTAATCCCAAGTGTCTCATGCATGGTAGATACTGAATAAATGCATATTATATGAATAAATGAAACAGGACACATTGTAGAAAAGTCAAATATGATAAAGACTGGAAAAAAGGCTATTAGATGAAGAAATTAGAGATCACTGGTGGCACCAGGCTGAGAAAAATCAACAAGAAGTGATGGAGGCTTGCTGGATTTACATCATACTTTCAAGAACATTTTCAGTGAAAGAAAACTATTTTATGTCTACTTTTTAGCTGACCAAGGTTGACCTCTAACTTTGCAGAATTGATTTTAGTCTACTTTTATAGATGAGCCACTCCTGTTTGTATAGTTATTCTTGTCTCTGTATATTCCAACACAATAGCATGTTGTAAGGAATATGTAGAAGGTATAATTTATTCAAGAGAATTATTACTCCTTAACTGAGAAAGTTTATCAAATGGCTATGTGTAGTTTTTGGTTTATTTAGCGAAATCCTTTACAAGATATTCAGGAAATTGTGTTTTCTCTTTAAGGTCATTTATGCCAAAGTGGACTAAACTAGGAGTGATCAAAACTCATTGCTATTTGGTGAGGCCTGTTTGGTGGCTTTCTGTGTGTGAAAAGAACCAGTGTTCACAGTTCAATTTCTCATAGAAAGACTTTTCTGCATTACAAGAACTAAAACCAAAATTGGCACCTTTACTTATAATCTCACCAAGAGGCCAGAGATTACGTCAGCAGGGAGTGTGAACTAAATTTTTATTCTAAGAGGTGGATATTCTATAATGGGTGCGGTAGAGTAAGTTTGCAAAATAATAGCTCACAGTATTTCTATTTAGAATTTCAAGAAATATTCATTAAAAAAACCCCACTATGACTTCAAGTTTAATTGTAGTTTGACATATTAAAAATTACGGGCATGTACATTTTTTATAAAAGAAAAATCTTGGGTAATTTAAGATAACCTAAAAAATACACGTATAAATTCAGAGTTCTAGGAGTCCTGCCTGTTGACTGTATCTGAATAAGGTTTTATATTCAGTACTAAGAATTTAGCTCTTGCTTTAGATTGAAAGGGATAAAAAATCTAGCAAACTAATAGAATGGCTAAAGGTGTAACTAACCTGAGGGTGTTCAGTATCTGAGTTACAGTTTTGCTTGTCCATCTGACCACCATATACAGACAGCTTTGACCTATCTACAAATCTTCATTTTTGAGCCTAAGATAAATACATACTCTCTCAACCCTAACTCCCTCTGTTATTATTAACCTTGTTTAACGTCATCTTGCTTTTGTTACTCTAGTATTATTTACTTATTCTGGTATGGTCCTTGTTCTGTTATGTGACACATTTTTTTTTCAGATTTTAAATAATATGCTTCAAATTTACTTGGCATTTTATTCCTCTGTGAGAATCAACTTAAGCCCTTCTTTATAAGTCTGTTATTTGAAAGGAGTTAGAAATATACTTTTACTGTAAATCTAATTTTCTCAGTAGTAATAAGCATAGACATAAGCAGCATTTTTTTTTTTTTGCCTCAGAAATTAATTTTGAGGGAATAGAACAACCTAGGGCAGGTAAGACTCATTTTGTAATTACTTATTATCTCACTTTTCTCCTCATGATTCCTCCATGTCCTGGCCTCTTTTATTATTTTTTCATATACCAGGTTGAACTTTGGTTTTGAAATATTAATTGTATAATTTTAGCTTTTATTATGGGAAATAGCCACCATCTAGAGACTAAGTGGGCATCAGCTTTAGGCATCTGCTGGTTATATGTTGGAACCTTCATGAAAACAAAGTGGAAAAAAAAAATACATAGAATGGAGAATAATGGTTAGAAGCCTTAGCCTATGAGTTCATGGCCTGACTCTAACATTTGCTAGCTGTGTGGCTTTGGACAAGTTACTTTGTCTCTTTGACTTCTTTTTTTTTCCCCCCACATATAAAAAACAAAACAAATTATAAGGATTAAATGAGGTAGTAGATGTAAAGGGCTTAGGTCAGAACCTGGCATAGAGTAAGCTATTATTATTACATTATTATTATTATCAATTAATAATGTTAAAGCCCAATGTGGGGCTTGAACTCACAACCCTGAGATCAAGATCTGAGCTGAGATCAAGACTTAAGCTGAGATGAAGAGTCAGATGCTTAACCAACTCAGCCACTCAGGTGCCCCAGCAATTATTTTATTATATATTTACTTAGGAAAATAAATAAGAAATAAGAAAACATGTAGACTGTTAAGTCCCATTTCCTTGAACTATGAAGGCAAGTTTATTCTGATTATGTATGCTAGAACAGTGTAATTTGACATGAGTTCAACAATTTTTTTTTCAAAGCATGAGTGATGTGCCAGGCACTGGTTAGTAGGCATGAGAGGAACTCCAAAGTTGAATAAGCCCCAAAGATTTTAGACATTCATTTGCTTCCATTGATCCTGCTAATTGTAACCACTAAGACTTTTTGATTTTCTACTACTTTCATTGATCCCGGGTTGCTGATGAATGACATCTGTTGATTATAATGTTAGAAGTGGTTGAACACCCAATAACCTGTATCTTGAAACAAATCATTAAGAAAACAAAGACATATGTTTTCATCATCGTATGAGAAAATTCATTGTTTTTATAACCTAGGGATATAATGGAGTATTTGTTGAGGGGAATATAAAAATATGAAGAATAATATTGATCTTTCCTAATGTTGGAGAATAAAACAGTCATAGCTCTTCTCCATATGTTTTCCTCAGTGCCATTCCCTTTCTTTATCTAGGCTCAGTTTTCTCCTAGAGCACCAGTTTATCCAGCTACTTCCTGATGTCTCATCTTTACTTCCATACATATATCTTAATTTTGTGCCCTTCTCTGCATTCTTGATGTTACTGTTTTACTTCAGGCTACCACCACTCACCTTGATTATTGCAGAAGCTTTCTGATTTCCTAGTCTTCAGTCTTGTCCTTTTAAAATTTATTCTACATGGAGTAGCCAGAATGATCTCTCTAAAATTCAAGCCCAGTCAGATCCCTTCTTTGCTTTCAGCTCTTCAAAGCTTCCCTATTTCTCTTAGATAGGGTGAACCATGATTTATTGACCAACTGAAATACTTATTTATCAGGGGGTTTTTTTGACCAATAATTTATATATGGTACAATGCAGGTCTCAGATGTGCAATGAAATGAGTTTTGACAGAGTCATACACCCATGTAACCCACATTCCTTTGAAGATACAGACTTTTTTTTTCCACTGCAGGAAGTCCCTTCTTGCTGCTTTCTGGGTACTCACTGTGTCCCTTATGCCACCCAACAGCCCCAGGCTTTCACTGCTATCATTTCTGTTGCAATAAATTATGACTTGGATAAGTTTGAGAGTAAAAGGGGATGCTATTGATAAATTTCTTAAAAGATAAATGTGAAGTGCTGTAGGCAAACCAAGAAGAATGATTTCCCTACTCTTTGCATCAAGCCCAGACTTCTTAGTTAGCTTAAAGACCTTATGTATTCAGCCCCTTGATTATTTTTCAAACTACATTCTCTTATCATTTTTCTAAACTTTATACTTGTTCTTTCTCATTTCCAGACTTTTGTCTATTTTCTTTCCTATGAGGGAAGACTATTTTTATATCTTCTCTACTTCCCTCTTCTCATTCAATGGCCTGGCCAATTTCTCATTCTCCCTTCATTTCTCTACTTAGGTAGGATTTCTTCCCTTGGGACTTCCACTACACTTTTCCAGAAGCACCACTTCTAAATTTGCTTTACACATCTGTCTTCTAGACTTCCTGGTATTCTTCACTTTTCCTTCTAGTACTCTTATTACATTACAGTGTGATTGTCTGTGACTGCTATTTGCACATTAAATATTTGGTAAAAGAACATATATAACAATATTGATAATTGATAAAAAATATATAACAATATTGATAATTGATAAAAATTAAATTCACATTGAGTTTGTCAGTATATGAGTACTAGTTAGACTTTATACCATTTTAAGTAAGTGGTCTTCATAGAACAGTTTGTATTTTATAATTGTGTAATTATAATTTAATTCTTCCAAAGTCTCCAAATAGCTAAATAGACAATCAACTATGGTTTTTCCAAACTTTTAGAATATACTATAATTTGCATTTCTGCTAGATGATTTGTAGACTCCAAGGACTTTCAAGGCATAGAGAAATAAATATACCATTGCTCCCAGAATATATACCCATCTAATGGTATGTTTTCCCCAATATCTTAAAGTATATAGTCCCTGATTTATGCTTTAAAACTAATATTCTATTCTTTCTTAAAGCTTCAGACAAATGACAAGATTCCCATCTGGCGTGTCACAAGATTCGCTATCTGGGGAAAATTAGCAGTTCAAGCATAGTTCTGAACTAGGTTCAAGGCAGGACCAGAAAAAAAGGATAATTATAATTTACTGCTCTGGAACATATCATATCTCTGTTTGTCATTTGTAATACAAAAATCTGTTCTCTAATGTGTGACCTACACAGTGAATGGAGAATATGTCATGAATATCACGACAGAAGGATTATCTGCACATGGCCTAGATATGAAGAATAACAGAAAAATATGAATCAAGAGTCTGGCAGCCTACAGAATGAGGAAAAATATAAATTAAAGATTAACAAAGAACAAAGAGAGATAACACTATTACAGGGCAATGAGAGAAAGAGAGGATATGTTTTCTAAGCGTACCTTTAATAATATCTTTGCCAGGACAGTTGAAGGGAAAGGCTTAATTTGAGGCTATAGAAGAAAGCAAGAGATAGTTTTATTCCTGGTTAGTACCCTATTTAGAATTGGTAATCAATCTTCATTGTGTGGATTGATAAATAAGTACATGAAAAATGAATTTTATTAATAAATCCTCCTTAAATTAAAAATGTCTGTTGGCAAGATTTTTTGATAGTTTATTTTTTTTTAGATTTTATTTATTTATTCATGAGAGAGGGAGAAAAAGAGAGAGAGAGAGAGGCAGAAACATAGAGGAGAAGCAGGCTCTCTGCAGGAAACCTGATGTGGGACTCAATCCTGGGACTCCAGGATCACCCCCTGGTCTGAAGGCAGGCACCAAACCTCTGAGCCACTCGGGGGATCCCCCCTTTTTTTTTAGATTTTATTTATTCATGAGAAGATAGTTTTAATTTAAAATAAGTATCAAATATCACAGCCCAAAGTAAGTCCTATACCTATTGAAATCGTGAGATATGCATATAGTATGACTTACAGGATTAATAGAATCTGCTTGTATTGTGTTTGATTAAATAGAAATAGGATACATTCAAATCTATATCTACATGTATATCTATATCCATATGCACCTATATTAAATATATGAAAAATCTTCATAGGAGGCAGATAAATTATTCAGTATAATACTTTTCATCGTTTTATGTCTCAGTATGCTAATGTTTTGGCATAGGCCATTGAACCCAGGACCTTTAATGTTTTAGTTATTCAGTAAATATTTGTTGTGTAAATAAGTATCTTCATTGGAATTCATATGATGTTTGAGAATTCTTAAACAAGAAACTAATTAATAAAAGAGCTAACAGTTGTTAGGAGGTTTTTATATGCCTGACAGTGTCTAATCATTTATGTGGATTTCTCACATAATCCTCCTATAAATTCCCCTCCCCCCCATCCACAGTCCTACAAGATAGATAACTTTTGCCCATTTTCTAGAGGAGGTAAATAGAGCACATAGTCAATATCTTGCAGAACCAGAATTTGAATATTAACTGCTTGACTCTGGAGCATTGTGCACTTGACCACTGGGAGTTTCCATCTAATATGTGTGTGCCAGTGTACGTGTATGCATGCATCTATTTTGTAACAATCTAGTCTTTAGTCTCCCTAGTTATGAATATCAAGAATCATATTTCCTTTTTCCTGCACAACATCCAGCTCTGGGGTGAAAGTCATGGTAGTTGACTAAGGTAAAACTTGTTTTTTTTTTTTTGTTTTTGTTTTCTTTCTAAGAATTGAAGTATTTTCCTACTTAATTATGCTTATCTTGATTTAAATGATTGACATTCAGTTTTAAATACTTTAGTATCGGTAAATGAAAATACATTTTATAGGCAATATGCTATTTTACTATGTATTTCCTTCGATCTAGAAAATGTTATTAGTTACAATAAGGTGAATGAAGCAAAGAGGTATTGGTCTGAAAAGGGTAGGAGGTTATATGGTTATTAGAAAACAAAGAGAGTCTTCCTAAATGGCTTTTTCTTAGATAGAGTTGGATAATTGTTATTCAAATCCTTGATGAAAAGTTAAAGTTAACCTAGGTATAAAAGTTTGAAGGCAGTTTTTAGTAGAATTTTTGACAAAGAAACTTTGGATACCTATTTCCATGTATATGTTTAATTTCCTTTTTTTGGCTTTTGCACATTACTCTTAAATTAATGAGGGAAATCTATTACACCTTTTATTGACCAAGCAAACACCTATCTCACTCTGCCCAGCTTCAAATCTAGGCTTTGTCATTGGCAGAGGGTTCGAGGAAAGTGACTGTAGACTACAGAGGTCTCCTCATCCTTCTGAAACTAATACAAAGAACCAAAATCCTTGAAATTTATGTTTCAAACAGCACAGTTCTCTTTATAGCAGAATATATTTGCTTCTCGGCAGTTATTTAAATCTTTCAACAATAAAAATTCATTTTTAATTTTTGAAAGTGAAGAATAATTTGATCAGAGTTCACAGTCTAAGTAGTTTTACTGGCAGAATGATTTCTTACTTATAGTACTTTCCCTAATTTAAGGAGGAATGATGAAAGAGAAATTTATTTCGAATTGAAATAATACATAAAAATAAATACCCAGAGAAGCATTCCTCAGCAGGCTCCATTATTCTGATAGCTATTCTTGGCTTTAAGTTTAAAATACATGCTCTAAGATTTTTTTAAAAAAATCTTATTTAAAAATGAGATGATGATGTCTAAAGAGGCTAGACGTGTAACTTACCAGATTAATATAATCCTACCTTTCAATAAAATGACATCTGATTTAATCACCCTATTAGTATAGTTGTATTTCCCTTGAAATTTTAAAGCATCTTGCAGTGCCCCTGTGAGTTTGCTGTGGTGCCTGAAACATCTTAGTGTGCAGTATAGGAATCTCCGTTCTGCACCATGCAGCCGGCTTGTGACCAAGCAGCTTAGTGCATGTTCTTTGAGAAAAAAACGTTGATTCCCCCGTATAAAGCACAAACAGGTTGAATTTATAGTATTAATTAATTTTCACTTATTTGGGAGACAATATTCAAAATTAAGTAGCCACCTTTTTAGAAATTGATGGCCTTTATTATAATTAGATTAGAATTGACAATCCCCTTATTGCTACAAAATGGTTCTGAAAGTTTTACTGAAATGAATAAAATATGGATATTCTTATATTGTGTTACATTTTTCCTGAGAACTTTAGTATAAATTTAATTATATGATTAAAATTATTGTGAGGAATCTTAAGAAAATATGGTCAGCTTCTTTATTATAAAATTACATGTGTCATGGTTAGCAGAAAATGAATAGGTTGAATTTTGACTTTTCCTATAAGTAGCGTAAGGCTGGCTAAGTAAGCCTAGGTAACCATTTCCCTTGCCAGTGATTAGTTTAGGAGTGGCTGTGACCTTCTGGCTAATTAAACATAATGGGAAAGTCAGCCAGGAGTGGGGAGGGGCACTTATGGGAAAGGTTTCCTCACTGATAAAAAGAAGTAACAGAAAGAAATCCTTCTTTCACTGGACACTGCTGTGTCTTCATGCGGTGTGCTGAACTCTGGCAGCTTATTTTGTGACCATGAAGTAAAGTAGCTGAGGAGAAATACACAAACGCAGGAGAGCAAAGTGGAAAGGACAGAAGATTCTGGAGTCCTCAAAGAGGATATTAAATTAATCAGTCCCTGAACAAATCTTGTCACTTCTTGCAATGAGAGAGTAACTATTCCTTATATATTAGGCACCCTTAACTGATACAGTTAGTCTTACTCCTTAATTACGGATGGTATTCAAATTGAATCAAGACCCTTAAGGGTCTGTAGTATAGGCAATCAAATGTATCTTGGAAAGCCCTCCCTGGTGATTCTTACATCTTCTTATCTTCCTTGTAGTTCTTACTGCCTTCCCATTGAGAACTTCTGGAATGAGATAGTTATGAAGTTAAATTAAGAGGACTTGATGAGTGATTGTATATGGGAGTTAGGAAAAGGGAGGAGTTGAGGCAAACATCATGTTTTGGTTTGGGGAACTGGGTAGATGGTGCAGCTCTTCTAGGTGATAAGGGCTACAACTAAAATATTTCAGTTCTGAATTTGAGGTGTCAGGGAACATGATACTGAAGAGTAGTTAGATATATATTCTGGAGTCAGAAATAACTGTGTAAGACTAAGATTTGGTAGCTGTAACCGAAACTGTGAATGTAAACAAAATCACCTAGGGCAAATAGATACACTTTATTGGCATGGAAGAGAGGAGTATATGGAACCTTAGAGAACATTAGTGTTTCAATATAGGGTAGGGGAAGAAGTAGTTGAGACAGAGGAAAAAAAACAGTTACTGGTGTCAATAATGACATGTCTCATTTCATTTTAGATTTTTCTCCAAGAAATTCTAAGACCTTTGTAGTTGTTGAGCTTTAATTAGGAGGTAAATTCTGTATATTTTAGTTTTTTTCAGAAAGTAGATTCTAAATGCTTTTTTCCCTTTTATTTGATCAATTTATAATGCTGAACAGTAGCCTCATGGGATAAAGCGTTAATAAACCCTTCTAACACTGGCAGTTTGCTCTCTTTTATGAGCTCAGTTTGACCATAAAAATTATTAATACAGATCTGGGATATGGTACCAAAAAACCCACACCCCAACATATAGATTTTCACCAGTCCTTATTTCCAGTCATTCATATGAAGGTAGATGTGTTGTTTTTAGGGAATATGTATATAGATATATGTGTATCATGCCCTTTGTATTTTGCTATTGATGTATATTCTATTTCATTCTTTTTGTCATTACTATTTTTAACATTTGACATTTTCATCAGTGTATTTTTTTTGTATAAACATAAAATATTTTAGAGAATTAAGATGGTTTGGAAATTTCAAATAACTTTTCTTGGCTGAGGAAATTAAGTATTTCCTGGAAACAAAAGCCTGAAGTAAACAGAGAAACATAACTTTTGAAGAATTTTATCTTAAATCTTTCACATAATCTGTGGATCCCAATCTACTGTGCATGTGTGTATGATACCAAAAACACTTTATGATGGAAACGTCAGACTTTATGGACAATTCCAATACATATAAAAGTACATTTTCAATTAACATTATTGCTAAAAGAATAATAAAAAAAAACCCAACAACTATTTGCATGTATCTTATTCTCCCTTCAACCTCTCTCTCTTTCTCTTTTCTTTTTTAACTTCAGTTTGAATAGCACCTGTAATTAAGGAAGAAAACCGAGCCCTGGGAGCTAGGTAGGACTTTCAGCTATTGATCTGTGTAAACCCAGCTTATACTGTCAGGGGAGAAACAGTCAACTGCTGAGCTGCTTTGTCACTGACATAAGCTGAGAGAGGATTTTTTTGTCTATACTGTTTATACACTAGTCTATAGACCTGCTGGCTGGTTGAATTTTAAAGAGTGCGGAGGTTTAAAGACTTGTCCCCTGAGGGATGCTTCTGCCAGTTGGGAAGCGAGCTGAGGCTGTTTTGCAGAAGTGTGTGCATGTGTGTTGCTTGTGGAAGAAGGGAGGGGGAGGGTGTGAAAGATTGAGCAACTAACTGGGAAACATTCTTCTTAATTTGAGTCTTAAAATTGCTGTGAAATATATTACTAATTTGGGTATATTTAGAAATAGGCAATGAGGTTTGAATATATATCTATTGTTACAAAAATTATATGACCCACTTTGCAGGGGGGGTTCATATGTGTCATAAATATGGTAAATAGCTTCACATTTTGTAA
Organism: Canis lupus familiaris; assembly: GCF_011100685.1. Taxonomy (NCBI): domain Eukaryota; kingdom Metazoa; phylum Chordata; class Mammalia; order Carnivora; family Canidae; genus Canis; species Canis lupus. The sequence continues at coordinate 4,869,044 of NC_049228.1, forward strand.
CACAAGATAAAGATTAGCAATGGACAGATGAACTGTTCTTATTTGTAGTGAACTGTTTTCAGTGTTCAGTTACATGTTCATAAGCAAACCAGGGTACTCTGCTTTAAAGATAGAAGGATTGCTTCTTTTACATGCTGCTTTTCTTTCTGCTTCAATGTTTTAAGGTCTTGAAGCTTTCTTAGGTATTAGCTTTGGAATTTTACAATGTTTTATTATTAGTTAATACCTTATTGCAGTCTACATTTTAAAAGAACATGATAAATTTTACGTTAAAACACTCAATACCATGATTCTGTAGAAGGCTTAAATATGCAGGTATTAATGGTTTCTCTGGATGTAAGTTTTATTGGTAAAGAGGTAGTATTTTTTGGTGGGGGTGACTACAGCATTAAGATATTTGCTCTTTTTTCTTTTTAATAGGAAACATTTTCATAAATCTCTGCTTTGTCTTGTAAAATTACCTAGTTTTGAACTTATAATATGATATTATCTTCAATTCTAAAACTTAACTTTTAGAATCAGAGTTAATGTTGTTTTCATATATAACAAAATAAATATTTTTGTATTTTTTGCCAAGTATCTGACAGGTATTCATATTTTGTTATAATTATAAGATGTGTGATTTCTAAAAGCTTTTAAAATTATTTTATAATGGCTATAAAATCACTGCAGATTATTTTCTATGTTTAATTAAAACATAATTTTCATATTAAGCAACTCATAAACGAAAGTGCACGGAATAGAAGCTATATTGTTTTACGTTTAAAGGCTTATTTTTAGATACACATTTTTTTAGAGACATGTTATTTGAGATAAACTTAGCGTTACTGTTGTTGAATTTACCTAAAGTTGAAACATACAAAAATGTTTCTTTAGCTATAGAAAGTCTTTTTTTTTTTTCTTAACCGTTTTACTATGGGACATGTAGAGTTGTTATACCTCTCAGTAATTCATGCTGCTGCCAACTTCATTCCCTTTTCTCTGCCTGCATTTTAATTGAAACAACATTTATATTTTTGAGCCAGGATCTGTCAGAAGTCCCTGTGGCTAGTCTGCGGTACAAGTAGCAGCAGACGTAGCTTACCCATATGGTGCGGTGCTTCTTGTAAAATCCATATGGCCTTGTTGAAGGGAATCCCAGCGGGGATGTGAAGGGTGTTAATACCCTTCAGGCCAGGCCTTTCCCTCCTGGGGCTTCCGTGGCATTGTCAGTGCAATCTGCCAAAGCACCAACTTAATTCCTTTTTAATAATCAATTATTTTAGTCTAGGAACCTGTGCTATTTTTCTTAAGAAAAAACAAAAAACAAACTTTTTTTCTCCCCTTAGAAAAGGTCTCAAAAAAAAGTTTTAACTGCATTTTTAAAAATATTCTAAAGCTTTTTTCTTTTTAATTTGCATTTGCAGGAAGTACTACAGAGTGTGCCCAAGTTCTGTTTCCCCTTTGACATTGAAAGGTACTGTATCAGCCATCATTCACAGTAACTTCAGCTCATCTTAGCATTTTAAAATTGTCTCCTGTGTTTTTTTAATAAAAAGGAATGTACATTCTCTTCTCTGCTTCTAACAATAACAACAAAAGGACCTGAGTTTCAAAATTAAATAATATTTGGAAGGAAAAAGCCTTCTTACATCATTGTATCCTTTGTTTTTTCCACTGTGGCCAGTTAGGAGAAGTCCTAAGGTTCCATTTCTTCCTTTTGTTCTTCAGGTACATATTGTAAGCACCTGCAGAAAAAAATATTACTAATCAGAGCCTTTGTATTGTGTCTTTTAAAATTAGATGTATATATCCTGGTTTCTATCTCACTTCACCCTAATTGAAAAGACCATCTGTGTGATATTGTAAAACTCATGGGTAGTTGTCTCCCAAGAATAGCTGTATAGAAATAGTGTAATATTATGGAAGGCTGCAGGGAAATCCTCCCAGCGGTTTTGAAAATCTCATTATGTTTGTATTTTACTGAACAAATACTGAATGAATAGAGTATTACCTGTGTGTAGTTGGAGTTTCACAGAATATATAGGCCTTTAAGCATAAAAACAGATCATTTATTGTTTTTCATGTGATTTTCATACCCTATTATCAGTTTTTTTAAGAGTATGGTATGAAGGGTTTTAAAACAAAATTTATTTTTGGAAAATATTTGGCTTAAGTAAAGATTAGTAAAAATCTGAAATTTTACAATGTTAAAGATAATGCCTTCTGAATGATGGGCTAATTGATACTAGTAAGTATTGCTGATGAATGATACCCCTTTTTATACCTCCTTTCTGGGGCATCAGTTGTGCTTGTTAAAGTTAGAATTTTCAATTTAATAGCAAAGATAAAATACAGGAAGAAAAGCCTTGGAAAATATATTGTGAACATCAGGCTCTAGAGGGCACATCAGGAACTAGAGGTTGTTCTTGAAGTTTGCAAAAAATTTTTCAAAACTATCCATTTAAATCTGTATTTGTTAAGTGTTCAGCATTTGAAATGCACTGTTTCCTGACAGTTGGAAATAGTTGGTAGTGTTGGCACAGTGGTAGTAAAGGAATTACATAATTCTGGTGCCTGTTTTAGAACCAAAATTTAGGTGCCATGGATATTTTATCTTGAGACCAGGAAGCAGATGTTCAGTTATGGTTATCTAATGGCAAGATGATAGTAACAAGAAATGTCTTTATGTATTTTAAATGGTGATAAGGATCCAGTATAATGATTTATAGCGCACCTTACACTGTGGTGTGATTCCTACCATGATACTGTGATACCTAGGTCAACAATTAGCTAAAAAGTTCTTGGTAGTAAGCTTTTCTGTGGAACCTGTATTCTTATTTTGTACTTGGAAATCTGTGTTTAGTATATAGGCAGCTCTAGAAGAGAATGCTGAAAAATGCTAATAGTAATTTTTATGGAACTCTACTGGGTGAGAATGTCACCAGAAGCAACAATTAAACAGAGGTGCTGGTGGCTGCCATTGGATGCTAAAGCAGCCTGATTTGCTGTCTAAGCAGTCTTAAAATAATCACAATGAGAGAGACTGGAGTTGAACAGAATCAGTCATCATGTCTTGCTTCTCACTTCTACAGTCTCGGTAATACTATTTTCAGATTTATGAAATATTTTAGAAGTACTTTTAGGCATGTGCAAACTTACAGTGAAGTACGTTATGATTCTCTATTAACGGGTTAGTATATGCCTAATTGCTCAGCCTGGAGGGAGTTAAAACTTACTGTGATATTTGACTCATGACTTAGTTTACACATTTCACACTCATTTTAGTTTTAGAACTTAGTTCTAGATTTGAGAACCAATGGATTGGGAAGGTGAAACCAATGACACATGTAAATAAAGTCTTGCTTTGTTTTTCTTTAAGAAAATTCTCATTTAAAAAGCACATTAAAGTTTTATAATATTGCTGTATTTTAGAGTATCTCAAAATCAAGTCGGACAGCATTTTACCTTTGTACTGACAGACATTGAAAGTAAACAGAGATTTGGATTCTGCAGACTTACATCAGGAGGCAAAATTTGCTTGTGCATCCTTAGGTAAGTATTTGTAGTGAAAAGAAAATTAGATGCATTAATACATTAATGGTGTCTTTCTTTTCTACTTTGTTATGCTTAGGATGCTTAAAATATGCATATAATATTCTTAATTTGTTTTCTCTAGATCCAAGTAAATTGAAAAATAACTTTATTTTCTATATATAGCATCAATTAGATTTAAAGATTTACCAGTAACAGTAAATTTTTTCTTGAAAGAATGACTCTTTTAAGATTAGTTTTTGTGGGTTTATTTTTGAAAAATTAAATATTAAGATGTGAGTCCAAATAATATATATGTTTCATCTATTGAACAGGATGCAAAAAAATCAATTAAATTAATACATGCTCTTTTTTATCACTGAGCCAGAATTTGGATTTTTGAAAGTGAATTACTGCTTTTTTTTTATTTTTTTATTTTTTACTTTTTATTTTTTTGAATTTTTTTTTTGAATTACTGCTTTAAAGCAAAGTTGTAAACTGATGATTCTGGGCAAAAAAATGTTTGGATATGTTTTATTTGGCCATATGGTATTTAAAAAAATTTTAAAGAGGTTTCCAACTTTATAATTTTAGTGAAGTCTTGCATAAAATTCAAATTTCTAATTTCTTTTGCTAAATGGGAATATTTGCTAATTGTGGTCTTGCACTTCTTGGTAGCAGCAGTATGCCAGAACTAAGCAGTGGGTTTTTAGCTGTGTCATGAATTTACTAGTTTGCCATAAGTCCTACCTGCCCTGCTTCAATCACTTACATCATTTGCCTTGAGATGCTGGCTGTTGACAAGGAAGGACTCTAAAAAGTTAGCTTTCCTTTATGATGTCTTGATGAATCAGAAATCTAAATCTATTCCATAAAAATAGGATTCTATACCATGATTATAATATAGATATTGGTCAGTCTAGCTTCTGTATACAGAAGTGTTTGTAGGAGAAGAAATAACATTTAATATGATAATTAAAATATTACAGAGAAAACTCTGATATGAAATTATTCATTTGCTGTTTAGCTACATTCATATCGTTTGTTGAGGTTGAGGTTATAAATTTACCCGGAACGTTTGTTAGAGCTGCAAGATTTTTCAATTTTTATTTGAAAGTAAATGCTTACCTTAGAATGTGGATGTTCCTTCATTCTTTCTTTAGGCAGCAACTTTTTCATTTGGATAATAACTGAATTTAAAACTTAGATTTTATCTGGGAGAGTATTATGCTTCAAACTATAGGTTGATTCTTATAATATGAAGCCAGTTGGTTGTGTAGTGAGAGTAGAGGTGACAGAATGGAAAATGGGGAGGAGGGTTCCTTTTATTGTTGTGTTTAATGCTAAAGGTTCAAAAGCTACACTTTAAAGGGGAGTAGAACCTTACCACTCTGCCCAAGGCATGTTTGTCCTAATAGAAAGACCAAAGCTGTTGGTGCTTTCTACTTTTTCTCTATGAATTTTTAAATCTTTTCATTAAAAAAGTCAAGTTTACCCCCCAAATTTAAGACTACTGCAGTGAACTCTTGTGTATATATCCCCTATATTGACAATTGTTAACATGCTTTTCTCCTTCCTCTCCTTCCCCCTCCGTGCACAAACACATACATGCAAAGTCTTTATCTTTCTCTTATTGTTGTTTTTACTGACCCAGTTGAGAATAAGTTATAGACATCAGTTTTCTGTAATATTTGAACCTGCATTTTACAACTTTACCTCGCGGCCTCTAAAATGAGTTCCTGATATTCATAATTGAAGAGAATGAACTTTTGTCTTTGTTTTTAATTCTTAAAATATTTTGAATATACTGAACCTATTGATAATTAGCAAATAGTGGGGTGCCCAGGTAGCTCAGTCACTTAAGTGTCTGACTCTTGGTTTCGGCTCAGGTTGTGATCTCATGGGTTGTGAGATGTAGCCCTATGTTGGGTTCCTCACTCAGTGTGAAGGCTGCTTAAGATTCTCCCCCCTCCCTCCCCTTCTGCCTCTGCATGTGCATGCACATGCTTTCTCTCTCTCTCTCTCTCTCTCTCTCTCTCTCTCTCAAATAAATAAAATCTTTTAAAAATTAACAAATGGGTACTAAATGTTCAGAATAGTCCCTATAAAATGGGCTTATAGAATAAACATTCTTAGAAATTTCTGTTAAAATTTAGGAAAGCCTACATTATTTCAAAATATTTGCACAAACATGAACTGAAGCTATTTGTTAAATTCCTGAAAGATTGATACAGTATTCATATCTCCAACCAGGGTCATTAATTTGTAGGAAAGATTCTAAAACAGTTACAGTAATCAAGTTATTGCTATCAAACTTGTTTATGTGGAAGAACACCTGAGTGTCTTAGTACTCTTTGAATTTGGGACAGTTTTACTACAGGAAATAAGGCTTTACTGTATAAATGTAATAAAAAAATAAAATCATATATGCCAATAAGGAAAACTTTTCACAGTATGCATTATTGGTTGTTTTATATTTTTTAAAGAAGGTTGTTTTTATATTTGTTTATTTTTGTCATGTGATAGTGCTTTCTGGTAGATTAAGAAATAGTTAGCAAAGCTTTATGAAAAAAACAGAGGAGAATCTTAAAATGAGAAAATTCTCTTCTCCAGCTTATTTTTCCCTGGGAAATTTTCAAAAGTTGCCATCTCATGATTTTAATGGCATAACATAATCTTTGTCCTGAAAGACAGTGTACTATGTTGAGAATAGCCAGTAAATTAAAGACTATTTTGTTTTAATAGTGAAAGATAATGAAAATATAATGGAATTCAGAAGCTTATTCAGAAAGCTATCATAGGTAAATGCCTATCTATAGGTAATTAATGTATGTTTGTGAAAATAATTTTAACAAATCTCTTAAGTGCTATATTAAGGGGAATAATGGTGTTTTGAGTCCTGGTTTGTCTATGAACCAGATCAGGTGTCCCCCACTTTAGATTTAACTTTATAATTGTTGAAAAGGAGGATAAAACTTTAAACATACTGGAAGAAAACATTGTTGATTTTAAAAAATTACTGTAGAAGTTCCTGGGTGGCTCAATCGATTGAGCATCTGACTCTTGATTTCGGCTCTGGTCATGATCTCAGAGTTGTGAGATTGAGCCCTACGTCAGGCTCCACACTAGGCATAGAGCCTGCTTGGGATATTCTCTCTCTTTCTGCCCCTCTTCCCCAAAATATATAAATAAAAATGAAAATTATTGTAGTCATGAGTGCCTTTATTTTTTTTTTATTTTTTAAAAGATTTTATTATTCATGATAGACATAGAGAGAGAGAGAGGCAGAGACACAGGCAGAGGAAGAAGCAGGCTCCATACTGGAAGCCTCATGTGGGACCTGATTCTGGGACTCCGGGATCATGCCCTGGGCCAAAGGCAGGTGCTGAACTGCTGAGCCACCCAGGGATCCCCAATGAGTGCCTTTATATGCCTACTACCACTGAATCTTGAGGCCAAAAAGATTGGCTTTTTTGCCTGTATAATGATAAAAGATTTTGTTTGATGACAAATATATGAAAATTGAAAATACCAATAATTAACTGGTAGAAATATATTTATAGCCACTGTAACAGAATTAATAGCTGTGATACAGGATAAGTAGCTACAAGTTATGACACAGAACTGAAGAATAAGAAAGACATGTGAGTAATATATTCACAGAGGAAATTTAAATAGCATATACACCTATGAATGATGCTCAGCCTTACTAAAGATGAAAGAAATGAACACATTAAGATTGGCAGAAATGAAATTAAACAAAATAAGCATGAGGGGAAACAGACACGTCATGTACTGTTTGTGGGACTATACCATGATATAACCTTTAGAATAGAAATTTAATAATATCTATCACATTTCTAAAATCTCATACTCGTTGATTCAGTTATTTATAGTTCTAGAATTTTAAATCTCAGGAATATTCCCAGTAGAGAGCAGTAAAGTGTGAACAAAGTTATCTATTATGGCGTGGTTTATAATAGCAAATAATGGGATATAAATGTCCTTCAATAGGAATTGATTAGGTATGTTATGGTACATTTCCCAGTCTCCCCTGGCAGCCCCGCCTCCCCCTACCAGAATGTTCTGTTTTTTTTCACTTATAGATTATTCTCCCAGTGCCTACAATAGTGCCTAGCACATAATGAATTCTTAATAGATATTTGTTGAATAAATAAATTAATGAATGAATGACAAACAGAATGGAATATTATTTATCATGGAAAATTATGTATTCATACAGACTCTAACTCAGAGAAATGTTTATGATATATTGTGAAACTATGAGAAGTGTCAAAGTAATATTTATGGCATGTTCTTACATTGTAAAGAATAATTTATTTATGTATGTAAATGTATTTACTTTAAGAAGTAGTTAACAATAAGAAAGATTTACATATTAATATAGGGTTGTTTATACCTATAAAAAAGACTAGAAGAATAGATCTCCAATTTTTTTGATCTCCATTTTTTTTTACTTTATGCACTTCAGCATTTATCCTTTTTTTTTTTTTTTACGATGAATGAGTCATTTTAATCAGTTTTTCCGTGTTCTAAAATTCTGATGTTAGAACTATAAATAGTGCATTAAAACTCAGTGGGAATTTAACCAGATCATCTTTTGTCAGGTAAAATATATAGTCTGTTTGCAGGATAGGAGATTATTTTATTAGTGTGTTTTATTACAGGCACTTCAAAGGCAGTCAGTTTATCATGGTGGTATAGCAGAATTAAGAATGAAAAGGGTCGTTTCATTCCGTGCTCTTGAGATTTGGAGTCACAGTGTGTGAAAGAATGGCCTTTGGAAGAGAAAAAAAATACTGCTTCTGAAATGACTTTCCCATCACCATCGTGGAGCCTGAGATTAGTGTTTTTCCATAATTTCAACACAAAATGTTTAACATAGCAGAAACGGTTTGTGAGGTGGCAGGAGAAATGCTACTACATCTGTAATTTATTTCCTATTATTTGTTTCTCTTCCAACACTACTCGTTTAATTCTGTTGTATTTTGAAGGTGTAACGGAAGAAAATTTGTTTAGTTTCAATATAAAACCAAGACATAGAATTTAACTAGTAATTTTCTGAGGTAAAGAAGGAAGATAGAATTATCCACTGAACTATTCGCAGAATTTGTTAGAGCAATGAGAAGTCTTCATTTGAAGGCTAGTATGTGTGTGTGTGTGTGTGTGTGTGTTAATTACGAACTGTGGTGTTTGCAGGGGTTGTGAGAGACTCACCTATGCTAGTATTCTGAGTATTAACTGGTAGCTAGGTGTCCAATACTTTTGGAGTAATGTTTGCATTTGGTTTTGTGGGAGTATCCTGGTCTTAGAATTCAGCCTTAATTCGAAGGCTTTTTAGAGTTTAGCCTTAATTCTAAGGCTTTTTAGAGGTTAGCCTTAATTCGAAGGCTATTTAGAGTTTAGCCTTTATTAGGGCTAGAATTTTAGAAAAATGACAAAATACTTGCATAAGCAATACATAGAAAATTATGTCTTTATCCATGTTTTTCTGATAACAAAAGTAATATTTTTATTAAGGAAAATCTAGATGATTGAGAGAAGTTTAAACAAGAAAATAAAGGACTTGTATTTGTAACACCTAACTGTTACTTAAATTTTGGTATTTCACTCCTGTCATTTCTATGACTTGTTTAGATACATTTACAAATCTTTCTATTGGATAGCAAACTAAATAATTAACTGTAGGCTTTAGTCACAATTTGTAAATGAATGAATGCATGTAAAGCAGTTTATAAATTGGAAAAACTTCCAAGGCTTTCATAGTATCCTCTTTAAGTGTTGAGAGTTTTTGCACATGCTCAAGCTGACAGTTGGTCATTTCAGTGTTTTTTTCCTTAAAAGTTGAGATTTAGCACAAAGATAATTTCTTTTCTGATTATAGTTTTTAAAATAAGTTATTTATATCTTTACTTGGAATATATTTTGACTTTTGAATATGAAAAATCATAATACCTTGCCCATGATGCTGTCTCATGTAAAACTAGTGCATTTATATTGAATCATGCAATATTCTAGTATTCTATTGTGAGATAATACTGGATTAATTAATTAGAGGTCATTCTCATTAAATGATTTAAGATTTTTAGATGCAAATTAATATTTCTCTTGTTATCTTTCTTATTGTGATTGAATGTTATCTTAACAAAAAATTCATTTATATTACCTTCTAGTTTTTGTATTTGAATGATTTAAATTGTACATGAAAAATATAAATATCTCTTGAGTTTTGTTGATATTGAAAAGTTTAAAACATTTCAGGTCCTTAAAAGTCATAATGAAAATGAGATACATTAAGGATGGTTAAAAATTTTAATACAAGGTAAAATCAGGTACAAAAGTTGGTGTTTAACTTTGAATTTTCAGCTGAGGTTGTGTGCTTTAGCTCTTTCCATGACATATCTATTTTAGCTTTAAATAAGATTTCAAAAATATTCTGAGATATTACTAATTTAAATCTTGCCATTGTTTGTATTTAGAATTGCTTTCACAGGCTAACAAAAATGCAAGAAATAACTTTTTTTTCCTAATTTGATTCACATAATTTTAGAACTATAAAATTGTTGCCAATGGTTCTAAATGAAATACCCTAATAAGGAAGACAGATTGATGTTTAGGACCTTTGTAGTCCCTTCCCCTTCCCCCCTTTAACTCATACCAAACTTGAAGCTTTCACACTCTTCCTTTGGGCAAATCCCTTAGAAGCAGAATGTTTCAATTTTACACATTTTGTGTCAATTTTCCAGACAGAAAAACAGCCTCTAGACATTAGACGTTTTTCTACGGAAAGGCAGTTTCCTTAGTTTTATTTGATTACTATAAGTTAAGGTTCCTGCTGATCACTTAGACTGTTAGTGGTTACTTATTTGACAAAAAACATTTCCTTTCCTTTATTTAACCTTTGACTTTTGAATGTAAAAGTTTTATCAGCCCTATAGTGGAAGCACAAGTGTGGGGGGGAAGTCTTCTTACTGCCACAAAATGGATTCATGACTTTATATATACTCTGTGTTTTGCTTTATGTCTTTATGAAAAATTAAGAAAATAGTCTTATAACTAAACTTTGAAGAATCTCTTGACTTCTTAAGAAATAATTGGTCTTAATGTTTTACATTTATATATGTGTGTAAGACTATGAGAGTCAATTATTCTTTGTTAAGAAAATTACATTTTCAGGTTTTATAAGATTCAGGTAAAATATTAAGCCATTATAGTATGTTGAGTACAGTTTTTTAACTTTCTAGGATTTTTGTGGTTGGTTGTAAGAGAACAAATTTTTACTGTCTTTGAGTCTATAAAATTTAGTGAAAAAATATTTTAACTTATTGATAATCAGTTTAAGGGCTTATATATTAGTGAGAAATAGCTTTGAACATATATTGTTTGAAATTATCTAAAAAGCCACAGAAATAAAAACCTGAGAATAACATTTCTTACCCAGTGAGGTAAGTTTATATAATTTATAATGTTTTATAAATCTATAACATTTATAATATAGATGTTATTTTTGCTATACATTTTGTCTTTAAAATTTACAGTGTAGGGACACCTGGGTGGCTCAGTGGTTGAGCCTTTGCCTGGGGTCCTAGGATTGAATTCCACATCAGGCTCCCCGAAGGGAGCTTGATGTTTCCTCTGCCTATGTCTCTGCCTCTCTCTCTCTGTCTCTCATGCATATATAAATGAAATCTTAAAAAAATAAATAAAACTTACAATGGAATCTTGTTAAATATTTGAATTATTGTCTACTTTGTGTACTCCAAACCATTTTCTTTGTCATATAAAAGAATGAGCAGGACTTCCTGTTGAGTAGTTGCTTCATATCAAGGATTGTGGATGCAATTACTTCCAGGGACCAGGAAGGAATTCAAATGAGATATGTAGGGTAAGTGTCTGACAGTTAGAAGTTGGGGTTAGTGTGGTGATTCAGATAGGACATGCCATATGCAAAGACAAAAGCCATTACACAGCTCTAGGTACAGAGTGAAAAATATGTGACCAGTTCTTTTGATTTTTAAGAGGAACAAGAAATCCAGATCTTTAAGGGAATTATCTCAGATTTAGAAGCTGGCAACTTATTTGATTAAACAAGGGGGTGTTGACCAAACAAAATATGCCCATGGGCTAGAGATAGTGTGCAAGTAGTCAGTTTACACCCTCTACTCTAGATGCTATTGTTTATTAGCAACAGAAAATGTTCCAGCTTCCCTGACATTTCTAGGAGCATGACTAGGTTACAGAATAGCTCCACTTTGATATATGATGTTTTTATTTAAAAATATGAATGACTTCCATTCTTAAGAAGGAATTGTTATCACCAAGAATCAGTATATGTTATAAAATGCATGTTGTGTGTAACTAAACTCAGTTCTTCATGATGACACTGGTGTATCAGGCAGTGCTGTAAAAATTAGAGTCTTCCACTCTCTCTCATGAACAAATTATGTAGAGAGAAAAATATTGCCTAGATAATAGATAATGAAGTTATGAGTCCTTCTATTGGTTAAAATATCATACTTAGATTATTGGTAGATAGACTTATGTTATTTTGAGAGGGATCTTGTACTATATTGAGGGCCATGTCCTTTTTAAAATTTTTATCCACAATGATAAACGTAGAAGCAGTACTAACATCTACAATTGGAAGGAATTACCAATATATTAGATAAAAGAGTTAAACAGATCTTTATCTGCTGAGAAATTCGCCCATATGAACAAAATATAATTTGAAAGGCATAAAAGTAATGCTCTGAATATTAGTTAAACAGATTTGGAAGATAGAATTTGCTTCAGTGGACAGAAATTATAAGTAGACTGGTTTAAGATTAAGCCAGAATATATTTTGTCATAGTTTATTTAGCTGCCTGAAAATGTCTGGTTATTGGACATGTTTATTCAAAGATTAGATATAGAACTACATGCCTGCATTGGGTGATAGGCTATCTATAGAGAACACCTGAGCAAATATTGCTTAGTCAGATGGATCAAGAGTTCTAATCTCAGGCTTGCCATTTGGTAACTTTGTGACCCTGATCCTGGGTAAGTTGCTTTACTTTAGTCAATTACACATTATGGCATTATTTTAATAATTAAGTGAGATAAAGTACCTAGCATGTTTTCATACATATAGTTAGTGTTTAAAAAGTTTTATTCCCTGTTCTTCCAATTATTTTAACATACAGAATGTCATCCCTTAGATTCTGCTGTCTTCTCCCTAGATAGACATAGGACATGTAACTGACTAGTTCCATGTTCTATTGCAACTTTGTTGCAATAGTTTTTTTTTTTAAAGTCTGATTTATAGATGAAATCATATTAGAGGTAGTTATAAAACATCATAGTGTCTAGCAGTGCTATAAACATAATAGAATTGAGTGTTGAATCTGATGATTAAAAGAATGAAGATAAGAACAAAATCCAACATATCCTGTATTAAGAACAAACGTAATCTGGTACCAGGATGAAGTTCAGCCAGAATTGGTATTCTTGGAGATTATAAAAAATAGCATTGATTACATAGATAACAAAATATTTAGCACAAATAAGAACTATTACGTTTTGAGAAGTAATCTAAATATTATTTAATTCAATTTGTTTTATTTTCAAAAACAGTTAAATAATCTTACAGATAAATTATATTTATATAAATTAGCTTTTGTGAAACATTGTTTCAGTTAATCTTCACAATTTGAAAGAAAATGGAGAGGGGAAGAAAACTAATGAAAACTAATGTAAAGATGAAAAAACCAGAACACAGAAAAGTATTTGCACTGTTGGTGGGACTACAAACTGGTGCAGCACTGTGGAAAACAGTATGGAGATTCCTCAGAAAGTCAAAAATAAAACTACTATGTGATCCAGCAGTTGCACTACTGGGTATTTACTCAAAGAGTACAAGAACACTAATTCAACTGGATATACACACACCTCTGTGTTTATATTAGCATTATTTACAATAGACAATGTATTGTCAGCCCAAATGTCCATCAATAGATGAATTGATAAAGATGTGATATTTATATATATAAATAAATAATGGAGTATTATTCAGCCATAAAAAGTATGAACTCTTTCTATTTGCAATGACATGGATGGACCTAGAGAGTATAATGCTAAGTGAAATAAGTCAAAGACAAATACCGTATGATTTCACTCATATGTGGAATTTAAGAAACAAAACAAGGAGAAAAAATAGAGGGAGAGATAAAGCAAGAAACAGACTCTTAATTATAAAGAACAATCTGATGATACCATAGGGGAGAGTGGTGGGTAGTTGGGTTAAATTGGCGATGGGGATTAAGGAATTTATTTGTTGTGATGACACCAGGTGATGTATGGAACTCTTCACTTACTGTATTGTACACCTGAAGCTAATATAACACTGTATGTTAACTAACAGGAATTAAAATAAGAACTTAAAAAAAAGAGAAGCATTCAAGGCAAAAAGAATTCTTGTGTAGACAAAGATTATCTCACTTTGTAGTAACTTAGAGTTATCAGATATTTATTGTAATTTTTATTTTTATAATGGTCCAGGAAGGAAGAATTAAGGTCAAAAAAGTTTCACATTATTTGAGTAAGGTGGTAATGACAGTGTAAGAATTAACAGGTAGACGTGCAACTATCTAAAATCAATAAATTTTGCTTTATTTAGACATTTTTGAGAACAAGACAGAAACAGATCAGCATGCTCATTGAATAGATTAGGTCTCCTCTTAATGTGAACATACAGATTTGAACTACATGACATACTGAAATTTTCCTGAAATAACACTTTCTTCAGGCCATTAAAAGTTGAAATATGAATATGAAATGCTTGCATATGTGAAAGAAATGGCACTCTGTCCAAGGAAGTGTAGTGTGCTTTAGTAGAAGAACATTCTCCATGAAAATTATTTCGTTGAGTTATAATGAGTGTAGAAAATAAGATGTGGTAATTTGCATGGTATTGAGTTGAAAATTTAAAAATAGTATTATTAATCTTTTTTCTTTTTTGGTGAGAGGTATAGTAGAATAGTAATCTAGGCACTAGAGTTAGAGAGTTGAATCATTTAAATAAGAAAATTAAGAATACCAGTACTAACTTCTGATTTTCCAGTTCCCCAAGGCCGTACTTTGCTCCTTAGACCTTTGTACAATTTATTCCTAAATAGAACTTTTCTTCCATGAGTTTAGATTTGTTTCTTATATCGTTGAGATTGATGCCCTGATATTTTAATATTTATTTTCCTATTATCCATTGGTTTATCTCTTTATTCTAGTTGCTAGGAGATATTCTTGATTTAATTTCTAATCTTTCTATTGATATTAATTTTTTTCAACTTTTATATTTTGAATGTCTAAAAGTTCTTTCTTGTCCAGAATTTTTTTCATCTCTTTTTTTTAGATTTCATCTTATCTAGTAGCATCTCTTTCTATATTAAGCTCCTAAGAATATTAATGATAACTTTTTAGAGTTCTCATCTGCTGCTTGTATTGTGTGTTTACTTGGAGTTCCTTTTATGTTTGTATTCATGTCTGTATATATTTCTCTAATATCTAGTGGTTGAGCCCTTCATTTATATTTAAGATAGAGGCACCAAACTGAATTAGAAACTTTGTATGCACAGTGGTGGATTTCATTCCTAGAAAATAGGACCTCTGAGGGTTTTTAAAGAGATTCCCAGACCAGTGTTTCAGGATCCTGAGGAGTGGGGTACAAATATTCCAGCTACTGGTCATTTTCTCTTTTATTGCCACCTAGGTTTTGGTGTTCTGTATTTTGCTAAGTCAGGTATCATTCTTTGTTTCCGTTTCATCTTTACAAAACCTTTCAATTGTGTTGCTCTCTTTTTGCTTTTTTCTTCATTTCTCTTATCCTTATTAATTTATACCCTTTTTATTCATTTACTATCGTTTTAGTGTCATTTCCAAACAGCACAGAGATAAATGTGTGTCTTCAATATACTAGATTTAACCAGAAGTTAGTAGTTTAAAATATCATAGGCATCTTTTATGTCACCTTTTATTATCATTAATAGTAATTATTATTATTTTAAAGAACTCTATAACAGTTCTACTGAATAAAGAGACTATACCCCACTGCTCTTCTGTTGTAACTTTAGGTTACTCTTGAATCAAAAAGCATCATTCATAGCCATTAATAAATCAGACATTATATGAAAAAATGCAGATAGAATGTTGTTTTCTAAGCTCTATTCATTGATTTTTAAATGAAAAATTTTAATTTATATACATGTACTCTTGTCAGGGTACAGTTATATAGTAAAAACATCATACTGTTTTCTTCTAGAAAGTAGTCTTATGTAGTAATTCTTTAAAAAAAAAGTTTTTGTTACTTAATACTTAATACACTGGTGTTTCTATGGTTTACTATATACTTCTATGTGAAGAGCATGCATTTTAATGAACAATTAACCTTTGAATAGATTTTAAATGTACTAATATCTTAATTTGTAATAAGGAGTACAGATTTTTTGTGTATAATTGAATTTTGGACAATTCTATTTTGCTTACATAAAAATTAGTTATATTTGTATCTAGTAAGGTGAATCAAAATGAATTTTCAATTATATGTATTTTTGATATTGAAAAGTTTTTTACAACTTTAAAATAGACTTTGTTATTTATATTGATGTTTACTTTGAAATTTATTATCCTACTTGAACATCAGTTTCAAAATAATTGACTAGGCACATAATTCTATTGAATTATATAGTGACTTTAGTAATCATAATAAATAATTATGTCTTTATTTTGAAAGCATTTTAAAATTAGTTTTTATTTTGTATTATATTTTATTACAGTGGTTAACTTTTATTCTCTGAGTGCTTATGGTGCACTCATTCTATGTATACCATGATATAGGATTACATAATTTTACTACAGATATAAAATAGAAGTGTGTAATGAATAAATTTTATAATAGAACTTTGGATGATTACTATTTTGTGAAAATTATTAATAGATAATAATAAAATTTTACTGTAACATTAAGGAGAACATGGATATAGTTCTTTTCTGCCATCCAGGATTAAGCTGTTTGAAATAAAACAAATTTAATGTTTGTTATCTCTTTTCTTGATTCTAAATAATATATGTATTGGTTCTAAATAGTATATGTGTATACATTTTTCAAGTTTTTTTGTTTTGTTTTTTACAGTTACCTGCCATGGTTTGAAGTATATTACAAGCTTCTAAATACTCTGGCAGATTACTTGGCTAAGGAACTGGTAAGCTATGTTTTTCCCCTAAATTTTTTCTAATGTTGTAAAATACATGTAACATAAAATTTACCATTTTAACTATCTTGAAGTGTACAGTTCTACGTCATTAAGCACATTCACATTCTGTGCAGCCATCGGCATCATCTCTAGAACTTTTCTGTCTTCCCAAATTGAAACTCTGTGCCCCATTGAACAATAATTTTCCTTTCTCCTCCCTTGATCCCTGACAACAATCATTGTATTTTCTGCCTACTTGAATTTGCCTATGCACCTCATGTAAGTAGAATTGTATAATATCTGTTCTTCTGTGACTGGATTATTTCCCTTAGCATGTTTTCAAGGTTCATCCATGTTAAAAAAAAAAAAGGTTCATCCATGTGTCAGAATTTCTTTCCTTTTTGAGGAAAGGAATTGCTGAATACAATTTCATTTTACGTACACATCGCATTTTGTTGATCTTGTCATCCATAGATGAACAGTTAGGTTGCTTCGATCTTTTGACTGTTGTAAACAGGGTTACTAGGAACACGGGTGTACAAATATCTGTTTGAGTTGCTGTATTCAGTTCTTTTGAGTATATATCCAGAAGTGGATTGCTGAATATTACAGTAATTTTATGCTTAATTCTTTGAAGGACTGTCATAATATTTTTCACATGGTGTCACCATTCTGCATTCCCAGCAGCAATGCACAAGTTTCCAATTTCCCTACATCATCCCCAACACCTGCTATTTTCTGTTTTGTTTTTGCTTTATTGAAGTATTATTTATATACAGTATATTAATTTCAGGTGTACAGCATAATGATTTGACATTTGTGTACATTGTGAAATATTATTACAGTAACTCTATTTACCATCTGTCATTACCAATTCTACAAAGTTAAAGATTTTTTTTTTGTGTGTGATAGGAACTTTTAAGATTTACTTTCTTAACATTTTTCAAATTTGCAATACAATGTTATTGACTTTAGTCACCATGCTGTACATTATAGGCCCTTGACTTACTTATTTTTTAAGTGGAAGTTTGTGTCTCTTGATTGTTTCACCCATTTCACCTATCCCCCAACCCTTTACCCTCCAACCATCAATCTAATCTGTTCTCTGTATCCATGAGTTTTATTTTGTTTTGTTTTTTCTATTTGCCTTGGTTTTTAGATTCCACACATAAGTCAAATCATATGGTATTTGTCCTGCTCTGACTTATTTCACTTAATGTAAGTGCCCTCAGGGTCCATTTGTATTGTCACAAGTGGAGATATTTTTGTTCATTTTTATGGCTGAGTAGTATTCCATTTTGTACACTACCTCTTTATCCATTCATCTTGTGATGGATACTTATGTTGTTTCCAAATTTCGGCTCTTGTGAATAATGCTGCAGTGGACAGAGGGGTGCATATATCTTTTCAAATTAGTGTTCTTGTATTCTTCAGATAAATACTACTTGGATCACATGGCGGTTCTAGTTTTGATTTTTTGAGGAACCTCCAAACTCTTCCATAGAGGCTGCACCAGTTTGCACTTCTAGCAGTAGTGTACAAGGGTACACATCTTTTTTCCACATCCTTGCCTATACTTGTTACTTCTTAACCTTTTTGTTATAACCATTATGACAGGTGTGAGGTGATAACTCATTGTGCTTTTGTTTTGTGTTTTCCTGATGATTAGTGGTGTTGAGAATCTTCTCATGTGCTTAATGGTGATCTGTCTTTGTTCTTTGGAAAAATGTCTATTCAGATCTTCAGCCCATTTTTAAATCATTTTTTTTGTTTGTTTGTTATTGAGTTGTATGAGTTCTTTATTTTGGATATTAAACCCTTATTGGCTACATGGTTTGCAGGTATCTTCTATGCAGTATATTACCTTTTAATTTTGTTGATAGTTTTCTTTGCTATGCTTTTTAGTTTCATATAGTCTCATTTTCTCTTTCTCTCTTCCTTTCTTTTCTTTTCTTTCTTTTTTTTTTTTTTTTTTTTGGTTGCCCTTGACTCTGAAGTCAGATTCAAAAAGTATCTCTAAGGCCAGTGTCAAAGAGCTTACTGAATGTTTTCTTTTAGGAGTTTTATAGTTTCTGCTCTTACATTTAATTTTTTTTAAATTTTTTATTGGTGTTCAATTTACTAACATACAGAATAACCCCCAGTGCCCGTCACCCATTCACTCCCACCCCCCGCCCTCCTCCCCTTCTACCACCCCTAGTTCGTTTCCCAGAGTTAGTAGTCTTTACGTTCTGTCTCCCTTTCTGATATTTCCCACACATTTCTTCTCCCTTCCCTTATATTCCCTTTCACTATTATTTATATTCCCCAAATGAATGAGAACATATAATGTTTGTCCTTCTCCAACTGACTTACTTCACTCAGCATAATACCCTCCAGTTACATTTAATTTTTTAAAGATTTTATTTATTCATGAGAAACACAGAGAGAGAGAGAGGCAGAGACACAAGCAGAAGGAGAAGCAGGGAGCCTGATGTGGGACTCGATCCCAGGACTCCAGAATCACGCCGTGAGCCAAAGGCAGGCACTAAACCGCTGGCCACCCAGGGATCCCCTCTTTAACCCATTTTGACTTAACTTTTGTGTATAGTATAAGATAGAGGTTTAGTTTCATTCTTTTGCCTATGACTGTCTAGTTTTCCCAACACCATTTATTAAAGAGATTGTCCATAAAGGATAAACCATATTCTTGCTTCGTTTGTCATAAATTAATTGACCATGTATGTTTGGGTTCTCTGTTCTATTCCATCAATTTTTGTGTCACTGTTTTTGTGCCAGTAGCATACGGTTACTGTTATTGTTACTATATCATGGTAATATAGTTTGAAATTGTGAGCATGATACTGTTAGCTTTGTTGTTCTTTTTCAAGATTCTTTTGGGTACATAGCATCTCTTGTGTTCCGTATACATTTTAGAATTGTTTGTTCTAATTCTGTGAAGAATGACATTAGAACTTTGATAGGGATTATATTGAATCTGTAGATTGCTTGGAATAAAACGGATATTTTAACAGTGGTCTCTTAATCTACAAGACCAGATTATCTGTCCACTTATTGTATCTTCTTCAATTTCTTTCATCATTATCTAATAGTTTTTAATATATACCTAGGTATTTTTTCCTAGCTATTTTATTCTTTTTGATACGGTTGTAAATAGGATTGTTTTCTTGATTTCTCTGATAGTTCATTATATAAGAAACACAACAGATTTTTGCATCTTGATTTTGTATCCTGAAACTAGCTGAATTTATCAGTTCTAACAGGTTTGGTGTTTTGTTTTTTGTGGAATCTTTGGGGTTTTCTCTCTATATATAAGATCATGTCATTTACATTAGTGACAGTTTACTTATTCCTTTCCAACTTGGATGCCTCTTATTTTTTTCCTGTCTACTTATTCTGGCTAGGGCTTTGAATACTATTTTGAGTAAAAGTGGTGAGAATGGACATACTTGTCTTAGTCCTGATCAGCTTTATTGTTGAATATGATATTAACTGTGGACTTGTCGTATATGGCCTTCATTATTTTGAGGTACATTCTGTCTATACCCACTTTGCTGATAGTTTTAGTTATAAATGGATGTTGAATTTTGTCAGATGCTTTTTCTGCATCTATGGAGATGATCATATGATTTTTATCTTTTATTTTGTCAATGTGGTATATCACATTGATTGATTTGCAGATATTAAATCATCTTTGCATTCCCTAGAATAAGTCCCATTGATTATGGTGGAGAGTCCTTTTAATGAACTGTTGAATTTGATTTGCTTATATTTTGTTGTGGATTTTTGCATCTCTGTTTATCAGGGATATTGGCTTGTAATTTTGTGATTTTTGCCTGGTGTTGGTATGGGGGTAATGTTAACCTCATAAAATTAGTTTGGGAGCATTCCCACCTTTTCAGTTATTTAGAGAATTCAAGGAGGATTGATATTAAATCCTCTTTGAATGTTTGATAGAATTCACATGTGCAACCATCTAGTCTTGGGCTTTTGTTTTTTGGGAGATTTTTGATTACTGGTTCAGTCACCTTATTAGTAATTAGCCTATTTAGATTTTCTATTTCTTCATGATCAGTCTCAAAATACTATAAATCTATAGGAATTTATCCATTTGTTCTAAGTTGTTGAATTTGTTAACATAAAATTATTTATGGTAGTCTCTTATGATAATTTATATATACCTTTGGTGTCAGTTGTGTCTTTTATTTTTGATTTTATTTATTTGAGAACTCTTTCTTTTTATCCTTGTGTATCTAACTAAAAGTTTGTCATTTTTTTGTTTCTATTTTTAAAGAACCAACTCTTAATTTCAGTGATCTTTTCTATTACATTTTTTTTTATGATAGTCACAGAGAGAGAGAGAGAGAGAGAGGCAGAGACATAGGCAGAGGGAGAAGCAGGCTCCATGCACCGGGAGCCTGACGTGGGATTTGATCCCGGGTCTCCAGGATCGCGCCCTGGGCCAAAGGCAGGTGCTAAACCGCTGCGCCACCCAGGGATCCCTTCTATTGCATTTTTATCCCATTTTTAATTTATTTGTGCTCTGATGTTTATTATTTCCTCCCTTCTACTAAATTAGGGCTTCATTTTTCTTTTTTAGGCTTTAAAATTTTTTTTTTACGTACAAAGTTAGTTTGTGTACTTGATATTTTTCATTTTTCATGTGGTAGGTTTATATATCTATAAAATTTAGAACTATTTTGGTGTGTTATATTTTCATGTGTCCCAAAGTATTTTTTAATTTCTTGATTTCTTCATTGAGTCATTGGTCATTCAGTAGTATGTTGTTTAATCTCCATATATTTGTAATTTTTCCAGTTTTCTTGTAATTGACATCGAGTTTCATACCATTTTGGATGGAAAAGATATTTGATGTGATTTCCATTTTCTTGAATGTATTGAAACTTGTTTATAGACTAACAGATGATATATCCTGGAGATTGTTTCATGTACATTTGAAAAAATATGTCTTTTGCTGTTTTGGGGATGAAATGTTCTTTATATGATAGTCTATCTGGTGTAATGTGCCTCTTAAGGCCAGTGTTTCCTTATTGATCTCCTGTTTGGATGATCTATTCTTTTATGTAACTGGGGTATTAATGTCTCCTGTTATTATTCCTGTCAATTTCTCCCTTTACAAATGTTATATCTTCTTGCTGGATTGACACCTTAGTCATTATGTAATGCCCATCTTCGTTTTTTATTATGTTCTTTGTTTCAAAGCTTATTTTGTCTGATACAAGTATAGCTGCCACACTTTCTTTTGGTTTCCTTTTGCATGAAATATCTTTTTCTGTTCCTTCACTTCCAGTCTCTGTGTTCTTGCATAGGATATGAGTTTCTTGTAGACAGCATATAGATGGCCTTTAAAAAAATTATTTAGCTACTTTGTATTTCTTGACTGGAGAATTTAGACCATTTACATTTAAAGTAATTATATCTACTATGTACTTATTGCCGTTTTGTTTATTTTCTGGTTATTTTGTAGTTCTTCTCTGTTTCAGTCTTCTCTCGCTTTCTTCTTGGTTTGGTAGATTTGTATAGCTGTATACTTCGATTCTTTTTTCATTTTCCTTTGTGAATCTATTATAGAGTTTTGCTTTGTGGTTACCATGAGGCTTACATATAATAGCTTATATATGTAATAGTGTATTTTAAATTGATTGCAACTTAAATTTGAATGCATTTTAAAACTACATTTTGACCCGCTTCCCCATAAAAACATGTTTTATTTTTACTTTTTTAGTGAGAGAGAGAGTGCACACATGGGAGCTAGGGAAGGGGCAGAGAGAGAGAGAGAGAATTGTAAGCAGGCTCCGGTGTACATGGAGCCCTGATGCAGGGCTTGATTTCATTACCCTGAGATTATGACCTGAGCCAAAATCAAGAGTCACACACTTAACCAACTAAGCCACCCAGGCACCCATCATTTTGTTTTTGATGTCAAATTTAAATCTTTTTACCTTGTATATCCCTTAAGTAATTATTGTCTCTATAGTTATTTTCACTTTTGTTGCCATTTAACCTTCATACTAGCTTTATAAGTCTTTAATCTACTACCTTTACCATGTATTTACCAATGGGATTTTTATTCTCATATATTTTCTTAATAATTATTACCCTTTCTTTTCAGCTTCGAGAAATCTCTTCAACATTTTTAGTAGGGCAGTTTAGTGGTGATAAATTCCTTTAGCTTTTATTTGGCTGGAAAGCTCTTTACCTCTATTTCAATTTTGAGTGATAACCTTGCCAGGTAAAGTATTCTTGGTTGGAAGTTTGTTTTTCCTCAGTATTTTGAGTGTGTCATGCCATTCTCTTCTGGCCTGCAAAGTTTCTGCTGAGAAATCTGCTGATAGCATTATGGGGGTTCCTTTGTAACAAGTTGTTTTTCTCTTGCTGCTTTTCAGATTCTCCAAGTTTTGATGTTTTAATTATTTTTTTTGGCATGTGTCTCTTTAGGTTCATCTTGTTTGGAAGTCTCTGGGCTTCCTGGGTCTCGATATCTGTTTTCTTTCTCAGATTAGGGACATTTTCAGCTGTTATTTTTTTCAAATAAGTTTTCTGTCCCCTTTTGTCTTTCTTGGACCTCTATAATATGGATGTTATTCTTCTTGATATTGTCTACAGATCTGTTAAACTATCTTCACTTTTTAAAATTATTTTTTTGTTTTACTGATTTGTTTGGGTGAGTTCCACTGCCCTGTCTTCCAGATCACTGATTCTGGTCTGCTGTTGAACCCTTCCAGTGTATTTTTTAGTTTAGTTATTGTTCTGTGGCTTCTATTTGGTACTTTCTTATATTTTCTCTCTTTTTGAAATTCTCATTGTATTTATCCAGTCTTCTACCAATTTCAGTGACTATCTTTATGACCATTACTTTGAATTCTTTATCAGATCAATTACTTACCTCTACTTCTTGTAGGTTTTTTTTTTTTTTTCCTGGAATCTTGTCTTATTCTTTCATTTGGAATATAGTCCTGTTGCCTCATTTTGGTTGGCTTTCTATGTTAGTTTCGGTGCATTAGACGAAACAGCTCTCTCTCTCATTCTTTAAAGAATGACCTTGTGTAGATGACCCTATCATTTAACCTTGCCCTAGCTCTTGGTTATCTCTTGAACCTTTGTGATTGTCTAAGGAGCTTGATTTATTATTAATAGCTGTTGAGATAGTGCTCTGTCCTCTAAATGTTCCAGAGGTAGGGATCTATTTAGGTTGCTTAGAAGCTAAACCCTAAGGCAGCAGCTTTTTAAAGGTATGTAAGTGTATAGTTTTGCAGGACAGCAGTCAGAAAGACTGCTGGTCTTCATTCCAGTCAATCTGGAGGAGTACTTTTGGTGACGATGGCAAAAAGTGTGGCTTCATACAAGTGTATGAACTTTCTAGGAGGTACCAGTGAGCTACTGCAAGGCCAGGGGAGAGTGCAAAAATGATATCCCCTGGTCTGTGTTCACTGAGTGTACTTCAATAGCCTCTAGATGTGTGGTAGTTCTGCAGTGTGCCCCTCAGTTGAAGCTCCAGTGTAAGTAAATAGGAAGACTCGGTAGTGTGTTTCCTTCTGCTGTTTCTGCAGTGCCCTGAGGGTAGTATCCTGTCAAGAACTGTCTCTTCTATTATTTCAGACCTGTGGGGCCCAGAAAACATAATTTTCCATGGCCACCAGAGCCAAGTGCTCAAGCGGCATTCCCTATGTAGGCTGTGCTTTTCCACTGCCTCTGATGGGGCTGCAAGGGTGGTATAGAGGCAGGAGTGCCTGTTGGCACTAGAAAGGTAGAGGGAGAAGAAGTGACACCCACAAGTGCCTCTCTGTCCCAGAGAGAGTTTGAATAAGCTCCTCCTCCTCTGGCAGATGCTTTAAGATTAGCAAATGAATCTTTTTCATGTTGGTCTAGGTACTTTACATACTGCTGCTTTTGTGCTTGGTCCTGAGGCAAGGGAGTCTGTGCCTAAGTTCTTTAAGAGTAGAATCTCCATTCCCTACAACTCTTTGTTCTCCTAGATATAAGCCCTGTTGGTTTTCAAAGCCAGACATTTTGGGAGCTCATCTTTTTCATGTAGGTCTGAAGGCTTGAGGTGCCTGATATGTGCCATAAGTCCCTTATTTCTCAGAGAGAAACTGCTTGAGATCCCTCCCACTTGTGGGTCACCACATATTAGATGGGGTTTTGGATGAGATCATGTCTCTGCATCTTCTACATTTCTCAGTGTGGTTCTTTTATCCTTTGTTGTGGAGGAGCTATTCGGCTAGTTTTCAGGTATTTTTCTGAGGGAATTATTGCATATGTAGCTGTGGATTTGCTGTATCCATAGGAGGAGGTGAATTCAGATTCTTATGCTGCCCTGTTGAAATGTCTCCTTGTTTTGTTTTTATAAAGCCATTCTAATGGGTGTGAAGTGGTATATCATTGTGGTTTTGATTTGCATTTCTTTAATGATTTGTGATGTATTTTCATGTACTCATTGGTCATTTAATTTTCTTCATTGGAAAAAAGTCTGCTCAAGGTCTTTGCCCATTTTTAAGCATGTTTTGTTGTTGTTATTGAGTAGTAGGAGCTCTTTATGTATTCAGATATTAATCCCTTAGTAGATACATGATTTGTAGATATTTTCTTCCATTCCATGGGTTGCCTTTTTACTTTGTTGATTGTGTCCTTTGATTCATGAAAGTTTTTAATTTTCATGAAGTCCAATTATGCATTTTTTCTTTTGATGCTTGTGCTTTCAGTGTCATGTCAAGAAATTACAAATTCAATGTCATGGTGCTTTCCCTATACGTTTTTTTCTAAGAATTTTAGTTTTAGCTCTTACATTTAGGTCTTATCTTTTTTTCTTAAAAATGAAAATGAGAATGCTCAAGTGTGCTTTTGAATTAATCAACTTCTGTAGGATGATATTTGTAAATTATCCCCTTAGTCATTCTTTGATGTTTGGAGCAAGAACTAATTTACTAAGATATGAGCTGTACCATTTGGTGTAATTTAATTCAAATAAAAGTTTTTTTAAAAAAATATTTATTTATTCATGAGAGAGAGAGACAGAGAGAGAGAGAGAGGCAGAGACACAGGCAGAGGGAGAAGCAGGCTCCATGTAGGGAGCCCGACGTGGGACTCGATCCCGGGTCTCTAGGATCACCCCTGGGCTGAAGGTGGTGCTAAACCGCTGAGCCAACGGGGCTGCACCAAAGAAAAGTTTTTTAAAAAGTTTTAACTATTGCCTATTATTGTTTTCTGATTTTTAACATCAGGATATATTTTCCATCCTTTTCTTATCTGTTTAAATTCTCAGTTGATGTATACCTGGGTGGCTCAGTTGGTTAAGTGTTGACTCTCAGTTTCTGTTCAGGTCATGATCTCAAGCTCATGGTATTGAGCTCTGTGTTGGGTTCCATGCATAGTGAGGTGTCTGCTTGAAATTCTCTCCCCTCCTCCCTTTCCCTCCTGTCCTCTCTTCTCCCCTACCCCTCTACCTGCTTTCATGTGCTCTCTATCTCATTCATAAATAAAAAAAATAAAATAAATAAATAAATAAATAAATAAATAAATAAATAAATAATTTTTTTAAAAAATAAATTCTCATTTGATATTTTATTACTCTTGAGGTTGTATTTTTCTGGGTTGGCCTAAAATTTTTTTTCCTTTGTTTCTAGCTATACTCTAAGCCTTTCTGTGACTTTTTTCTCCTATCTACACCTAAAACTTGGATGTTCTTATTTTATATTCTTAGTTTCTCTTCTTTCTACACATTTATTGGCATTTCATACACACTGATAGCTCTAAGTGCCACTGTATTTTGATCTTTAAGAATGTTCTTCCTTCCTGAACACTGATTATATCATTCCACAGCTTATAGTCTTCTCATAGCTTCCTTTTTCTCTTAGAATAAAATCTAAACTTGTATGTAGCCTGATGTATAAGAAGCTCCATGATCTGGTTTATGATATTCTTTCCTAGCTCATCTACTTCTTTTTTGTTACACATAATGTATTGTCCAATAATTTTGAACTACTCAAATTTTCCAGAACATAAGTCTACATAGTTATCTTTCAAGATTATAAGTCATTCACTCATGATTACTGATAGGACAATCATCTTTTGAGATTCAAAGTAAATATCTTTAAAAAAACAAAACCCTAAATTCAGCACAGATACTACTATAGATACTTCTTATTTAATAGAATTTAAATGTATCATTAATGAATTAAGATACTCCTTTTACACTTCTAGTGAGCAATCTAATCTGGCAATCAAATTTTATTATTAGAATAGCAAAGTTTTGGTACTTGTCAAAAGTTCAGGTATTTTTTGTGGATGTGTGTAAATATTTCCCCTGATACACTTGATGTACTTAATTCTGTGAGATATTCATTAGAAGGTCATTTTACATTTGAACAATTTTATGTTGAAGCTATGCATTCAGTCATTTTCCTAGGAAAATAACTGGAAATAAAAATATTTAATTATAACAATGGAAATTCAAAACCAGAATTCTACTTGGTGATTATTTCTTGTTTTTTGTTTTTGCAAGTATACAATACATGTGGAACCAGCATTAATTCTAATAGTCATCCAAATTTTGAATACTTTACTTTTAGAAACTCTTAGTGTTAAATATGGTCTTTTCTTTTAAGTCATTCTAAAGAACATTCTAAGTAGGCAGTTTTGAATGCACACTGTGTAAACTCTTATAGAAATTGGAGTTACGAAATTTTCTTAGGTAAAAGACAAATTGTGAGAAGTTATGTGTCTCATATCCAAGTTCCTTACAATTAAAATTTACCTTTTTTGAGCAATTTCCATTTCCTTTGGTATATTGTCCCCACCTAAATATTTTAAGAAAGAATAAAAATTATATATATAAAAAGCAACCTTCATATATTTATAACTGGGTTTATATGTATAATTCAGAAAAAGTGAGTGTGCTTATCAAGGTACATTATTATTATACATATCCTAGGAAGTAAATGTGTTATATATTTTACTTAATGCCATTTATTATTAGCCACATCTGTGAGAATATTTTACGAGGAACACTGACTTTCAGGTGAAATCTATCCATAATAAGGAAATACACATACACATGTGTGCTGGTAGCTGTTTAGAAAAGAGCTATTTAGAATAACCTGTACATTGTATCGTAGTACAATGATCATACTAAATTGTATCCCTTAAAAATGAGGTTTAAGATTTTAAAATTAAAATGGAAAATGGAAGCATTCAGTGATCTGATAAAAAGTATTGTTATTTTTATTCAATCCCATTGCTCTTGGATTTAATGATTTAGGTGATTTTCTCTGTAGATAGCATCGGTGTATTTTATAATAATAGTTTTGCCAAATATAGATTTATATTAAATAGAAACACTGCTATTTTACTTTCTGGTAAAGTAATAAAGTAATAAAAATATTTGATTATCTTTTCCATACTTATTAAATTTCAATATTTCTATTTCAGTTTTTTGAAATGTGCTTGTGGTAAGCAGTTGTGTGAAACATGTCTAATATCAAAAGGCACAGTGCATGATTTATCAGGTAGTTTTAATTATATTGCTCTGTATCTAATTCATTTATAAAATGTACTTTTTAATTTTACTCTAGGAAGATGATTTGAATGAAACTCTCAAATCGCTCTATAGCCACCCAGTACCAAAGGCAAACACTCCTGTCAGTTTGAGTGTGGTAAGTATTAGCTATTAATTGATTTTTTAGTCATAGAACATTCTCATTTAAGAACACATGCACCATCAAGAGATTCTTCTACCAGGGAAGCTTTAGTGCCAGTAATAACAGCACTACATGATATTGGAACTTTTTGCCATGCTTTAACTATCATAACATATAGTAGATGTGAATTTTTGGAGTTCTTAAATCACAGATTTTTTTTTTATTATATGCCAGAAGTAGCCACACCTGTGAGAATATTTTACGAGGAACACTGACTTTCAGGTGAAATCTATCCATAATAAGGAAATACACATACACATGTGTGCGCACACACACACAATACTTCTCATAAAATGAAAACAGTATATAAAAAAAGAATTGAGGGTATAGCATATAACTAATCATATGATAAAAATTCTGCGTACAAAGTTTCTTCTTCTTTCCCCATTCTGCAATCAATCTTCAAGTATAAACACCAACCAATGAAAATATGATTGATATTTATCAAACAAGCCTGTTGTGGTATAGATTATTTACCACTGAAACTTCACTAAGCACACTAGTATTTTGGGAGATTTTGTAAATATTCAAAGTTAATGATCACAAATGTGGATATTTTCATTAATATTCAGTATACCAAATGAAATGTTAGCATTTATTTATATTCATTTTAGTTCTTCCAACAGAATGATAAACGGTGCCACTCATAAGAAAGAAAATGTATAGGATGATGTAAGAGAAATTGAAAGAAAAAGTAAATTGAAGTATATGTAATCGTATTCATAGGTCTTTACTTTTTTGCACAACAAAGAAATTATTAGTTTCATTATATTCTTTGGTAATAACTTTCTTTTTGCGTAATTTTTCCTGCAGTTTTACTCAATAATAGCATTCTCTGACTTTATTCTTTTTTTCTCTGTCAGCAACCTAGTTCAGATGCTTAGCACTTTAAATAGTTCTTACTCTAGAGTTTCTCTTTCTAGTCCTTTCTATAAAAGCCTGTCAGATTAAACTTCCTTAAACTATATAAAGTTTCTTGCTGAAACCTAAAAGCTCCCATTTTCTATAGATTTTGTCCAAACTTTCCACCAGGCTTTCATGAACACACACTAGTTAGCCTCAGTCTACCTTTTCATTTTTGTTTCACTTTTTTTTTTCTTCCTAAATTGATTTCCTACTCTGGTCACATTGTTCTGTTCGTCTTCTTGAATGAACATTGTGCTTTTTCACTTGTACACCTTACTTTTTTACTAAAGCCTCTTTGTAGAATATCCATCTGTAGTCTAGAACTAGCTCACTTCCCACCTTTGTGAAACTTTCCTGTATGGTTAACAGCGTATTCTTTTTCCCTGTGATCTCCGCACCTTTATGTCTACACCCTCTTTTGTTGCACACTACCAAAGAGGAAATATTTAGTAGTCATTTGGAGATTGTAGACTGGAAAGCTAAGGATAACCTAGAATTTTTAACGCAGATGTAGTAGTCATCAGCAGAAATAATTGTAGGAATACTTGAGCTATTTAAAGGAATACAGAGAGAGTAAAGCAGAGGCCAACATCTCATTGTCCAAATGGATTGTATAGAAGAAAAAAGCAGATTGTATGAAAGAATTAGAGGAAGGAACAGTTAAGGAGAAACTCAGATTTGTAGGTCATTGAAGCCAAAGAAGTGCAAGGTTTACGATTAGTGGGAATGAAATAGGCCAAGGGAAAATATCAAGAACAAAGAAAGGCTCTGGATTATCAAAAATAAATGTCATTCTTTGAAGGAGTTGTATTTATAAAATGATTCTAACACTTTGTTAAAAGGTGAAGGAAATATACGTGCTAAAATAATAGAGGTAGCTATTGTAGAGCATTAATGAGAGATGTAAAAAATGCATGCTGGCTTTAAATTGGAGTATCATTTGTTCTGGAGTAAATAAATATCTTACAAAAATACTGTTCAAAAATACTGGCTATTGAGGGGGCACCCGAGTGGCTCAGATGGATAAGCATCTGTCTTTGGCTCAGGTAATGATGCCAGGGTCCTGGGATCGAGCCCCATGTTGGGCTCTCTGCTCAGTGGGGAGTCTCCTCCCTCGCCCTCTGCCCCTCCCTTCTACTCATGCTTTTCTCTGTCTCTCAAATGAATAAGATATTTTTTTAAAATGCTGGCTATTGAAACAATTCATCTTTATTAGTAAGGATTGTAAATAAAAAAAGTATTAGACCTCTTAATATCTAAGAATAGGGAATACTGGTTTAAGTCACAGTCACTAAGTGTGTGATGTTAAGCCAAAAAGTTAGTATCTTTTGATGATTCTTTTTCTTCATTTGAGAAATTGAGTGAGTCTATTTTTGAGAAAGTTGTTTGGGGAATTACATGAAATGATATATCTAGATATACCATGAAAAGCTATCCTAATATCAGTTGTTAGTGAATTGAAGTTTTATCATATGGAGAAGATATTTTGTACTGTAGCTGAAATAATCTTGTTTAGTGAATTTGAGTGTGTTCTATTCCATGTATGACAGTTATTTCTATAATTTAAGCCTTCTTATAAGCTTTTGAGTCAATAACTATGGTAGCTTTCAAATTTTGTATTCCTTTTCTCAAAACAGTATCTAAAGAATTGGCAGATTCAGCTGATGGATAAAATATTGTCTTAGATTCAACTAAAGTTCATTTAGTAATTTCATTGGATTCAACAGCGGTTTACTATAGTGCTGAGCCCAGTGCTGTGCTGTTCATGAGTGGCAGAGCTGGAATTAAAAGCACTTGTCTTCAGCTTCTCGTAGAGGTTTTAGTTTTATGATGCCCAGTTAAGATTGATTGTCCTGGGAATTTTTGTTCTTCCATAAAGTAGAAAGAAAATTTTGTTTGCACAGTTTGTGATAGAAAAATGTAAGAAGCCTTGGGAAGTTACTATACTTCCTTATAATTTCATATTTCACGAATGCTGTAACACATGAATTTTTCAAGGCTTGACATTGCAACCACAAGAATATCACAGAGATTGCATAAAAAGTTAGTATTTAATGTAAATGTTTATTTTGAAATTCTATTTCAAAATTATTAATATCCACAGCATTTTCTACTCTCTGTTGAGAATGAAAATACTTTCTTTGAGATTTTTCTAGCATAAAATTGGCAAAACAGCATTTAACATAGCATTTATAATTAATGGTACTTTCAGTGAATAATGTGGCTACATGGGTTTGTTTCAGATACACAGCAAATTCTGTAAACTTCCCCCATGAAAGTAAAATATTCATTTTTTCTCTCATATATTATAAGAACCAAGAGATATATATTGCCAGTGAGCAAGTTCTGAAAGATCAGCCCTTCCTAGTACCGGTGAGTTAAAAGGACATTGGCTTCTAAAAATCACTATTAAATTGAGAAAATAATTACTTCTTTCACTGTGTTTTTCAGATTCACTCCAGTCCTTTAGGAAATGGCTAATTTGACTCTTTTAAGAAAATTAATCATTCAGAGTATATTTTCTGTTTATACTATCTTTTAGAGCATAGTTTTATGAAATACAGTACTATTAAAAAACCCCTCCAAATAAAGCAGTTAATAGAGACCAAATCTATGCATATTTCTTCATTGTCAGTAGTAGTAATGTGAAAGTGCTTCACAGCAAGAGATTTCTGTCACATTTTTTTGTCACAAGGTCTCAAGAGACCTTGTGATTTATCTCATATTGTTTTTCTACCCTGGAAAATTATGCATTATGACTGTGCTAACTAGCCTGTTCTGACTAGTTAGGTGTGCCCAATATTGGCTAGAATGTTTCTTTTCCGGTCTTTAATTATGACAGTATTAAATATGTCCTTATGTGATTAAGATAGTAAAATAATTTTGGAGATTAATATGAACAGAAAATAAAACAATTCTGGTGATTTAGTTGTGCTGATTCTGGGTGGTAAAATTTGGGAACATTATAGGGGAACACGAAGACATACACAATATGCTTTTTATATAAATAGATCTATGAACTGTTGTGTTGCTTTGAATGTTATAGGAGCTAATTACTGTTTGTTTAGTGGGTGTATGAGAGTCAACTTTTGAGATCATGTTTTTAAAAAACTTTTAAATATTTAAAAATTATGGCCTATTTCTGCTTTCTAAATAATATAGTAGCTGATATGTACCAGAGAACTTTGTTGTGACTTACCCTAGAAACTGAGGAATCAAAAAAAAAAAAAGAAACTGAGGAATCTTAATAGATCTTGAGATATTCTTGGGAAAGCAAACTTCATTATTTACCAGTATCCCTCAATGTGTTCGTATGTACATACATACCTTTCAGTAATATACTTTTTTGTCTTAATAATTATTTTCCAGGATTCTTATTTCAGTTTTAAAATTAAATATTTTTAACTAACACTTAACTGTGTTTGTATGTGAAAGTTATTGTTCAATATATAAACCTGCTGTCTTATTTAAGAATCTCTCAAATTCCACAAATCCTGAATGTTAATCCTTGGTACTTATTAATTTAATTGATATATCTTTTCATATTTTTTTCTTAAATTATATGTAATATGACCAAATTTTCATTCTGCTTTTCTTATGTGATTTATTTCTTTTTGTTAGCATTCCTACTTCATTGCTCCAGATGTTACTGGACTCCCAACAATTCCTGAGAGTGTAAGTTTCTGTTTTCTATATTTTTTTTATGCTACTCATATTATGAATTTTATTTATTTTGGTCTCAGTGTCTGAAGATTTCTGTTTAGAGAAATAGAATACATTTTAATTATCTGTTTTGTTAGAAATACGAAATAGGAGTAATGGTGTTATCTCTTTTTCTTTTTGATGTGTCTCCTACTTTACTTCCTTCTTAATGTCTGGTTGTAGGTAAGGAAAATTGCATGAGAAAAACTGTTTCTACCACTTGAAGTTGTTCAGTTGGATCATAGATATTTATATGCATATATGATATACATATATATATATGTATCATATATATATATATATATGATATATTAGGTCCTGAGTTCTCCTAGATAAGTTAGAGGAAATATCTCAGATGGACTCTACTTGGTGGGGGGATGAATACTGGCAATGGGAAATATTTTCACATACTTAGTTACTTTAGTGAACTGACTGTAGCATTTTAGATTACTTATATAATTCTGTGAAAATCTTA
This sequence comes from Canis lupus familiaris, assembly GCF_011100685.1. NCBI lineage: Eukaryota > Metazoa > Chordata > Mammalia > Carnivora > Canidae > Canis > Canis lupus. Next base: position 4,902,601 of record NC_049228.1, read on the forward strand.
ATGTCCTGTACTTGATTTCTTGATTTTAATTGAAGTGATATATATTTTGTAGGGCTTGAGGGGTACTATAAGAAATTATAAAAATTTCTAAAGTTTGCATTTTATTTAGAGTCCTAATTGTAGCCATGCTAGAAATAGTTTCAGTGTTTTAATCAGTATTATAAGTTAATATTCTGTAGAAAAATTTACATGGAAAGTGAAAGTGATAAATAGGCTTTTGGTTGCTGTGTAAAAAAGGAAATTTTCTCTTATGCAATCTATTTCAACTTCCCTTGTAAAGATACAATGAATTAGTAAAAATAATTCAATAAAAAGTGAAAGAAACATCAATAGGAAATTTCTATAAGAAACATCAATCCTAAATTTCTAGAAATACTTATTATTTTTTCAGAACTCTAATGTTCTTTCAGAATGTTTTCAAACTTACTAAGTCTTTAATTTCCAAAAGTACATGTGTTATGAGTGAATGAAGCCTGGGGAAACAATTGTAAGTTTTCCAATATTAAACCAAGGCTGTCAGTGGTATTTTTAGTACAGATGAGTCCAGATAACTCCTATGAAAAGAGTAGATGAAGCAGTTTTTAATGTTGGCCTGAAATAGACTATCAGCACAGCATTCTGTGTTGAGAAATATTTTTCGATCTAGAAATTATTTTTCTTTGAAATTGCAGGGAAAATACTAAGGTTGAATGCCATTAATCTTAGATATGAAGAGTTGAATTGGAAAGTGAGGTAGACTTCAGATACAGAAAACAGCAAATCAGTTTCTCCCTACTAAATTCAACATCATTCACTGATATTGCAGGTTCTGTGTCCTGCTGTTACGTTTGTCCTGGTAAAATTTCTCCCTTCTGGAAATCAAAGAAACGATTGGATTTCTTGTTTTCTTGCCCAACTAAAAGTTTTCACCTCCTAGGTCATAGTCTACTTGATATTACACTTTTTAGTTTATTATCACATCTTATTCAATCTCTTTATTATTTTATAATTTTCTGGTTTGCTTGAGTTTGAGTACAGAAAGTTAAAAATAAGTTAAGGAGAAGTTCTAAAAGTCCAAGTTATGTAGCTTATCCCAATTTTGTTCTTATGTGGGGAAAATAAGACAATGTTAAATCAAGGAAGTTAATTAGCCTACCACCAAAATTTATTTGGTTATAGGAGCATAGATTAGATCTGACATCTGATATAAACAAGGGATTTTCCTTAATAAAGGACAAGGATCTGCTTTATAAATTCATCTCATCCTTTGGGTGCCTTGTACATAGTACATACTGTCAGACAGTAATGTTCCTGACTGAATGATCGGCAAACATAAAAAGACTCAAATGTAATTTTTGGAACAGCTGTTCTCAAAGTTCAGTGTATGTGTGTGTGTGTATAAATATATTACTGATATATGTATGTATGTATGATATATATATATATATATATATATCAGTAATACATTATTTTTAAAAACAGATACTTGGAGCCATACTCTGAAGATTACAATTCAGCAGGGCTATAGTTGGGGCCCAAGAAAACAGTTTATAAATACTTGGGGAGGGACAGTGGAAAATGTGTGATTCTCTGATTATCCTCCATGAAACATGTTCCTGGGGTAGGATTATGTTTCAAATAATAATAGAGTGTTATGTGCTTCATGTGGCAGCAGAATAGTATTACATTTAATTATTTTAATGAATATTTTTAATAATAGCATCCTTTGAACTTTAAGACTTGTTGGTAAATGTATAAAATATTTTCCTTCATAATCACCATGAGCTCTAACTTACACATTTACTTTTCACTTGTACAGAGAAATCTTACAGAATATTTTGTTGCTGTGGATGTGAATAATATGCTGCAACTGTATGCCAGCATGTTACATGAGAGGCGCATCATTATTACCTCTAGCAAATTAAGCACTGTAAGTACTTCACACTTCTCCTTTTAAGTAGAATGTATTGAGCATTTCACAAAAAGACCTATGAACCTCTGCAGACTTAGAAATGTTCTATGTGTACTTATGAGACAATATCTACATACTTTTTTGATATATGGTTTTAATCTGGCTCTTGAAGTACAAAAGTCTGATTTATAGAAGGCCTTCTCAGATGCATTAAGTCAGGTTAATTATTTTTTCTTATCAGGAGATGAGAGTTTTTTTTTTTCTTTTTAACTCTCCAGAGTTCATTTTAGTGCCTTCTACCATATAAAGAATTCTTAAGAGCTATTATGAGATCTTTATTATTCACTTGTGGCTTTTTCCATTGGAGCTACTTGAAAGAAATCAAGGGGCCATAATAATAGCTGCTATCCTAACCTGGTAATAGGTAGATTCATCTTTGTTGCCAAGTAGTGGTTTGGGAGTAGCTTCTATAATAGTTCTGATTTGGAGGAGCTCTTCAGGCTGATAATAACTTAAAAGTCAAAGTAGCATTCTTTTTTTAAATCACAGGTTTTATGCTACTCATTGAAATATTCTTTTAGAAGGTCTTCATTACTGTAGTAAAGGCAATGAGAATAGGAGTTTTCTTGGGTTATAGAAAAATATTCAAAAGTATTTTGCTAGTTTTCCTAACTTTTTTCTATTGCAAGCATTAAAATTTTAATATTTTTGACTTAAAAGTTTTAATATAAACAAACAGTTTTTAGTAATATACAAGGTATTTATTAAAAGTGTAATGTTGCATGAATTTGCTTCCTTACAAATTTGGTTATCGATAAGAATAAGATAATATATATATTTTTTTGTTCTCCCATAGTAGAAATGAAAACCTCATTCTGTGAAGTTTTAGAATGTTAGCAGCAGTTTCAGGAGTTCTCTAGGATATCTGTTTAGTCTTTAACAATGAGAAGCATATTTTTTAGACAGGATAAATGGCCACCCTGGGATCAAATAGCTAATTAGAGAGAGAGGTAATGTGAAACTGAGTGTCATAATTCTAATTTTGGGTTATTTCCATTACTCTACATTTGAAAAAATGAAATTTTGAGATTTTGAATTATAATATATCCCCACTTATCCAAAAAGATTGAAATAATATATTTTATGTATTGAAAAACACATTATATGCATTTAAAGGAGTAAGAAATGGAGAAATGGTGTAGTATAATCAGAGAATAAGCACAAGTCAGTGACACAGATAATTTGCATTTTCTTAAAATGATATTGAGAAATTTAATCTGAGTCATTTGGTGCTATATATATTTTTTTTCTGCTATTTTTAATTTACCATTGAAGTAAAACCATTCTTCTCCTCATTCTCTTCCTCATTTTTTAAACATGTTTTTTCAAGATTATAAGTAATATTTCTATATGGGTATTGTCCTGAATATTAAAAAAGATTGTATAAACTGTCTTGGACACCTAGGAACTAATTCTTATCATGAAATCTGCTATATGCGAGGCACTTTCTAGGCACTAAGGATTCAGCAGTAAGCAAAGTCCAAACACTCTTGGAGTTTATATTGAACTGATGAAACAAAAAAAGAAATTAATGAAATAGCTGTTATGTCTTTTGATGGTGAGTGCCAAGGGAAAAGTGATAAAGTAAATGTGTATGCAGGATGAAAGGTGAGGGGCAGGTCTAAATTTATATAGAGTGGTCATGGAAAGCTGCATAAAGTGCAGGAGTGAGCTATGGAAATGAATTATAAGCTTCCCTATTTGCAAAAACATTTGAAATAAATCTGAGTATATGACTATTGTAAAATATTGGTGTTCTCTTTATTGCAATTTATAAACACCTCTTAAGAGCTGGGTAACCTCTCTTTGACTCAGTTTCTTCCCAGGTAAACTGGGAAAATGGGAGTAATATAGTCTTAATCTCATAGGGTTGTTGTAGATATTAAGGAGATCTCTTTATAGCTATATAAATATATATATTTACATATACACATGTATAATATACATATGATGTGCTTAGAATTGTATCTGCATAGCATTCAATGATGATTCAATGATTATTAGCTATAATTTTATAATAGACTAGATCTGCAGTTTAGAGTAAAAATTAACATGCCTACCCGTAACTTTATTTGAGTTAAATAGTAATATTATTATTATTATTTAATAATATTATTTTAATAAAGGCTTGGTGTTATTCAGGGAGTCGTTTCTTTGGTTGAGGTAAACTTCTGCCAATTATTTATGGCAATTCATGAAAACTGGATGGTGATGTCACCTCTAAGTTACCAGCTTTTTTTGGTTCATTCCCTGGGATGGTAGGACTGATAAAAAAAAAACATAATTCAAGCTTGCTTTCATGATCTTCTTGCCCTTCTTATGTGGGGAAAGCTGTTTTACTTGAATCTTATCTTGCAAAATTCAAGATACAGGTATAGATATAGATATATATCTTGTGTGTGTATATACATCTACATATATACACACACACACATATATATATCGGCTGTAAATTCCATGCATAGTAACATTTAAGGTCAAAGACTAGGACTATGGCATAAATTAGAAATAAGCTATTTTTAGGAAGAATTTAGTGAAATCTCTGAACTAACCAAGGAAGGAATAGTTAGTTGTTAATGGACTGACTTGCTTTTAAGCTTTTTACATTCTTATTTTATATATCATGAAGACTATATTGTATTTAGTATTAATACAAGAAATTTTACCCATTTTTCATGTTTTAGATCTACAGTCAAAATTTTAACTATTAGAAGAACATACGCAACTTAAAGTATCTTTACATTTATAATTTTATTATGGTTTTAGGAATTTTGTGTGAGTTACTCTTCGACACATATTTTATTCAAATCATATTAGTCAACCTTATAGCTTCCTGGCTGTTTTAGTGATGATACACTGGTAGCAATCACATTGCTTAAAGGTCCCTTTCCTTAGGTATTGTATAATTTGTGATTTATAGAGATAAACTTTAAAATAAAAAAATAATTTTGAGATATGTTAGCATAACTATGGAGAATAGTGGTATGTTTTTAAATTTAAAAAGTTTTAAATTTTAAATTATGAATTTCTGTCCATATAAAAGTGTGGTGTTTTAAAATTTGTTTTCAAATCTTTATTTAAATTCCAGTTAGTTAACATACAGTGTAATACTAGTTTCAGGTGTAGAATTTTGTTTTTATTTATTTACTTATTTTTAATAAACTAATTTTTTATTGATGTTCAATTTACCAACATACAGAATAACACCCAGTGCTCATCCCGTCAAGTGTCCCCCTCAGTGCCCATCACCCACTCACCCCCACCCCCCGCCCTCCTCCCCTTCCACCACCCCTAGTTCGTTTCCCAGAGTTAGGAGTCTTTATGTTCTGTCTCCCTTTCTGATATTTCCCACACACTTCTTCTCCCTTCCCTTATATTCCCTTTCACTATTATTTATATTCCCCAAATGAATGAGAACATACACTGTTTGTCCTTCTCCGATTGACTTACTTCACTCAGCATAATACCCTCCAGTCAGGTGTAGAATTTTGTGATTCATCACTTACATACAACTCGGTGCTCATCACAAGTGTGCTGCTTAATGCCCATCACCTATTTATCTCATCCCCATGGCCACTAAAGTATGGCATTTTGTTAGGACCCATTATTACATTTTTCTGTATTTAAGTTTAATCAGTTGGGACATAAACAGTTCAGTGTTTTTTCTGTTGATACATTACCAAGTTTACACAGAAGGGTTCCTGGTAATCCTGAACAAGAATACTGATTTTATACATGCTGTAGGCAGGCCCTAGATGTTTAAGCCCCAAGTGAATCTCTGGTAGACTCGCAGAACATCATGCCAAAGTCTCATGTATTCAAAGCAAAGGAATAAATCATGATATTACAAGAGTGTATCAGTTGACTTATTGCTGTTTTGTGACCAGAGGTAGAGAAGATTGCTGTTTAAAGTCATGTCATTGGTTCTCAAATCAGTCAGGCATGAAGTCTTGTCATATGCCTCTATAATTGTACCTCACCAGACTTTCTTTAACTAGTCAGCTGGGGCTGTGCATTTTGTCTCAAACACCCGGCTGGCCAGCGTCTGACAGGAGCTTTCTCATCATCCTGTCAGTAATATGTTAACTAGAGTGTATCTTTGTGGCCTGTAGAAGCAGGTGGAAGAGATGCTTCTCTTTAAAGCAGATGTCTAAATGTTAGCTACTATTTTGACCAATATTTAGCTGGTAAATATCACCCTCTTAAAGTCTATAAGCACATTAGTTACAGAGATTGGATTGTATAGTGCATGTTCTTTCTGGAATATTTAGAGCAAGCAATATGCTATGAGTGCTGGAATTGTGTTAATAAACTGTAATTTCTTCCTTTGTTATAGTTGCCCCCAGGCATTTAAGCATATGCTTTTCTCTCCTTCTCTCATTAAATCCATCAAGGGCATATGCAAAAAGAAATCTTCTGGTCTCTGGAAAATCAGCTATTAAAATGTAGATTTTATAGGTTTAGACTGAAGGGGAATCCGGAGGATTTTAACCCCTCCATCTGGATTTTACATATTCTTGATTTGTCTCTTAATGGTACCACCTGTATCAGCATTTAATCTGAAACCTGAAGCACAGAGAATCTTGCTAGAGATTAAGAATTGAACAGTTGGTGAGAGAACAAAGATTACCCAGGTCTACTTGTAGTTAAGACTATTGAAATGTGTTTTTCCCCTTGTGTTTTTAAAGCTGCAGCAGCATGGTGCAGTTAAAAATTGTTATCAAGACCTTTCAGGGACAGATAGTCTAGGAACAATTTTTAGATTTTTAAAAATTCTTCCCAAAGCCCATAGCAACCAATTATGTCAGCTGAAACTGTAGATAAGAATTCTACTTACGAGTGTATTATTTGACACGTATACTGCTCTTCTGAACACTGTATTTTCATTCAGTGCTAAATGAATGTGACTGGAGTGTGGAAGTTGGCCTGTTGTGGTCATCCTCTAATGCTCTGTTAAAAGATACATGTGCAGATCAGTTAGAGGAAACTTCTTTTTTTTTTTAATTGTTATCTATTTATGGTAGTCACACACAGAGAGAGAGAGAGGCAGAGACACAGGCAGAGGGAGAAGCAGGCTCCATGCACCGGGAGCCCGATGTGGGATTCGATCCCGGGTCTCCAGGATCGCGCCCTGGGCCAAAGGCAGGCGCTAAACCGCTGTATCACCCAGAGATCCCCAGTTAGAGGAAACTTCTAAGACAGGAAAAGTGGAGGTGCTTGTATCTTCCAAGTCTTGTGACGATTGGTGTTCTATTCTTCACGGAAACAAGCATATATTTCTGCTTTATGGTTTAGTCTATTTGTCCTCTAAAATTAAACTATTGACTTTTAATTTAAAAATCAGTTTTTAACATAATAATTATGTTGGGACACCTGGGTGGCTTAGCTTTGACTCAGGGCGTGGTCCTAGTCCTGGGATCAGGATCTAGTCCCACATCGGGCTTCCTGTGGGGAGGGAGTCTGCTTCTCCCTCTGCCTGCCTCTCTGTGTCTCTCTGCCTCTCTCTCTGTGAATAAATAAATAAAATTAAAAAAATAAAAAATATATCAATTATGTCATTATCTAAGGGGCATATTGTCCATCACTAGGTTCTGTGAATTTTGTTCCTACAAGTACTCAGATCTCCACACAAACAACCTTGGAAGATTTTGGTTTACTGCAGTGTTTCCTATCTGGAATGACTGAATTTTGTGCTGTTCATGATTCTCAATCTTAAATATAGGACAAATTAGGGATCCCTGGGTGGTGCAGCAGTTTGGCGCCTGCCTTTGGCCCAGGGTGCGATCCTGGAGACCCGGGATTGAATCCCACGTCGGGCTCCCGGTGCATGGAGCCTGCTTCTCCCTCTGCCTGTGTCTCTGCCTCTCTCTCTCTCTCTCTCTCTGTGTGACTATCATAAATAAATAAAAATTTAAAAAAAATTAAATATAGGACAAATTATATATGTCTTGTTTCTGTTTTCTTAGTACAACTATTGAGAACAGTTGGTTTGTTTTTAAATGTACCTTTTATCTTTATATGTTTTTGCACAGTACATTGTGTTTTGCAGTTAGGCACGTTTTTCTCTTCTGATGAAATTTCTTAAGTTATATCCTCTTATCCTGCTATGGGGCTGATTTGGGGATTGGCCCCTCTGTCTCATCTTCCTCCACCACCCAAGTTCTGTAGATATTATCTTCTCCGTCTTTTTTTTTCTTTGACATCCTTTCCCCATTCCACCTGCCCATTGTCTTAGTTCTGGCAGTTGTCACTTCCCACAAATGCTATTTTCAGATCATCTATCCTGAATGTTGACATTTTCTCCATTTACATAAAATGATGGTGATGATGAGAAAGAGTAATTACAGCCCAGAATTATGTAGTGTATACTATGACCTAGCTGCTCCTTAATTTAATCATCACTTACTATAAACTCAGGGAAGATTTGATTCAGTCACTACAGTAAACCTAACCTCTTAGGGTAGTGCTGATACATAGTAGGTTTCTAGCAATAATTTTTTGAGTAAGTGCCTGAAACTGCACTTTTTGGATCTTCACATGTATTTTGAGTGCTCCCATCTTCATCCCTCTGAATGTTTTTCGAAATCTGGTTTGCTCTTTAGAGGCCTAATTTCTAACTTCTGTTGCTTTTATCCCTGAACTGCTGTAGTACTTAACACTGCTTAGTCTCAAGTTAGAGTTATTAGTGAATTTGTTGAACTCTTGTATTAGATATTTATCTCTTTAAAGGTTAGAACCTGGTGTGTGTGTATGTGTGTGTATGTGTGTGTGTCTGCACGTACACATGTATTTAAAAAAACAAATTTAGTTTTTAAAATTGTGCACAACAGATGAAGTTTTTAAAATTTAATTAATTATGTAATGGGAAGTACCATCTGATACTGAAAATGCCAGAGTAGAAATTTGTCTTTTTAAAAGTAAAAATGTGTCTGATTGTCCCTGTGACAACTTGGCTATTTAAATCATAGTAATGGGAAGCCTGGGTGACTCAATGGTTGAGCATCTACCTTTGGCTCAAACCATCATTCTGGGTCTGGGGATCGAATCTCATATCTGGCTCCCTCTGAGGAGCCTGCTTCTCCTTCTGTGTCTCTTCCTCTCTTTGTGTCTCTCATGAATAAATAAAATCTTTTAAAATAAATAAATAATAATAAAAATTTCATAAATTCTGAAGTTTATAAGTTAGAGGCTAATTTCCCTGTAGGTTTTATCTCTTAAAAAAAGATTTGTGTTTAGCCATTTTCTGCTAGATAATTTTAATTCTTTTTTTTAAAGGTTTTATTTATTCATGAGAAACACACACACACACCACACACACACACACACACACACACACACACACACACACACACACAGGCAGAGACACAGGCAGAGGGAGAAGCAGGCTCCATGCAGGGAGCCCAACATGGGACTCGATCCCGGGTCTCCAGGATCATGCCCTGGGCTGAAAGTGGTGCTAAACCGCTGAGCCAACCCGGGCTGCCCAAGAATTTTAATTTTTAAAAAAGTCTGTGTCAAAACTGTAATTCCTTAGGGAAGACTTATGTAATATATCTTGAACTCTTTTCAGCTTTATTGATTTCTGTTGCTATGTTGACTCTTGTTCAGTCTGTGCAGGAACTTGGTTTGTTATCTCTTGGCCTTCCGATAGTCCTAGGTAGTAAACATACTGCTTTCTCCCTATAAAGATGTTTATTTGTTCATTCAGTGAACTATTTCTTATTTATGGAGTACCTAATTCATGTCAGGCAGTGTCCTACAGGTAGGGTAAGGAGGTCACAACATCTGTATCAGTCTGAGTCCAATCGGGTGAGAGAAAGTACACAGTAATTTGATTAAGGAATGTTTAACATAAAGAATTTAAAGCTAAGGCAAGGGACTAGAGTAGCAAGGGCTGGGCTAGCAAGCAGCGAAGAGAGCACTACAGAATCCAGGCATAGCAGATGTAAAGCAGCTACTACCTTTAGGGCTGAGTTGAGTATACAAGGAAGGAGCCTCACTGGGGCCTGAGATCTAGACCCTCTTGAAGAAGGCAGAACCATGACTCTTAGATAGCAGAGAAGTTGTTGTGGTGCTCTACTGGTAGAATTTGTTGGAAACCTGCCTTTGGATGGCAGGCAAAGTTTTCAAAGTTTCTGGAAAGCTAATGTAGGGGTGCTGAGTAATCTGTTCACAGAGAGATACCTCACTGCCAAAAACATTGCTGTGAGCCCACCTGAGGGGAAGCTGGTTGTCTCAGTGGAGTCACTGCCCTGATAAAACCAACAGAGGGTTGGATGGTGCCAAGGGAAGCTGCTGGCTGCTTGGTGCGGCTGACAGTTGTATACTGCAATAACCATAGGCAGGCGCTTCCCACATTATAGGAGGCAAGTTCTGGAAAGGCTGCAAGCAAGCACTGCAAGAGCCAGGAGCACTCCTGCAAGAGAACTGCCCATGGTGGGAAGTGCTGGGAGAAACCTTTGGCTCCTATAATTTGTTGGAGTCGAGGGCCCCAGGAGCTGCCTCTTACACAGCGGCCTGCCTGTCTGTGCTACAGGACCTGGAGCCTGAGGAAAGTATGCCCTTGACAAGCCACCAGCTTTGCAGGAGCCTGCTGAGTCAGTACATTGGAACCAGGAACCAAAACCCTTGCTTCCTGAAATGTCTCTTCAGTGTCCTCTCCTGACAAAGCTTAGCATGATGCCAGCTGTTAAAGGGAGTAAATATCCAAAGGGCACAGATCCATTTCCATAGATCAGACAGTAAGGGGTAAATTAGGCAATTATTCATAATTGGTATAATCCACCCCTTTGGATACTCAGCTTTCATTTATACCCTTCTAAACATATTTGTACTTCTGTACAACAACAAATCTATATGTTGAGCTATTAAGATATAGCTATCCTTTTTGCAAATGTAGACATTTCCCAAAAGCAGTCCCAAGAGTCATTATAATCATCTCTTCAAATTTAATTGCAATCACGTTTAAATTTCTGTTAATTAGTAATGACTTATATATAAAATAAAAAGTAGAGAGAAGAAAAATGGTTAGCAGATGAAAATGAACACATGCATATGAAAGGAAAATAAAAACATATGCAAAGCTACCACACCCCTTTGTTTCTATAACTAATCATGAAATGATTCAGATATTATTCTTCCTTGTTTCATTACCCATTCCATGTTTTCCTCAACTGCAGCCAGAACCTCAGCTAACTGGGTTCTTTACCTGGGATAATAACATGAATTTTCATTCCAAAAGACCTGAATCCTCAATAGTTCTGCTTTTTTTTTTTTTTTTGAATGATTGCTATAGTTTTCCATTAACTTTTACCAAGAGGTAGCCCAGAGAACCTCTTAGTTCCAGACATAGTCCTTTTTGTCTCTTGTGTGGAAGCAAACCAGTTTCCTTTTGGTTAATGAGATCAATCACTCCAGCCAGTAGAATAACCCCAATTTTTAGACTGTTGGTTCAGTGGCATAAGGAGACTGAAATGGCCAGATGGCGATATTATCTTCCAATTCACGTGGATGCATTTCTTTATTGGGAGGTAAGATCTCCAAACCAGAAGAGTTCTAAACTAATGAGACTAGAAATAGAACTTATGCAAGTGGGTTATTAAGACTAATAATTAAAGGGCCACTCCCACTTCCCCCTGTTGGTTCCTAGTCCCATGTATTCTGGCTATGGGAGAAACAACACTGTAAAATGCTTTCTGATGTATTTAGATTATCCTTCATCATGTAAAATAGAACCCCACCCTTTATAAGAGTATAATAATACCAACTGGCACTGCGACTGAGTCTTCAGTAAGCTATTCTACTTTTCAATTAGGCCAGTTGCTATTGGGTTATAAGTATGGCTGAGACTAGTTAACTTAATGGGCACAGGCCCCTAACTCTACTTACTTTGCTGTTAAATGAATGCCTTGATGAGTGAGGTTCAGTTCTGTACAGAATACCATGCTGATGGATATGTTATTCTATGAACCTAATGATTTTGGTTACTGGCAGAAGCATTATAGCCAGAGAAGACCTTATCCAGATCATTTATTCCAATAAGAATGGACTTCGGCACCTCCTTGGTGGAAGAGTTCCAGTGTAATTAACCTGCCACCAGGAAGCTAGCTGACTGCCGTGGGGAGATATCTCACCAGAAGCATTCTGCTACAAAACCACCTGAAGAAGCTACCAAACAAGTATTATGGCTGGGTGTTACTGGCCACTGTATACTGCAAGAGCCAAGTCCTGGAGAAGCACAGGCCCTGGAGGAGTCTGCCTGAGAGCAGCCTGGAACCAGGAAGCAGAAACCCTTTCCTTCTGCTGTGTATCTCCAATGGCCTGCACTGACAAAGTTCTGACTTTCCTTCTGCTGATATTAGGCTGTCTGGTAATAGAAAAAACATCAGGGGCACAGATCCATTATTACAGATAGGTAGCAGAGAGTGGATTTGGAGCAAGTGGGGAATATGTGAAGGGCACAGCTTCTATGAATCAGATATTTTATTTTGATTTCCTACTGTATTATGGAAAGAATAGAAAAGAAAGGCCTTTAATTGCAAGGAAATAGTTAACATAGGTAAAGTTTTCCAAAGACCAAGTATAACGGTATTGATAGATTCATTTGTGCATCGACACATATTATTATTTGCCAAGTATTATGTACTGAGAATTTCAAAGTTACTAATTAGAATCATAAATATAAATCAAAAGATAAATCATATTATGTCAGTGAATCAAGGCCAGTCAATGTGGTAAGAACTCTAATAGAGGATATGGAAGAGAGAGAGTGCTAGATTAGAGAGTTGACTTCAGGATGACACTGGTTCTTAAAAGGTGTTTATGTCTTATGTAGGAAAAGTTTACTTGTTTAACATATTTGTGTGTTTGTGTGAAGAGAGAGAAAATTCGTGCTACATAGTGTAGTTGGAGAGGTAAGCGGTAGCCAGATTGTGCGGAAACCTGTCTGCTAAATTAAGGGGCTTGGATTTTATCCAACAGATTGTGGGGAGGCAAATGAGGTACATAATATGACCAATTTTGTTTTGGAGGAAGGTAACATTGGTGGCATTATCAAAGAAAAAAGGGGTAGGGAAATTCCTTCTAATAGGAGTCTAGTTAAAGGGCTGTGCAGTCAGAAAAACAGGGAATGACTCGCTCCTGTATTAGGAAAGTGGCCATAAAAGGATGATGAAGTTGGTTTTAGAAACATTTCTAAGGAAACTTCTGTTGGATATAGAGTCTGTTTGAAAGTAGGTAAGGAAGAAGGAGAAAGAAGTGTAGAATGACACACAAAGGACCAGTCTTCACCAGGTATTTATTTAGTTGCTATATAATGGCATGGGCTTGGTGTCATTTAATTACCAGTGAAATATAACTTAATAAGTATATATGTCCATATAAATATTCACATGCAAGTAGATGCTTATACATATGTTTGTAGACAGATGCATATATTTAAATATATTTGATATGCATGCTAAATATACATGTATGTATGTTTTGTGTATATGGGAATATTATATACAATTTTAATATTAGAATATGCAATATATGTGTATAATCACTCCTATTTAATGATATATGCTTTACAAATTAAAAGTTTTTGAATTCCATGTATAAAGATTTAGAGCTTACCTTGTGATTCCTTTGCAATTGTGATGGTCTCTTTTCCAATTGCTAATGGTTTGCAACCAGTTTTATTTTGCTTCTGGTGAGGGATGTTTTATATTCTGATTTTCAGAAATACCTAATAGTTTATTTTTTTTTAAACATTTTTTTAAAAATTTATTTATTTACGATAGTCACACTCAGAGAGAGAGAGAGGCAGAGACACAGGCAGAGAGAGAAGCAGGCTCCATGCACCGGGAGCCCGACGTGGGATTCGATCCTGGGTCTCCAGGATCGCGCCCTGAGCCAAAGGCAGGCGCCAAACCGCTGCGCCACCCAGGGATCCCACCTAATAGTTTAAAAGTAGCATCAGCTAATTGGATTTATTTATTGGTTATTCAAATTATTACCCTACCCCAAGGTACAGTAGCGGTGCAATTATATTAGTAATACCTTCTAAATTAGAGATTTGTGTTTTAGTCCTAACTACTTAACCAAAAAATTAGATGATGTCATATTAGACATTTTTATCCTGAAGTTTCTTAACTAAAAAATGAAAGAATTGAACAAGAATGATTTCTAAAGTCCTTTCTAACTGTTGTATACAGTGATTCTTTAATTGTATTGTTTATTTCTTAAATAATTGGCTAACTTATGTAGTCTTTATATAATTCACATGAACGTCTTAGCACATAATCCTTTAGAATTCAGTATCTACAGGTTTTTGAGGAGAGAAGATAAATATATTGAATCAGTTTTGTAGATTAGACTGTTAAACTTCAGTGGAAAGGTAGGTGGTCCTTTTCCAGAAACAGCAAAACTGCTATTGAATCAATTTTGAGAAGTAGAAAGTAGGAAATTTAGTAATAGGGAAAGGTCATGTAGGGGAAGAAATTTATTTAAAGCCAATGGCATTTATGTGTAATGTGACAGCAATAGAGAGCCAAAGAGTTGAGGAGAGTTAGTATGACACTAATGTGGTTTATAGAGGGTGGCTAAAGACAGATTCCCTAAGGGCAGAGATTTTTGTCTCTTTTGTTCATTTCTATATCCCCAGTACCAATAATAATGCCTAGCACATGTTCAGTGTCCCACTTACTAGTTGTGTGATCTTGGGCAATTTGTTTAACTTTGCCTCAGTTTTTCCTCTATAAAATCATTAAAAAAAAATGAATACCAAAAGAAGTAAGCGAGCAAGAAAAATTTAGAGTCATTTGGCTAGGAAAAGCTAATAAGCCGGTGATCAAATGTGAGATGATTAGAATTTTCCAAAGGACTTGTGTATGATGGAAAGAGGTTAGGTTAGATTGATTTTTTAGCAATTAAGTGGCAGAATTTGCCATCCTAATAGGATGAAGAAAAAATGAATATAAAATAATATTTTAGTATAAAAAAGCATTAAAATGTACAAATACTGTCTTTTTATTGCATAAAATTGCTATTTTTGCAAATATTTTCTTACAACTGTCACTTGATTTAAATTTTAGAATTTTGCTCAAGAATTTTTTTTTGAAGATTTATTTATTTGAGAGAGAGAAAGAAAAATGTGAGTGGGGGAGGGGCAGAGGCCTAGAGAGAAAAAATCCTCAAGCAGACTCCCTGCTAAGCATGGAACCTGGAGGGGTGGAGTAGGGTGGGGTTTCAAAAAATAAGACATATTATTTTGGATTTTTTTAAAAAAAATCTTGACAGGGAAATAAAATGATCCTTAGGCTTATAAGGTACAGAACTACTGGAACACAGCCAGGAAATGAAGGTCTAAGTCAGCAGTGAAGAGCAGGTTCTCCAGAGTTGCCATGTACTGCTGGTTTATTTGGTAAGATCTGCTGGAGCCTCTCTATGCAGTTCTTATACCATGGGGTTAATATTCTGGTCCCATCAGTCTCACATCGCACTAAGTACCTGGTCAAGATCATGATAAAACATTGGGTTGATCCCAAAACCTAATAAGATCATGACCTGAACTGAGATTAAGAGTCAGACACTTAACCGATTGAGCTACCCAGGTGCCCCTCAAATAAGATTATTTTATAGTCAGGATAGCTTTGTAGTTTTCAGATATCCTACTGCTACTCTTTTTGGTTTAAACTTTTAAATGGGAATGTAAATTAAACATGTTTAAACAGATGGTTTCTTTATGCTTTCCACTAATTTTTTTCATTCCGTGAGGAATTTATCACATTCCCATCTGCAGCAATTTATTCTGTATACCTATAGTTATTTATAGTGCATAAATTTCTGAATTAAATATTGATTCAGTTAAAAATCAAATGAAGTCTCTAATCTTTATTTCTTGTTTTTTTGTGCATGAATACATTCTTAGGGGACATAAGTTTGCCCCTCAATAATTCATATAGAACTTCAACTGAAGCTAATAGAACTTATCCATAAGAATGAGGCAAGTCTGACTATGAGATACATGAGTGGTATTGTGTCCATATGAGAGCTCTACTTGTAGAGTGCATTGAATTGGAATTGTGCTGCTTTCATTGTGGAATCACACTGGATGGGTTGTTTATCTGTGGTATCCTTGGGAATTTGATAATGTGATTCTCCCCCCCCCCCCCCAAAATGCATGTCTATTTAATTGCTGAAAACATTGCTTAGTTTTATTAGTAGCTGATTTCCTTTAACAGATATAGCTTTACTTTAGGAAAAGGGGATGAATGTGATTTTTATGTCACAAAGGGAAAGAACTTTAGTTTGGCTTCCAACAAAATATTCTTGCAGATGCAAACTGAGATAATAACTGGTAGAATTTTTTTTTATCACTTATCTTTTTAACATCTGAGAGAATCTGTTGTATTGGTTTCCTGCTGAATTTGCCCACTGTGATGCCTGAGGAAAGGTTTGTAAATTGGTTCTCTGTCACAAACCCCAGCTTTTTCTTATAAAGGTCAGTTGTTCTTGTTTGTTGACTGTAAAGGCTCATTCTGCACCATACAATTAAGATAGAATATTTTCAACTGATAGATATTATTCAGAGTTTCCATAATGATGGGAATTTTGAATGCTTGTATATCAAAAGGCAGTTTAAGATAATGGTGATTGGGGGACGCTTGGGTGGCTCAGCAGTTGAGCATCTGCCTTTGGCTCAGGTCATGAGCCTGGGGTTCCGGGATCGAGTTCCACATCCCACAGGGAGCCTGCTTCTCCCTCTGCCTATGTCTCTGCCTCTTTCTGTGTCTTTCATGAATGAATGAGTGAATGAATGAATGAATAAATGCTTTTAAAATAATGGCTATTGTACTCAGGAGCCTGCTTAGGTTGGTATGCTGGCTTTGCCACATACTTGGTGTATGATCTTGGGCCATTGGCTTAACCCTGCTGCAGTGTTCTGATCTGTAAAATGGGAATAATGATGATGGAATCTATTTCATAAGGTTGTTGTGAAGATTAAATTTGAGTACATCAAGTACTCAGAATAGTGCCTGGCAAATAATAAGCATTATTATCAGTGATAGTATCTCCATTAGACCTTGTGGCCTGGGACTAGAAGTTCCGAGAGCCTTTATTCAATGACTAAGTTCACTATTGTCAAGTTTCTCCCCCTGATTTTATAGGCCTCATCAGTTCTTTCCTCTTCACATGGTTTCCATATATACTTATTTTATAATTATAGTGCACAGGAGATAAATGTTCCCAGTGATTTTATTGTGCATTAGTCAGTATTCTGGGATGGTATCAAGTCAATATATTGAATATGCCTTGTGAAATCATATGTGCATTTAAATATTCACTTGTTATTTACCAAAGATGATAAGGATTTTTTTCTTAGATCTTTATTTGGGAAATTTGTTTTTCTCTGAAAATGATAGCCTTATTGTATATTATTCCTTATCTATTATTCCTTTAGTTTCCAGGGTATAATGGCTGAGTTATGTTCTGACTCAAATACTGAAACATCTTCCCCCACCCTCCTTGCTTTCATGAAGAACAGCTGTGGTATTAAAGAAACTGCTGACAGAATATTTAGAAAAACATGTATAGAGTTCTAGTCCCATCATGAACCAGACGTAGAGTCTTGGGTAATGCTAGTCCAAAGACATATGATTGTCATTTCCCTCTATGCTTAAAGAATCAATATATCATAAATAGCCTATAAAAGATTCTTCTCACTGGGCTTAAAAATTGATCTCATTTCTTTATAGTACTTTATTATGCAAATCAGACTTCCAACATACATAGTTTATTTTCCTTAATTTGCATAGGTGTTAGAATGTTCTAGGTAACTTGTTGTGACAGTTAGCTTTCTTCAGAGATATGGACAAATTTCATGAAGAGTAAGACTTCAGAGCCTCTGCCACGTCCTGGAAGGCCCTCCAGTTCTGACCCCACTTGCCCTTACCTCTCTGACCTTGCCTCCCGCTGCTATCCCGCTTATTCCAATCTAATCATGCAGACCTCCTTACTTTGTGAAGATGGCTAGCATGTTCCCATCTCAGGACTTTTGAATGTATTGTTTCATCTGCCTGGAATGTTCTTCTCCCCAAAGCCAGAAGAATGCTCTCTTGTATCAATTGGGTCTCAGTTCAAATGTCACCGCATCAGTTTGTCCCTAACCCCCCCTGTCTAAAACTCCCCATCTGTCACTTTCTACCCGCTTACCTGCTCTAGGTTTGCTCTTAGAACTTACCCCTAACCCACATCATGTATATTTGTTTCTTGTTTGCGTTTCCACTAATATGTAAGTTCCATGAATACAAGGACTTTGTTCTATTCAGTACTTTGTCCCTGTGGCTTGGTAGAGATTTATGATAACACATAGCAAGCACTCAAGAATTTTGATGAATTAAGCAAAGTAACTTATGCTATTTCCAATTGCTCAGTTACTTCATGTGCTTTAAAGGTTTTAAAGATGATCTTTAGATATACTTTGAAAGTGGGTCTGCTTTGTAGTCTAGCTCTGTTAACCACCTATATGGAAAAAATCATTACCTATTACTAAGAATGTAAAATGTTAGAATTGATCTGATCTGAGACTAGAGAATACTGCATCTCTCAGAAACAAAGCTTACAGATCATCTAGCATTTACTTCTTATTTTAAAGATTAGGAAACAGATCTGGTTATATTTGTACATGTACCAGCTGTAGCTTCTTAGTGGCAGAGCCCTAATTTTGTATACTTCGTTCTTACTGTTTTATACAGCTCATGTATAACTGTGTTTAATTTGCTAGTAAATCTATTTTTCCTTAGTTGTGTTTTTTTCATTTACTGCTTTACTAACTCCTCCACAAAGTTTATGCTATAATAGTGTTTTCTCTAGTTTTCAATCTCGTAGCTATTACATCCTGCTAGGGGAGTGTGGGCGATCTTTGGTCTTCTCCTGCCTCCTTTGGAAATCTCCACTTGCCTGTCTTGCAGTTAACAGAATCAATATTTCCAAAAACAAATTCCTTGTAATTCCACCTGAGCCTGACACTTTTTGCTATGTTACTTTAAATAATTCATTCTAGTTGCTTAGGCCAGAAACTGTGGTTGGGAGGGGTTGTATTTTTACCTTTCCCAGTCACCTATCCTCTAAATCCAAAAAGTTGCCAAATCTTGTAGAACTTCTTTCTTTCCTGGCAGACCTTGATTAGCAGAAATGACCCTTTGCTGCATGCTGGCTGTTGCAGGTGTTTTTTAACTCTCGTCTATCGTCACGTAAAGGAATCAACCTCTGTGAAGCCAGTGAGATTCATCAGATGATATTGTTCCTTCTTAGTGAATAATTCATAACTTCACTTTTGGATGACCATTAAGGGCATAGGGAAAATATCTATAAAGCAATTAATAGAGTGCTTTGGATTCAAGGTGTACCCAATAAAATAAATTGCCTTTATTATAATTCCTCATTTTTAGAATGTAGTTTTATTTTTGTTACAGTTATTTTCTTAACAATGTAAAAGGAACACTTTCCTTTTTTTTTTTTTTAAGATTTTAAATGAGCTGTTTTAAAAACCATCTGTGTGCAAATGGAGAAACTGAGTAAAGGAGCTACCTTTCAAAGCTATATAAAGGCTTTTAGTCATTGGGTTACACTGAAGAAATAGAAAGAGTTAATATGGC
Organism: Canis lupus familiaris; assembly: GCF_011100685.1. Taxonomy (NCBI): domain Eukaryota; kingdom Metazoa; phylum Chordata; class Mammalia; order Carnivora; family Canidae; genus Canis; species Canis lupus. The sequence continues at coordinate 4,922,194 of NC_049228.1, forward strand.
TTTAAAGATGCCTAATTTACAACCAGGGAGTACCTGAGAGCTCTCAGAGAATTTGACTGAGTTAGATCAACCCTATTTCATCTCCCTCTATGAAGGTTCAAATAAGAAAAATAAATCCAGCATCTGTAATTGTTAAGTGAAAGTATTTGAATGCCTCCTAGTGGTATATTGTATGCTTTAATTATGGAAGTTTTTTAAAAAATCATGTTTTGAAGGAATACTGTAGATAAACTATTAAAACTTATAAGTGCAAAATACTAAAATCCTTTAATGATAAAATCCTAAGTAGAAACAAAATGCATTGTTTGCCATATAAAATTAATTAAGTCTAACTTGAAAAAATACATATGATGAATATACTTTTAATAAAAATTTATATATTTTTAGTTCAGATTAGATTCCTTTAATTTTTTTTAGGGGAACTATGTTACACTTAAATATAGACAAATGTTTTTGTTAAGATTGAATTTTTTTTATACACTTACTCTTTTAAGTTAATTTGATTACTGTAAGTTTTATTTTCTTTGTATAATAGGAATAATGGTTTACAGAAAGTCTGTGGTTCATTTTCAGATAGTTTTATTTTTGAATTCTGATTTTCAAGTTGAATAAAATGATTTAATTAGTAAGCTTGAAATGCTGACTGTAGCAAGACTTTAAAATCAGGAATGCTGACTAAATTATTGCTTTAAACATTAAAAAATGATTAACACAGAAATATAATTTAAGATGTGAAGAAAAGTCCCATGGAAAGAATTCTGGTGAGGGTCAGTAGGAAGGAGGGGGAAAAAAGTGATATCCCTTTGTTAAGCATTAAACAATATTTAATTAACTGCTTGCCAAAACAAAACAATTAAAATGGCAATTACCTTTAAAATAGCATCAATGTATTTGCAGCTGTTGTGATATAAAGCTAGGAAACAAAATGTTAATCTGAAATGAACAGTTTAAATATGAAATTATGATATACTTGGCTTCCTGTAGTACAGCTGTCAAGCTTGGGCAGTTCGCTGGTCAATAGTGACATTCTATGTGTCAGTGAGCAGAGTCTCTTGATACCATAACCCGCAGTTCACACATTACTGAAGCTCCAACTGTCGAACATTCAAGTCCCCTGGTATTATTGCAGCTTCCAGACTCTCCTGACTGGCTCATGTTTCATTCTTTGGCAATTTGCCCTAATGATATCCCTCAGGAGCTTTCAGCCTCTCTTCCTTTCCATATTTAATCGTGGTATATTAATCTGAGTGATGCGCAAACCGTGCTGCACAAATTGTAATTTCCTACAATTTCTTCTAAGATGCTCGCCTAATTTTTCAGTTTTACTTTTATTTATGTTCTAAGTTTTGACCCCAGACACTATATTTTCAGATAGTTAAAACTGCCTCCATAAGATGCCCAAGAAGCTACTTTCCCTATTTATATATTTTTCAGAGGGGCTTTTGAACATAATATTTTTTTCTTCTGGCAGAATTGTCAAAGATAATGTGATTTAGGTAACTAAATAAATTGTTTTATGATTGTCATTAATCTTTGATAATTTGAGCATGTCTTTTTGTTCGGCGGATCAGCAGCTACTTATTGTTGTCATCCTTTTGCAAATTTTAGTTAACTGCCTGTCTCCATGGATCAGTTGCCCTGCTATACCCAATGTACTGGCAACACATATACATCCCAGTGCTTCCTCCACACCTGCTGGACTACTGCTGGTAAGATGACTTTTGCCAGACTCCTTTAAATCTAGGCTTTATCGTTAGAAAAAATTCGTTTATTTGTAGGTTGATATCTATATAGCTGAACGAAGTCCCGGAAACTTGGCTTAGAGATTACTAACAAATATTCAAAGGTGCTTTTATGAAGGGCAGAGTAATTCATTACAAAGCTACAAAGATATATACTTGGCAAACGTAAAGTTCTTTAGATTTTGTGAGGTACTTCTGCAGTCATTTAGATAATTAGATCCATAAAGAGAAACACATACAGTCTTAGTGGTGGTTAGGAAAACTGTGCAGAAGTTACACTATCAGTTAGAGAACTCAGTATCCCAGGTGTCAGGATTTGTTTGCAGAGTGTATCAGGAACCAGATTGTCTCTGTTGGGGCATGCTTTCGTTACCTTTACCTCAGGACACACTTTCCTAGACTTCTCTTCCCTCAGCAGCACACTGAATACCAGATGCCAGCAAAAGGGTTGCCTCTAATTCAGGGATTCCCTAAGTTTCTGGTTTAAATCAAAGTCTCTGCCCTAAGCCACTATGAAAAGCAATGTTGAAAAGTGTTGGGAGTAATTTTGAAAAGCTTCCTGGCGTTAGAAACAACTCCCAGTGATCTCACTGAATTTGAATTCAACTACAGCCCTAGAACTTTTCTGTTCTCTTCCTCTAGAAGAGCATTTATACTCACAGTGAGGCTGGACAAGGGTCAGAGTCTGAAACAGCCACCTTGGGATCTAGACTGGAGGGTAAAATATTCTCTTCACTGCATAATTATCTTCTGCTGCCATAGCTTAATTCTTAAGAAATCTGAGATTTTTTTCCTCCATATCATGCATGTGCACATACACACAGAGAAGGAAATAATTTTGACTGTATGTTTGTTCATTAATATGAACGAAGCTCTTTTAGAATTAGTATTTAAGTTTTTTATTTCATGAAAAGCAAATCACAGTATTTAAGTGTTAAGACAATTTAAATTTATGCATAGAGGTTTTCTATTTTTTATGACTAACCCTCTTCAGATCAAATGATTGTAATGACAACATGTATATTTGGCCACATATTGATGATACCAATATATGATATGTTTCCACAGCATGGTAATATTATTAGTGTTGATAATGCCATAAAGTAGAGTCCCAGTGATCCTCCACTGCCATTCAACCCTTTGAGTACTAGGAAAGGAGGAAGTTTGGAAGGAGACTATAAGTATTCAGCTTAATTATTTTGTGGAGTCTCACATACACACAAATCTGAGGGTTAAGCTAAATCTATAAGTAGTTTCTTCTGTATTCATTTTAGAATGGTTTTCTGTGACCACCATACCTAGTATATATATTAGCATCTTTGAAGGCAGGAATGGCAGTTTATTCACATTGACAATGCTGTAGACATTGGCATATGCTGTTCAGTAACTACAATTTATTTGTACTAAATAATTTCTACAAAAATATTTGAAAACATATTGATACATGATTTTTTAAAATACGTGTCAAATTAGTGGTTCAAGAACTGACACTTCTAATGAACAAACCTTAGAACTATATTTTATCGTATATAATGTTACGCTATTTCAATTTTTCTGTTAAAACATTACAACCTCTTAGGAGGTAATGTCCCTTTAAGTTCAGTTGTCTGTAGTGATTACAGATTTAACTTTCTAGAATACTGTTATTTAGAAACTATTCTGTGATATAGGTAGTTCTGTGCAAATTCTTTCCAGAGATGTCTTCTTGATACTTTCTAACCCTGCTGTCAAGTCCTTTTGCTGCTTCCACTATAAGGAAGGAGGATTGTTTCATATTTCAGTCCCTCAAATTTTCTTACTAGTTTCTAACCTTGAAATAGCCTTTAGGACAAATTCTAACAGCCTCCATGCCAAACAGTTCCCTGTTCCAGAGAGCACAGCAGTGATAATCAAAGAAGGAGTTCTCTGAAACTTCCTGAACCTGAAGGCCGCAATGATAGGCTCAGCTTCTATCATAGGAACTGAGCAGTATAATGTACTTTTTTCTTTTTTTTTTCAAATTTTTATTTTTAAAGAAATAGCTGTCTAAGACTCTAGCTCTCTTCTGTCAGAAAATTTTATGGACTAACGTATTTCTTAGAGAAAATGGTTTTCTTCCCTTTGTGTCCTTGCAAATGATCTTAGAATCATACTGATCGGTATATAAAAGGAAGAGAAATGTTAGAGATTGTCCTTTCAATCTCATGGTTTCTGAATAAAGACATTTTTATATTTCACTTTAAAAATAGCACCAGGATGGAATAGATGTGTATTTGCCAGCTCTTCAGTTGATTCCAATTGATTGGAACTTTCCAAATCCTGAAATAATCCTGTCTCCTAGAAGTATTTTTGTTTGCACACCGGGTATCTCTGGTGTGACATAGACTGTGGAGAGCCATAATGCCATCTTGTGACCATGCATGAATATAACATCTGGAACCAGTAATGAAAGGCTTGCTAGTTTGTTGGCTCATTCATTCTTTCATGCATCCATTTGTATGTCAAATATTTAGTGAACACCTATTGGCCAAGCAGTGAGTATATGTGAGATAATGAGTAGAATTTAGTTTCTGCCCATGCAGTATCCACAGAGAGGAAGAAATCCACACATACATGCATGGGGCACACACATATATGCACACACAAGAGAAACACAGAGTAATACTGCAGTATTATAAGGTTTATACCAGAGGCATGTGAAAGACACATGGATGAGGCCACCTAGGAAGAAGTAGCCCACATCGCATAGTAGGATTGGGAAGGAGACTGGGAGGAAATGCCACCCTCTACATTTTTCTCTTAATCTACTAGTATAAAGGGAAGGTGGGAATTTCTATTTAACAGTTACAGGATTTCAGTTATACAAGATGGTTAAGCTGTAGACATCTGCCGCACAACATTGTGCCTATCATTAACAATATGGTGTTGCAGACTTAAACTTGTATCTTAAGAGGGCAGATCTCATGTTAAGTGTTCTTACGGGAGGGGGTGGAGGGAAGGAGAGGGAGACAGAGAGAACTTTAATGTGGTCAGTTCATGACACTGCCATACACACACTCTTAGCCTTTCTGAGTCCTTGAATGCCTAGGAAGTACTATGACTATAGGACCAGTACAATTATAGTCATCCATTATTTATTCAAGAGTGGTTGAACCACTTTTTTATTTAGGCTACCTATCTGACTCTTCTTTCTGTGAAAGGAGCAGATTTAGCTTTTAAGAGAATTTTTTTTTAAATATAAATAGAAAATTATGCTGTTGAGATTCCCTAAGTTAATACACTGCTGTTACTGTGTGCCCATGGGTGGTCTCTGTAAGAAAACCTAAAAAGAAAAAAAAAAAAAAAGCTATTACATGGTAATTATTTTTGAATAAAGATTAATTGCTATGCAAAAGAAGCAGCAGTCATAACAGAGCCTTTTGTATCCTATCTTTATAAAATAACTTCATTGACAGAAAGATCTAGGACAATTTTGCATGTGGATGATAAAACATCTGTGTTGCCAGAATCTCTTCCTGACTTATTAACACCCTTCTAATTAGGAGATTTCAGCTAGGGTTGCAAAATTACTTTTGTGAGATTTCGCTGATTTAATATTAGGATGTACACATTCAGTTTTCATGAGAAAGAAAAAACTATTCAGTAAAGTCTATAAAATATAAAATTTGTCTATAAAAATGTTCTATAAAATCTGTATGCAAAACATCATAATTATTTTAGGAAATTATGCTCTAGAAGAATAACATTTGTAGTTCTAAAATCTCTATTTTTTATTTTGTTAGTAATTAGTGAGATAAGAACACATAGATACCCAGTAATCTCACAGAAAAAGTTATGAGTTACTTTCTTACTAACTTCTACATAGGAACCCTTTATTGGATTTTTATTCTAGCTTAACAACTGCTAACCATTTATGTTTTGTATTCCAAGAAATGACTAACTTTCATGAGGTTTTAAAAGTATTATCTTAGCTGTATTTCATAGGACTTCCATAGGTTAGCTACTACTTTTGGCTCTGAAGTTTTGAAGTCTGATCTACTTAATGTTCATCCAACATCTGTAAAATAGACATAATAATTGTTAATTTTAGGTGGCTTATATATTTTTTGATAAACCATTATATTAAAACGGGTGTCAAAATTGGAGATACCATGGGCTTTCTATGTTGTAAATTTTGTGGGTAGGATAAACCTAGTGTGAATTGGAAGTTTGCACAGTAACTTGGGTAATTTTGTACTGTTTGGACATGGACAGCTTGACATATTTAAGATCTTGGGATTTGCTACCCTGTTTTGTGAAAATGTTCTGAACCCAGTCGTGAGAGCCCAGAATAGTTAGTGGCATATATTTTATGTCTTCTGCGGAGTCCCAAAAGGATTCCAGAGATGAGAACTTGAACAAGGGAAGTAATCAGCCTTCCTTTATTTAAGCAGAAGTGGAACAGTCCACATTTATTTCTCCTGTTTCCTTTTGAAGGCAGAAAATCTGTTAGGTCTTAAGAATATCAAGGCCTATAAATAGTTCTTAACTTTCAGTCAAGTGATCCAGAATATCAGATCAATTCCAGATGGTCTGTTGTATTAAAAATAAATAAATAAAAATAGGAAGGAACAAAGCTAAACAAAAGGGAGATAGAATCTAGTACAATAAGTAATGAACAGAATAATGTGGAGTCAAGTATAAACTTTAACCATCCTTATTTTTAGTGAATTATGGATATATATTAGTGATTAAGCCATCTTTAAATAAAGGTGGAGCTGTTTGAGGTTACCTTGAAAACTGGATCTTCGAGGTGCCTGTGTTAGCTTTATCTGTGATTGGTTCTCAGTAGCAAAATGGATATGCTGGAGTTTGGACAGCTCAACTCTGTTCGTGAAAATGATGCTTGAAAAATTAAGCAGATTCTTTGAAAAAGACTGTTTTCATTAACAAAATGTTTGCATTAAATAGAACACAGAGATGTCTATACAAGAAATGTCAAAAAATGTTATATTTTTAAATAGCTGTTTATTTGCATAATTTCTATCACCTTTGTAGACATCTGCCCATTCTCATGTTCTCTTGTTAAATAATATTTTAATTTTAAAATGTCAAGTTGGAAATTCCCTTTTTGTATTTCATGAGAAATGTTTTTGAAATTACTTGTAAGCCCGATTTTATATTACAAAAATTACTTAATGTCTGTATCGTCTGATGGAGTATAAGATCTGCAAGGGAATATATACTGTTTATATTTATATCATTTATTATTGTATCTAGCCCATAGCCCAGGTTCTAGCACCTGGTGTGCTCCACAGATTATCTGCTGAATTAATTTAGTGCTATTCTTAAACATATTAGAATATTTTGATTTGTTAAAATTATTTTATTAATAGAAGTGAAGCTGGGATAAATAGGAATATATGACATTTCAATAAAGCCTAAGGTACGTGAGCAGAAAGATAGAATAGAAAGTGAGTGATAACAGTGGAGGAGGAGCTTGGTATCTTTGTACTTCTTATTCACAAATAGTGCTTGGTAGATAGTAAGTCTCAATAAATATTTGGTGACTGACTCAAAATATTTTGGTGCCATAGTAGCACCAAAACAATGATGGTATATTAAGAAATTCATTGAAATAAGAATCTAATTGAATAAAAAAGTATATAAAAAATGAATAAATTTGATAATTAGGCTATATCTAATAGGAAGTGTATGGAAGATTTGACTCAGACTATGGCCTAAACTCTAATCTTCTTCATAAATAAAAAATTTTTTTAGGCATTACCACTCTTTAATTATAAATTATTTTGTGATTTTTATGCAAAACAACCTTAATTTAAATATATTAATGGCCTCTCAGATTAAATTTGACTTTTATATATTGAATAATTTTAAATATCTCTAATGGGCTATATTAGTACTATACATTTAATTCAATATTAAAATCTTTTTAAAAATTTAATTTTGTAAATCTTCTGAATTACTTATATTGTTGTTACAGCTTTAATGAACTTACAAATATATACATTATATATCTTTAATTTAGCGCTCCAATGCCATACCTGATTGGAATACATTCCAGCCTCATAGAGGTAAGTATCATTGAGACATGAGATACATGAGTGATAAATTAATTAATAAAAATAATAGTTAAAACAGTTGTGTTTTAAAAGAGTATCAATTGAATAGTATAAAGCAGTGACTAGCTTCATATTTGGGGTATACTTACATGATCATTTTCAAAAAGGTAATATTTGGAATAATTTCATTTTAATTTATATACTTAATGACCATCTTCAATGGCATGAAATTGAGGAAAATATGTTAATTTTGATCAAAGTCGTGAGGTAAGTTTTAAATGTTAAAATCATAGTCTTTGATGATCCACTTACTTTATGTCATGTGGGATCTTTTATATCTATTTCTTTTTCAGGCCTTATTTTGAAGGTCAGAGGTTATGTAGTTCTGAGTCATAAAGGGAAAATGTTTTTATTTTTCAAGCTACATTTATGATCCAGTTTATCAGTGTGCTTTTTCAAGATATGATTTTAATACACTAATCATGAAGTTTTAAATTAGAATATAGCTTTAAAATTTTTTTAAATTTTCAGTCCTGTTGGAGATTTAAAATTCACTAATTTTTTTGCATTGTTATTACTTCATTTCAAAATGATTTTGTGACTTGTCATCATTATAGTGAAAAACTTTGAACTTTAAATACGTTGAGCATGGAATCAGAGAGATTTCCAGAGAAGACTTGTTAGAAGATTAGATTCTAAAAAAAATAAATAAATAAACAAAAGACTTCGATCCAAACGAAAGACTTGGATCAGTTGCATGGCATCATTACATTATACTAGCTGATTTCAATTTTATTCAGTTTTCTTTCTTATTTTTTTTCTTTTGCTGATTGTGCATATTCACCTTTAAGCCAATTCCTAATTGATAACTATAACCAATTCATAATCAGTAACTCCTAAATGAGTTAGATTTGGTTTTCTCATTAGTTGTCACTGTATACACTATACATCAGTACTCACTTTGCTCATCAAGGAAGATCCCCTTGATTATTTTAAAACTTGTGAGGATCACGTCTGGAGAAGTCATGTTCCTCCTATAGTAGTCCTTCTTGAGTTAGAGAATTCTACATGTGTTCTGGTTTTGGTCATTCTCTTTTTGCAGAATACTAGGGAAACATTTGTTAAGTCATTAACAAAGAATACATTTTAATGAATTTCTTTAATAGACTTACTTTGTTTTTAATTTTGAAGTCTATTAGATAAGGTTATGCATCTCTATGTTTACTAATTTTTAGGAAACTTGTTCTTACTGGCAGTGAAAGGTCAATTTGCATAAAGCAAAACATGAATGAATAGGTACTTAGTCTATTATTTGATTTTGGAATATATAACTGGTATTTTATTCATCAGTATTTTCACTGTATAAAATCTAAGTTTAGTAGGTTGGTATGTTTCAAAGAAGTCATCAGATTTAATTTTGATATTACTGCACATCTCTTCTTAATGTATTTAATAGGACACAAATTTTTTTATTTGTGCAGATGAAAAATATTTAAAGTTTTTTATTGTACCTATTGATATTATATTTTTGCATAATGGTTTTATATCAAATTTTAAAACAACTGATTCAGCTTTTCCAAAATATTATGGAAGTGGGTGCATGTTTTAAATATCTGATTACATTTATCACACATATATGTTGGATACCTATAAAGAAAATCAGTACTTTTTCTAAGGAGCAAATTTAAGAATTTTTTACTTCTTACGGTATTGTCTTAGAGAAATGGTCCATTCTGATTTTAAATTGGCTCATGATTAAATGGGACTGTTTAGATCCATGATTAGATTAGCTGAAATGTCTGTACCTTTTATACTCTCGATTTATTGAACTGTCTTTGTAGTCAGTTCTATTTAGTTTATTTTGTTTAATAGTTAAGGAGAGGGTATATTAGGAACTTCAAGAATGTCTTTAAACCAGTTGGGTACCATTTAGAACTTTCTCCTTAATTTATTACAAGATGATACACATCCTGCAATTCCATTCTTATTATGTCATTAGTAGGCAGGTTTTTTTTTTTTAACTAAAATTTGTATCTTTTGTGCTTTTTACTTTATATTAATGGTATTACAATTAAAATGTGGATGTATCTATTTACATATTTTGTATGTGAGACTGAGCTGAATAATTTTTTAAACTTTGCTAGACTGAAGTTACAACAGATTTTTTTTTTTTTAGGAAGAATCAAATATTCCCTATTCTCTCTTGATCAAGACAGTTTCAACATACCAGCTTTACAAAGACTTCTAGACATAATTATTCAAAGATGTGAAATTAGTATCCATTTAAATCTTTCTTTTAATTATTTTTATGTAGTCATGAGTGAAATATGTCTAAAAATCTTTTTTTTTTCAATGTAAATTTGCTCCCCAGAAAAAGGATAAGGAAATTTTGTTCTCCCTGAATGAGACTTTAGGGAGGAATTCCTATAAATGATGACAAATAAGTTAGTGGAGGCTACAAATGATAAGGATTGCATTATATGTTTTAAGATATACAAACAATTCTAAATAAAAGTTGTCGTAGTTTTACAAGAACATATGATTGCTGCCACTGTGTCACTTCCTTGCTTTACATGATGCACATTTGTAGTTACATTGCATGGAAGGGTTATACAGAGAGGAGATGAGAGAAAAACTTACCAACTTTAGTACCTTACTGTTGTCCTTAACAAGACATTCAGTTTCTGTCCTAATATTTTCTTATACTTGAAGAAAAAGGCAAATTCTCCTTTTTATTAGTCTTTCCTGATCCAAGCAAGCTTATGAATTTTATGAGCTATAACAATATGAGACAGAGAAAGTGGTACCATTTTGTATGGTGTAGGACCTTTTACTCTTCTTTAGAAAATAGTTAAAGCCTGTCTTGGAGGGAAACATAGCTAAAATACTGACATTAATCCAAATTTAAAGAAAGTTTTAATTACATACTACTTTTCCCTTGTTGCTTATGTAGAATCATTCTCATTGTAGTAGGTCTTCGTTGTATTGATTTATTGAAATTAATACCTTTTCCATTGTTATTGAATGATCTCTTGGACAGAATTTAATATTCAGCTATTATCGGACTTTTTTAAACTAAGGAAAACTTGGAAAAAAGTATATATTTATGTTAATACTAATCTTCTTTATTCAGAGTTTAGCATTTGTGTCATCACAAAGTATTTAGGCATCATATAACCATTATTCCAGGCTATTTGGAAGAACTCATTTCAGCCTTTAACAAGTGCATTGGGTTTCTGGATTATCTTTATAGTTTCTGTTAAGGGACAACTTAGAATTGAAAGTAGAAATCAAAATTATGACACAACTTCCCCACCCAAATGCCACTGATATAAATATACTTTTGCTTATAAAATAGGTTATTTTTGTTGTTATGCTGTATGTAATTTATAGATAACTGCATATTTATATATGTAAGCCTTTTTTACATATATATATATATACACACACATTAAGGGAAAGGGAATTAGTTTATTTATAAATGTTTTGTCAATAGTGTTACAATCGTAGGTGATTCTCTGTTAATTTCTAAGAAATAGCCATCCTCTGACTCTTATTTTAGAATAATTACAATGTCTTTAACAAGATGGATTTTTAAAATCATGTGTTCCTTGATAATTCATATTATACATAGACATTATGGCTTTCTTAACACATACAAATACCGTACTCTAGACCATCATTTCCCTAGCAAATTTAACATTCTACCTAATTTGCAGATATTTGAAGTTCTAAATGGATCAGGGAAACTAGAATCTTGAGCAACTTAAAAAATTTGGTTTGGCCAATTTAAAATTTAAGATATTTAATAATTCTCAAAAATGGCCATTATTATGGAATGTCATTTTTAAAAATACTATACTGAAAAAAATACTACACTGAAATTAATTGACTTATTGCTAGCTGGCCTATACAATTAAGGAATTCTGAATTGATAGATATATTTCATTAATGAGCACTTTATTTGCATCAAAGAGTAATACTATTTGCTATCATTTAAATAAGGCAAATGGAATTAGATGATTTGCTTAAGTATAAATATCAGTTTAAATAGGAAAAAGAAACCAAAATTTCTTCTTTTAAGAATGAAAAATTTGATGAAATTCTAATTTACTATCATTAGTCCACATATTGAGAAAATTTGACCATTTGACTAAGTCGTCAAACAAAAAAGACAAGTCAATTAATCTAATAGGCTATGCAATTTGATCTTTTATATTAAATTCATGTGATAAATATTCCAACAATTCCTTATTACTGTTCTGTCATTTTTCTTATTCAACTTACAGTCCTCATCATCAGCTTACACTGAATTGATATGGAAATACAGAGAAAATATTTATTAATTTAAAACTTGGTTCACTACAGTAGTGTTAATTATTGGCTTATGTTATCCCTACAATATGATTTATGTTAAAAATAGGTATAGAACAAGCCACAAGTTCCTGTATCATAGGATTGAAATTCAGTTGATAACGGTATAAATTTTTGTGGTTTAGTATAGCTGTGCCTATTTTGTGAGTTTTTGTTGTAATATATCTTTGGTAATTATATTCAGTATCTCCAAACTAAGTCAATGTGTTTAGATGAGCAAACATTTTATTTTAAGGATATTTTACCCAATCTTCTTGAACGGTTGTAGGCAAACTTTCATGAGGCAAAGTGGTTTATATGTTCTTATAGCATAGGATTTTCCTTTTTTCTTTTCCCAAGGCTAATTATCATTAAAATAATTTTCTCTACATTTCTAAGCTCATCATAGTTTTGGAAGGAAAATATACTAAGATGTTTATTTATAATTGTGTTTTTTAAACAGAGAGTGAAAAATAAATCTTTGGAGGATGTGGTTATGTTAAATGTTGACACAAACACTTTAGAATCACCATTTAATGACTTGAACAACCTACCGAGTGATGTGGTAAGTCTGAAGGTTATTTTGTGGTGAACATATATCTCTCTATATATATATCAATATATATGTTTTCTCCTGGACCCTTGTATTACCAAGACTTATTTTTCCCAATTTTCTATCTGAAATAAAAGGGATGAGTATGTGCATGGGTGTGAGAGGAATCTGTGTAGATTCTATATTTAATATTTTCTACCTTTTGGCAGTTGAGGAGATGTTGAATGGAACATCCTATTCCTATTGTAAAAGTAGGATCATAATTAAAAAGCTAGATGCATTCATTAGGCAGAGTTTCTTTAAACCTAAGTCTCTTCATCTCATCTTAATCATTATATTACAAAGTAGGCATTTCTGTCTGCCTAGTGGCATGTCTTGCAAAAGAATGAGAGAGTTTTTGAAGGCAAGGAGAAGAAGGGGGCCAATTACCGGCTTTTGCTTCCCTGCCACCTGCCAGTGCTTTTCCTTTTAATTAATGATCTGATGGCACTGGTCAATATAATAAGAAATGCTTGTACAGTTGGGGTCAGAAAATTCTGGCTTTGATCTCCCTCAACTTTTTGAAACATTTATTTGTTTTCTCTAAATTATTTCAGTTTTATTTTAATCTTTTCTATCCTGCTGAGGGCCGCAAGAATGAAAACCTACACTGTTTGTCATTTGCTTTGGCAGAGCAAAGACTGCTTACTTAGAATTCTATTTGTAAATTAAACTGCAAACCCAGTTTGTCATAAAAGACATCTGATCCTTTTGAAATGACGAAAACTGTCTTTTGTCTGTAAAGGCTGATAAATTAAGTGCCAGTTCTCTTCTGGTCTTTGATCTTGCAGAGGGTTTGTGTGTGTGTGTGCATGTGTGTGTCTGCAGCTTATAATAGGATATATTCTGTATTTCATGTTAGATAGTCACCAAAACTGCATTTTTGGGGCCTTCGTATTCCTTAGAACGGTGCAAAAATGCAGACTTCCACTGTTTCTGTATGTATATTAATGGCTATTAAGAAATATCTTAATGACATAGTTCTAAGTTAAAAATAACTCTCCTAAAAAACTCCAGTTTTTTTAGGGATAGTCAAATTTGAAAATAAAAATCCTTCGTCATATATTTTTCTGCATTATGCAAGTACTTTGAAATCATTATCAGGGAGTTTGAAAAAGTGAATTTAAAAATTTTGAACAAAAAATACAATGATACTGACTTTGATTGTTTTTATAGCTAGTGATGGGAAAAATGTGATTTTAAAGTTAAAATCAGATTATCTATGCCCGTAAATAAACTAAAATACTTGCTGACCTTGAAACAAATTAAATTGAACTACTTTATCTTACTGTAGTAAAATTTATGCTATGTATGAACAAATCCAAACCCAGACCAGTAAAGAATTATATTATCTTTTAGCTCATTACAAGTAGATTGCCTCATTATAAAAATTTTGCAGAAGCTGCTAGAAATGATTAGAGTTATTAACTTAGAAATTCATCAAAAAATTCTTCATTGGATAGGAAAATAATTATGAAATAAAGTCCCAACTACAATACTGTCTTTATGTACAATGCATTTCCTACTGTTAATGCCCTAAGGAGAAAGGATTGTTTATTTAAAAAAAAAGAAAGAAAGAAAGAAAGAAAATGAAAAAAGAGAAATAAATCAGCTTTTTTGTGTCATTAAAATTTTTATAGTCAATTTTAATGATGGCTGATTTTATTTCCTTGAGAAAAACAATCCTTAATAGTAATTTTTTTATGGGTGATTCTTTTTTAATTCAGAAGTACTACTTTCCCAGTAGAATTAGTTTGATATTAAGACATTTACTTTAAAATAAAAGGAAGTCAAATAGTACTCATAAAATACAAGAGCCTAAAAATGTAAAATGACAGGAGGAACCATCTTGTTATTTATTTATAAGGAACAGTTAACTGTTTATAACCAAAATATCATAAAAATCATAAAAAAGGCACACTGCAAGGTTCTATAGATATAACCATGCGTATGCTTGAAATTAAAGAGTGCAGACTTACAGACAAATTTGAAAAATGAATAAGTGGATACAGCCGTGGAGTGGAACTAGGACCATTTGCTGAAAGTATATGAGTAGTTTTAAAGTTATGGTCATTTTCTAAAAATATTTTAGGTGATTGTTTAACCCCTCTCTAATAAATTTAGCTTTTTCATCAGTTTTACAAGAGCTATCTCTTATAGTTCTGTAGGAGATATGATAAAGTATCACATCATACTTTCTCTAATTATAAATGTTTTAAATGAGATGTGTTAAAATTACAAATGATCTTACTGATTTTTTTTGTGATTTGAATTAACAAAATCACTTGAATCCTGAAAAATATTACTACTGGTATTGTTTGATTATTTAATAAATTAACTGATATTTAAAAGGGGGCCTTTTAAAATCATTCACCAAAGCGTTTAAATTATACTTAGAGGCTAGATGACTTTCTATGCATGTGCACTCTATTATTGTGTCAGCTTGACCAGTGGTCTTGGCTGTTCAAAGGTCAGTGGTCACAGTTGTCCTGAATTACTAGTTCTTTTTTCCTGTGGACCCTCTGCTGTGTTGCATGCTGTAATCTTCTTAATGGCTTCATTCCAATATTCACACATAATATTTTAGATTTATTGACTGTTAGAAATACTACCATGCCAGTAGCAGTTCCGCTACTCTTAAGGTATTTAAAATTGGAAAAATAAATCAGGGCAAAGCTTTCAGGAATCCTTTGTTTTCTTTAAGGGAAGGGAAAAAACTCTCTTCCTGTCTTCTGACAAGAACACTTGTTTTTCGATTTCATCATTTCACTATAGATTTAGATCATTAAAAGAAAAAAACAAATGTTATTGAGAGTGATTTTAACGATACTGATTATTACATGGAATATCTGTTAAAAGCAGTAGATCCATTAAAATATACTTT
This sequence comes from Canis lupus familiaris, assembly GCF_011100685.1. Classification (NCBI taxonomy): domain Eukaryota; kingdom Metazoa; phylum Chordata; class Mammalia; order Carnivora; family Canidae; genus Canis; species Canis lupus. The sequence goes on from NC_049228.1 coordinate 4,937,806, forward strand.
TGTAGTTTTCTGTCTAAATGCATTGTGATTTTATTTTTTAGTGGCTATGTCAAATATAGATACCTTCAAACATGTAAGTTGAGTGTTTTGAAATAAAAAATTTTAGGGCTATGTAACAACATCAGTTGAATTTATCAGTGTTACTGTGGTATGTTTTTAAATGTGGGAAATTGAAACAGTTGAATTAAATCCATTTGAAATTTCAAGTGAGTTCATTTTAGTCTAAGAAAATGTACTACTGAGACCTCCTCTTTTCCAAATATATACACAAATTTAGTTTCAATTACATAATAATTTAAAATGTACTGTTTCTAAGGTATTACTGCTCATTTTAATTTTTATCATTAATATTTTAAAGTAATTTGGAGAATTGTTAACTATTTCAAAAATAAATAGGGAAACTCTTGTTAGAAAATTAAGCTAATTAGAATTATAATGGGATTTAAGAAATCTCTTCATGAGAAAATTAAGTTAAAACAATTTTAAACTAATTCTTATAGATGAAAGCAAGTTAAAATTGACATCTGAAAAAGTTACATGCATTAAAATATCCATTACCAGAAAAATGAATTTGGCCTATATTGCTTAACTGTCTTTAAATAATTTTAACTCATTAGATTGTAAAAAATATTATTCTCTCAGGCCATACTTATCCCTATTTTAGGTAAGATGAAGACATAGAAAGTATACTGTTGATGATATTTCTAGAGCTTTAGTTTATATAGTTTGATCCTCTCATACTTATGCCCCAAATACTAGACCATGGTACCTCTCCTATAAACATGATATACAATGTAATGAGTAATTGTTTTGGACTTTTATATAAAAGCTTACTCTCTATTCTAATCTTGGTGAAGAAATATCAGTATGTTGTATTTTATTTAAATTAGGATTGTTAACACTGTTTTAAGAACTTATTTTTATCTTACATATAATCTACTGGAAAATGATTTTTTATTTTCTATTATGAGAATTTGTAGGACTTTTAGTACACGTAAGCATTATTGTACAATTCCCTATAGACCCTGATATGTTATAGGATAGCTACATTTAGTTTAAAGCATATTTAATTACTAAAAAATTGAAAATACTTTATTATAAAATGGGGCTATCTAAAATACTGTTTCTTGTAGTGACCCTTTGGAGAATCACATGAAGGAAAGGTTAATGGTTTTATTTTGCAATGAAAAGAAAAGACACAAATTGCTCTGAATCACCAAAAATCATTAAATTAAAAGCCTAAAGACCTAGAGAAAAGCCCCAAATTTCTGACTTGAAGTAAAATTTTAAGATACCTACTTTCAAGTGTGTTAATTAATTTTGGAATAAATTTGGAAAATAATTGGCTATTTTAGAGAATTTTTTTAAAATCAGCTTTTTAAAAAATATGTAAATAAATTTAACTCTTGCAACTATGTGAATAGTTAATAGATATGTTTAGTTTGTTGGATATTTCCTCTAACCTAACATGAAGGCTTAATATGTTAAATTGTCATAATATGTGTTATAAAGAAAAAAAAAAGACCCCAGAGAATATTATATTAGTTCCAGGTTTGCCATAGCTCTGCTCTAATCCTTATTATATTTAGCAGTAAATAAATTCCTCAACAAATTTCTGGAGTGGTCAGGTTAGGAAGGTAACCTAATTTTATCCAAGTTCTAGAGTAATTATGAGAAGTATTTTTTTTTTTTTTTTTGGTTTGATAGAGTAGACTTCAGGAGACAAATACTGCTTTCAGTTTTCCCCTAGAGAAATGCAGTTATGCTCTCTCCTCAATCTCCAGCTGTTAGAATTCAGACACATAGATGCACGTAGCCCCTGCCACAAGCCTTAGTGCAGGGCTTTGTAAATAGTAGGCATTCAGTAAATAATGGTTGAAGGGAAACATAATTGCACTTCTTTTATCTCTGTAATAGAAGTTGCTTTTTAAAGTCCCTGTGTAGTCACTTCTTAGAACATTTTATTAGGATTTTTTCATCTGACTCTTACAGTAATGAAAAGAAGAAACTGGATGCATGTTTAATATATACTTTTTCGGCCGTGCGTGTAACTTACTTCCTCTCTCTGGAAAGGGAGACCATGTTGTAATGGCAGTCACTGTGCTTCTGCATACTACTTTGGGTGTTTGAGGAAACTCACTCTTCTTTTAAATATTTTCAGAGATGTGACTGGTTATAAGAGATTTTTTTGTTGTTTGTAAGTAGACTATAGGTTTTGCTATTTTTTGTATTTTCTTGGTGTGTATTTTTTAGCTGCATTTTAAATACAAAAGCAAAAGAAAACAAAAAGCAAAACTCAAAACCTTAATTAATTCTGGGCTTCCAAGCTATATTTTTTAACTGAGTAAGAGAATCTATCCCTCCCACTGCAGTGATCCAGACTTTAGCAGTTCCCTCCTCCTTGTCTCTGTACCTTTGCCATTTTAAAGTTGATTTATAGTTTGTTACTCTTAGTGATTTTAAGTACTCATGAAGTTCCTTGGCTTTCTCATGGGTTTTCATTTCCAACTAAATTACCTAGCCTTTCTCCGAATGTCTTTTTTCCCCGTATCATCTTAATAGCATGCTTCTCTCTGTTCTTAATGCTAGTACATACATACATATGCACATACATACATATATACATACATATTTAATGTAAAGACCTTAATTTTGGCTTTAAAAATAATTTCCAATTTGTTTCTAGCCCTTTAAGTTCATGGCTTTCCCACATTCAAAAGACCTTTTGTATGTATGATATTATGAGCACTGTCATAATAGTGGTTTCCGGATCTTGCTGATAATATAATGACTTGGTGAACTTTTAAATGAATTATGTTCCTGGGCCCCATCACAGATATTCTGATCCAGTGAACTAGAGAAATTATTGTAGAAGTGTGACAGTTTGCTACTTACATATTTATTCATTCATTCAGTCATTCAAATATTTATCAAGCACCTACTATTTGCTTGTATTATGCTAGGAGCTGAGTGAACAGGAAGACATAATATACTGCTCTCATGGAACTCACATTCCATTCATCTAAATGCAACCACATGGCCACACCGTGTCAGAAGGGATGTTGAAAAATAGCTGGGTCAAGGTAACTGGGTTGAGCAAGTGCCAGTCAAAACTTAGGATTTCTCTTACCAAAGAAAGGGAGAGTGGATGTTGGTGGACTAGCAGTCATCTCTGCAATAAGTAAGCTAAAATGAAAATTATTTTAGCCAAACTGATATCATTCTTACCAGTTGAAAAACTCAGATCAGCCATTTGTGGTCCAGCTGAGCTCAGCGTGTCAACATCTGTTTCCAGAATTGGCCTGAATGATGAGTATGAGTAAGCATTGCAGAGTAGCAGTAGGAGGAGGAATAGCATGTACAAAGGTTCTACTGTGGGGAAGAGGTTGGCAAATCCAAGAAATGGAAGGAAATCTTGTATAGCTGCAGTAAGATGAACAAAAGAGTTATGCAAAATTAGTTTGTATGGGACACTTGGGTAGCTCAATGTTTGAGCATCTGATGCCTTGCATAATGGAGCCCCGCACTGGGGGCTCTCCGCAGGGAACCTGATTCTCCTTCTCTCTCTCTCTCTCTCTCTCTCTCTCTCTCTTTCTCTCTCTCTCTGTGTGTGTCTCTCATGCATAAATAAATAAAATTTAAAAAGAAACCCAAAATGAGATTGTAGAGATATGCAAGAGGTGCTATCATAAAGGATCTGTAGCTCTTGTTAAGGACATTTGGACTTTATTGGAAATTCACTGGAGATATTTAGCAGAAGATTGGTGTGATCTACTTTAACTTCGAAAAATCTCTTCTTTGGGTCTGGGTCCTGAAGATGACTGGGAATAAGCAATGAAACAGGAAGATCATTGAGACCATTTGCAGTAATCTAGGTAGAGATGCTAGTTGCTTGAACTTGGTAGTGGCAGGTATGTAGAGAGAAGTGGACAGATTTGAATCTCCATCAGAGGTCTAATTTACAGTGCTTGGTGATGTATTGCATGTGGGTGATGAGAGAAAGGGTGAAGTGTTGAGGAGGACCTGCAAGATTCCTCTTTGAGTTACTGAATGAATGGAAGTGACATTGATATTAGAGACACTGGCCTGACATTGGGCTTGAGGTGTGGGATAAGAGCAGTTTGGTTGTCTTAATTTCATAATGGCTTCTGAAAGGAAAATAGTGAGAACTGGCCCTGTATTAATTGAAGTTCTAAAAAAAATAATTTAGGTTTTGATAGGTAATTTAAGCATACAAAGAGACAATGTAATGATACCCTCCACAAATATATCTTATGCTTTTCATTTGATATGGTTACTGTTTTAATCCTAAAGTAGAAGCTTGCTAGAAAATTAAGAAGGTAAAGTTAATTTTGTTTCTAAAAAAAAAAAAAAAAAAGAACATTAGAAGGATTAAAGAAATGTGGGGATTTAAAATCTGATTCATGTACTGACCATAATATGTTTCAAGGGAGAATAAAATATTTTATCTTCGTAACTTTTTTCTAAAGCGGATAATTATTTGAAGCTGCGACTTTTCTAAATGTGTGTGGCTTCTCCAGTACAGTGTAGTTACATCAAAGGAGGTATTTAAAACCATCAGAGGGGTGTTTTAGAGTTGTGTAGGTTATCTAAATACTATTTCTGGACATTTATTTTTACCTTCTGTTCTTTACCCTCATGTTTATTTTGTGATCCAGAAAGCAAAATTAAAATTTCTGGGTAGAGGGGTTAATTTACATTTCGTGAAAAGACACATCTAAAAGTCAAGAGAAAAATCTGTCACTTCTCTGAAAAACTTAGCTCCTTTAATAGGTTTTCTCTTCCTAACTCCCGGTTGGCATAATTACTTCCTTACTCACACTGTGTGCACGTGCCTTGCACTCTTTTAATTTATACCTGTTTGTTATGTTTACTCATGTAATTCCCTACTTTTATTCATAGTCACTTTAGTGTTAAGAGGGTAAAAGTGGAGAATTGGTGGTAATATTATTCATGTTGCAGTGAACTCCCGCTGTGCTAAACCCAGGTTATAATTCCTCCAGTGGATGGATGCTTAGAAGGCTGAATTCTCGCTGTGTGAAAGGAATTTAAACATTTGATAAGAGTGATGAAATTATGTCTATTTCTGAAGTTCTTTTCACTGTTTAACTTTTTTGGGAGTCTAGTATAATACCTAATAAGACTTAAAAAGATAATTTATTTACAGACTAAAGAATGACATAATAAAATCAGATGTCAGTTTTCAAGTAATCCTTAGCCATTGGAGATTGAGGCTTGCTTACTTTCTTAAGAATAAAAAAAGAAAAAAAAGAATAAAAAAAGAAAATAGTGGATACTTTTTTGGTATCACATAATGGGATTGTGTGGTAATAGCCATGTGACTAAAGTTACCAATGCTCTTCTGGGTTCAGGATTACATGTGACTATAAACTTTGGGATTCCGGGAGAACATGTACATTTATTTCCTAACTAAATTAAGAAGTTTGGAAGTTAAAAGAGAAAATGCTATTTCCCAGACCAAATATTGAAAAAGTACAAAAGAGACACCACCGTTTTTATAGATAGAAACTGCTAAAAGCTAATTAGCACTGCAAAGGGCATTGGCAACTGGTGATAATTTACTCCAGTGATCCAAAGGACAGGGAAACAGCAAGGTTGACCCAGTCACTTTATATTAGAGTCATATCTTTCTGTCTAAAACTGATTTTAAAAACTATATTTCATTTTTACAAGCTATTTTTGAGCATTCATTTGTGCATCTAGAAACCACTTAATTCACCTGCTCTCTTGGTCTCTGAAAAACAGGAACAACTGTAGATCTACCTACTGATAGTCAAAACCTGCCTAGAAGAGGTCAAGGAAAACCTCTCTTCCAGCAGTTTGTAAAGCTTGAAATAATGTAGAAATAGGCAAAGAAACAAAGTGACCATATTTCTTACCAGGCAATGTTTTAGTCTCACATCTCTATATGAAATTAGATAGTATGCTCATGTAGAATAGTACTGTTCAATGGAAATGTGAGCCACATATGCAATTTTAAATTTTCTGGTAACCACATTAAAAACTAAAAAAAATAGGTGAAATTAATTTTTATATATTTTATTTAACCAAATATTCAAAAAAAATTTTGTAATGAAATCACTACAAAAATTATTAATGACATATTTTACCTTTTGGGGGCTATTAAGGTCTTCAAATTTCAGTGTGTATTTTACACTTAAATCCCTGTTTGGACTAGTCACATTCCAAGTGGCTACTGTATTGGACAACACAGTTCTAGAACAAATGTTTTCTTTTTTTTTTCCTATTTTCTGCAGAGCTCCTGAGGGAGCTCAGAAACTACACTGACTGGCTAATTTTGAAGATGAAGGCCCCATATTTACGGTTTCGTTAGGTAGGGCTTGTGGCAATATGATTAATATCCTAGATAGCTTAAGCGGTATTGAATTCAGCACTGAAGGATTTGGAGTAAAGAAGGCTAAGGCATGGTTTGACTTACCTCCATTCTCTGTGGGCATGTATTATGATTATCTTAAGAATACTCGATTTGTGGAGAACTGAATTATCAATTTCATGTTTTATAGAAGAATGCACTTTGAGGAATTTTCTTTTGCAAAGATGTAAGTAAAGCATGACATTTAAAATAGTTTTTTTATTTTTAAAAGTAAAATTTGAAAATAACCCAGCCATTTACTTTTTATAATACATAAGATATACTTCCATCATTAGCCTTTTTTGGGGGGAGCAGTTTTTAAATACACGTGTTGATATTCATTCCCATTGGTTTTCCTTAAAGACATTTAAAGCTTAAAAAATGACATGATTATAAACTTTAGAAATAAGACATTAAGTCATAAGATATGGTTTTTCATCATCTAGCTATATTTATTGTTTGAATAGGTGGGTTACCTAAAAATGTGCATTTATTGAGTTTAGATTTTAATATTAAAAACTTCCTCTTAAATGAATCCTGATTTATGCACTTTGTGGGCTAAATGAATTAGGCTCCAAACTTTTATCTGAATCTATGGAGCTTGGATATAAATTGAAAAGATCACAGCTATGGGGAGAAGACCTATACTGCAAAGGCCTTTCTGCATAGATTATGAACATCATAACTCAATAATTTTTTCAAAACTGTGGTTATAATTGGACCCAATGGGGGTCTCTTTCTTTGATCAGATCACAGTAACTGTGACTTTACACTGGAAAATGTCACTACTGTGAAGGTTTATCACCTGTAGAGCTGGTCTTTCCTCTGATGCTGTGTTCATTTCTCATTAGCATTATTCAAAGTTTAGTTGTTAATTAGGTTGACACTTCAATTACAATCATCATCTACAGGAATAGCCAGGGCTGCTTGCATAAAGAAATTTAAAAAATACCATTCTTTGCATATATATGTAAAGGAGAAACGACATTATTTTGTTATCTGGTAGTTTCATAAGGGTAAGGATATGCTTCGTTAAGGGAACAATCCAACCACAATTTCTCCCACCTTTTTTTTTTTAAGATTTTATTTATTTATTCATGAGACGGGGGGGGGGGGGGGGGCAGGACAGAGACACAGGCAGAGGGAGAAGCAGGCTCCATGCAGGGAGCCTGATGTGGGACTTGATCCCGGGACTCCAGGATCAGGCCCTGGGTTGAAGGCGGTGTTAAACTGCTGAGCCACCCGGGCTGCCCCCGGTTTTGTTTTTTTAAGAAAACAAAGTTTTTATGTGACTTCATGTTCCCATGTAAAGCATCAATAAGGAATGTATATGAGCACCAATATTTTTTAAGTGTAGGGAGTGTGGTTTTCCATAATGTGTAAAGAATTGGTCAGGTGAATTAGATGATAGGAACATATCACATCGCTTCCCCTTAAAAAAATAAAAGTATACATCAGGAGTTTGACTAACCTATAAAATACTCATCTGAGTAAGGGCCATTCATAAATAATACGCATTCTCTAAGATAATAGAACCTGAAATTGAAGGATCAAAATGTTTTAAAAATTTAACAAATTTAGATGCTTGAAAAAATTATGCAAACCCTTGGGTAATAAATTTTTCTTTGATTTAAAAACATTTTAATCTGATTACTGGCTTATAAGGCAATGACATTGAACACAAACCCAGCACACTGTGATGGAAAAAACTGGACAGAACTGGGTTGAAATCTCAGTCTTACCATGTATTTCCTGTATACTGAGGACCAACTGATTCACATCTTTGAGCCCCTGTTTCTTCATTCATAAATGGTAATATGAAGTCTTTTTTAGAAGCCTGTGAAAATTAAATGAGACAGTGTATAACATGTGCATAACCTACTCATGATAGGTTCTCAATCACTTTTAACTTCTCCCCCCTCTTTTTGTCTAATAATGGTGAAAACTGTTCAACAAATGACTAGAAAATTACATATGCAAATGAGGCTTCCAAAAATAAAATTAAATGGTAAGTGATCCTGGAGGACCTGTGTAACAAATAACCTTACATGGCAGAAATGAACGATACCCAACCGGCTTCATCTCAAAACAAGTAGACACATGTTGTAATTGCTAAAAATCTGCAGAAAAGTGGCTCACAAGCAGTTTACTGTAAAATAATTAAAGCTTATTTATGTCAAGAGGCCTTGGGAAAAAAAGAGAGCATAAACCAATTTGCATTAGCACGTTACTATGGGCTCCTGCTTTCGTTTCAATTAACAGACCAGCAGGTGCTCTCTGCAGTTAAAAAGATAAGCTATCTGGGAGGAGGATGAGTTTTTGGCTGACCTGCAGACACTGTGGTTTGCCTGCTGATTGGGTTCGTACCTCGCTGTACCAATTTCTGAGGTGTTAATTTAACTGTTCCTCTCTGTCATGCAGGTCTCGGCCCTGAAAAATAAACTGAAGAAGCAGTCTACAGCTACGGGTGATGGAGTAGCTAGGGCGTTTCTTAGGGCGCAGGCTGCTTTGTTTGGATCCTACAGAGATGCACTGAGATACAAACCTGTAAGCATTTTATTTCATCCCTATTTTAACTTGCTTTTTTATGGTTCTTTGGAATGGGGCAGAAAAAAGAAACATTTTAATATCACACATGAAAAAAGTATCATAAAGGTCTTTCAAAATCCAAAATAATATGCTTTAAGACCTTATGTTCTGTGTCCAATTCCTTGACTTTTCAGTTTTAGTTCTTTTAGTAACCTTCAGTTACTGTTTCCCACATTCTTTTGCACATCATCTTACATGGTGTTCTCAGTTGCCTCCCTCTTAACTAATTAATGAATTGTGTTAATGCATTTTAATGAAGGTACCTGATCTTAAGATTTTGAAGAAATTAACCAGACATTTGGGTTTTATAGATTAGTGCATTTAGAAGTGACAAAATGAAAGTTTAAAAATATTGGAGCTTGCAAATTTTGCAGTATTTGGAAGTTTATTGTCTTCCTATTCCATAACACTTTTCTGAGTGGGCTTATCTATTTAGCATATGATAACTCATTTTGGCATTTCTTTTTGTTTTAATACCCTAAAAATGATTATTCTGTAGAATTGTAGCCAGGCAAATTTTTACATAGTCCAAAAAAGGTATAAATAAAAATATATTTGTTTCTTTCTCTGGATTATTGGTTAAATATGTTAGTTGATTTTAATGAAAATAGCTACACTGCCCTTCCATGACTGAATGAATAAATTGTAATGGATAAAAAACACTCAGTAATTAGTAGTAAGACCTGCTATCTACTAGGAATTCCACTGTTCTTAAGCTATGTAATTTTGACCCATTTCCTTATCTTTGTAGACTTTGATCGTCTCATTTGGAAAATGAGAATTCTTACTCTTTCCCGGTCTACTTTTTCAGAATTGGTGTGTGAACCCTATCATAAGCTATGAAACACTACACACAGTGAATGGGTTATATCCTTTCTAAACTGACTTCTCAATTAGTAGTTCCCACCCAATGACTCTTACATCTCTGAGGAGTTACTGAGTTACTAGGAGTCCTTAAATGGATAGGCAGATCAACTGCTGTCTCTAGAGAAGTACATATGTCTAATTTGCATGCTAATCTTTTTGAAATATGTGTCTATTTTTTAAAGCATTGTAGAAGTCATAATATTGCACATAGTATACAATGAGGGAATCACATGGGAGAGTCTTTAAAAATCATTGACAGTTAGATGGTTTCCTTTTTTAAAAGACTGGAAACCAGTCATCTATACTAATAAAATTATAAAAATCATCCAGTTGTCAAATTTTTTTAAAAAACATATTGATTTCAAGTTTACACTACAGGAGGGAAATTTAGAAGTATCACTTAGCTTAAATTTTGCCACATTTAAATAATTTTTAATCTTTGCAGGCTACATTTTTGTTTTCCTTTTTAAATATGTGAAGGACTTCAGGTTTGAGGAAAGCAAATTGAAGAGAAAATTTTCTTAAATGATTTAAATAATCAGTTGAGAAGCTAAGGGTCCAAGATTTCAATGACTTTGGCTTGCTTTTTTTAATCTTCAAAGCTAAATTTCCAATTTCTATAGGAAAATACATATTTTCATCAGGGAATATCTTTCCTGTTTATCAATCACATCTTATTATAAATTTGTTTGTTAAATTATCTACCTTTTTTCTTTTTATTTTTGGTGTTTTTTTCCTTTTTTCTAGTAGTTCTTTCTGGAAGTTGAGGGACAGTATTTTCATCCTATATGTTTTCTACATTTCTTTTGACTCAATCTTGAGTGAAAGTTTAATTTTTAAAGTATATTAACTATATTTAAACAATTTTTTTTATTTTCCAAAGAAATAGTTTTTAAAGAAAATTATTTGTTTCTTTGTTGTGGATATTTTTGTTGTCATTTAGGCATTATCTTTAATTACTCTATATTTTACTCTATATTTTAATTCATTAAAGGTACATTTTAATGAATTACTCTATATTTTAATTCATTAAAAGTACATTTACTTTTTATTTTGTTAACTCTTTTGGACATTTATATAATAGGCATATGTCTTTAATATACTTTGATTGATATTTTAAAAAAGAGCCACATTTAGAAGTTCGAGTTATTTCATGGTATTGTCTCTTTTCATAAAATATCTCAGTAGTATCCTCTAGCTATTAGGGTACAACTGGAAAAAAAAACATTACTAAATAGCTTTAAATGAACACTTCTTTTAACAAGGTATTACTTTTCCAAATTTCATGATTGTTTATATACATATAAAAGCACATCATTCTTTTTATTATGTTATCTCTCTCGCCTTCCAAAACCAAACCTGTAGATTAGGCCTATGACTGTCCTTGCAGGTCTTGGGGATGGCCAGGCACTCTGTCTGTCTTGACTTCTTTTCCTAAACTTTGACCTCTGTGCTGAGAATTCTGCCTGAAGTTCCAAATGTCCCAAGCTTCTCAGGCTTCCAAACATTCCAAACAAATTATTGCCATTAATGTTCTTTCTTCCTGGTAGCGCTCTTATCTTTCTTGCTTTTAATGGCCACCTCGGCCTCCTGATCCTTGAAGCTGTTGGTTATACTGACACATTTTCCTGTGAATTGATTATACTTACTTTTCTTTCACACCTTTCTTCTCCCTTTTTTGAGTGTTATTTATTATGGTTCTTTTAGTCTTATTTTGACTGAAACTCGTAATTTATTAGTTGTTCTTTAAAACAATAAATTGACCATTAAGTACCTGCTGGCATTAATAGGCATTAATAGACCCTTTAGATAGGCTATTTACCCTTTTCATTTTAAAGATAAGGGAGATGATGGGACGCCTGGGTAACTCAGCGGTTGAGCGGCTGCCTTCAGCTCAGGTCATGATCCCGGGGTCCTGGGATCAAGTCCCACATCCAACTCCCCACAGGGAGCCTGCTTCTCCCTCTGTCTGTGTCTCTGCCTCTCTCTGTATCTCTAATGGATAAATAAAATATGAAAAAAAAAAAGATGAGGAAAACGATGTTCACAGAGTGTAGATAACCTCACTGAGTTTCTGTAGCTGGTAAATAGTGGGGGCCGCACTTGAATCTGTTCTTTCCATAGTCCCATTCTTGTTCCAGTGTGACATGTCTCTGCCCTCCCTGGCCTATGTTACTGTCTCAGACTCTCCTTGACATAAATGTCCTGAACTTCTGTTTCTTTGAAATGAAGATGCATGGAAGGTATTCAGTACACACGTAGGGAAAGATAGAACAAATGATGCAGTCTTAGGACTTTTTTCCAAAAGGAGCACATGGTATAAGCATCCCACAGTGTGTGTATAAATTGGAGAAATAATTTGTTATTCGTGCTCCGTATTTCCATTTGTGGTTTTTTCGACCTGGGGTACTGCCACTGTTCAGACCACACCTTCTCCTTCTGACTTCTGTAGTGTTGTTGGGAAGCCAGTCAGATGTGGCTTGTGAGGGAAAGCCCTCAGGATGACTTGAATCTCCATTTTCAAATGCAAGTACTAAATACCAATGCTAAATGCTGCCAAAGAGGAACTTCTATTATAAATTAAACTTAAAATGTCTGAGCAACGACTCCAAATATGTTGTGACTCTTCTCCTATTCCTCACTTAACACCTTCTGAATGACACACTGGCCCGATTGACAAATAAATTGTGCCTGCTCTTAATTATAAAGAAAAGTATACAAACATACAACTCCTTAAAGTTGTTGGAAAGTGATTGATTGATTGATTGATTGATTTTAAGATATTCATTTATTTGAGAGAGAGAGAGCATGAGCATGAAGAAGGGAGGAGCAGAGGGACTCCCTGCAGAGCAGAAAGCCAGATGTGGGACTCAATCCTGGGACTCTGGGATCATGACCTGAGCCAAAGGCAGACATTCAACCACTGAGCCACCCAGGTGCCCTAGGAAGTGTTTTAAATAAAACAGTGGATATTATGCTTTTTGGGGAGATTTTAGCCAACAGCAAGTTAGCTACTTTTTAAAATTCAAAAATATGAGATCAAAGTAATGTACTAAATGGATTGAAGAAAAGCGATGAGAACACAGACTCTATATATAACCAGGCTGTCTGGGTTCAGATCCTCCTCCTGTGACTGACTAATTGTATGAGTTTGGGCAAATTAATCTCTTAGTGCTGTAGTTTCCTCATATGTTCTTTTAAAAAGGTAATAATTTTTCTTGGGTTGTTTAGAGGATAAAATGAGTTCATAAATGTAAGTTACTTAGAACAGTGTCTGGCATATAATCAGTGTCTTAAATATTAGCTGTTATTATTTAAAATGACATTTTAGAAGTAGTAAGTTTGGGGAGGAAAATCCCTTTAACAAAACTAAAATACCCTCCTCTTATTCCTCAAAAGAAAAACACTGTTATAAACATGAGAATGCTTTTAAGTGATGTATTAAATAACTAATAAAGGGTCATCAGTTGTACCTCTGTGTATCATTTGTGTCACAAGCTATTAAAAATAAAAGGTCGATTTTTGACCAATAGCAAATGCTAAAAAAATGTTTGCCTGAGTCAAAATATTGCTTACTACATTCAAAGGCACATACTTGATTATCCTGTCTAGGATCATAGAACTAACACTCAGATCTAGTCCTTTGAATACTTAGGGTGCTGTCATTTGTTTCAGTCACTCAAGCTTTTCTGGGCAGCAGTGAGTCTTGCTAATAGATAAAAAACAAATTCCTTTTAAAATAAAGATTGGCTAGTAATCTAGTCCTCTGGTTGGCAATTTGGAAGAGTTGTCCTTTGGATTATATACCTTTAAACATTATCAGTAAATAATGTTATATTTTGTGATTAAACTCAGACAATTTAAGCACAGGATTGGCATCCATAATTTAAGTGGCCATTCACTAAATATTTGCCTTGGAGTTTCCATTTAACAGGTTTGTAACTGTCAACTTGTTAGAGATTTAAAAATCCAAGTTGAAAAGTACATTTGCTCACCCCTCTTGGTTTATGGTTACTAAAACATTTTAGGCATCCATTCATCTCATTACCCAAGGTTGAGTATGGACCTTTTGACTTTAGAGATGGTTGCAACTAAAGAAATATTTGTTGTGTATTTGGCTTTCTGATAGAATATGGTTGTTTTTATGGTACTTTCTTTCTATTCCTTTTTTTTTTTTTAACAGAAATGGAATTTTGCTTAACTGCTTTAGCAAAAACATAAGAATTCTGCACCACTACAATGAGATAGGTAGAGCTAGGGACTCTAATAGTAAGGGTTTCATTTTTATATCAGTGGTAATATGTTTCATGAGAATAGAGAGTGTTTTTCTTTAAATTATGGGAAAGAAAAATGTAAATTTTTAATAGTATGTATAAAATTAATACATTACTCCATTAATCTTTTTAAGTGTTCACATTTAACTAGAATGCTAGAAACAGCTGTGCCTAATTTAGAAAAATAAATTTCTCTCCTCATCTTAACTGAATCATAGGCAAATAGTACATTGATAGCTATTTTTATTCAAGACAGATCTAATAACTTTAGGACAAGCTCATATAATAATATGTATAGAGAGAAGATTTTGCTGTAAATAATGATTAAAGTTTATGATATTAATATATGGCTTTTTTTCTTCAATAATTTTCAGCAATACAAAAAGTGTTGTTTTCATGGTTAATAAACTCTGAGGGTAGACTTATGATAGCTTACATAATAATAGCATTGAGATACTTGGTAGACGAATGCTATATAATCTGAAAAATCTTTAGATGTTATTTTCTGTGAGAACCTGAATATATTTGACTGTTACCTTAAGATAACTGATAACAGAATGTTTAAGAGATTTAAAAATTTAAAGACATATGCCTTCATTTAATGTCTTCATTTAAAGACATTTTTGCTTGTTTATATTTATTATGTAACAATGACATTACATATTAAGCCCCAGTGTATTAGGGAACTGAATAAGAATTATGTTGATGCTTTGTTTATTATAGTTCACATTTTTATATAGTATCATTCTTCATGACACCTTTATTTTTTTTCAAAATGAATTCTTACTAAGTCATATATATCCTTAAAGCATAAAGATCTAAGTTTTTATGTATTTAAGTATTTTCTTGTTCTTGTAAAGGTTCCTACTCCAGAAGACAATATAGAACTTGAAAGATAGCCATCTGTAAAGACACAAAAATATTAACTTAATTCAACCTCATCTCCTCCATGTCTTTATGTCTTAATTATCCTGTAAAAATAATTCAAATAAGCTAGTGGATATTTATTGAATATTCAGGATACAGAGTACTATGTTGAGTATTAAATAAGGAATGCAGAGATATATAAGGATAGAGTCCCAGACCTCAAAAATACACAGATAAAAAATATAAAAATAACTTTTAATACAACTTAGAAAATAAGTGCTAAATGAAAGATACAAAAGGCTCTGGTTTTTCAGAGGAGAGAGAATTCTTTATGTTGAAGATAGAATCTAAGACTGAAAGGTAAAGCATGTTCCATAAAGACATGATTAATGTCTCTGGAAGGCATTTCTAAGCCATTCTTCTACCACAACTACTTGATGGGTCTTATTTAAATACCATCAGGTAAAAATGACATGTAGTTTGTAGTACACTGGCTCTAATGGCAGCTTTTTATTTCCCACTTATTAGTCATTATAGTAGGGAGTGAGTGTGACACTTGTTACTCTGTGGATAATCTTGAATCTGCTCTGATTTATTTGTTTTAACACGTAAATCAAGTATGAAATTTGATGTTTTTTACTATTATTAAGAACATACTATCTACCAAGCCTCATCATAGAATGCCCAATAGGTTGTTGACTCATTCTTAGTATGTATTTATTGACTGATGTAATTCTTTAATGGCAGGTAATGTTGGTTCCTTTCTGGAAGATATGGTTCTTTTCTCTGTAATAAGAACTTCATTCCTACTCTAGTGCAAATTGTATTTTTTTTTCTTTACATCCTTTCATGCTCCTTAGTGTGACATTCTATTGAAATAATTTTATCTTTAGTTCCTTTCTGTTGTCTCATCACTATTCTGTGGAGCAAAAGATTCAGCTGGTTTACCATCACATCAGATTTTTTTAAACCTGATTTTATTTAAATTCAATTAGTTTTTTTACCATGAAGGGTTTTTTTTTTTTTTTTACATAGTTTTATGTTTTTACATGATTATTCTGTGTTTCCACGGAGCTATATACTTCTTTACTTGATTTTTCTGTTGATGAACAGTATAACTTTTAGAAAATAAATTGGATTATAGTTGGGTATTTCTCAGTTGCATCAGTCTTTTTTCCCTAGAGTGATGAGCTTAATCTTAATACTTGGTTCTATACAGATAATTCCTAAATATATATTAAAGAACAAGTTTTCCAGACTTGAGTTTCTAGATGTGTGCTACCTTTGCCCACATGACTTTAAGCATCTTGCTTGCCTTTACCAAGCCATAATGGACATTGGTGATGCCTCAATCAGATCCTTATACTGGTTGGCATCCTTTTCAGAGAAAAACTGCCCTGACCACGTAGGAAGGGCCTCTCCAGGCACCTCCATTCTTCTCTCCATTCCTCCCACCAGGAGAGACTATGCTTAATGACTGACTGATAAAGGATATAAGTAACGGTCTTCTTGCTTCAAGATGGGAATAACGTGGTCAGTATATGGTGCTTTTTCATAGGTTTAGGCTGAGGCTGATTTCTAACTGGAACCACATTGTTGTTTGGTTTTTTTTTCCTTCTGCCCTACTTTGCTTCACATAATGCTTATTTCCTGAGAGTTCTCCACCAACAAATCACTTAAACAAGAATCCTTGTCTCAGGCTCAGCTTAGAATCTGACCAAAGACATATGCCAAAATTTATTTTGTCAACTTCTTCTTAAATCTGGTTTTGTTTCTGTATTTCTGGTCTCTAATAAATGGTATCATCCATCTTTTGATCCTTAAGCTTGCAATTGGGAAGTGCTCTTTGACCCCTGTGTGCCTTGTTTCTGTATATCAGTGGTTCTTAAACTTCGTATTTCTGGATGTCTTTATGCTCTTAAAAATTATCAAGCACTTTAAAGAACTTTTTTTTATGTGGGCTATATCTTTCACTATTTACCATATTAGAAAATTAAAACTAGAAGTATTTTAAATATTTATTAAAAACAATACAAAACTACTACAGATAAACATAAAACATATTTTTATGAAAAATAAATATTTCTAAACAAAAAGTAATAGAAAATTGACACTGTTTTATGTTTTTCCAGCAGTATATAGCTTATGAGAAGGTCACTGGATTCTTATACTTGGTTTAGCTTTCAGTCTGTTACATTATTGCCAGTCATGGAGACTCCACTGGATCTCATGAGAAAAGAAAAGTGAAAAGGGCAAAGAATGTTTTAGCATTATTATAAAAATAGTTTTGATGTTACAGACCCTGTGAAAAGGTCTGAGTCTCTGGACCATGCTTTGAGCACCACTGCTGTGTATCAGGTGATAAATAGTCCTGTTGATTTTTGCAGTAAAGTTGTACTTCTACAGATTACATGGAATCTGAGATAGATAAAAGATTTCATGTAGTCTTGAATACTCAGAAATGGGATAATTTGAAAGTGTAGACTGAGTCTGAATACAACTTTTTACCACTTCCATGCTATGTAATCTTGAGCCAGTTGTTTTACCCTTCCCCATATTTTAGTTTACTCTTGTATAATATGACAATAGTAAGTTTGAGGTTTATGTGAATTAATACATGTAAAGTGGTTATAACAGTGCCTGGCCTATAGGAAGCATTGTGTAAATATTAACTATTTTTATTAGTAGTAGTAATAGTACTGAGTGCCCTATCAATGTTAGCTAATGGTAGTCATCACTTTTCCCTTCTACTGCCTGGTTCATCTTTTCTTGCCAGTTTTGTGTTGCAATATCTGCCTATTTCCATTATTTCCTCTTGCTTATTAACTTTCCTTTTATTTTTTTTTTTAAAGATTTTATTTGAGAGGAAAGAGAGCATGTGTGAGCACTAATGACAGGGGAGGGGCAAAGGGAGAGGGAGAAGCAGACTCCCCGTTAAGCAGGGAGGTTGACATAGGGCTTCATCCCAGGACCCATGAGATCATGACCTGAGCTGAAGGCAGATGCTTAACCAACTGAACCACCAGGTGTGCCATAACCTTCCTTTTAAAATATACAGTCTTGTCACTTCATTGAGTAGATACTTCTGTGAGCTTCTTGATGTCTTCAAGAAAACTTTAGAATATAACCTAGGCCTTTTCCAATATGACTTAGCCTACTTTTTATTTGTCTCTGGTATTTTCTGTAATTCATATCCATTAGCTACTAGTCTTTTATTACCTTCATCTGGCGCTTTCTCTATAATTCATACTCATCCCAAACACACTACCCACTTTCTGTCCATATCTGACTCTCTCAATACTGTTTTCTCCATCTTTGTTTCAGAAAGTTTCTGTTAGTATTCAAAACCAGCTCCAGTTTCCCTTGTGGAAACCACGGGTATCCCTAAATGAAATTTTTTGTACTTCAGTAAACTGGGAATTAACTGGGCAACACTGGATATATAGTCACTCTACTTAGAGCAAGAAAAGTTTTTGAAAACCACTTTATCCTAAACCTGATTTTTGACCAGATCATAAGTAAATCAGAAGACCCTAAGCAGAGTTCCTTATAGTTCCATTCACCTTGACTCCAATTTAAAAGAACTCATACTGTGGAGTCATTTATAATTTGTTTGATAGCATACACCCCAGCGTGACAATAATTGAGACTCCTGTGTATTAATATTAATATCTCTAATAAAATTTAGAGCATTGTTAATCAAGTCTTATTTTTCTTTCTCCTGAGAGAAAATTCTAATATGAGTCAGGGCTTTATATTTTTTGTTATTATTAGAGATTCTAAGAAAACAGGCTGTGTTAATCATTTGAAGGCTAAGTTCAAAGCTTTTACTGTGATTGGTTTTATGGAAAATGGATGGACAGCATATCTTAAGTTTCTCTTTACTATTTCTCTTGAAAGATTGAAAGCAGTTGCTAGAAGATTAATGAGGACAGAGTTCTGCAGCATAATTCACATTGGCTAAAGCCTAAGTTATGCCAACTCTTAGGAAAGCATAGGTAGACTTTCCTCTCATCTATTTCCCCTCACCTTGAGATTCTCTATCTCCTTGTCCTCTACTCTTTCCAATCAAAAGAAATGCTTGATTGTAACATAGAAAGTCTAAACTTTTAGGTTGGAGATAGAACTTTATATTTGAATTGACAAATATTTCAGTTGAAGATAGGCCTTTGTATTTGAATTAGACTGTTCTGCAGTGTTGATGACAACTTTTGGACAAATCACAGGTGATAATAAAATGCAACTCACATTGGGAGAAAGGTCTGTCAAATAAAAACTAAAATTATCAGTAGTACCAATCACTTTGTAATAATTGTAGTATAGTTGGAACTACCATTAAAAACAGTGATTTTATTTGTTTTTAAAATTTGTATTTACTTTTGAAAGGAAAATAAGTCATATGGAGTGAAGTTTAGCTCAGTTGCAATTTTTTTTATTGACTTATAAAACGTTTTTGGTTGCTCAGTGTAACTAGATATGCTGATACCAGGGATGCAAAAACAATAAACTTTTATCTTTAACAAGATTGTCTGTTTGTTGTCCTCCCCACCCTCCCCTACCTACCCCTCCTGAAATATTCTAAGTTGTAAGTTCTATGATAGTGGGAAAAACAGTGATTTTTGATTATCCAAAATATATTTATGTAAATTAATCTAATTTTTAAAATATATAATTCAAAATCATTCTATGGCACTTAGGAATGGCAATAATCAGTATCAAAATACATAATGGTGGTTTTATTATGAGGTATTGTCTGGTCGCTAATATTAGGTGACAACAGTTAATAGATTACTGATTGTCTTCTCTAATAACTTGTTTGAATTTTATTTTCTTCTGTAGCGTCACTGATCAAGATGACGTTCTGTGATAAATGAAATGTTCTACATTTGTGCTATCTAATAGTAGACAATGAACTTGAATTTGTGGCAATTGAGCATTTCAGATGTGGCTAGTATATTGAGGAACCAAATTTTTTGTTTTCTTTAATTTTCATAAATTTAAATTTAAATAACTGCATGTAATGAATGGCTACTGTTTTGAATAGTGTAGATGCTTCCATCAGCCAGTGGTAACAATTGAATTACTATTAGATTATTAGTTTCATTTTATTCATCCAGGAGCCAATTTTTAGAATTTTATTTACAGATACCTATAATTAAGGCATTGAGTTGTCCTTAAATTATAATTAATATTTTTTCAAAGTCCTATTAGAAGGTGAGCTTTTTTCCTTTTTCCTGCCAACATAGAGATGGCTGCAGGATTCATTATAATGAATGAATCATTGTCACTTATCTCAGTTTTCATTTGGATCAAATTATCTCATATTCATTTGGACCACTTATCTTTACATGTATTGAATGTTCAAGAGGACCCTTTAGGCTACTGAGGGAAGTAGCAGGTGGTAGGGATCAGCCAGTGAGTGACAATTTTCTGAGGTCATGTATGCGAATAAATGGAATGAGTGGAATCTGTATTCAGAATTTAAGTTCTTGATGATTTGGAGGAAGAGCAGGCCAATGGAACATAAGCTACCAGAACACACTTAAAAGTTATGGTTACTTTAAAAATAGGATCAATTACAGCAGATAACAAAGTGGGACTTATTCTAGAAAGTATCCAATCAGAATTGTATTTTCAATCAGGAAGAGAATATTATTGTAAGAACCTTTAATTTAAAAGAAATTAATGGTCAAATATAAATGGGAAAAATCATGCAGCAATTTTTATAGCAAGAATGTTTTCTCATCAGGACAAAACCAGTTTTATCGGCTATGCATGTCTTTTTAATAATCTAATAATATTAAACCCTTTGTTTTTAGAAGATTGATTCTTACTTTGAAGAAGTGAAACTGAGCAATTTGAAGCCCCCAGGGATCCTTGATTAGGAAG
This sequence comes from Canis lupus familiaris, assembly GCF_011100685.1. Lineage (NCBI taxonomy): Eukaryota > Metazoa > Chordata > Mammalia > Carnivora > Canidae > Canis > Canis lupus. The sequence goes on from NC_049228.1 coordinate 4,958,707, forward strand.
GTCTAGTAGAAGCTTGTCAGTAGGGGAATATTTCTCCGAGGCTGAAATCCAGCTATTATGTCTAAGGATCTAAACGGATTGGATTCCGTTTAGACTTTCAGCACCTTGAAGTTGATTCTGTGTCTCCTATTTCTTCCATGACCCTCTGTGTGCTTTTTAGAGAGACTTGTTCCCTCTGACTGACTTCCTATTGACACCCTAAAAATCTTTTTTTCTATCTAGGGTGAGCCCATCACTTTCTGTGAGGAGAGTTTTGTAAAGCACCGCTCAAGTCTGATGAAACACTTCTTGGAAACTGCAGTTAACCTCCAACTTTTCAAGCAGGTAGGAGTGGACCTCCACACTTCCTTCTGTAACAGAAGATGACAGAAATGTAACAGAAATGTGTAACGCATTTTTATCACTTTTATCAAAAGTATGTCAAAGTCCTGAATAGTATCTATCCTAGAATTACAAGAAATTTTTCTTTCTTTTGTAACTGTAGTTATCTATGGTGTGGCACTTCAGAAAATGATGTAATAGTAACTTTGTTATGAAAAAATTCGTGATTGACAGTGCTATTCTGATGGTCTGAGGAAGAGTATTCATTTATACAGTTATGAAGCCAGCGTGACTAGTTTCATATAAGGCATCTAGGAGTTAGTTTGGTATGGTAGATTGATAATGGTAAACAAATTACATTTTTTTGTAGGACAGTCCTTTTTTTATTAAAGATTTTATTTGTTTATTCATGAGAGACACAGAGAGAGAGGCAGAGACATAGACAAAGGGAGAAGCAGGCTCCATGTAGGGAGCCCAATGTGGGACTGGATCCCGGGCCTCCAGGATCATGCCCTGGGCCAAAGGCAGAAGCTCAATCCCTGAGCCACCCAGGCATCCCATTTGTAGGAAAGTCCTAATGTAATCCAGTTTGAAAAAACAGATGTCATAATCATAAATTTAAAATTCAGAAAAAAATTCCTAGTCATACTGTGTTATCTTAATTTTTGGCTCAGAAAATGTAATTGCCATTTCAAAAGGCAGTAGCTTAACATCAGAACTCAGAATGTTTAGACGTACTAGTTCTTTCATTCCAATTTGTGATCATAGCAAATCTCTTAAGTCACGTTTATCTTAGTTTCTCTTTACATAATTTATATTAAGTTCGAAACACTTTCTTTTCTTATTCCACAAGATAATTTAAATGTAAAGTTACCTATGTGAATTTAACATTTAATGAAGACCTATAATGGGCTATAGACTGCTCAGGATCAGAATACAACATGAATAAAAATTCAGTAATGCCAAAAAAAAAAAAAATTCAGTAATGCCCTCGAGAAGCTGAAAATCTAATAGAATCCTTTGGACCATTTGGAGAAAAGATATAATATAACTGGAGATAAGCTTTAAATTAAACAAATGATTTACTTTGATGGTGACAAAACCAGTACTATTATCTATATTCTGAGGAAGTTTTCAAAAATAATTAGAAAATACTCTGGGGGGGACTATAACTGCCTTCTAATGTGTGAAGATTTACCTTAAAGAAAAGGTTAGATTTGTCCAATACCTAGAAGCAGCAGAATCAGGTTTGATAGATTTCAGGATCCAGGATGTCTTATGGGTTTCCAAAGTTGGAATGGGTTACTTTTGGTGCTCTGGCCCTAGAGGGGTCCAATATAGACTGAACTGCTTCCCAAGGCTGTAGGAGGATCACAGGATGGTCTTTATACATGCTGAGGTATACAGCACAGTGTCGTCCTAAACTAGTCTTCTAGTGCATGTTCTTGAGTTAAATAATAGTACCCTCTTTGTATTTTTATCTGTCAAGGACAGATAGTACTACTGCCCATTGTCAAAATTGAATTGTGAAGATCAGGGTCTATGGGGGTCAAGAACTGAATGGGTAGATAGAATATCTTAACCTTTGGACCATGAGAGTATAACTAAAGTCTTTTCATTAGATGTAATTCAGACACAGTAATTTATATACTTACAAAATGCTTGTATTTTTAGGAATCAGAATTGAGATAAATCTTGGCTCTGTCACTTAATAGCTGTTTGTACATAAATATCTGTTTTCTTTTTCTTTAAAATAGAAATACCAACTACCTCAAAGGGTTATGGTAAAGTTTATATGAATTAATACATGTACACCTCAGCACAGTGCATAACACTTTATAGAAGCTTAATAAATTTTAGTGTATGCCTCATTTTAGAGCAATTACATTAATAAAATACACATTTATGCAGGATTTTTTTAAAAATAAAACTCGGTAAAAAAGAAACCAAGTGTAAAATATTAAAATGATCAAAGTAGAACCCATTATATAGACAACTTGGATAGTTTTACATGTACCAATTGACTGTATTCTCAAACTTGATACCATTTTATGACCCTTAAGAAGGTGATACTTGAAGATAGCTCTGAAAGAATTAAAAATATTTCTGTTAACAGTTTCACAAACTTCCAAAGATGAGTAAATTCCAGAGATTCACTATGTAACATAGTGCCTATAGTTAACAATTATCTTACTGTGTATTTAAAATCTGTTAGGAGAGTATTTCTCTTGTCAGTGTTCTTAGCAGAAACAAAAATACAAAGGGATGCAAGGAAACTTTTGAAGGTGTTGGATGTTTATTACCTTGATTGTGGTGATTATAGCAGAAGTGTATACATATGTCCAGACTTACCACGTTATCTCTGTTGTGCAGCTTTTTGATTACCAATTACTCTTTACTGAAGCTTGTGGGAATAGGGGGGGAAAAAAGCAAAAATTGGGATCAGTTTGTAAAAAATTATCAATAGATGAAGCCTCAAAGACACCATAGCCTTTCTGAAAGAATATAAGAATATTTATCGGGTACAAATGATTACTATTCCTTATTATGAATTTGTGTTCCACTATAGATCGGGAACACCTCAGGTTCTCTCTTTATTTAGTGGTGCTTATGTGTCAAAATTGAGAGAACGTGGGCCCACAACAGCAGAGTATGATTTTAAGTGAAGAGTTAAACTGTTCTTTCTTTCTTTTTTTTTCTTTACTGTTATTTCTGATAATATGGCAGGAAGTTTTCAGAGCTTAACTTACATACTGAAACTACCTTAAATGCAGTATATATAAAAAAACTTTCCTTAATGGGGGCACAGGTGACAAAGCCCAGTTCTTATTTCCCAAGTTAAGTGACTAGGAGACCCTACTCCCACAAATCTGGGATGACTTAGTGTAAAAGTAAACAAGAAATAAGGTTGCACCTTCCCTTAACTCGTTTCCCGGTGATTGTACCTCCGAAACACTGGTACTGAGTGGATGGGAGGAAAAAGGGCTGCTGAAAAGTAAACACACCAGTCTGTACAGGAATTAATAATTTCAGATTTGGTCTGACACAACCAAAGCCAAGTTTAAATACTAAGTTGTTAGCATTTTCAGGCCCTAGGCAGAGGCAAAAATACATCTTCTCTTGAGGAATCTAGGCACCAAAGAATTCTCCCACCTGTGATTACAAAGAAAAATTCTGAAAAAAAAAATTCTGCTGTTAGAAATTATCAGACATACAAGGAAACAAATCATGAATTAGAATTAGCAGAAAGAGTGGACAAAAATTGACATGAAAAGACTTTAATTATTGGAATTATCAAAAATAGAACATAAAATAGCTATTCTTAAGATGTCCAAAGAAATAGAAAATGAGCTTTAAAAATGTTCAGGATATAAAAAACATTCAAGAAGTGGAACCAATTTTAAGAATTTAGCAAATGTAATTCTGGTAGGAAGCATGTAATTGAAATGAAAGGAAATTGATGGATATAACAGCAGATCAGATCTAACTGAAGAGAGATTTGCTAAACTGGAAGATAGATCTGAAAAAGTAATTATCCTGAAGATAATGCAGAGAAATGAAAAAATAGAGAATATAAGAGAGGTTAATAGGCATGAAGGGTAGAATGAAAATGCCTAAAGCCATCTTATCAACTCTAAAGGAATAGGACAGAAAATAGAGGAGAGATAGTAGTTGAAAGGACAATACTAGAACCAATAAAATATACCACCTTATAAATTTTAATAAGTCCAACATATCCAAACTGAAAAAATAAAAAGAAATCTACAGCCATACCATATTCAGCTCTAAAGTGTTACATAGGAAGGGAAAACTGTAAAAATAACAAAAGGAGCAAGATTACCTTCAAAGGAGCAATATACTGACAGCTGACTTCACATCAGCAATCAGAGGATACTGCTGTATCTTTAGTGTGTTGAGAAAAAATATCTATAATCTTATTAAGCCAACTAAAAGACATCTTAATTATAAGAGTTATATGAAAACAATTCTGGGGATGCCTGGGTGGCTCAGCTGTTGAGCGTCTGCCTTTGGCTTAGAGCGTGATTCCGGGATCCAGGATCGAGTCCCACATCAGGCTCCCTGCATGGAGCCTGCTTCTCCCTCTGCCTGTGTCCCTGCCTTTCTCTCTCTCTGTGACTCTCATGAATAAATAAATAAAATCTTAAAAAAAAACAAACAACAATTCTGTCCAAGAAACTGAGTTTGCCCCTTGTGTTGGCTTTATTGATGTGTCTACTTGGTTAGGTTAAAATCCCCAGTTACTTAATCAAATGCTCATCTCGGTGAAGGTATCTTTACATATATAATTAAAACTCCCAATCATTTGACTATAGGTGATCTAGGTAAGCCTATCTGAATCAGTTGGAAGGCCTTAAACTCAGAACTGTGATTTCTCTGGGAAAGAGAAAAAATTCTACCTGTGGATGACATCTTTGGCCTCTGCCTGTGGATTTGGCCTGCTCATGATTTCTCCTTCCTGATGCCTACCCTATGAATTTCAGACTTGCTTAGCTAGCCCCCTAATTATGTAAACCAATTCTCTGTAGTAACCTCATATATGTATGTGTGTGTATGTGTGTGTGTCTGCCTATCTGTCAAATTTCCTACTGGTTCTGCATCTTGGTTGAACTCTGACTACTGCACCAACAACAGAAAGAAATCCTTAAGGTACTTTAAGAAAGTACTTCAGGGAGAAAGAAAGGGTTCTCAGATCCAAAATGGAAGGTCTGAGATGCAAGAGGGAAGGAAGAACAAAATAAATGGTAAATATGTGGATTAAAGTTAAGCAGTATTAACTGTGTAACATAGGCAAGTCCTACCACATGTTCAAGAATGAAATGGTTCTAATTCAAATTCCAAAAAATTTCTCTTTTGATAATGTACAAAAGGAGATACTCTTCAATTTGTTTTATATAGTTAGGATCATCTTGATTCCAGATCCTAAAACAGTATGAGCAAAGGATATTATAGGCTAGCCTCACTCACAATCATAGATGCAAAAATTTAAATAAATAAGAGAGTTAGAACAAATTATTTTAAGAATTGTGTGGAATCAGAAAAGACCCCGGATAGCCAGGGGAATTTTAAAAAAGAAAACCATATCTGGGGGCATCACAATGCCAGATTTCAGGTTGTACTACAAAGCTGTGGTCCTCAAGACAGTGTGGTACTGGCACAAAAATAGACACATAGATCAATGGAACAGAATAGAGAACCCAGAAGTGGACCCTCAACTTTATGGTCAACTAATATTCGATAAAGGAGGAAAGACTATCCACTGGAAGAAAGACAGTCTCTTCAATAAATGGTCCTGGGAAAATTGGACATTCACATGCAGAAGAATGAAACTAGACCACTCTCTTTCACCATACACAAAGATAAACTCAAAATGGATGAAAGATCTAAATGTGAGACAAGATTCCATCAAAATCCTAGAGGAGAACACAGGCAACACCCTTTTTGAACTCGGCCACAGTAACTTCTTGCAAGATACATCCACGAAGGCAAAAGAAACAAAAGCAAAAATGAACTATTGGGACTTCATCAAGATAAGAAGCTTTTGCACAGCAAAGGATACAGTCAACAAAACTAAAAGACAACCTACAGAATGGGAAAAGATATTTGCAAATGACATATCAGATAAAGGGCTAGTTTCCAAGATCTATAAAGAACTTATTAAACTCAACACCAAAGAAACAAACAATCCACTCATGAAATGGGCAAAAGACATGAAGAGAAATCTCACAGAGGAAGACATAGACATGGCCAACAAGCACATGAGAAAATGCTCTGCATCACTTGCCATCAGGGAAATACAAATCAAAACCACAATGAGATACCACCTCACACCAGTGAGAATGGGGAAAATTAACAAGGCAGGAAACCACAAATGTTGGAGAGGATGTGGAGAAAAGGGAACCCTCTTGCACTGTTGGTGGGAATGTGAACTGGTGCAGCCACTCTGGAAAACTGTGTGGAGGTTCCTCAAAGAGTTAAAAATAGACCTGCCCTACGACCCAGCAATTGCACTGTTGGGGATTTACCCCAAAGATACAGATGCAATGAAACGCCGGGACACCTGCACCCCGATGTTTATAGCAGCAACGGCTACAATAGCCAAACTGTGGAAGGAGCCTCGGGGTCCATCGAAAGATGAATGGGTAAAGAAGATGTGGTTTATGTATACAATGGAATATTATTCAGCCATTAGAAATGACAAATACCCACCATTTGCTTCAACTTAGATGGAACTGGAAGGTATTATGCTGAGTGAAGTAAGTCAATCGGAGAAGGACAAACATTATATGTTCTCATTCATTTGGGGAATATAAATAGTAGTGAAAGGGAATATAAAGGAAGGGAGAAGAAATGTGTGGGAAATATCAGAAAGGGAGACAGAACATAAAGACTCCTAACTCTGGGAAACGAACTAGGGGTGGTGGAAGGGGAGGAGGGTGGGGAGTGGGGGTGAGTGGGTGACGGGCACTGAGGGGGACACTTGATGGGATGAGCACTGGGTGTTATTCTGTATGTTGGTAAATTGAACACCAATAAAAAATAAATTTAAAAAATATTTGCATCCAATTTTAGCAATATATAAAAAGGCTACTTTATGAATAGGTTGCATTTTAGGAAATCATTGAGTTGCATATTAGGAAATCATTGAGTGTAGTAATTCACTACATTAGCTGATTATAGAAGAATCATTAGATCCTCTCAACGGATGGAGAAATTTTTCATAAAATACATGATAAAAACTAAAAAGAAGAGGCATGATTGAAGATATTTTCAACAAACATCATACTTAATATTGAAACACCAAAAATTTCCCTCTGAAAAAGGTGTTACGTATTACCATTGAAATTCCTAATGCATATAATTTAGCTAAAAATTTTTTTAAAAAGATTTAGAAAGAAGACACCAAAGTAACTTATTTTTATTACTTTCAGGAGAGAGACAAGTTTCTTAAGACATAAGAAATAGCTTAATAAGTTTGACTTAAATAATCAAGAACTTTTGATTTTTAAGACCTCATATTTGTGATACATATGAACCACCCAGGGATTTAGAATTTAGAATTCAAACCAAACCAAACCGGGGCGCCTGGGTGACTCAGTCAGCTAAGCATCTATCTTTGGCTCAGGTCATGATCTCAGGATCCTGGGATCCAGTCCCACATGAGGCTTCCTGCTGAGCAGGGAGCCTTCTTCTCCCTTTTCCTCTCCCTCTGCCACTCCCCCTGCTTGTGTTCTCTCACTCTCACTCTCTCACAAATAAATACATAAATAGAATCTTAAAAAAAAAAAAAACCCAAACCAAAAACTCCTACATGTCTGCAAGAAGTATATCCATCCAATGGAATTGTGTAAAAAACTTTAATTGGCATGTGCAAATGAAGCCTGAATAGCTAATAAAAGTATGCAAGGTATTCAACCTTATTTGTGGTTAGAGAACATCAAATAAAAAAAAAAAAACAGTGATTGGCAGAATTTTAAAAACCTGAAAATCTCAAAATTTGGCAAAGGCATGGAGCAAGGGGCCAAGTTTAACTCTTCTTGGGAATGTAAATTTACACAAATTGTTTAGAAAACATTTTGGCACTAGCATTTAAAGCTAAACATGCAAATTTCTTATGAATTGCGCTCTAAATTGCGCACCAAAAATCATTTTCTAATACTGCTTGTAAAAACAAAATACTGGCAGTAATCTTAGATGTTCATCCGTATTAAAATGAACAAATTATTATGTTCATATAATAGAACATGATTTAGCAGGAAAATAAAGTGCAGCAAAACCGAATATGAATGAAGTGAACAGCAAATCACTGAAGAATTACTATGATGAATCCTTCTGTGTCATGTTTAATAGCATGAAAAATTAAATAATATATTATTTAGGGAAGTATCTATGTGGTAAAATGATAAAGGCAGGCAATTAAAGGATAAGCTGAAGGGATTCTGGCCTTTCCTGTGGGGAAAGAGGGACACTCAAGGAGGGACCTTTAAGAAGGGAATGTTCTGGTAGTTTGCTTTATCATATTATTTAAACTTAATTATTTAAGTTACTATTATTTGAATTATAAGTACTGTATAAAAACATATTGTTTATTTCTAGATCAGTCTGTGATAGGCGGTTTTCCTTGGCAGTCGACTTCTTAACCTCTTGCGGCCTCAGTTTCTGCATCTGTACGATGAGTTAGACTGGAACGTCATGAAGTTTGAGATACCTTTCAGCTCTAACATTCCATGATATTATGGAATAAACATAGCTTAGACGGATGATAGTAGTTTCCATTTGGATAAATTCCTCTTTAGATAATGGATTTGGAAGGATTCCCAGAAACAGCTTCTTAAATCCGCAGCCTTGACATCACCGTGTTTCTTTAGCTAACAGCTTTATGGAAGATTTAAGCTATTATTTTTAGGACTCTTACCTTTATCTCATATTATGCCAACACAATAGTTGGAATTATTTTCTTGTGTATAATATTATTTGTTATTAAGGCCACTGGAAGTAAAGTTTTTTCCTACTCATTTTATTATACACTTTTCCTGGCTAAGGGCCATGACTGAGTTAGGTGCATTGATCCAAGAGCCTAGTCTAGAACTACAAACATATGGGATCTCCATGAATGTAGACCCTCCTTTAGCTGGCAACTGAGATTTATGTTAAACATTATATATTACAGGTAAGGAATTCAAGGATAAAAACAGATTCAAATTGGAAAAGTCTCTTTTTACTGTTCTTCCAAAACCCTTTCCTACCTGTCATAAGATAATACAAATGTGTCTTTCTTAAACTTTTCCATCTGACAAAGTGTCCCTCGTGATAGAAGAGAACATGTCTTTAAAAAAGAATGGGAATGTGGCTATAGGAGCCTGCCGAAAAGTACAACATTATGAAAGCCATTTGTATTTTTCAGAAACATTCATACATATCATGCATTCTGTACCACAATATAGTTGTGTTTATTTTAAAATAAAAATATTTTAAATTAATTACTGGTTAAAAAAATAAATTACTGGTTAGATGACCTTTTTCCTCCCTTCACCTCCAGTAAAATTAAGTTTATCATCCTTTGGCTTTGAGTTCCTGGTCTCCCCACCATGTGTCCCTAGTGGCATGCCTACCCCATTGTTAATAGCATTGGCTCTGGAATGTTCTAGAATCCAACAAACCTAGGTTTGTATCTTGGCACGCCCCTTTCTCAGAGTAGCATACATTGTAAAGAGCTTGGTCTGTCTCTGTGCTTTAAATCCTTGCCCAGTTTTTTACACTATGGAATATCCAAGTACACTGAATATCCCTTCGAATACACCTTTACAAAGTAAGGTTTTGTATATGTTGTGCCGTGAAACCAGTGTTAATCTGCTTTCACTCATTGTTCATAGCTTGCTAAATGTCAGTCCTTATCCAAATCAGCCTTTACGCTTACATCCTCTCTGTTCCCTTAGAGCTTTGTTCGTACCTGAGTTACAGCATTTAGTCTTTGTTACTGTAATTTATCTCTTTGTTGTGCCTTCCTTCACCTTCTTAAAGCTCCCCCTGATTCCTCCACCACTAGGTCTGCACTCCTTTCTCTGTGCCTGTACTACTTTGAAACAAACATTCAGTTTGTTTATTCACTTAACAGTTTCGTACTGAACAAGCATTTGTTTTTTTGTCAGGTAATGCTACTTCAAGCATTTGAAATTCAGAGCTGTGTAACCTGCTTTCATGGAGTTGTTATTTCTAGTGAAGGGAATGGCTTAACAAACAACAAAGATAAGTATCAGCAGGATATGAGATATTGATTGAGTAGCTAATTTTAGACCAGAGGTTGAGAAAGGGCATTACTGAAAAGGTGATACTTTAAGCTAAATCTAAAAAAAGCATTAGTTTTAAGAATATCAAAAGAGGAACATCATTTCAAGTAGAGGGGATTCCTATTGCAAAGACCCTAAAGAAGGGAAAGAACTTGGCATTTCCTAGCATCAGAATTAAATCAGCTATGAGCAAGAAAGTTGTATTAGATGAGATTAGAAGAGCAGAGAGGGGACCGATCTTACTGATCTTACTGGACTTTGAAGGCATAAGAGTTACATTTTATTCTAAATGAAGTAGTATGCTATTGGAAAGCGCTCGCTGGTATGTGACTGCATCTGATTTGTATTTTATAAAGATTGCCCAGATTATACTGTAATGGATTAGAGGAGAGGGAGGTGGCAAAAGTCCAGTTATGGGTCTGTTACAATTGGGCAGAAGAGAAGTGATGGTGGCTTGGATGATAAGAAGGATAGTAGAAAAGATGGAGTGAAATAGAGCAGAGTTTGGGGACGCCTGGGTGGCTCATTGGTTGAGCATCTGCCTTCAGCTCACAGCGTGATCCTGGAGACCTGGGATCGAGTTTGGTTATGTTTTGGAGGTAGAATTGCTGATTCTTGCTGATGGGTTAGAGAGCGTAGAGGGAAATGCAAAATCAATGATAATGCTCGTATCTATGTTTTCATATTGGCACTTCTAGTAATTCTTTGAGTTTATCAATTTTTCTTTCTTTCTTTTGTATCAATTTTTCTGTATAGATAATGAACTACTCCAGTACTGGGGCCATATGTGATTCAGTTCTGTAGATGTGGTTTCTTATAAAGGGTCTTGTTAATGCTAGGTGCTAAATATTAGTAAAATTTCTCTGGGCAATGTTTTGTAATTATTACTTATAAAAAGTGATTTTTGAATACTAAGATATTTACATACCACAGTGATTAATAGCCATAAATTATATATAAGGGCTCAAAGATTAGAGAGATGGATTTGTTTCATGAAAGTAAACTTCTCATTATAACCAAAGAATACAATAACAAGCATACATCCACTAAATAATATATAAATAACAACATTAGGGTAAAAATCCTCAAGATCAATCCACTTCTAATGAATCACTATTTCATTTTATAAATATGCTAACAATTCCATCAAGTTTTCATTATATAAGGAACATGCTTTTGGTGATATAAGTAGAAAGTTCTCATGTCAGTTCATTAAGAGGATACTTACCAGAAATTTGTATTAAAATTCATTTAAAAAGTCTTTGATGAACTTTGGACAACTATTGTGTCCAATACAACTACTTTTGTGAGGGAATACCTGAAAATTTATGATTTGATAACATATATACTGTACAGTTTTGGATGGGGGAAGGGATTCATGTTCAACTAACCTTCAGAATTAGTGAAGGGGTCTCTTTTTCGTGGCGCCTCCGAGGCAGTAGGTCACTTCAGGATGAAGCTAAACATCTCTTTCCCAGCCACTGGCTGCCAGAAACTCATTGAAGTGGATGATGAGCGCAAACTCAAACTGTGTACCTTTTATGAGAAGCGTATGGCCACAGAAGTGCTGCTGATGCTCTGGGCGAGGAATGGAAGGGTCACGAGTCAGTGGTGGCAATGACAAACAAGGTTTCCCCATGAAGCAGGGTGTCTTGACCCGTGACTGCGTCCGCCTGCTGCTGAGTAAGGGGCATTCCTGCTACTGACCCAGGAGGACTGGAGAGAGGAAGCGCAAATCTGTTCGGAGTTGCATTGTGGATGCCAATCTCAGTGTTCTCAATTTGTTTATTGTGAAAAAAGGTGAGAATGATATTCCTGGACTAACTGATACTACTGTGCCTCGTTGCCTGAGCCCAAAGGGGCCAGCAGAATCCAAAAGCTTTTTAATGTGTTAAAAGAAGACGATGTCCACCAGTATGTTAGAAAGCCCCTAAACAAAGAAGGTAAGAAACCTAGAACCAAAGCACCCAAGATTCAGCGTCTTGTTACTCCATGTGTCCTCCAACACAAACGTTGGCATATTGCTTTGAAGAAACAGCATACTGAGAAAAATAAGGAAGAGGCTGCAGAATATGCTAAACTTTTAGCCAAGAAAATGAAGGAGGCCAAGACAAACGCCAGGAACAGATTGCCAAGAGGCAGAGGCTGTCCTCTCTGAGAGCTTCTACCTCTAAGTCTGAGTCCAGAAAAATGAGATTTTCTAAGAGTTACAAAATAAATAAGATCAGACACACACACAAAAAAAAAAAAAAAAAAGAAAGAATTACTGTGAAGATGAACAACCATGATACATAAGGAAAACTCAGTGGCTATGATACAGAATAATATTTCTTTTTCTAAAAGCGCTTGACAAGGTGCCACATCAAAGATGAATAAATATATTACAGTCTTGGAATATGAGGCAAAATAATGTGATATATAAAGAGCTGATTTGGGCCCATAAAAACAACTTTCTGATATACCCATTACTTGATTTTAGATCCTAACTTATAACATAAATTTTGAAATGCATTGTACAATAATTCTAAAAACTTAAAATAGAAATTTATCTATCATATAATAATAAAATATCATGGATGGTAATATAGTTATCTGTTTATTCAATAAATATTTGGTAACTACTATTTGAAGTTACCATATTTAACATAAAAGTGTTTTCATATTTATCAGAGATTTTTAAACAAGTGACATATTTCCCTAAGATATTGTACACAAAAAGATTGTACTTTATGGTGGAGAAACCCAGCAGACACCACCTTAACAGGTGATCAGTGTTCACATCACCAGCAGTAGTAACATAAAGTGACATCGTGTACTCCCTGATGAGATTCACTGAGGGCACAGTTACCCCCATGGTATTCTTTCCAAAATGCATAACTTCCATCTAATGATGGGAATATATTAGACAAGCCTGCATGGAGGAGTATTCTACAATATGACTGAGCAGTGCTCTCCAAAGGGCAAAGAAGATTTACAAAGGGCAAAGAAAGACTGATGAACTACAAATGGAAAAGACTGGATTAGAACATGGAATAAAAATAAGACATTAGCAGAAAAACCAATATAACCTGAATATAGTCTGTAGATTATTTAATAGTACTATAACCATGTTAATTTCTTGCTTCTGATAAATGTACCATGGTTCTATAAGATGTTACCATTAAGGGAAATTGGATAAAGGTTATGTGGGAACTCTCTGTTCTATTTTTGCAACATTCCTATAAATCTAAAATTATTTCAAAATAAAAAGCTTAAACAGATTCTCAAGAAAAGAATACCAATAGGACATTCACATTTAGGTATCTTAGTGTCTACTTAATAGAGTCTCTTTCATGCCACTATTATTGTCCCTTGTGTTATAGTTTCTCCTGAGAGGATAGCTTTTGTTACAGGTGTAACGAAAAAAATCCTTGCTCTAATCCTCTTTAATGTACCTTTCTTGTATACTTATTTCTCTATCTGTGATACGTTTTTTTAAAACTTTTTTCCCCTCCTTTTTCTCTAGGCTGTTCCTTTAAATGTTCGTTACAGTTGTACTCTCCTTTTACCTGTCCTCTAAATGTTACAGTCCTCTCGGCTTTATCCTTAGGCCTCTCCTTCTCTAACTCGTATATCTCACTGGGGGTTCTTATGTAAGACCACAACCACATTAATTACCTATATATGATGAGTCCCCAATACATCCTTCTCACAGACCCATATAGAAGTAAATGTATGCATATATGTTTGCGTAGTATATATCTTTGTGCACACCTCCCAAGATATACCTGCATCACCCTTATGGTGATACCTGCATCTGTACATGTGCACACATACTGGATCCTCCTGCATTCTGTCTTTTTGGAACTAGTGCTACCCTGTTGCCTAAATCAGAAAATGAGGGGCCCTCTTTTCCCATATTACCACTACTGACCTTTCTTGCGTCCATTTTCTAGTTCTTTACTATGTTCTATTGAGTCTGCTTTCTAAATATTATTTAGATGATCTGTTTTATCCTCTCCAATTTCAATGTCAATGACTTATGTTGGATAGCTGGTTTCAGCTCCCTGTAAGCCTTCCTGCCTTCTATTTTTTTTTTTTTTTTGCATTCTGCTTTAAGATTGTTCTTTCTGAAAAGCACGTCTTATATTTTTCTATTATATTTAGAATGGAGTTCAAACCCCTACATGGCACACAAAATCTTTCATTTTATGACTTCTGTCTCTCAGATCTTTTCTCTAATGCTTCTCCAGATACTTTTGCTATAGCAGTTCTGAATAATTTGCTGTTAGGTCTCTGAAAATAGTTTCATGTCCCTATGAACAGCCCATAATCAGGGGCATTCTACAATATGACCAAGTAGTACTCTCCAAAAGTGTCTAGATCACTAGAGGCAAGGCAAAAGACCAGTGAACTACAAATGGAAAAGATTGGATTCAATCCTGGGGTAAAACAAGAAATTAGTAGAAAAACTGGTATAACCTGAATATAGTCTGTAGATTATTTAATAATGCTGTATCTATGTTAATTTCTTGCTTTTGATGAATGTACCAAAAAATAATTTGGATTATAATAAATGCTTACTAATAAACAGTGAGAGTGAAAGAATAGTAATTATGAAGAAATAAAAATAACATTTGTTGAATACTGATTTATGAACTTAGACCGTAATTCAGGTTGATTTGTTTGGATCTTTCTTGAGTTGTAGGCTCTGTAAAGACAAGGGTCATTTTTTTAAAAGTGTTTTGTATCCTAATATGTAATACATGATAGATAATTAATATTGTCAAATAAATAAAATAAAAACTACTGAGTGACTCATTATAAAGAATATATATGAAAATGTCAGTTTTGATAGAAGAGCTTATAAAATTGATCATAATGAAGCTTACTTAGGGAAAATCCAGAACTTGTAGGAGTCAAGTGTTACTGTGTTTTAGATTGAGTGGTGTCTATAACTTAAACCTGGGGTCACATAATGCTGTGAGATGTAGAAGTGAAAATTCAGTGACATCCTGAGCATTCTCTATATTTTGTGCTATGACCCACTTTCTCTGACTGAATAAGATGTTGAATAAAAGGAGTCAGTCAAAAGCCATAAGTCTTCCTTTTATGTTAGCTAGATATTTTGGAAGACTTTAGAAAGCTTTTAACATAAATAATAAAATCCTATGAATTTCTACATTATCCTATTAATCTTTTCTTAAAAGAAGCATGATAGTTACTTATGTATGGTATGCAATCTATAGCTAAGATCAACACATGCCTTACTATATTAAAGATTCAACAGGTTTGGAGTATTAGGAAACATTTGATATATGAATTATTGGGAAATGGTAATTGTATTAAGCACTGATTTTGTAATATGAAAAAATAATCAAAATAAAATGTGACATAGGAAAGGTCTGGAGACTTATTGGTAGAAGGAAGGAACGTACAGGAGAGATAGCTTATCAGGACAAAGAATATAGATTTTTCAGCATCCTTTGTTCACTTTACTTAGTATTTTATTTTTTAATTTTTTTAAAGATTTTATTTATTTGAGAGAAAGAGAGTGGGGCACTTGGGTGTCTCAGTAGTTGAGCATCTGCCTTTGGCTCAGGTCATGATCCCAGGGTCCTGAGATCGAGTCCCGCTTTGGACTGCCTGCAGGGGACCCTGTTTCTCCCTCTGCCTATGTCCCTGCCTCTGTGTGTGTGTGTCTCATGAATAAATAAATACAATCTTTAAAAAGAGAGAGAGAGAGAGAGAGTGCGCACAGGTTGGGGATGAGGGGTAGAGGGAGATGGAGAAGCAGACTCCCTGCTGAGCAGGGAGCCTGACATGGGGCTCCATCCCAGAACCCTGGGATCATGACATGAACCAAAGATAAACACTTAACTGGCTGAACCACCAGGTGCCCCACTTCAATTAGTATTTTAAACAGTGTTTCTCTAAGAGGGGTCTCAAACCATCTGCATCAGATTTACCTAGAAAGTCTATTATAAATGGATATTCTTGAGTCTCACCTTCAAAATTTCTGATTCAAGATGCCTGGATTAAAACCTGGCAATCTACATTGTTAATGAAATAGATAATATGCACACTAAAGTTTTGGAAACATTCATCTAGGTATTCTTTATTCATTCTCTCAATTCAATATAATTTGAGTGTCTTGAGTGTCTACTTATGTATGAGGTAGTGTTCTGGATGCTGAGATGTATCAGAAAACAAAACAAAAAATAATATCTGACTTTGTGAATCTTTTATTTCTAGTATGAAGGGGACAGATAATAAATTATGTAGAATGTTCAAAGATGATAAGTACTATGGAAAAGTAAATAGAATGGAAAAGGGAGGCAGCTTGGAGGCTAGGAAGGAATTTAAGATAGTATAATCAGTGTGGATTTCATGGAATATGTGGCATTTGAGCAACTTCCTGTAGGGTGGTCAAAGACAGAAGCAGAGAGGAAGATGTGGAAGGCTATTGCTATAATCTTGGTGAGAAGTGATGGCATTTAGGAACTGGCTCATGGAAGATAGGGTAGCAGCTGGTCAGGTTATGGATCCATTTTGAAGATAAAGTCAGTGGATATTCTGAAAGATTTAGTATGGTGGGTGGAAGAAAGAGGAATCACAGATGTTTTCATGATTTCTTTTTTTTTTTTTTATTTTTTTTATTTTTTTTGTTTTTTTGTTTTCATGATTTCTTATCCAAGAAACTGCTAAGCTGTAGCTGTCGTTCCTCTGAGATGAGGAATATTATGGGCAAGAAAGATGTTGCTGAGAAGAATTCAATTTTGGATATGTTAAGTTTGAGATGTTAGACATCCAACTTGGTTAGCAAATGGATAAATGAGGCAGAGGATACAGTTAGAACTGGAAATAGAAATTTGGAAGTCATCAACATAGGGATAGGATTTAAAGCCATTAGACTCAAGGAAAATTGAGATTATCGGAGGAGTGGCTATACAGAGAAATGGTCTTTAAGGAGCCCAGGAACTGATAATAAATAGCAGGAGGCAATGGTGAAGGAGGCTAAGAAAGAGTGAGTGACCGGTGAGGTTAGAGAGAGTTCAACACAGTAAGGTATCTTCATGGCTCAATAGGGAAATAATACCAAAGAGAAAGGGGACAGCACTGCCAAAGTCTCGTGACAAGTTAATTAAAATAAAGACCTGAAACTGACCACTGAATTTGGTGAGATCTGATGACCTCAGCAAGAGCAAATTCGCTGAAATGGTGAGGCAGAAATCATGGTTGAAGCATGAGAGAAGAGGAAGTGGAGACCAAAGTCCTGACATCTCCTTTGTGTTTTACTGTAAAAAGCAATGCAGAAATGGACCTAGCCAGAGAAGTAAAAGGGATCAGGAGAAGAAATAACACGTGTGTAGGCTGATGGGAAGATCTAGTAGAGAAAGAAAGCTATATTCAGGAAAAAGCAAAACTTGTTAGCAGGGTTGGTCTTTGTGAGAAGCACAGTTATTTCATGCATAACAAGAGAGAAAGCAGAGGCATGGGAAGAGGAGGAGGTGGAGGGGCTGGATAATTGAGATGCTTAGAACTTGCAGAATTTTTCTTTTAATGACTTCAGGATTCCACTTCCACCCCCCACCCCCCATACCCCGCCTCCTTCAGTGAAATTAGGAAGCAAGGTCATCAGCTGAGAGAGAATGGGGAAAGTGGTTGAATATTTAAGGAGGGGGAAAAAAAAGAAAAAAATATTTAAGGAGGGAGAAGATATGAAATAGGTGGGAGAGAGAGTAGACTAGAAAAATAGTAGAATTGTTTGGCATCATTCAGAGCACATTGGAGATGGCAGATTATGACTTTAAAGTGAGAGTAGTCCTCACGGTTGGCTGAGTTTTCTGTCAACACCTGTAGCTTCCTACAGGCCTACTGATTATATGCTTACTTCTCTCTCAGGGTGTTATTTATGCTGGTGGCTCCCTTTCCCTGGAATACTTTTTCCCATAAACTGTGGCCTACTTCCTCACTGCTTTCAAGTCTTGACTCAGATATCATCTTCTTCATATCTGCCCCGACTACACTCTTTAAAATTGGAAGTTCCTTGCCCAAACTCCCCAGTCTTCCTTATGCAATTCTATCTAATTTTCCAACACCTATCACCACCTAACTCACTACTTAATTTATTACATTTTTTTAAATTTCATGTTTTCACTCCCCTACTCCCCTGCTAAATGTCTAAGCATCATGAAGGGTTTTTTCGTTACTGAATTATAATTGACATACAGTATTGTATTAGTTTCAGGTATACAGCAAGATAGAGATTCGATAGTTTTATACATTATGAAATGATTATCACCATGGGTCTAGTCACCACCTGTCACTATCTGAAGTTATTAAAATATTATTGACTTTATTCCCTATGCTGTAGTTTATATCCTTGTGACTTACTTATTTGATGACTGGAAGTTTGTACTTAATCTCCTTCACCTATTTCACCCATGCTCCTGCCACCTTTCCCTCTGGCAACTGGTGGTTTGTTCTCTGTATGTATAAGTCTGTTTCTGTTTTGTTTTGTTTGTTCTTTTTTTTTTTTTTTAAGATTCCACATGTAAGTGAAATCCTACAATACTTGTCTTTCTCTACCTAACTTATTTCACTTAGCATAATACCCTCTATGTCTATTTACATTTTGGCAAATGGCCAGATTTCATTTTATATATATATATATATATACACACACACACACACACACACACACACACACATAGATTCTTTATCCATTCAATTATCCATGGACACAGGTCGCTGTCCTATCTTGGCTATTGTGAGCAATGCTGCAATGAACATAGGGGTATATATATCTTTCTGAATTAGTGTTTTAATTTTTTTGGATAAATACCCAAAAGTAAAATTGCTGGATACTATGGTAGTTCTATTGTTAATTTTTTGAAGGAGCCTCCATACTGTTAGTAGCTGCACCAATTTACATTCCCACCAACAGTACATGTTGCCAACATCTTTGCCAACACTTACTTTTTGTTTTTTTGATAATAGCTATTTTGACAGTTTTGAGATGTAATCTTATTTTAATTTGCATTTCTCTGTTGATTCATAATGTTGAACATCTTTCCATATGCCTATCATTCATCTGTATGTCTTCTTTGGAAAAATGTCTGTTCAGGTCCTCTGCCCATTTTTTAATTGGGTTTTTGTTTTGTTTTGTTTTGAGTTGTATGAGATCTTTATATAATTTGGATATCGACCCTTCAACTGCTACATCATTTGCAAGTATCTTCTCCCATTCAGTAGTTGTATTTTTTCATGTTGTTGATGGTTTCCTTCACTATGCTGGAGCTTCTTAGTTTGATATAGTCTCATTTGTTAATTTTTTTCAATAATTTATTGAAAAAACCCTTTTTAGCTTATTTTTTTTAATGTTTTATTTAGTTGAGAGAGAGAGAGGCAGAGACACAGGCAGAGGGAGAAGCAGACTCCATGCAGGGAGCCCAACGTGGGACTCCATCCTAGGTCTCCAGGATCACACCCCAGGCTGCAGGCAGTACTAAACCGCTGCGCCACCAGGGCTGCCCCCCTCATTTGTTAATTTTTGCTTTTGTTGCCTTTGTCTGAGGAGACACACAGGTATCTCAAAAAAACAAGGAAAGTCTCAAATAGTCTAAGTTTAAACGAACAAAGTTAGTAGAAGGAAAGAAATAATAAAGATCAGAGAGGAAATAAACGAAAATAGACACTTAAAAAAGAATAGAAAAGATCAATGAAACTAAGACCTAGTTCTTTGAAAAGATAAATCAGTAAGCCTTTATTTAGTTAGACTCCTCAAGAAAAAAGAAAGTTCACAAAGGCTTGAATTTTTCTTTTATTCATTTCTGTATTTTAGGCATCTAGAAAAGTTCCTGGCATACAGTAAACATTCAATTAGATATTTATCAAATGATTGAATTAATTAATTCTTTGGCCTGGTGGTCATGAAGTTTAAAAGACCTGGTTTTGTTGCAGATTATTTAATGACTATCGGTTGATATATCCTGGAGGATAGTGTTATTCCATTAATGTTGTTTTAAGTTATTAGTTCTAATAATAAATCACACCAAATGGGATTTTTATGCTCTGCAAAGTGCTTTCTGGTCATTATCCCATGGTACTGGAATTTAGTAATCTTACAGTTTCAGTTACCTAATACTTGAAATGGAATAAAAATAACAGTTTATTTCTATTCCTTCATATATTTAATTCTTTTGGTTTAGCTCTAAACTGACCTACCTTATTCCCATTTGTTATAGCAGTTTGTGTTTATATACAGCTACTAACTGAATGCCTTGCATTTAGCAGGTGTCTATAAATATCTTTTGACTTAATTTATTGTAACACTTTAGTGTAGTTTTCACTAACCTGTCAAGGTTTACTGAGCATTTATAAAAAGGGAATATTTAAATTAGACTACTTATTTTTTTTAGCCCAAAGCATTATATAAAAAGGAAATTTTAAAGATCTGTCATAAATTCATATATTTTAAAAGTAATTTTTACTGTATTTAAATTTTTCTTTAAATTGCTAAAGATTGCTGTCTCATTAAAAATGTATTTTTCTCTAGCTCTCAAACCTTTATTAGATTAGTTATCTTATATTTGTGCCAAGAAGAATTTCTAACAAGAGATAAATTTTGAGCTATGTTAATTTTTCCTCCAGGCTGAAAAAGGAATTGGGGAGGATGGATGTGTTTATTGTGTTGTTCCGGTGCTTCTGCTGCTTTGCTTCAGGAACAAGCACAAAAAACAGCACTCCGTCTTTCCGCTTCTACAGCACAACAAAGAACTGTACCACTAACCCTCTTTCTCCAAATCTCTTTTTAAAAAGTCAAAATCTTTAAAAATCATATAAGCATCTTAAAATTTAATTATTGTCATCCTCAGACTTTTGATGGATTGATTGCAATTACGTATTTACATAAACTATGTCTGTCTACACAACTGAAGGCATTTAGGACATTGATTAATAGCATAATTTGTTTTGTATTTTTGGATTAAATGCCAGAAGTGCACTGGTGAAGAATTAAAGAACTGTGAGAAACATACAATTTATCTCTTAAAGGAAAGATACATAGTCTCCTGGGCCATTTATTTAAGTTTACTCTGTGAATCTGAATCTGATCAGAACATATTCTTTATATTTTCTGGTGAAGAAGCATACTACTAGGTCTATTCTTCACATTTTATTGTATTTTTAAAATATTTATATTGAATTGCATTTGAAAATTGATGATGAATGTTTATTTAACAGTATTGCTTACTGAAGTCCATTTAAAATGATAGTTTCTTTAAATGGACTCAGTTTCCTATTAAGGTGGTTATTTGGAGATAAAAATGCTTTGAAAAGCCTTAGCAATAATAGTATCAAAAAGAGTAGCAGGAAATAGCTTTACTGCTTAAAAATATTTCTCATCACCTGTCACGCTATTTTAAGATTGTGTCATAAGGGTCAAAAAAATTCAATTCTTGAAATAATTGGTGATTTGGAGGGAATAATATTAATGATCTTGATAACTATATATCTTTTTTAAATTTTATTTATTTGAGAGAGAGAGCACATGAGCACAAGAACAGGGGGGAGGGGGAAGAGGCAGAGGGAGAGGAAGAAGCAAGCTCCCTGCTGATTAGGGAGCCCCACACGGAACTCTGTCCCAAGACCCTGGGATCATGACCTGAGCAGAAGGCAGACAGTTAACCTACTGAGCCACCCAGGCACCCATATATATATATATATATATATCCTTATTTGAATGAATTTTATCTATTTCTAATTTACGATAAAATTATGGAATCCATGCCATGGAATTAGGTCTATGAATTTTTTTGAAATTTCCAATTATGTTATTTGTTATTTGGTGTGATTACATAGCATGTTTAGATCTAGGTTTTAATTTTCACTTTTGGAACGAAAAGCAAAATATTAAGATTCATGTAAAAAGCATCATCTTAATGCCAACTCTTAAATTCCTTTAAATATTTGCTATACTTGGAACCTAATGTTATGTTTTATCTGTAGCACTTTCATTGTTAATAAAAGTGTTACTTGTCATTACTTGTAATTCCAAATTAATACTTCCAAAACTTACATCTTCTGATTACCTAAAGATACATGTTTACTAAATTATGTGGTAACTATTAATCAAGAGACAGGTTACAGCCCATTATAAAGTCATAGCTTTTCCAACAGATAATATTTTTAGTTCAAAATTATTTCTATGCAAAATAGCTAAAAATACTCTTATCCTTTTTACTTACTATGAGATCCTCCAGAATTACAAAGTAGGGTGACCACGAACCAACTCCACTTGAAGAAAAAGAAAAAAGATGTTACTGGTTACTGAATGAAAACTAGAAAAAGGAATTTAGAGAACTGTTACGTTAAGCATATTTTTCTCCGTTAATGCCACTTCTCAGCTTATCCCTGGGTATCTATATTTGTGTGTATGTATATTGAATATGTGTGTGTGTGCATAAAATCCATCTTTTATTTTAAGAGCAAACATTTTCATTAAGTATGTATGTAGATAAATGTCTGATTGTCACTGACAGGGTTGTTTGCAAAGTCAGTGATAGCACATAGCATTTTACCAAGTGATTAATTTTTATTGGCTCAATTCACTAGTTCAGTAACACAAAGTAGTTACTCATGCTCAAAAATGCATAATCAGTAAATAGTTTGGGGATTTATCTCTTTTTGGACGTTGAACTATTCCACTCAAACTAAAATGGATGGATTATTTCTAGTAAACATAAAAATGAAAGCCTTTTAAAAAGTCTTGTAGTCTTAATCTTTTAAAGCAAATTAAGTCCTTTAAAAGGATGTCTTAGTTTGCTTCATTTGTCAGTAATGTATTACTTTGAACTTATCATTTT
Organism: Canis lupus familiaris; assembly: GCF_011100685.1. NCBI lineage: Eukaryota > Metazoa > Chordata > Mammalia > Carnivora > Canidae > Canis > Canis lupus. The sequence goes on from NC_049228.1 coordinate 4,981,682, forward strand.
GCTTCACCTTATTTTTTCAAAATGATACTTAGTCCATCAACTTAGATCACTTCAGTTTGATTTATAATGCTGTGTTGAAAATCTAAGAAAGTCAAATTTTGCAAGCATTTTAAACCACTTTGTTTTCAAATTAACCATTTATCATATGTAGCAAAGATGCCAACATTGTGTTTTACTACTTTTATCTCAATACAATGAAATGAATAATTCCATATATACCTTTCACATTGTTTCAGTATACTTCAGTCTTTCAGCAAGCATTCATTTCAAACTATATGTTAGGCATTTGCCAGGTATTAAAGATACACACATGAGAAAGACAGTGATCCTGCACTCGGGAAACTCATAAATGGATAAAGATCAAAAAGGTGGTGGTGGTAGTGGGAAAAGGTGGACTTTAGTATTTAACATTTATGCTATGCCTGCAATCTAGGTACTTCATATTGTTTCAATTAAACCTCACAAAACACCATAAGATATTTATTATTTTTCCCATTTTATAGAAGGAGAAACAGACTCAGTCAGCAAGTTGCCCAAGATCATAAAGCTAGTAAGTGGCAGAGATGTGATACAAACGTCTCATTCTCCAAACTCCTATTCATATTTGTTTATATTACTGGCAACTTTTTGAATTCCAAGCATAATGAAGATATAAAACTGGGTAATCTATAGTGCCTACCCTCAAAAATTTTAATTTTCATGAGAGCAACTCATACTTTTTTTTAAAAAAGCTATGAGTGTACATCCTTTTAGACTATGTTTAAACCCATTTTGGGTCAAAATTATTCTATGATAATATAGAGGTAGTTAAACCACAGTTTGAACAGAACTCTGTTGACTTCATTTGTTTCTTTCTTAATTTGGTCTGTAAGAAATTTTTGTCTCAAAGTTTTATAACTGTGATACAACTTACTACCATTAAATAATTGCTAAATTGCTGCCTGAGGAATATTGTATTGCTCTATAGAATTCCTCCCAATTAGTTTTGTTCATTTAAATAGAAAACTTTTTTAAAGAACTAGGGCAGATTGAGAAGTATTTAAAAGTCAAGCTACTTTATTTTAATTTGGCTAAATTTAAATTCTCCAGGGTAAAAAAATTGCAGCCAGGATTAATTCCAGCATAAAAACAAACATTTTGTATTAATCTCTAAATCTTCAAGTCTACATTTCAGACATCATAAAGTCTTTCTTTATGTTACCCTTGTCTTCTTATGCAAGGGAACTTAAAGATACTTCACCTTCGTTATGAATGGAGAAACCTCAAAACATTTATAATATTTTTATGATTCAAGAGATACAAATTTCAGATGCTGCAGATAAATAAAATAGAAAGTAACCAAGTGCCAGTAAATGTACATTCTTTATCTTGTTCATGAAGTTAGAATCTGTGCCATACATTTCTGATTTAACTACAGAGCTGTTATTTTACTGAGCTCTTGCTATTTTAATTTTTTGTCATGTACCTATATATGTGTGTACACACATATATGTGTGATTTATATTTATATGAATATCTGATACTAATATTTTTTATAAGTAAAATTCATTTTATGAATGAAAATTAACATATGACACTTTTAATTTCAGTTTATTGATGGTCGACTGGCAAAACTAAATGCAGGAAGAGGTTTCTCTGATATATTTGAAGAGGAAATCACTTCAGGTGGCTTTTGTGGAGGTAAAGACTAGTTCTAGTATGATTATCCATTTTCTGAGTAATAATTGTCTTGATTTTTGCACTTGTATCTATCTGATATACTCTACTATTTTCTCTAATGTCTTAGGTATATTTTTTCATCTTATGAGAGCTATGGTATTATTATTCAAGGTGTTAAGATGGTCTCATGAATTGCTACTTGTTTACTTGGATAATCTCTTAATATTAGTAGAAATAAATATCACAGAAATGCAGTTAGCTTATATCTTCCTGTCTTGCATCCTGACTAGTATTCTCTGCTAAAAAAAAAAAAAACCACAGTGATGGCTACTACTAAGTAAGAATTACAGAACTGAGATTATAATTGAAATATTAGATTGTAATATTATCTAAAAAATTGAATACCACAAGTGCTTTTTTACATTTTAAGTAAGTGTATTGTTATAGAAGTCTTTACCTTTTTTTTGCTTTGCAGAACACTGCAGCATGAGGAAAAGACTTTTCAGTTTACCATCCCATGTGCTTACACTTGTCACTGTAAAAAGTGCTCACTAAATAAATGGAAGGCGTCGTATTATTTTGTATGTGTGAAACATAAGCTAGGTGATATCTCATTTTTATTTAATATAATGCACTTTAATATAATTAAACAATTGCAATGTTTGATATGTAAGATTTCAAACAATGTTACAATTATCTAGGCAGTTAATGACTTATGAACTGGTACTTTGTACATGATTGCTCTGGTATATAGTCCTGACTCTGGCAGAGAATTTTGCTGGAGTCCTTGAAATGTCACATTGATTTATTCAGCTGGTATTTGTGCTAAGTGTTTACCTATATACTAGGCACTGTTCCAGATACGGGGTGGACTAAACAAACAAAAATCTCTGATGTTCATTCTCACCATGTATAATAGTAATTTTTTTCTCTTTATTTATAGGTTTAATTTTGGGGAAAATGTCTTTGGGATATGTGTGAATAAATAGTTACTAGAATTGAGAAATAAAACATGAAAAAACAAAGAGTAATAAGTACTCATCTACAGATTTCCCCAAATTTAATTTTATTCCTAAATAAGATATATTTTTGTACCATAGAAATACAAAAACCATTTAGATAATTTGTTCATTAAAAGAGGTACAAAGGAACTGAGCATTTATGGATCTTCACCTGACATAAGTATAGCATTTCATTGAAAGCATTTAGCTTTGGGAAAAACTTTAGTTTACTTGACTCAGCAAGTAAGCCAAGTGTGCAGTCAGTCATTCAGCTCCTTGCTTTCCTCAACTCATGGGTAAAAATTTAGCTTCAATGGAATTTTTGTGTTAAAATAAGGCTTTTCTGCTTTTCAACTCAGACAAGCAAAATATTGTCAGCTCATGGACAAATTGCTTGAGGCATCTATTCAGTATTTATATAACTGCTGTCTCATTATTTTTATGACCCGTGGGGCTAGTATCTTATAAGGAATTGAAGATGACATCTTGTGACAGTAATGGGGTAGAACTATGATCGTTTTGTATAGTTAAATTCTGTAGTCTTAACCATTAGTCCAGATACCTCTGTACTAGAATAGAGAATAGATGGGCTTTTCCAGTGGGAAAGCGGTTGCTAAAATTGTTCATTAAAGGCCTTATGGTTTAAAAAGGATAAAAAATTGATCGCCAGTTGGCATCTGACTTAGAGACTGCTACATTTTCAGTTCAACTTCATGCCAAGCACTTTGTTGTCCTTTCTAAAAATGAAAAAGATTTTGAACACCTATCTTAATTTGGTGGTGGCGGGGGCAGTACTGACTCAAAAGGAAAGCATAGTTCAACAAGTACTAATTTCAGTGTGTACAGCAAGAAAGTATATTAAAAATTATGCCTGGTTAGCACGTGTTATTTTTTAATTATTTTAGTTTATTATTTTAGAGATACATAGAGATTATTCTCAGAAGAAAGGAAAGCACAATTTGTTCAGGTTTTAAATAAAAATATGAATGATCTAGTAAAAAGTAGTAATGTTCTTATAAATGAGGAGATATATAGATAAAAGAACATTATACATTTGTCACTTAACCTACATTTGTAAGAAAGAATATGTCTATATCATGATATGAAACTGTTTTTCAAAGAAGCAAACTATTTTAACTGTTGTTTCTCTCATAGTGATAATAACTATACTTGTTCCTACTTATTAACATGTGGCAGGATCTCTTAGAAGAGCTCTACCAATTTTATCTCATTTAATCCTCACAGCACCTATGGGGTATTTTGATTATCCATCCCCAGCTTTATGAGGGCACTTACCTCAACAGCTTCCTCAAGGTCACATAGCTACTGGGGCTAGAGTCTAAGCTCGACATGTATCTGCCTGGCTTCAAAGCTCTTGCTTTAATAACGATAATATATTGCTTTCTTATGATAAGAAATCTTAATTGGAAGACATTCAGTAAACAAGAGCACTACCCAAACTTTCTCTACTCTGATTGGATAAAAGTAAAATTCCCATCCCTTGATTATCTGTTGAAGATTTTGTACACATAAAGCCCTAAGAAGGATCACTATAAGAGAAATCAACATTTGCTAAAGCTGAGGAAAAAATTATGTTCCTTGAAACAAAAATTATTAGGATGTTTCAGAGAAGCATTTAGTTTCTCCCCTTTCTGTGTCGTTACAGTGGCAGTTTGTATGCGGTATTTGCTGCCAGTATACACAATTATGATAAAATGAATGTGAGCATCATAGAATTTTATAATGATTGTGGCTCCGATAAAAATATACAGGGCAGGACAGTCATACATAGAAAATCTAGATCCAGATTGAATCTAGAACTATGGTTACAGACTGTAGATGCGTACAGATTTCCAAAAACCATTTTCTGTCCTGTGAATCCCTGCAGTCAGGGCTGTTAAAGAAATCTCTGTTACTCCTGATTTTTTTCATGAGACCCTTGTAGAATATTCAATCTTAACAGGGAAGTAATACCAGGAAGTGTGTAAAGTGAAGAATATCCAGAGGTTGAAAGGTAATAAAAGTGGACATGAGTAGAACAAATGATGCAATTAGGTAAACACACGTATTGGTCTATGAAAAAGCAGCTAAGGAATATTGAGTAGTTAAGAACATGGGTGGGGTTTTTTTGCATATTATTTTTTCACTTAAAATAAGACTAGTTTTTAAAATCCAATTCCAATTATCTAAATTTTAAAAAGGAGAAACATTTTCAGATTGATTTTATGTAGAAGCATATAGTTATTCTTCATTAGCATTTGTTTCTTCAGTGATTTCCTCATATAATCTGATCAATCTTTTATTTATTGTACTGACCAAAGCACCAAGGGAATTTGAAGAGGTAGTAGGTAGTCATCTGCTTTAGCGGCATTTTTCTGTCTTCACTGAACCATTTAGGTAAATTTATGTTTTTTGAGAAGTAACTCCAAATCACTGGAATTTAAACAAATACATTTGAAGAAGAAATCTTTACACAAGTGAGAAACAAAGATAATTTTGTCCTTGAGTGTGAGAAAATCACTCGTATGTTTAATGAGAACAATGTTAGGAATTTCCTCAATAATGGTTATTTCCATAATCCAGTTACTTTGGTGGAAGAACTCAGACATTTTTTTTGGCATTCAGATCCATTTTTAAGAAGAAAAACAGCCTTAAATTTTTTTTTAAGAATAATGTGCTTGTCTCATAAATTTTGTGGAAATAGAAGCTTTCAATATGAAAAGCACTAAATTTAGAGATACAAATATCTTTTAAAAATTTCTTTAACAAGAATCTACCTAAATTGTACCACATGTTTCCCTATCATCTCAAGCAGTTTATTTAGGGACTTCCTGTTTTCCCCTCTGCATATAATTCTGGATTATTATTGCTCATTCTGCCAACTGTTTCTTCTCAAGGTATCTGCTTTCTAATGAAATTAGTGTGAAGTGGTACAGAGGAAATCTCTGTTTTATCATATTTTATTAAGCAATCTTAAGAGGTAGAATTTCAGAGTTGAAGGACTACTGAACCAAGAATTCAAATACCTAGATTCTTTTTCTTTCTCAATTGCTATCTTTGCAACCTTGGGCAAATAATGTACCACCTCAGAACCTTTGGCATGTTACTGACAATAATGACTTACATTTTTGGTGTAACTGTAATGTTCCAGGTATTGTACTAAGTAACATTGTAGCAGCCAGGTTAAAGACCTAGTCCCAAATTGCATAGTTTACAAGGATACAGTGGACTTGAACTCTCAGATCCATTGTACTCCAAAACCTACTTGCTCCCTCATTGAACTGTGCTACCTCGCTTTGCCTATCTTAAGAGTGTAAAAACACAACTTAAATAAAGTAATGTAGGTAGGTAGAAAACATTTTGTGACCTCTGAAGAGCCTCATAGGAGCCATTTTTGTTCCTCACAACTTGAAATAAGACACTGAACTTTCTAAAACTGCTCTGATGTTTTATGATACTTATTTTCTTTGTAGTTTAGAGACTTAAAAAAGTATTTTCTGGATTGACAGTGTTCTAACTAGTTATATAGAAGTTAATGTTTCTCTTTCTACTTTCTTCATTTCATTTTGGAAAAAGGGTGAAAATAAAGCACTTTCCAAATTACTATAAATAGTAAGCAAGTCTTAAATGTGTGATTTTTAATAGAGAAGTTAGTAAGTATATGAACTGATGAGAACTTTTAATAGAGAAATAAAAGTATATGAACAGTCTAGATAAAGATACACTGTTTATTTTTTTGTATTTAATAAACTCTCCTTGGAAATAAGTTGATTAGAATAAGTTTAATTTTTTTGTCATTCTACAAAGGAAATATGATTTAAAAAATTGTTCAGGGCAAATACCACCTGAAACTCATCGTTTTTAAACACTGCAAAGCTTATTTATGGAGACTTTTACATAGATACATTTTGCTATAATCATTTCATAAAATTAGAAAAAAATATCATTTTTGCCCATGTATTTTCTTCTAGAAAAGTGAAGTGCAGTGCTGAGTAGTAGTAAGAGATGTTTTTCACAATGGGGATTGTTTCTTGATTTTCTTTTTTTAATTAGAGAAAGATTTTTAATTACAGGAGTAATTTCAGACTGGGACACATTTTGCATGATGTTGATTAGGAATGCAAAGAAAACAGCTGGAAGTCAATTCTTGGGCTGGGTTCATTCTGCTTCTATTGTAATAACAGCAAGGTAATGAATTTTTTTAAAAGAACACAACTACATACAAGTAGAGAACATATATGGTGACAGATGTTAACAAGATTTATGTGGTGATCATTTTGCAATATATAGAAGTATCGAATAATTATGCTCTATATTTGAAACTAATATAATGTAATATGTCAACTACTTCAATTAAAAAAAGAACAGATCATAATCTGTTTTAGGGATTACCTGTACTGGAAAGTCTCTCAGTAGCCATCAGGATTTTGTTTTTTTAAGCATTTAAACCAAGAAGGTAAAAGAAATCAAGTTGATACAAAACATTACTTGAGACTGTGTATTGGTTTTTTGCCTTCTGAAATAATTTTATTGATTAAATTACCATATTTGGAGCCAAATATGATTACTAGGTTTATTAGAACTGGTTTTAAGGAGTGCACTTGTGATGAGCACTGGGTGTTGTATGGAAGTGTTGAATCACTGTATTGTACACCTGAAAGTAATATTACACTGTATGTTAACTAACTGGAACTTGAATAAAAACTTAAAAAAAAGAACTTTGTCAGTATTTGAACTTTCTAATAACCATCATATTCTGTAGACTATAACTTTCATTTGCTTCATATTTCCTTGGGTAGTATCTTTCAAACTTGGATTTATGACTAGAGAATATCTTAAGAACCATGACTGTGATTTAATTGCATTATAGTAAAATTTGCTATCAATTAATGTTAATAATAAAAAGACATAGAATAATTGCTTTTTGTCTTCAAGTTTCTTTGCAATTTTTAAATTCCCTTCTAGTTTTTTCTTTCCCTTTGCACCTGCAGTGTTATTTTTAAATGAACCCAGTTGCATAAAAGAGGCAAACTTTTACAAGACAACATAGACATAAAACGTTGAAAATTTATTATAAAAGACATAGGAATCTTGGATTTCAAAAAAGGGGATATATTTTCCCACTCTGAATGTGATATTAAAATGAAAGAAGATATGTTGCCTTCATATGGGAGTGAAGAAAAAATGTCTATTCTTAAACATTCTAATCACCGTGTTCCTAAGAATTAGAACAATTTAATAGTTCTTCAGATACCACTGCTTTTTTCACAACATTGCAGATAAATAAAATTTGCCTGCTAAAAACCTGGAAATGTTAGTTCTTGATTAATTTTAGTTTATGGACTTATTTTAGATTAAATATTCCTGACATCTTATTTTTATATTTTCCAGGGAACCCAAGGTCATATCAACAGTGGGTGCATACTGTCAAGGTAATGATAATCCTTCACTGTTTTTAATTCCTTCACTCAAGTATATATGGAGAAATGTTCAATAAAAGAATACTACTTATACTTACGCTGTTAATTGGCAATATTTGAAATGTATGTATATTTTTTCACATTTTAAATATTTTTATTTTATGTTATTATAATTTGATACCATAATTTTAAAATGGAAAGCTTTTGTTCCATAAATGCCACAATTTGAAAAGCAAGATGTTATTGTAACCTTCTATTACATCCTAAAACAAAGGAATTACAAGCAGGATTCGAGGGTAGTTTTATCATTTTTGGTAATGTGCTTTTGTTAATGTGATTTTTTAAATGTAAAACTTGCCTCCACAGATTTAGGCTTTATTGTTCAACCTTAAAACAATAAAGAGTTGATTGTAGCTCATTTTTTTTTTACTAAGTTTTAAATATAAACCTATTACTGGTCATATTGCTCAAGTCTGCCTAAACTGCAAAGATACAATGATTCTTAAATCATATATTACACTAACTAAAAGAACAGAGTAGAATGTTTATATTTTGTCTGAAATTACTATAGTGTATGAAAGTTTGAAAACACTTAATGTGACATAATTTCTGTAGGTCTTTGTTTAACTTTGAGTAAAGCTCTTTTTCTATACTATTAATAATGCTTTGCTTTCAGGACAGTCTGGTTTAAAATTTTTGGAAATATGTTTCTGTTTTTCCCTTTGTAGAAAGGAGGTGCACTATTTAACACAGCAATGACCAAAGCAACTCCAGCTGTACGGACAGCATATAAATTTGTAAGTTTTCTTTTGATATTTAAAAATTCTATTGATGGGACGCCTGGGTGGCTCAGTGGTTGAGCGTCTGCCTTCAGCTCAGGGCATGATCCCAGGATCTGGGATAGAGTCCCACATTGGACTCCCTGTAAGGAACCTGCTTCTCTCTCTGCCTGTGTCTCTGCCTCTCACTGTGTGTCTCTCATGAATAAATAAATAAATCTTTTAAAAAATTCTTTTGATAATACATTTTCCTACCCTACAGACATATAAGTCTAGAATACTTCCTATTTTTTCTTTTAAAAAATTCAGAGTTAATATTGACCAAAGTGAATTCAGTTTTTACAACTACTGTATAGAAAGGATATTCCCTTTATGTAACCTAAAAACAATTCTTCAGTTTATTTCAAAGCTATCAGCAAGATTGTGAACTTAAATTGAAACAGCCCATAATGAAGTGCCATTTTTAAAGATTTGATTCTTTCATTTAACAATGTATTTTAAATTCTCATTGTATACTTGAGGCTTAAGTAGGAAAAAATAGAAAAATATGGCAGTTTCTCTTCCCTCAAAGATACTTGACTCTCCATAATTAAAATTCTTCAGTGATTTTATTTTAGGTTTTAGTAAAATTTAAGAACACCTGTATCAATAGCAATAACACAGAATAAATAATGAAATAAAAATCTCTTTAATGTGATAAATAAGACCATTTAAGACCTTGTAAGACCTTGACCCCTATGTCCTTTCAATTCACCCCAACCCTCTGAGCCTGCCATATCCCTAAAGATACTGAGCTACTCCTAATTTCATGAATGCAAGATGTTCTCTTCTGCCTCTATTCTTATATAATCCATGTCTACTAACTGAAACATTTATTTCTTGGATTTTATTCACCCAGTAAACACTAATTCATCCTATTAAAGGTTTAGTTTAGGCATAGTTGTTTCCCTGAACAAAAATTTCCATATTTCTAACCCCACACTCCAAGGGTTTTTCTCTACATTCTGTGTGCTCATAGGGCCTGTAGACATACTTCTATTTCAACACTTGTTTTGCCTGCACACATCTTTATCTCTTAGGGGGTTGGTATTTAGTAAAGTATTTTTTTAAATGCAATAAATAAAATAAATATATAAATAAAATAAAAATATTCAGAGCAGTAGTTTAGGATTTTATTTATTTATTTACTTGAGAGAGAGAAGAGAGAGTGGGAGCGAGCATGTGCAGCATGGGAAGGGGCAGAGGAAGAGGGAGAGAGAATCTCAAGCAGACTCCACACTGAACACAAAAGAGCCCAGTGCTGGGCTCCATCTCATGACTCTGAGATCATGACCTGAGCCGAAGAGTCCAACACTCCACTTATCCGCTTACTGAGCCACTCAGGCGCCCAAGGGCAATAATTTTCATTTTATAGGAATTTATCTTCAAATGCTTTCTCAGTAAAGGAATTGATGTGATTGAATTAACAATGGAATACTACATTTTAAATAAGCTTTGAACTTCTTTTCTTGTTTTTTTTTTTTTTTTTTTTTTTTTTTTTCTTTTCTTGTTTTAACTTACAATTATGACATATATGTAGCTACCATTACTGTTAAAAAAAAAAACGTTTCAAAGATTACATATTATAGTAGGAAAGCTAATCTACAGAATGGATTCAAAAAAACGGGCCAAAATTCTGAACTGTTTGAAGCCTTATCATAATGTAAGAGTAGGAAGAGGTCATGATTTTTCCTGGGAAACATCAGCCCCTGCATTTTGTTTGGTCATTTCATAGTTTTTCTGGAAAACCTCTCTGAATATATCACTATCTTCTTATAATACTGGTGATTTGATTTTTGGAGAGTTTTTGGAGAGATTTTGTTTTTTTACAATGAAATAGCATATGGCTGCCATGAGAAACATTAGGCTAGCCTTGTTTCTCACATTCATTTAAGATTCTAAAAAATGTTTCCTCGTCAAGTGCCCTTTATTTTATTCCTTGAACAAATACTTGAAGTTTTTCCTCAGGCTTAGAGAAATTGTGTTATATTATTTTGCTAAATGTGTTTTTCTCCTTAATTTCACTCATATTTTCCAAAAATCCCAGAAATAAGCATGTTCAAAATTTCATTCATTTTTCATATTTTATCTTTCTAATCAGTAGAGTGTTTATTTTCTGCAGAATAGTAAAATGTTTCCTAGTTAAAATTCTCTCTGGAAGATTATTTCCTAAATTAATTTCAGGCAAATGAAGATCTTCAGAATATATTTAATCACTTTTACCATTTATCTCATGATCATGTTGTACATGAATCACAAAGTCAAGAGGTTTGGGACAAATAAAGTCAATTTATGACTTTCGTAGTTGTATCTAAAACTACTCTTTCCAGTATGCTCATATTCTGAAATATGAACTCTTGAACTTCCTCCTTTGACCACAGATTACTATGAACAAAAATTCTAATCTGTCTTGAATGGGTTTAACAGAATTTATTTACTTGACTTTCCATACATAGTAAATTTTTAAAAACTGGGAACCATGTTTTAAACTGTTTCATTCATTCAGTAAATTGAGTATCTCTAATAAACTAGGTGTTGTACTGGTTATATGAGTTAGAGAAATGAGTGTGGTACATACTGTGAGTGACAGAAGTACTGTCTCTGCTAATTTTATGTTTATAGCACTGTCACTTCACTCTGTGTTTTGAACATACTACAAAAGAATTGAAAATATATTTGTTGAAGGAAATAATGATTTTGTCCTATTCAGAGAACAGTTTTTCTATGCTTAGAACATTTCTTCTGTGCTTTTTATGCTTATATTTTTCTATGCTTGCAAAGATCGTAAAGAAAACTAGAATTAACACATATACTTTTCTTATCAATCTGAAAGTAACAGTAAAGTGAAGACATAATTAATTTGGCTAAAAGATTTTCTGAGTCAACTTTCTTGTTAGGTTTTTGCATTTTAAATTATTTGCTGGATGCTTCTCTGTAGGGGATATTTATTGCTTAATTTTGACTTGGTATTGAAAACCTGTGCCCCATCTTCCAAATAGTCTGAAAGAGGTCAGTGGAGGGGGTAGGGCATTTAGAACCATGACTCACTCTCAATTCAACTTTATATGCATAGGAGCATCTGAAAAGATTAGTGTGAATCAAGGGAATTTCGAAAGAATAGAGGATATTTAGAAAAATTAGAGTATAGACAGAATAAGAGCATAGATGGAGACAAATTCTAGGAGATGGAAACAGGAACATTTTCTTGGTAGTTACTCATTTTTACCTAATGGGAATGTAGGGATTAATACAGGACCCTTTGAGTCACCTGGGTGGCTCAGTGGTTGAGTGTCCTGCCTTTGGCTCAATTCGTGAACCCCGGGGTCCTGGGATTGAGTCCTGCAGGGAGTCTGCTTCTCCCTCTGCCCATGTCTCTGCCTCTCTCTGCGTGTCTCTCATGAATGAATAAATAAAATATTAAAAAATATACAGGCTCTCTAAGTAGATTCAGTGGCTTTACCAGTAAAACAATGGATGTGAAAATGCTTTATTAATTCTAAAGAACTATGGAAATATAATTTAGTGTTTGGCTTTTAGGTTATCTCTTACTGTGTGTAATATGTTTTGATTTTACCTCACTTACAATAAAGAAATAATTGTTTAGTTGAGTTTTAGACATTTCTTGAAGCAGTTACTATATACTGAATTTTATATTAGGTACTACAGATATTAACAGGAAAGAATTAAGAGCCTTCCCGTAAATGAACTCGGGAAGACATGTATTCACTCTTCCTAGAAGTAACTTGGGAAAGTGGGATGGTTTGGTAGAAGGAACAAGAACACTAGAGTTGGAAAGTTGTTGTTGTTGTTGTTGTTTTAAGATTTTATTTATTTATTTGACAGAGAGAACACCGGTAAGCAGAATGGCAGGCAGGGGAAGAGGAAGAAGCAGGCTCCCTGCTGAGCAGAGGGCCGACTAGGGGCTCAATCCCAGGACCCTGGGATCATGACCAGAGCCGAGGGCAGATACTTAACCAAATGAGCCACCCATGGGTTCCAGGAGTTGGAATGTCTTAAGTCTGTATGACCTTAGTTTCCATGTCTATAGAATGAGACTCATAATGTCTTTTTTCTCATGAGGCTTAGACGCCCTGGATATATTTTTAAAACTTTAGTTCTTCTTTCTCCTTTGAGAAGGGAAGAAGTTGGACTTAGAAATTATATAGGCCCAGATTTGAATATAGGCTATGCAGACTGATCCCCCCTGAATCAGTTTCCTTATTTGTAAAATGTAATAATAATGGTATTAATTTCAAATTGTGATGGTTAAATGAGCTGATACATGCTAGGTACCCAGCATATAGTCATATACTGAGGAAACATGATATAAATGTGAATTTCTTTTCTTTTCTACTCTGGCCACTCTGGGAATTCCCAGTGGAATAAAGGCCAAGGCTTTTATGGAAGGGCCATAGTTGTCTTTAGTTAAATTATATCCTGCAGGAATCATATCAGGACCTGAGAGGCTCAAATGCTGCAGTGAGATTCCCTATGGAACATGAGGATAGCATCTTTCGTTAAGTGACTTTTAATTTGTGCCAGAAAAACTGGACGTGAAATAGCTATAACATTAAGATATCTCTGCTATTAAAAACTTGTTTCTGCATATAAAAGCACTTCGATAAAGCTTTGTAAAGTTGCCCGTTTCTTAAAGTCCAAACATTTGTGCGAATAGCCTGCTGCTATGATGGTGTGCTTTCTCCTTTTCACCCCCAGTTAATCACAATTTCAAATTAAGACTGAGTAGTGTAGTCATCTGATTGACTCCTATGTTTTCTATAGTTTAGGAGGCAAAATAGGCTACATGTTAGCCTTTGTAGGATACTAGTATGCAAATAGAGACTAATCATGTTTTCACTAATTCAGATATAATAGTAAGTGGTGTGCTCTTCCTGAAAAAAGTTTTAGGTTATAATATGTTCTTTTTCTAAATAGTAGGATGTTATTAGCAAGTTCCATGAAGTGAGATCTCATCTACTTACCCTTTAAATGGTAATAGAACCATGCTGAGCCAGACACTTGTGTTACCCTTTTCTAGGCAAAAAATCATGCAAAGCAGGGAATAAAGGAAGTGAAGAGTAAGCTAAAACACAAGGTATGTCATATTCTTCTTTTCATTCTTCCTTGATTCTTGCATTGGTTTGAAGCTTAAACTTTACAAATCACATGAGATTTATGTTTTTAATGATGTTTGAAATATGCTTAGCCCTTTGTTCAACAATGTATTTTTCATAACAAGCCCTCTGGCAACTATCTGCCATTCTATATGCATCTACTGAATAATCTCTTTATTGTTTGCATATTTTATCACAGAACAATGGAGATCTTCAAAGATGCTTTAACAGGATGTATGTTTTCATAAAGTTGATTGCCTTGATATCACAATTGAAATTCTTGCTTCAAGCTGAGAATTTCTTTATAAAGATGGTCTTTGGTGCAGAAGTAATCCAGGAATGCCATCATTTGGTTTTCTAGGGTCTTTGCAACAGTGGCTACTTTAATTTGAAGCATGTTCTTAATGTAAAGAGGGTTGTTTTTGAAGATACATATTTGAATCTATGAATATTGCATATGTATGAATATGTGTGTGTTTTCGATTTGAGTACATGTTACATCTTTGCAGATTTTGTCAGTTCTGAATTTCTACCTTTGAAGAAAAAGTATTACTTAAAACTTCCATTTTTGTGATGAGAGTTAATAATCTGTGTACAAATTTTATTTAGATTATTCCAAATAGAGATGATTTTGGAAATCATTGATTCGTAATAAAGAAAAATACATTTTCTTCCCAAGTAGATCTTTTAAACTTATATCTAAAGCATAATTTTGCTGTTCATATCGGTATCAGATAGTTTGTCTAAATGTAATTTAAAAAGTATTTTAAAATAATTCCTCTTGTATATTTCCCCATATGTAGGAAAATGAAGAGGATTATGGTACCTGTTCTGGTTCTGTACAATATACACCAGTTTACACATTACACAATGAAAAGGGAGGAAATACAGAAAAACGAAAACTTGCCCAGGTAAGGTTTACACTTATGTCTCCAAATCCTAAAATTATGTAATGCCAATTCTTTAAGAACAATTTTGGACCTATTAGTTTTTTTTTTTTATCATATGATAAGAAAACCTGCACTTAAAGTCACGGAGATTGAGTAGGTATGTTTGGGCAAGCTGCAAGAAGATTAGGGATCTGTCATTTCAGGTTGCCAGTCTCTACATACTTTATTATGTCCTCATAGAGCTCACAGTCCAGGAAGGGGAGAGAGACAATTAGTTGTCTCTGTGATTAATTAATTGCCTCATCTGATTGCCATTGAGTATGAATAGCTTGACAATGAAGGGGAAATCACAGATTTGTATTACAAAAATAAAATGAAACTCATATATGGGAATTTGACCATGAAAATCATCTATAGAAATCAGAATATAAAGTAATATGCCTGTTTTTTCTAAAGTTAGATATTTAATTTGCTGTAAATATTCAAAACTTCTGCTTATATGCTGATGTTATATAAGATACTGTCCTAAAGGGGGAAAGTCTTTAGAATTATAGCTACATTTATCTCTGATTTTGCCTTAAGTATGTTTCTGAAGGTTTAAATGATGCAAAATTTATACACCAAATCATATTTTAAGTGGCCTTAGAAAACTAGCTTTAAAAGAATTCTTAACTGGATTATAGTTCATTTATTTTAGTCACTGAAGTTTACAGATGAAGGAATTGATAGCCAGAATGGTCACCTCACTTACCCTAAGACTCATAACGAGTTAGTGGGAGAATGGGATGAGAACCCATCCCTAATATTCACTTCGCTTTCCTGGGTCTGCAGAGGAGAAATGGCCTGAAAGTGCTTCTCCGTGTTGCTAGGGAAGGGGAGACGGCCAGTGAAGCTGTATGAAAACTCTCACCTTTATAAAGAAATCTCATTCATTTAATCATTCAGTACTTACTGTGCACCAGTCACTACTCTAGGTGTTCCAGGAGAAGCAAAACACATCTTTGCCTTCATGGGACCATTTTTATACCATACTAAGTGCCTTCTCTATGATGTATATTCATTTATAAGTGTATATTTTCATACATTAGTGTTGCTTAATTGCAGCATATTGGTAGTAAATGCTGATTGAATAACCTAAAACAAGCCCTTCAATGAAATAATAATTCTACGAGTATAGAAACCTTCTCTGGCTACTACTGTTAACTGGAAAACATGTATTAACTTGTAAACTAGTGATGGATTTACAATCAATATCTCTATTTTTCTTTCATCACTTAGTATGTTCAATTCCTATTGGTTCTCAAGCTTCAACATCTTAAACAACTTTCTGCAAATGCTTATTGGCTTAATAATGGAGTATTTGGGTTATATTTACCACGGTGAATTGATTTTTATGGGAAAAACAGTGAGATCTTCGTTACTTATCAGATGATTTAAGATGGAAAGAAAACCCTTGAATTTAAAGAAACACCTGTCCTAAATGTCAGTTTTAAGTTAGGAAAACTATTTTCAGCCACTCGTCTAAATTTTTATATCTTTCTTTCTTTACCATGGCAGTGTATTTCTATGATAATTTAGTCACAAAATTTATTTATTTATTTATTTATTTATTTATTTATTTATTTATTTATTTATTTATTTATTTTAGTTACAAAATATATTACAGATTTCTGTTTTTATTTGTTTTCTGTTAGACAATTTCTGATAGAGTAAATTGTATTAAGGTACAGAAAACCTTATAGGATAATAGGTTACATGCATTGCATACTTGTCCTGATTTTTCATGGCCATCATTTATTATATCATTAATTCAACTATCTGTATTCATCAGTTAGCATTTTGTGGTTTTCAGGTAGACAAGACAAATGATGATTCTAACAAGCATTAAGAGAAGTAGGGCTTATTCTTTTAATTATATGATTTTCCTAGTTGGTTCATAGGAATTTGTTAAGCCAACATATTTAGGTTTATTATGCAGGTGCTCATAATGTCTGAATAATAATCTCTCCACGTGATAAATATCTGAGTTGTAGGTAATGTGTATTCCCCATATATATGTTTCTTTGTATACTTATTCCATTATATAAATAAATATATATAACTGTGTATATATATATTTTGCACAGCTGAATTTATTTAAGAGTCCATATATCCAATCATTTGTAACCCAGTACTATTTATCGCAACCTAACATTTTGTCTTTGCTTGTATCAGGCATAGGAATGCATGTAGCCCTCTGATAGGAGTAGAACCACAAAATGGACAAAGCAGTCGGGGAAGAATATCAGGCCTCCCCACCCCCCATCTTCCAACCCTTCTTCTCTCTGCCTCTCTCTTACCTGGCTTCTTGTTCTCTCTGCCTGATTACTCACTGTGCATTCCATAGATGGGCTTTCTCAGTCCCTCCTGTGTGCCTGACACTGTGCTTGCAGGCCCTCATTTCAAACAGTGGCTAGGATGGACCACTATTCCCAGATCCACTTTCTTGTGGAAGAATGTCATCAGCCCACTAGGATCAAGATTAATCCTTGGTTCAGTCAACTCTAGCCAGAGAAGCAAGAAGAATGCCATATTACCAAGGACATTGGCAAGTAGTAGGGGTGAATAGGGAAAGCAGTTCTCAGGGAAGGGTTTTAAGGATGGTGACAAAATCTCAGAAGAGTTTTGCTATCTCCAATTGTTTTGTAATCATTTACCAGAAAGTCCTCTTTCTAAAAAACAAGTAAAAATTTGTATTTTGAAGTACTTAGAGGCTGGATCTTTGTACCACGAACTGGAAGCCTGGGAAGTTTAAGGTCTGCCTACCCTAATGGGTCATTGTTGTCTCAGTCCTCACATGAGAACTGAGCCACTTACACAAACAGACTACATAGACAGTAAGCTTCAAATACATTGTTTGCATTTTGGACAAGGAAATCAATAGGGACCAGATATAGTCTACTGCCTTTTCTGTAGGGTCTGATACCACAAAATCTTCCTTGGTTCACTTTTTGAAGATAATCCAGTCTCAATGATTTGATAGAAATATGATTCAGTGTATTATATAGAAGACAGAAGCTGATGCTAGAACCATGAAGATACTGTTTTATGATTATTTCCAAATCAGTAAGTAGTCTTACTACTGTCTCTCCAAGTACAATAATACTAGGATCTGAGCACATTAAGATTTTCAATTAAATATGTAAGCATTTCAAAAAAATAAATATGTAAGCATTTCTAGGAATAGTTAGATGTGGTTAAAGACATAATCTAGGTATCAATAAATACATCCAGAGACATTATGGTTATTTATTCATTTGTTTATATTCTACTTATTTCCAAAAATAAATGGATATTTTACCAAGAAACACAGAACAAAAGATTAAAATATATTTAATTTAGATAATAAGCTTTAAGGCAAAGAGAAAGAAAGTGCAGTAAGAAACTAAGGCCCATTCCCTTGCTTAGCAGCCAAAACAAAGAGACAAACACACCTGCCTACTATGATTCATGATGTACAAGGATTTAAAAAAAATTGTTCAGGAAGCACACAACTATTTCAGAAATGGCACTAGACACTGTGGATCCACAGATGAAGTCAGTATCCCAAAAGCTTTCATCCAGTGAAAGTACCCGGGAGAGGCAAGGATCACAGAAATCTGGTTTTCCTTCTTTGTCTCTTCTGTGCAGTGTCTATCATTTGAAATACTCAGGTTTATTAATACCTCTCTCAAAGACAGCTTAGTTTCCTAAGAAACTATTAAAAAAAATAAAGGTTACAAAGAGAAACAAACTTAGAATGCACTCTTTTCTTCTTTGTCTCAGACTCACCGAGTTAGAAGAGTAACATCATTCTCTCATGTTAGAGCCAGCCTCCCACTGAAGGCCTGTTCTCTCTGGGCCTCATCTCACATCTGATTATTTAAATAACCATACTCTCTTAAAAGTCTTGCCATGTGGTAAGTTCAGTTACCTGAAAGCAAGATTCTGTAGGACCTCTGGGATTCAGTGATCCAGATAATTTTGAGGTTCTTAACTGCTGTTTTCCAAACTTCAGTTTTTAGAGTTGAATCACATTGAAGGACCCTAGAGCAAACTTGGAAAACATGAGGAAGAGACAGATACTTGATTAACAGCAAGGCTGTCTGTATGTTTATATGATTGATTAATTTAAAACTCTCAATAATCCAAACACACTGGGGACTGTTATCTGCATTATTCAGATTTAGTGACAACAGAGGGATGCAGAAATGTGGCCGAAGTTCTGTAGGTAATAAAGAGCCAGAATAGGGATTGAAAAGCAGACAAACTGATCCTGGCAGTTGAGTACCTACAACCACTATCATCGTGTGTCTGTGATGAGTGGGGTGTTTGTGGAGGAGGGGCAGTTAGAAACAGAGGTATGGTGCTGAGAGCCAGAGACTGGACTTTGAAAAAAGTATTAGCATTTAGCACTGAGCAAAACACTGTGTCCCTAAGCCTTACTTTCTACGTTTGTAAAGTGGTAATAACGACACATGTCATTTTGCTAAGCTGCTGTGGGCATTACATATAATGTATATAAAACACCTGCCACATAATAGGTACTTAATAATTGACAGCTACCCATTTATACATATACACATATCTTGAACTTCATATCTCCTATCACAGCAGCACTGGCTTTCTTTTCTCTTGGTTGTAACTGTCCAGAGACACTAACCATCCTCTATTCCAATAAAGTAGTGGGGACCCTAAATTTGTCTTCAATCTAAGTAGGGATAACTTTAGATCCTGGTGTATGATTTGAGGAGAAATGTATAGGTTACTTTATTGAGAGATCTCTTGATTTCTAAGCTTATAAGACCTCAAGACGTCAATTTATTGCCAGGAAAATGACCAAAATAAAGAATGTGGGCTTTACTTATCCTAATTCTTTATCCATTTGAGAAGTTGATCTCAGCTATGTAATTTCCAGTTAGACCTGGATAAATGAAACACTTTATTTTTATCTGTTTTTCAAAAGATGAAAACAAGATTATGGTCATTTAAATTCTAATAATATATTTTAGTAAGTGAAAAAATAAAGTTTTATAATCAAAGAAAAGAACAAAAAGTGAAAAATGTATGTTGTTTTAAGCCTGTATTCCATTACTTAGCTTATGTTTGGAATAGATTGTGAATCTACATCTACACCCCAACAAATAATACTTTGTGTGCTAGTCTGCTAATTAGTATGGTTATTTCCCGTTTTGTTGATGAGGCTTAAATAAATGTCAAGGGTACAGCCATAGAGATCTCCCAATTAGGCTTCACATTTGTAAAACCCAACCCTTTTCCCTTTTGTGTGAAGATGACAGTTCCAACAGCAGCCCCAGCCTAACAGGACTCCAGGGAAAGGATCCTCCTCTGGTTTTATTGAAAACAGGGCCAGTTGGGTCCAGTGAGAATACTGCCACTGGTCATGGTGCAGAACAGTTTTAATCTTGACCACACATTTACCTTCTTTCATCAGTTTTATTTTAGAACAAATACTGTAGTCTTAGTAAACAACATTTTGACTAAGTCTGTCACTGAAAATTATGTTTTAAAATATTTACTTGTAAAAATCTATTGGAGTTTTTAAGAATGAGAAATTCCTTTAAGTAAGATACAAAATTTATCTGAATCTAAAATATTGCCCCATTTTTAATGCTATTAGCCATTCTTAACTTACTCTAACAATTGTAATGTGTTATGTATCTGAGTGTCTATATAGGACACACACAAGCACACACACAGACATACACATCAACTAGACTAGTGAACTGCAAGCAGGAGCTTAGCTATATTACAAGTCAACATTAACAGATGGATGGCCCTAAGCAAGCAAAACCACGGCAACAAAATCTAGTGAAAGTGGAAGATTGAAGCTTTTTGTTGTTAAGCCCTATTAAAACCCTGGCACACATATCACTCTTAACTGTTTCATGTCTGAGACAAATAGCAATGCATTCAGATTTATTTTCAAACTGTCCAATTAACTGTATAAAAGCGGCATGAGAAAGTATGAATGGAGGATTATTTTCTCACTTGTACTAGGACATAAAGTAGTGTGCCTGTTGATAAATACTCACACTTGGAAAATAGTCAAGACCTTAACCCAAATACAGTGTTTACAAATAGAAATATGTTTAATGGTCATAATTTCGACTAACAAGACCAAGTGCTAGTGTCCAAGACTAGGACAGTGATCATTTATTCTGTTGAATGCATAAATAAGGAGTATACACTATAAAATGTAATGTATGTGATTTTCCATTTTACCCATTATACAAGATGATATGCATACTTTAAAAGAAACCATGCTATCATTTGGAGTCCTTATGTATTTAGTGGTTTATCAATCATCCTAATGGATTTATGGAATATAGCACAAAAGCTGTGAGCTCATTTTATAATTAACAAGTAATATAATTTCATCTTTAAAGAATGTACTTAGAAGTTTTTATATATATCTTTTTAGCATGTAGAGACTTGCAAGTAAGGCATGTCAAAGCCACATTTTGGTTGACTAGGGACTTAAAAGACATTCCAGTACATAAGCATGTTTTTAAAAATATGAGTAATCAGGTTTACATTTTACAGATCATAAATTTCATATTTTAAAATGTCACAAATGAAATTAAGTTGCTGTGAAATTTATAAGATAAAACCTTATACTCTCTAAATTACTTAGTTCCTGAGCATAATAAATGAAGGAATATTCATTCATACCTAGAAGGATATGGTTTATGGTATTGTGTTTACGACCCTCTTCATCGGATTTCAGTGGACTCTGGGAATAAATGAATGTAATTAAAGATACGATTTATTGCTTAGGTGACAAAATGGTACATTGGTTGGGATCTTTGGAAAAATACAGTTCATTCAGTAGCTTTGCTGTATTGGTCAAGAAAGAAATGGCATAGTCATTGTTTGCAGAGGGAAGACACCACTTGCTTCTTCTAACCCAGAAAAAACAGTTGCAAATCACAATGAGAAAGATTATAGTGACCTGGGGGCACGGGGAAGAAATGGGTGTATGAAGGTGGAGGGCCCAGATAATGGAAAAAATACTTAATGTCAATTTTACAAAATAATAACAGTAAGTTTAACCAAATCATGATAAGCAAAAAACCCTTATTTTTTTTAGCACCTTCTGTAATTTGGTTTAGTATTGAGAATACTATTATGATAATCAAGCTAAATTGTTGAATTAAAGTGATAAATTTATTAGAAAGTTTCAAGTGACAAGAATACTTTGAAATAAATAAATGTGTTTCTATTAAAACATGTCTGCAAAAAATACTGCCTAAATGATGACACATTCTAGTAGTCTTGTCCCAAAGTTACTCTTTGACATAGCATGTATTTAATCTAATTTATGCTAATGTCACTAATTTAAAATTGATTTCTTTAAGTCCAATTTGAAAGATACAGGACATATCTTTAATTTTAAAGAAAGTTATTTTTTTCCTCTGTTGTTTTCTGTTGAAATAATATTAATTTACAATATGTCAAATTTGATCATAGTTAAAATCTGTACCCTGTCATTCCCCCCATTCAGTTATGGATTACAAGAATGCCCTCTAGTGGGCATTATATAATACTTTCTTTCCTTGAAAGAGGATTGTTACAAAAAAATTATAATTATAAAATTTGCCTTTCAGAATAGTCTCTTTTAGAAATGCAATAGAATACACATTGAAACATTTATATTGTCATAAAACTATTCAAGAACATTGCTTTTTCAGAGAAATAATTCAAAGCCAACTCCTTTCAGTAAGTGGCTGGGACTTCGTTTTTTAAATGTTTAGTTTTGCTAAACAATACCGGGTATATTAAAAAGACATAGTGGAAGGTAGTCTCACTTATGTGAACATGTTCAGTATATATTACGAGGTCATTTTAGTTGAAATGTACCTCTCTAATGTTGTAATTTTACCCTTCAAATTTATTGCCACAATTGACTATGTCATTTATTACAAAGTCTTGAAACAAAAACAAGGCTACTCAGTTTTCCTTTTAGCAAATATAATGAGTATTACCATTCTAGACTTTACATCAATAATCATGTCGCTAATATTTTTCCTCATTAGTTTCCGTTCTACTTAGAGTTTTTCCCTGTTACTTCTTTAATTATTTTAAAGGCATTTGGTGAAATTAACAATAGCTCTCTACTCTAAAGGCACCCGATTTTTAATGGACAAATTCTTGTGTTCTGTGAGGCATCCTAGGATAAAGAAATGATGATGTTCTTCCTGTTTTGCATCTAGAACTGCTTTTAAGGTTGGTCAGAGATCAATGTTCGTGTTGATGAAAGAGGAAGCCAGTCTTTTCTTTGTAGGGTTACTGCTGCTGCCTATTAATGTCCCTCAAGAGAGAAAAATTTCCAGGAATGTCAGTAGATTATAAATACAAGACTATAATAGAACCTTATTATAATTCGAGCTGGATTTTTATCTACTACACATTGTTATATTTCCTGATACCAAGCATAAAATATTAGAATAATACACAAATATCTTAAGTTAGTCTGTGCCCTCATGCTAGTTACAAAATAGGACCTCTGTGTGCAGCTTTCTTCGGTTCTTTATGGTTTCTTTAATGTTTGAGTTTAATACTGGCCAATTCATAAAAGTCTGTTCCCTCTTTGCGTTTATTAATGTCTTTGATATTGTAAGATAATGCTTTTGAAACCAAAATACATACAGAGTAATTGCAATTTCAGTTAAGATTCTTGCTACATTCAACACAGAAACCATTTTAAGACTCCACACATATACACATGTATGTTTATGATATATTGATGCAATAACCTGAAAAATGAAATCAGCTATAAATATTTTAAAACTAAATATTTTACTCTATTATGTGCTTTTTACAAACATAGTTCATTAAGGCGGTTGGAAGTAATATTCTTTTGTTCATCATTGCTGAGTTTTAATTGTGTATTCCAGCTAGAAAAATCATCTTCATATCGTTTGGTGAAAAGAATCAAATTCTGTTTTATTGAAAATACAGTGGACTTGTTATGCATTAAGAAACCTTTTTAAATGTTAAAATATTGAAACCCTGTCAGCAAAAGTGAAATTACAAATAGTTTGCCATTTATAAAAAATTTATTTATCTATTTTGCTTTGAGAATAATTTTAATAGTCTTATACAACTTCTTATAGTTACACTGATCAATAATTTCTCAGTACTGAAAAGTTACTGCAAGAGCTTTGTTAAATTTTGCATTTCTAAATATTAAAGAATGGAAAAAATAATGAAACAATGTATTTTAAATATTTATAGTTAACATAATTATTTGGCATATGAACTGTCCTGAAATACTGGCTTAGAAGTATTAACAATAGGGCAGCCCAGGTGGCTCAGCAGTTTAGCACCGCCTTCAGCTCCGGGCCTGATCCTGGAGACCCGGGATCAAGTCCCACATCAGGCTCCCTGCATGGAGCCTGCTTCTCCCTCTGCCTGTGTCTCTGCCTCTCTCTTTCTCTGCCTCTCTCTTTCTCTCCCTCTTTCTCTCTCTGTCTCTCATGAATAAATAAATAAATTTTAAAAAGTATTAACAATTCAGTCATATTACTTACAAGCATAGATGAGTAATGAATACTGTGAATACATGGTCTTCTTTCCATTTATTAACACACTTCAGTGGGAGCCTTTTAGAATAGCTGGTGCAGTGCTGCCATTGGATAGGTTGTATATAATCTCTAATAATGAAGAAATAATTTGTGTTTCTAAGATGACTTTGATACAGTATTTTGCCAAACTAAAGGAAGACAAAACTTCCTAAAGGAAACTTCCTAACATCAGTAAAAGGGCTGTATAAAGGGATCAGGTATGATTTCAAATATTCTTTCAAATTTAATATGGAGATTTTTTTAGTCTAATTCTATAATAGTCCTCAACTTAATATTAATTAAAATAAGCTTCCATTAATGTAATTAATGGCGCAATGTAGACCCAATGGACAACATAATGGAGAGACTATCTAATTCAATTCAACAAAAACTACCTGAATTTCTTGCTGTGAGCTAGTTTACAGTTTTCAGTCAAGGTCATATACCTCCCCTAGACATTACTATGTGCAAGAACTGCTTTCAAGATCATTTACCTCCTCTTATTTTACTAAGGACCATCATTTACAAATTCAGAAAGACTTTCCTTCATTGACCTTTGTATTGAGTCTTCCTTTTCACTTCTTTACATCAGTTCATCAGTAGGTGACTCCATGTGGAAGTGTAAAAAGATCTTGGACTTTGGAGTATAACAAACCTGGACCAGAATACCAGCTCTTCCACTTGCATGTATTTGAACTTGAGCAACTTGCCTAACCTCGCTAGTCCTCTTAGCCTTCAGATCTATAAAATGATGATAGCTGTATCCACTCCCATAGAGTTATTGTGGAGATTGGAGTTAGTGTAGTGATAGAATTTATTTTTCCAACACTCACTAGAAGTTTAGTAAATATTTGGTGATATTGTTTCTCTTCTATCCACTACAACAATAACTGTCACAAAAATTTAATGAACACCTACTGTGTGTTCTAGAAGAGAAAGAATTAGACCCATTGATAGTATTCTTCAGTACTTGGATGCTCTATTGTGGTTTTTCTTGCAGTTTTTGTTGTTCTTGCTGCTATTGTTTCTCCTGTTCTCTTTTCTGTTTGTGTTTCAGTTTAGATAATTCTTTTAGATTTGGTACATGTATACACTGTGAAATGTTTACCACAATAAGATTACTTAACACATTTTTCACCTCACAAAATTACCATTTCTTTGTTCATGGTGAAAACATTTAAGACCTACTCTCTGGCAACTTTCAAGGACACAATACAGTGTTGTTAACTACAGTCACCATGCTGTTTATTATGTTTTCTGAAATTATTCATCTCAAAACTGGTAGTTTGTACCTTTTGACCAACATTTCATTCCCCCCACTCCTAGTCCACTTTCTGTTTCTACGAGCTTGACTTTGAGGTACACAGATGAGATCAGAAAGTATTTGTCTTTCTTTGACTTATTTCACTTAGTTTAATGTTCTCAAGGTTTATTAATGTCGCAAATAGCAGTTTTTGTTTTTACTTATTACTGAATAATACTTATGACTGAATAATATCACATTATATACATAACACATTTTCTCTGTTTATCCATCAATAGACATTTAGGTTGTTTCCATGTCTTGACTATTGTGGATAATGCTGCAATGAACAGGGTGCAGATATCTGTATGAGACAGTGATTTCATTTCCTCTTGATAAATAACCAGAAGTGGAATTGCTAAACATATGGCAGTTCTATTTTCAGTTTTTTGAAGAATCTTCATACTGTTTTCCATAGCGATTGCACCAGTTTACATTCTCACTGACAGTGCACAACAGTTCCGTTATTTCCATATCCTTGCCAATGTTTATTATCTCTTGTCTTTTTCATAATAAGCACAATAGCAGGTGTGAATTGATATTTCATTGTGGGTTTGATTTGTATTTCCCTGATGGTTAGTGATATCAGGCATGTTTTCATCTACTTGATGGCTATTTGTATGTCTTCTTTGGAAAAATGTCTAATCAAATCCTCTGCTCATTTTTAATTGGATTATTTGTGGGAGGGTTGGCTATTGTATGAGTTATATGAATTCTTTATATAGTTTGTTTATTAAACCCTTATCAGATATATGATTTGCAAATGTTTTCTCCCATGCCTTGACTGGAAGAAATTTCCATTTTGTTGATTGCTTTCATTTTGTTGATTGTTTCTTTTGCTATGCAGAAGCTTTTTAGTTTGATGTAGTTCCACTTGATTTTTCTTTATGTTGCTTGTGCTTTTGAAGTCATATCCAAAAAATCATTACTAAAACCAAAGTCAAGGAGGTTTTTTCTCTCAGAGTTTTATGGTTTCAGGTCTTACTGTTAATAATTCATTTTGAGGTAATTTTTAAGTGGTGCGGTTCATGCAGTTTTATTCTTTTGCATGCGACTATCCAGTTTTCCTAGCACCATTTATTAAAGAGACTATCCTTTCACCATTGAGTGTTCTTGGCACCCTTATCAAAAATAGTTGACCATATATGTATGGGTTTGTATCTGGGATCTTGATTCTGTTTCATTGTTCTTTTATGTATTTTTTATATCAGTACCGTACTACTGTTTTTGATTGTTATAGCTTTGTAATATATTTTGGAATCAGAAATTGTGATGCTTCAGCTTTGTTCTTCTTTCTCAAGATTGATTTGCCTATTTAGGATCTTTTGTAGTTCTATACAAATTTTAGGATTTTTCTATGTATGCCATTGGAATTTTGATAAGAACTGCATCGAATCTGTAAATAGCTTTGTTTAATATAGATATTTTAACAATATTAACTCTTACAATCCATGAACATGGGATGTCTTCCATTTATTTGTGTCATTTTCAATTTCTTTCATTAGTGACTTAAAGTTTTTGTTATATAGATTTCACTTCCTTGATTAAATTTATTTGAAGTATTTTATTGTTTTGATGCTATAGTACATGGAATTATTTTATTATTTTTTAGATAGTTCACTGTTAGTGTATAGAAATGCCAGTTTGGATGATTTCTGTTGACTAACTATTTTAATGTTCACTGATTTTTTTCTTCATCTACTGATGAGCCAATTAAGAGAAGTCATCTCTTATGTGTTTTTCTGTCATTTTGATTTGACTTTTTTATAGATTTCATCTTCCTGCTGTCATCTCATCTGTTTATGCATGTTGTCCATCTTTTTTTTTTTCCTTATTTATGTCTGGTAGTTCTTGAGTACTGGACCTCATGTGTGAAAAAGCAGTAGAGAATAAGTTAAATAGTCTTTATACCCAGAAATGAACAAGAGTCTTCTTCTATAATGCTATTAGTACAGACATTGAATCCATCACAAGCTGAACTGGTTTGGATTTTGTTGTTGATATCATTACTTGCAGTGGACTGCTATTATTTTGTGTTTAGAATGGACTACGTGTAGTGGAGGTTCTGGAAGGTTTTTTCGTAGTGATTCTCCCTTACCCTTAGCTATATCACAGCCACATAGGGTATCTCTCAATATTTTTGCCCCTGCTCCAGCAATTAGCTTCTGTTGCTGATTACTCAGTCTTGGTCTTCTGGGTTTTCTGTGCTGTTACCGCTTCAGTCTTAGCAGGCCAACATTCCTCCACTTCCTTTCACAGCAGATAAACTTTCTTATACCTGCAACTGGTGTTGGGCAATTTGGGGGCTGCCTCTTCCTCCGTACTGGTGGTAGATTTCTGCTTGAAGTCAATATAGAGTCCTATGCCTAATAGGGTTTCCTGCTCCTCCCTAAAGCAGTTTTGGCCTTTGCATGTCTCCCAGAAGTTTTGGGATTGAGTTTGCTGACTATCTGCCATCAGTTTATGGCTTTTGTTACATATAAATTCATGTTTTTATAAAGTAAGTAGGGCTTTTTACTTGCTCCCTGCAGCAACCATCACTTTCTGCTTGCCTGGGCCACCAGCTCTTTTCAGTCTCCTGTCTTACCCCTAGTCTTTCTGTGTAGCACTAGCTAATGGAGTTGCCTGATTTAGCAAATAAAATTATAGGATTTTTATCTGTAGAAAAGGGCTTGCAAGTGCCAAGTATTCCACTGATATCTTAGCCTACATTTGGTCTTTAAGACTATTAAATCTTGGCAGATTTCTTCTCTCCTGCTTATATGCCAGCTATCTCTTTCCTTGTGCTTTGCCTGAATGAAATAGGTCTTGTCTCTCATCTCTCCTTAGAGGGGCTTATGACCCTTTGGAATTCAGTTTATTTGGCTGCCTTATGACTCAATTCTCTGATAGGTTTGAGAAGAATTGTGATTTGGGGTTTTTGTTGTTTTGTTTGAGATAACCCAGCCTTTTCTCATTGTTAGGATGGGAGTTGACATTCTTTAGCTGCTCTTTACATTCTAAATGGAAGTGGAATTAGAAGCAAAAATGAATTAAAAGATATGATTCTTGGTCTCAAGGAATTGGTAAGACAAGAATGTACTTAAAATGAAATACTATGATTATAAGAGAGCATATATCTGGTGACAGCTGATTAGTAGAAAATGAAGTGAGTACAGCTGACCAAAAAGCCAAGATCATTGTGAACTAGGAGAACCGGTAAAGGGTTCTTGGATGTATCTGGACCATTCCAAAGCATCCCTCCTGAATTAGTCTCACGTAGCACTCAACTGCTCAGAAATACAATATTAATGCTTCTATGAAATCTTATTTCCTTCATCTAATCATAATAGCTCTCATCAACTGAATACATCAGACTTCACCAAACACTATCTTGATAATCCCTCCAATTTACTTTTTTGCCCTGACAAGAATATGTCTTCAGTATCTTTGGAAAAGTGTGTTAATCCTTTGTCTCTTCACCCGCCATTTCACCCACCTGGAACATTAGTACTCTTGGTCATTCTGTTAAATACTACCTGCTTTAAAAATGAAGTTTAAAAAATGAGGTTAGGGACGCCTGGGTGGCTCAGCGGTTGAGCATCTGCCTTCAGCTCAGGTAGTGATCCCACGGTCTTGGGGAGACCCACATCAGGCTCCCTGCATGGAGCCTGCTTCTCCCTCTCTGCCTGTGTCTCTGCCTCTCTCTCTCTCTCTGTGTCTCTCATGAATAAATAAGTAAAACCTTTAAAAAAATGAGGTTAAAACTTGCCATCTTGAGAAAGTCTTTCTCAGATTAATTCTCAGTTATTTCTCCTGAGTCTCTCAGAACTTACTTACATAATTATAATGAACAGAGTTCTACACCTGGGTTGGAGTCTTAGCTCTGTCACTAGTTGTGTAATCTGGCCCAAGACACTTAACTTTTTTAAGCTTTTGGTTCCCTGTTTCCTTTTTTTTTTTTTTTTTTTTTTTTACAAAAGGGGAAAATGTTGACCAAAAGTTGTGGTAAATTAGGAAGTTAATGAAAAACAGTATAGTATGTAAAACATCTAACAAATCAATCATGGGTAAGTCACTTAACTTTGTCCTTTAGTTATTAACTATAAAAAATTACAACATGTTTTAAAACTCTTTTCAGTAAAATTCCATGCATTCTTAAGGTATAGTTATTATAATTTTGTATGGTAGAGTTTCTTTCATTTATTTTCATATTATTTCATCCAAGTATGGGTTGGGTTTTTTATCTGTTTTTTATGGTTTTTGTTTGTTTGTTTTTTGTTTTTTTGGCTTAAGTCCAGGGATTTACTGTGGACTTTGGGTAAGCAAGATCACACTTCTGGACCTCAGTTACTTCAACTCTGAAATGGGGACAGTAGCACAGAGAATGCCAATTAAAAAAGAAATTTCATATATTAAAAACATCTTGATTTGTGAAGCCTAAAATATTGTGTTTTCCCATTCATCTGCCTATATCCCTTATTTTCCCCCTACCCTCTTAACCCCTCCTATGAATTTAAACTTAACCCAGTATTTTGCCTTATTAGTGTCTGTCTGCCATCTAGTGACCAAGATGGTAACAGCAAGATTACCAGAGTCCTTGTGCATCAGGGGAATGGTTCTCACCACTCACCTGTCAGATATGCTTTACGGAAACAATGGGGTGAAAAGGAAGGAAACATTGATCTTGCTTATTGTAGCTGAACCAAATTTATTTCTTGAAGTCTCTTTAAATATTTATCTTGATGGTTTTATGACTTGGGCCTTCTGCCACTTTCACTATTTATACATTTGCTTTTGGTTTTTTCTTCGTATGAAATACTTCTCCCACTCATTTTTACCATTCCATTTTCTTTATTTTATTCAATGTCTAGCCATAGATTGAGTTTCTCTATTAGGATACCTTCTTTAATAAATGTTATTACATACCAAAAAAAAAAACCCTTCCTTTTGCTTTAATGTAGTATTTTTTCACATTCATAATAAGCATCCCTTGCTATACATGCGTTTACTTCCAAAATTTTGTGAATGTTTATGTATACTAGATGTGTATTTTACATTTTCATGTAAACAAAATTTTATTTTACAATAATATGTTAGGACCTAAGAGTCTGATTGCAGAACATATGACAACCAGTGCCCCATCTTATTTTTAATTCCTCATATCAGAATGATGTAAAATTCTCCAAAATTGTACTTATTTTGTTTCTTATGATGTCTTTTGGCATCCAAAAGATACAGACTCTTTTTTCATGTAGTACTGGCTCCCATAAAAGTTGCAAATGCTAATACTTATTTGCTAATTTGTATAGCCTGTGAGTGAAACTGAAATACTGAAGTGATCATTGTGAATACTATAGCTGCACCAGCTCTGTACAGTTCAGAAACTTCTAAATCTCTTTATTTGATCTCAGAATTTGCCATTGTTTATAGTATGTGATTTCAGCTCTATATTGTTCATATTGCTAGTCTGTTGACTGAGCCTACTAATTAGAAATACTACAATTTGACATTAATCGTGACTGGTATTAATGGTCACTTAAATTTTCATCTCTGATCAAAACGTTTGAGTTCAATTGTATTCCTAGAATGAAGGATAAGTTTATATGCACAGCTACTTTTTTATACTCAATGATTGGCATTTTTACCACGTATTTATTGGAAATCTTGAGAGGAGGGATATCTTTTTCTTTCATATTGCCTCACAGCATGGAAGACAGTAGTGTGTGTATCTGGTGTTTAATGGACCTTTGTGGAATGAAAAGATGCTAAGAATTTTTTAAAACTGAGATGTGGTTACTATCTTATTTTAAGGAATACACAATAGCAGCTTTCAGTGGAGTCTCAAATATTTGTTGAAGGAAAATAAAACAATAATTGGCTTTCTGTTACTATCGATTAGCAGTCTGTAAGTTCTAGTGTGCCCCTTGCCTGTGCCCCCACTCCAATCTATTTTTTCATCTCCCACTTTTTCTTGCTAGATCCTTTAATTTCCCTCATTTCCTTAAAACCCTCCATAAATGTAAATCTATCCAGTCTTTTGCCTTCTTAGTAGGTATCTGCCATCTAGTGATCAAAAGGGCAATTGCAAAATTAATGCACCCTTAAAGAATCCTGTGCACTAGCACAGGTTTTAACCCATAGTGTCTGATAGTGGTCTTTCATTCCATTATATAGTGATCGTCCCACCACAGGACCTTTGCACATTTTGTTCACTCTTATCGTCATCTCCTTAATACCAACTGATCTTTCAGAGCTTCAATTCAAACATCTTTCAAGGAAGATTCACTAGTCATCTTCACTAACTAGGTCAAGTTTCTCAAAGCATGTTTTAATACAAATTATTACAGTTGTAATTTAATATTAATTTCATGACTATTCAATTTAATTTATGTTTAACTTACTAGAATTTAATCTACATGAGGTCAGGGATTCTTGGTCATGATTGTATCCTAGTATAGAATCAAATGCCTAGCACATAGAAGGCATTTCTGTAATCATTGTTGAATGAACAAATATAATGCTTTTCTGTACTTCATGAACACTGAAAATGCTTATGCCAATCAATTAGGATAGTTCTTTGAATTATATAGTTTATCAGTTTTTTAATTCATTTAAATACTCAACAGAAACTACCTGCTATGTATGGAGATATTCATTTATTCAGGAAACATTAAATGCCTACTTTAAAGAATAATTTTATCTAACTCCCTTATTTTGTTCGTTAGCTGATGAGGTTGAAATAGTAAGATGCTAAAAGCTGATATAACAGGTAATATGAAGAAGCTGATATAACAGGTAATTCCTAATTAAACAGGAATATTGAAGTGAATATGGTAATGGATACCAAAACCATCAATATCTACACCATAGTAATTGGCTCTTCACTGGACAAAATCGTATCTCCATGGACATGAAGCTGTTGCATTATCACCAGTCTTCCATAGGTTGACTTCTGTCCCTGCAGGGTTACAAATAGTCGGAGACTATGAATGGTTCAGACCCCTATAGTATCAGATAATCCTGGAAAGGAATGCTAGGCAACAGCCAACATTCCTTTGAAAGGACACAAGTGACTGCCCATCTCAAAATCTTTTACAGTTTTCCCTGTGACAATAATCCTGAGGATTATTTCTGATCAAAAAAGGAAGGCTATTGGGATCCCTGGGTGGCGCAGCGGTTTGGCGCCTGCCTTTGGCCCAGGGCGCAATCCTGGAGACCCCAGATCGAGTCCCATGTCGGGCTCCCGGTGCATGGAGCCTGCTTCTCACTCTGCCTGTGTCTCTGCCTCTCTCTCTCTCTCTCTCTCTCTCTCTGTGTGTGTGTGACTATCATAAATAAAAAAAATAAAAAAAATAAAGGAAGGCTATTCTCATTAGGTTTGTCCTAATTATTTATATTAGAGCAACAATAATGATAATTCACTATATACATCTCCTGGACTCTGCTCTATAAATCTAGAGCCATGCAATATTGACCAGCTTAATGCCACAGAATTTACTTCTTTCTGAAAGCTTCCTTTTCTTTTTTTATGTATTTGTTTATTTTAAAGATTTATTTATTTTAGCAAGAGAAACAGAGAGAGTGAGAGGAGGAAAGAGCAGAGGGAAAGGGAGAGAGAGAATCCTAAGCAGACTTTCTGCTGAGCATGGAGCCCAACACAGGTGTCCATTCCACGATCCATCAGATCATGACCTGAGCCAACATCATGAGTTGGACACTTAACTAAGTTAAGTCACCAGGTGCCCCTTTCTGGAAGTTTTCATAAGAAATCTCAGTTTGAGCTTATTAAAGTCAATTATTTCCTATCTTGAAGCTAGGAAACTAAGCCCAAGAAATCTTTCCACCATTAGTTCTATCTGAAATATCTATAAATTAGGGTGAATTTCTCTTGGAGTTCTCCAGATTTGCTGTTCCCTGCCTTGCCTGGAAAGGCGCTTGTAAAGCTGGACTCTGTCAGGCAGGCACCAGGCAAGTTTTCCTGGGAAAGACACTTTTGCCATTGGCCCCATAACTATAGCCAACCTTTGCTTCATGATAGTAGTTTGTCCCAAGTGCTACCTGGTTGCACAGTGTGTCCTGTTGTATCCTGGCACAGTAGATAAAGATAATGAAAGATAAAGAGTACTGGAGAATCAGATAACTCCACAAAGGCTTCTAAACAACAACCCAGAATTCCACTGATAGGACACTCCATAATCTTTCGTTCCTTTCAAAGTCTTTTACAGTTTTTCTGACACTAATATGTGCTTGGTGAGGGTATGAGTGGTAAATTAGCAAGATACTTACTATCAAGAATCTACCGTACAATGGGAGAAAGAGGATTTAACCATGACCACAGCACAGTGGAAAGGACAGGTCCCATGAGAAATGTGTGTACACGCAGTCTAGGAACACACAAGGTGGCATGTTAATTGATAAATGAGGAAGTATTTCCTGAAAAGGAAACTCATGAGCCACAGCATGAGGGATAATTAGAAAAAGAGAAACACCACGGAGAGGGATGTTCTGGTAGGCACATCAACACGTGTAGGACAGAAGCAGAAAACACGGGGAAGCATACAAGCAAGGAGGAGGGCTTAGTGGCATGAGAGCATACATCTGTATAGCACATGGAGCCTTCAGAGAGATTAACTTACCCTGATCCCTCTGGGCAAAGGTGAAGAGTATGAGATTTATCCTCAGAATTGTAAGAGGGACCATTGAACTTCTTTAAAGAGGAATATAGTATTGTTAGATTTGCCTTTTAAAAGATCTGTCAGCAGTTTAGAGGCTATAGCATTCTACAAAGCAGGATAATAGAGGCTTAGATTTTCAAATGATAATAAATGTGTACAGACATAGTGGGGATAGGAACAGAGAATAAATGTGAGAGTGGAGCTTTCATGGAGAGGAATCAACATGTGCAAAGATCCTGTGATGGAACAAGTCAGGGCAAATATAAGGAATTGAAAGAAGGCCATGACAATGCCTTGTGGGTTAGAACAAAGTGAATGAAGTGGGTAAATGGGCAGGGCTTGGACTTGCAAGACCTGATAAATGAAGAGAAAAATGAAGAAAGTTATTTATCCTTTTTGTTTGTTTCCTTTAACAAATATTTATTGAAAACAGACTAAAAGCTTCTACTCTGTACTCCCTGAAAATAAAGCAGCTACATCTCATTTTTTCTCGGACTTCTTTGGCATCTCTTTATTTCACAAACACCCATGGGGCACCTATTATATCCATACTACTGTTTTCCATTCCAAGAAGGCATACCAAAAGCACAAAGGTCACAAAGAAGCATGAGATGTGGACCTCTCATAGAAGGTTCAGGATACGATGGTGCAGGCAGACACACAACACAACGTGATTCGTGCATTGCCCAGATGTTTGCCAAATATGTGGCCACACAAAGAGGAGGTTTAGGGAAAGCTTTACAGAGGTTACATTTGATTCACATATTGAAGAATAAGTAGGATTTGTTTTTTTCCAGTAACGAAGAAAGCAAGGGTAAATTCTGGCAAAGGGTACCTTGTGTGCAGCAGTGTAGCAGTGGATTTTCTATGGGAGCTAACAAGTCATTTGCTGGGGCTAATGTAGTAGGTGGTGGCCAGCTGGATTTGGGGAGAAGAATAAGAAATAAAAGCAAAAAGATAGCCACGTTTGGATGGGAGTCTCTTCTTAATGCCAAGAAGTTTGACTTTTACTTTGAAGGAATTTAATGCTTCTAATTAATCAAGGGAATAAGATTACCAGATACAAGGGGGTTTTTAAAAGTAAGATTGAGGCACATTCTGGAAAATGTATATTTAGGTTTTAAAATAAAATTGTATAATGCTGATCTGAAAGATGAAGAGATATCCCTTTTAATTAATTTTAGCTGTATTTTTTAAATCCATGTATATGGTAAGATATTTAAAGGCTGAAATGGTTGCATTTCATTTGGCAGAAACTGTGTGTGCGTTTTTATGAGAGTATTGTTCATCTAAATAAAGTGTTACTTAAGTGAAGTTTTTCATCTCCAAGTTAGATTTGATTACTGGTATCAATATCCATTAAATAATAGACCAAGAGATTTTGCCCGAGATTATGAAAATCAGTGTGATACCAAGTGCTAAAGTGTATACAACATAACTGTTCTCTTTTTGTTTGATTTATTTATTAATTACAATTCCTTCATTTCCTACAATACTAATCATGTCTTTAAATATCAGAACCAGAAAAGCTTGAGTTTTATGATTAAAAGAGGCTGATGGCTAACTTTGTGGACACCCAGAAAATGTCATTCCAGTCCATTAACATGTCCTAGAGATTGGAGGCAATACAAAACAACATTACAGTTCTGTCCCTTGTGGCAATAAATTTTAAAAACCAGACTATTATTGGTATTCTGACCAGAAAAGAAGAAGTCTCTTCACCCTTTTTATAGAAAGTAATGGGGGTGCCTGGATGGCTCAGTCAGTTAAGCATAGACTCTTGATTTCAGCTCAGGTCAGGATCTCAGGGTCATGGGACAGAGACCGGCGTCAAGCTCTGTACTCAACAGGCAGGCAGTCTCCTTGAAGATTCTCTCCCTTCTTCTCCTTCTCGCTCTCAAATAAATAAATAAATATTTTAAAAGTCATGAAAATTACACACCTTTCAAAATGCAGAAAAGAAAAAAAAAAAAAAAAAAAAACAAAATGCAGAAAAGAGAAGAACCTAAATAATGGCAAGCAGCAGACACCCAGGCAGTGACTGGCTTGCCTGACATCCCTGAGTTTCCATGGACACGCACCACGTCCCATCATTCAGATCTCTGAAAAAATATTTTTAAGGTTCCCTGCCCCTGGAAATCCACTTATTTTTTTTCCTTTTCTTCAGTTTTTTCCACCATGTTGACTGCTTTTAGCTTTAGCCCTTGATCACATCATAATCATTCTTTAAAAAAAAAAAGCATCTGTTCCTAACTACAAGCCATGTTATGACTGTCTTGGTGCTTATTTCAGGGAGTTGGAGATAATCACTTATGATGAAAGTGTTTATTGCCCCTTACAAACTTTTTTGTTGTACACTTCTTACTGTGGCATTTCTATCCACATCTGATACAGAAATTTTTCTCTGGATGCATGTAATATACAAAACATTCCAGTGGCATTTGCATCTGTTTTTACTGTTGTAGTTAAAAAAATAAAGAAGATATATACTTTCCCCAAAAGTCAGTTGTATTTAAAAAAAAAAAGGTGTATGTATTTTATTTTTATTCTGGGTATTGAGATGACATTTCCCTTTCTTAGTCACGTATATTTCAGTTTCTGTTTAGTGTGTAGATTTTCAGTAACGACGTATCTGTGATTTATGAACCAAGATAAAGATGTACTGTTGTTGGCTATGTATTACTACTCTAAAGAATACACAGTATATTTTCTGGAGTCTAACCTTACTTGCTACCAGCCCATAAAAAATTTCTTTTTTTTTCCCCATAAAAGATTTCTATTTACAAATTGTGACCAGGTCTTTTTGCCCCGTGTTGTGTGTTCTGAGCATAGTAGAAACAATCCTTTATTTCCCCTGAAAGCGTGGTGCCTGAGTCCCAGTCCACGGGAAACAGTAATGTAGAGATAATCTGGGTTTATAAAAGCTCAGAAACTGATAATGCTCTTGTTAAATAAGCTGCCATTTTCCTCTACCTTGAATGTTAATCAAATTGTAACTTCTTTCTCCCTTTTTCTTGTGTGACCTTAACAAATTATGTAATTTGATGTCATCAAGCAAGTGACACATTCACTGTGTTTTGTACATTGTCACTTCATATATAAAGGTTGCAGTTCCTACTGTAACTACTAATGAGAAGTCTTTTCAGATAGTCAAACAATTTGTAAGTACGTGTACTTAGAGGATAGTACAAATCTTAACACTCCTAGAAAGGAAAATATTATACAAATCAGTTGTATTTCTGATTTTAATTCTATGGTGAAAATTCCTTACAAGATATACCATTAGACAACATCCCTATTTAGAAATTGATAAGACCCTCACCTAGTTAAGAAGTAAAAAAACAAATTCAAACATATTTATGAAGCTTATATGAGTAGCTCTTTTTTAAAAAGTTATAATTAACAACAACAAAAAATAAAACAACTGAGAATCTCTAGTATATTCAGGCAGAAGTAGAATATAAAAGTAACTTGTGAAAGAAAATGAACAAGGGACTAACAACAAGCAGAAAAAGACATTGGCTGCGGTTCCTGTTCTTGATAAGGCATATGACCTTGGGCAAATTATGGAGCCTCTTGGTATAGCTCCAGATTTATCATGGGGTTCGTTAGACTCTGAGCTACTTAATGGCAGAGACTCTGCCTAACTCAACTCTGTTGCCAGACCATAGCCCCACTGTGCGTGTATATGAGAGTGCTTTCCAAAGTATTTACAAACATAAATATTAAGCTATGTATTTAATGCCTTAACTTGTATTAATTCTTGTCAATAATTATTTTTTAAATACCATGAAGTCTCAGCTTCCTCATAGTTTTGTTTGCTTTTAGTTCTGATTTGTTTGTTTGTTTTCAAAAATTGAATGCAAGACCCCTAGCTGGCATAATGTTAAGGATATACAGATGTCAGTGTAATAATGACTTGTTTTTAGAAACAAAGAATTGTATTATATTTTGTGAGTGTTAGAGGGGGTGGATGAAAGGTATTTTTCCTTCAGAAATATTGTAAGTGGCAGTTGTGTTCCTAAGCCCAAAATTTCTTTTTAACTCAAATACCTTAAATTTGTTATAAAATGATATTACAATTCTAGGCCCAAATACATAGCTAATTACCAAACTCATGGAGAAACTCACTACACATTCCACCAGGTGTTACAAGAACATATTTCTCTACTCATTCTTCCTTTCCTTTCTACCACTCCCAGCACTGGCATAGAGGAGGTGGGGGAGTAGGGATCAAGTACCATAGATTCCAGAGGTTTCCTTATCCTTTATGGCTACAATAGAAGAAAACAGTTACCTGGATTGGGAGAGCAGAATTGGAAGCCAGAAAGTCCCCAGGTGATAAAATGGTGAAGTCTCCAAATTCAGCTTTGCTGCCAGCCATTCAAAAAGATGGTTTACAGCCATGGGCACTCATAACACCCAGACTGTGACCTTTAAATGTCATTTCCTACTTAAAAGAACCAAAACTCCTGCAGGAAGTGACTGATTCCAGGTCTGATGCAGAAAATTAATTTACCTAAGGATTATCATAAGCTTACTAAAGAACATTATCTGAGATAATGTTTATTTTTTTTATTTTTTAATTTTTTTATTGGTGTTCAATTTACCAACATACAAATAACCCCCAGTGCCCGTAACCCAATCACTCCCACCCCCTGCCCTCCTCCCCTTCTACCACCCCTAGTTCGTTTCCCAGAGTTAGCAGTCTTTACGTTCTGTCTCCCTTTCTGATATTTCCCACACATTTCTTCTCCCTTCCCTTATTTTCCCTTTCACTATTATTTATATTCCCCACATGAATGAGAACATATAATGTTTGTCCTTCTCCGACTGACTTACTTCACTCAGCTGAGATAATGTTTAAAGGACATAAGAACCGACTTGAATGGGCTAACACTGACCTAAGATGGGACAATTAAAAAAAAAAAAAGCACCTAAAAATTATTTTATTGGGACGCCTGGGTGGCTCAGCAGTTGAGCACTTGCCCCTGGCTCAGGGCATGATCCACAGTCTCAAGATTGAGTCCCACATCAGGCTCCCTGCCTGGAGCCTGCTTCTCCTTCTGCCTACATTTCTGCCTTTCTCTCTGTGTGTCTTTCATGAATAAACAAATAAAATCTTTAAAAATTATTTTATTGTGGATAGAACACTTAACATAATTCAAACGTGTAAAAGTAAAGAGAAGCTTATAGGAATTCCTGGATACCATGGAGTACCAGGGTAGCAGTCAGTTGAGCATCTGACTCTTGGTTTCAGCTCAGGTCATGATCTCAGGCTGGTGAGATCAAGCCCGGCATTGGGCTCCATGCTCAGCATGGGGAGTCTGCTTGTGATTCTCTCTCTCTCTCCCCCACCTGCACTTCCCACTCATGCATGCTCACTCTTTCTCTCTCTCTCTCTCTCTCTCTCTCTCAAATAAATAAATAAATCTTAAAAAAAAAGAATTCCTGAATACCTTTCAAAAGTACAGTATCAACAATTATCAATGTATGGTCAGTCTTATTTCAATGCCAGCCCTACCTGTGATCCTGCCCCCATCCTTGGCTTTTTTGAAGTAAACACCCAACAGCACATGATATATCATTTAAGTAGCAAATATTCAAGCTATATCTCAAAAGTTAAGAACCATTTTTAAAATACAATCATGTTATAATTAGAAAGTGATATAGATCAAACATCAAGAAGAGGGCACCGGGTCACTCAGCACAGAGTCGGCTGGAGATTCTTTCCCTACCCTTCTGCTTCTGCCCCCTCCCCACCATGCACACTCTTGCATGCATGTGTTCTCTCTCTGTTTCAAATAAATAGATCTTTAAAAAAAAATCAAGAAGAACCACTGTGATAGGCTGAACCACATCAGATATATACAAATGATGATGACTTTTTTCAGAACCCTCACGACTCACCTTTAGAGATTGGTAGGCATAAGTTCATTACTCTGGAAATTATTAAACAAAAGGAAAGAATTAAGGATTTATCCTACCTCTGCTATACACTTTGTATTTCATAATAGCCAAATACTTAATAGGACAAAATTCTCAGTAGAATGCCAACAAGTAAAGATAGAAGGAATGCCTTTGAAAAGCATAGTTTTGAAGCCCCTTAAGATATGAAAACTTTCAAGTGAAAGAAAATTCATAATGGATGATATCAGTCCACCTGAATCCTGAAGCCATTCAATCTTAGTACTACCAAAAGTTGAGACTTCTTATGAGTCTCCTGGTGTGATGCAGTAGAAAAACCACATCTCAACACATGTAGAATATTCTTGCCCAAAACAGAGGAAAACAAAAAACCAGAAACAGTCTAACCAAGCTTCCAAATGTGACTGCCAGTTCATAGGAAGAGGATAAAATCACATGTTCAAGGACACAAGTGGCATAAAGTATGGGGAAGATGGAACTGATAGTCTCTGGAGGAGACTTGACAGACATGTCAACCAAATACAGTGTCAACCCTATTGAGAATCTGGTGCAGATAGACAAACTAAAATATTTTGGAGATAATAAGAGCATATGCGAATGATCTGAGAATAGATGGTGTTAAAGAATAATTGTTAATTTGTATGTATTATGATGATGTCTGTTAAAGATACATATTGTAGTGTTTACAGGTGAAATGATAGGTTGTCAAGCACTGAATTCAAAACCTTTCTATTCAAAACCTTCAGAGCCAATGGCACCTTCACCTGCCTGTTAGAAATGCAGAAACTTGGACCTCAGGACCCCCGGGTGGCTCAACGGTTTAGCGCCACCTTGGGCCCAGGGTGTGATCCTGGAGACCTGGGATCGAGTCCCACATCCGGCTCCCCACATGGAGCCTGCTTCTCCCTCTGCCTGTGTCTCTGCCTCTCTCCCTGTGTCTCTCATGAATAAATAAATAAAATCTTAAAAAAGAAAAAGGAAACTTGGACCTCATCCTTAGAACCTAGTAAAGTCAGAATCTACATTTTCACCATGACCTCCAAGAGATTTATATACACATTAAGTATTGAGAAGTGCTACTTTAAGATAATTGGGGAGACAGATAAAAGAAACAAGATTGGCAAATACTGGTGATTATTGAAACTAGGAGACAAGTGCATGGGGACATGATTGATTATAAGTATTGTTAAGCCAGGGACTCACAGACTAGATCAGTGGGTGTATGTGTGTGTGTGTGTGTGTGTGTGTGTGTGTGTGTGTGTGTGTGTGTGTATTCAATCCAGTGATTTGTTTTTTGTCTATCAGTTTGAGCTGTAAGTGTTGACATAAGTATGACCCGATTCCCTCCCCTTCTTACTACACAGCTTGTGAAATTATCAGGTAATATTAAAAAATCCTTAATCTATATTTATTTTAAAAATATTCCTTGTCAAATTAAATTGTTCCTTTAAAACTTATGAGAAAGACTTATTTTCACTACTAATGCCAACTTATTGTCAACCTCTCTCTCTAGGCACGCTTAAAAAGACCTCTTAAGAGCCTTGATGGTGCTCTGTATGATGATGACTATGATGAAAGAGCGAGCAAGTAAGTCTTGGATTTTAGTGTCCTACTAAGTGTTGTGGCTGAAAGGCA
The DNA here is from genome assembly GCF_011100685.1 of Canis lupus familiaris. NCBI lineage: Eukaryota > Metazoa > Chordata > Mammalia > Carnivora > Canidae > Canis > Canis lupus. The sequence goes on from NC_049228.1 coordinate 5,023,715, forward strand.
AAAGTTTTGGGATTTTAAAAGGCAATTCAAAGGACATACACTCCTAGAGATCAGATTTTGCTCCTTTGCAATGCTCTTCAGCAAAAGGAACCAGTGCTCATTGGAGTCTCATGGGGTATGAATCTTGAGATGAGAAAGCAAGATAGACCTGAAATACCTTGTTCTTGGAAAGCAGTAAGACCTACAGAAATACCTGGGATAGTGCTAAAGAGGAAATAGAAGCCCACCTAAAGTAGGCTCCTACCCTCCTAGTGAAGAAGGACAGGTTAAATGGCAGAAGTAGTGATAATAGTCAATTAAAACAAGTGGAATCGGGGGAAGGGAAGGAGTTTAAATCTGTGGTGATATCAGAAGAGGAAATTTTAATACAAAATATTAAAAATTAATTTTACTAAGTAAGGGAAATAATGGTAGATGTTTAGTTGTTTTGAACAATTTAAACTTCTATGGGAATGACAAAATGGACATTCTCTTTTCTCCATTAAGTATGTTTTTGTCTACGTAAAGGAATATGCATTCTTCTCTAAAATAAATGAATAAATAAATAAAGGAAAAACCACATACAAGTATTGAAAGTGAACCTGGGCTATAGCAAACATTCCAGGTATTCATCTACTAATGTTGCAAATCCCACAGAATTAGACCGTGTGAAAAGCCCTCCTTGTGCTTCCAGATTGATTAAGGTCCCATAGCTATTTGTTTGAATTTTCTGAGTGCACGTACTCAACCTTTCCCATATTTGAATCAGTATACACACATCACTGAAGAATTTGGCCATGAACCAATTTGCCGTTTTGTTGTTGCTCCACTGCAAAGCACTTTAGTTTTAAGACTCTCGCAATAATTGAACGTTAACTAGGGAGAAGTTGCTCACATGCAGTGTATGTGACTGGGTGACTACTAGCACATGCTTCATTTTCCTCCAGGTTATCCTCTGAAGATGGAGAAGAAGCTTCTGCTTATTTTTATGAAAGTGATGACTCTGTTGAAGCAAGAGTAAAGACTCCTTACTCAGGTGAAATGGACCTACTAGGAGAAATCTTAGATACATTGAGCACACACAGCTCAGATCAAGGAAAGCTAGCAGCAGCTAAGAGCTTGGATTTCTTCAGATCAATGGACGATATTGATTACAAACCTACGGTTAGTTGATTTTTCCACCTATGAACTTAAAACATTCTTACCCTTTGCTGTGAACTGCCTCATGTCGTAAACTTAGTTGGTCACAACATTTAACCTCTATCAGATAAATAGTCGGATCTTCAAGAATATGATACAATTTAATCATGAAGAATTATTTCTAGTTTCAGAATTACAGTATTTCCCATTTATGTATCCAATTCTGGTTGTTATTGTCATTCATTGAAAAAACTTATTTTTTTACCAAGCCGTAATACTCTCTTACAGTCTAATTTATTTATGGTTGTCTTTTCTGAAGAATTTTTTAAACATGAAATGTTCCCACTTTTGTTCTATATTTCCTGGATCTTAAAAAAGTTTAAGAAATGTATCAAGTAATTTTTTTCATTATGTTGCTTCAAAAATATATTGTGTTTTATTTTTTATTTTTTTAATTTTTTTTACATATTGTGTTTTAAACAAAATGAAATTAATGTTTTAAAAACACAAGAGATGAAAGTATGAGTAATGGCCACCCTGTCATGATTTTAAGTTATTCCAGAACTTAACACTGATTATATAATGTATTTGGTCTGTTTGGGGATTTTGCGGGAGGTTGGCAAGTCTTTTCATTGACTTTTTCAACTTTATTGAAGTATAATTAACAAATAAAAATTGTGTATGTTTATATATTTTCTTGTTAATGGAGCCATTTGCAGGTGTTCAGAATTAAGAGTCAGCACTGGCTTTCCTCTGGGGGGAACTTCCAAGCTCCCAGCCTTGAAAGATACTAATATTTTATTTCAAAATGGAAAAAAAATGCTAATGTAACATTATAATCTCCTTAAAATTTTCCTGAACTTGTTTATTCTTTCAGAATAAATCCAATGCACCCAGTGAGAATAATCTGGCGCTACTTTGCAGTGGTTCTGGTGATCAAACAGAGTGGCATCTTGGACAAGATGACAGTGCCCTCCATGGCAAACACCTTCCTCCCTCTCCCCGGAAGCGGGTTTCCTCCAGCGGTTTGACAGATTCTTTGTTTATCCTGAAAGAGGAAAACAATGAAAAATACCTCAGTGTTGACAATGTGAGGGGGCCTGCAGTCACGGAAAAGCCAGCTTCTACTTCAGGATTGGATTTCCAGCTAGCTCCTCCTGAAGTTTCCGAAAATGAAAAAGGTAAAACAGAAAAGAAGGAAACACTAAGCCAGGTTTCAGATGATCTGCTCACACCCAGCCTTGGGCGACATTCATCTACTTTTGTTCCTTGGGAGAAAGAAGGGAAAGAAGCCAAAGAGACTTCAGAAGATACTGGACTGCTTCATGAAGTAGTGTCATTATGTCACATAACGTCTGCCTTCCAGCAAGACTTAACCATTTCAGAAGAAAACACAAGTGGAAACCAAGCTTAAATCAACAATTAGTAGTCACTCTCTTGTATCCAGGCTTCTATGGAGGCACTTTAGGATTCCATGTAATCTCTATAGTAAACAACTATTTGTAGGAATGACAATTCTTAGTACTGTCTAAAAAATTATTTTTCATTTGGAACATACATTTTCCCCATTCATCTTGTGAGTATATATTATCGATTGATTTTTAAATGTAATGCTAATTCTTCTACTGTGCTCTTAAATCAGGTACTAGTTTGTATGTATGTTGAAAGTATATGTGAAACATATGATTTCCCAGTATTTGGTGCTTAATGCCATTCATTTTATTTAAACTAAGTATGCATCTATAACCCTTGCACATAACCAGTAGCTACTATACTAATCTGGTTGAGCATGAACTGATCAGGATATCAAAACTTATCAAAACTTGCCTGAAACTGCTGAAACAGTTGACCCACTAACTGCCTTAATCCTAAGCCTATATTTAGCATACTTTAGTAATTTATGGAATTAACTGTAAATTTTGAAGGATAAGTTATAAGTGTTCTGCAGAGCAATAATGCCTTTTTCTATTCATTGAATCAAGGACAAAATTCATTTTTCAAAGTTAAAAAGCTCTCTTGTGGACACTGCAGCCATGTTTTTCCAAAATGTATAACGGTACACATTTACCTTCCACTCAGTGGAATATATGAAGTGCTAAATTACAATGTGATATTGATGACTTCTGTTTACAAATGAGACACTTTAAAATTTTTTTCAGTCTCTCTGTATGCCTTTGCTATCTAGGAGTCCAGCCCCAGAGAGCCAAATGCAACACAAACTGTCCTGAGAAAGAAATGTTCCTGTCTTTTTTTTTTTTTTTTTACCTAACATAATAACTCTCTATCAAAATGTTTCTCATCATAATTGACTTTATACTTTAGAAGTTTTAGATCTATAGAAATATTATGAAGAAAGTACAGAGAGTTCCCATTTTGTCCCTGTGTATAGTTTCCTCTATGATTAATATCCTACATCAGTATGGTACATTTGCTGCAATTAGTGAACCAATATTGATAGTCCATGCTTTATTCAGATTTCCTTCGTTTTTTCCCTAATGTCTTTTTTTCTGTTCCAGAATCCCATTCAAAGATACCACATTACATTTGGTTGTCATGTGTCTTTAGAGTCCTCTTGGCTGTGACATTTTCTCAGATTTAACTTGTTTCTGATGACCTTGATAGGTTTGAAGAGTAACGATCTGCTGGTCAATTATGTTATAGAATATCCCTCTATTAGAATTTGTCTGCTATTTTTCTAATAATTACACTGTGATTGTGGGCTTGGGATAGGAAGATTACAGAAGTAAAGTGTCGTTTTCATTGCATCATATCCAAGGTACATAATGTCAGCATGATTTGTGAATGTTAATGTTGACTTTGATAACCTAGGAGGTGGTGTTAGGTTTTTCCACTATACCCTTTTCCCTCTCTTTCTATGTTGTAGTCTTTGGAAGGAAGTCACTGTGTATAGCCCAAACTTAAGGAGTAGGGCTTTATGCTTCGTCTCCCTTGGGGAGAATCTACATAAATTATTTGGGATTCTTTTTGCATAGGAGATTTGTCTCCTCTCCCTGAAATTCACTGTGAAACACCGAAATTCATCTCCAAAGGAATCATGCATGCATTGACTCTTTCATGATAGGCTAGACTGACAGGAAAAAAACCCCAGTGCTGTTATGATTAATTGGATATTTGTGTATTCAATATATACTCTGTACATCCCCAATCATGATTATTTTTTAAAAATTGTCATTTTAGAAAAAATATTTGAGAAACTATCCAAGAACCCTATCAGGACTGTACCCCCCTAAAATATTTACTGAAAGAATTTAGTTTTTAGTTTAAAAGTCCTAGAAATGAATTTGTTAAAAACATTGCTTAAAAATATTTGTCCAGGTCAATCTTTAAGTAATTTAAAGAAAATGACCAAGTTTTTTTCTTCTTTAAACCACATTCCAAAACCTAAACAGATATGTTTTATGGGGGACAATTATTCAGTCATGTTAGTAAAGACAAATCTTGTTTTCCTTCCTTCTAAGGAAAAAAAAGTGTTTAATCTTTATTTTATTAATATAAAAGTAAGACTCGCAGTTCTTGTCAAATCTTGTCTATATACCCATTACAAAATTACATTTCACTTTGTCAAAGCATGTAATAAGTCGATTTATCAGAAGAGCTGTTTTATTAAATGAAAAGGAAAAAAGGTCACTCGGGTTGTTAATATGCTTGGCAAATATTTCTTCATAATTTTTGAAAAAAGATCTTTCAATATGACTATTGGAATGAGGCATGTTTTCCTTCAGAATTCATAGTCTGAAGAATGAGATAATTATTAGTGTAGCTTAGGTAAAATTAGAGTTTTTGTCCATTTGCTTAATAAACATCATGACCTCAGAAATGCAGGTTCTTCTATCATCTGGTCACCTCATGAGATGTTTGACTACAAGACGTGTTGCTGCGAGGATATTTAGCCACTCACAAGTACACTTGCGTGAAGGTATTTTGAACTGGATTTGTGCCTTATTTTAACATGCAAAGCTTTTATATTCAATATTTAAAAAAAGCAAAAACAAAAGCTCTACATGTTATTCTTGGAAAACATCCAAAGGACTAGTATCCAAGAGACTGCTTTTCCAAGAGTATTAATTTTTCAAATCATTAATATTTTACGTATTCAAAGCTTGCTCTTAAACTAGACTTCCTAGTATTATGGTGGTTATAGGGAGAATAAAATGAAGTTAAAGTGAATTCTGAAACAAAAGTATTGTCTTATTTTCTCCTTTGTTCATATTTTCTATTATAACTGAATGAAGTATTTGTAGACTCCTCTGCCGTTCGGATTTGTTTTTCAAAGAAGCTATACCTGTTCTACAACAGTTATATAAATGAATAAGATGTTAGCTTTCGTGCATGGTCTTTTATGTGGCCTCCAAACCGTCATGATTCTCCCTGAATCCCACTCTAGCTTTTATCCTTTTTGTCCTTAAGTATTGCATCCATGATATGTCAGGGGGTGGATAGAAGAGTTGTGAATTTAGGAGCTATTGTTTTGTTAAGTCAACGTGATGTTAAGTGGTAGATTTTGATGGTTACCTAGTTTGGCATATTTTAGGAAGGCACCAAAATATAGCAGAATGATTTCTCTCTATAAAAATTAATAACTTGTCCATTTAGGAAATATTTTTGACTCTTTGTACCATTGCATGCAAGGTACAGTAACTGGGGATATAAGGAAATAAAATAATTAATATAGTCCCTGCTATGAAGGAACCAATTAAGAGGAAAAGAAATGACAAATCTCTGTTAATAAATGATTACTTAGAAGTTATTAACCCAAGATTCTAACACCAAAAAAAAAAAGTCCTTTTAAAGCTGCTTAATCTAAAACATGCTCTAGATAGAACCACAGTATCATTTCTAATTTCATTAACTGTATTATTTTAACAAAGTATAACAATGCTGCTATTTTAAGATACCTACTTTTAAAGGACAGACTTAGAGGCTCTTAGAAACTAAGTGTCCTTGTTTCTCTGATTCTCTGTCACCACAATGCTCCATCTTTGGGCCAGGCAGCATAGAGCTCTATAATGGAATGATGCTCCTTTGCAATACTTAGGCCACTTTATCTTACTTTAGGATTAACTGAGGGTGTAGGTGCATGTTGAAACTAGTTTTTACTGTCTTTATCTTGATAATAGCGTTCCCGAAAAATAGCCTCCCCTGTCCCCGCCTCTTAAAACCATATGTAACAGTGCTGTCATACGGACTCTGTGCTAATATCCTATTAATAGGATCCAGGAGTGTTCATGAATTAGTTGTTTCTTAAAGTAGATCCTGATCAAGGGGAGAAAACTGTGAATATTCTCATAATCAGCAGTAGCTCTTCCTTCTCATCTAGAAAATCTGGATTTTCAGGAAAAGATTATTTTCATGAATACATTTTCTAATGCAAATTCCATTTTGTTTAGCATAAAAGACCCTGATTCTGCGTAGATATTTGTAAGTCAGAACACAAATTTCAGAAAGTAAAATGAATACCCAAGTCTAATTCCCCAAAGCACTTCTTAATATAAGGAAACAGCTTTTACAGATTCTGTGTCAGTACTCACATCTTTCCTGTGTTGAGTCCAGTACTTTGTTAGTGTCTGTTTTTTAAAGCTTATGTAAGAGGCAGAATTGTTTTGAGCAAACAGGTTAGCATTTTCATTTGGTCAAGTTATAAGGAATTATGTGTATTTAGAAAGAAGCATATTTTATTTTGAAAATAATAGGATTCTGTGCAATATTTTTCCTGCATAATTTAGTTCATATAAATATGCACATCTGCTTTGGTAGCAGATGCCTTAAGGTCATGTTTTTCAGTATTTGTGTAAAACTGTATGTAGCAATGTTCTATGTGATTTTAGAAAAAAATCTTTATATTGTTGGCAGGAGAAATGTTTTTGTTTATTTAAGATAATTATGGATATTGCATTATTGTATCATAACTAACTGCCTCAGCGACAATAAATATGCAATAAGAAAATCCTGAACCTTAGGTTAGTATTGACAATACTATTACTTTAAAAAAAAAGTGTATATAATGCAAAATGCTGATTCTACACATGTACATTTAACAAATATTCAGTTCTGTACCACATAAATCTAAACGGCATTTGTATGGTGATGACCACATGTGTAGATTGTAATATCCTTTGTGATGAATCTTTGGTAAGATTTATAAAGGGCATTGCCAATACTTCTTGACTGTCTGTAAATTAAGTTAATTTTTTGTATAATGTACAGTTTGTTTAACCTTAGAGCTTCTATAGATTTCTACTTTTATTATACTTGAATGAGGCAGAAAAGCACTGTGGAAAATCTGTAGCTCTGGATGCAATATGCAAACATACCAAAAAATTAAGGTACTGAGCAGCAATGTTAACTGGATGCCTTATATCCAGAAAGCTGTGGGGTTTTTCTCAAACCATACTTTAGTCAAGTAATTTAAAATACACAATCTTTTACTGTTAAAAGGCTGCAAAGTCGCAAATGATTACCTCTTTGATGTGAGAAACCTTTGGGTCTCTTGTGTCTCCGTGTTATTTCGCTTCCCAGATGAGAGCCTTAATGGGGTACCTTAACAAATCCACCCTCTGGTTGGTTCTGTGATGTTTAGGACAGGCTAGAATTAGAACTCCGTGCATGCTAAATGACCGCAAGTATCCTATCACCATCCTTCAGGTGGTGTCACTTCCAGGTGGTTATTTTGAGAACCATTTAGTGATCGTATACCAAAAGCAAGATCTCCTGAATCTGTCACGGTTTATTTAGTACTTATGGCAATGCAAACAAGTATGAACTCCATGAAGTCTACAACTTAGTATGCATAAAGTCCTTTCTTATATAAAAGGTACTTGAGAGGTTAAAACGGGACTTTCCCAAAGCTTATTTCTTTTTGCTTTAAATGAATAACTGTTTAAAAGGACTGAAAATCTTGAGCTCTTTGCTAGACACGGTGACAAAGATCTGTCAAAACCTACCCAGCATTGAGATTTGTTCACTGTTCTTGCATCCTTGAGGCTACAGTATAAATCATCTCTGAAAAAAGTTGACTACTATTGGGAGGACATTGTGCATAAAAGTATTGTTTGGGGAATTGTTTAAAAATATGCAAACACAAATATTGGATGAATTACATACTACCATAAAGTGCCCAACAATGCAGTGATGAAATAAAATTGGTCATAATTAACATTTTGCATGGTGGTGACTCTTCTTTTCTAATTAGCCAGTTGCTCTCCTCGGTGTTCTAGGTGGATGTGCTGTAGGACCCGGCCATCCTCCTCTCTGAGCTTCGTAACTGCTACAGTGTAAACTCCAGCCTGGATCTTCCTGACAGGTCTGTTTGAGAGGCATCCATTCTTTCATGTGTGGTCACCTAATTTCATGAGGCTCTAACCTCATAGAATAGGTAAGTGGAATGTCCCTAGATAGACCAGAGCAGGACTGTCCAAGTCAAACAACTGTAGCTCTGGATGCAATATGCATGCAATATTTATTGACTTTGATTTAAAAGTTGAGGACAGAAATCAAATGCAGTAAATGTGTGTGAACAGTGCTCCAGAGACTAGAAGGGTGAGCACCCAAGAACTATAATAGTCCCACCTAAGGCAAAAGTCAAATTCCTACTGCAGCGAGCACAAAGTTTCCCTTTGGGTACAGAATTTTGGGGAGTCGTATGATGAAGCTGTCTTGTTTCCGTAGAAGCAAAGGTCTGACAACAAGAAAAGAGAGTACTATCCTTATAAGCCTCAGGTTTAGCTAGCTTTTATTGATTTAAAAAAATGGACTTTCTTTGTTTAAATCAACAGGGAAAAAAATCAACATACAGTTGAATACAATGAAACGTTAGTTTCAAGTGTATGTTGATTTTTATTTTCAACATTTTGCCTACCACCTTCACAGGAAGTAACCTCAATACCTCTAAGTGTCTGTGGATGAGAGATGGTCATATCTTAATTTATAGACGCAGAAACAAAAAAAAACGTAATTATATTTTCCTTATGTATAAGTGAAAGAAAATATCCTCTTTGGAGTATTCTTATGTAGTGAGTCTGAGAATTTTCTTGCTTAGAAGGAACAGAATGAGTTACAGGATACATAAAAAATTTGTACATATGTGAAAAATACAGTATGAATAGCATGAAAATAGTGCACTGTGGATGTTTCCAGGTGAATTAAAACCTTCCCCCAAGTCCTCCCATTGGTTTGAGTCTGTTACTTAATTTCCCTGAAGCTTTAAATCCTTTTATTTAAAATAGAAGTGTATGTTCCTAGAATGAATTGTTACTGAGAACCTTTGTGTATATGGTTGAGTTCATGGCATTTTGGAGTATACAACCGTAACATAAAACTATACAAATCTTATATTAATCTAATCCAGTGACTTTCAAACCTAGCTTTTTATTAGAACTGGCTGTATGGCTTTGAAAAGAGGGGGGAAATGCCTGGATCATGTGGATCATGTTCCTAAAAGTTTCTGAGTAGGGGCACCTGGGTGGCACAGTCGGTTGGGCAACCAAATCGGCTCAGGTCGTGCTCTCTGATCCCAATCTCAGGGTTGTGGGATCAGGCCCCACCTTGGGCTCTGTGCTCAGCGTGGTGTCTGCTTGAAATTCTCTCTCCCTCTCTCCTTGCCCCTCCCCGATGTGCACCTGTTCTCTCTCTCTCTAAAGTAAATAAATCTTAAATAAGTTTCTGGAGTAGGTACTGTAATTAGTTCTTTGTAGACATGAAGAAACTGAGGAACAAAATAGGTAATATCCTTAAAGTCCCTTACCAACAAATGACCAAGCTGGGATGTGAGCCTGACAGGCTAGCTTCACCTCCATAGTAGGCGGAAATGCGGGACAGAAATTAAATGGCAAGCCAAACATGCGTTCTCGATATGATTTTCTCTCCTGTCAACTCTCTCCTTCATTAGACAAGCCTTTTTTTTTTTTCTTTTTTCTTTTTTCTTTTTTTGCCAAGTTGCACTATGCAAGACTTTATTGTGGAGTACGGAATTTCCCAATACCCTTTGGTGAGATTGTGTTACTGTACAGATTCTCCTTTTCTCTTTTTCTTTCTGTCCTCCCATACTCTCCAGCTCAGCTAACTCAATCTTGACTGAACCTTGTTGTTTATGTGTTGTCTGTGGTATCCTTCGCCCTTTTGATTTTATGTGCTGTTGTGGGAGAGCAGGTGGGGGGAGCCCCACCTTGAGTATGCATGCTGACTGTGAGAGCATGCTCAGGGAGACCAGGAAAGCTGTTCAGAGCATCCGAACACTTTCAAAATCTTCACAGATGTTTTCTACAACTTTTTCTTTAAATTTTTCTTTTGTCCAAGAACCAGCATTGGAGGCAGCCTTCTTACTCTTTTTTGTTACTTTAGGATCAGGCTTACTTTAAATATGGAGACTGTTTCATGGTGATAGTGTTTGTAATGACACCATTTAAGCAAGGCTTTAATTTCAAGGCGTGTGTTGAGAATATACACATTCCTTTTTATAACTCCAGTTTCTAAGTTGAGGTCTCACTTTGGGATATCCAAACACACTGACTGTATTCACTTAGTACTTTATTCAGCTTTCCTCCAAATTTAAACTTAAAAAATATTTTTAAGTAAGAGCTAAGTTTTCAGAGATTTGGTAAATGTCTGAATTGGATACAAGACATTAGGGCAAAAATCCCAAGTTGTGAGACAAGTGTTAGGAGAAAATGCTTTTTTACGTTATGGGCTCCTTATAAGGGACATGCTTACTGACAAACTATTAGAAAAATACTTGAATTTCTAAACGAATGACAATTGAGACTTGAAATTAGTCCTTTAAAAACTTTCTGCTAGAAAAATTGAAGCGATTATTTCTCGTCAAAAATATATTTAAAACATGGGTGACCATGCACATAATAGCAAAGTAACAAACACTCTGTATAACAATCAAGAAATGCTGTTTTGGGGGACTATTGCAGAGTATTAATATTCATGTTTGACTTGCAATTATAAGGCAAATTAAAAGTCTCTGGACCTCTTGATCCCAAGATTTTAAAAGGATTTTCAAATTGCTTTGCTAACACTCATGTATTACAAGCTATAGGTTAGTCAGGGTTAACAGTGTTAACAGTACAGACCATTATGTATTTTGAGGTTTAAACTGAATAATATACACAAGCAACTGGCATTTGGTTTGTTCCAGTGATTTCTCTACGCGTATTTGTTTGAGGATTTTGAAAATGTTAGCATAGCAGGAAAGAATTTAGAGGTCATCTAAAACTTATTGGTATTTAAATTATTTGATAGAATCCTCATCAGATTTGACCCTTGGCACATGGTAAAGCAGGTCATGATCTCGTTTGATACCATGGATACTTTGAACGACATACTCAGCAAAGTGGAAATTTCAGCCTAATTAGCTGCATCTTATTTTGTGATTTGTCTTGAGTGCCCTTGCTTGAAGGCTGAACTTTATTTTTTTTAACCTTTCTCATCCTATCACATTTTAAATGTCACCAGACCAGCGTTTATATAGTTGGCTTCTCCTTTCCCTCTCTTCCCCATCCTTTACTACCTCCCTCCACACAGGAGCATGTCTTTTGGAGCTCTGCTACTTTTTTGCCCTGGACAATAAAACAATCTCCCTTCAGGATAAGTGACTCCTTTCAGAAATTTCTATGTGTTTTGTGCAATCTTTTCTACCACCACTGTGTCTCCTCCCAGGTAAGATCGATAATGTTTGATTTAAATTAATGATGTACTTGGCACCAAATGCAAGACATTTGGTGATTTTTTTTTTCATTAAATGAACAGAATAATTCTGCTATTTAGAATGAATGTGAGGAAAGTATTATTATATGTACTGGTTTTAAAATCAGATTGGTATGTTCCAGATATGTTTGAATAATTCAAAACACCTGCATTTTGATAACCTCACATGGGTTAGGAAGTATGGAAAGCCTTAGAGGTCTGAGCATCTGTGAAACTCTCCTTCCATAAAAGAATGAGTTGGGAAATTGAAGCAGGAGTAGGAAACCCTTTGGAGGGAACAGATCCCTGTATTTAATTAACTTTAGTGATCCAACACCTAGAAGATGAGAGGTGCAGAATGTAGGGAGATGCCCAGGAGTTACCAGCCAGCTCAGTTTGCTTCCTTGTTTTATAGGTGGAAGAAGTAGCAGAAAATGATTAAGGAGTGGACTTTACGGCAGAACAGAATACTCTGTGCTGAAAAATAAATAGTATTGAACAAGGAAAACTTAGATCGCATTTCCTTTCATAGGTCACAAAGGGATATGATGCTGATATACAAGAAAGTCTACTGGGACCCAACACTGATGAGAGAAAAATAGCTACATCTGCCTACGAATGTTTCCACTAACACGGCAGTTACTCGCTAGGCAGATTTTCACCATCTGCGTGTTGATCCAGGTCACCAGTCAGGGTTACGTGTGCGTATCTGCCTTGCAGAATCCTGGGGTTACCAGGCTCTTATCTGTGTGTCCTAAGATCAGGCCATTCTTAGGAGCAGGTGGAGAGATTTGTTCAAACTCTTCAAGGGAGTTAGTGCGTGGAAAGGACTCTGACTTAAGTGTGTGTTGACCACAAGAGAGGCCTAATCTCCTAATGAATTTGAAGAGACTAAAAAGTTCTGGAAAGTGCCAATTGTTGCAGGAGCTGTGTCCCCTCTAACTGTTACCTGACGGCTCAACCTTGGGTTGGGGTAAGGGAACAGTGCTGATTTGTGCAGCCACTGCTGACCTGGCGACGTTTACGGGACCCAGGAATACATCCCCACCAGACCTCTCTCACAGTGGCCTCCGGAAGCCTAATCTACAGAGTAGGAGTGGTTGATGGAGTCCTCTGAGGCCACCGTTGCTGCCTGCATGCTTTACTCCTGCTGCCACAAGTGACGAGAATGAGACACCCGTAAAGGTCAACACATCAAAGGGAACTAAGGAGGCTGCAGTACTTCAATGTCTTCAGCCTTTCCTATGCTCTACCACGAGTCACCATTGAGGGAGTAGTGAGGGTGCCCTTTATCTTATCATAAAAGGAGAAAGCAGAGATGATGAGTTGATATTTTTCATTCAGATAAGAAGAAGCAATCTTGTAGGGATTGGAATTTCAGGATTTTTCAGTGGGGATTTGAATTAATGAGTCTTTAATAAATAGCAGGAGAGTATGACTGGAAAAGAGGTTTACACTCAGGAACTCGGTGGGAAAGAGAAGTTAGAACACACAGTTGGATTGAACATTCCGTGAGGAAGTTCACATTTAAAATGGTAAGTGCTCTGTTTCTTCAACTATTGCTGCAAACATTCAATGATCACAAATACCTGTTTGTTTTTTTACAAAGAGAGCTATTTAAAGAGAGCAGTGATAAGGGCCGGATTAGCATTCTTATCCTCGACCTGAGGACACACTCACTAACTACATCCCAGCTGGCATCTCATGCCAGCATAGAGAAATTTTTAGACTTAAGGGGAAAATAAATTGACTTCAAAATGGAACTTTTTATATCTAACTTGTAGCAGTGATGAAAAACATCATGGCTTCCCCAAAATCTGTTTTTACTTTCTCTGTATAATTGATTAAATAATGTGAAGTTTGTTTAGTCTCTTGTCAGCAATGACTTTCATGCAGGGTGATGACTTGTTGTCGACCAATTTTATCCCTAAATGCTACCAGGATCTCCCTTGCAATTTTAAATTATGAATTGATCTGCCATCTTGAAATATTTTTTTTTACCTAGATTTATTATCTCTAGTTTTAATTTCTTGATCAAAGAAAACAGAAATAGCTTCTGAAAAGAGGCCTGGTCGCCCCCTTTAAAACAAATTGAATATATTTATTAAACAAGATTTAAGATTAAATATGCAAGGCAACAATGAGTTTATTTTTAGGACACTTCTGAATCTTTCACAATTGTCTCCTCTCTGGGCTAGTAATTCTTGAAGACTGATACGAGGTCTACTAAGATGCTTTCAATAGATCAAAACAATATTCATGTAAGTTACTGAACTCCATTAAATCTAAATAAATGTAATATTATCATTTGGTTGTGTTTGGCCAGTGTTTTCAAGAGAGAGGTTCTGGACTTAATTTGTATTTCATTTCAAATAATTTAGGTGGCCTCTATCAATATTGTATTTTCCTTTCTAATTAAAAACAATATTTCCTATATTCTTTTTCTCCCTTTGACAAACCTCTCATTCTACCAAAGCAACAGCACTCTACCACATACAAAATAAAACAACAAATTGGAATCTCCCCTAACGTGATTCTGGCCATTTCACAGGGACAGTCCATGATTATTAGATTGTCCTTGATCCTCTTCAGTTTGAGACACTTAAGTACATTTACTATAGATTCATTCAATATTTGAACTAAATTAGTACTTGGCCATGGAGGGATGCTGGATTGAAATCCGTGTTCTAGTCTGATCACCCGTTAAGAGGACCTTCTGGCTTCCCTCTGTCTACCAGAAAATGAAATATCAATGCATTAGAAAAATAACAGACTAGGAGATGTTAGGAGATGTGAGCTTGAGTTCCCATGAGGATGTCTATATTCTGGACCTCAGAGACCTAATAATTTTAGGATCTCTATAAAAGAAACTGTTTAAGAGGAAGACTTAACTGAATTTTTCCACATGACAGGATATTTTCAAATTGAACCTACACTTGGTGGTTAGCGTTTAGTTTTTTTATCTTTTTGCAAAATTAATTTTTTCCAAATTGTTCAAACGGAGAGCATTGGGGGGGGGGGGGGGGGGCGGGGAGGGGGCGTGGGGGGGGGGGGGGGGGTGGGGGGGGGGGGGGGGGGGGGGGGGGTGTGTGGGGTGGGGGAGGGGGGGGGGGGGGGGGGGGGGGGGGGTGGGGGGGGTGGGGGGGGGGGGGGGGGTGTGGGGGGGGGGGGGGGGGGGGGGGGGGGTGGGGGGGGGGGGGGGGGGGAGGGGGGGGTGGGGGGGGGGGGGGGGGGGGGGGGGGGGGGGGGGGGGGGGGGGGGGGGGGGGGGGGGGGGGGGGGGGGGGGCGGGGGGGGGGGGGGGGGGGGGGGGGGGGGGGGCGGGGGGGGGGGGGGGGGGGGGGGGGGGGGGGGGGGGGGGGGGGGGGGGGGGGGGGGGGGGGGGGGGGGGGGGGGGGGGGGGGGGTGGGGGGGTGGGGGGGGGCAGGGAGGGGATTTTAGGGTATTGTACTGTTTGGTATTTGTCTTGCTTTAGTTCTTAGTTCGGAGTTGGAGTTTTGCGTGCGAATATGGCTGATATTTCGTTCTTTCTTTCTTTCTTTCCCTCCCTTCTATCTTTCCTCTTTTCCTTCCTTCCTTCCTTCCTTCCTTCCTTCCTTCCTTCCTTCCTTCCTTCCTTCCTTCTTTAGAAAAGCAGGAAAAATAAGTGTTCTGAATTCTCTCTGTTATGGGGAAACCAACCCCGAAGTCATCTTGTGGATCACTGCCCCAAGCAATAAATGGCTTTTGGATGGTGAGCACATTACTGATCGAATGGACACATCTAAACCCGTGACAGGAAGAGCTGAGTTGCAACAGGTTTCTGGAGCACCTATATTTGGGGACTTTTAACAACATCTATACTCGTATCCACTAAGGGTTTGCTTCATTTCAGCCCCGAATGAGCTCTGATTTTGAAGCCTCAAGCTGTAAACCATGAGCACCTCCAAGGGATATTCCACTTAGAGCTGGAAGATGTGGATTTGGGTGTGGTTTTCAAGGGGACATTGTCACCTTGTCACCCAACATATTAGGAGAATCTGGGATTGATTCCTAAAGCAACTGTCCTTAGGCCAGTACTGCCAAATATATTTGATGGATAATTGTTCCCGGGTTTCTGGAAACATGTAAAGTGAAACCTGGGCACCAAATCACAGAAGAATGGGCTTAAATTGGAAACATGCATTTTTGTCATCACTATTCGGTGCAATGCACAGCAGTAAAGTTGCACTTTTGCTGGAAGCAGATTGAAAATGTGAAAGGTCATATTCACTCCAGGATTAAGGAAAAGTGTCATGGTTTGAATCATACCCCTGTAGAGCATAAAACCAGGTGAAGTTGGCTCCCTAATCATTAAAAGGATGATTTACATCAAAATACCTGGGTCAATCTTGCTTGCTCTTGGGGATTATAGACGATTGTGATTCCTTAACAAAAAAGGCTTAAGGAGTAATCCCTAAAAGCCTGGGTAAAAAGAAAACAAAAAGTCATCTCTGTAAAGCAAAACTTTAAAAAAATATATTCTTATCATCAGTTGTTTGGGAGACTGAGAGACCTGAGACCTTTTGATTTATTTTCTGATATGGTGTTGAGAACATGCAAGTAGTATGTGCGGTTCATGTCAGTCTCATAGACGAGGTGACTTGGCCAGGAGAGCCCTCAGGGGCCATCTGGGGCACGGGCGGGGTGCGAAATAGTAAACTCGCTCTGCACAAAGCCCCTTCGTTTACAAATGCAGCAGAGGATGGATGTTCTGGAGGGTAGGACGACCGGTTACCCCCAGGGTCTGCAGTCTGTTCAGGGGAGAAGGCAGGAGAAACGGAGCTGCCCCTCGTCCTGCTAATGCCCCACTTATCCGAATAACAATAGTGAACCCCACACGCCCATGCGCCTGCCCACAGCGAAGCGCTTGACACTAAGAACTGTCATATATGCCCAGGGGACAGAAGTGTGGGTCCCATTTTTTGGACTAAGTTTACATCACCTGAATGGGACAGATCGGAAATTGAAACCGCATGTTTCTCTGTCTCCAGAGGCTCTTAAAATGAGGGACCGGAGTTCCTCTGTCGAAGAGCTGGTGTAGGTCCTCCGCGGGGCAACCACCGGCCTGGCCGCGGGCTCCCTCCAGGACCCTCAGGATCAGGAGCATCATCCACCTTCCCGGGGCGGTGCCTCCCAGACCCACCTGGGCAGGTGAGCCGCAGAACCCTGCCCCCCCGCCCCCGGGGCCCAGACCACCTGGTGGCCGGGGTGGTGAGGCCAGGAAGGGAGATGGGGCAGGTTGGACGGCCCACTTCAGGGCTGGTCCTTTGTCACCTCCTGCCTCCCTTGCCCTGGCTGGGACCGCAGGGGCCTTGCGGCAGCCTCTTGAGGCCTTCCCGTCACCGGTGAGCGCACCCCTGCTGCGCTTCTCCCAGGGGCCGCCCCGGCCGGGCCACCTGGGCAGCAAGTCACGGCTGGGGCCGCTCTACACCCCGCCCAGGGCCCCGAGCCCCGAGCCCCGCGCCCGCAGCGCGGAGCTGCCATCCAAAGAGAGCCCACGCTAATCTGGGGCAGCTGGGGATTTGCTGGTGTCAGGTACAAATTTGTACGACATTGATTCATTGTTTGTTCACAATAGAAAATATCGATTGCGTTTTAGGCCTGTTCTAGGTGAATATGGCAGTGAAAGAAAAGAAGTTCTTGTCTTCATGTAACTTAAATTCTAGTTTGAGGAAGTAGAGACCAAAAATGTCTATGATTTGACAAGTTGTGACAATCATTGTGGAAAAAATTGCACAAAGGTCAGGAAGATGATGGGTAATGAAGGAGGATGGAAAGAAGCTGGACAGGGAAGTATGGGGACAATGAAGATGAAATGGGTCTCGCTGGGTGGAAAGTATTTGCAGACAGGAATGACAATTGTCTCAAAGGCTACTGAGAGGGCAGGTTAGCTGAGAACTGAGGATCCAACACCGTGTTTGGCAGCGTGGAGGTCGTCAGCAACCCTGACGTGAGCTGTTTCATGGAGCGGGGTGCAGAGAAAAGTCGGATTAGTCTGAGTTCAAGAGAGAATGAGGGAGAGGGAGGAGAGGCAAAGAGTATAGAAAACTCTTAGGGGGATGTTTTGCTGAAAGGGCTGGGGAAGAAATGAACAGTAACTGAAGTGGGCCCCAGGAGAGAACCTGACATCACAGGAAACCTGACCGCGTGTTTGGTGCTGTCGGGATGATCCAGCAGTGGGAAAACAGATGACGTGGAAGAGAGAGGGAGAACTTCTCCAGGGATGTCCTCCAGCAGTCGAGGAGGATGGATTGCTCTAGAGCAGGTTTTAAAATTCATGTCATTAAAATTTTTGCGCATATATCCCAAATATACATGTATCTTAAATGCATATGCTATTTTACTGTGTATATTTTAAACTTTAATTTGTATGCTACCTTAATGTTTTAACTTTAAAACATATATACAATTCTAACCAAATCTTTAGTATTTTCTAGTATTTTTCTCTCTGTACCCCACAGATAGTCTTACACATTTACCCCTTAAAGTGCATACACCTCACTTTGGGGTTCTTTCTCACCTTTAGACAATGTCACTGACACTGACTCTGACTTACCAAAGAACAGCTGGAAGGAAAGAGTCCGGTCTTTTAGGTTTGAGAATTTGAGTTTTCCTTTTATCTTATTTTATGTCTAGGGAAATAGGTTGACTGTAAGCTACCCCTTGTAGAAAACAACGTCTTTTAATGTAATGCTTGAGATGATGTCGTTAAAAGATCTAACTTCTAAGAAGGTTCCTCAAATGCAACTAGAGGCTACCTTGATCACATGTAATATCACAAAATACAAAAAATACTCATAAAAGGAGAATGACCACATTTCCATTTTTATTAGTTGACATTGGGTCACTTTTTAAACATAGATCATTCCCAGGGCTTTCTTGAGTCCATGATTAAAAGGCAAAAGTGTGCATCTCATCATAGGTGTACAACTGAAACCTTTCACCACATGATAAGAAGAGTGAGAATTGCATTTTGTAGTTTTTGCATTAAAAAAAAAAAAAAAAAAAAAACACTGTCAGCTAATGGGCAAACGAAGAAAGGTGTCCCCAGGTTGCAAGGGGCAAAAAGTCTGATAGGCACTGGAGGCTTTCCCAGAAGACACTGTCCTCTGGGAGGTATTTTTGCTAATTATGAGGCTGAAATTACTGGCGCGAAAACATTGTTCTGGGGTTGGCTAATGTAATGAAACGACGATGTCGGGTTGAACCACGTAAGTCCTTAAGGCAGCCGAAGGAATCTTGCCCAGGGTTTCTGTGAAATCCCAGTTGTAAATTGCTACGTCCAGATACGTTGGAAAGACAGTCGGGTGCAGTCCTCAGCTTCGCAGTGTGCGGATCTCTTTCCCAAGGAGACAACGCTCCTAAATCAGCCTCTCCAGGGCGGGGGGTGGCCTCATGCTCCACATTTCCACTCGAGAGCCCTCCTTTTCCTGACGGCTGGGGCTGTAGGTTCCCTGAGTTGCCCTTTTGTTGGAGGCAACCACAGAAGCAACCACGGCCAGAAAGAGGATCAACAACAAGACTGTCGTCACCGAGCCAATGGTGGTGAAAACGTCCGAGATCAAGTCATCTGCCAACTGGAAGGATCGAAACAACCGTGAGGGGAGTTAGGGAGCAAAGGTAAACGTTCAGGACGTTGGAGCTACCCTGGGATGCACACCAAGCGCAAGGCCGGCGCCACTCAGTACCGACAAAGCCCAAGGTACGGAAGGGAAGTCAGCCTTTCAGACCACGGTTGTACCAGCCAAGGGCCAGAGTCGGAAAGTGTGGCACGAACTATCCGCGATTCCCTCTGCGGCCTCATCTCCGTGATGGGGCTCACTCACGCGCCAAGGCCTAAGGACCCCCGCCGTCTATCTCTGAGAGTTCTCCGTCTACACCCACACATTATTCACCGTATCTTCCCTCCCTTGCTGGAAGCTCTGGTTTTGAATTGAAGGAATAGTTATTTTACGGGCTTTTTGTTTTTTGTTTTTTGTTTTTGTTTTTGTTGGAAAAGAAGCAAATTAAATTATCTGGGTCTCCTGGGAAAGATCCCGAGACAGTGGAGGAGCTGCACGTGCTAGTCCCGCGGGCCCTTTCCACAGTCTTGGCTTTGATTTGGATTCGATGTGACAACTGAATTGTTGTAAAAAAAACAAAAACAAAAACAAAAAAACCTCAAAAAACCCATAGGCGTTTGATGTCGAACCAAACATCTAGAGACAGAAAACTGCACGTGGAGCCCCGTTGGGAGGAGCTGGATCCTGGGCTCTCAGGGCTGTTCCTCATACACAAAGGTTTCTTTAATGTTCGTTCACCTGGGTTTGCTGAGCACTTTCTAGCTCTGAGTGACAGGAGACTGCGATTTAGGTGCAGGGCGGTGTGGAAGGTAGGAAGCAGCCACTATATGAATTTTTTGACCGATTTTCAAAGAAATAGTTTGGTCTCAGTAAAAGTGGGATTAAACGAGGTCCCCTTTTCATTTAGCTTTCTCTGTGACCCCATCACCCAACCAAGCTACTGATACATGGAATCTTGGTTTAGTTGAGCATCCTAAGGAGTTTTATATATCTTCACTCTCCTTAGTCTTTTTTGGTTCAAAGGCTTACACCGTCACACAATTAATTTAATATCGTATCTCTTCATAGTGCTGTGCTCCCTACCAGTTCTGCTCATTCACTCAACGCTATTGACCATCTATCGTGAGCACTTTATCGAGCTAGGAAATGAAAATACCAAGATAATCCAAGGTGTTGTAAGTGGTGAACCACTGAATTCTACTCTTGACCCAAATTGCACTGTATGTCAGCTAACTAGAATTTAAATAACACCTAAGAAAAAGAAAAGGAAAAAAAAAGCAAAAAAAAAAACCCCAAAATTCCTACACAAAGTTAGGTATTTTAGCTCAGATTCTGTGATAAGAGGAGGGAACCCCCCCACACACACATACACATATGCACAAATGATCAGAATATTTTATAAACACAGATTATGATAGTGTCACAAACAAACCTATTGGGGTGCAGGTGGAGTCGTATTGGAATGTGATTGTTCTTTGAAGGGTGAGAGAACATTCAAATATTTCAAGCAGGAACTTCTACTTGGATGGAACAATTTGAAATAAAAAGGATGAGGGAACATTAAAGTCCTTAGCGTTTGGGGCAACGGTAAGAAATCCAATGTGACCAAAAATATGGTCCAAGAATACGTGTGTTTGAAATGGGAAAGGATTTTAAAAGTTGGTAAGAGATAGAACCATAAAGTAGATTCATCTTATAAGAAATTTAAGTACCACACTGATATTCGGATTTTGTCCCATAGTCAGTGGCGGGGGTGGGGTGGGGGTGGGCACCGTAGGAGTTTAAGCAGTAGCCTCATGTGATCTGATCTGTATTTTATTAGTTTGGCTCTGGTTACAGGGTGACGGAAGATGACAGTGAAAGTGGGGAAGAAACGAGGAGAAAATAGGAGTTGATTTTCTTAGTCACGACAAGCAATGTATTTACCAATGGAAGGGGGATTGAAGGGAAAGAAGGGTTGAGGGGGATTTCTCAGGCAGAGTTGCTCCCTCTCAGACCGAGTGAGGCTGGGCAACAGCAGAGGAGAGACAAGGTGACTGATGCTTCCACATGAGATGACCGCGTAGACGGGGCTATCCTGGACGGGGACGCGGTACGTAGGAGGAGAGAACAGGTTTGTGCAGGAAGACGCTGAGCTCAGTTTGGGAAAAACTCGTTTCAGAAAACATTCAGGCATGTTGTGTGAGTAGATAGAAACCATCCGGCTCCCGTCTCCACTTTTCACGTGGCTCTGAAAGACCCTGGCTTGTGACCACTTTACGTCCCTCAGTTAGAGGAGCTTAGGAGTCAAGTACACAGAGAATTCAGAATCACAGAAGTCTGCAGTTTGGGGGGCAAAATAGTTTACCCCCGCCACAGGGCGAGTCCTCCTCCCGCCAGTCTGTGTGGCCCTTCCGAGAGTCATTACATCCTTTATCTGCAAAGACAGCTGCGGCCTGGGAAAAATGAGTGGAGCCATAGGCTTGGCCTTGAGAGGTCAAAGCCTGACAGGGCCAGCTGTAATCCCACCAGCAAGACCCCCTGCTACTGTCGGGGTGGCGGAGGCCTGTCCCCTTGTTCCTGGCTGCTGGCTTCGTCTTCGTCCGCCCCGTAAACTGTCATCCTCAGGAGGACACGACTGCTCCCCACCCCCGCCAGGTGGGGGGTGTGCGCCTCCAGAGAGGACACAGGCTGCCTGGTTTGCTTCTCTTGCCCGAAGGTTTCTGGGCCCTTCTCGCTCAGCCCGCGGCCGAGGCCACTAAGGGGGCCGCCACCTCGCAGGAGACCGAGGAGGCCCCAGAGTCCTTGTGACAGCTCAGTCGGGCCAAACCAGAGGCCGACGGCCGCCTGCCCCCTGCCCGCGAGGTCTCGGTGGTGCCAGGGGAAGCCCGCCGTCGAGGCCCGAGGTTCAGGCCCCTCGCGGCCACCTCGCGGCCACCTCGCGGCCCGCGGCCCACGGCCTGGCCTCCAGCGTCCAGAGGCCGCGTCCTGGCCCCGTCACTCGTCGGCATCACCTATAAAATCGGGGGGTTTGCACAATCCTGTGCGAGTCGAAGGTGGGAGGCGCCAGGAGAGGAAGGCCAAACGCACAGAGCCCGGCCCGCGGGCCGTCGTCGCCATGTGGGGTCCGAGGGGCCGTGGCTCGTCCTCCTGGTTCCACCGACGTCCGAAAGCTCACCCTGCACCCCTCAGTACCTGGGGGGACGGCCAAGGGAGCCAACCCCGAGCCCCACGCTGCAGATCCCGAGCCGCGATGAAGGCCTTGAAGAAGCAGGCGGCCGACCTCGGGCCGGAGCGGGGCAGCGGGCGCTGCAATAGGCTGCGCCGGGCGGTGGGTTTGGAAATCGCCTCCCGAGGGCCCGTGGCTTGAGGCCCCGTGGCTGGAAGGTCCTTTTTGCTCTGCTCTTCCTCAGCTGTGCTTAAAATACACAGCACCGCTGCGACCTTCGGGCCGCTGCACCTGCCCGGGGGGCCGAGGCCTCGCGCTGCACCCCCTAGTAACCTCCTTCCCCGGAGATACCCCCCAATTCATTGCACGCTTCGTGTAGGGTTATTTTTTGAATGACGTCCTTACAAGCCCTATTCAGTTATTATGCTTGCATCTTCTTAAAATGTGTATCTTCCCTGCGCTTAGTCGAAACTGCAATTGCTTTGAATTCCGTATTTGCAGAATAAGATACATGGGTGTTCCTTTTTATTTATTTATTATTTTCCCCAAGAGGATTCATTCTGAAACACCGACGGGCGGTAGCCTCCGTGTGGCCCAAGGCCAGGGTACACTCTGGAATTCGGAGGTGGAACTGTCAAGCCTTATATTTCAATTCTTCTCACTTGAGACTGTGCTGGAATATGCTGGAACCACAGGATTTTTTTTTCTTTTTGAATTTTTATTTTTAAAAATGTATTTATTTAAAAAAAGTATTTATTTATTTTAGGGCGGGACAGGCAGAAGGAGAGAAAGAGCATCTCAAGCAGACTCGGAGCTGAGTGCAGAGCCGGCCCAGGGCTGGGATCCCACAGACATCGCAACCTGAGCCCAAACCCTGTGTTGGATGTGACACCCACCGAGTCACCCAGGCACACACACCCCCGTTTTTAATTGTCTCTTTTTAAAAGATTTTATTTATTTATTCGTGAGAGACACAGAGGCAGAGACCCAGACAGAGGGAGAAGCGGGCTCCATGGGGGAGCCCGATGTGGGCCTCCATCCGGGACCGGGTCACGCCGTGAGCCCAAGGCAGACGGCAGCCCCTGAGCCCCCCAGGCGCCCTGTTTTAAATTCTTGAAAGCGAGTCTGTTGCTTCCTCCGCGGGGGGCGGGAACGCGCACCTGCTAACACACGGTCGCGGGTGGAGCTGCGGTGGCCGCGAGCAGCAGACCCGTGGGCCGCGGGCCGCCAGCTGCTCAGCCGCCGAGCGCCGCCAGGTCGCACAGCTGCCCCGGGGCGCTTCTCGTCGCCACCCACAGTGCACCCCCACCCCCGCCCTCACCCCCACCCCCGCCCGTCTCCCTGGGCCTGCTCGGGCCGCAGAACACCTCCCAGCCTTGGAGCCCGCCGGGGAGGCGCCGTCCCCGGGCCGACTGGGGGCGCGAGGGCCGGTGCACGGGCGCCCCAGGGGTGCCCACGAGGAGCTGGGGCGGCGCACCCCGGGCCGACTGGGGGCGCGAGGGCCGGTGCACGGGCACCCGGGGGCGCCCACGAGGAGCTGGGGAGGCGCCCCCCCCCGGCCGTCGGGGTCGCCCCCGCCCCAACGGAGCAGCTCCCCCAACTCTGGAGGACACGGAATGGGGCGGCCTGTCCAGGAGAAGACCGGGGCCACGTCGGCCCTCAGCACCTG
This sequence comes from Canis lupus familiaris, assembly GCF_011100685.1. Lineage (NCBI taxonomy): Eukaryota > Metazoa > Chordata > Mammalia > Carnivora > Canidae > Canis > Canis lupus. The sequence goes on from NC_049228.1 coordinate 5,047,940, forward strand.
TCACGGGGTCTAGGGCGGGTGACAGCACCGAGGAGAGCGTGGGAACCGCCCGCACGTCCGCAGGAGCCCGCGAAAGGCAGGGAACCTCCTGGGGTTTCTCCGCTTGACCTCGCGTGTCCAAGGGAGGGCCCGCAGCTCCGGGAGAGCAGGACCCCCAGGGCCACCTGCCGGGGCCACCTGCCAGCGCCTGGCTCCGCCGCCTGGCTTTGGCGAAGTCGGCCGTGAACGCGGCGGCCCCGCTGCTGGGGACGCTCCCGGCTTACACCGCCTCCGCCTCCCGGGGCAGCCCGGGGCGTGACCCCGGGTCCCGGGATCGAGTCCCGCGTCGAGCTCCCCCACGGGGCCTGCTTCTCCCTCTGCCTGTGTCTCTGCCTCTCTCTCTCTCTCTCTGTCTCTCATGAATAAAATGTAAAATAAAATTTAAATAAAATCTAAATAAATCCAATAAAAAAATAAATTAAATAAATAAATAAATAAATACCCGCCTCCCGGGAAGCACCCAGAAAGCTTCCGGAGTCGGGTCTCCCACGGCAGGTGCAGAGTTGGGACCTGGAGCTGTTGGGGGGTCCCCGCTGGTCACCGGCCCAGTCCCGCTCCAGGAGGCGAGCTTTGGAAACTGGCTTGTGCCGGTTTGTGTTCCGTGGGCAGGTAAGGAAGAGCGGGACTTCGAGAGTTAGCGGTCAGGGGAAAAAGCACCAGAGAGAGGAGGAGGCTTTGCAAGGCTGGTTCGAACATGTAGCTCCCGACCCTGCAGCCAACGCAAACTGAGGACGTTGCTGGAGCTCTCATCCCACAAACTCACACATGCAAAAACAAAAACAAAAACGAGAGAGAGAGAGAATGAGAGAGAGAGAGAGAGGATATTCCACGGTTAAGACCCAGGAGAGCAGTTCTTGCGAATCACTGTTGCAACAAGCAGGTCTTCCATTTGGTGGATGTTAAAACCTCCCACGGAGACTTGCGTCCTTGAACTGCAGCTTATCAGGGAGTTGCTAGAAACAGCCATTTCCATAGTAATCTTGAATATAGGCCAGAACTCTGTTTTTGAAATTAAACTTGCTGCAGCGGCCAATTTTCGACCATAAATACACTGTCCACTTTACAGTTAGGAGGGGGGTAAAATCGAGCCCTGGGGAGCCAAAGGAGAGCACGCAGGAAGGGCCCTGGCACATCCGGGGGCGGGGGTGAGTCACCCCTGAATACAAGGCTTGGTAACGTGAGCAAAGGGTGGGCGTCATAGATCCCCGTCAGGGCTGCGGGCAGGGCACAGGGGACAGAGGAGGCACCAGGTGTCCAGGCCACAGGCTGAGTGGCTCGGGCCTCCGCGCGGCTCTGCTTCTCTTGGGCATACTGGTGCCTCCCTAGGGCTCACTGGGCACAAACCAGCGGGGAGCCCCAGCCCCCCCAACCCCGGGATGGGGCGAGCCTGCACCCCGCCCCTGGCTGAAGCCTTTCTCACCGAGCCATCACCCCCTCCACCCGCACTGATCGGGGGTGTCCACACCACCAGCCCTGGAAACTCCACTGAGATGAGAGTCGAGTGAGCACAGCACGGGGAGGCACGGGCCTGGGAATCTTCCCCAGTGACTTCCAGATCCGGCCTGTGGAAGAGTCTGGAACTGCGGCGGGGAACTGGGGTGTGGGTACATGGGAGAAACACGAGCCCCTGGCAGTGGATCCAGCATCGGCTACGTGCCCGGTGCTCTAGCGCTGGGTGACACCTCCCCCCTGGCACCTGGCACCGCGGGGGCCCTCCCCTGGACCTTCGGGGAGAGGGCTCGGTGGTTCTGAGCCGGGAACCCCCCGGGACACTGATCACGAAGGGTCGCGGTCCCGCGCTGTGGGGCTAATTCTGGGTCACCCACGGCGCGCAGATGCGCTGCGGGTAGAGATGCGTGGTGCGCGGGGCAGCGCGGTCCCAGCGTCCCGGGCCTTGGGCCCGGCATTCCTAACCTCAGGTCTCTAACCGCTGGCTTGCTGCAGGCCTTGGGCCCCGCATTCCTAACCTGAGGTCTCTAACCGCTGGCTCCAGGCCTTGGGCCTGGCATTCCTAACCTCAGGTCTCTAACCACTGGCTCCAGGCCTTGGGCCCGGCATTCCTAACCTCAGGTCTCAAACCCCTGGCTCCAGGCCTTGGGCCCCGCATTCCTAACCTAGGTCTCTAACCGCTGGCTCCAGGCTTTGGGCCCGGCATTCCTAACCTCAGGTCTCTAACCGCTGGCTCGCTGCAGGCCTTGGGCCCCGCATTCCTAACCTGAGGTCTCTAACCGCTGGCTCCAGGCCTTGGGCCTGGCATTCCTAACCTCAGGTCTCTAACCCCTGGCTCCAGGCCTTGGGCCCGGCATTCCTAACCTCAGGTCTCTAACCGCTGGCTCGCTCCAGGCCTTGGGCCCCACATTCCTAACCTCAGGTCTCTAAACGCTCGCTCCAGGCCTCTGACGGTCGGGAGCTCAGGTCTGGGGACACCGCCTTCCGATTTTTCTCCCCTTCATGGGGGGAGTAAGGGATGGGATCGTTTTCAGGGAAAAACCTTGCCTCTCCCCATCTCGTTCGAGAACAGCACCCCGGCCGCCCACAGTCAAGACTGCATTCGGTTTTCTTTTTTCTTTTCTTTTTGGTTAGGTATGTGGAGGTGCAGGGCGGGGGGAGGGAGGGCTGGAGTGGGTTCGTGAGGGGAGGGGCGGTGAGGGGGAGTGGGTTGGAGTGGGAGGGAGGTGGTTGAGGGGGGCGCGTATGGGAGAGTAGTATGGGCGGGAGGGACGGGTGGACTTTGCTTTTTCGAGGATTATTTCTCTTTTTTTTTTTTTTTTCTGTTCGTTTTTTTTCTGTCTTTTTTCTCTTTTTTCCTTTTTTCTTTCTTCTTTTTTTCTCTTTATTTCTCTTTCTTCTTTCTTTTCTCTTTTCTTTCTTTTCTCTTTCTTTTTTCTCTCTCTTCTTTTCTTTTCTCATGTGTGTGTGTGAGAGAGAGAATTTATTGTTCAAAGATAACAGCTGCCATTCACGCCAGCCCGGGCTGCGCTCACACAGTATTGTCACTCCTGGGGCGGCCCAGCCAGGGGGGGGGGTCTCAGGGAGGCCGCCCCTCACCCTCCCCCGCGAGCGGCTTCGTGTGTGCCCCGAACACAGACCTGCGCCACCTGCTGGGGCACGTCCACATCCCCTGCTGGGACGGAAGCTCCGTGGAGCCGTAGGTGCCTCTCTGCCTCGCTCCCTCTGTCTCCTGGCCCGGGGCTCCCCCGGTGCCTGCCCGATGGGGGGCAGCGTCTTGGGGTGCTGCCGCTGGCGCTGGGGGTGGGGAGGCAGGGAAGGAAAGACAGGCACCTGGCCACGGTGTGGCCACGAAGGCAGCTGGATGTTATTCCTTTATGCAAAATTCGCCACAAATGATCTTTTTTTTTTTTTTTTTAACCTTTTCCTGCTCCTCAGAGCCAGGATGAAATCAACCTTTGGGGCCCAAGCAGCAGCTGCTAGAGACCATTTTTAAAAAATACAAAATATATGAGATGCCCGGCTGGCTCAGCGGTTGAGTATCTGCCTTCGGCCCAGGGCGTGACCCCAGGGTCCTGGAATCGAGCTCCACATCGAGCTCCCTACATGGAGCCTGCTTCTCCCCTTGCCTATGTCTCTGCCTCTCTCTCTCTCTCACATGAATAAATAAATAAAATCTTTAAAAAGCGAGAGAAAAAAAAGACCTGGGAAGCAAGCTGCACCTGGTGACCACGGCCTGTAGTGCGCAGGGGAATGTGCTCACATGGCTCATTGTGGGTTTGGCCAAATTCTGTCCCTCCCCTTAGGACTCTCAGGAATGAGCACCTATTTCCTCCAGAACATTTCAATAATACAAAGTGCAGTGTTTTGCACAAAGGGGCTGATCAATCGTTATTGACTCCACACTTGTAATGCTCCTTGCTCAAGTCAATGCACTATTAAATTGTTTTCAGTCGTAAGAAGAGTCCTGTATAATTGGCCCAGAAAGCTGATTGGGGGTGCTCTTCATTCACTCCTCTGTTCACGGGTCCATTCACTCAGCCAATAGATTTTCACTGAATGCCTGCAAAGCTTCAGGGAGCATGTTAGGCCCTAGGTAGATGGAGTTCAAAGGCACAGCCATTGTCTTTAAAAAACTCAGGACTTAGTGGTAGGGCCTGGCGGTTGGGGCAGCCACCCCAACAACCACAGGCCCATGAGAGAGCTGTGATGTTACAGGTGAGGGCAAAGAAAAGAAAAGGGGCAAGAGGGCGACTTCCTGACGGCCCCCACATTTCTCAAAGGAGGGCCCTGGGAGGTGGAGGTGAAAAAAGGTGTTGAAGACAGAAGGAAGCACCATGATCCAGTGGCAGGGGAAGGAGAAGGGCAGGGGGGATGTTGGCACACTTGCTCTTGCCCAGGACGCCTGAGGGAGAACGAGGTGCTTATGTAGAGTCTCGAAGGGAGAAGGAGAATGAGGAGCAGCGGCTCCTCTGTCAGGAGAGCGTTTGCCCAGCCCGGGCATGGAAGCCACCTCGATTCCTTTCCAGGAAGCTCGGTCTCCTCTCCCCCCGGGGAGCAGGGGCCAGCGTCCCGGGCGCAGTTTCAGGTATGTTCTCTGCTGGTCATTCCCCAGCACACATGGCCTGTACCTCTTATTCAAAATGTACCAGCTTCGAATGTCTACTTCTCTTTCTATTTCTATGCCAAGAGGCCTTTATCAACCAGGGGCTTATCGGGCAGAAAGGGGTTTCGATTCCTTTATACCCCATCTCTGCCATCGTGAGTTTGAGAAGGTGACTGATGAAGATGTCAGTTGATTTTATACAGAATTTCAATGGCAAGAAAATATTTAGCAAATGACTTAAAAGGCAGAGAGATTTGAGATTAAAAGATACTAAAAAGCAACCACCTGGCAACTAAATGCGATCGATTGTATCCTGGATGGAAAACAAAATCTATAAAGGAAGGACTTTATTGAGACAATTAGAGAAAGCTGAACACGGGATGACAATGAATTTCTTAAATGTGATACCAGTATTGTGGCTGTAGAAGGAGGTCTTTTTCTTTCGAGATACTTGGTGAAATCGTTAGCAATAAAATATTAGAATGCCTGCAACCTACTTTCTAAATAGGCAGCCAAAAAAAAAAAAAAAAACTGTGTATATTCACAGGTAGCAAATGTTAAAAAAAAATTACTGAATTTGGGTAAAGACTACATGTGTTCATTATGCTATTTTTTTTTCCTGATTTTCTTTAGGTTTCAATTCCCCCCCACCCCTGCCCCTCCAAAAAAAACAAAACAACTTGGAACAATAATATTTCTCAACTATTTTTTATAATGCAAATAATCTCTCCAAACCCCAAATTTGTAGATCTCGTTTCTTCCACTACCCCTTCCTCTGCCGTTCCAGAGCTTACTGAATTTCTCTCTTCTCTGTACATTTATCGCCCTGTAAATCTCGTTCCCACTGATGGTCTCATCTCCCCTCCTGGACAAGAAGACCCTCGTGGATGACATCATGTGTTAGCTTCCTCCTATATCTGGCCCGAGCCCTGCCTGCCAGCGCCCAGCACAACGCCAGGCCCCCGGCGGGTGTGCACAGACCTCCCCGTGACCCACTTCTTGACCTAGAAGCTGCACTTGGGCTCTTTTCTCTACCAGATTTCTATCTTCAGTTTGGGCCAAAAGCTGCTATTAATTCTTTCTCACATTATGCAGGAAAAAGAGCGCCGGGGCCCTGACATCCTTACGGCTTATCACATATCCTTTTGGCCGGGGTAATCTAGTCTGTGTCATTGTATTTATTGCCCCCAAATCAAAACCAGTTGCCAAAGTAATGAAGGTCTATTGGTTTGTGTTGACTTAATCCATGTCAGAGGAGCTTTAGGAGCATATAAGGATAATTTGACCGGCAAAAGGAAAAGCCATAAAAATGATCAAAAAGCCAATAGATAGGCTGAGAACACCAAGCTTATTTCACTGAGGATTTATGGCCAACTTATCAGAAAATTATTTGGTCCAAGTCCACATTCAAGTCAGCCCCTCAGTAACTCAGCCTCTGAGAGAGTCCAGCCTCTGAGAAACCTCGCCTCCTATAATGAGATGCCCCCGGCCCCCCTGCCTTGCAGCCCACGGAGTGCAATTTTCAACAGTTGGGAGACGGCAGTAAATCCAGCTCTGGAATAACCAGTTCCACTTACACCCAGGCCTGCGCCGAGTTACCAGAGCACGAAGGGCCAAATGCACCTTCCCTCTGCACCCCCCCACCCCCCCGCAGCACTGTTGACTAGGTAGACAGAACCGAAACACCCGACACCCCTGGGCAGCAGCATCAGCCCCAGCTGCACCCCAGCCCACGGGGGCGCCCGGCATCCAGGCCCCACCACGCGGTCCGCCGGGCCCGGGCCCGACGCTGGAGCTTCTGTTTTATTGACCAAACGAAAATCGGCTTCCCCTCGTGTGGGTGATAAAGTGTGGCGTCGAGTCACCCCCGTAAAATATATTACTCTCCCTTGGACAGCCTGTCATTGAAGTCCTTGTTTATATAATCTATTGTGCCATTTACTCTATTCTTATTTTAAAAAGCAAACCTAGGAATAAAAACCCTTTCTTCCAGTGTTTCATTGATGAATGTCTATACCCGGCGCCTTCTCTTAAATAATCTCAGAAGTGGCCATTTCGATTGTCATTGTCGGTTTACATCAAATTACTGGACTTTGAGTTTCCAAGTCGGCCTGGTGCGAGATGAAAGACACAGGGTATGCGTTACCGGGAGTCCTTTCCCTGCCCAGCCCTCTCTGTCCAAACCAGTTGGAGACTTGGTGTGTCTAACCAGAGACGGGTCCTGTGGAACTGAGACTGGTCAGATCCCAAAGTGAGCATTACCGAAATTTATGGGTTTGGAAGTAACTTAAAAACACCAAGGTATCTTACAACCTGCAAAGGTAGGAACCTTCACATCATGCAGATTTATATTAAAATGCTATTTAGTTTTAGAAATCAAGAATTCTTCCCGAAGTCAGGCTTTCAAATTCCAAATGAGCCATTTGGTAAAAGTCTATAGGTTATTAGGTTGGCAACATTAAAATACACACACACACACACACACACACACACAGGAAAGCCTTAGGTTTGACTTTGTTAACAGTCCACCTAAATGCCCAAGAACACAGTTGGGGGAAAGTATATGTTTCCTTAGCACAGTAGAAGGTAAAGCCAGCTTTTTTTTGGCGGGGGGGGGGGGGGGGGGGGGGGGTGGGCGGGGACAAAAAGTCTAACAGTATTTCCCTATTAGTTAAAAAATATAGTCAGACTAAAATTGCCCTATCTCTAGGTATAAATTCAGCACAGAATTTGACAGGTTACTATAAAAATTATATCAGACAACGTAGCCGAGATGGTTATTTTATACCTTTGGCTAAGTATATACATTAATTTTAATATTAAAAATGTCTGCTTTATCTTTTGAAATAATATTTTAGGAGATCCTTGCCGGGAAAAGGCAGGACGTGGACATGCCAAGTAGTCTGTTCCTTTCCTACAAAATGCTCCAAGGAGAAATCACTTGAAGACTCCTCTTACTAGTGATTTTTTTTTTTAGCATATTAGTAAAATAGACCAAATTTTGCTTCCTACCCAGTTCATAGATCAATTTAAGAAGAAATGACATAGGGATCCCTGGGTGGCGCAGCGGTTTAGCGCCTGCCTTTGGCCCAGGGCGTGATCCTGGAGACCCGGGATGGAATCCCACGTCGGGCTCCCGGTGCATGGAGCCTGCTTCTCCCTCTGCCTGTGTCTCTGCCTCTCTCTCTCTCTCTCACTGTGTGCCTATCATAAATAAAAAATAAAATTTTTTAAAAAAAAGAAGAAATGACATAACCCAGCTAACACGTTTGCCTATATCTTACTTCTACAATTTACTATCAATATTCTCAAAATGTAAGGGTTTGCTGTTTTTCTTTCAGGAGAATCTTGGTGGATTACTGCATTTTCCCAAAATCCTGTGTCATATTGACGCAGGAATGGTATACATGTTTTTTTTTCGGAATTCTGAAGTCATTGCCAGAAGAATATCCCTCCCATTAGATAATCTGAATCAAAAGGAGATTTTGTTTTCCTAACTCCCAAAGGGACTGGGGACTGAGAATTCAAACTATAAACGAAGCATCTTCAGGGTTGCGGTGCAGTACATCTCTTCTTTTTCCCATACCCCAGAATAGCACTCCTCTTCCCCGCTTAAAAACAAATATTTCCCTTGGGTCTGTAACTTTTCTATTCAATCACCATTTAGATCACTTGTCCTCAGGGACAGGACTGTGTTAAGAGCCTCAGGAGGAAAGCCGTGCTTAGTCACCAGGCCTGAAGAACCCTCCCCGATTCTGTTTACGAGGCCGGGTACTAATCCTCCCAACATGCTTCGTACTCATGTTCTCTCCAGGGTCATTCTGCTTGCACAGCACAGGTTAGACACGCAGCCTCAGTCCTTCCCGCCGAGCGGGGTGCCCGGGATGCACTGACACTCCGCAGGCGGCGCTGGGGGTAAGAGGAAGCCACCTGCTGCGCTTCAACCAGGCGAGGAGCAGCTACAAGTTTGGGAAGAGAAAAGGAGCCACAACACGGCCCCCCAGCCAAGCGCCCCCGCAGGTGGGAGGCCCGAGGACAAGCGGAAGGCATCTTCCGCGGGCCGGACACGTCGGCCCTGCATCCAGTGGTTCCAGAGCATCTTTTACTGACATTCGTTGGCTGGGGCTCTCTGCCTAGCCTCAGGCGTGGAGAATAAATAGATAATTCTGCCTCGAAGGGGACAGCGGGGTCTTTGGTGCTTGTGCATTCCACCTGGGCAATCCAGCCTCTCCGTGCCCCATTCATTTTCTACAATGGGATCACCTGGAAACACTACCTTGAAGCTAGAAGGTGATACACGGGGAAAAAGAAAAAGAAATGAAAATCAGGAGATGTAATCTGTCCCCGGCATTTTATATGCCTCTCCTCTTAATCTTGGCAACGAGCTAATGGTGCAGACATGATTGCCCTTATTCAAAAGATGATTTAAGCAATTTGTCCAAAGTCACACCGCTTTTAAGCAGCAGACCTAGCATCCAAATCGTCAGAGCTCGTACAGAGATGCACAGACGCACTCTGGGTAGGGCGAGATACAGACAGGACCTCAACTCCACCCTCAATTTCAACTGTGTTACCTTCAGTTGACATATTTACACACAGAGAGTGGCATAATAATGCTTATTTTACCTTTCGGGTCTCTAACTATATACGATGCTTATCTAACCAGCCACGCTTCCCTGTTTGTCAAGGGCTGTTTAATTTTTCTCTGAGGACTGCATGTGAGGATCAGCTTCAGTAAAGGAGACTGATGGGTGGAAGGGCTTGATGAGCCCTGGGAAGGTGCCTGGCACACAGTAGGCGTCTGGGAGGTACGCTGTATCTATAAACGGTGCCTGCTTGGACCTTGAAAAAATCAGCAGGAGAACAAAGAACAGGACCCATAATTCACAACTTTCAGTCCTCTGCTTTTAACACCCCAGCATGTCTACCAAGAAAGTAAAATAACTAAACAATGCAGAAAATCTCCCAGGGTTGTTGCTGGTGTAAACCAGCCGTGTGCCACCCTCTGGTTCTTACACAATGTTATCAGGCGATGATTAAGAAGATAGAGGTTTCAGGGCTTCACAGTGTCAGGAAACAAGGTATCAAGCCAACAACTCCCTTCTGAGGTGCAGCACTTAGATTGCAGCCATGTATTGCTTCCAACTGTAAATATTAATGGTGAAGAAAAGAAAGAGATCTTCATTGGCTCTGGGCTGCCTGAGCTCAGCATATTACATGACACCCTGGCATTATTTGCTGAGATGTAGATAATTGTACTTCTTGTTAACAAGTTTACATGTATTTTTTTTTTTACTCGATCAGCAGGTTCTTGAATCAATGCCTAGATTACATTTGACTAACATCAGCACAATTTGACTTTGATAGAAAGTTTGAAATTTATGCATAATTAAAAGTTGTACATCCATTTGCTAATTTCCAAGTAAAAGGAGCTAGTCCTTTTGGGTGTCACAGCTGATTCTCTAAATACTCTAGTACCTCTGCCTGGAATGAACGAGTCCACACTGGGGAACATTTAGCAGCAGACCGAGGAAGCCTTTCCCATTTCACCCATTGCCTAAGGACTGAAGTTTTCCACGAGCATGGGCGAGCTGCAGAGTTGTTTTTATATTCCTTTTGAGTCTCAAAACCATTAGGTAGGAGCTCTTCTTTTCTTATAGATATAAAAACATGGCCTCAACATTATCCGCGTGAAAACATGCCCACATAGTTCACTATATATAAAGTATATAAGTATTATTTATAGTGCCTGGATTCAATAAATGCCAGTTGATGAGGATGATGAGACAGGAGTCCCTGAAATGTCCTTCAGCTGTCTGGTTGCGATGGCACATCGCCACCTGTATAACAAGTCCGATGCAAGAAGGTCATCTTACGCGACCACTAGAAAATCAAGAAAGTCAACACTGCGTAGGTACAGAATGTTATAAAGTCTAACTACGTTTATTTTAAGAATGTAATTTATTTTATGTAGCAAAAGTTCTAGCTGGAATATTCTCTGCCATGGATTCCTACAGTTCATGGCATAACGACCGTACGATTTCAAGATCTGAACTGTTTTCTATTTGCAAAGCTGTAGTCAAACAGAACATGCCATCTTTTCCCCCTCTGTCAGCTTCAAAGTTCATTACATGTTGTAGTAGGTGCTCAAAATGTTTTGAGCTGACCCGATGAATTAAATGGCATAATTTAAACAAATGCAAAAACAGACTCCTCAACATACATGCTGAGTGGCTCCTGACAGAGCCACGTGATGATCGTATATTTGCCAGGTAGAGAGGAAAGCTCTAGAAATCCATGCACCCAATCTGGACCTCATTCTTTTTTTTTTTTTTTTTTAAGATTCCATCCAGGGCAGCCTGGGTGGCTCAGCGGTTTAGCGCCGCCTTCAGCCCAGGGCGTGATCCTGGGGACCCAGGATCAAGTCCCACGTCAGGCTCCATGCAAGGAGCCCTATGCAGGACTCGATCCCAGGACCCTAGGGTCACGCCCTGAGCCGAAGGCAGACGCTCAACCACTGAGCCCCCCGGGTGCCCTTGGACCTCGCTCTTAACTAAGAATGTAGTAGGAGCTTGTGATTCTGATCACAGTCTGGGTTCACTGGGAACAAATAAATCAGGGAACGAATCCTTAGAAAGGAAGTGAACCAAAGGTGGTGTCCTTGCTTTGTCCTGCTCTGGCTCAGCATGGAGGTAAGTCAACACGCAAGACGCAGCCTACCCTTCGCTCACAGTCTCTCATTCTAACAGGTAGCGCTGAGATGTTTGGTCCTTAGGGACACACACATCACCTTCATAATGCATCCCGGGCTCTTTATGTTCCAGAAGGCCTCTTTACAAACGTATACATTTTCCTCCTCCAAGGGGCGGTGGCCTGTTCCCCAGCCATGGCAGGAGTTCTGGGACCTACAACCACCATTTCAGTCTCAAGGCAGAAGACAGAGGACATGCAGTTACAGAGAACTTGTACCCCTTCAGCTCACTCCACAAAGCTGAATGTGAAGCTCAATGCTCTTACTTAAGGTTCTGCAAATAAATATTTAAATCAAGGTGCTTATATTGGTTTCTATAATTCGAGGGCATTTATAATGGCAATTAAGTGGCAATGGAGTTATATCAGCCCGAATACACACAACCTTTCACCTCAAGAAGCAGCAAATTGGGATAATTTACATACTGCCAGCTGTTAGGATCTATGGCATTCACAGGACTTAATGGTAAAAATAAATAGACACTGGGTCCCATTAGGGGCAGAGAGCAGATTCACAATCTCTTTCCCATCTACATTCCTCATTTGCCCTCCCGAACTGTTCCTCCAAAACCTCCACAGAGGTCCCTGGGTATAGCGGGCTTCAGGAAACACTTGTGTTTTGGGAAATCATTTGCAATGGCACCTATTTTAAACATTCATTTTACAATTGAGAAATGTTAACATTTCTAAAATTTTCAGGTAGGGCGGGCTGCTTGCAAACGGCCTCCAAGTGGTGCACTTTACGAATTAGGACATGAAACCCAAGACTGCGTATTGGAGAAAGGGGCACGGATTTGAGTTTAGATGAAGTGCATGACGCTTGCGTAGTTAATGATTCATTAACTTGTTTAGGCCTTAGTTTTAACATCTGTGGATTGGAAATTACACTACCGCTGGTGATTAGGATTAAATGAGGCATCGCACGCTGGATGCTTTTGGTCATGAGGAGCAGTCATTATCAGAGGAGGCACAACTGCTGGCAGAAAGGGCACCACGAAAATCCCGCTCACCGTGGGGTTTCCTCTGCATTGAGCCGTTAAGTCCCCAAGGACAGCTAATGGCTCACTCTCAGAATCTTCTGGTTTCCTTGGCTTTGAAAATGGATTGCACGAATCACAAAAAATATTCAAACCACCTACTGCTGGGCACAGGGTACATTTTATATCGATTTGCTCAATGAGGCATTGCTTTAAGTGAATCAATATATTTCTCGATTTTATAACCTTTAAGATGACAAAAAAAAAAAAAATAACAGCAGCTGTGTAGCAGCTGTGTATTGCCTCCAAGACTCTTTTTTTAGTGGGGCTTGGTCTAGGGAATTGGCTCAATTTTTCCTGAAGGGAGACTTAATCTGGTTATACTTGAACCTCCTCAGACCAAAAACATCACAGGCCTGAAAATCCTCAATTAATGAACAAGAACTTTAGAAAGATTCAAATGAAGTCTCTCTCTCTCTCTCTCTCTTTTTTTTAGGTGCTTAAAGCAAGACTTACTAATAAAACTATGCCCACAGAAAACTTTTAATTAGCGGAAATAAAAAATTGGCTTAAAGAATATCTGCCTTTCACAAACTCATTAGAAAAACAAACAAACCTGCTCCATCGGCCCCCAAAACCTGCTCAAGGAAAACTGCCTGCCTGCACAGCATTATACAGAAAAAAAATAAAAAAAGAAATTTCTGGAACGAGGAATAGTTTCTATTGGTTTGGGTTCCAACTGGAAAGAATAAGTCTACGAATGTCATTGGGGAGCTTTCATTAATCCATTAGGACCATCATTAAAGAAAACTGCTACCGTTTTTGGTGTAAGGCCCCTTCTAGTGAGAAAGTTCGAGGCTGTTCCCGTGTGCTCCCCACTGGCAGGAAACTGCTCCCAGGAAAACAGCGCCCAGGCTTACCTCGTCCAACCGTGGGGCCGCTCTTCCTACTCTGGCTGCATTTTAATAGATGCTTGGGTGGTTTAATCTACAAACCCAGCCCTGACCTTAATGCGTCCAGTTTTACATCCCATTCGTCCCCATTACCGTTGGCCTGTTCCGGGCAGGCCTCTCCACTCTCTGGACTTCATGTCACCTGAACCTTTTCCCACTATCACATCTTTTTTTGAAAATATTTATCCATGAGAGACACAGAAAGAGAGAGGCAGAGACGTAGGCAGAGGGAGAAGCAGGCTCCCTGCAGGGAGCCCGATGCCTGACTCGATCCCAGGACCCCGGGGTCACGACCTGGGCCCAAGGCAGACGCTCAACCACTGAGCCCCCCAGGCGGCCCCCACTATCACATCTTTACTTGTGACCTTTTTTCTCTCTGGCCTCTCTTGGGGACAGGCTCTCCCAATTCCCGTCCTCCAAATGAGCTTTCTCGGTTCCGCGGCCTCCCTTAATTCCCACCTGCTCCCGGGAAACGTCCCCCCTCCTAACGGCTCGCAGTGACCAGACTCCTGTGAATTCACGCTGTGCTTTGGCCTCCGAGGCACATCAGGGGCGCGTCTTCTCACTACATCGTAGTGTTTGCCTCTGAAACCAGATGCAAGTTTCCTCGAAATTCGGGGCGTGGGGCTCGTGGAGTGCATTTCCCGGATTCCTCCCCGACGTCAGGCACGGTTGTGGAAACACACGCGGGGACGCAAATGGTAACTTTGGGAAGCCCCTCGGCCTTTCAGCGGCGGGGTGGGGGGTCCTCATCCCCAGGAGGGAGGCCGGCCGGCCGCGAGCCGACCCCACAGGCCATCGGGCCGGGCCAGTCGGGCCACGGGGGAACGTCTGGAGACGTCTCGGAAGGCTTTTCCGACGAGCAGTTTTGTGAAAAACAAAACAAAACAAAACAAAACAAAACAAACCGCCGACGAAAGCTTTGGTCTGGGTGGGGATGCTCTGGGGCGCCCGCGGCCCTGAGGCGGCCCAGCCCCCGGCTCGCTCCCGGATCCTCCCGGCGTCCGCCCATCTCTCCAGGCCTGCCTTCCGCCCTCGCGGCTCCGAGCCTCTTCACCGGCCGTGGGAGGCCGTGCTGTCTCGTCGGGCCCAGGGGCGCCCCCCCCCCCGGCCTCCTGCCCCGCTCTGGGCCCGGCCCGGCCAGCCCTGTGACGGCTCCGGCGCTGAGGGCGGCTTTCCCGGTCGCCCTCCTCAAGCCTCACAGACGCCAGAAGGCGGCTACAGAGCAGCGAGGAAGCAGCCAGAGCGCAGGGAGTCGCCCGCCCAGTGTGGCCCTCCCGGTGGGGCCCGGCGGCCTTCAGGCGCGGGCGGCCTCGTGACTGAATCTCGTCAGGGACAAACGGGGTCACCAACACTTTGGGAACAAACGATCAAGAGGAAACAAAAGAAAAACACTGGGGGCCGCCGCGGGGGGGGGGGTCGTTTAGATTTTGCCAGGACAGTCCCTGCTCATTCGTCAAGGCCCGGCTGGCGCATCTCGGGGGCGCGACCCCCCTGCTCCTCACCCCTGGAAACCTCCGGGCTCCCTCCCGCGGGCAGCGCACGTCCTCTCCCCGCACCCGCCTACTCCCCCAGGACGCACTGCGGCACCTGCCCTGCCAGGCACGTGGCCGGGCTGCGGCGGTCCAGGGGCAAGGGACCCACGGCCCCCACCTTCCTACAGCTGACAGGACGGAGGACAAGGCGGCGGGGAGGTACCGGCCCCGAGATGCGGACGCTTGTGCTGCAACTCGAGGCCTGGGTGTCCTCGGGAAAGGGGCCGAACCCCTCCCGGGCTTCGAGCCGTCGGCACAGCGGGGAGACACCATCACGAGTCTGAGGAAGGAGCCGCGGTGCGGAAGGCCCGGCCGGGAGGCAGCACTCCACAGACTCGCAGCGTCAGGACAGGGCTGCCCGGAGGCTGCTGTGGCGACGCGACGACGCTCCCAGGACCTGTGGGGAAGGGGAGAGGGGCCGGGAAGCTTTCCCCGGCAAGGTTTGAGCACGCACATGCTTGGCCAGGCCCAGAGGAAGGAAACGAGCCCCGCATCCCTTCATAGGCCCTTTCCCAAAGTCGGCTCTCACTTGCTTTAGAGGAGTCAAGAGAACGTGGATTTTAAGAACGCAACCGCAGTCATCCTCGAAGACACATTATGCTCCTCCCCCCGTCCCCAGGATTTGGGGGGGCTCTGTGCATCTGATATAAGGGACTGCTCCTCCAAAAGCAAAAAGGCAGCCAAGGGAACTCTATCCCTGCGGGCTGCTCTGCGGGCGTCCTTGGGTGTCCACGTGGTCACGTTACAGGTGTGAGCCCGTGTCTTTATGGATCTAAGCTTCCTCTGGGACCAGCTCAGGAAAAAGCCAGTTCATATCAAATTCCACTTCAGCATAAATAATAGGGTTTCTGTGCATTTGGTTTTTGGATGGAATTGTTCCCCTAACGGAGAGTGTGACTCACCCATCCTTAGGACAGTCTCATCACTGAAGTGGCTGCTCATGTCTGAGACTTGCCTTTTGCATTTCGCAAAATTGGTAGGAAAAATGGGCCAACTTTCTAGACTTAATACTCTCACTTTCATTAATTTCATTAATTTCAATACCCATGGGGCAAGTTGAATATGTACACACACATACACACACACACACACACACGTGCATGATTCTCTTGAGTTAGAAACTGCCACTTTGAACTTCAAAAACATTTCACTCCTTAGTACGTTAGTGACCACTGAGTATCCATTATATACGTAACTTGATGCTGGCTATTAAAAAAACTCAAAGGAACATTTTGCTTTTAAAATGTAATTTTTCCCCTGAGTTTTAGGTTCTCAACTAGAGAGATTTCCGTCATCTCTCAAGCATTACTATGTACTTTGCCACTTTAAATAACAAATGTACTGACACCTCAGTTGTCCTCTACACCATAAAGCTTGCTATCCGATGGGATTATTCAAGAAATACTGGGGGAAATGGGTGGAAGTAATTCAGAGCCACATGTGGAACTAAATTAAACTCAAGTAGACCATGAGACAAGCATGAATATGCCTCCCAAATGACCAAATGCATTTCACTGCAAGTAGCCTATTTGTTTTGGATGAGCTGTATTATTAATATGTTGCTTCCTTTCTGTATACAATTAGTTTCCGATAGATTTCTACAGTTTACATGCCACATTCTGTGATTCAGAAATTATAATTGTGAGTAAACTATAATAGCCATGGTCTTTATGCCCTTTTAGAAATAAAGACATTTTTTTTTTACAAAGGTTAGGAAAATCCTATGCATACAATCCATAAATAGGTACTACGCGTCATGAAAGTTTTAAGTAGAAATAATATTGAAACAATTACTAACTCCAAGTCAGTTATCTGGCTATTTGAATTCCCTCGAGGGTACCTCGTTTTCTACATGTCACTCCATTTGCTCTCACAAAAAAAGATCAGCAATGGATTCAATGAGCCGAAGCTTCATTTCCTAAAGGGAATGTAAGTCATTCAAGAAGAAAAGCCACATTACATAGGAATCTACACTCTCCATTCGTGAAAAATTAAAAATCAGGAAAAATTAAATTCATGTCATGTCAAACTAGGCAATAGCATGGTATCTGATCGCGTCCCAGCAGTTTTCAGTTTGGTTGATCACAACTCTGTTCTGAATAGATGGAACCAACGCCAAAGTTCTCCCCGAGTATAAAACAAGGGGGATAATTCAAGAAAATGGCAACTAACAAGATGCAATTGACTTCATTGTTTGCTTTGAGTCAGTTGGCCAACTAATTGGTTTGAGTCATGTACACCTCATTTCCGAAATGATCTATGATAGACTTCAACCACATTTTGAAGAGAATGGAAGTGGATCCAATGAAACATAATGCATTCCCCCTTGGGCAATAACTAGGATATATCTCAGTCTGCACAGAGCAATATTAGTTGAGGCTGTTGTCCAGCATGATTATTATCAGTTCTCGCTTTCACTCTCAAGATACTCCAGTTGAAAAATAACGCGGTCACCCTTGTCATAACCAACATACGCCATTATAGGCACATTTCAGATACCTTCGTTATTTACAAAATTGTAAAACTATGTGGGTGGATCTATCCATGGAAGTTACTCAGTTCTCCTGCCTAAGCTCTTTGAGAGCAGGAACACATCCTTTGTGCATAGTTTAGTTGCTCACCTTGCTTGGCTCGGAGCTTTGTCTATAGCAGACTCTCAATAAATGGTGGACAAATGGATAAATAAATATTTTAAAAGCCAGTTTCGGCAAAGCCCAATATTGTAGCAATGCAATGATCCCATCAGGGAGATTTAAAAGATGATGAGATTAATCTGACAGGTACCTCCAAAGCTGTTTGACTTGGTTAGCTAGTCAACCCAGTGGCAAACTTCAACCTGGTTATTTCTGACAGTTGTCTGTGGCTTCACACCAAGCAATTCAGTTATACCTACAATCCAGGGGCCGCACTCTCTATCGCCTGCTTCTTTTCTATTTTGGACACAGGAAGAAATGTGTTCTGAAGGTGAAGGTCAACATTACATGAAATCATTACATGATTTCTGTGAAGCTGGTGCTGATGACCCCACATTTAGAAATGAAGAGCATTAATTATACTTGGTGAAGCAGAAGTCTTAATAATGTGTGAAAAGATGAAAGGAAAACAGATTAGTGAACTGAATCAGAGCTGATTTCAGTGATTGAAATGCATCAAAATAACATTTCAGAACCGTTTCTTATGTTAGCTCTATATTTACTCCTTCCTGAATGCTAATTAGTGGAAACTCAGTGATAAGTGACAGCGTTTTTAAAAATAACCATTTGTAGAGAATGCCATTCTGGGAACCTCCCTCCTAAAGGCCAAATTGAGAGCACAAAGAGGCTGCCACAGAGAGGAAGCCTCCTGTGCCACTGGCCGGTGCTCTGTTCTTAACAGAAGCCCGAGGATGTGGGCCAGTTGGCATCATCCTTGACATGAGCCGTTCTGATCAAGCACAGCTCTAACCCTCTCAGAAACCATCTGTGACTCTGTCATTCATAAATGACTCAAAATCCCTGCTGAGTTTATTTTTACTTTCTGCTTTACTCTCTTAGTTTAATGAGTTCTATAAATTTTTTAGTGTGTGAGAGAGAATTTCCTATCACTTGCTAGACTTACTACATCTCAGTGAATGCCTCCCATCCTGGAACTCTGGGATTTTCTGAACGGGTTCCCTCGATCAGGACACCCACTCATTTGCATGTATGTTCAGACTCTTCATTTAGCCGGGATGAAGAGTCACTTTAGGAATTAGACGTGTCTGCTTACTCCTCGAATCCCCTCTCTGATTATTCTAATTATCCCTGCTATCATCTCTATTTGTGTCAGTTCCTTCAAGAGATGTGGCAACCAGTCAATAGGCACCAAAAATTTACGGTTGCATTGGAAAGGAGTTCTTATATGGTTTTCCAAACCGTTCCTGATGATGACTAACATATGTATGTGTATATATATTTTTTTCTTTTTTACCAGTTTCGACAACAATAAGAGGGCAACAAAACTCCTGCTACTTACTCCAAGATCCCTTTCCTGAGTCCTAAGTGACAGACCTCAAACCTTTCGTTAGCATTAGACTTGGAAAAAGTGATGTGGATAAACCCTAGCTCTGATTCTCCCTGCATACCTGACCTGGAGAAATTCAGGTAACCCCTTTAAGTCTCTATTCATTTATCTTTAAATTAAAGATGTTAATGCCTCTCAGGGATATTATGAGGGGGACAAACTGGATTTACAAATATGAGAGCCTCTCAAGTTGAAAGCAGTGCCAGTACATGTCATTATTTGCAGTTTCAATAGTGTCATCTATTCCTTTTCACAACAGTTATTTTGGTGTTAGAAATGTGATCATTTACCCTCCCAACCAAGAAAAGCCCAGCACCAGATGGCACACTGGTAAATCCTACCACACATTTAAAGAAGAATGAACTCCAATCCTTCTTAAACATTTCAAAAAAGATACTGATGAGGAGAGAAAATATCCAAACTCATCTCATAAAGTCAACATTATCCTGATACAAAAGCCAGATGAAGATACCACAAAAAAAGAGAACCACAGGCCAATATCCATGATGAACATGGATGCAAAAATCTCAACAAAATACTAGAAAAGCAAGTTCAATACCATGTTGAGAAGATTATGTATCATGACCAAGTGACAGCCCTGGGATGCAAGGACAGTGCAACATATAAGTTAGTCAATATAACACACCACATTAGCAGAGTGAAGGATAAAAATCGCTCAACTGATTGCTTCTTTAATGTGCAGGAGTTTTGAAGTTTGAGGTAGTTCTATTTGTCTATTCTTGCTTTTGTTCTCTGGGCTTTTGGTGCCATACCCATGAAGTCATTGCCAAGACCGATGTCATAAAGCTTTTTCCTTATGTTTCCTTCTAGGTGTTTTACACCATACAAAAATACGTTGCATCTCTCTACATCAACAACAAAATATCTGAAAGAGAAATAGGCAAATAATCCCATTTACAATAACATCAAAGAAAATAAAAGACTCAGGAATAAATGTAACTAAGGAAATAAAAGATCTGTATGCTAAATGCTGTAAGATAGGGATGAGACAAATTAAAGAGACAGATAATGGAAAGATATCCCACGCTCATGAATTGGAAGAATTTATATTGTTCAAATGTCCATACCTAGGCCAATCCATATATTTAATTCAACCTCTAAAAAAATTCCAATGGCATTTGTCCTAGAAATAGAACAAACAACCCTAAGATTTATATAGAACCACAAAAGACCCTGAATAGCCAAAGCAATTTTGGGAAGGGAGAGTAAAGCTGAAGACAGCACACTTTCTGATTTCAAGCAGTATGGGTTTGGCATAAAAACAGACACATAGACAAATGGAACAAAATCGAGAGCCCAGAAATAAATCCACCAATATATGGCCAATTAATTTATGACAACGGAGCCAAAAATAAGGATTATCTTTTCAATAAATGGTGTTGGGAAAACTGAATAGCCACACACCAAAGAATAAAACTGAATTTCTCACACCAATAAAAAATCAGCTCAAAGTGGATCCAAGACTTGAATGTAAGACCTGACACCATAAAATTCTTCAACAAAAACATATGGTGTTAAGTTCCTTGATATCAATCTTGGCAATGATTTTTTTTTGATTTGATACCAAAAGCAAAGGCAATACAAGCAAACGTGGGATTACATCAAACTAGAAGGCTTCTGTACAGCAAAGGAGCCATCAATGAAATGAAAAGGCAACGTATGGAATGCAAGAAAATATTTGCAAATCATAGATCTGATAAGGGGTTAATATCCAAAATGTGTAAGGAACTCATACAACTCAATAGCCAAAAAACCTCAATCTGATTTAAAAAATGGGCAGAGAAACTGAATGGACATTTTTCCAAAGAAGATTTATCAATGCCCACAGCCACATGAAAAGGTGTTCAACATCACCAATCATCATGGAAATATAGTTCAAAACCACAATGAGGTATCACCTCACACTCATCAGAATGGCTATCGTCAAAAAGATAAGACATAACAAGTGTTGGTGAGGTTGTAGAGAAATGGTAACCCTGACGCTCTCCTGGTGGGAATATAAGTTGGTGCAGCCACTATGAAAAGTAGTATGGAGATTCCTTAAAACATTAAAAACAGAGCTACTGTGTGATCCAGCTCTCCCATTTCTGGCTACATAGCCAAAGGAAATGAAACCATTGCCTCAAAGAACTACCTGTATGCGCATGTTCATCGCAGCATTACTCGCTACAGCCAAGGTATGAAAACAACCGATCCGATAAATGAGTAAAGAAGGTCTGGTACATATACACAAGAGAATATTATTCCACATGAGAAGGAAAGAAATCCTGTCATTTGGATCTTGAGGGTGTTATGCTAAGTGAAATAATTCAGACAGAAGATAAAAAGTACTGCGTGATCGCACTCGCATACCAACTCTAAAAACATTGCACAAAACATAGAAACAGAGAGTAGCATGGTGTTAGCCAGGAGCAGAGGGTGACGGGTTGGAGAGATGCTGGATAAAGGGTCAAGCTTTTACTGATACAATGAGTAAGTTCTAGGAGTCTAATATTCAACATGATGACTAATAGCTCACCACATGACTGTACTGCACACTTAAAAGATGCTAAGACGGGCACCTGGGTGGCTCAGTCGATTCAGTGTCTGCCTTCAGTTCAGGTCATGATCTCAGGGTCCTGGGATCGAGCCCCGTGTCAGGCTCCCTGCTCAGTGGGGAGTCTGTTTCTCCCTCTCCTTCTGCCGTTACACCTGCTCTTGCTCTCTCTCTCTCTCTCTCTCAAATAAATAAATAAAATCTCAAAAAAGTTTCTAAGAATATAGATGGTAGATGTTCTCACCCCAAAAAAGAAATGGTAATTACGTAATGAGGTGGAGGTGTTAGCTAAGGCTATGGCGGCAGTCATTTTGCAATATCTCAGGGTAGCAAACTAACCAATTGCACACCTTAAATTACACCTGTTCTTTTTTTTTTAAGATTTTATTTATTTGTTCATGAGAGACACACACAGAGAGAGAGAGAGAGAGAGAGTGAGAGAGAGGTGGAGGGATAAGCAGGCTCCATGCAGCGAGCCCAATGCGGGACTCGATCCTGGGTCTCCAGGATCACGCTCTGGGCTGAACGCAGGCGCTAAACCGCTGAGCCACCCAGGGATCCCCCAAACTTACACCTGTTCTATGTCACTTATACCTCAATAA
The DNA here is from genome assembly GCF_011100685.1 of Canis lupus familiaris. Classification (NCBI taxonomy): domain Eukaryota; kingdom Metazoa; phylum Chordata; class Mammalia; order Carnivora; family Canidae; genus Canis; species Canis lupus. The sequence continues at coordinate 5,069,949 of NC_049228.1, forward strand.
AACTAGAAAAGATACTAGGAAAAATACAAATGGATTATAGATGTAGAGAATGGAATACAAAAGATCAATAAATCTATGATATGACACCCAAAATTAGACACCCAGCTCAGCTCTCTTGAACTCCAGACTAGAATATTCACATTGATTAGTAACTGTACTTGGATATCCCACTGAACTTATATTTATTCATTTATTAAATCACCAAATATTTTTAAATAATATTCCCCAGCCTTCTCCAAACAATCACGAGGTAGGTCTTACAGCTCCGCAATTTGTTCAGTTCCACCTCCTCCAATCCCTTTTGACTATATCAGGTCATGCCAAATGTCCTTTCCTTTTATCTGGATTACTGCAACGGCCCCCTAACTGTGTCTTTTGGGGTCCAGTTTTGCATTTCTTTTCATCCATCCTCTCTATAGAAGCCCAGGTGATGTTTCTAAAGTGCAAGTGCGATCCTGTTACTCTTTTGATTGAACCTCTTTAAAGACTCCCCATTACTCTTAGAAGGAAAAGCCAGGTCATTAATTTGACTTACAAGGACTCATTTCTGCTACTTCTGAAGCCTCAGTCTTCCTGTTTTCCCACCTCAGGCTCCAGCCACCCTGCCTGAGCTCCATGACCCCTTCTTCCAGAAATAATCTCTGTTGCTCCATCCCTCCTGCCACAGCCTGACACCTGGTTACCTTTGAATCCCAGCATAGGCTTTAAGTCCTTCCACATCCACCTCTAAGCCTGGGCACACTGCCCCTCCTGAGTGTTCCTTTACAGCTGCTGCTTAGTTCCATCCTGGCACTGACCAAGAACCGTCCTCCACTGTTGACCGACATCCACTGCCAGACCTTCAATTTGTGAGCCAGCTCATGTCTCACCTATAGTCGTAATCCTAGTACATAATCCAGAGCATGACACGTAATAGATAGTCATTAAGTTACTGTTGCATACATTAAAAAAGGAGAGAAGGGAAAGAGTCCAAAAGAGTAGTAATTTTGGTAGTTGGACAACCCAGATTTCTTTTCATCACTGGTTGCCTACCTACATACATCATTAAATTCAAATTTTATGTATCACCATTTCCAGAAAGAACTCCATTTTAATCTTGCAAGATTAAGCTGCATAAGTTCAGAAATGGCAAAAGGATCTGTAAATACAATTTAGTGAAGATTTTGGGAGACTTTGGTCACTCATATTGAAAAAAAAAATATATATATATATAAATAGTTTATCACAGTCCCTGGCACAGAGTAGGTCCTCAATAGTGTTACTTGAATTTAATTGTTTCCTCATGCTGCCAGAACACTAATTTCTGCAAACCTTCCTATTTTCTCTACTTCCCCATTTCCTAAAAAGGAAAGTAATAAAAACCATTCTTCATGTACCCACACACAAAGAAGGAAGAGGCATGGCCAAAACCAGTTATGACTTCAGGTATTAAATCTTAAAAATAAACAAAAGTAAATGATCTGTTATTAAGCTAAATACAGGTTTTTTTGCAGAAGCTTGTTCTATAGGAGTTTGTGTGAATTTCGGTCATTCAGGTGAGATGGCCCCTCTCTGGAGCCAGATTGAACTATGCCTACTATGGGCAGGGACAATGTAAACCCATTGTGAGAACAATTAGGGATATGATCACTTCTAGAATGCCACCTAGAGGAATACTTGCCAGAGAGGGAAAGTACATGGGACCTTGATTTTGAGGGCCCCAGATATTTTCTTGCAGGGACACATCTGGGGAAGCAGACCTCAATTCAGGAAGGTTAGCTCTGATGCTTATGTGCCCATTATGTGAGGTGAGTGTGTGTGTGTGTGTGTGTGTGTGTACACACGTGTGCCTGCCTTGTGGATATCTTACCACGCAAGACACAGTCAAGACAAATGAAGACAGTTATCCGAGGATGATAAGTAGAGATACAGAAACAAAAGTTTTATTCTTCTGTGTAACTATGTAAAAGCCATAGTCACACACAATGCAATTAAAAATACAGAAAAGTAAAGAGAAAGGGGAAAATATTTTCAAGTCAGGTATCTCATGCAAGACGTCGGGAAAATAGAAAAGCAACTGACAGTTCCAATGACAACAGAGACATCAGAATTTCACAAAGCGTTTGAGAATGACTCAGATATATTTGGAAGGTAATAGATTACACTGCAGCGGCCTGTAAGTATGTAAGTACAGAAATACCGAAAAGGGAGTCAGTGTGAAGCCATATATGTGTGGTCTTTGGTCATCTATTTTATGCTTACTTCAAATATTTGGGAATGCAAACATTGATGAGGGTTTTCCCCGAATATCATGTCACAAAGTCTAACTTGGGAACGGATCCATCTGAGACAGCTGTATGGTGCCTGGATGTGAGCGAGAAGAAGGAGGATAAAGGAAAGATTTCAAAATCAATGGCTTCCAGTTTGAAAGGACTGCCAGGGCTCTACAGGGTATGAATTTGCTGCATAAAATCTATTACTATTGACAAATAGAATTCAATCCGTTTCCTTCGCTCTTATGGTATACCACTTTGTCCTTTCATTTCGATTGGTATATTTAGGTTTTCCTTGGCCATTTCCACAGGAAAACGACTTTCTTAAAGCAATCGGGTTGTCACCCAATGGATAAGTCACCCTCATGTTTTCGAACCAGAGCAGCTCCTAAAGACATAGACACGTTTACAAAATTATATTTGTCAGGTCATTAGCACTGTAGTTGTTTTCTAAATTAATTCATAGGATCAAAGCAATTTTCCCTTTAAATGAGCGCAATGTCTTCTTTGGAAGGGCGCATCTATACAGAGAGATTTAGCAGAAATGCTAATATGCCAGTGGAAGCAATTAAAAATATTACCAAATAAAGTTTTCTAAAAAATTATTATGTTTAGGCTATTAAAGGCAAGAAATACATATAATTTTTTTTTGCATATCCTATTAGTTAACTTACCGTATAGATCCATCATTTCAGGTATATATTTTTTTAAAAAAACATTGTGCCAAATACATTTTGATAAGGAAAGGTCCTATGCTTTCATGATTTTTTTCAGGAAGATACTCAAAGATGATACATTTACTTGCAAATTTTAGAAAAATATGCCTCCAAGAAATCAAGTTTTATAATATATATATATTTTGGTGTATGGGCATGCAACAGTACCTAATTTTTGTTAAATATGCATCAAAACGCAATTCAAATCAGTCCATTTGATAGACAATTCAGCAAATTCATAAATTTATAAGCAATTAACCCAAGGTACTCTCTTTGAATAGAAAGTGTTGCAGGAAAAAGACATGGAAGTAGAGTTTCTCTGTCGTTCTACTGGAGGAGAGGCTTGGCGGAATCAGAAATTATTCCGGTGAGAGAGAATTTGAGATTTGGTAGGAATGCTGTCAGAAAAGTTGTTTTCTCCATTTTATGGATTTCATGTGATTCCCTTGATAGATAGATAGATAGATAGATAGATAGATAGATAGATAGATAGATAGAAAAGTAATTTATATATATAAATATATACACATTTAACTTCTTTATATATATAATAGCTATATATATGAAGAGATCTATATGATATAAAAGTAATCTGTATATACAAATATATACACATTTAACTTCCCAGAGGGTCGGCAACGCAGCATCTGCGCAGCCAGGCACCGAAACACCACGGATGCAAAACCCAGTTTAACCCGTGATTCTCAGTGTCACGCCACGAATACTAGGTGGGCTCGGGGAACCCAAGCGCCTTAGGGTGGGGCTGCGTGGGGCCGCGCCCATCACAGCCGCGCACCCAGAGCCGGGGCAGGCCCAGGCTCCCACCGCAGGGCTCCTTCAGACGCGGGGGCCCCGGAAGGTCACCGCCCTCAGCCCCCTCGGTGGCCAGCTCTTTCTGGCCCCCGCGTGCCCGCCCCCCCACTCCCCTCGGGCCCCGCCCACCCCCCCTCCACGTCTCCACCCTCCCCTCTCCACCCCCCTTCCCCCTTTCACCCCCCACCCCCCACCGTATCCACACCCCTCCCCTCCCCCGTACCCTCTCCACCCTCCCCTCTCCACCCTCCTCTCTTCATCCCATTCCCACCCCCACTCCCCCCTACCCCCTCCACTTCCCACCACCCCACTCCACCCTCACCCTCCCACTCTACCCCCCACCCTACCCTCTCCACCCCCTTCCCCCTTCCACCCTCCACCTCACCCCCCTCTCCACCCCCCTCCCCTGCACCCCCCCTTCACCCCCTACCCCACCCCCCTCCACCCTCTACCTCACCCCCCCCGCCCCGCCCCGCCCCCCGCCAGGCGCAGAGGCAGGAGGGGAGGCCCCGAGCCCGAGGGGCACACGCCCGGACCCCCGCTTACGTGCACCTCGCAGCGCTCGCCCGCGAAGGCCGCGGGGCACACGCACTGGAACCCGCGGCCCAGGCCCCGGCACAGGCCGCCGTGCGCACACGGAGCCGACGCACACTCGTCCGCCGCCTCGTCGCACCTGGAGGAGAAGCACACACGGCGGCCTCGGCCTCTGCGCACCAGCCCCAGCCCGGCTGCGCGCTGCGGAGAGGACACGGCGCCGCGCTCACCTGCGGCCCAGGGCGTGACCCCGGGTCCCGGGATCAGTCCCGCCAGGGCTCCCCGCAGGGAGCCGGCCTCTCCCTCGGCCTGGGGCTCCGCCTCCCTCCCTCCCTCCCTCTCTCTCTCTGTTTCTCATGAACAAATAAATAAAATCTTTAAGAAAACAAAATTAAGAAAAAGAAAAGAACAGAAAAAGGTCCCTTATCCACCGGGCCCAGGGCGGTCAGCTGTAGCGGCTCCCGTGCAGTCTGCGCACACTCCCTGGGGTGGGACACGCCTCTTAGGATTCCTGCAGCAAATTTGTTCTTCAGGGCAACATGCTGTACTCACCGTAGAAGGAGAAAACAGGGGCAAGTATTTAGAGACCAAGAAGCCCTGAAGGGCAGTTAGAGGCCTGCCCACCCCCAGGGACGCTGGAGGCCGCATTTTGACACCTGGAGACCCCCACCCCCCCACCCCCCACCCCCACCGGGCCCGATTCGGATGCATCCGGCCCTCAGGCTGTGGAGGAAAGGGAGCTCATCAAAATCAAGGGGGAGAAATTGGTTTATTCTTGGAAATTTTTTATTATTTTCCTTTGGAATTCTTTTTTTTTTTTCTAAGAAAAAGCAAAAGTGGATAAGTAGAAAATGTCAGTTGCTAATAAATGTGTTTTACAACTAAGGGTAATATTTCAATATTCAAGTAGAATGACTTGCAAAAGCCAACGGGCACCTGGGTGACTCAGTCGGTTAAGCATCTGCCTAAGGGTCCTGGGATTGAGTCCCCCATCGGGCTCGCTGCTCAGCGGGGAGTCTGCTTCTCTGCCTCTGCCCCTCCCCCTGCTTGTGCACAGTCTCTCCTTCAAATAAATAAATTCTTAAAAAAAAAAAAAAAGAATGACTTTCAAAAGGTGAATTTTTCCCAAACAAGTGATATCAATTCTAAGGTATATCAAAATTTTCTTCTTCCCTGGGACACTGTCATCTTTCACTTGGTCTTCGGCCAGCAGCTTTTTTTCCTGTATATTTACCAATTAACTCACCAGGCTCTTTTATTCAATCATTCAGTAGGTATGTATTTAGCACTCAACCGTAGGCTAAAAACCAAGCACTGTTAGGCCTCACCATAGAGCCGTAACTGTGGCATCCCTTTTACTCTGGGAAATTCATATAAAATGTTAGCTTCAAGAATCCCTAAAGAGCAGCTTATGATGTCAAAGCATAATGTAAACAGTTTTTCATTTCTCACCTTCCAAAAGGTAAAACTTGCATACATAGGGCATCAACTAATCACTAGGCTCAAAGTGAAGAGGGATGAGGGGGTGGGTGGGGAGGGTCAACCCAAGGTATAAAGGAGAAAAAGATTTCTTCCCAGAAAAACAGCTCCTTATCCTGCTGGATACCAAGCATAGCTGAGACATTTTGTTTTCCTTTTTTGGCTCAGGCTTCTGGACTGGAAGGAGGCTTCTCCGATTAGATCTGAGCAAAACCTGACAACTTGCAAGAGCCTGCCAAGCACTTTTTGTCCTGGGTGGGCCAGTGTTCACACCATCCATCATTTGCAACCTGCCAGGATGACACTATAAAGTTGGGGGTTTAGCCAGACAGAAGAGGAGGCAATTTGCCGGAAGACAGTTTTTCAATATTTTGGATGTTACAGAAGTCACATTCCCCTAAGCCTTGGGAGATGGTCTAGTATTTTCTAGTCTCCCTCTGGCTATTCTTTCTCCATTTCTTATCTCTTCCTCTCTTGAATTAAAGAGTGTACCACACACAAACATTCATTATAAACATTATCAGAGCTTTCATTAGAGATCAAAATTAATACATCAAAAATCAGAATAAATAAGTCCATTAACATTAAGGACTTTGAAAGCACAGAATCTATTGACCATGTGTTCACTCTTTTAGAAATCCATTTGCAGCAGAGAAGTTGATCTAGATGAAAAGAGTCCCCGGGAGAGGAAGGAAACTTGGAGTTCCTTTTCTTAGCACATTTCAAAGAAATAATTTGCATTTAAGTGCAAGATTATTCTTTTAAACAAATGTTGGAGGAAAGGAAATGTTTGTTTGAAATGGGGATAATGTGTGGATAGCAGAGAAAAATAATCCAAGGCTTTGGATGAGTCTATGTGGTGTGCCATTGAGCATTAATGTGATAGTAAGCATTCAGCTGTGACATAGGCAGGAAATAATCAGCACTTAAAAACACTGGAAGAGCTGGTCAAGGGAATATTTAGGACAAGGAAATATTTGCGCTAGTTCGGAGGCATATAGAGTTTGAGGCCAGCTGCATGGTCTCTGGGTTAACAATATGTTGCATGGGAAAATATGAGCCAGGGCTATGAGCTTCCTGGCACGTACACGCTCTGTCTGGGTCTGCATGTGCCTCTTGGAGCCAAAGCACTGAAAGGCTGTGAAGGCAAGAGCTGGGTTTGTCATTGAACCTTGAAAGGGTAAAAGGCAGGTCTACACGAGATGGCCTACATTGTGAAAATGGCAAAAGAGCTGGATCTGCGTAGGGCCAGAGGAGCCAGCTGGAAAAGGGAAAATTCAAATGAATCCAAACTGCAGTTGTCAGGGGTTTGTCAGCACAAATACGCCCATTATTTAATTAACTACCTTTCTGGGAAAATTTAATTCAGTCAAACTCTCTCTGTTGGATGCTCTGTATTTTCATTTATCTCATTCGTTCAATGCAGGGAGTTTGCTCCGAGATCGTTATCTTGTGGCGGATGGCCTAGGAGAGGAAGGAGCACGGTTCCCACTTTCTTCTAACTGCTGCAAGCAAAGGCTTATTCATTCCTGTCAGCATATCCAGGAGAGGAGCACAGGCTGTGAAGGCGGCTCGGCCTCCCTGCAGCTCCCATCTGGATTGGCACCTGACCTGTAACTTGACCCCTCAGCGTCAGTTTAGGCAAATGCAAAGTGGCATTAATAACAATTAGCGAGGATATTTATAAGATGCATGACCGTGCTCAACAAATGGTTAATTGTTTATTATCTGTTTATATAGAGATATATAAGAGCTTAGATAGAGCCTTGGTTTATAATCATTAGGGGGGACATTGATCCTTTTGAGAAGCTGATAAAAGCTGTGGAGTATATCCTTTTTTTCTTTTTTTAAATCTTTGACCTCACCTTCAGCCAGTTAAGTACATATCCGAATTTGCCTGCATTTTCAGCCATTGTCTGAAGCCATGGCCAACTCCGCATCAACCATCCCTGTATTAGCTGAAGAGTTGTTGAAGGGTGTCGCTGGGAAAGAGAGACTCACATGGATAAGGCATATCTACTTTCAGGGCTCTAGATAATTCTGTGAGGCAATCTTTTAGGTATTTTTTATTTTGCTTCCCTAGCAACTCTATTTGCATCATGTATTAGAAACATGAATCCAGAAATACTTATCAGAAAGAAAAATATCACATTTTACGTTGTTTCAAAGACATCTTTTCCTATTTGAAGTCTTGGCTAATAAAATGTTCTTTGTTTTGACCTAAACTGTGATTTTTTTTTTTCCCTTCTCTTTTCTTGTTTGACTCTGGTGGGACCTGTATGTCAGCATGGATTTTCCTATGGGAACAGAGATGAAAAATCGGAGGGGAAATCAACTTTGAGTAATCCCACTGTTGTTCAGCCCAGACTTTTCTTCTCTAGAAAGTGCTAATGTTGACTCACCGCTCCCCAGTAAAACCTGGCCGGCACAGACACTTTAATTCACCCTGGAACTCTGAGCAGTTGCCTCCATTGTAGCAAGTGAGATTCGTCTTCTCGTTCCCACAGACTGTCGAGGATAATCTGGTGTGTCTGGAGAGAGAAAGGCAACAGCCACAGCTGTACATCTTGATCATTTCATTCAAGAAAACTTTTTGGAAAAGTCCGTCTATGCAGTCAATGCCAAACTAATCAAGTACTCAGGCTAGGTTATGCATGACCCCTTTCGCTCAGTAGACAGCTCCTGCTGGGGGGCGCGGTAACAAGCTCGGCTATATATCTTGCATCTCCACAGTTTCCATTGGTGAGATAAGATCTGTGCCATGAGGTGGCAATAAATTTAGGGTTGGGAAGAAACTTGCGATAGCTGGGTGTGCTGCTGCCTTGCTAATAAATCAACACGGGCCACGGAAAATTGCAGCTCTATAAAGGCCAGGAAAGCAAGGACCCCACTCTGGTACCCAAGCACTCCTGTGATTTCTCTGTAGGCTTTCAGAGCTGAACTCCTGTTGCCCTGCCAACACTTGCTGTTCCCTTCCTAATGATTCATAGCTTAGCGGAATGCAAGCCAAGTGCTGTCCAGGAGGAGTGTATACAGCACTCAGTGGCAACTGTGTGTGAATCCAAGAGTGTGGCTCTTTGGTATAACAACAAAGCTGGGCGTATCATTAAGGAATCCTTATAAAAGGCAGAACAAATCGTTAGAAGCTAAGCAGAACTTGACTGCAAAGGCAAGTGCCAGGGGTGTGAAGGGACTGATTACGAGAGATTTTAAGGGTGTTGTTCAGGTCCTTTGACCCACTGGGCATGGTGTCTGATGCATAATTAATGTCCAGAAAATATAAAAGGAATTTAATTTTGTCCAGTTGTGTGTGCTGCAGCTAACGTGGAGAAACTAGCCTAGAGGACGGTAAGTGTGTCTCTTCCCATAAGAGCTAATCAATTCGACTTTAAAAGGAAACTATCCTAAGGACTTTTCAAAAGAACCAAAAATGTCAACCAGCTTTGAAAGAGGTCAATTAGCAATGCAAATGTAAGCTTTGTATACGTCTTAGGTTTAATAAACAATTTTTGAATCTCATTAGGAGGGTACTTTTGAGAACTTTAATCTTTGAGCACTTGACTTTGATGAATTAGGCAGGAAAAAAAATACTGGAGAAATAGTTCCTGGGGCATGTATGTTTACTTTACTTGCCCAAAGTCACCGTGGCAATACTATTAATTTTGATCCTGGATGTCTTTTGCTTTAAACAGGCAGTTTGTTGGCAAAATGAGTCTGTTTTAACTCACGGAAAGCGACGTACAACTGAAATGTCAACACGTAGCACCTTATATTGGGCCTTGGCTTCACAGGTTCTGAACAACAATAAATGTTATCGAGATAAATACACTTTCTTATACGTATGACTACATGTTATGTCTGCTGGGAGATTCATCCCATTAGAGCTCCACCTCTGAGTTAGTGTTATGTCTACAGGCTGCCAACCCACTCCAGGTGTTCTTGCCAAAGTCTGGGAATGTATTACTTGTTATTAATAATCCTCTCACCTCCCCATAATGACTCAATTGTTTAGTGAAGTTAAAAGTAGTATAAGTTATAAAATAATGAATTCTACTTATGTGGAAACATCGAAGCCATGTGACTTAGTAGGAAAATATTGATTCTTATTTCTGCTTACGTAACACGAGATGGAGGTCGTTACTAGAATTAAAACACTGCTCCAGTCGTGTTAGAAAAAATTGGGAAATATGTCGAAATGGGCAAAAGATATTACTGAGTATTCTTTCAACAGACTATTGGGTGTTATATAAAAGACACTCTAGGACTGTTTGATTTTATAGTGTGTATGCCTTAGATTTTCTTCACTATTTTACAACTCTGTAAGTGGTAGAAAATGACATTAATACGAATGGATCCTGCTCATTGAAATGTAAGCGAATTTGTCTGTGGGGATAGAATTGATTGTCACACGGTAGAAAAGACAGTTTCAAATATTAATTGTATTGCCCTGTAAAAGAGTAAATAGTTTTGCATGTATTAGTGACTTCATTTCCTCATCTCTACTTATATATATTTATGTGGATAATAAAAAATATATCTAATTATTATATATATGCGTATATATAAGTAATTAGGTTATCCTTTGACCGGGTTTTTATACCTTATTCATTTCTTCATTAATTGATGACTTAAATGAAAACAACAAAACATGCTCGTTTACATGAGAGTCATAATTTCATCTTCATGAGATTATAATTTAGCACAGACTTTTCCAGATTTTATAAGGTTTACCTGCCTGAAATAGCCAAGGGCATTGTTTTAGGGGTAGAAGTCATGCTTCCTTGAACAATATGAAAACCAAGCTTTTGGGGGCGCCTGGGTGCCTCAGTTGGTTAAGCATTTGACTCTTGATTTCAGCTCAAATCACGATCTCAGGGCCTGAGATCGAGCCCTGCTTCAGGCTTTGCACTCAGTGGGGAGTCTGCTTGGGATTCTCTCTCTCCCTCTCCCTTGGCTCCTCTCCCCACTCACTCTCTCTCTCTCTCTAAAAATAAATAAATCAAAAAAAAAAAAAGAAAGAAAAAAGGAAAGAAAAGAAAACCAAGCTTTTGTATTTATTGTAAAAAATATTTGTTTCTTGAGGCCTTAAAGCTGTGAAACTCTGGGGCATGCGACATATTCTAACAAAGACATCTGAGAAAGCATTCTGCTTGAAGTCCAGTCAAAGCACTCCCATTCTTCCTTGTAGAACATCCCACCATGTCTGGTCTACAGGACCACACTGTGGTGGAAGGGACCCATGTCACTCCCGTCCAGCACAGCCTACAGAGGCATAGCTGAGAGAGCTTTCCTATTCGATGAGAAAATGTGGAGCCCAGCTCCACTGGCCAAGCCTTAGATGAACTTCATGCTCACCTGCAAAATTTTCCTGTGAAATTTCCCGAACAGTGGCAAGAATAGCCGCTGGGGTCGCTGATGCAGGTGGCTCCGTTTGCACACTGGTGATTCTGGCAATTGTCTATATCCGTTTCACAGTTCACACCGGTGTATCCAGGCTCACACCTGCAGCGATAGGCTGCAACTCTGTCGGAGCAGTTGCCATGGATACAGGGGTTTGAAAAGCATTCATCGATGTTGAGTTCACAGTGTGTCCCTGACCATCCCAAGGGACACGAGCAGTGATAAGAGCTGTAGATGTCTTCACAATTTCCTCCATGCAAACAGGGGCTGGAGTTGCAGGCATTCAACTGCAAACAGCCGCTAACCACTGAATTCATAGAGATTTTGAGAAACTGTTCTTCCTGGGGTTTATTAGTGAAACCATGAACATTAAAGTAAGAAAGATAAATGCCACTGATTTCTATTGTACTTAGACACCCTTTCAGGCCCTGGCTATTGTCAATAGCTCGGTCACCCACATAAATGTCTGTATTATCCTTAAGAAAGTTGAGGCTCCCAGTGGCAACTGCACTGGTCACAGAAGGTGCTTGGTTGTCCACTTCCATTTGCCACCTGGAGGCCTGGGCCAGTGGGTCTGTCATGGAAAGAGTCACTTGGTGCCATATGCCATCATTCACTGACTGCAAACTTGTCAGACTCAGCATATAAAAACTGTTGCCACTTTGCAGTTGAAATAATAATCTGGAATCTCGAATGCTAATGTTAAGAAATTCAGGCTCCTTCTTCGCGTGCAGTATGATCACATTTGCATCTCTTGTTCTGAAACCTAATGTGATATTGGTGAGTTCTCTGGTAATATTCCCATTGCTTCTGAATAATATTTCACTGCTTTGTGCATTAAAAACAGCATTTGCAATACCTAAAGAGAGAAGACAACACCAATCAGCAACTTTATGCAATCTATAATGTTGCTTCATTACCTTTATGACTATTAATGATCATCATGTATCGATTGTTTGATATGTATTAGGCACTGTGCTAGTTCTTCTTATATTATTTCTAATACCAAATTCTGGAGCATGATTTTATTATTATTACTATGATCATCCCCATTTTTATAAAAGGAGAAATTGAGACTCACGGAAGTTTAGTGATTTTTTTCACAGTCATATGTTAATAAATAATAAGACCAGAATACCAAACCTGCATGGTCTGATACCAAAACCTAAACCACACATTTCTTTTCCACTGAAAAGAGGTTACATGTATAAACAATGTCTTTTTTTTTTTTTTTTTTTAGGTAGAAACAATGTCTTAAAAAGGTGAAAATAAAGGGGACCCGATACACGACTAAAAGTGATCATCAGTACAGGTGTTGAAAAAAACCTACGATTGTCCACTTGAGTAGAGAAAATCCAGTTCTCCACCTCCCAGCTGGGTGTCCTTTCTTCCCACAGAACTTCCACATTCACAGCACGTGTGACATCAGACGTGTGGGGCTTTCCCCCGCCAAGCAACTCTGCACATCATTTCCCCTCCCTTTTGGTTGTTTCCCATCTGCATACAAATATACTGTAACTGCTTCAATCTGAGAAAATAAAAACACCCAAAAGCACAACTCAGCTCCCCCTCACCCCACTGCTTCCTTAATTCTCTATTCCCTTTCATGCCACAACTTCTCCAAATAGTTTTATCTTCTCATTGTCTCCACTTTCTCATCTCTTATTTTCCTTGTAATACATGCCACTCAGCCTTTTGTGCCAATCCCTTCACCAAGGTCACAATGACCTCAATGTAGTTGAGGTTACTTAATGTAGTGGTCAATCCTCTATTCTCACTTTCTTGCACTTTTCAGTAAAAATTGACTTTAAAATGCTGTCTTTGCCTCAATCATTGGGCACCACACCCAATCAACTCTTATCATATAGATTATTTTAGTTCTTAGTGTCTCTGCTTCTGTCACTCGGCAGATCAATATAACAACCACTCCTTAGCTCAAGACCACCATTGGTTACCATCACATCTAGAAAGAAATCCTAAATCCTTGGAGCTCCTGGGTGCCTCAGCAGTTGAGCATCTGCCTTTGGCTCAGGGCATGATCCCAGGGCCCTGGAATCGAGTCCCACATCGTGCTCCCCGCAGGGAGCCTGGTCCTCCCTCTGCCTGTGTCTCTGCCTCTCTCTGTGTGTCTCTCATGAATAAATAAATAAAATATTTTAAAAAGAGAGAGAGAAATCCTAAATCCTAAACATGGCTTGTAAAAGTCTCTATGATCTGACCCTTGGTTAACTCTTCACTTCTACTTACTATCACCCTCTTCCTTATTCACATGCTACAGCTGCAAAAACTTCTTGCCATTCCTTTTTTTTTTTTTTAACTTCTTGCCATTCTTTGAAGACATCAAACTTGTTCCCAAATCAGGCCTTTTACTTGCTGCTACTTATACCTGGAGTATTCTTTCCCCAGATCTTCTCACACATGGCTCTTTCTCAGTCTAATGTGCTCAAATGTCACCTCCTCTGAGAAGGTTTCTCTGACTTTCCCAGTTAAAATAGTTTCTTCCCTGTAGCCACTCTTTCTTCCATTACCCTGCTTTATTTTCTTCATAGCATGTATAACTATTTGAAATTATGTTGTTCATTTGCCTACTTGTTCTTTGTCTTTCTGCGCTAGAACGTGAGATTTATGAGATCAGGGACTTTCTCTGTTTAGATTATTACCACCTCTCAAATGCCTAGAACATTGCCAGACATATAGTAGGTAAATATTACTAAATAAATAATCTGTAAAAATAACTCTGTCGTTCTTAATTCTGGAAAGTGAAATAATGATTAGAAGCTACTGTAGGAGAAAAATTCAAGTGTATTATTCAAGTGTACAATCCAAATGTGTTATTTGGATTAAAATTTCACTTGGTTTTTATTGCTTTAGACCATTGTGTTTTTTCCACCGAGTTTGGGGTTGGGATTAGGGAGGAAAGGAGCAACAAGTGTCTATTCCATGCTTTTAAATAAATGCTAAAAAAACAAATCTCATTCGCTCTCCCCAACTCCAAAAGGACAAATATGGTCTATAATGCTAAATAAGTTCATTTTACTAACACTGCTGAGCACACTGAAATCACTTCTCATCCGGGGAAAAATCACAATACACATAACAATATTTGTATTTCATCTTTTCTTCGGGGAACTTTATCTTACAAACACACCTGTATATAAGGTGAATTGTCAATTTTTAAGTCTTGGTTTTCTGATAGAACGCCCTAAAGGCAAACTCAGAGTGATGCATGAGCTATATCCTCATGACTATGTTATTCTATTAGATGTAATCTTCTCAACATATCTTACTTGAAAGAAAATACCATAGGGTCATAAGATCACATGAAATTAAAATTATGCAAAATAGCAAAAATGTGTTCTAGGGTTCACACCTGTCAATTAGTAAAATTCACCTCTTCTATTGATTTACTTTTTTTTTCCTTCATTAAGGTAAGTTATACTTTAAAAAAATGTTATTGAGACATTTTGGGAGATCCATGGCAAACTTCCTACTCTTTCTGTAGTGAGAATGCAGGCGCAGTGAAGATTCACTTAACTTCTCTCTGATGCAGGATATACAAATCCTAAAGTGCTTTACATATATACTGAAGACCAATGTGTACCAGGGGTATGGTTCTTGGCCTGCAAATGTTTTTAGAAACCTATTCTTTTTTTCCCCTGTGAAAATATTCCAAACGATTTAAATCCTTTTGTAGAACATAACGGGACTAAGAGCTTTAGAACTTTAGGATTTTTATCAAAAGATGAACAATGAAACTAATAAATTATTTTGAACATGTAGTTTGGAGGTAGAACAATGGGAAGCTTGCATTTAAAAGTTGGTGCCATATTAGAAATCAAATTGAATTCTTTATGCCAACTCATTGTGCTTTATGTACTATATATATACTATCATCCTGTACTGTAATATAGTATATACGTCTAAAATATGAAAATAAAAGTGTATGTATTCTCAAAAAAATTTTCCTAAGTACATATATAGTACAACACATTTCATACATCCTTTCAATATGTTTTGAAAATATAGAAACAGAAAAGTATATATTTTTTTTCCCCAGTCACCACAGCTCAGTCTCAACAGAATGTTGTTGAAATAAACCTGAGTTCATCCTATCCTCTGGTTCCACTCCATTATTTTAGTGCAATGTTTTCCAAGGTGATATAGATCACTTAACGTTTGGAAAAGTGAAGTGAAAATATTGAGTTAATTTGAAGAAAAATGATGTTACTTTATTCACTTGACAAATATTTATTGACAACCTCCTATATGTTCGACACTAAGTGCTGAGAGGAATGGGAGAAGCCAAATAGGAGATTTCCTTCTCTTTTGAAATCTAACTTTAGTGAGGGAAGGGATCATGAACAAGTAAACAAATACATATACAACGAAATAGAAAGGAATCCTAAGAGATACGAAGAAAACATAAAGCCAGGTAAGAGGACATTTGGGTTGGAACCCGAGTAAAGTGATGAAGACAACGTGCCCAAGCTTGGAGTTGAGCAAGTTCAAGACAGAGCTGGTGTGTGAGGGCCCTGATGGAATGGGATAGAAGAATGTGAGGAGCAAGATATTGGAGGCAAATTGAGGACAACTCTTTAGAGGATTTGTCACAGTCTTTCAGTGTGTGTGTGCTTTCAGAAACAAAAAATGGGATGGTAGCTGGTGGGGTCAAAGGAAATTTTTTGTAATGAGGAAATTTGGTAGTGTGTTCATACACTGATGGAAAAGTTAATGGTGCTGAAGAGTGAGAGAAAAGTTTTAGAAGCAAAATCTTCAAATAAAGGGGAGGGCGGTGGCGGGTAAGATAAGAATTCAGTGCAAACATGAAGATTTGTTATGATCAGACTGTGTTATTCAAAGTAGGAGAGGAGGAAATGTATATAATAGTGTGCTTAGTGTGCAGACATGTCAACATTGTGAATATAGAATCCAAATTTGTTAAGATTTGGAAAACTGGGCCCTTTAGTCCTGAAGATGAGCAAGGAAACTTTACAGATTGAGGAATATATTCAGAAAACAACAATGCCTAATGTGTTTGACTTTGTATACTTAAGGTTATAAAATCATCACATATACACAATTTTTTTTAATCTACCTGTCAAGTAGATGTTTTATACCCATTTTACAGAGAAACTTTTAGGTTACAGAAATTGTGTGAACTGCCTGAGGCCTCACAGTTAACAAAAGGTCGTGAGCTCACACTAGGACTTTACTCCGTACTCCCAAGGAGGAAAGGAAAGCCAAATATTACTTGGTTAATGTCTTCAGAAATTAGCTTTAAATCATCAAAGACCTAGGTTTTGCTCTGATTTCCATTCCCCATCCCCAACCCCAAGATATCTAGGGGCAGGAGGAGGCATGAAGCCAATCTGGATATTATTATTATTATTATTATTATTATTATTATTATTAGATTAGATATATTAAATTAGTTGAGTCCTTCCTTTGGGAAGCAAGTTTTGTCTCTATTTTTTTTTTCTGAGTTGCCTTATGGAACTGAAAGACCCAACTTAATTGGATGGATGATAACTTTAAAATCCACCTACATTCAAATCCTCGCGGCACCGCCTGGCACTGGGCTCCGGGTGGACACGGGCTGAGCTCACACCACTGGACTTGCTCACAGGCTTTCCCAGCTGTGTTTGCAGGGCAGGAACATGAGAAGTCATCCCACAGGGAATAGCACACACCTCCGTTGTGACAGGGGTTGGACTGAGTGGAAAAGAAATGAAAGTATAAACAGCAGTGGCAACTAAATATGGAAACAGTAGAGGCAAGACCCCATCCCTGTTATTTTTAAATGCTAATTTTCTACACAGTTACACATTGAACTTTTCATATCCATTGGTTAAGAAATGGAATAAAACTGCTACCGTTGCCAATTCTTTTCTAAAAGAGAAATCGAGAGAGAAAGGATCAAAAAGAAAGAGATGAAATGAGAAAGAGAAAACATATAAAGCCAATTTTCTACAACAGAAGGAGGTTTTTAAAAGGTATGATAACATTCTGTGGAATTTCTAAGTTACCAAGCACTTTCAATCACAACAATTAGCATTTGAGGGAGATGTTTTATTCCTGTTTTTACTAATGAGGAAGCAGAGGGCCCTCCTGTTACCCAAGATCCCAATAAAAAGGCAAATAGTGAAGCTTGGTACCTCTGTCCTCTGGGTCCAGATACAGTGACCTCTTCAGTGGGCCTGCCTCTCACTCAGACACATACTGTTATTATTTGAGTTCTTAAAAGGTTTCTCACGAAATATCCAAAGTGAAAGTATTTAAAAGGGAATTTCTGAGAACTGAGGCTGTATTTATCCCAGTGCCCCTGTTAAGAGGTGATTTAGACTAGTTACATAGCCTTCCTAAACTTCAGTTTCCTTATCTGTAAATGACATAAATGGGGTAATAACAATGCTCATTTTACACAGCAGTCCTGCAACAGAATTAAATGGACTCATCTCTGTAAAATAGTGCCCCGCACATGGGAAGTGCTCCTATAGTAATGCGAAAATGATTCATTTTTGCACATTTAGAGGCAAGCCCAGTGCGTGGCAATATAGTCAGAGCTCAATAAATGTTCAACAGATATAAATGTGTTTCCTTTGAAAGGTCATGCAGAGCTGACAAATTCACAAATTTAAATCGCTTTTGGAAAAGCATACGAAATACATAAAGTAAAGCATAGGCTTTGGGAAAGTATATTTCAGAGAGTTTCAAATCCAACTACCAGAAGAAAGTTGCCCCTCAGGTTTTTTTTTTTTTTAAGATTTTATTTACTTATTTATAAGAGACACAGAGAGAGAGAGAGAGACAGAGACAGAGACAGAGACACAGGCAGAGGGAGAAGCAGGCTCCATGCAGGGTGCCCGACATGGGACTTGATCCCAGGACTCCAGGATCATGCCCTTGGCTAAAGGCAGGCATCCCTGCCCCTCAGGTTTTTTTGTGTCCTTGACTTAAGAGAAGTTTAAAACAACAGTAATTGGGCATTTAATGTAAATGATATGATGATCTTTTCCAAAATGAGTTAATTCGGTTAAACGTCTGGGATGCCATTAAGAGTTTGTGAATTAAAGTATTATTATTCTTAGGTAATTTGGTTGTCGTGGCCATAGAGGCATGTTGCTAGAGTCATCTTGGATGGTTAAATAGACCATGGTGCCAGCAAGATCAAGGCCGTTATTTTATGGCTTCATATAAATAAATCCCCCAGTCTTGCTAGAAAAACATTGATGAAGCATTATGCTATGGCTAGGGGAGAGTCAATAATATCATCTTCACATACAAAAAATGGTTATAATAAATTATTTAATAAAACAAGTTTAGTATACAACATAGACATAATTGGTATGAATAATCCTACCTTGCACATGTTGTCTCCAGAACAGCCTTGGGTCACATTGACAAGAGTTGGATTGTGGGATGCATTGCTTATTGAATTTGGGAAGAATTCCAGATTTTGGTTGTTGAATCTTATATCTTGGATACAGCCTTTAAAGAAGCCACCTTTAGCTTCGGTCTGTGACCTCTCAGGCAGGCCACCGATGTAGATGACATCTCCTTTTTGGATTTTCCATGTAGGGGCAGAAATAAATCCTAGGTTTTGTGAAGACTGATATAACTCAATTTTATTTGGCTGGATTTTCAAAGATATCAAGTGTACATTACCATCACTAAGAACGAATTTTGCTACTAACTTGGAAGAACCTGGATGAAGCATTGCTAATCGGCCATGCTCTAGCCAAACACAGATGTATTGGTAAGTCTTATTTTCCAAAGCTAGAAGTAAGCCTGACGGTCGATGTGTTCTAACAAACATAGAGATGGTGACGTTCTCTTCATAACTCTTGTCAAGATTAAAAGCAGCAAATCCAGTGGAGTCATCCTGGCCAAATCTGCCTGCCACATACTCTTCAGTGTCAAAATAGAGGAGGAGAAACAGAGAAGAAACGTTTTAAGAGTCACAAGAAAGGGTGAGAAGGTGACAAACACATACATATTTTTTAAAGTTTAGAATGGGCTTATTCAATAGGATGACAATTTGGCCTCATTTCTCAAAAGTTCTGAGTTTACTGGAATTTACTCAGTTTACTGATTTTTCTAAAAATGGCTACATTTTGATTTGTAGTTTATAGTTGAGGCCTATTGATCACAAATGAGAAAGAGAAGATCTCTATGATGATAAATAAGATTTACCTCTCCTTCACTGCCCTAAAATGGTGGAGTTTAATAGTGGAATATCAGATACTCCTGTCCTCCAATTTGGTAGAAGAAATTTGGGGAACAGGATCCCTTCCTGTAACATCTCAAAGCAGACTGTTCAGGCATCTATCATCTTTGCTATTTGAGGACTTGCTGAAGCAAATGTCATTAAATCTAGTCATTCTTTCTAAAGGAAAGAAATCAAGAATTAGATTCACAAATCCTCTTTGGGGCTGATATTCCAAATAATAATGAAAGGCAAGGGAGTTGAACAAAGAGGAATCTTCCTTCTGTGGTCCTGATTGGGAGAGGCATGGGAGATAGTAGGAGGAGGCAAAGCTGAGGACTGAACTCACCCAGCATTTCTTGTGCTTAGGGAAGTTAGTAATGCACTAATATGGCAATACTGTTGGTGTACATCGATTTAAGAAAACTCTTCTGATGTATAAAAATGAACCCTAAGTTTCCAAAATGTTGATGGTATTGTAGGAACTAAAGTTCCCGTTTTTGTTTTTGTTCTGTTTTGTTTTTTGAGAAAGAGGGACAGAGAAAACATCCGTAGAATGGTGGGGGTGCTGGTGGGGCAGAGGGAGAGGGAGAGAGAGAGAATCTTACTTAAGCAGACTCCATCCCAGCTCAGAGTCCAATGCAGGGCTCGATTTCATAACCCTGAGATCATGACCTGAACTAAAATCAAGAGTCTGACATTTAACCGCCTGAGCATCTAGGTATCCCTAAAGTTCCTGTCCTAAAGCTCATGTTCTAATTGGTGGATGCAGACCAGACACAGATAACGAAACAAACTATATGGTACATCAGGTGGTGATAAGTCTTTTGATATACAATAAGTCAGCTAGGGAAAGGGCATAGGGAGCACTGGGGGTAGAAGTAGAATTGCAACTTTTAAATGAAGTACTCAGAGAGTACTCTGAGAAGATAACATTTGAATAAAAACTCAAAGAATATAGAGACATTGCAGAAATTCAAGAGAGAAGGAATGGTGGCTTGGATCAGTAGTATGTACCAGTGAAGATGATGAGAAGTAGTCAGATTTGGGAAATATTTTGAAGGTAGAACCAACCTGATTTTCTAGAGCAAGTTCAACTCCAAAGCCTGTTTTTTGTTGTTTGTTTGTTTGCCTAAGCAGCTAGAAGCATTGAATTTCTATCTGCAGAGACTGAAAAGAAAACAAGAGGTACAGATTTGGGGGGAAAGTGGGATTCCATATTAAATTTGGAGGGAAAGTGGGAGTCCCCATTAAAATTGAGATGCCCTATTAGAAATCCAGGTGGAAATAGCTAGTAAACAGACAGATATAGAAGTTCGGGGGAGATATCCTGGGGTATCTCTAATAATTTTGTATTTGTCAGTGTAATTGATGCTATTTCAAACCACAAGACTGGATGAGATCACCAAGAGAGTGAGTATATACAGAGGAAAGAACAGGTCCAAGAACTGAGCTCTCAGGCACCACACATTTGGATTTGGAGATAAAAGAGATGACAAAAGAGCAGCCAGGAAGATAGGAGGAGAATCAAGGGAGAGTGATGTCCCATAAGCTCAGTGAGGGAAGAGTTGTGAGGAAGAGGGAGCGGTTAACGGTGTTTACTGTTGCTGCAACAGCTCAAGAGAGGCGCAGTAAGGTGAAGACTGGAATTTGACCCCTGAACTCTGCCATCTAGAAGTCACTGATGAATATGACCAGAGCGGTCTTGGAGAGATCTGCAAGTTTTCACATCCCAATGCTAACCAGAAAGAAAACAGATTTTTATCATATTTCATTGTGTTTATTTATTTATTTTTAAAGATTCTATTTATTTATTCATGAAAGACACACACACAGACACAGAGGCAGAGACACAGGCAGAGGCTCCCCATAAGGAGCCGGATGTGGGGCTCGATCTCAGGTCTCCAGGATTGCACCCTGGGCTGAAGGCGGCACTAAACCACTGAGCCACCCGGGCTGCCCTTCCATTGTGTTTAAATATCGTCATGGTCCAGTTGAAGTTTGGCCAAAGGTAAGACATATTCTAGTGTAGCTGGACTACACTTAAAACTTGCTTAGACAACCATCTGTGTTCGAAGACCTCCTGCATAAAAGTCTACATTTTAAGAACTCTTTCCTGATTTCCTACAGGAACATCACATTTTGAATCTGCATTTGGAGACCACCTGCTCCAGACAACCACAGGTAGCTTCCAAAGCATATTATTAAATCAAATAACCCATTTGAAGAGGTTAACATCTCTGAATACACCGCAGCACTTTCATTTGAGATAAAATGTTTAATAGGAAAATGCAGCTCTAGAAACTCCTGAGGTTTGAGAATATGCACAAAATCGTTCAACCTCATGGGTGGTGGGGACCCTGCTGCTCATCCTAAAATGCCTGCAGATCACTCTGTGGATCCAGATTTAAAGACAGAACACAGAGCTATTTGGGGGAGGTTGTTGTTTATTTCTTTTTTCTCAGAAGCTTGAGTCTCTAGCAATCCCACTCTTCTTCAGAAATCACAAGCAAGTAGTCAGAGGATGTGGTTTACTACATGACTTTAGAAACACCTGAAGCCATGTAGGACTTGTCTGTGAACATGGGAGGGAATGATTCTCAACCGTGTTGTTGATATGTCATGAAGAGGAATGACAAACGCAGATGAAAAACAGCTTCAAGTTCTAATAATCAGTAGAATACCACAAGGTGAAATTCAGTAAGAATAAGTAAAAGCCACTTGCTTCTAAATGTACCTCATGTAGCGTGGAAGAAGCAGGATCCTGTGGCACCATGAGTAAGAATGACTCAGCGTGAGCCACGTGTAGAGCATGGTTGCCAAAAAGTCAATGTAATATTAGGCTGAAAAACAGAAGGACATCATCTAGAATGAGAGAGGCTCTAGTCCTGTGTCACTCTGCATCATCAGGCACATGCAGAAACCAGATAAGCAAATTTATTCCAAAGCAAGCAGCTGATGAAGTGTCTGAAAGCTATGTCATATGGAAAACGTTAGAAACAACTGGATATGTTTAGCATGATAGAAGTGATGGCTTGGATGGTACAAGACACTTCAAATATTGAAGTGTTCTCAAGAAGAGGAAATGTAAGATTTATATTAGTATTACTTCAAGAGTTACAATGCTTCCAGTGAATGAAAGCTATAAGTAATCATATTTTATTTCAGTATAAGAAACAACTTGGGGACAGTTTCTGGCAAGATGGAGCAAATGAGTTCCTCATTCCCAACAGTGTGTAAGCAGAAGTTTGGTCACTGCACTCAGTAGGCTGAATAGTTAAAAAAAAAAATACAGTCATGGGGTGAAGCCCCTTCTAAATCTAAGAAAATGCAATTCTAACAGGTTAAGGTTCTCGAAGTCTGGATGTATGACTGAAGGTTAAACGTATGTAAATTGCCTCTAAAAAATGAAAAATATTCTCTAGAAGGCAAGGTTCTGAACGAAAGCTTGGAAGCACCACAGTTCTACCCAGCCAACATGAGAAGATATGATGAGACAGTTCTGGGAACTAAGCTTTGAGAAACACTCTTCAGAACTCCCTTTACTGAGACATCTGAATGTTATTTAAAACATCGATGTAAAAATATTGGAGATCTCCATGTCATTCGTGTCTAGGCAGCCAACTCAGTCCTCCATCCATCCTGCTTGTTGACTGCGATGTGTACCACTGGGTTGGGAAATACTGAGCCCAGATCATGAACTGAATGAGGTCTGCCTTTGTATTTTTTAGTACGTCTCCTTTCTCTTGCATGTACTTGTGCAATGATAGAAAGGCTCCATGTTCTCATTACAGCTTGAAAGCCTCTTTTGCAATGAAAATAAACTCCCCAGCAAACATAAGAGATAACACAAATACAGACTATTTTAGTTTCATGACTGAGGCCATATGAAAGATATAATTTTTCTTAAACTTGCACTAAGAATTTTCAGAAAGAGAAGATTTTACAGAACTCCCTCCCTATACAGATAACTTTTGAAGCCAAGTATTTTCACGAGGGTTGAACAGTTTCAAATAGTGTGGGGGAATAAAGAAACTGAGGGGGGGCGGTGGGTGGTGGTGGAGCCGGTAACCAATTCAGGAACTTGGTTTAAAAACACCATAATTTTCCAAGTTGGAAAAAACAAACTAAAGAAAACCAGAACCCACTGGATTGGCATCCCTTGAAACTATTTACCAGGACAGTTAAACATCGCCATGGTCAGTATTAACCTTGTGGGTCGCTGTGTTTGGAAGCCGGTCAAAACGAGTCAGCATCTGTTTGTTATTTTGTATATGTAGTAAAAATATTGCCTTGGGTCAATTAAATTTTTCTTCAAAAAAGTGAACATTGCCTCAGCATAATTTCCCCTTTTCTCCTTAAAAAAAAAATCACAAAACAACTTGCCCTTCTATTTAAAATATTACATAGAGCTAGTAGATGCCATACCTCATTGTCAAACAGGTCCATGATTTGTAATGAATATTGTGGTTAGAGGGGAGACCCATGAATAGTTTCTAATAACTCTTAGCCATTCGTACATGGAATAGGGTATAGGCTAAGACTGGTTTTAATTTTACTTCATATAAAGCAGAGAAGACTATTTGCCAGATGTTGTCCTACTTCAAGTTGCTCTAAAATCTTAGGGTAAATTACAGCGGAACTTCAAAGCAGTCTGTTGCAATTACCTCGTAGACATTTTCAAGGCATGATAATAATAATAAAAAGAAACAGGTATGTATTGATCACTATCAACAACAGTCTTTGGAACGATGCTAGAAGCTAAGGATTTTGAAATACACTTCAAGCTGTGATTTGCTAGAAAAATCAGATCAATTAGTTTATGGTATCTATACAATTTCACTGTTGTTACTATCTGCATTTTCTTTCTTTCCTTCTTTTTTTTCCCCTAAGATTCCTAGGTGGAATATCAGTTTTCCCCAAATGTAGCCCCAGAAAATATACCTGTGAATAAAATCAATGGTTTATAAAAGTGCTAGACATACGCATGATTCGGGAGCAAGTGTGAACGGCATAGAAGGAAGAACAAGGAAGTAAATATTTCCTAAGAGTCTACTACGCACAAGACATCGTGCCAGTATTTGGCATTGGCTAGTGTCATATCTAATGGTCCTTTTTTCCCAAAAGATTAGCTCTCTTTCAAATATTATTTACAGTCCATTTCTGACACACCACATAGGGTAAAATTGCAATAGCACTTTGTAAACACGTCAAGATGAAAACTCATTTAGGTAGGAGCTCTCAGCTTTTTTTTTTTTTAATTTCTCTGCATGAGTGACACCCTGGTGTCTAATGAATGCACTCAAACTTAATTAATGCACATCGCTAGCCTCTTCTTTTTTTTTTTTTTTTTTCATCAGTTGGCAACCAGAAGCAGAAGTCCTGAGGGGTCACTGTGTTTCGTAACAGGAAAGGCAAGCTGGCTATTTTTGTTACTGCACTGCTCCGAGGCACAGCAATCCTGGGCACCCAGGCTTGTCTCACCTCTCAGGCAGTTCGGGCCTTCGTAGGGCCTGTAGCAATCACATTGGTAATTAAGCCACAAGTTGATGCAGCGTCCTCTGTTTTGACAAGGTTGTCTTTCACACCAATCTTTTCTCTCACAGCCGGCCTTGACATTTAAAGACGAGCTGGATGAAATGTCCTCCAGAGTGATGTGATTCGAATCAATCTTAACGTCTTGGAGACAGCCTACAAACGAAGGTGTGGATGGTAGATTATAGATGTTAAGCAGAGCAATACCATAGGAGGTCATTCCTCCTGGTAAGCCACCCAAAAAGGAGTTTTGAAAAGCACATATTGACCGATGACTTTCAAATGGAGAAGGAGCTTGGGTGATGCATTTCTCCTTACAAGTGTTGTCAAGTAAAGTAAGGGTCACAGCCTCTGCAAATGTCACCTCCACCGAATGCCATGCTCCGTCACTGGTGTCGTGGGAAATATACAGGAGCACCTTTGACTGATTATTGACTTGAATTGATAAGTGAATGTAGCCACCTCGCAACTCCAGCATTATAAACATGGCCCGGTTGCCTCGGAAAAGTAGAAGTGCCATTGGCTGAACAGTCAGAAAGCTGAGGGCCATGTTGCAAACCAAGCCCTTGCCTGTGGCTGGGCCACTTGTGATCCACAGGAAGCCATTGCCCTCAAAAGAAAGCGTGGTGACAAGTTCACACAATGGCCCAGTATAGCCGGAGGGACATAGGCAGCTGAATCCATGCTGGCCATTTTGGAAGTGAGGGATGCACATTCCATTATTCAGACATTGGTGGCGGGTACAGCCCAGGAGAACATCAGAACAGTTCTTTCCTCCATAAAATGTTCCCGAGTGGTTATCAAATGGGCAACGGCAAGTATAATGGCCAGACAAGTTCTCACAAGTACCACCATTTTGGCAAGGGTTTGAAGAGCATTCATCAATGTCTTCTTCACAGTGGATTCCTGGTAAATAACAAAGAACAGGTTGAAATTGCATATATTCAGATCAGAAATAGAAGTTTCACATAATTTCCATGTATCATCTGTGGAGGTGGAGAGCTAGCTTAGGTTTAGGACTGTAACGGAATAAAATGTGAATAGTTCTTGAGGAAGTTAAAGTTGATGGATGCTATCATTCTGTGTGTGTTGTGCAGACAAGTGCAGTCATGCAAAACCTTGAATTCTTCCTCTAGAAATAGATTATTTGCCAAATAGGGGTTGTTAGACATGTATGTGTAACTCAATATCAGAAAAATGATAAAAGAAAACAAGAGGTTGTTTTCGGTGGTGATGCTTGATACAAATTATTTATGTGGGGACTATTCTCTGATATTGTCGATCATCCCCCAGGCTGCTGGTTTTACTCTATTCTACTTGAAATTGATGATTTTGCCTTTTACCTTGTTTTTATCTCCCCACAGTCCCTAAAACCAAAGTCTGTCAGATATCTAGATAGTCTAGACAACCCTCACCATGGGTAGCTTCCAAGATGAATGCAAGGCCCTGTTTCCTCCTTTCCATAATTCTAGTATAAACCATGAAATATATCCCATAACATGCTCTGTCTTACAGTTGTAGCTTCACTTTATTTTACTCTTTTTCCTGATTCTAAGTATCTAATTAGAGAACTCTTAGAATTCATGTAATCAAAGTAACAAGAAGAAATACAACACCTTTCAAGAGTGATAGTTGTTTCTTTTCCAGTGAAGTTCAAATGAAGAAATAGGTGAACAACTGACACGTGTAGCACTATATGGTTTCCCCAACACCTTCATCCACATAACGTATCAATGCCTACCATAGTCTTTTGAGGTTTTTACTGCAGATTTTCTTAGCTCTCTTTCACATAAGATACTGAGGCCTAGAAAGACTGAAGTCTAAACTCCAAAGCACTCCCACAATCTGGTTTCTAGGTTTTTAAAATCCAATCTGACACTATCTGTTCTGTAATTGATAATTTAGTGCATTTTCATTTATTGTTATTACTAAGATGTGTTCTTATTTTCCCATTTAATTCCATGCCCAAACGTATGGATTAAAAGTACATAAAATGTAAAAAAATATTAAGTATTAAACTTAAATTATAAAAATTTAATCAAAGGCTCCTATATTGATAGGGTTGGATCTGAATTCCAGCTAGGCTGTGAGCAGGTTACATTCACTTTTTGTGTTTCCGTTTTCTTATCTATAAAATGGTGTTAATAACCTTACATCATAGGGCTTTTAAAAGTTAGAATCAATCTCACATCTTATATGATGATCGTATAACATCATAAGATGATCATAACATTGCTTGATACACAATAAAATCTCAACAAATGTTGGTTGTTATTAAAAAGTAATAACCAAAGGAAATACCCTCTAATGATAAAATTCAAATAGTACCAGAGTCACTGAGAGAGACTATTTGGAAGGAGACCATATGGAGTGACCCACAAATTGCATAACTTTACATAATGAGCATAGGAGGCTAGAATCTCATTATATTGTACTCTTCTTGAGGGAAGAGAAAATGCCTGTTTTATTCAACAAAATATGTCTAAACTATAGCATAGTACCTTGCTCACATTTGACACTTGGTAATTAATCTTTGAATTAATTAAATGATGACCTTTGTAAGGAGATTAAAATATTTATAATGTATTTAATCTGCTCCAACCAAAACCTGAAGTGCTTTTTAATGCATATTTTCAGATAAATGTTAATCTTTGTCCACTGCCATTATGTATGCCATTAGACTCTTGATGAGATCTGTTGTACTTATATTTTTACACTGGTTGGATTGCTTTCACATAATCTTTGTTAATCCAAAAATATTCAAGCTCTGTGAAAAGAGGGAACATTTACTATCTCAGTTAGAACCTCCCACAGCACCTGTATAGTGCTGAGCATATATGGCTTTTGAAAAGCTTGATGAGCAGAAAAAAAAAAAAGTAAATTGAGCTGATTTATTTGTTATGCAATCATCCTTATTAGTAAAGAAAATTGACACAGGAATTATAGGCTATATTTTAAAGGAGTATTCTAATGCAAATTCAATTTTATGAATTTATGAAAAATCTAAACTTTTGTATTAGAAGACTTTTTAAAGATTTATTTATTTATTTATTTATTTATTTATTTATTTATTTATTTATTTGAGAGAGACCATATGTGTGTGTGTGAGAGAGAGAGAGAGAGAGAGAGAGCAAGTGGGGTGAGGAGCAGAGGCAGAGGGAGAGGGAGAGAGAATCCTGGAGTAGACTTCCGTCTGAGCACTGAGCCTAGTATGGTGGAGCTTCATCCCAAGACCCTGAGAACATGACCTGAGCTGAAATCAAGAGTCAGCTGCTTAACCAGCCAAGCCACCCAGGTACCCTTGTATTGGAAGATATTTTACTTAAATTTGATTTTCACAGGATTTTGAGAACATCAACAAAAAAACACTAATCAGTAATCATTAAGTAGAAGGAATATTGAACAACTCATGGGTTATAATCAAAGTAAAATTTTTTTTCCCCACTGTGTTTTTACATATATTTAACTGAAAGAAGACTTTTCCTCCCTTGCTTTGTTCCTCCATTTGAGATGCCAGAGACCCCATGAGGCAGGCATTGCTTCCCCTTTAACCAGTGAGTTGCTCCCATACTGCTCCACCCCTTCAGTCTCAGTTTACTGAGGTTCATGCCTTCACCAACTCTCTCTCTTGGGGCTCTCTCACCTTCTGACAGAAGGCCATTGGGCCTTCTTCTGTCTCTTTCACACTACCTACTGACTGATATTCCTACCATGAGTTCCCCATGCGGGCCTGGGATTCATGCACCTTTGACCTGTGGTTGGAGTGGGGCACAGTTACTTTCCAGCTCAACACAGCAGCACTCCTCTCTTTCTCTTTCCTGTGTTAGGAGTTTCATCTGTAGGTTCCTCAGGTAGCTGGAGAATCCAGTCTAAATTGCCTAAGTCACTCCCCTGCTCCGCAAATTTAGCTAAGACTAGATTCTCCTTAAAGCAACTCGCTCTGCTTGGGGTTAAGATATAGCTTCCAATCCTAAAACTGAGTGGTGGGGAACAATTCACAACACAGCAGCAAAGCTCTCCAAAACAATCTCTTTACAGACTCATTGCTTCAAATTGCCTCTTAAGAACATTCACATATACTTAAAATGCATAAACATTTCAGAGCCTAAAGCCTAGTATTTATTTTGACATTCTGCATTATAGTACACTTTGGTACCTCACAGTGACCATATCTTGACTTCTTAGTTGAAACTTCAATGTATCGTTTTTTCCAAATTTACAAAATATCTTTCTATGCCTTACCTTCACAGAGGATTGCAAAGTAGAAGAGATAGGCCTGGCCTCAAGAAGCTTAAAATTATAATATTACATTATAATTATAATTACATTATAATAACATAGTACATATTTATGAAAATATAGTGTAAATAGTAGGTTCTCAATGAATGTATGGTTAATATGTGAGTCTCAAACTCAGGGGACTTTAGAAAAGATTTACAAAGTTTTAGGGGAAAGGCAGCAAATGAGAGATAATCATAAATCTCTAGTTATGAAAACTCAATATTGTAAATTAAATCAATAAACATATCGATTACATAACTACCATATATAAAGTACTGTGGATAACATGGAGTAGTAACTGGTCCCTGTCCTCAGTGAATTTAATCGAGGAAAACTTGTAAAAAAATTAAATGATAGTGTAAGTCAAGACAACACTGAAGAGATAAAACTAAACAGTATATGATGAATTCCAAGGGAATTGTATAAGTAATAACTCAATAACAATGAGTTTCCAGAGAGAAGAGGAAGGCTTGAAGGAGATAGGATTTAATACAGGTTTTCAAGTATGGATCAGATTGACAAAAAGGTGTGTGGAAATAACTTAAAACAAAACTCATCAATCAAAAAGCATAAGACATTTACAAGTGACGGCAAATTTGTCAATTATGTTGGCATGGAGGATTTCTGTAGGAAAATCAAATT
The DNA here is from genome assembly GCF_011100685.1 of Canis lupus familiaris. Taxonomy (NCBI): domain Eukaryota; kingdom Metazoa; phylum Chordata; class Mammalia; order Carnivora; family Canidae; genus Canis; species Canis lupus. Next base: position 5,099,807 of record NC_049228.1, read on the forward strand.
AGAAAGATTAAATATCACCAGGTTGGAGAAGCCCTGGGAATATACAGTTTTTATTGTTTTGCTTTATTTATTTATGTAAATGCTTATTTTTTTGAGATTTTATTTGTTTAGTCATGAGAGACACACAGAGAGAGGCAGAGACACAGGCAGAGGGAGAAGCAGACTCCCTGTGGGGAGCCCGATGCGGACCTTGATCCCAGGACTCCAGGATCATGACCTGAGCTGAAGGCAGATGCTCAAATGCTGAGCCACCCAGGCATCCCTGTTTATTTTCTGATAGCAGTGAAGCAAAATGGGTAATTGCTGAATGGAAGACCAGCATGGTTTCTCATAAAGATCAGTGACACAAGGACTTATCACAGTAAAATGAAAAGAAGCCAGACACAAGAAGACACATAGATAGTTACTAAAATTGTCCACATCTAAGATTATTAGGGGCTGCTACAAGGCAGTAAGTTCTTATAATTTGCAGTATCACTCTTTCATTTATCCTTGGTCAGGAAGTAGGTGCAAATGGTAGTCCTTTCTTTTCTATTGCTTATTGTATTTTTTCTTACAATTCTTAAAGTTTACACATTTGATCTTTCACAAAATAACTACCAATAACTTGATTATGTTTTTCCTTTAAATATAAGCAGAAAAGCTAGTTTTAGATTTTGCCATCTTGGAAAAAAAATGAAACAAAAAAGAGACAGAGTGAGAGAGAGAGAGAGGAGAGAAAGCCTGTATTAAGGTCAATATTCTAAAGAAAAGAAACAGAATTAGATATTAAAAGTTGAATAATGACCAGTAATTTGTACTTTTGCCTTTCTTAAAACCAGTTCTATTAACATCTCCAATGTAAAATAAGTAAGACATATTTATTTGATGAACCCAGCAAACTAAAAGTGGGAAACAAGATTGTAACTTCTTGTATTGGCTATTCTGCTGGCTGGCAAAGAACAAGATCTGCTGTTAATCAAGAAAAGGATTAGGGATTACCTGTGTTATTCAGTCTTCTTAATTAGGTTTTGGTTGACAATGAATTGGCTATTTATGTCCCTGTACTTATAGTATGAAGTAGATTGCTTGAAGCTTACTATTATTTTGTTTATGTGAAGGCAGTTTATTTAACTAAAAACCAGCACTTCATTTTAGTTTTCTAAAGCTCTTTTAATTTAGTGTCTGGTTCTATGATAAGACTATATTTCAAAAATAACCATGATAGGGAAATTTTTTACTATCTGTTAAATCCTATATTTTCATCAGAATATATAATATTAATGGATCAAAAAGACAGAGTTTATGCTTAATACAAATTACCATTCACTATTAAAATGACTTTTGCTTTCATTCTCACTTTATTGAAAGTCATAGTTAATGGAATATCTAATAAAAATTATTTCTACAAAAGCTTGTATACAAATAAGTTTCATCTTTCTGTATTTTGACTTAGATTTTTTTTAAAGATTCCATTAATTTACTCATGAGAGACACACAGAGAGAGGCAGAGACACAGGCAGAGGGAGAAGCAGGCTCCCCATGGAGTCCAATACGGGACTTGATCTCAGGACTCCAAGATCATGACCTGAGCCAGAGGAAGACCCTCAACCACTGAGCCACCCAAGCATCCTGACTTGGATATTTTTTATTTAAATAAATAGAAATTAAAAAAAAAGTTAAATATAAAGACTAAGGGCTCAATGCATAAGTGTTTCCCTTACTCACTGCTTGGAGTGACTTTATTTCACTCAAAAGTTCTAATCTTCTTTTGATAGTAATATTTATTATATCATTAACCTCAATTGTTAAATAAACATCTTAAAAACTCTAACAGTGGTATCAGTCAGCTTATATAAGTACTAACCAAAAAAAAAAAGAGAATGAGTTATCTATGAGCATTGCCATTAAAATGTGAAAACCTTGTGTCTTGGATCAAAACATTTTTCTGTAGAAAAAAGAGTCCATCCACACATCTACTGGGTTGACAGAGCCAGTTTCTGATGATTTTATACCATTTCCAAAAGTGGGGACTTGTTTCTCAACATCACCGTCTTTCTCTCAGGTAGAGCGTGAGGATTTAGTCTTGCCTCATTCCCCTCTCAGGCTGGATCAGTGGGGCTTAGACCCATTTGTGCTGTTTACCAAGCAGACTTGTTATATTTTTAGATACTCTTTCTACTTAACACGTGGTACCTCCCCTATTCAAGTCATATTAGTGAACATTAATATGACCCTACACTGAACATGGTGGTTAACTTTTTTTACATTTTCTGAGAGGGGGACCTGAAGACCGACAGAGGTTTCAACTGAGAGGTCACTGAGTCCCACAGACAAGTGCAGTGCCTGAAATTCTTACTATAGAGCAATTTTTTTTTTTTTTTTTTTTTTTTTTAGATTGAGACCTCATCTCTTGGAAGCCTTAGAAAAAATGAAAGTATTACCTGAGAGAAGTGGTAACTATATCACGAGCCAGTCGTTGGTGCTTTATCATGGACTAGTACCTGAGTTTAAAAATCTGCCATGGAACTGATGTCAGATAAGTTGGGAAGGGGTGATGAGGCAGAAAAGATATAAAGCAAAGGACATTGCAGTGGTGTATTTTTTTCATTCATTTGTTACTCATTCATCCTTTTAACAGGTGCTGGAGCTAGAGATACGATGAAGAGTGAAACTAGACATAGTCCTGCTTCATGGGGCATACAGTTTAGCCAAGTGTACAAGAGTAGGGAATGTTGGGCAAGCAGGGGCCTTGGAGACTGAAGGAAGAAGCTAATCTGGGGCTAGTTGGTGAGGGTGGGGTAGGGGGAGAGGCAAGATATTCAGTTTTTATTAATGGATCATCTTGGAGTTTCTAGTAGTCCTCGGGGAGCCAGAATGATGTAGAATAAACATTGACTAAGGATCAAACAAAAATATGTTTCAAATCCCAGCTTTATACCTGCTAGGCTATGAGATGTTGGGTGGATAGTTAATTTTGTTAAGCTAAAGTTTTGTTATCTATGAAGTGGACATAGTAAAGTGTATTAAACAATTATTTTTGTGTATACAAAATGAGAACTGTACATGCTTGGAGTTCAGTAGTCATTCAAAATTATTTCAACAGTGTTTTGTTTTGTTTTGGGAGGAGTGAACATGAATACAAACTAGTTGGATAAAAATACAAAAGGGATGCTTACCAAATTTGTAGGCAACATGAACTTATTAAAGATCATGAATACTCAAAGCAGAGATAATGGTTACCTACCCAGCAGTGTTTTCCCCAACACATCCTCTCCACCTTCCTTAGGCAGAACATGCCTCCCACCATAAAGGATGCAAATGATAAATACAGTTTTTCACATCGTCCTTTACAAGCAGGGTCATAGGCAAGCAATTCAATCCTGGTCAATAGGACCTGAGGGGAGTTCGGCTAGGTGGAGTCTAGGAAAGATTTTCATTCTGAGTATTAAAAAGATATGCACCTTTTGCCTGATATTGTCTTGCACAGATGTGTTCCTAGAACTGCATTAGCCATGCTAGAGGGATAAGTCTAAAACCCATGCAAGATACTGAGGATGGGATCCTCACTAAGATAAGAGATTTTGCTCTTGTTTAAGCCATTTTCAGGTGAGTATTTTCTTTGTGGCCCAATAGCATCCTATCTAATGATGCTACAATTATCAAAAAGAAAGGATCAAAAGAAAGGTCTTCATAGGCTTAAATGATGCACTCTAAAAAGAACTTTATCAAAGAAAAAAATGTAGATTTGTACATTTTGTTCTTAAATTTTATTAAAACTTAAATAAACTTGGGGACAGTGCATGAAAACTGGGTAGGGCATGAGGGCATGAATTACAAAAATATGCCAAGATGTACATCCTGGGAATGTACACAACACTTAGAAACAGATGTATACCCAGCACCATGGATAGAGCTAAATAACATAGCGGCAAATGAAAAAAAGGAAGAAAGAAAATGAGCACTTTAAACACAATACATATGTATTACCAAAACAAGAATTTATATGAATACATGCAGATTGAAGTATATATATATATATATATATATATATATATATATATATATATATAAAATATGTTATTGAGATTTGCAAAAGACAAGGAGAAAAAAATGAATTGGGGATGAGGGAAATGAATAGAATAAAAATAGAATAGAATAGAAATAAAACAGGTAAGTCAAGATTCTCATGTGAACTAAACAAGACAATTTTCCTTAAATTGAAAAGGCTTAACTCTTTTTACTTGAGATTAAGCGACCACAAAACTGGGTGGAGGAAACACAGTTTATCAGTTGAAGGCATAGCCATTTCAATTGATAATAAGCTTAATAGCAATCAAAGATAATTAGTATTAACATTTATAAAATGCAGCTTATGGCTTACTTTTATATATATTATCCCAATTTATCTTTGAAGTGAAGATCCATGGTGGTATAGTTTCCAAAATTTGATGTGGGTCTGGGGCTGGCACGTTGAATGACAGTATCTAGGGTAAAGGAAATGATAATCCCTCTGTAAGTCTAGTTTTGATCTCAAGATATTCGTATGAAGTTTTGAATCCTTCAAGAGGACAAAATGCACATTCCCATAAGGAAAGCTAATGTAAAAGTACATTTACTTGAAATCATGTCTTAGAGAAATTCTCGAAGGAAACAAAGGCGTTTAACCTGGAGAAAAGCACCAGGGCACATCAGAGGAGTCTTCATGAAGCTGAAAACCTATCCTATAACATTTTATGTTTTATTTGGTCCCAACAGGGAAAAAGGGCACCCATGGTAAGATGTCATAGGATGTTATAATTATGCTCACTTTGCAGCATCTTCTAGTAATTGATGCTGATCAAGCATAGAATCAGCTGTCTTAGGAGACAGGAAGTTTCCTGACATTGAAGATGTGCAAATTCAAAAAGGATGTTTTAGATGAAATTTAAGAAAGGGTGGGGAGTAAAATTCAATGCCCTCTAATGACTCTTCCAGTCCTCAGATTCAATCATCATTCCTAAGTAAAGAATATGCTGCATGCATCATTTCTAAGTAGATCATATAAGTAGAGAATTTCTAGGTGGAGAATATGCTGAATATAGTAAGCTCCACCATCTTTATAACTGTCACAGTTTTAAAAATCTATAAAAAGGGGAAAGCAAAAATTTCTTCAGAGGACTGCTATAAGGTTTAAATGAGATAATTGCTGAAAGCCTGTAGTTCCAGGCCATGTCGGCGCTTATCAAACACTGCTTGTCTTGCCATAATTCCCTACCTCCATTTTTTAATTGAGGAAGAGGACAATTAGGTTTCATGACATCCCGATAGTTTCTCTCCGTTGATTAAAGTTAAATTTCACTTTTCCAGAAGTCACTCTAAGTGATCTCAACTATCCAGAACATAATCAATAACGAAGATAAATCTTAAGATCTTCTATGTTTAAAAACAGAGATTGTGAAGTTTATCCACTACTTCCTCAGCCTCTCCTTCCACATTCGTTTTTATTTTAGACACAACTAAAATAAGCTTGATTGTCAAGTATCAGAGCTTGCACTGAAATAGAATCAGCAAAAGAAAGGGATAAAGGGAAGCTACCAGCTGTATTTTCATCAACAGGCAGTGATAGTTGAGAGCTGGACCATGAATGTAGGTGGACGCAACTAATGCTTCCTGAGTTCCAAATCTGTGCCAGGCCCCGTGTTCAGGACTTTATCTGTGCGGCCATTTAGACACCTCAATAAATGAGCATGAACCTGGAGTCCCGGGATCAAGTCCCACGTCAGGCTCCCTGCATGGAGCCTGCTTCTCCCTCTGCCTGTGTCTCTGCCTCTCTCTGTCTCTCTGTCTCTGTCTCTCTCTCTCTTTCTTTCTGCATCTCTCATGAATAAACACATAAAAATCTTTAAAAAAATCTAAAAAATAAATGATGAAGAGTATGTTGCCACCTTCATTTCACAGATGATGAAACTAAGCCACGTTGTGATTGGTGCCCCGATCTCTTTTAACTCCTGAGATGAGTCAGTTTCCCCTCCCCTCTACAATATGCTGCCTCTAAGGAAAAGAATATTATGAGCTGGCATAAAATAATATTAAAAAGTACAGCAGTTTGGAGATATTGAAAATAGGGGAAAATAGATACCTATCTCAAGGCCTCATTGCAAAACAGCATAGGATGATGACATGAGTTAATAAAGTAAGTCATCAATTAAATACAAATTGCATGCGATATTTTTTAATTCAGAAATGCAAGAAAATTTGCAACATAGCTCTGAAGTATTTTAAAGCAAAATGATGAAAAGAAAACAAATTTTCCCATGAAAATTATAAAAATGTATTATGCAAAACTCTTTCATGTGGGCCACTCCTAAGATGAATGGGATCATAAAAATGTGGTACAACTTCTGATTTGTTTATTAAGATTGTGTATGAGTGCAGCATAAAGGATTGTTTCCTCAGTATCCATTCCTGTGCTCTATTTTGTTATTACACTATTTAAAGTTATGATTCAAGACACACACACACACACACACACTCTCTAGACCTGACATTTGTTCAGAGCCACGCGGTAGCTCAGATAAAAAAACTCTGAGCCCAGAGGAAGATCTGATTCAGTCTATTGTGTGAAAAGTATTCTGAGATCTTCAAACGAAAGACAAAATAGCTGCCACAAAGCTTTGCATTTCAGTTCTACGTTTTACTTGATTTTGCACTTCAAAAGTCACACTTTGAAGCTCAGTGGATATAGGTAAGTGATTTTTAGGTTTTTTTATTTTTTTCACGGACTAACAAGTGGAAAATACAGCATGGCATAGGCTCACTCTTGTTGTCTTTACTTTGAAAAGTAATTTCAGAGAAACTCAATCCAGTTCAACCAGAGCTATCCTAATTGGCTTTGATCAGTAAATCATCAGAAACGGCTCTGCTCTTGCCTGGCCCTTTTTTTCCCTCTTCTTGTCAAAAGTGAATGATTAAACACTGGAGTTATGGCGAATTACAAAAACCTGCTTTGTATTGGGTTGGATGTGTTGCTGGTCCATGTAATGTTTGCTTTCTCTCAGCCGTGGTAAGAATTGGCTTTACATTCTTTAGTAGTGCTGACTGTCATTTCTCACAAATTTATTAATATTTTTGCTCTGCACAGCCACAAAAATAATGGCAAAGGCCAAGTGAATTACTGACCTGGTAAGGCCTGACGTTCAAGGCTCTCTACAATCTGGCTTTTATTTATTCCCCTTCCATACACACCCCTGCCTCCCTCCGCCAGCATTACTTTTTCCCACTGTTTGCTACATAAATGGTCTGTATTAAAACATTTTTAGGAGAATAAAAATTAAAGTACTTTCAAAGTGCTCTCCCTCTCTTGACTGATTCAAAACCCAACTTTCTTTCAGGGCTCAGGTCGGTGGGCACTTAGGCTTGTGGAATGCCTTCCCTCCTAGCTGTCAGACATGCTCTGTCTTCAAACACCTGAGGCTTGACTTCATGGAACTCAGCACAGACTACAGTGGATTGTGATTTACAGCTTAATGTTTGTGATGTGCTTTTCGCTACCTGTATTATAAGGTTTGTAAGTGTGAATACCTCTTTCTAGCTTGACTTCCTAGTATCCTTATCATTTCATACAATACTGTACACTGTAAAGTGTACTGTACAATGTACAGTATAGTACAGTATAATGTGTGTGAAGAGTGGGCAATACTGTCGTAAGTTTCCAAAATTCAAGCAAATATGCACCTAGTCTCCTCCTGTACAAAAGCAGAGTCTAATGCATCAGGAGACAGCTTTAGCTTTTATATAAGCATTTTGGACCTGACGTTCATAGATGTCTAAATCATCCACGAATGAACATTACAGGTCTATCGATCCCTTGAAGATATATGAAATGTTTTGTGATTTGTTGTTATTGTATTTTATGTTTTGTTCTGGGTAGAGAGTTTATAGGAGCAACTCTCTAATAGTATAAGAAATGCCTAGTGGAAATGCCTGTTCAAAAATACAGATTCCTGGGATCCCTGGGTGGCGCAGCAGTTTAGCGCCTGCCTTTGGCCCAGGGCGCAATCCTGGAGACCCGGGATCGAATCCCACGTCGGGCTCCCGGTGCATGGAGCCTGCTTCTCCCTCTGCCTGTGTCTCTGCCTCTCTCTCTCTCTCTGTGTGACTATCATAAAAAAAAAATCAAAAATACAGATTCCTAAGACACATCTCTAGAAACTCTGATTCTATAAATCTGGAATAGGCCCATATATCTTCATTTTTACAATCACCCCAGGTAATTCCAATAATGGTGCTCCTCAGACATGGTCTAAAATTTCAACAAGATTTCAAAGGGATATTTTATTCCAAAAAGGCCCAAAAAACTCTGCTTGAAGGAAAAAAATTCTTATATAGACACACATTATATGTACCCATTAAAAGGTGTCAACTTGGGGAACCTGGCTTTTGGCTGACATTTAATTTTTTAATTTTTATTTTTTAAGTTGACATTTTAAAGTGTCTCTAGCCATGACTGTGGCTTTCAGAACAAACAAATAAGTTGATAAAGGTTTCTTGTTAAAAGTCTGGAACTATTTCACCAAAATGTTTCTTTAAAATTACTATTTAGCCAGAACTTGAAGTCTCTAACATACCATGGATCATACCATATACTGCCTATTAACTGATTCAATCTCATTATGTTCTTCATAAGAGAAACAGAACATATTAAATATCCACCAGGGCATTTCCCTCCACATTTTGCTTTTTTCCTCTAGTCATTTTTTCCATTTCATCCTTAGTACATTCTTAAGATTTTTTAAAAATTTGGCATAATTTCTTACCTATTTTCCATATATTAATGACTAGGCTATTCAATAAATATGTGGAGGAGGAAGGAGGTGTTTGGGAAGTCAATATTCTAGTAATGGTTCTGTTTAATGTGTGCTCCTACAAGAGATCATTTAGTTTCTCTAAGTCTTAGCTTTGTCAGTAGCAAAAGGGAAGTGAACACATTGTACTCCCTACCTCTTCAGGTTGTTGTGAGAACCAAATAGACAAGTAATATGCAAATGTTTTGGAAAATAAAAAGTACCATACAATGGTAAGGATGTATATTTCCCTAAATGTTTTAAATTTGCTGTTTGGTTAAAACAAGTAAAAATCTCATTATCTTAAAAATTAAGCAAGAAAAGAACTATTTGAAATGTTAACTGTATGTTACAAATATGTCTGTTTAATGTATATAAATTCTAAAAGCTATTTAACTAAGATATGCAGAATATTGAACACACTATTAGCAATGCCTACTCCTACTGTACAGTGTTCAGATCATTGTGCTAAGTATTTAAATATTATTTATTTATAAGAAATAAACACTTTACAGTTTCTTTTTTGTTTTTTTTTTTTGGGGGGGGAGGGACAGAGGGTCAGGTAGAGAGAGAGAGAGAGAGAGAGAGAGAATCTCAAGCAGGCTCCATGCCAGTGCAGAGCCTGATTTGGAGCTCCAACTTACGACCTTGAGATCATGACCTAAGTTGAAATCAAGAGTCAGAATCTCAACTGACTGAGCCACCCAGGTGCCCCTAAAGTTTTTATCTTATAACCTCACAGTGAGATAAGTATTATGCAGCTGAACAAGCTTATGAATTTGCCAAAGATCACTGAATTAGCAAGGGAGCAGAGACATATCTGGCAGTGTCCAAAGACCATCTAAATTAATGATTATGTTATTTTGTCACTCAAAGTATTCTTTATACTTACTATGTATCTGTCATATGTGTAGCTATATAGTGATCACAAGAAATACGTTTGAAAAGTATAAACAACAGTAAAGCAGTCAACAATAATAGTAATGGCTTTTTACAGGGGCACATCTCTCTATCATCTATCTAGTAGTTTCTGGCCATGTCGCACTAAAATACATATGAAGACATCAAAAAGATGAAGGCTAACAAAATACTAAAAAATAAAATTAAAAGATAACTAACTGTCTAAACTGGGGGAAATGCCTAATTATAAAATTAAAGGAGTGGAATTAAACAAAACCAATATAACATATGAACATAAAACAAAAACAAAAATTAGCAACAGAATTGATAACTTCTCATGGACCCCATCCCCCTAAGGAAGAGTATGAAGACGCGGTGCTCCTATGAGCCTCCTATGCAGCTCCTACGGTGCCTCCTGTACTAATGAGGAGAACAGGCAATGCCACTCAGCTGCTTTTTAGAGGTAGTCAGAGGACAATTTTCCCCTTCCATTCTTATATTTGTCTCTTTACATGCCTTCAGAAATGACAACTTGCAGAGAAAATAAGGCAAAAGTAAAGAGAGATAAGTATACCCTGTGTAATGCATCCCACAAGTCCCATTGAGAATGCCCTGTTGGGAGGGAAAACCTCTGGCTGGAATCGGAAATTTGCCTGTATTCTACTGTCTGTCAGGTAAGTAAGATCCCACTTCAGTAGGATTGCAACAGAGGAGTACCAGCTACCTGAAACTGGGCATCTGAGTGCCCATCTGAGATGGAGAGTTGACCATTACTCGAAATACTCAGTGAACACGGGCAATGATAGTTCACCCATGTATTCTGTTGGCAAACACTGGATCTAGGTGTTTCCTTGCTGAGGAGACAGGATGAAGGTCATGTATCAGTTATGATGATCTGGCATCAAGCAGTATAAAACTTAAGTGAAACTTGCTTCAATAATGTTTATTGGCTCATTAAAGAGGAAGTCCAAAAAAAGACATCATCATGGTTGTTTTGCCTCAAAACACAACAGGTGAAGGATTCAGGCATTTACCAACCCCTACTCTGCTGAGTGAAGGTTCAACTTCATCCCAGAGCTATTCTCATTGGTATGGGATGGCTGAAAATGGCACTCTATCTACAAGCTTCCTCGTTCATATCTTTGTTATAGGTCTTCGCTAAGAGCAAATAATAAACTCTATTAGAAACCATCGGTTAAAAAAAAAGTAAAAAAAGAAAGAAATAAACCATCAGTAAAACTTTGCTTATTCATTCATAAGGGAATCAGCGGCAGGTAGGGAAAAGGAATAAGATTACCCTTCGGAACTAAGAGTGGAGTCATCTTCCCTATGATAGTTGGCTGCTAGGAAAAGGGGGTTCATGATCTTTTAGGGAGGAAGAAGGAAAAAAGAATGTGTGTCAGTTGGGATATATCATATATTCATCACACATCTCTAGTGCTCCACAAAAGTCAAATAATTTATTTTATTTTTTAAAAATTTGACTTATAAAAAAAATTTGACTTATAAAGGGATATGAAGAAAATTTAGGTGATTACACTATTTTTGTGATAATATGCATGAAAACTGCCTATTATCGTTATGTGTGACATAAGAAGAAATATATATTTGCTCTCCAGTTTCTACACAGAACTCCTAAAACTTGTAATCTCCTGAGTGAAACTGGTGATAGTGTCATCTTACACAGAGCTCCTAAATCCCTTGGAATTTCATCGGTGATAAGAGGGTCTTTGTTCTGTGGCAACTTGGATAGCTTCCAGAGCAGGGAATGGTCACCAGCAAGACCAAGCCAATATTAGTAGCTTGGAAATTTCATCCCCACCCCACATCCTTCAGGAAGGGAAGAAGGGCTGGAGATTATTAGCAGTCAATCATATCTATGTGATAAAGCTTCCATAAAATTCCCAAACTATGGGGTACAGAGAACTTCCAGGTTGGTGAATACATCAAAGTGCTGGGAGAGCAGCATGTTCAGAGAGGGGATGGAAGCTCCACACACCACCACCTGACATACCTTGCTATACCATCCATTCATTTTGCGGTTCCTGACTTGTATCCTTTATAATAAACAAAAATGCAAATACAACATTCCAAACCTTATGGGATCAGCAAAAACAAGATTATGAGGGTAGTTTACAGGGACAAATGCCTACATCAAAAAGTTCGAAGAAAGATTTCAAATAAATAACCTAACTCTACACTTCAGGAAACTAGAAAACAAATTAAGCCCAGAGTTAGCAGAGGGAAGGAAACGATAAAGATTAGAGATACGTAAAATGGAGAATAATAAAATAGAAAAATTGATGAAACTAAGAGTTGCCTTCTTGAAATTAAAATAGACAAACCCATAGCTAGATGAGCCAAGGAAAAAAGACAGAAGACTCAAATAAATAAAATCAGAAATGAAAGAGAAGGATTTACCATCAATGTCGCAGCCTTAAGAAAGAAGGAAATCCTTCCATACGCAACAACGTGGATGAAACTGCATTGCTAAGTGAAATAAGCTAGAAAGAGAAAAAAGACAAATACCATGATCTCACTGATATGTGGAATCCAAAATAGTCAAACTCATAGAAGCAGAGAGAATGGTGGTTGCCAGGCGCAGGGGTGAGGGAGAAACAGGAAGGTAGTAATCAAAGGTTACAAAATTTAAATTATGAAAACTAAGTCCTATCAATCTACTTTAGAGCATTGTGCTCATTGTTAATAATACTATATTGTACTTAAAAATTTGCTAACAGGATAGATCTTATGTTAAGTGTTCTTACCACAATAAAAGCAGAATGTAAAATATATGAAAACATTAAAAATAGTTAAACCTGTTTTCAAAAGCAAGTTGTAAAAGCATAATAAAAATAAGTACTGTTCTAATGTTAAATTTTGGAAGCAAAAAATAATAAAAAGATCAGTTGTAGTGATAAACCATATAAGGGCTGAGATAATGATGGAGAAAGCATAATATGCAGTGGAATCAAGAGAGTCAAGAGCTATAGATTTTTGATTCAATGGAGAGAAAAAGATATATATGAAAATAAACAATAGGGATTCCTGGGTGGTTCAGTGGTTGAGCATCTGTCTTTGGCTCAGAGAGTGATCCCGGGGTCCTGGGATCGAGTCCTGCATTGGACTTCCCGCAGGGAGCCTGCTTCTCCTTCTGTCTATGTCTTTGCCTCTCTCTCTGTGTCTCTCATGAATAAATAAATAAGATCTTTGAAAAAAATTAACAACAGATAAATATACAAGAGAAATTTTCTCAAGAAAAATTTTAAAATCAAGAACAAATAAAAATTTACTATAAAACCAGATACAAAGAAAATTAAAATACATCTGTAAATGCAATTTATAATTTATAGTAAGATATTTAAAATCTGAAAATATGTATCTTTTTCTGGGGAATGAAAACGAACAAAATTGATTAAATAAGAAATAGAGCCTTTGAGTGATGTAACAGCTAGGAGAAATATTGCAAGGGGTGTCTGCTAACAAAAGGTTCAGGTACAAAACAGTTTTTATGAATTAATAATAATTCCCATGTTAGATAGTCTCTTGGAGAAAAAAATAGAAAGGTATTCAGCACATTATATAAACCTAGCACACGGCATCTAAACCTAATATTACCCAAAAAAGATTATAAACCAATCATATTTATGTATATTGATGCAAAAGTACTAAATAAGATATTTACAAATTAAATTAGAAATGCATTTTTAAAAATCCTGGCAAAGATTACCTTTAAGACACGTGATCACAGTTAACATCAACATGACAAGTCATATTGATCATATGTTCCCTTGATATGATGTGATGCAAATGGCAATTTACCTCTGTGGTCTTCTTTGCCAAAAACACTTTAATTAAGAGAATAGCAATAGCCAAATCCCAATCGAGGGACATTCTACAAAATACCCGAACAGTACTTAGCAAAACTATCAAGGTTATCAGAAGTAGGGCAAGTCTGAGAAACTGTCACAGCCAAGAAGAGCCTAAGGAAGCCTGCCAACTAAATGTATTGTGGTATCTTGGGTGGAGTTAGCAGAAGAAAATACAACAGGGGAAAACTAAGAAAATCTAAAAGTGAAGTATAGTTAATACCAATAATGTGTCAATATTGGGTCATTAACTGTGAAAAATGTAGCAAACTAATGTAAGATGTCAATAATAGTGGAAACTGGGTATAGAGTATAAGGGAACTTGGTACTTTCTTCAAAATAATTCTGAAAATGTGACACTGCTTCAAAATAAAAAGTGTATTTATAATTCATTAAGGGAAATGTAAATCAAAACCACATGGCATGCCACCCATTCAGATGGCTGTTACCAAAAAACCATAAAACAGAAAGTGTTGGTGAAGATGTGAAGGAATTAGAACCCTTGTCCCTGTGGGTGGGAATGGGCAGTGGGGCAGCCAACTAGGAAAAATAGTCTGGTGTTCCTCAAAAATTTAAAAATAGGATTATCATGTGATCCAGCAATCCCACTTTGGATATGTACCCAAAAGAATTGAATGCAGGGTCTCAAAGAGACATCTGTGCATCCATATACATAGCAACATTATTTATAATAACCAAAATGTGGAGGCAAACCAAGTGTCTGTCTTTGGATGACTGGATAAACAAAATGTCATACATACACACAGCGAAATATTATTTAACCTTGAAAAAGAAGGAAATGGTACAGGCTACAACATGGCTGAAGCATGATATGCTGCTCAGTGAAATAAGCCAGTCATGAGAGCAATACTGTATGATTCCACTTATGTGAGGTACTAAGAGTAGTCAAAATCACAGAGATGGAAAGTAGGAAGCTGGTTACCAGCATCTGGGGAGAGGAGGGAAATGTTCTGTGGGTACAGAGTTTCAGTTTTGCAAGATGAGAAGAGTTCTAGGGATTGCACAATAATATGAGTGTACTTGACACTATATTTTAAAAGACTTTACTTATTTATTGAAAGAGAGAGAGAGCGCGGGAGGAGGGACAAAGGGAGAGAGAGAAGGAAAGAATCTCAAGCTGACTCCCCACCGAGAGCAGAGCCTGATGCAGGGCTGGATCTCACAACCCTGAGAACAGGACCTGAGCTGAAATCAAGATCTGGATGCTTAACCGACCTACCCGTCCTGGCACCCCTGGACTTAACAGTATCGAACTGTATATTTGAAAATGTTTAAGAAGGAAAATTTTCTGTGTGTATTTTATCACAATGAAAAATATAAAAAATAAGAATAAGAAAATCTTTTAAAAAACACATCAAAGGAAGCAACTCAAAATCACAATCATTCCAGAAATACAGATATGGTCTAAAACTGGAAAATTTGCCAATAGCATACATCAGTCTGTATACTAACAAAAACATGATACTTGTAATAGGTACTAAAAGTCAATAAAATTCAACTCCCTATCTAGAAAACAACATTCTGCTAGAATTGTGAGATAGAAGTATGCAAGATCAACATGATAAAATGCATCTATCTTTTACCAAACATGCATATATAATGGTCACTGAGTAAGGTAAAATCAGGAACCTAATGAGTTAATATTTAATTATACTTAATTATAATCAATTACATATGAATTAATCTTAACACACAATTACATGTAAATATACCTTTCGAGATCTGTCATCAAATCTGGTCATCTTAATAAGAGATGAAACAAAAATTGTAGCTATTGAAAAGAAGTTATTTGCAGACAAAATGTAATATATTTTATGCAACATTTAAAATTGAGTCACTGTACTAGATCCTGAACATTAGCTCCTTTTATCCTTTTAGTAATTCTAGAAAGTAGATATATTTTCATATTAGGAAATCAAGTCTTAGAAAGGGTTAGTTCAACTAGTCCGTGGCTGAGTTCCTACCTGAATCTCTGTCCATCAAATCTAAAGGCCACTTTCCTTTCATTTCTCATGCTGTTTTCATTTACATTTTAGCTCTGATTTACAAAACCAGAGATTTATCTGCAGAGCTGCATAGCCCACCAAAATTATGTTTTTGGAAAAAATTTCAGAGGACAGAGAGAAATAGGAAGGCAAAAGAAACACAAAAAATATTTCTAGGTGGGATTAGAATTGTTTTTAATTTCCCTCATTCTTTTCTGGATTTTCCAAGGTTTCCACAATGAGCATATTTTACTTTACTCTGATTTAGAAAAATGTAATAGCCATCATGCTTTGAAAACCAATACACACAAGCTCCCAAGTCTCTGAAAGCCCAGGTAAACAATGAAAACTTAAAGCACGGCTGGATGAGTAGTATCTAGGTGAGAAATCTCATCAATCAAAACGAAGCTGAATGTGTTTTTTTGTTTATTTTGCTTGCATAGTTTATGGTTTACCCTAGAAGAAAAAGGCAGGCCAGGTTTTTTAAGCGCACTAGGGGTTCAAGAGGTTTCATTAGGTGCTTAACATTTCTGTTTTTAAAATGTATCCTTGTTGAGTTCATCGTAAATGTCCTTTTTGAGACATTTTGAGCAGAAATCTGGTTCCTGCTCCTGTACTCAAAATCTCTGACCCCCTTTCTTGACAGAATGCTATGAAGGTTGTACCACCATCTAGTGGTAACTCAGGCTAACTGCAGAACCATTCATTCATTCATGCATTCATTAGTTCATTTATCCATGAGATAAAAATAGCTGCTTGTGTACTTGCTGTGCATTTAGATATTTTTGCTCAACCTTTTCATTTTATTGATTTAGTCCTCACACATGGGAGGTAAACTTCTAATATGGCCTCCATGATCCCCATATCCTGGTATCTGCTCCCTTGTGTAATGCCCTCCAGCTGGTTTTGGACAGAAACTAGGAAATTAGCTTCTAAAAAAAATAGAATATGGCAAAGCTGGTGGGGTGTCACTTCTGTGACTATGTTAAATATACTGTGACTTTCACATTGCCAGATGGTTCTCTTTTTTGATGATTTTTATTGTTAGAGGGTCCATCACTATCAAGGAACTGAGGCCCTTCATTCAACCACCCTCAAGGAATTGAATCCCACCAACAACCACTTGAGTGAGCTTGGAAGTGGATTACTTCTCAACTGAGCCTTCAGCTGAGATCCCAGCCCTGGCTGACATGTTGATTGTAGCCATCAGAAAGACTTTGAAGTAGAAGGCCTAAGTCTGGATCTCATACATAAACTATAAGGTAATAAATGGTTGTTATTTTAAGCTGTGGAATTTTGGGGACGACTTGTTAAGCAGTAGTAGATAATTAATCCAATGCAATAACTCTCTGAGGGAAGTAGCATTATAATCCCTGTTTTATGGAAACCTAAATCTCAAAAGAGATTGAATAATTTAACCAAGCATGCATACTAGTAGATACAGGACGTGGAATTCAAGATCAAATCTGTTTGATTTACTAAACCATGTTCTTACCAACTCTGTAATGCTACCATCCTGTTTAAACATTTCCCATAAGCCAGGCACTGTATAGGGAACTGGGGATGCAGAGAGGAAAGACATTTAGAAGCTCACAATCTTATTGCGGAAAAATGACAACTAAAGTAATCAAAGTTGCATTAGGGTATCCTAAATGTTATATTCATTAGAGTGTTTAAATGTGAAATTATAATGCACGAGAGATGTACACATAACAGTGTGGGAATAGGGATGACAGTGCATCTGAAGACAAGAAGTCAATAAGGAAGGTTTCTTCAAGATGACACCTGAACTGATGATGGTCATGGAGGAGGAATTAGAAATAACACTGACAAAGGGAAGAAAAGCACGTGGAAATATATAGAAAATGGAATATTCTCTGACTCCTGAAAAAAGGAGAAACATATTTTTATTGTACATATGCACATAATTTTATAGGAAATATATATTTTATAGGAATGTATGTATATACAACATATTACAGTATAATTTATGTACTGACTTGGCTCCCTTCCTAAAATACAGACTTATTTTTAACTACCTTTTCTCCACTTATTTGCTTTTATATTTGTCTAAAATAAATTAATTGTACATATGCGATTCTATTTCCAGAATCTACTGTGTTCCTTTTGCTTAGGTCCATCCTTTGCCTATAGCACAATGTCTTGATAGCTGCACTTCTACAATAGATCTTGAAGTCAGGTAGTATGGTTCTTCATTTTTGTTCTTTTTCAAATTTCTTTTGAGTATTTTATTTCTTTTGGCTTTTCACTTAAATTTTAGAATCTCTTTGTCAATTTGTATCTTTAAAAAATCCTCCTGGTATTTTGATTATCTTATATTACATGCATAGATCAAATTTGGGAGAGTAGATATCTTAACAGCACTGCATTTTCCAGTCAATGAACATATCTCTATGTACTTATCTCATTTATTTGGGCTTCTATGATTTCTTGCATCTGTGTTTTTTAGTTTTAAACATGCTAATCTTGCAATAATTGTGTTACATTAATATCAAATGATATATTTCATGATTTTTGTATTATTGTTAATACTTTTTAAAATGTTCATATTTCAAATTCACATTCAATACTAATATATAGAAACACAATTATTTTTGCATATTTACTTTGTCTCCTACAACCATATTAAACCCATTAGTTCTAGCAGCTTTTTGGCAAATTCCTTCAGATTCTTTACTAAATAATGACATCATCTATTAAAAGAGAGGATTTTAATTATTTTTTTCAATCAGTATTAACTGGGGTTTGTTTTGTTTTGTTTTGTTTTATCATACTGCACTGGCCAGGGACAGCAATACAATATAGAATAGAAATGGTTGATAGTGGACATCTGTGCATTGTTCTTGGTCTTAGAAAATATTCAGTCTTCCATGTGTCTTTTATACTTAGCTTGCTTAAGTCTACCTTTTTAATGCCATTTCTCAAGATCTTCATTTGCTTGTATAGATCCAAATTACTTCCTGGTATTCAATTCCTTCTCCTTGAAAGATGTCATGTAATAGTTATAGTAGCACTGGGCTGCTCTTAGCTTTTGTTTGTCTAAAACCAGTCTTTGTTTTACCTTCATTTGTGAAAGACATTTTCACTGGGCATAAAATCTCTGGGTTGACTTTTTAAAAAGTATTTTTTTTTAAATTTTTATTTATTTATTTATGATAGGCACACAGTGAGAGAGAGAGAGGCAGAGACACAGGCAGAGGGAGAAGCAGGCTCCATGCACCGGGAGCCTGATGTGGGACTCGATCCCGGGTCTCCAGGATCGCGCCCTGGGCCAAAGGCAGGCGCCAAACCGCTGCGCCACCCAGGGATCCCTAAAAAGTATTTTAAAGATGGCACATCAGACACAGTGCCTGATGTCTGCTAAAATTCCTATCTTTGCTCCTCTGTCTGTAATAGATCTCTTTTCTTTGGCTAACTATAAGATTTTTTTCTTTAGCGTTGGTTTTCTGCAGTTTCAAATGATGTATTCAAGAGTGTGTAAAAAAAAAAAAAAGGAGTGTGTGTGTATGTGTGTATGTCTTCTTAGGGTTCTCTGAGGTTTTGTAGTTTGGGATTTGGTGTCATTCATTATCACTACTTTTAGAGAATTCTTAGCTACTTTCTCTTTGAATATTTTGTTTGTTTCATCTCCTCTCTTGCTGGTACCTTAATTATAGATATGTTAAACTGTTCAGTGTCCCAGAGCTCTTGGATGTACTGTCTTTTATTTACTTTTTAATTTTTGTGTTTTTTTCTCTTCATGTTCGGTTTGGATAGTTTCTATTTATTTATCAAGTTCAAGGATTCTTTCCTTAGTTGAAGTCGTAAAAATAATTCTTCATTTCTGTTACTGTGTTTTTTAAGCATTATTATTCTAGGCATTTTTAACACTTACTGGAATTTGACCTCACTGTTGAAATTAACAATCTGTGTATGTATGTATAATGCCTCTTTTTTCTCTAGATATTTTAACATATTGATCATAGTTATTAAAGATCCTATCTGCTAGCTTTAATATCTAGACCATCTTTGGGCCTTAGCTTTTTAGTTGTTCCCATATGCCTGCAGCACAGAAGTCATCTCTCTGTACACTCTTGTCTCCTCTGATGTTAAACTGTTGCTTGTTATTAAATGCTTGCTAAGGTGGTGTAAGGGGCCGGTGTATTCTCTGCTGTGCTAGTATAGCTTCAATATTAGGTAGGCTTCATGTGCTTAGGTCTTTAGGTTGGGGCTCTTCAGCACTCTTGCCTCTCCTTCTCATGGTAGCCAAAATCTGCCCTGTGTCTGCAGCTAATCTTGTACAAGAGAGAATTTCTGATCTTTCTTCCAGTGGTGGAAGGCTTGTAATGTTATAAGTATAGACAACTGAATACTGGATTCTTTTCCATCTCTCCCAAAAGATAAGAAGCTTTTCTTCTTCTATTTTTCTCCCAGCAGTAATGGGTCTTTCCTGTGCTCTGAAAGTGACAAGGTTTGCTGTCCCTTACTCAGTGGCTTAAGATTTTTCTCCATATGAGCGAAGGATCTAAACAGAGGGGTGATTTTTTTTTTTTTCCTTCTCTGCAGTGGTTGCTGGTGACATCCTGCCGGCCTGAAACAAGAATGTGGTTCTCTCTGGTCTACAGCCCTGCTTCCTGCAATCTTTCCAAGGAGTTCCCATTGAAGGTCTATGGAAAGGGACTACAAATGAGTGCAAATTCCCACTGTGTCACTTCTATATTGTCACAGTAGCCTCCATTTGGCCTTTAGCAATTAAACAAATCTGATTTCTTTTTACGCTTTTGCATGATGATTGGTATTTCTTTCTCCCATGCTCTGCCATAGTTAAACCAATATGTGTGACTCCCCTTAACCTGTCCCTCCTTTGATTTCAATCTATTTGGTTGTCTTTTACCTCAGTTCTTTGATGAGTCCAAGAAGAGTTATGATTTTGTATTTTATTTGTTTTTGTCTTATAGTTAGGGTGGAAGTGATTTTTTTTTTTTTTGGAAGTGATGTTCTTTCTAGAATTCTTCATTCTAGACAAAACCAGAGCTTCTTTTAACTTCTGAAATTCTCATTATATTATACAATGAAGAACTACAAAAACAGAAGTGAAGAACTAGATTATGAATTAAATGTTTATCTTAATTAAATTAATAGTTCAGGACCAGCCTATATAAACAGTAGACTCTTGGGGTAACTTTAAAAATCGAAATTTAAAACTTTCTTGAATGTGAGGCTAGGTCTCCACTGTGATATCACTAAAGACTCAAAATGTAGGAAACTGGAAAGGAAAGAAAAAATGAGAGTAGCCAGGAGAACTGTACACCTGGTTAAGTTTTATTGTTACTGCTGTTGCTTGTAAGCATGGCAGACAGGAATAAAGAGGAACTGAATGGGGCAGCCCAGGTGGCCCAGTGGTTTAGCTCCACTTTCAGCCCAGGGTATGATCCTGGAGACCCGGAATCGAGTCCCACATCAGGCTCCCTGCATGGAGCCTGTTTCTCCCTTTGCCTGTGTCTCTGCCTTCCTCTCTCTCTGTGTCTCTCATGAATAAGTAAATAAAATCTTAAAAAAAAAAAAGAGGAACTGAATGATAATGGCACTCTAGGAGAAGAAGCTATAGATACAACCAAAGCCCTTGTCTAAGTGAGAGTTCTTTTAAAAAGGCAGATTTTTCAAATGCTGGTCTGTGAGTGAATGCCTAACAGATTACTATTTCTTTTCTTTATCACAAGTCTTCCCTGATTATCCCAATATGCGTTAACCTTTCACTCCCTAGAACCCTTCTCTTGTGGCATATCACAGGACTCTCACTGATGGCTAGCATTATGTTTACATGAGCCTTACCTTTTTCATTAGAATAAAAGCTTTATGAGAGGAGAAGACAAGTCCCACTATTATTTATATACTCCTTAGTACTTAGCATAGTTTAATTATATGGTATATTTTTAATTGACAAAGGGCAATTCATTTTTTCTCCAGGGATAGTAACCATTTGTTCAGTTTGTCCTGGTATATCATGATACTCATCTCTTTAAATTCTCTGACCAAGCTCTATCAGGAACTCAGAGAAATGGATGAGCCCCGAAAACACAAAGTTGTCTCTGAAATTTTCCCGAAACCCAGCTGGCTCATAGGCCACCGAATTTCTAAGACCTGGTTAAATTCTTAACTGCATGCTTGGGAAAATCTGTTTAGATATATCAAGAGTGTATTAGGCTAACTGAAATAAGTCAGTCAGAGAAAGACAAATACCATATGATCTGACTCAGAGGTGTAATTTAAGAAACAAAACAGATGAACATAGAGGAAGGGGGAAAAAGAGAGAAGGATGCAAACCATAAGAGAATCTTAACTATAGAGAACAAACTCAGGGTTGATGGAGGGAGGTGGGTTAAATGGGTGATGGGTATTGATGAGGGCACTTGTGGTGATGAGCGCTGGGTGTTATATGTAAGGGATGAGACAGTAAATTCTATACCTGAAACCAATTTTACCATATATATTAACTAACTAGAATTTAAATAAAAAGTTGAAACTAAAAAAAAAAAAGAAAGAAAAAAGGGCATCTGTAAACCCTTGATGATGTTGAACTGACAGAACATTGAGAAATTCTGCCTATAAAGGCTAACAGGGTAGGAGGAGAAGATGTTCTTGACACACACCCCTGGTCCCATATTATCTATTGTATCATTCATCTACCTGTGCATGACTTCATAGTGTATCATTCTGAGCTTTAGCACTTGCCCTTCCCCATTGGTTTGAAATAATCTTTTTGCTGTCTCTCAGTTTTTGTCTGATTTGATATTCTTTCTGGAACTTATTTATATGCCTTTGGGTTGTTGACTACATTTCAAAAATTTAATAACACCTCCTTCAGGTCCCTGAACTAGAACAAAAGGCAAGCAACATCCATGCTGTTTCCTCACATCTCCCAGCCAGGAGAAAGCAGGCACACAGGATCCCTTTACCTAGTCTTTGGACCACCAGCAATATCCTGTTTTACTCAAGGCAGTTATTTGGCATCAATTAAAGAACAGAAAATTCACACAAGTGCCGTGTGTGTGTGTGTGTGTGTGTGTGTGTGTGTGTGTATAGCTTGGAGGGTTGGTGCCAGCAGAGAAAGGGTGTTAGGTAGAGGGGGCAAGGAAGGAGGATCAGATCACAGGCGAGACCTGGGGATTCTTTAAGGTTGTAAAAAGGTGGGAGGGGTGTAGAAACACAACCTAATTTATTGCTATACAGCTTTTCTCTCATGCTCCAACTTGGGGCTTTTTTTTGGGGGGGGTACTTTTTTTTAAGATTTTATTTATTTATTCATGTGAGATCTGAGAGAGGCAGAGACATAGGCAGAGGGAGAAGCAGGCTCCCTGCAGGAACCTGATGCAGGACTCAATCTCTGGACCCCAGGAAAATGCCCTGAGCCAAAGGCAGGTGCTCAACCACTGAGCCATCAAGGTGCCCCCAACTTGGGGCTTTATTTGAGGTAGTCGTCTCTGTTTTTACAGTTCCATAGTGAATATTATGCAACCTCCTAAGCAACTCACCAATTGCTTGCATCCAAGGTGGGAAAACATTTCTGGCTTAGGACTAATGTGTTTCTTGTTTTCATTTACAGAAACTTTCAGAGTTTCAAATAGTTTCAGCTATAACGTACCTTACTTAAAGGTCAGAAGAAACCTTTTTATAAAGTTATTTCATTCAACTATCACTTTGAATAATGTTGGAAAATAACAAAGTTATTAGATAATTTTCATTTATGGAGCAGAAAGTTATTTCTTTCAAATAGTCTTTCTGCTGCATATGCTCTGGAGATATCCATTAGTAGTTCTCTTCAAATTCTAGCTTCCTGTGGAAACTCTAACCTCAGGAAAGTCACTTAACCACTGGGGCCCAACAATTCTTCTCTCTACAAGACTGATAATAATAAGTACATCCCAGGGCTGATATGAAAACAAAATGGTGTAAACAATACTTCTTGATTTTAGAGTAGGTTAGAGTTATTTCTCTCTCTCTTGTTGCCGTAGGAGCTAATGAAGACATAATGGGTGACGGGCACTGAGGGGGGCACTTGACGGGATGAGCACTGGGTGATATTCTGTATGTTGGTAAATTGAACACCAATAAAAAATAAATTTATTATTAAAAAAAACACAGACATAAAACTTAGAGATACTCTGTCTCATTTGAGCACAACCTAATACAGGTGCTCTTCTGGTATAAAATAGGGATTCTGTGAATGGTTTAGATAACTGCTGAATAAAAATGTTATCACCAAATCTACAAAAATAGAGACTGACAGTTAATCCTATCATTGACCAGAATGATGACCCTGCATTAAAAGTGACTTTAATAAGACTGAAATAAGAGAGATTCCTCCAAAGAAATGGCAAAAAACAAATTGAAAGTAAGGTTTTTAGGATTTGGGGATAAACAAATTATAAATGCTAATTATACAAATTAATGTATATAATTATAATTTGTTTTAATAGGTACAAAATAAGTACTTTTATATTATCTATAATATGTAGATATTAGATATATATATATATAATACCACTCAAAACTTCATAAGTTTTATAGGAAATTTTTAAATGATGCATGAATGCTATATATAATGTGAGATTTTAAGATTGGTCTTGAGACCTTTATTTTGGAACTTTGGAATTTTGAAAGAAAAATATTTTAACAGAAGCACCTTTTATTGCTATATATTCACCTCCTTTTATTCTGTTTTCCAAAGTGCATTTTGTCGAGGTAAGCAGTTTGGAAAAAAATAAAGTGAAAAAACACACCAATGTGACTTGATCTTCATAAAAATTCCATTCTTGCTAATGGAAGTAGAATTTATAAAGGGCTTTGATTAGAATAATATGTCATAACCCAAACATTTTAAATTCCATTGGGTGAAACAGGATCTGTGGTACTAGTTTGGACTATCTGGGCAATACTTTTCTGTAAGAGTTTGATTACTAAAATCCCTAAATCCTTAGACCTTAAGTAAAATAATAGTAAGTATTTTTTCCCCACCAGTTTCACCTCTTAAATAATGAATTTTTATCCTTTGAAAAACATGAACACTTTTTAAGCAATTAGTAGTGCTAAGGGTACCTGGTACATTCATCTAGATTTGCAAAGGAAAATTGAAAACAGCCCAGCAATTTAACTGCAAATATTAGCTACTGAGCAACTCTAGCCACCCCTTCTTTTGCTATGCTGTTGCTAGGCTCCATGCTCTTTACTGTGGATTCTCCACCTAGCACATTGCAGAGGCTGGGATCTTGTTATTTTAGCAGCAGCAGGCCTAGCTTTTAAGAAACAATGGTTTGTATTTGTTCCCATGACTACTTCTAGAAAAGATGATAAAACATTGAGAGAGCAACCCTATTTTTTTGTCTTGCATTCATTCCTGTGCTTCTTTTGCCTGTATTTTTAACTTTTAATCCATTTTTAATGCCATGAGAAAACTGTAACTTGATTTACAGTCCTAATTTGTATTTATGTTGTAATAGAAACATTCAACTTAATCACATGGTATATGTATATGGTATATGGTATATGTTTGGATACCACTACACAGCATATAGTAGATAGATACTATATATGTATATATATGCATACATGGTGTGTAGTAATATCCATATATATATATATTCTCTGAGAGCCAGGAAGCACCTTCTCCCTGGGCCTTATGTCATCAGGTGCCAAATTTAAAGACTACCTGCATTTGTAACTTGATTCCCTACTTGGCTACTGTGGTGGCAGCTCCAGAAAATGAAATTTCCACATATGCAGTTGCACTTTCTCATTTCCACTAAGACTTAATTTCCTTATGAGGGCAACTTCCCTGGTCCACTGAAGATCTGTCGAATTTCTATCCAGTTGCACATCTTATATCTGATCCATAGCATTTCTTACAGTTATATTTCATTATAAGTTCTCTGTAGTCATATTGATTCATTTAAGTGAGGATTTAGAGCTCGGCTGTTCCACATTTTATGAAGCAGTAGTTTCATGGAAACAATTCATCCCATTTCCTTCTTCCTGTATAGTTCCTTAGGTCTTTTCTTGGCATTCAACAATATTGCTCACAGAGTTTGGAAAATGAATATCTAGTAATAGTACCAAGAGAAATCCTTATTACACCTAAGAGAAGCTAACATTCCAAATATCAGTGTAAAGTATATTTGTCACCATTTGGACTATTTTCCAAAAAATTTAAATATACACTTTCCAATCTGGCCAACTCCCAAGTTAGTATTATATTTACACTGTAAATATAATGCTAGATTGTGTTTACTGCTTAGAGTGTGTTTGAGTAGAAAGGACTGAAATATGGAAATTATGAAAGAAAAGCATTTGAACCATCTTCATAGCTTCATTTCCTATCCAACCCAAGCCTTATTCCAGCTGTCTATAATTAGGATCCTGTTAACCTGCAGGGCTTCTCATCCAGCTATACAATCTCTGAGGTCTTAGCTAGAGCAAGATATTAGGTGCTATTTTCCTCACTTGCAAGTGGGAAAATTATATACATATAATATATATAAATTGAAATCTAAAACCCCAAAATAGATTTTATATTAAACTTCATATTAAAATTTATATACATATAATTGTATGCATGTATTTTTGGTTTCCTGCCTTGTCATCAGAGAGAAAAATTAAAACCACAGGTGTAGAGGAAGAGTAGAGGAAGGCCCTCAGGTGTTAGCCACGCCATCCTGGTACCTCTAATTGAATGTGATGAGGTGCTAGCCGGATTCTTGAGTTCCTCAGTTCGTGAGGTTTGGGTACCACAAGATGTTATATCCTGTACCAGCCTTGAAAGACCTCCCCTGGCTCATCCCTAACTGTGAATACATTCCTTGGAATAAATTGTGCCTTTGTCAAATTTCAGCAGCAAATTCTGAAAGCAGATTCCCCAGCACATTCAGACCTGGGCCCTCTCAGTTACTACTCTAGCCAAGACTTGAACTTGACTTATCACCCTGGTATGTATTATTGTAGAAAGGTCTACTGCTTCCTTCCTGACACTTTTCTTAATTCTTGTTTGTGCCGTCTATAATCTGACTCACTAACACCTCTTAGAAAGCCTTTGCATTATGGCAATACACTTCTGGGAACTGGTTAAGTTCAACTGTAAACAACAAGAAGTCAGACACTCAGATGTGCAAAACCCAAGAGTGGAATTTATAATAAAGTTTCAGAATGCAACGATCAGAAGCAAAGATGCCTGCTAGTCTGTGGAGTTACATATGATGCTCACTTTGCTTGTTAACAGGAAACTACAAGGCAACTACAAACATTCTTTTCCATTTGAACTTCTGATGTAATCATCTTCCATTACAGTGACAACTTCACAGCAGAAGCTTGGTTTGCTTTTTTATGCTCTTCGAAATGATATCATTAAGCAACTCTTCTGAAGGGATCAGAAGAAACTACAAGAAATTTATGAGACTCTGTCCAGCTGTAGACCCTTTGACCCTCTATCAAAGTTGGGTGAAATTAGCCTATGGGATCAATAGTTATTATAGGAGGTGGACAGGCCAACAAGGCAAATGATTTTATAAGGCTTCTTTCCTGAGGATACCACACTAAAAACAAATTTGTTTTCACTCCAACAATCTCTTAAGGGAATTTCAGAATGTTAGCTGTTTGATGAATACTACTATTGAGAGAGATTGGGTTGTTTCTAATATGCCATAAAAGGAATTGTGTTTCTGGTCTCTAGGTGACTTCTCGTGCTTCTTCTAATTGCAATTGGCATGTAATCCCTTGTGCTGTTTACCACAGAACTGTTTCTGCCTTCAACTCTTGCCTAGGGAAATAGTTTCTTGGGAAAGTATTTCAACAATTCCTATGACTTTTTTTCTTCGAATTTCACTCTAAGATGTATGAATCTGCAATGGATAAGTGACTGTGTTTGTATAACCTTATTATTAAATCCTATCACAGAATATTCTTAACGGCCTTGGGCTAGAAAATAATAAATAGTTTTAACAGGAAATGTCTATCAGAAAGGTATTTGATCACTGAAAATCAAGGAGAGACACCCCTGGGTTGTCTTTTCATGAGGAAAAAAAAGAACATATTTAAATATTTTAAATAGGAAATTTTCTTTTTTTCCAGCTTTTTCTCTTTTTTTCTAGCTTCCCAGATTTTTTTCCAGCTATTGAGATATAAAGGACATATAACTTCGTGTAAGTTTAAGGTGTACAATGTGATGATTTGATATACGAATGTATTGTGAAATGATCACCACGAGAAGGTTAGCTGACACAGCCAGCACCTCACATACTTACTTCTGTGTGGTCAGAACTTTGTTTTGGGGGGAACTTTTAATCTCTACTTTCTTAGAAACCTTCAAGTATTCAATATACTATTGTTAACTGCAGTCACCATGCTCAACATATGATGCCTAGAACTTATTCATCTTATAAATAAAGTTTGTGCCCTTTGACCATCATCAGCCAATACAAGAGAATTAAAAGTTGCCTAAAAATTATAATAGAAAAATAAAACTAATGATAACAATGATATATTTATAGCATATAATTGATAATTAACATATTTATTATAATCAATAATGTAATTAACATGATTAGTATGATTAGTAATTAATGCCATGTATTAATATCTACATATCCTATTAATACTGATATGTGTAGAATACATATTATTATAGTATAATACGTTCTCATATATTATTGCTATTACTATTATAAATAACTTGTTGAACTTGGCACCATAAAGAGTTGGGGTGATATGAGGAAAAAAACTAAAAACAGAGAGAAATCCAAAAACTTACTTCCTATTTCACAGTTTTATGTCCTACATTATAGACATATACTTTCCTGATAGAATATCAAAGAGAATAACAAAGAGCAGTTTCAAGAAGTGCTTCCTTTATCTACTTGCATTAAAAAAAAACACATTATTTTGGGAAAAGCAATTCTCATTGCTTTTTTTAAATTTAAATTACAATTTGGGAATCAGGAATGCAATTTTAACAAATGATAATGTACAACTAATTCAACTAATTAACAATAGTGGTTTGTCTCGGGGGCTAGAAGTTGGGAGATGGAGGGGGGAAAAAACGGTCTGCAATAGCAGCATTTCAGAGGAAAGTTCCCTTTTTAGAAACAAGTTACCTGAATTAATGAGCTTAGCTGAGTCGCTGACTAAATTACATCCTTTCCTCCCTGGAAACTCCTCAGACAGAAAATCCTTCAAAGGTTTCTGCTTATCCTCTGAAGTGCAGAGCTAGTCCCATTTTATTAAAAGTCTCTCCACCTTTAATGAAGGAGATTAGTTTTACTTTCACTTTTTTCTAACCAAGAATCTTTACCACAGAGAAAAGATAACTGATGGAGAACAGGTGGTATACAAATCCTTCTAAAGCAGTGACTACTGCATACAGGGCAAATGAGCAATATAAATATGCAAATGTGGTCATTCATGTCCTTATTATCTGTAAATGTGAAACAATTAAGCGTGAAATGCTTTGGGGAATAATTGAGGTAAAGCGGCTTTTATGTGCTGTGCAACGGTGAGATGTATTTTGGTTCTCATTTGCCCATTTAAGTGTCAGTGTTGAGGACTTCACAGGAACTCTCAAGGCCCGTGGGACTCATGAATGTTAATTAACTTCAAGCAAAGACTACACCTAGGAATGCAGAAAATGCATTCAAAGTGCAGCTCCCTCCTCAAGCCTATATACTCTAAACTTAGAATTAAGACAAGAGTCATAAACCGAAATGCCTGCAAACACCGGGGGATCATCTGAAGAGGCAAGACTGTTGGAGTTCTGGCTACTGATGCCAGGTTGTCAAGTGGGAATGTGGGTCCAGGCCTTTGGATTTCCTTTTCAGGTAACAGCACGGCCTATCTGGGAATGTCTGGAGCCCAGCGGGAGCCACGTTCAGGTGCCAGCTGTGCTATTTGTGAACTGTGCGATCCTGGAAAATAAGTAACTGAATCTCTCTATGCCTTAATTTCCTCATTTGTGAAATGTAGACAGTAATATGGGTAGCACGTCAGAGGACTTTCTAGAAGATTAAATATTAGAACAGTACCTGGCACAGAGAGAATGTAATTACCATAAACCATCATGACCATTCAAGAGAAGTCAGAAATCCAGTTTTGTTCTTGGAATCTTCTAACTTCTAAATGCTAGTGACTTGTTTTTCTTTTAAAATTATTGGGTCTGCTATAACTAAGCCACATCCAAAGTAAAAATTTGGCCCCAGGCCCTCATTTTCTGCATTTAGCTTATTTGAGCCTGTTGCAAAGCTCTTATGAATTTCTGCTGGTTTTAAGACTTAATAGCCATTGTCTGGAATTATTTCTTTGCTTCTTTATTCTCTTTCCATTTGCAAAAGGACTTATACTTTTTCTAGCTTACACTAAAAGCCATCATTTCAAATAAACTGGTAGTCAGTAAAACGGAAATGCAACAGGTTATTTTAATAACATGAAAATGTATAAAGAGGAGAATAAGTGTCCCAGAAAACTGAAGCTTGGAAAACTTAAACTTATTGACACTGAAGAGAAAATGAATCCTGAGCCTCATGGCAGCCAACACAAAAAGGGAAATATTATGAATTTGTAGGGACCACATTGCCCAAGAAGGAGGGAGCATATCACATTGTCAAAAGACATGTCTTTCAACTTTGAACTCTAAAATATCTAAAAAAGGTCTTTGTAAAAGGAACATTGGACAATTTAACAAAGAGTGATTTAAGTAGGAGTTGTCTTGAAAAAGTAGAGAATTTCTGTGTGTAGCAGGTCCTTAATTCAACCTTCTGAGCATGCTTATTCATAGCCATGTAGAGGTATTTTCAAGAGGCAGAAAGAGAGGGTAACCTGTCCAGAGGTATCTGGACCACACAGAGATGAAGCTTAGAAAATTTTAAGAATTGTTAGTATGATCCCTATTTTTCAGCCTTCCCAAGTATCAACAATCTTAGTATGGGTCCATATGGAAAGCCTACAGCAATATAGATATTTTATGTGTTTACTAAAAGAAGATCCATTTATCCCACAAGGCAAGGGGAGAGACGGATAAGCAACTAGGAGTGGAGAATAGCATAGGAGGGTGAAGAATTCTCAAACTGTAATTGTGGGCCCATTCAAGTCTATGAAAAATTCTGAAACAGACCTCCAGAATTCTGCAGCAAAACCAGCAGACCTATAACCTTATCCTAGGAGATATTTTGAGGGCAGTTACCAATTTTCTACTTCTCTTACAGAAGAACTCTAACTCCTGTAGAATGGTTGATTTGGAACAGGCCTGCATCTGGACAGGTCAGAGAGGTTTAAAAGAGCAGCAAAATACACCCTGAAAATGAATTCTAGTAAGTTTACCTTTATTGTCTTTCTCCTTCCCTAGAATATAAGCTACATGATGGCAAAGATTATTGTCTGTTTAGTTATTTCAGGGCATGCAGCAGTGCCTCGCAAAACGTCTGCTCTTAATAAATATTTTTTGAATGCATGATCAAGAGTTGTTTATTATTGTACATTCAGATGCATACACATATGGTTTTTTAATGACACTTTTTGTTTTGGCATATTTTCTTTGTAGCTTCTGCTGGATACAATTGAGAAACAGGTTCATTTGGCGTTAAAAATAGACTCTATATAGATGGTTCTTTAGAAAATGTTTTATCATCTTAGAATGATCATTGTAGAATCAATGATCTGATATTTACTTTCTTATACTAACAAAAGTATAAATTATTGAATGAATTAACAAATTTGAGTTGTCTATGTATCATTAAAAGAAAACTTTTTTCATTCATTCATCTATCACATACTTTATTGACTCTTAAGTCTGTACCAGGCATGGTGCAAAATATTGGAGAAAAAAATGTGAGCCCGCCAATCCCTAGGCTCAAGGGGGATACATCGTGATGGAAAATACTTATATTGGGCTTTCTGTGAGCCAGAAGCTGTTCTCTTCTGAACAGCTGAAATTTGGTGTATATTATCATCATTTATTCCTTACAACCACTCTGTAAATTACATTATTATTATTACCTGTTTTTTTTTTTTGTAAGTGAGGAAATAGAAGAACACAGAATAATCTGCCTTCACATTTAGGAAGTCTGGCTCCACAGCCCATGCTTTCAACCATCATCACAATTCCACTGCATTTTGCTCAATAAGGAATTCCCAGCACAGTGCTAGGCACACCGTATGTATTTGAACACGACCTATTGAGTCAAACTCCTATGGCCTAGGGGAGGAGAGGCTGTTTGGAAAGCATCAAGCACATCTGCAGACTAGAGTTTACTCCCCAAAGCCCATAAATTATTTGGCTCCCTCACATTAAAGAGTGCAGAACATTTTTAAGAAGTTCAGCTATCTCATGGTCGGTATGTACTTGACTTTGCCAATCAATGTGTAAATTTCTAAAATTTTTCCTGTGCATTAAGTGGCTGTGGAAAGTTTTTATATTGATTTAAGACAAGAACAATGCTCATTATTACTACTGCAATGAGCTGTACTGTTATCTGACAAATCAAAGGCTATGTGCATAATCTCTTGTGTCTTTAACCATTTTCTATGGGTTATTGGTTTGACCATATCAATTGTACACATTACAGCTAGAGAATTTGCTACATAGAACAAACCATAATTATGTTCATTGTGGAGGCACTTTTCATTGCACATATACAAATTAAATTTACATCTAAATTCTCCATATAAAAAACCTTTGTTTTTTATCTTTACAGTTAAAGATAGAGAATCTTTACAGTTGACTCTTGAACTGTGCAGGTCCATTTACATGAAGATTTTTTTCTTAATAAATACAGGAGCACTGTAAATGTATTTTCTCTTCCTGTGATTTCCCTAAAAACATTTCTTTTCTCTAGCTTACTTTATTGTAAGAAGACCGTGTGTAATACATGTAAACATAGAAAGTATGTGTTAATCAATTATTTATGTTGTAGGTAAGACTTTTAGTCAACAGTAGGCTACTAAGTGGTTAAATTTTGTTGGTGGGGAGAGAGTCAAAAATTATACGTAGGTTTTCAACTGCATTTGGGGTTGGCCTGTTGAAGGGTTATATACTTACTCTGTGCAACTGAAAGAATACTGTCTCAGCGTACTTTTTGTAATCTACACTTGCCTACAAAATATTAAGTAAATGGGGATTATGCAGACAATCTGAGTGACTCAAGTAGTCTAAACTTCTCTTATTTCTCTATTCCAATTTATTCCTTAAAATCACCGAAAAATCCTCTAATTTCTTCAATATACATTGCTTGAGCAAGTTAAAATAAGAAAAGGGGGACAATGAGAGAAAATCAGAATGGGGAACCCATTTAATGGAAACTGAAAGGTCTAGTGAGGTATTGCTTAGATGAAGATTCATGAAGTTGATATTAATTAATGATCTTACAGGATCTAAGAGTATTAATTCAAAAGGGAATGGTTGTCAGATGAGATAGTGGGGTCATGAAAGGAAATATATTCTTCCCTAGAAACAAGAAGGAGCTGAGGAATCTCTTCTCTTTTCCTACTGTTCTTAGGTAC
Source organism: Canis lupus familiaris (assembly GCF_011100685.1). Classification (NCBI taxonomy): domain Eukaryota; kingdom Metazoa; phylum Chordata; class Mammalia; order Carnivora; family Canidae; genus Canis; species Canis lupus. Next base: position 5,132,918 of record NC_049228.1, read on the forward strand.
ATGGTTTGCATGCTAAAAATCCTCACCAATGAGGACAGTTCAACTAGAAGAGATGCGCCAGACACACACTTGCACTGGCTCCTGGGCCTTGTCAGTCCTGCTGGGCTGCTTTGTGTAACTTGGCATGGTGATGTGTTCAGACAGGATGGATCAAAGCGCCCAAGAGCCAACTGTGAGAATTCAAAGGCAAAAGGCTTCAGATGATCTGGAATGTATCTTGGTGTAAAGCTTTCCCGGTGTTTTAATTTCTTGTAACATTTTACCTTTTGGGGCTTTGCAGAATTTAACTGTGGTTGAAGTTAAGTGCTCAGCTGGGTGCCTGCTTCTATCATTTTTCCTAATGAATGCAGTATAAGAAATTGGATTATCTTACTTGGATTTTCTTACCTATTTGTCTAAGCTGTTCAAATCTTTTCACTGGAACAAATTCACTGAGCTTCTTCTTGCTTCTGTGGGGGAATAAGAGATACAAGGATGCCCTTAACAGCTAGATAAATCTAGCTACTTAAGTGAAAAACCACAGCTGGATGGCTGCTCCAAGCAATATTATGAAAGTGGGTTAAGACAAGAAATATAGGGCCTTATTAAAATTTCAAGGTCGATTGAGACAGGCAAGATATAATGAATGTTATTGGAGTTTGGCCAGGTCAATGGTGTTAAAACTCACTCAAAGACATAGATAAATTTGAGGCCGGGGCCTTTGTTTAACCTCCCATCCAAAAATGATTCTTCTTTGCCAAAACTTTTGATGATATTCCAGAATATTGTTTAATAGGTAACTCAAAAGCAATGCTGCCTTCAATTTAATCACCTTGGACTTTCTAGAACCCAGGTGTTAAGGAGAAAATTAGACAAATTTTTGTCTTTATTTTCCTCTTTTCTTATTTATTAAATCATTGAAACAAAATAGCTTATTAAAACATTTAAATCACAAAATGAAATGGCCACCATATGGAAGAATATTAAAGAAACAAATGTCTCACCATGAAAAAGTACACAAAAATGAAATCTTAATTCTATTTTTGAATTTGGGATACATAGCTATGAAAAAGTTTTATAGTCATCACCCAGGTAACATCTTTGTGTTAAAATAAAACTGTGTTAGCTTTAATCAGAGGAGACATACAGATTTTGCTATTGGTCAAAATTCACCCAAATAATAGGATTAGATATACATCTTTCACTTTATGAAACTTACTCTAACCTTCAGCCCCAGACTTCAGTGATAATATTCCTAATTTACAATATAATATTCTATGAATGTAGGAAACAAAACAAAAACCCAACCCACTCTTCTTTCAATTAACTTACTGAATGGTCTTAAAAAGTCATTTTTAAAGACCTGTTAAATATCATCTTCTCTGATGATTAGAAAATAGAATTTCATTATGCACATTTATAATTGCCTTGATGCAACCTCTAGGACACTGATCTTCAGTTTGTTTTTTCATACATTCTTAGAGTTGAAAAAAATCAGAGGTCATCTAGTCCAACCTATCATTCAATGCAAGATCTCATCTTTCCTACTCATGAAAAATAATTCCAATCATGCAGAATCTTATTTCATCACAAAGATGCTTGTCCCATTTATAGACAGCTTTAGTTATTTGAAAATCACTCCTTTTACTGAGCTGAGTTTTGGTTACTACCTATCTAGTTGCCCCCTTCAAAGGAAAGTAGCTAACAAATTTATTGAGCTACGAATGTATGAAGTATACACTTTTCTGCTTGTGTGTTATACTTCAATAAATTATTTACAGAAGACAAAACAAAAAAGAAGGAAGTAAAATCATCATATCTGAATTATGACAGTTTTTCAGTAGAAGTTAAACTACAATTTTGAGAGAGATGTTTTTGAAGAAAACCCATTGAGGAAAGCAAAACACAGATAGCTTATAACAGTTGAGTATCTGTGACACTTACGAAATGTTTCACTCAGACCTTTCTTTTTGGGGTCAGAGACTACCAGCAGAGGAATTAAAAACAAGCCTGAAATTTACAAAAGTACATCTCAGATGCATCAAAAATACATCCATTTTTGTTAAGAAGGTTTGACAGAGTTTTGGATCGAGGAATCCTTCATGTAAAATTTTAGTGAATTTCTTAAGAATGACTATAACTGAAAGAGAGAGAGAGATGGGAGCAAGAATGAACAAGAGAGAAAGATCAAGTATGAAGAAAAATGGGAGTATATCAGGCTAATCTCTGTCTATAAAACAGATATTTAATAATTATCTGGAAAAATTCAAACAATAAAGAGCTCTTGATCTAAACTGTGAATCCAATTTAAATAAAAATTGACGTCTGTAGAGAGCAGCCTAATTTACGTGGTAGGACTTATAAAATCTTAAGCAGTTGGCTAGCATCTGCATCATTGTGTGATACTTGGAAAGTACTGAAAGTTTCATATGTGCCAGCCTACCCACACACAGTCTTATCCTATCCTTTTGTATCCCCCCTCACACACTATGGGAGATCAACCAGGAAGTCAAAATGGAAAAAAAAGGTTTAAAAATTGTTATATGTCAACAAAACCTTGTGCCCTTGCCTTGAGAAGCCAACTCGACAAGGGTAGACATATAACAACATCTAACTGGTAAAGTTACTTTGGTCGCAAACCAGTAAACTAAAAATACTCATTTGACTCATTTCCCTTCCTGCCAGAGGGAAATAGTAGGCATAAAGACAGGGCAACTTTGCCCTAAGCTATAAAGTGCTTGTAATCGCATTCCCAAGAACTTGTATAGAGTTGGCATGATCCATTAAAAAAAAAAAAGAGATCATGAAATCATAAAAAAAAGAGTTCAAACAAATTTTAAAAGATTTCACTTTTAATAAAAAGATTTCTTATAAAAAATACAAGCTCATATGTGTTTGAGTTTTTCTTTGCAAATCTTTAAATTCTTGACAAGAAGAAAGTTGGAACTGAGAAACTTAAAGATGTTAGATGCTCCTAAAAATTGAAGATCAATCAGAAATATACAGAACACATTTTTAAAAATTATGATGTCAGCTAGCATGGAAAACTTAATTTATCAAAGTTAGCATAGACCATATTTGGGGCAAGAATTCTGAACCGCAACTAACTATACTTGGTTTAGGAGAATGAAAGAATCTCCCTAGGATTCATTACTGTTTTCAGCTGCTGAGAGTAAAATTTTACCTGATATGTGGACTGATGATCAGTACTTGCCCCCTGAGAGTTCTGAGATTTGACTGAAGCTTCCATTGAATGGTTTCAGCTTTTATATTCAATAAATATTTGTTGGGCCTCCTATTATGAACCAGGCACTGTGCTGGGTCCTGGGGCTACTTCATCAGCAAAACATTCAAAACTTATTTCATAGTGGACAATTCTAGTCAGGGCTGGGAGGGGGAGCTAAAAATCAACAAATGTGTGTGTGTGTGCACACGTGTGCATGTGTGCATCGATCATGTAGTAATAAATAATATGAAGAAATTAATTCAGGTGAAGAAATAGCGTATGTGGGGACACCTGGGTGGCTCAGCAGTTGAGCCTCTGCCTTCGGCTCAGAGTGTGGTCCCAGGGTCCTGGGATCAAGTCCCACATCAGGCTCCCTGCATGGAGCCTGCTTCTCTCTCTGCCTATGTCTCTGCCTCTCTCTGTGTGTGTCTCTCATGAATAAGTAAATAAATAATCTTTAAAAAAAAGAAATAGAGTATGTGTATGTATATGTTGGAGTGTAGAGTGGGGGCATTTAATTTAGTGAAGTCCAGAAAGACCTCTCTGGAGAAGTGGCATTTGAACAAAGATCTAAAAGAGTAAATGAAACACCTTCTTGATGCCTTGGAATATTTAAAAAAGAAAGAAAAGTAAATGTAAAGCCTCCAATTTGGGACTAAGTTTGGCCTAATCAAGGAACTCCAAGAAACCAGTCTAGTTAGAGGAAATAGAGTGAGAAGTCAGGAAGTGATTTTGGAGAGGAAGGCCAAGGTCAGGAGCTTGTCGAACATGTTAAGGAATATGGGTTTTACGCAGTCTAATGGGAACCATTGGATTGTTTGAATGGAAGACCTATATGATCCCTTGTACATTAAAAGTTACTTTAACAGCTGCACAGAAAACAAATTTAAGAAGTTAAGAATAGAAACACCCAAAAAATCTAGATAGCTATTGCAGTAGTTAAGGTAAGATATGGCAGCAGCTTGGTCTAAAGTAGAAATGGAAGAGGTGGGGAGAGTTGGTCATGCTTGGGATACATCTTGAAGGAGAAGCCTATAAAACTTGAAGATGAATTGGATGTGAAGTCAAAGAAAGAAATCAAATATGACTTCTTAAATTTTTGGTCCAACTGGGTGAATATTGCTAACATTATCAAAATAGGGGAAAAAAGTATTTTTGTTTCACTGTTGTAGTTATTAGTTTTGTTGTTGCTTGTTTGCTTTGCTTTTCTTGTTTTGAAATGTATGCATGGAGAAAGAAAAATTTTAAAAGTTTCATTTGGGGTCAATTATGTTTGAAAATAATTTTCATTTTCTAAGTGGAAAAGCTAAGGAAAGCTCAGGAAAGAGGCTAGAGCTGGAGACAAAAGTTTTAGTGTTAGAAATATCTATATAAATTTAAAGTCAAGACAGTGCATGGATTTCCTAGAGAGTGAGTGTAGATGGAAAAGAGAAGATGCCCAAAGACTGAATCTTAGGGGACTCTGGCATTTAGAGATTAAGAAATGAGGCAAAACCAATAGAATGGCAGTGAGTAAGAAGAAAAGGGGACAGATCTTAAATAAAGACATTGTATCCAGAACATGGGGGAGAGCAGCTGTAAAATAGTAGTGACAGGTCAAGTAAGATGAGAACCAAAAACTAAGCTTTGAATTGGCAAAATGGGTATTGTTGACGAGAAGGTTTTCACTGAAGCTATGGGAACAGCCTGACTGGAGACGGTTAAGAGAGTGAGACAGTAGAGTAAGTATAGACATCTCTCTGGAGGAAGTTAGCATAGAGAAGTAGGATGATACCTAGAGATGCATTCTAGAGATGTTTGTTTTTTCAGATGGAAGATAACCAAATTGATGAGAGTGATTTAGAATAGAGTAGAAATCAATGATGTAAGATTTAGAAGGAATAACTGGTAAAGAAAAGTCCTTGAGTCACTGAAGATCCAATGCAGAAGTAGAGGGACTTGGCTGAGAATATACCATAGGAAGGTAATTCTAACATGGACAGGTACTGGGAGGTGATGAATAATGAAAAACAGATAAATGGGCATGTGTCAGAGAATCAATCTTCCCTGAGAGTCAGTCTGCATATTCTCTCTGGGTGTACCAAGAAGGCAAGACCCTAACCCTTCATTACCTGGGCCAATATTCAGGGTGGTTTCTTACAGCAAGCAAGTTTGAGCGATGCAGGGTAGACTTTTGAAAAATCAATCCCAAAAGATTTTTTTTCCAAGATTTTATTTACTTCTTTATTTGAGAGGGGGTTGGATAAAGAGAAAGAGATAAAAAGAAGAAAAGAAAAAAAAAGAAAAAAGAAAGAGATAGAGCCAGAGGAGGAGCAGAGGGAAAAGAATAAGCAGATTCTCCAGAGAGCCCAATGGGGTTAGCCCAAGATCATTACCTGAGCCGAAATCAAGAGTCTGATATCCAACACACTGAGCCACCCAGGTGCCCCAACCTCAAAAGATTTGTAACTATATCTCCTTCACTTCTTTCTGGTCCACACACCTTATTGAGGCAGTTAGGGCACAAAATATAGCCACCATCAGAAAAGGTTAATCTTGTGTAGGCCACCTCCTGGGTAATGATCGGGATGAAAGGGGTGAAGGGTCATATAGATTATTTTGAAAATTCATAATTCTGCATAATGTGCCTGAAGTTTCTTTCTTTCCCCTAATGATGATTCCAGACCAGCTTGATTTGCATACACGCTGAGTGGTAGCCTACCTATAGGGGAGACTAAGGGATTAAAACTTAACTCTGACTCAGCTATGTGGATTCTTTTATTGAATTGACACAGTCCTAAATCATTAAGACAATGACCACTTACTTGGTTGAAAATACTGCCTACTGATTCTTCTACCAATGGCCCACGTGGACAAATTTAGAAGATATAATAGATTGCTGTCAGTCTTTTAAATGGCCATTTCCTATTTATATCTGACTCTTGTCACTGAAAGGTATTGGTTCAAACAGATGACTGGAGAAAAAGTAAAGTTACAGCTCCCAGGATGGGGCACACCAGTTTCATGGCGATGGAGGGAGAACAACAATCCTAGCACCTGAGGACAGGACACTGTAGACCCCAGGTGGTTCAGGGAAAGGGGGCAATTCATATTCTCCTTGTCCCCTAGACACAGCATTGCAGACTGGCAAACAATCAGATGGTCTAACTGAATCTAGCAGCATCTGCAGCTGACAATTTAATGCACCACTGGATTTGTCTACATGCTATAAAAACTCTGAGCACTTGGTGGATCCTGAACTTCTCTGTCATGCCTGACAGCATCAATGGTAGATTCTGAACCTGTCCCCTTCTAAACCTTCAACAGAGGGACCCCTAAGATCTTGTTTCAATCCTAATGATACAAATGTATATGCTTCTTCTGATGCCCAAGTAGCTTTGGGTTGCTACACACAGTAATCAGAGCTGCAACTCTGGGACATTGGGCAATGTACCACACTAACCAAGCAAACATAACCACGATCTACATCAAGTTCAACAACAAATTCCAAACTGGAGTGAAGCGTGTTCCTATGTATTATATATTTGTATGTGAAAGAATGTCCTTCTTTTGAGGGTGAGGATTACTCATCTATTACCCCTGTGATTATTTGTAATGACATCAAAGAATCAGCACGTGGGCCTAAGTGCCCTTGTGTAAGTCACAGACTGGCTTTAGGCTACATCTCAGCTGTCTGAAATAATACCTGCTGGTACCCCTTGGGATTTGTTCAATTGCTGAGTCCAGGACCTTGGGGAATAGAGTTGAAAATCAATATTACATGCTGACCTCATCCTATTGCTTAGAGTCTTGTTGACAGTATCATTAATTAAATGCTGTATGAGGCAAATAAAACAGATTTGGCCCTAATCTCTGGCAGTCAGATTAATCAGGGAGGCTAATGGAGTGGCATATGTCATATGAAAATTCAAGTTCAGCCAGGAAGGTGTATGGTAATGGGATGGTTTGCGGGAAGAAACAATCCATCTTGGGCTTTGTGTGTCCTTGTGGGCTTTTGCTAAGAATGCCAAGAATGGAAGACCCTGAATTTTCCATACCCAAGCTGTTTTGGTGGTGGTGGAGGGGTTTGTTTGATAGCAAGCAAATTTGAGGGATGAAGTAATTAATGTCTCTCAAAGAGGTTTCATACTGCTTGCTATAACAACAGTGAATACCTCCACTCAGTATTCTTCAATTGTACCTATGTAGTACTCACCTGGCCCCTATATATATACAGTGTCAATTCTGTGGGACTTGGGTGTAAGAGCAATTGAGGTCAATCTGATGCTCATGCTGCTTGCTGTGTGCACCTCTTTGTGTGTGTGTGTCTCAAAAATCTTTTTTTTTTTTTAACCAGCATCTGTGAAGCATTAACACACTAAGTTATGAGCTATAATTAGGATAAAATCAAATCTCCAATCCAACAATAGGTTTATTTTTTTACATTTTTATTTATTTATGATAGTCACACAGAGAGAGAGAGAGAGGCAGAGACACAGGCAGAGGGAGAAGCAGGCTCCATGTACCGGGAGCCTGACGTGGGATTCGATCCCGGGTCTCCAGGATCGCGCCCGGGGCCAAAGGCAGGCGCCAAACCGCTGCGCCACCCAGGGATCCCTAACAATAGGTTTAGTAGAGGGAAGATGTAGTTCTTCTCTCATGTGAAATCATAAACCTGAAAATCCACTCACAGTAACAAAGAGGGAGGAGTATTGGAGGTTTGAAGAAAGAGAAAGTATAAATGGTCACCTTGAGAAGTAGAACTCCAAAAGGATTTTTGTCTAGTGCTAAGAGCCACTTTAAAATGGGGGTCATAAATTTAAAGTGATACTCATCAGGGCAGTGGGTGACTTGTGACTTTTTCTCCAACCACATTCAAATTGCTCATACGTGTGGAGAAGGTAGAGTGTTAGGTTTAACCATAAGTGTACTTTTGCAAGGTAAGTACAATAGAGAGAGACAGGATCAAGGCTGCTGACAGTAGGTGCAAGAGAATAATTATAGGTTTATACCATGAAATCCAAGCTGAGATAAAGGATGAGGCAATTAGTGAAAAAAAAAATGGTTAGAACAATTGACTAGGAACAATGAAAAAAATCTTGTAGTTAAGTGAACTGGAAAAAAATAGACATTATGGTTAGAGAACAGGATGACCAAAAGCGAGTGTTTCAAAGTGAGGTTATTGGTGATGATAAAGCTGTGACCATAGGGTGGGTAGAAGTTGTGGGGTGGCGGTCACAGTCATTAGAAATAAGTAGGCCAAAAAAAAAAGAAAGAAAGTAATAAGTAGGCCAATGGGAGATAATGAGTGCATGGACTTTGTGCATATATATTGAAGTTTCCAAGAATGATGAAAAGAGTAAAGTTTCAAGTTCTTCAGTGACAGAGGAAGGTACCAGGAGGTAGAAAGAAGGTTACAGCAAGGAGAGGCAGTGGGTGGTATAGTCCAAAGATACATACTTTAGAATAAATTGAGATTTTAAAAATTAATTTCAGGGGTAGAATTTAGTGATTCATCAGTTGCCTATAATACCCAGTGCTCATTATACCAAGTGGCCTCCTTAATGCCCATCACCCAATTATCCCTTTCCCCATCCACCTCCCCTCCCTCGACTCTCAGTTTGTTTCCTAGAGTTCAGCATCTCTTATGGAGGAAAAGTGAATGCTTCATTTTCAGTAACATCCAACATCCATCTCAATTTTCATCTTATTTTAAATAGATGAATATAGAAGGGAGGGAAAAATAAAATAAACTGATATTTTCAGTGAAGAAAGAGAAGCGACTGCCTAGAAGTAGCAATGAAATGAGAAGGATATTTAGCTTATTTTTAGAACACAGGATTTGGGGAAAGAACCGGAAACTTGCTCCCATTTGAGAGGGTTGTAGAAGAAATAATATCCTAAGAAGATAGCTGGATTTCAGCTACAGCACGCAAGTGAAAGAAACATTTGGATAAGAGGTTAAGGATATATGTAATTGAACTTAGAATAAAGTTTGAGATCTTTAGCACATAGTGGGCCATGCAGAAAAGGGTGGGAAATTGAAAGAAATTAAGCCATACACACAGCATTTCGGCATAAGAGTCAGGCTTGATGGACCTGGCAAGAAAGGACCTGAGACACCTGGGCATCTCGGGGTGACTGCGGCAGGCTCACCCATAGGTCGTGGTAAAAGAGATCCAACTCTTCTGTAAGAGATCTGGTTAATCTAAGACTTTGGTACTTTCCCTAGGACTGGGACCTCAGCTGCTCAGGGCTTAAGTAAAATTCCAGGTGAATGTGATGTCGAGGTGGTTGGGGAGGAGAATGTGGGGGGACAAAGGTATTTCTGAAGTGTCTTCTCACTTTGCACTCTCTCCACAGCCATAGCAGTACTTTGGTATAAACTTGTAACCATTGATTAGGTCAGGTGAAGGTCGCTGTTCTTCCTAATGATCAACATATTTTGGGGGATCCTGAGCAGCTAGAAAAAGACATGTGGTGTCAATATGGCCATCCTCACAAGTAGTAAATATGCAGGTGACCAGGTCATATGAGGGTCTGCAGTATGGTCTGCAGTATGGTCTACAGCAAACACAGTTCCTAGTATCTTCAACCTCTCCTCTGAACACTTTTTTCAATTTCTTGTACTAACAAACACCTGCATATCATGAGACCATTACTGCCCTTACAGCTGTTTTAAATGGTGGTGGCCCAAATGTCTCACATGAAAATAGGATCTTGATATGAAAATGTACCATTCAGGTCCTCAAAGTTGCAAGGACAGTACCTATGGCACGACAATGTGGATTACTGAGAATTTAATTATTAGTTTCCTAGTGAAGAATTTATAATGGTGTTATTCTTTTGTTTTAGAAAACTAATCTTTTTCTAATACGTGTTGGCCAGAATATTTGATTTAGAGAGCTGGCAACTGTCCGCTGATTATTCATTTGAGAGCTTTTCCTTAGGTCATTGGATTTCAAGTCAACAAAATGATGCTACTCTGATAAAGTAGCCAAGGCCCTTGATGCCTAGGTTAGCCATCTCTGTCATTAGGGTATCACAGACAAGCCTATTCTCTGTATTTAGTCTGCATTTGGTCTACCAAATCATGATGATTACATTTTCCTACTAGCTATAATATCTTTGTCGATAGCAGATAGTAAGAACAAATAAGCATGATTTTCAGAATTAATCTGTGTAGAAGTAGGTGGCACACTTTTCCTAATTGTTGTAGTTACCATAGCAAAACCAAAAGTAGTACCAGCATAAATGTGCTCACACTGTGAATAGTTTCATGTATAGAATATGCATACCAAAGGCAAAGGAAGCAAATTAGATGAATCTACTGGAAATATTAATGCATGTTTTATTAAGTACTGAAGCAACATTTGGCCTTTTAGAGTCATAGTTTTCTATGTATATCCAATATCCCTTCAAGTTATTTAGGATCTATACTCTCAAATATAAAATTGTAAGTAAGAAAAACAATGCATCTCAAAGAATAACAATAAGCCTAAAACATAAAGTCAGCAAATGAACAAATCCTATTGAAAATCTCTCTTTAGGCAGGAGATATTGACTGTCCCATATACCTCAATGCTTCATGAATACATGACACTTTCAGTGCTACATGTTTGGCCCAGTATGGCTATTTCAGTCGAATTTAGGTAAAGTGACAGGATTTAATTTTTAAGGAAAAGTGAATGCTTCATTTTTAGTAACATTGTGCTTGAAGCAGATGAACCTGAGAATTGAGAGCTCCTGCGTACAGTCACTTTGCCAGGTGGCTCTCATCGGGGTGTTTATTGTTAAAAACCCCGCTATTTCTGCCTGAGGTTTGAAGCCAGGGCTTCACAGGATCCCCTGCTGCACTCCTCAATTCTTTCCATACAGAGAGCAGATGGGTGAAGCAGAATAAATCCTAGCCTCAGAGGCAAACAACGTAACATTCCAGAGACCAGGGATGGTGTTGCTTTTTGTTGGAGTAAATGCTAATTGGAGTTGGGAGTGAAAGTTAGAACTGAAAATTGGACTTGGTTTATGAGACAGTTGGGAAATTTGTTAAAGGTATTATCACTACCATATTTTGATAAACAGAAACAAAATGTTAACATTACAAACATTCATCAATTGTTTCCAATTTAGCTTGGTTGGTTAGGACAGAGTGCTTCGAGGGTAAGCACACAGGTCATGAGATCCTCTCTTGACTTTTAGAAGTAACATGGTCCTTTGTATTAAAAAATGCTAACTTATCAAGTCGTTTGGATTCTTATAATTTCCAACAAATTCTATCTAGTATAAAGAGCATAAATAGGTCCTCTTTTCTGATTTGTCTGACTACTTTTTTTACGGCTCCCCTGTGGCAGTTATTATATTTTATTGTATCTCGTATTTTTGTGCCTCTTTTTCTTCATAGTTTTTCAGTTTCCTTTAGGAAGACATTATGTATTTTCATCATTATATCCCTAGACGGGAGTCCATCGCCCCAAACTGGAAAGCTAAGACATAACAGAAAGAAGCAGCCAACATTCCTTCCAGTAACGGTCAAGGATGGTCATACAAAATAAAGCTAATTTATTGATTTTGGAATGAACTGAACAGTGGTATTCAACTACAGGCCTTCTTTAGTTATAGATTTATTTAGCTTGCCATTAAAATTATGTGAGTATGTGGGTTTAAATAAACGCAACGACCTTTAAATCAAGTGTTTATGCACCATTATTATTTCAGTTTGAGCACTCCAGCTATGGCACAAAACAGTCATGAGAGTGTGTGAAGATATTTTGCCAAAGAAATTTTATTTAATGATTTTGGGGAATTATAGAATAGTAACCATTATTGCAACTAGACCCATGAGTTTCCAAGTCATTAAAATATCTAAATAGACCTTCATATTTGTCTCAATTATCTCATTGAATGAGACTTTGGGTTTCTCTGTGCCATTATAACTTGCTTTACTTGATGGAATTCCCTAAAAAACCCTGGATACAAGCTAGTCCTCCTTAAGAGGGGCTTGCATCTTCTCACCAGAATACTCCACCTCCTTGTTTTGACAACTTCTCACTTTCTGTAACCTCAAGCTGTCTTTATTTCTATCTCCCTGAGTATTGTCTTCCAGGCCTTTGAGTTAATTTCTACTGTAGTATAGTTCACTTGAAAGTATAAAAAGTTAGAAAATTATATTGCAACCACAACCATTTTCAATATAGAAGGTAACTCTCTATATAGTGAAGAGTAATAAATACATCCTTATTTATAATAAAAAAAGAAGTTTGTAGCTATATTGAACAACTCTAGTGGTTTCCTCGAATGGAGCTCTGTCTTTAAATGTATTATAAAAATCACATTTTTTATCATGATGGGAATTTTATTTTAATCTAATAAGGGATAGGAATGCCTGGGTGGCTCAGCAGTTAAACATCTGCCTTTCAGCCCAGGGCATGATCCTGGAGTCCCAGGACTGAGTCCCACATCGGGCTCCCTGCATGGAGCCTGCTTCTCCCTCTGCCTATGTCTCTGCCTCTCCCTCTCTCTGTGTGTCTCTCATGAATAAATAAACAAAATCTTTTTTAAAAATCTAACAAGGGATAGAACAGTGAAAATGCACAGCTTGTAAAAAAAATTAACTATGTGTCATTTATATCATTAGCAGAGACCAGTGGGAGCCCCAGTGACACCAGATGAACCCAGGAGACCAAAATAACACTGCAACAACTCTGCAGTGTAACTGGTCATTGGACCCATTGACCATCAAAGTAGGTCAGGAACTTTTTGCCAAAACTAAGCAGGTTACTGCCAGCTAAAATTTAAAAATATTCTGATAGGACTTGGAGTCTCCTAATGTAACATCCAAAATGTCCAGGATTCAATTGAAAATTATCCATTATACCAAGAACTAGAAAACCACAAATTGAGAAAAGAAAAGAAACTAACATCAACACTGAATTACATCAGGTGTCAGAATTATCTGACCAGGATTTTGAAGAAACCATCATAAAATAATTTAATAAGCAATTACAAATTCTCTTGAGATAAAGACTTCCTAAATTTGGTAAAAGACATAAACCCAGATTTGAAAAACTGAATGAAACCCAAATAGAACAAACCCAAGTAAATTGACACCAAGACACATCAGAAATAAAATTTTGGAAACTAAACACAAAGTTGAAGGTATTTTCACTACCATGTGTTTTCTTTTCAAGTAGCCAGATAAATGATGCATTCTCTATATGGCAACACCAATTTCAATGACATCAGATTTCTGATTTTAAACCATGGAGTGTAGAAAGAAGTGATATAGGGAGGAACTAAGGTGGTGGAATAGAAGAGGACCCTAGGCTTGCTTCATCCTTTGAACACAGCTAGATAAACATCAAATCATTCTGAATACCCAAGAAATCAATCTGAGGACTGATGGAACCAACTACACAACTAGAGGGAGAGAAGAGGCCACATCATGTAAGGTAGGTGTGGAGACATAGTTGGGGGTGGTGGTGAATGGATGGTTTTATGGAGGCGAGAGATGGAATGTTGGGGAGGGGGAGATAGGGAGAGAGAGAAAAGAGGAGCACATAGGGGATGACACAAGGAAACACTTTCCCAAAGTCACTGATTGTGAAAAAAGAAGGGCTGATTTTTGTGAATTTTTAAAACCTTCAGGATTCAGAGACTGGAGTTTTATTTTGTTTTAATTTTTTCTTAGAGAAAACATGCACATTTACACACGCAGGGTGGGGTGGAAGGGCAGAAAGAGAATCTTAAGCAGGCTTCATGCCCAGCATGGAGCCTCACGTGTGGTTCAATCTCACAACCTTGAGACCATGACCTGAGCTAAAATCAAGAGTTTTACACTTAACAAACTGAGTCATTAAGGCATTCCTCAAAAACAAAGATTTCAGAGGTCCCAGATATGGGTGGTGTAGAACCCAATGAGCGCTGTAGTGCTTCTGTGGAGAAAAAAGGCATGTAGCCTAGGGACAAAGGATGTGATCTGAGGATATCCTGAAATGCACTAGGAGTGATGGCTCCTCCTTTTTGTAGCACATCTCGAAGAGGTGGCATTGCTTCTCCAGGGATAAAAGAGCTAGTGGGCACCACTTACCTCCCCACCCTTTAGCATAGGCACAGAGACACCTGCTGAAGGTAGCTAACATGGACATTGGCTCTTTGCAGTGCTTTACTCCAAACTTCATACCCCTGTGCTTTGGGGCAATACCCTTTTGGGACAAATATGCTTCAGTCCAGCATGGTGAGACCCTCCCCCAGAGGACCAGTACAGTCCCTTCCAGGCCAGGTCCCTAAAGTTTGGAGTTTTAAAACTCAGTGGTCTGCCTAGAATAGAACACAGGTATAACTGCACCACCAGGTGGGCAGACGGCCTGGATGCAGGGCAAAGATGGTGATCTGGGGGATAATTGGGACACACAAGGGGAGATTGTTCCTCTTTTGGGAGGGATTTCTGGACAGCAGTAGGCACAAACTCCCCTCTCTGGGGTCAAGGGAGAGGGCTGATACCATTTGCTTCCCTGGCCCCTTAGCATAAACTAAGCACCAACAGTAAGCAGCACAGCACCAACACTGGTGGCCTAAACCACTTACACTAAGCCCCACATCCCTGTGCTCTGTTGGTGCTGCTTTTTGGGGGACGTGTACCTGAAACCCAAAGCAGTGGGACCCTCCCACAAAAGACCAGAACAATTCCCCCAACACACACATACCATGTCTACTGACCATAGGGTCCTGCAAAGCTTCAGCTCTAGTGGAAATAGCATCAGATCTCTTAAACAAGCAGACCAGAGCACAACTAGTTAAAACTCACCACTCTGGCCAAGGTACAAACACTCCTCAATGCAGGCAAGGGGAAACTCTACAGAGAACTGACCTGAGGGAAAGAGCAGCCAAAATACAACATTGGAGTGCACACAGCAGACACCAGAGACACTTCCTGAAGCACCGGGCCCTGGATGGCATATGACCTTTTATTTAAAAAGCCACTACTCTCAGAATCTGCCTATCTCAGAATTAAAGTAAGAATAATAAGGAGAAAAACAAAGAAAGCATCACAGTGTCCCTTACTGCAGAGATAAACCCCTAAAAACAATAGTCAGGCAAAATGAAATATCCAACAGTGAGATTGGAAACCAACTGGATGTAATGACTACAAGAATAGAAAAAGCAGAGGAATAAATCAGTGATATAGAAGATGAAATTGTGGAAAATAATGAAGCTGAAAATAAGAGGGAAAGAAAAATATTGGATCATAAATATATACCTTGGGAACTCAGCGACTCCATAAAGCATATTAACATTTGTATCATAGGACTCCCAGAAGAAGAATAGAGGGAAAAGTGGGCAGGAGGTTTATTTGAGGAAATAATAGCTGAAAACTTCCCTAATCTGGAGAAGGAAACAGACACCCAAAGTTAGGAGGCACAGAGAATTCCCATCAAAACCAAGAAAAGTAGGCTGACACAAGGACATAGCATAGTAAATTATCAAAATACAGAGATAAGGAAAAAATGCTAAAACCAACAAGAGAAAGAAGTCCCTAACCTACAAGGCAGGTGAGCAGCAGATCTATCTATAGAAATCTGGCAGGCCAGAAGCGAATGGTATGAAAAATTCAATGTGCTGAATGGGAAAAAGATGTGGCCAAGAATAGTCTATCTGCAAGGCTGAAATTCAGAACAGGAGAGATAGAGTTTCCCAGACAAACAAAAACTAAAGGAGTTTGTGACCACTAAGTAAGACCTGCAAGAAATATTAAAGGGGACTCTTTGGGAAAGAAAGGTCAAAAGTTACAAGGACTAGAAAAGCACCAAATTCATATCTATCAATAATTACTCTGAATATAAATGGACTAGATGGTCCAACCAAAAGACATAGGGTGTCACAATGGGTTAAAAAAAAAAAGATCCATCTATATGCTGCCTACAAGAGACTCATTTTAGGCCTAAAGACACCTGCAGATTGAAAGTGTGGGAATGCAGAAACATTTATCATGCTAATAGACATCAAAAGAAAGCTGGAGTAGGCATACTTATATTAGACAAACTAGATTTTAAATCAAAGACTGTAACAAGAGATGAAGAAGGGCACTATTATCAAAATAAAAGGGTCTATTTCGCAAGGAGATCTAACAATTGTAAATATTTATGCCTCTAAGTCAGGAGCACCTAAATGTATAAAACAATTAATAACACACATAAAGAAAAGAAAGTCATTGATAATAATACAATAATAGCAGGAGAACTTAACACCCCACTCACAGCAATGGAAAGATCATCTAAACAGAAGATCAACAAAAAGGCAAGGGCTTTGAATAACACACTGGACCAGACGGACTCAACAGATCTATTCAGAACATTTAATCCTAAAGCAGCAGAATACACATTCTTTTCAAGTGCACATGGGACATTCTCCAGAATAGGTCACATACTAGGTCACAAGTCAGGCCTCAACAAATACAAAAAAAAAAAAAAAAAACAGAGATCATACCATGCATATTTTCTGACCATAACACTATGAAACAAAGTCAACCAGAAAAAAAAAGGGGGGGGGAACCAGAAAAAAAAATAGATGGAGGTTAAGAATATCCTACTAAAGAATGAATGGGATGACCAGGAAATTGAAGAAGAAATAAATAAATACATGGAAACAAACTGACATGGTAGTCCAAACCCTTTGGGAGGCAGCAAAAATGGTCAAAAGAGGGAAGCAGATAGCAATACAGGCTTATCTCAAAAAGCAAGAAAAATCTCAAATATGCAACCCAACCTTACACCTAAAGGACCTAGGAAAAGATCAACAAATAAGCCTAAGCCAGCAGAAGAAGGGAAATAATAAGGATTAGAGCAGAAATAAGCAATATAGAAACAAACAAAAACACAGTAGGGCAGATCAATGAAACCAGGAGTGGTTCTTTGAAAAAAATTAAGAAAGTTGATAACCCCTAGCCAGACTTATCAAAAAGAAAAGATAAAAGACCCAAATAAATAAAATCACAAATGAGAGAGGAGAGATCACAACCAACACCACAGAAATACAAACAATTATAAGAAAACGGTATGAAAAATTATGTGCCAACAAATGGGGGAATCTGGAAGAAATGAAGAAATTCATAGAAACATATAAACTAGCAAAACTTAAACAGGAAGAAATAGAAATTTTGAACAGACCCAAAACCAGCAAAGAAATTGAACCAGTAATCAAAAACCTCCCAACGAACAAAAGCCTGGGGCCAGATGGCTTCTCAGGGGAGTTCTACCAAACATTTAAAGAAGAGTTAATACCTATTCTTTTCAAGCTGTTCCAAAAAATAGAAATGGAAGGAAAATTTCCAAACTCATTCTATGAAGCCAGCATTACCTTGGTTCCAAAACAAGACAAAGACCCCACTAAACAAGAGAATTACAGGCCGATATCTGAAATGAAAGTGGATGCAAAAATTTTCATCAAAATACTAGCAAATCTAGTCCAACAGTACACTAAAGGAACCATTCACCGTGATCAAGTGGGATTTATTCCTGGGTTGCCAGGAATGGCAATGCCAAGGTGGCTCAATATTCACAAATAAATCAATATGATACACCACATTATTAAAAGAAAGGATGAGAACCATATGATCCTCTCAATAGATGCAGAAAAAGCATTTGACAAAGTACAGCATTGATTCTTGACTAAAACCCTCAACAAAGTAGGGATAGAGGGAACATACCTCAATATCATAAAGGCCATATGCAAAAGACCCACAGCTAATACAATCCTCAATGGGGAAAAACTGAGAGCTTTTCCTCTGCTGTCAGGAGGAAGACAGGGATGTCCACTCTCACTGCTGTTGTCTAACATAGTATTGGAAGTCCTAGCCTCAGCAATAAGACAACAAAAAGAAATAAAAGACATCTAAATCAGCAAGGAAGAAGTCAAACTTTGACTATTCACAGACATGATACTCTATGTAAAAAACCTGAAAGACTTCACCAGAAAATTTCTAGAACTGATACACAAATTCAGTAAAGTCACAGGATACAATATTAACATACAGAAATCTGTTGCATTTCTATACATTAATAATGAAGCAGCAGAAAGAGAAATCAAGGAATTGATCACCTAGGTATCCCATTTCTAGGGGTGCAGAGACCCGCCGGCAGGTGCAGAGATCCACCAGTCTCACAACACCCAGGACAAGCCTCGAAGGTTGACTGCTGTGAAGTCAATGATCATCTGCATTGTGCATTTGAGGAAATAGGTTCGGAGGGGCTGAGGTCCCCCAGCTCGTGAACGGCAAAGTCAGATTTCAAGCCCCGATGCTGAAGTTACAGATACATACAATTTTATGGCATGAATGTAAATGTGTTACACAGAGTCATGTTTTATAAACAGTTGCGTGTACCTAAGGTTTCTGTATGTGAAAATGTGGCTAATGCACTTATGGTGGGAATCAGGAAATTGCTTTTATTTTTTACATGGAACTGAATTCAAATATTGTATTTTCGGGGGTGGGGGGAAAGACTTTGAGTTCTGGTCAATATCACAATGTTTAATTCTATTAAATAGAAGCCATTTCTTAGCCAGTGACACCTGGTCGTGAGGAGAGGGGACTTGCCTTTCCCACGCTTAATAGATGTTGGGCAGTGTCTGAGGGATAGATGTATAGTTGTATTTGAAGCTTGGAGAAACCACACGGATAAAGTAAAGATCTTACACTCTGATCATGAGAAAAAAAAAAAAAAAAAGATACCTAGGAATAAACCTAACCAAAGATGTAAAAGATCTGTACTCTGAAAACTATGGAATGCTTATGAAAGAAATTAAAGATGACACAAAGAAATGGAAATACATCCCATACTCATGAATTGAAGAACAAATAGTATTAAAATGTCTATGCCACCTAAAGTAATCTACACATTTAATGCAATCTCTATCAAAATACCACCAGTATTTTTCTCAGAACTTGAATATTTGTATGGACCCACAAAAGATCCCAAACAGCCAAAGCAATCTTGAAAAAGAAAAGCAAAGATGGAGACATTACAATTCTGGACTTCAAGCTGTATTATAAAGCTGCAGTCATCAAGATTGTATGGTACTGGCTCAAAAACAGATGCATAGGTCAATGGAACAAAATAGAAAACCCAGAAATGGACCCACAACTCTATGGGGAAGTAATCTTTGATAAAACAGGAAAGAATGTCCAATGGGAAAAAGACAGTTTCTTCAACAAATGGTTGGCAAAACTGGATGATCACTTGTAAGAGAATGAAACTGGAACTCTTTCTTACACCATACATGAAAACAAATTCAAAATGGATGAAAGATCTAAATGTGAGACAGGAAACCATCAAAATCCTAGACAACATGGGGAGTAACTTTGACCTTGGCTATAGCAACTTCCTGCTAGATATATCTCCTGAGGCAAGAGAAACAAAAGCAAAAATGAGTAATTGGGACTTCAAAAACTAAAAGGCAGCCTATCAAATGGGAGAAGATATTTGCAAACAGCATATATAATAAAGGGTTAGTATCCAAAACCCATAAAGAACTTATAAAACCCCAAAAAAACAAATAATCCAGTGTAGAAATGGGTGGAAGATATGAATGGACATACAGAAGACTAACAGACACATGAAAAGATGCTCAACATCACGCATCATCAGGGAAATACAAATCAAAACTACAATGAGATACCACCTCACACCTGTCAGGACTAAAACTGACAAGTAAACAACAGGTGTTATAAGATGTGGAGAAAGGAGAACCTCTTTACACACTTGGTGGGGATGCTAGCTAGTGCATCTCTAGAAAACAGTATGGAGGTTCCTCAAAGAGTTAAAAATAGAGGTGCACCTGGGTGGTTCAGTTGGTTAGGCGTCTGAATCTTGATTTCGACTCAGATCATGATCTCAAAGTTGTGGTATCAAGCACCTCATCAGGCTCTGTGCTGGGAATGGAGTCTGCTTGGGATTCTCTCTCTCCCTCTCCTTCTGCCCCTCCTCACTCTGCCCTAGCTCTAAGAAAAAAAAGAAAAAAGAAAATAAAGTTATGTATAGCTTCTCAAATACTGAAAGAAAAGAACTGTCAATTCTCTTCATGAATTTTCTAAATTATACATGGTGATTAAAATAAGATTTATAATACCATCTGATCTTCAAGACAATGATGTTCTAAAATAGGGAAAATAAAGGGACCTAAATGGAAGTAAGGTCCCTCTACTTCACTCAAAGTGGTAAAATGTTAATACCAATAGGCTTGATACATATGCAATATGTATATTGTAATACCTAGGAAAACCACAATGAACACTACACAAAACAGTATATCCAAAGTGCTATGAATAAATCAAGATGAAAGTCTGAAAAAAAAATGGCCAAGTCACCTAAAGGAAGTTAAGAAAAGCACAAGAATCCAATGGAAAACAAATAATAAATAAATAACCTAAACGTATCAATAATTACTTACATGTAAATGATCTAAACACATTTATTAAAAGGCAGAAATTGACAGAATAATTGTTTTAAGAAGCATGACCCAATAATATGCTGTGGAATATGCTGTTTACAAGAAACTCATTTCAAATTCAATGATAAGTAAGTTGAAAGTATAAGGATGGAAAAAAGATATACTATGCAAACATTATTTTTGGAAGGGAGGAGCATGAATGTCCATGTAGAAAATCTGAAAGAATTGACAAAAACTTTCCTGAAACTAATAAACTATTGTAGCAAGGTTGCAGGGGATAAAGCTGATATACAAATGTCAATTGCTTTCCTATATAATAGCAAGGAACAAGTGGAATTAGAAATTAACAACACATTTACATTAGCACTCCAAAAATGAAATAGATATAACTCTGACAAAATACATACCAGATCTATATAAGGAAAACTACAAATCTCTGATGTAAGATATCAAAGAAGAACTAAATAAGTGGAGCAATGTCCCATGTTCATGGATAGGAAAACTCAATATTGTCAAGATACTAGTTCTCTCCAACTTGGTCTATAGATTCAATGCAATCCCAACAAAAATCCCAGCAAATAATTTCATAGATATCAACAAACTGATTCTAAAGTTTATATGGACAAAGGACCCAGAATAGAGCATGATATTGAAAGAGAACAAAGTTGGAGAACTGACACAAACCAACTTCAAGACTTGTAGACAGTAATTACGTGTCATATTAGCAAAACAGACATAAATAGATAATTAGAACAGAATAGATGGCCTGGAAATAGACATATGCAAATAGAGTTAACCAACATGGACAAAGGAGCAAAGCAATAGTTTTCTCAGTACACGGTGGAACAAAAGAGTCTTTTCAATACATAGCTGTGGAACAACTGGGCATCTACCTGCAGAAAAGTGTATCTTCATACAAACCTTACACCCTTCATGAAAATTAACTCAAAATAGACTCTAGACCTAAATTTAAAATGCAAAACTATAAAATATCTAGAAGCTGACATGGGAGTAAACCTAGATAACCTCGGGTAAGTTGATGACTTTTTAGATATGACAGTGAAGGCATGATCCATGAAAGATATTGACAAATTGAAACTCATTAAAATTTAAAACTTTTGCTTTATGAAAGACAGTGTCAAGAGAATGAGAAGTCAAAATGGATAATTCTTCATAAAACCAGTTTACTCTTTATGTTAGGAACACAACAAAACTAGATTTCTCAGTCTTAAATGTAGTCATATGACTGAATTTGACCAATAGAATGTGAATAGAAGAGATAACCACTACTTTTGGTATTGGTCAATAAAAACCCTCTAGATGCCACACTCCATTTTCTTTCCTTCTCCAGTGGCTTGCTGAAGAGCATGATAACCTTGGAAACCACTTTCAAAGACAGAAAAAGAAAAAGAGAGAGAGAGAGAGAGAAGAGCTTGTGACCCTGAACCACCATTCATAGGACAACTGATCATGAGAACCCATTTCTGGAATTTATATCAGTGAAAAATAAATGCTTTTATTTAGCTATGGAGATGTGGGGCAGCCAGGACTTCTTAACTCATATAGTCATGCTTGGCAGGTCCTTAGATATTGAGGCCAATACACTTTTCAAGAACATTTGACTAAGAATAAATAGTTTAGAAAAAATAAGGGGAGGGCAACCATAAGAAACAGAGACAGGAAATTGAAATAATCCCAGGTAAGGTAAATACATAAATATATTCCGGAATAAAAGCTAATGCTTGTAGAACCCACATTAACTGATAAGATTTTTAGCCATCTACATATGATGTATTACATGAGTTTATTTCATGCTTTTTATTATTTATCAAGATTTATTTGCATTGCTTTTATTAAAGGAAAAATCTTACAAGCAAGAAGTTGTTCAGGAAAAATACTGCTTATCCTGACACTGAAGTTAGGGAGATTTTTCTTCTCTGTGTTCTGATAGACGGGGCAGTGAAGAAGGAAATACCTTCTATAGTAACCTTACAGCAAACACTGCCATGACTCAAAGATCATTAAACTTCACAACTGAAACACCATAAGAAAAGGAATAGTAAATGTAGATAGACAACCATCCTCCCCTTTGTTTCTTATTCTTTATTTACTTTTCTCAGAAATCTTCAAAAACAACCAAAATAGTTTCCTCAGGTATCATAATCTATTGAAAAGAAATAAGATGGAAAGTTTGATTGTAATCAGTTTTCTCAGTGGTATCTATGCAGTTGTAAGACAGTTGTGACTCATTACCAAATATGAGGACTGTCTCCAAACTTCTGAAAATTTCCAGAGCATGGAAGCAGACACAAACACAACTGCTCATTGGAAAATATACATGCAGCTTTCTTCTGGGTTTCAGAGTAAGAAGGGTGCTGAAATTTGACATACAGAACAACTTTAGCTATAAAGTAGTTGAAGAAGATAATTTGAGACTAGATAATTGCTCTCAGGGTAAACATAAGTGCATTAACTTTTTAAAAGCAAATTTGAATAACATAAAAATATAGTATCATTGTAAAATAAAAATTCCAACATTTTCTGTTTATAAAGAATTTGAGTTGGGCTTCAATTCCCAGCATAATGTGTAAAAGCATTTCCCCTTTATATACCTCCTTTATCCTTATTTTAACATTTTCCTCATGATTTGCTGAATTATGGTATATGAAACATGGTATTTTTCATGCCCACAAGGGGGACCCTTTGCAACAGCTTATACTGCACAGATCTTGCTGCTAATACACCACTTGACTAAATGCCAGAAAGTGCTAAAAAGTCAAGCTGTCTCTCCTCTCTTTGCCCTCACCTGTGAGTCCAGGTGGACAGATACAAACATAACCTGAGGCTTCAGGGTCACTGAACGAAGAAGGCAGCTGAGCAAGGTGTCCATATGGTTTCTCTGGGGACAGCTCTATGCATGTCCCACCAGATTGGCAGGGGTTCCCGTTGCACTCGTTGATGTAAGTCTCACATTGGGCACCTGTGTATCCTGCAGGATAAAAGTTCAGAGAAGCAGCTGAGTCAAAGCTCCTCAACCAGAGTTTATGCCTGAAAGGAGACTGACCACTGGGCTGGCACCAATTAACAAGACGATGTGCTGCCCTCAAGGAGCTAGCAAGGAGAATCTGGGAAGGGAAGGTTTCCTTGAAAACAACAGCAGCAAAAGAATCACTTGTACAATAGTGACCATTATTTTTAAAAACATTTGATTAATATTTTGATTAATGTAATGGGACTTCAGGATAACCTTGATTTCCTGATTATTTTAAAGATTCCATTTCCTCAATACTCCATTTGAGTACTTCCTCAAATACTCCAATTGAATTTTTAGCAAGAACAAAATATTTTTTTAAGAAAACAGCCAAAAAGAAAAAAAAGAAAAAGAAAATAGCCAAAAATACAGCAGAAACTACATAGCCAACCCTAAATTCTTAGGGCAAAGCAAAGGTAAATGATTATTTCTTCACACTGAATAAAATAGAATAAAAAATTATTTTGTAAAAAAAAAATTTTGTATTTGAGTGGATTTAGCTGGGTCATTTTATTAAGGACAAAAATAAAAATGAAACATGAATGATTTAGTACTTTATTAAAAATTGTAAATATTAGATATAAAGGATAGTCCATGCCAGAACTATTTCTCTGGTTTTACATACATATGCACCTCTTAAAGTATGTATGTGTAAATATATATATATATATATACTGATATATACTGATAAGCCCCTCTGAAGTAGTTGTACCATCTACATATGTACTAGCACTGGATGAATGTGCATATGGCTCCAAAACCTTGGCAACACTTGCTGTCACCAAATAAAATGTTTTAGCAGTTGGTTAGATTAAAAAAAAAAAAGTACTTCATTGTTGTTTGGGTTTTCATTTTCCCCAATTACTACTGACTTTAACATGTTTTTGGATTTTTAAAAATCATTTCATTCTTTTCCCTGTTTTTTCCCCATTAGACTGTCTTTCTGATTGATTTATAAGATTATTTATATAGCACTATACATACATAAGCTGATACATGTAGTTCTTAAAGGACATAATTTAAAATACAAATGACTTCACAGTCAACTAAAGATCTTTGCAATGTCCCTTAACTCTGCTGAGAAATACGTGTTTAAAATGAAATTTACAATCCAAAATGATAAAACTTATAAATCTGACCATGATATTTCTTTACTTTAAAATCATTCCATGGCTTCTGCTCTCATACAAATTAAAATTCAAAAGTCTTAACCTGGGGTACCTGGATGGCTCAGTGGTTGAGCCTTCAGCTCAGTGGTTGAGCCTTCAGCTCAGGTAGTAATCCCGGCATTCTGGGATCAAGTCCCAAGTCGGGCTCCCTGCAGGGAGCCTGCTTCTCCCTCTGCCTGTGTCTCTGCCTCTCTGTGTCTCTCATGAATAAATAAATAAAATCTTTAAAAAAATCCTTAACCAAAAATGCCCTTTATTTAATCTGGCCCCTTTCCCATTTCTACATTCCTTCCCTAGAATGTTTTCTTCCCCAGGGCCTTCATGACAGGGTTCCCTCTCTTAGAATATGCTCCTCCAAGACTGTGCTTGGCTAAGTCTTGCTTTCGAGACTTAATCTTGTATGACTTTCTCCAAATGGCTTTTCCTCATGAACAGATCTGAAGATTCTTTTGTTTTCTCTCATATCACCCAGTTATTTCTTTTATCGCTCTTATAATAATTTTTATTATTTTTGTTATTATGTTTATAGGCAGTGTTTCCCTCAATAGACTATAAGTTCCACAAAAGCAGGGATGCCTTTTTTATTCTTTCATTCACTACTCCAATACTGAGCAATGCATAAATAGTAGACTTTCAATCAATAGCTGAATGAGATTCAAAGAGTAATAATCAACAATTTAGATTACAATTATATTTTAAGCAAGTAAATTGGAGAATTGACCATTAATAAGCAAATGATGAGAACATGATATTACTCATTTTGTAATTTTATTAAAAACCTGAATGGGGTCGTATGTCAAATCATAAGCACAACATAAATTCTGTTGCTCAACAATATAATACATTTGTCACATATGACCCATGAGGTTTTTCTAAGAAGAAACTTGCAGATGAAGAAGGAAACTCAAAGCACATGTCAGATCAAATCCCATGATGCTTTGTGGTGACACCCCCACCACTGCCACCAAGAACTCAAGTTTCTTAAACCCAAATATCTACTTTTTCACAAGTTTTTATCAACTGGTATTCATGGTGCTACACTGAACTTATTGAAGAAAGCTCCAACTACTTTCAATTTTTTTTCTCAGTTTAAGTCTCAAGACTCATACACAGGCCAGGTTAGGAAGTAATTTAAAACCTTCATAAATCCTTTTCTGGTTCCTGACTCATGCATTATCCTATTCCTATAGCGAACATTAGGGAGGTTCTGATTTATGGTCTTCCCGGTCCTGTCCCTACCACAGGGGCCCTGTGGGAATTTTGTTTGCTGCTCCCTTTAACCGTGTATATAAATAGACTCCTTTGGTCAAGGCTGTATTCAATAGTTTTAACAAGTTTTTCTATAAAACTTTGTATAAAGAAACAATGTGATATTGAGTCAAGTCCCCAGGGTTCTTACGTTTTCTTTCTTTTTTTTTTAACCAATCCAATCTTATCTGGATAACAAGAAAACTTTTAAGATGACTGACACTTCTTGTAATTAATTACTTTTGAAATGAGGACCCCAGGCAATTACAGTGGTAGATTCTTGCCATTGTCTTCAGTCATTGGTGGTCTTGCAATCCAAAGGAATGGTGTCTTAGATACAGGGTAGTTTGTAGCATTAAATCTTCTCTTTACATATAACAGTAAGAATAGGATACAAAGACATTCTGAAATTTTCCTTCTAGGCAAAAACACCATCATCCAGTAACTCGTGAAAGAAACTCAAGTAGACCTGTCCTTATTCTGTGCCCCTTTGTTAATTCCCACATCACATCTGCCTCCTAAATGAGTCTCATGGCTGTCCATTCCCTTATCCCCGTCCTTAACACTGCAGTCATAGTTCAGGCAAATAGTCTTATCTCTTGTTTCCACTACAGAACTTTTTTTTTTTTTAACTAGATTCTCTGCCTTTTGTTTTATTCTCTTCAGTCATCTTCCACGAAAGTGCCAGATGGTTCTTTCTAAACCAACAGGTCAGATTATGCTACCTCTCCTCCCCTTAGCGTGCAGGGCAGACAAACAGCATTGTGATCTGACTTGAGTCTTGTCTTACTCCCCAGTCTCAACTCTCTACCACCACCCCTATGTAGTCCAGCATCTTGGAACAGTCACTCAAAGCTCTACAGCTGGATATGCTCTTTTCCATGTGTATCTACAGCCCTTTCTTCCTTCTGTCCTCCTTTTCCTTCTTCTCTTCTTGCCTTAAATAAATTATGTGCTATGTGATAGCCATAGCGTCTAGGATAGTCAGTCTCTTAATTTTGGTACCTAGTTAACATTTATTCATTGCTTACTATGGTCTAGGCTGACCTAGGAACTTTATATATATTACTGGATCTCTCTAAAGCAACTCTGTGAGGTGGGTATTACCTTCTTTGCTTTATAGATGGGGAAATTGAGGCTCTGAGCAATAAAGTAACTTGTCCAAAGTCACACAGTTAGTGAGTACAGTTCTGAGATATGCTTAGTGATCTTTCAAATTTTCTAAAATGGTGCCTACTGGGTCAGGCCATCTCTGTACTTCTTCTCCCCTTATTTCCTGTTACAGAATTTATTATAGCTTTTCATTGTACCAAAAATTGTACTATGCATATTTTTTTACACTGCCTCTCTACTAGAATTTAAATTCCTTGGAAGAAGGGATCATATCTTTTTGATTCTCAGACCCCTGATGTATATAATTGACATTGAATTCCATGTGACTTAAATGATTGAATCCATGAATGAATGGAACACATATTAATTCGTCTTTTTTAGGTAGGTCTTCTTAACTGCCTAACTTCATTATAACCCCTCTAGAGAATAAAAACCATCTCATACGTAATTCCTACCTCCTGTTGTAGAAACTGGTATGTAATAACAGTTGCTTTTTTTTTTTTTTTTGAGTACCTAATATGCTCCAGGCTCTACTTTTGTAATTTTATTCTTCATAATAATACAAGTTATTTTTCATCCCTCATTTGCAGATGAAGAACTTAAGAATTAAGAAGTAACCACCCTAGTTCACTCAGTTAATAAGTGATGGATTTGTTCTATTCCCAAACTGTCCATTCTACCCATTTCCAGATAGAGATCCTGTACAGAGCATTGATTGAATGTTGAGTGCTGATTGATGACAGGAATGTGAAAAAACACATTTTGGAAAATTTTCAGTATTTAAGTCAGGCCAATAACCAAAGGATAACAAGCATGCCCAATTCATTATCTGGAAGTGGGTAGGCACATGACTTACAAATATCTCTGAGCCACAGAATTCCAAACTTCCTTTTACACTTTCACATTTGCTTGTTTGTTTTTTACCTACAAAATATATGTAACCAAAGCATGCTGAATGTCCCACAGGTAATAAGATGCCTTTCAATCCAAAGCTACTAACAATTGGATTGACCTCAGGCCCCATTTTTCCTCCCCAAACACGGGATTATTTTTCCTTTGGACAGTGAAATGAAAGAGAAGGGGGTAGATGATAAGTAAGCTTATAACAACTAGATTTTAAATAATCATAGTTTATCATTTTTTTCCAGTGGACCATGAAAGAAGAGACATGCTTTTTTTTTTTTTTTGGGTGCTTTTTTATTTCAACCCATTAAATCCTAATGAGAATTAGATTAAAAAATATGGCAGGCTTTTTGCCAAAATTCACATCAATATTTACAGGGACAGGTGACTTGATGACTCAAATATTATATAATATTTTCTACTGATTCTGGCATTACCTCTACACTCCAGTCTAATTACCCTTCATGTGTAATTTTTAGTTGTGTATATATGTATATTTATGTATATTAAACTTATATATTATATATGTTAAACTTGTAATCTCATTTATATTTTTAATGCCTAGGAGAATACACCGATTTCTGGAATATCATTCTATATCCTCTATGGGGACCATCATAACTATGTTGACTGGCTCAATGACTTATAACACAATCTCCGAGGATTTTAATATTGTTTCATGGGTTTCAATATATTCTGTTATCACAGAAAACATCTTGGAAGAAAAGGAAGCATCTTCAAGTGAATTTCTCTCCATGAAGATCATGCGGAAATTGATTCTTCAATTCATTTTTCCTCTCTGTTTCTTCTAGAAAGTTCTAAAGATCGGGCAGTTTAATAACCTACTTTAGACAATACATAGTACACCAATAGGTATGTGTGAGCAATGAAGAATACAACTAAATAAAACAATGATAAGTAGAAGAGTTGGTTTTAAACCTTTAACAACAAGAATTTTTAGTTTATATTTGTTATAAGTGATTTGTTTCTATTCTAAGCAAAAAAAAAAAAAAAAAGAAAAAGAAAAAGAAAAAAAAAGAAAAAGAAAAAGAAAAAGAAAAAGTGGAAGATACTTTGCCACTTACCAGGCCAGCAGTGACAAGTGTAATTGTCAGCACTGTCCTCACATGTAGCATTATTATGACAGGGTTCTGACCAACATAGAGGCATCAGGGTCTCACAATGTGTCCCTGTGAATCCACTACCCGTGCAGTTACAGCTATAGCTGGAGAGTAAAATGAAATTTTCACATCAACTTTTGGTCATATTGAGATCAAATACCTTTATTATGTCTCTTCCTCTGTCCATCAATCTTTGGGTCTCAACCCAAAGCAGGTTTTAATACTTATCTCAAAAATTCTGGGGAATTATCTCTATAAGCCTGAAAATATTATGTATTTCCACACTAATATCTGGTTATCTTTTAAAATTTATAGTATGGCTTCATGCAAAATTATTGGGAAACCATGATTATTTACTTCAGTTTTCTCATCCATAAATTGAGAATAATAATACCTATGTCAAGGGTTATTGTGATAATTAAATGTGTATATACAGAATAGACACAGAATCTGAAGCATCAGAAAATACCGACTAAATTACTACCAAATAGTACTAAATAAAGTTGTTAATATTTGGAAGGCAGTAAAGAATGATTTATACCACTGTGCCATTCTTTTTATATACAGTCCATTAATAAGGTCCCTTATGAAAAATGAAACAATAAATTATTTAAAAAACAGGAAAAGCCCTCATTTATATGGATTGTGACTTATGTTCTCTTATGTTTAGATTACAGAAATATTTGAGTCCTGTTATTTCTAAACATTCATTGGTTGGGTGAGATTATCTGACACTCAAAACACAAATTTGATAGAGAGACTTGTTGATTTTATCAGGAGGAGGTTTTTAATTTAGATGGGATCTCAAGGATTTAGTATTGTAAAAATGTGAGCTTGCACACTTGACCCAGATAAAATGAAGGTCTGGTCATTGAAAGAACACCTATGATTTTATAGAGTTGGAGTCCTGTTCACTATGGCTTATGTGCGTATTTATCACCAAACACAGATATTAATATTTCACTAAAGGAAACTGAAATATTAGCAAGTATAATATATTATTATAATTTTTATATATATTTCTAGTGTGAAATCCTCTTACTAATTAAAAATATTTACTAAAAAGCCACTACATATAAGACATTAAGGAGAAGAACCATGTACTTAAGACTGGCCAGTGGGCCTCAATTCCCAGAATTAGAAACTCTCTTTGCATATTCCTTTGGTCTACAAGAACCTTGTGTGTGTGTGTATGTGTGTGTGGTGTGTGTGTGTGTGTGTGTGTAGTTTCTGACTTTCCATTAGCCTCACAGCAAATGTGTTAATTTTTTTTGTTGTGGGGGATTAAAATCAAGTTGTATTTGTTGACCTTGTGATTATCTTCTCAATCTTCTTAGGTGGTAAGAAAGATAAATGTAAAATAGAGAAATTATTCATGGTACATGAGTGGAAGAAATGAAAGGTGGCGGGAGTTAGCCTTGTTCTGCTTGCATTTCCATAGGAAGCAAAAGCTTTGTGTATTTTCTGTCCTGATGCTTTCTAGAGACAGCAAAGCATTGATGGGAGGACCTCCTGCTCTTCCTCTGGAGTGCCTGTATGGAAACTGCATGTTGGCCAGTAACCTGCCTTCAGGAATGTATATTCTTGCCCCTGGAGAATGATTTGGTTAAAACTGAAAGTCAGAGGCAAGATGTGGAATGTGGTTAAAAGTTAGGCTTTATAGGTTACAAAAGAAATATACAACTATATTGTTCTATTTATTCGTTTTTTTTAAAATATTTATTTATTTATTTATTTGAGAGAGGGGGGAGGGGCAGGAGGAGAGGGAGGGAATCCTAAGCAGACCTCACATTCAGTGTGGAGCCTGACTCAGAGCTCAATCTCACGACTCTGAGATCACAACCTGACCTGAAACCAAGAGTCAGTCACTTATCCCAGGCAGCCCGCGTTGTTCTATTTATAACTACATCATTTTGCTGGATATAGTTGAAGTACCTGTGCCGTTTACTACTGTTCCTCTTTTGAGTCCGATTCTCTTTGAAACTCAGATTTGGGATCAATTCAATCTTACTTACAAAATAAAGGAGAATTGGATTCTAATCCTTCCTTTGTGAAGAATTAGCTGTGTGAACTTGTGGGAATTACCTAACTTCCCTGAACTTTAGACGCCTTAATGTAATGGGAAAATATTAATGCTCATCTTACCTTCCACCGAGCTGTTGGAAGATCCAACAAGACATTAAGTACTAATGCTGTTCAAATTGTTATGCACTTGATAACTCAATATCTATAGTTAAAATAAGTATTAGAGGCACCTGGGTGGCTCAATCGGTTAAGGCATTTGACTTGATCTCAGCTCAGCTCATGATCTCAGGGTCATGAGTTCAAGCACCATGTTGGCTCCACACTGGGTGGAGCCTATAAAAAAAAAAGGTATCAGAAAGTTGTCTAAAATATTTTTTATGAATTCAAGTACCATTACTTAAATTTATTATATATATTGTATTAAGGTGTCATTTATTCATTTGTTTGTTTATTATTTTACTGAAAAGCCAATGATAGAATCTACTTTGGAGCAGGATCCATGGCTACTTCTTGCCATTATACTCTCTTAAAAGTATATATTGGGAATTCACCCAATTCCCTGAGAGCCTGAAACTCAAGATATAATCAATTTGATATTACTGCCTTTTCCAACACTGCTCATTTAAAATTCCTAAAGGATTTATTTTCACCCCTTGATTTATATGCTTGGTATTATGTAAATACAACCTAATATTTACAAATAAGCCTGATCTCTAGCTTTGTTTTTGCACCTTCCCTATCTACAACAGCTGTATTTCATGGAATTAAAAAGCTGGCCCTTTTCTGTAGTATACAAGTTCTAAAGGAAGGATTATAAGAGTGACTTGGAAAATCCTCACTCTTGGGGCAAATGATCTCCGAAAGATGCATTTTTTAAGTAAAATCTGAAAGGTACTATTTTTGGTCACTTAAAGTGTAAAGCAATGCAAACATTTTAAGCTGAGGACATGAGATCTCCAAATTCCGCAGAGTGGTTCTGCAAAAACTGTTGGTCCATGAGTTCTCTCCAAGCCAATCACCCAAACACAGGAGAAAACGCACCTGTTGTACCCATCTACACACAGCCCTCCATGGAGGCAGGGCTGACTGGCGCATTCATCAGCGTTGAGCTCACAGTCATAACCTAGGAATCCAGGGCTGCAGTCACAGAAATAAGCCTCCAGAGCATCCCGACAAGTGGCACCGTTTCGGCAGGGCTGGGACTGACATTCATCAACTTCCACTTCACAGTTCACACCTTTGAAGAAAGCACAGAAGAAAGGAGAAGTTTTAGCACAGCTTTAATAGTTTAGCTCCCAGTGCTTAGCCAGTGCTTTATTTACCAAGGATCTTGTCAAATGTTATGTTACCCAAAATAATTTTCCTCTTTAATTGTAGTTGATATTCACTTTTTGGCATGCTTGTGGGAAGTTGCACAATGCAGAGCAGCTGCTACTTACAAAGAACTGTTTCATATAACAGCTTGTGGCTTTTTAGTCGGTTGAGACGAGGCATTTTTAGAACAAAGTCATTGTTAACTGTACTTTTGTTGGAAACTTAAAAGGGACTGGTCAATGTTTCTAAATTATTTTTAAACAGTGCGGCATCCTATAGAGAAGTGGGCAAACGCTCACACTCCAAAGCCAAATGAGCTGGGTGGGGATCTAGGTGCAGCCACTTATTAGCTGTGTGACCATGAGCAGTTCCTTAACCTTTCCATACTCAGTGTCTGCACCTGAAAAATGGGACCAGTACTTGTAATTATCTTACAGGATTATTATTACAATTATAGTATGTTCTAAAATGCTTATGATAGTAGGTGGAACATAGCAAATGTCATTAGAAAAAAAAACCCAATACTTGTTTTACAATATTTATTGTACAAATATAATGTACAATTATTTCCTTAAGTGCTCCTTTTGTATGGACTTTATTCACATTTAGATTTTCTATAGTGTTGTAAAATACTATTTTAAAATAGGAAATCAGTTTGTGCCTTAAACCTTATTTAGTTAGTGGCATTACTAGGAGCTACTTCATTTTAAGGTAATGTTGCATAAAAAAATCTTTATGTATTCCCCTCCAAATAGTAAGTGAAGATTATTACCAAACAAAAGAAGGTGAGGTTTACAAACGTACTCACATGGAGATAACAAACTACCCTGCTGAATCTATCAAAGTCATATTTGATGTACAACAAATTTGCCTACGTTTTTAAAAGATACAAAAGGGGGGATACTTATATTTACTTATCTCTATTTCTATGCTTATAACTCAGGATAATAAATTGTGTATTAAAATGATATTGAAGGATTTTCAAATGACTCAGACGTTGTTAGTAGTTTGATTATGTGTCCCCTTTCCTGACAGAAAAAGCAGTAGAAGAGTCTCACTCTGCTGACCATTTACAACTGTGACTAGATTCTAAGTTGAAAGGAATGCCAGCATGTTAAATTTGATGTTTTTTGAGAAGAAAAAAACTTAAAAGTTAAATTTTATTTGATAAAAATAGAAAGCTGTGGAAGAGTATTTGTTGCAAGGTAAATAGCTTGCTCTTTGAGGCATGGCTATTTTTGACCGGGTCTGGGAATGAGATCAATCATATCTGTTCTACTTGGCATCAGTAAGGTCCAGAGAAGAACACTGAACTGGCCAGCAGATCTGCAATTCTCATTCTCATTCTCTTTCTGAAATGGCTTGTCAACAATGCTTTATCTCTATTTCTGCCATGCAAAATAATATGATAATAGATATCTCTATTTTCCAAGAATGTACATAAGACAAAAATAGTAAGTTCTTTAAAATATTTTTTCTTATGATTATTTTCTTAACATATATAGCAACTAAAATGATAATGGGTTAGTTTTCAGTACTTACAAGGCACAAAATTACCTCCCCTGAAATGACAATGGTCAATCGGAACTTTAAGCAGAGCATACTATGCCCACCCAGGAATGTTCAGTCAACGTGGGTTCCCATTGTGTTCTCTAACTAGAGGGCAACTGGCACTTACTCTACAGCTGCCATATGTAAGGTCAAGGCAAAGTGATTTCACATGCATTCTCCCCTGTGTCTCTTACTCCCTAATGACTGTCTTCCTGCAATTCCTCTCACTACGTATTCCCGTTCTTTTGTCCATCCAGTTGTCCATAGAGACTTTGCCTATATGATATTGAACTATGTCCTTTAGTATTTTAGTCATCTATATTTGCTGGAAAGTATTAACATATAAAGCCAAACCAGTGGTTTAGAACTTGTTAAAATTTTCCTAAATTTTATTTTATAACTCAAATAAAATTCACATATTCATCTGATATATACCCAGATTACTTCCTAGTGCTGAAGAAATACATTATAAACCATTATTTTAAATTCTGAAGCTCCACTTATATGATGTAGCTCAAAAACTTTAGTTTTAAAGTTACCCTAATATACCTATAAGAATGTGTTTCAAGAATTTAGATGCAATTTCAAATCAGCTAGTTACTTTGGGGTGATTTATGTGCATTGACTTGATAGTACTTAACAATATGATTTTTATTGCAGCTTATTACTGCTGCTGATATAGACAAAAATGATTGGGTCAATGTCTGTGTGATGCCAAAGTAGCCAGATGAAATGTGGTAAGTGCAATCAGTCATCCAGATGTCTTTGTATTTCCAGATGCTGGCTTCAAAGATTAAACATCTGGATAATTAACTATGATTTTCATTTTTCATTTGGATGCTTATTGTTTGTCACATGCTTATATCCATTAAATATACAATTAATCAACCTTCAAAAACACCTGAACTGTGGGGTCAATCTATCTGGAAACATTCATTTTATGCCTTGTGTTAATAAGTACAGCACCATGTTATTATAACTATATATAGTAATAGAAATTGATAGAGTCACAGTGAGTAGCACCTCTGTGGTTGATTGTCTAAGAAATAGAAAATTCATAATTGTAAAATTCTTTCACAAAAACCCACCGAGGGACCCAACCAATCTGTTAGAATTCATTAATAGTTAATAGTATGAAACATAAGAAAATAGAAAGGGTATGGAAAAAAAATAACATAGGACAAGGAGAACTCTGCACCAATAGAAGAAAGTATAGGACAGGAAAGAAAATTCCTGATGTCATTAGTTTTGGTAACTCACTATAGTGAATACTGTGCTAATATCCACAGAGGCATCCCTACATAAATATAGGTGACCTAAGATGTCAGATCATTAATTCCTGACAGCCAGGGATAGTTTCACTCTGAACTACTCAATTTGCATTAACTGTCAGAAGAAGTTCAGAAATTTTCTCACAGCCAAATACTTAACTAATATCTGCAAGAACTCTGTTTTCAAATGAGGTCACAGTCTGAGGTCCTTTGACATAGGGTTCAGAACTTCAACAGAGGAATTTATGTATTGGGAGAGGTCACAGTTCGAATCTAACAGTCTCCTGCTTGGTTTGTTTTTCTGTCACCATCTTGAAATTCTTAATAATTTTTGAACAAGGAGGCGGGAGTCCCACGTTCTTAGTTTGCAGCAGAATCCACAAATTATGGAGCCTCCCTCTGTATAAGCCCTTAATTCCCATTTAAACTTTTTATAACTGATACTCACAGAATAAGTTCTTTTTTTTTTCCTGACCCAAAACCTGATTGATATACAGATCTGAGATGGGAAAGATTTGAGTAGAATATTCAAATGAGCAGAACTGTTCAGTTTGTGGCCCACCTCAGCTGAGAGAGCTAAAGATGTAGCAGAGAGTTAAAGATGTAGCAAAAATGAAGCTGGAGCTGAAGTCTCTGACTCCATAGCCTCATCCTAGGTGAGCTGGGAATTTAATACTACCCCAGTATAAGTTTTGGGATCCTAGGAGAGATGTTGTCTCCACTTCACAAGTGTCCAAGACATCAGGACACACATGATTCCCAAGCCACCATAGTACACAACGGTAGAGCAGAGGAAATTACACAGGATCTGGGTAGACGGAAATTAAATAGTTTTATGAGAATGCTTATTGAAGCATGCAAGGCAGATAAAATGCTTTCTCAAAGGAGTACAACAAGTACTTTTTGTATCATGCTGAATTAGGGAATTATAAGAACTGTATGAGTTATTATTACTTTCCTTCTTCCCTTTTCATCTGCCATTCATCATGGAAGAGGAAAAGGAACACTACTCAGGTCTAAGCTCTGCTCTGCCATTGCTAATATCAAGGTTGGATTATAGTCAATGCTCAAGGAATGTAGGTATTACCTATAATCTATTTATTCTTTCCTATTCCTTCTTCAATTCCTCAGGGTAGACAGAATTAAAAAAATTTTTTAAAAAGGCTTTGGAAGCAAACATATTCCTGGAAGGGAATTTGGAAAAGCTTCAAATTCCATTGAAACAAATATAGATGGCATACCGAGAGTTCAGGAGCTAGAGGCTGGACAAATTTGGAGCAATCACTATACTAAATATGATTTTTTAAACGGCTACAATGGACAGATAAGTAGCTAGTGAGCAATAGTAAATATACAGCCCAGATTAGGTAGTAAATATTTGAGGTAGATCAATAGACTTTAATTTAGGAGAAAAGATTAGACAGTGAGGGGTTTTCCAGAATTGGAGAGCTGCAAGGAAATAATTACAGGTCAAGAACAAGGTTTAGAGAACAATACAGGCACATCAGTAGAACAGCTCTCCACAAAGTCCAGGCTCGCAAGGAGATATCAAAATAGAAAAGGAGCTTTGGATAGTATGTGAATGGAGAAGCCAGCTGGTTGATATACTGCTAAAAATGAGGTAAGAATTCAACCAAAGGAAAGGACATTGGAATCTCAAGTTGTGGTGAGAACTT
Organism: Canis lupus familiaris; assembly: GCF_011100685.1. Taxonomy (NCBI): domain Eukaryota; kingdom Metazoa; phylum Chordata; class Mammalia; order Carnivora; family Canidae; genus Canis; species Canis lupus. The sequence continues at coordinate 5,169,966 of NC_049228.1, forward strand.
TGGTGGTAAAGCAATTTGGAATGATGAGAGGGTCCAACTTGAAGCCACATCAGGGTACGGCTGGCTGTAGTGGGATAGAGATGGAGGTCCTTTAAAATAGGAAGCTCAAGAAATTGGAAGAGCATGGTCTATAAAATTCTGCAATAGCTCCTAGCTAAGTTTGGATAAAGGCAAAACTTCTCATTTTGACAACTAAAAACCTTGGTAATACTTCTGGTTTCATTTCCTTTCACAATTCTATCATCACTCTACATGCCAATTGTATCAGATTATTTTCTTTTTCTCAAACTCCCCATATAGCCCTACCTCCAAGAGTTTGGATACATCGATTGTGTACAAGGTTCTTGATAATTGTTCTAATCAATACAACATGCTTCAAACAACCCAGGAATATACAATTTCTGCATATAATTCTTGTTCAAAAGGAAATATTATGCATAGAGGCCTGTTAGATATTAAATTTTGGGGCAGACTCTGAAGCTTAAGATGATAACCAAAAGCTAGAGTATATTTAACTCCAAAACATAGGCTTTGGAAGGTTCTTTCTTGTCCATCTGATGAAATCATCCTTTAAGACGTATGTTAAATGCCCCATCCTCAGAGAAGCATTCCCTGATTTCCTTACTGCTTTCACCTTCTTGTGTTTTCATAGCATTTACAGCATTCTACTTTATTATTTGTCACTTGCTTATCTCCAACAACTTGCTTTAAAGCAAGGATCCTTTCTTATTATTGAGTGTAATAGCTGAGATTCATTGAGAGCTTATTTCACATCAGGTACTGTGCTAAGTATTTTATGTACATTATTCGATTTTGTTTGATCTTCAAAAAATTATCCATGAGATACTATCATTATGCTCATTTTTCTTCACGATGAAACTGAAGCATAGAGAAGTTAAGAAACCTGGTGCAGACCAAAAGGGTAGAAAGTGGTGGAGCCGGGATTAGATTACAGGCAGTTGAATTTAGAACCTGTGCTACTAGCCATGAAGCTACATCACAGCCCAGTGCTTTACGTTCTTCAAGGATACACATTCTCAGTGTGTAGCAAACACCTGTCTCCTGACAGGTGTTTAGCACATTTTGCTGAATTGAACCGAATGTGAAGGAGATGGCTGGGAAAGAACAGAAGTCATTGCAAATACTGGGAGTGTCCTGGAGGTTAAGAAATAATGGCTTGTAAGTGAATAAGAAAAGAGTGGTGTAAGGGGTAAGTGAATAATGAACCAGTGGTCTTTCGGGAGTGAGTTAGTGAGAAAGTCAAACTTCCCTCTTGGTCCTTAAAGCTGAGGCAAAAAACAAAAACAAACCTTTAATAAGGGTTGCATAGAAAGTGGTTTCATTAAAAAAAAAAAAAAAGTGGTTTCATCAGATAAATGCCAAACTCCAGGAAACGCAAAGGAATTAGAGGCACTTTGGAAAAAAATGAAAATGTGTTTAACTTAACTTGCATTTAAGAAAAGACCATGGACCTAGAAGCCAGTGACCATTCTAATGAGTATCAGGAAGTTTTTCCTGTGACATTTTCACATGAGCTATACACATTAGCAGTCTGTAACTCTAGGCTAGATTACTCTTCTGATTCCCATTATCAGGTTGTCTTGTCCACCTATCCCAACAGTCATCATTCTATAATTCCAAATATAAACTCTCTTCAATCCACCCTCTATGATCCCATATACCCTTTTCCTTGACGAACTTCTCTTCTCAATGAATGGGATTATCTCCAAATCACCCAAGCCAGATTTCTAGGAGTTATCATCATCTTGTTTATTTTTCGCGCATTCCAATTAGTCACCAAATTCTGCCATTCCCACCACGGAAATGGGTCTAGAGGGCCATCCCCATTGCCACAACCTTATTCGCATGCTTCCCGCCTCTCTTCTTTTCTTTCTCCTGATTTCTGTCTTTCAAGTCATTCTCTACATTTCTGAGAGTGATCATTATAAAATACAAATCTGATCTTATCACTGTGCCAAATTTATAAACAGTACCTCTTGTCTCCAGGATAAAACCTTGGAATGAGATAAAAGATTCAAAAAAATGCAGACCCTATTTGTACTGCCTACAATGATTGCTCTTGCAGCTCCATTGTCTCTCATGTCTTTAGGCTGCACATAGGTATTCGCCTTGCTTGTAATATCCCACTCGTCATTCCTACTCCCCCCCCCCAGTTATTTCTAATTAGTTCTGAAAAATTGAGTTTGAGTATCACATGGTGCTGGAAACTATACTTAACTGCTTATATCTACCTTAGGTACCACTCCACAGTTCTCTAATAATCTCCTGTAATATGAAAATATGTATTATATTTTGCTGTAAATGCTTACTTGTTCATATGATCTACAAAACCATCACAGTGAATTTTTTTGTCCTTCAACACTAAGATCCGTAGCATTTAGTGCATATTCTTAAATATAGAAAGTGCTCCCCCTCCAAAAAAAAAAGAACGCTCAATGAATTTTGAATGAATGATCCAGTCATAGCTATGGACGAATCCACCATCTGTCCTGGAAGGCAATCTGGTCTGCCAGGAGAGATCCTCAATGCTTCTGCGAGCCCGGGGCCCACTCTAAATCAAAAGCCAGAAAGACAAATTTATGGCTCTGACAAATGTTTAAAACAAAATAGTGTTTTTCAATGATAGTGCCTTAAACTTCTGATCAGGGTTTAGAGATTTCTGCACCTCAATATGCATTTTTCAGCAACTATAGATCAATGTTAAGCTTCTGTGCCACGAGATAGCACACATCATATGTTATCAGCCTAGAGCAGGTCTTGTCACTGATGTGCTCAGCACTCATTACAGTGGGGAGAGGATGCGCAGCACATGCAGCGTGGCATTGACAGACCACTCTGAACACCTTTCTCATTATCTGCAGAGCCCATGCTTCGGAAATAATTATACTCTAGCTTTTGGTTATCATCTTAAGCTTCAGAGTCCACCCCAAGATTTAATATCTAACAGGCCTCTATGCACAATATTTCCTTTTGAACAAGAATTATACACACTATTCCTGGGTTCTTTGAAGAATGATGCGTGTTGTATTGATTACAACAATTATCGGTGCAGGTCTGGACCAAGTATCAGGGCAAAGAGGTACTGTAGCCCCATTTTTCCATTACAGCTATAGATTTACACTACATTTTTCTCCTCTATATCATAGTTATAATATTTTTAACAACCTAAGAGCAAAGAGTGAAGAGGCTGATGACTTCATGCTCTGATTAATAGTGTGAAAAAAGCATAATATCGATCAGCAAGATGCTATGAGAGATTAAAGGCAGATTTTTTTGTTTTCAATAGGAACATCTGTGAGTTTTTACCCAATTATTTCTAACTTGTGCATTTAGATATATCTTTTCTGAGGATACCAAAGAGTACCAAATACCTTTTACAAAACAGTCATTTAAAGTAGACTTTATAAGTGTAGGATTCATCCCCGGAAGATGACTGAATTTTATCAATTTGAAGACTGCTCTTTTTTTCTGTCCTAAGTTTAAATCTAAGAATTATGATGCATTTTAAAATCAAGAGTGTCCTGGCATTGTATTATATTTTAGTTGCAGATCTTTTCTCTCTTGGTGTATATGAAATCAATGTAATTATCAGTGATTAATTCTGATGAAATACGAAAATTGATTTATATTTTTATATTATTTTATAATATTTATTTACTGTATTTATTTTATCATTTTTATTTATAAATATTATTAATATTTTATTATTACTGCAGGAGTCCACTCCAGTGATCTTGCTTCCCTTTTCCAGGGACCAGGGCTCCCTGGCCTCTCATTGGAGGATCCTCCCACCAGCCTATCTACCAAGCCAAGGCAAGACAGTCATATTCCCACTAGATTGCCTTCAGGGGACCAGGTGCCGATAGCTAGGTTAAGGATGGAATTCCATGCTTTGTTCCCTAAATCCCCACTCCAAGGAACTGGCATCTCTCGATGGGATTCTACTGCAATCTCTGACTACCTGGAACTGCACTGCACAGATATGCACTATAGTCTTCTCTCCAGGCCTTGGGCATCTGGAGCCTTTTGCAGCCTCACATTCTGGATAGCCTCGTGGGTGGAGAGGGCCCGTCCCCCCACAATACAATGTGATACTATGGCTACGAAGTTGGCAACAGGCAATAGTCACTCCCCATTTGGATGTGACGGGGACCCAGGCCTCTCCAGAACCAGGGATCCCAGATGTCTCTCATTCCAGGGTGCCCTGGTCCCCTCCAAGTAAGGCTTCAGAATTCCAGAGATACCTGGTTCAAGGGGATATAGGGTCTCTTTGTGAAGGTTCGGTCTTGGACGTTCACAGACCCTTGGTTTCCCCCCACAGAACACCGCAGGGACTCAGCCTCTCCTGAACCCGCTCCTGGCCTGGTTGCTCCAGAGACCTGTGCCAGCCCAATATGCCCAGTTAGCTCTCTGGCACCAAGACCCCAGCAGCCAGGCCTCTCCAGGAACTAGGACTCCCTCATGTGTCTTGCTGGAGGATCCCCAGGCAAGCCTGCTCCACCTGGCCCTGGCAAGACAGTCAAATTCCCCCAGACCTGCCTTCAAGGGGAATGGTCCTCACGAGGTGGTTTGGGACTTGGAATCAGGCAGGTGCTTATTCCCTCTGAGGCGCACCCCGGTGACCTGACCTCTCCAGACCCAGGAGGCCTTCCAGATCCCTGACTTCCCGGAACCACCCCCTTGGCAAGGCCTGTGATAACCTTTCAGCAAGTCCTCAACAGCCAGGACTGTCCAGGCCCGTGGAGCTGGGGTCTGGCGCCAACCACCTGCATATCCTCCTGGGAACAGGGGAGCCCCAACCCTGTGACTCACTTGGAGGTCGTGGCTGCAAATTGGCCACAGACCCCCTTGAACGTGCTGCCTGGTGCAGACCCAGGCCTCTTGGAGACATACTGATCCCAGGTGTCTTTTATGCCGGGGCATCCTGGGGCCACGAAGCAAGTCTTCAGAGCTCCCGAGCTCCCGGGCTCCTGGAGGTCAGGTCCTTGGTGCAGGTGCAGGCTGGACGTGCGCAGAAGCCTGGCTCTCCGCAAGGGCTCAGGGAGGGCACCGGCCTCCCCAGAGCCAGGGCTCAGCCCAGAGCAGGGACTGCTGTGGGCAGGATGCCGGGGGGCTCTGGGGTCCCTAGGCCCGCATGCCAGCAGGTCCCCCCACACCTGCCCCTGGGGACTAGGCGCCCTTGGCCATGTGGAGCCTAGTGTCCCCGACCTTCGAGCCCCCGTCTCTGGTACTGTGCCCCAAGGCTCTCACTCGAGTGCAGCATGTACCGTTTTCTTCATGAATTAATTGATTTTCTTATTTTGTCACCAGAGATCTGGGAATCATATTCGCTTCTACAGATCTTGTTTTCCCAGAGCGACACAACTGCAGGAACCTCTGCTGTCAACCTTAACCTTGGTTTTTCCTGGAGTTCTTGATCCTGATGGTCTTTGGCCTCCTGTCCACTCCTTTGATCATCGGTGCAGGTGGAAGAGTGTTCTTGACGCTCTTTTGGTATTCTCATCTTTCTAGAAAAATCACGGGAGGCTAGAGCAAGTTCTAGGGGCACAAAGTCTGGCTCCTGCCGGCTAGCCCTAAGAGCAGAGACTAGGGAGCCTGTTCTTGGGCTTTCTTGAATCTGATGCTACTTTGAGGAGTACGGAAATTCTCTATTTCCCCATGTCCTACTGCCTCTCCCAGTGTGGACAAACCCACCTTCCTTCCTTCCTTCCTTCCTTCCTTCCTTCCTTCCTTCCTTCTTCTCCAGATGTTGTTTCCTAAGTCCATCTGTATGTTCTTCCTCCCACTATACTCCGATCATAAATATCGTAACATGTGCGAAGGCCTCATCTGATTTTGAAATATTACATTCCTAATTAATATGCGTGCCTTCCTCGATCTACTGCCTCTATTTAATGTGTACGTGTATGTATATTTTTTAACATATAAAATTAGTAAAACATGTACAAACTTTAATTCAGAGTAACCCAGTTCAAAGTCTCCAAGATGCTATGTTTGAAAAACGCTCTACTTTTATCAGTGGTTTCTACCTTGCTTAATCTTATGAGTTTCTTGGGAGGATAATAGGAAAATTATGATATTTGCATTTTATGCGAAATAGGCCGATGCTATACATTTCACACCTCTGTGATTATAATGTTTTACTCATAACAATTATCTTTCTTGTGATTTTTGTTCATTAGGATAATTGTTACTCCTCCTGCATATTTGAAATGTTACAGTACTAGCACATTCTATAATCCTTCATTTTATTATCTGGCAGCTTCAGAAATTAAATTCTTGCCTACACATATTGTATTTTTTCCAGTTGAAACTTGTAAATAGAGCACAGAGATTATGACCTCAGTTAATCTGTCCCTGAGTATGGTTCTAATATATTCAAAAAAGAAAGCAATTCAGTATGAGGAAAGGATTCCTGTAAGGAGTATAGGTAAATATTGTTAAATGTTAGAGCATTTCAAGGAGCATTTAAAGTATTTAAAGATACTAAATTAGTGGCAACCAGCATTTTCATGGCTTCATAGGTTATGGAAAAGCTTTCAGCAAATCATTTCACTGTCGCCAGGACCCTGAGAGTTAGGTGATATTATGCCTGTATGTTAGAATGAGGACACAGACGCTCAGAATTATTGTCCAATATCAAACCCCTAGAAACCACTAGAACTCATCAAAGTTGGGACTGGAAGCTCTGTCTTCTACTTTCACATCCCAGTCTTTCCATTGCACCCATGTTTCATATTACTACATATTTTTTAGCTCATCCCCTCCTCACTCAGACCTGCCTGTACACCCTACTGATTGCTAGGAAGTCACTACGAGAAGTACTCAGCAAGGTTAAAATGGAGCATGCCAACCACAACTACCTGGTTAACCTAGTAGTTTGTAGACAAACCAGTTGTCAAAGCAAAGATGACAGATGAGACATTCACTCCTCTCTAAAACCTCTGCAGTCCTTCCCTCCTTGCTATTCAGCTCATTATTACTCATACAATAATAATATTAATAAATGTATTCAGAGGAACCAAGTTTCAGTTCAACATCCTGAAAGAACTGCATTTTTGCTCTGCTCTTAGGCCATGTTTTCTATGAAGATCGTCCTGACCCTAAGCCGTGTCATGGGCTCCTTTCCTTGTGCTTCCTCAGCATTCTATCAGGAGAGAGACTGTAAGTTTTGTCTGCACACCTCCTCCCAGAATAAACTGAATATTTTGTCCAGGATAAATTTTGTCATGGTCATCTTTAAGTCTCCATGGCCTGCCACAATGTCCAGTGACATGCAAGTAGGTCATAAATACTTGCTGAGTGAATAATATTTGTTACTTTGTTCACTCATTCAACAAACATCTGTCAAAAGCCAGTAACTTAATTTCTTCATAAAAGATTTCACATGACTCTAGTTTTGAGTAAATGGCTGAACAAGTGTGTAAGGTTTTTATATGACATCACAAAAAAATGATCCATTTCATAATTAAGGACATATAGAAAAACAGTCATTTTCCTTTGAGAATATGAAGATACAACCTGTGAAATTCATATATTCTTTTTTGGCTGGTGCATATTATTCACCTTTTGGATGTGAAATATATTTATTATGGGGATACATATTAGGTGGTGAGTAAAATGTGAGCTATTTAGGTAGTTGCTCACAAAAACAATATTTAAATGTTCTTTCTTTTTTAAAAAAATATTTTATTTATTTATTCATGAGAGACACAGAGAGAGAGAGAGAGAGAGAGGCAGAGACACAGGCAGAGGGAGACGCAGGCTCCATGCAGGGAGCCCAACATGGAACTCAATCCCAGTACTCCAGGATCAGGCCCTGGGCTAAAGGCGGCGCTAAACCGCTGAGCCACCCGGGGATCCCCTAAATGTTCTTTAAACTCATGTCTTCCATATTGCATATCTTTATATAAATGACTATTAATACTTATTCCCAATAAATTGATTTAAGTTCATCAAATGATTTATGTATTAAATTTGTAATCAGTACAAAACTTTCAGTAATAGTGGTAAACATAATGCTAATAGCAATTTTTCTCATGAAATAAGCTTATATTTTATGATATAATGTTTATTTGCCCACATTATTTTCATGAACATTAAATTATCTGTATGATTTGTCATAAAAAATGACATTAGAAGTGTGGTTTAGTTGATCAAAAATATATTTAGAAAGGATGGAACATTAAGCCTAGATTCAAATCTCCACATTGACTGAAATTCAAATTATGCTTTTGATAAATGCCACTGGAATGGCAGCATCAGAGTTAGCGACATCATACCTGTTAGTCTTCTTCATCAGCATGGATGAGGACTATTGGAGAAGATACGGAAAAGAACATTAAAAAATGATTAATAGAAGAAGTTCTGATAGGAAATTATAAATGAGTAACCATGTAATGCAGAGAGGTAGAAGAAGTTCCAGGTGTGCATGTGATAGACTGTATGACACTGGGGTTGATATGAACTAGTGAGGAAAACCACCCTGCTGCGCCAACTAGTCTGGAGAGACCTGTCAGGAATAATCTAGAAGTCCCACCAGAGGGCAATAGAGAGCAGGACAGGAAAGGTACGCTCATATTTTGTTGGCATGATCCACGAACCTTCGGTGTGGATTCTTATCTTAAATTTTAAAAGAGGAAAAATGATGTTGTTGTTAAAACTTGATACTATTCTTTTGTCTTTTCCTATTTAATAATAGTCCAGTGACCTGGATTCTTGTATTGTTGGGCGCCCAGTTCTACCGAAACACCTGGTTCAAAATATGCTCAACATAACCAGGCGGGTGATTTTCTTAAAATGTAAATCAAATTATTTCAATCCTCTGCTCAAAACTATACAACAACTTCTCATTTTATTAAGAGCAGAGTCAAAGTCCTTACAATGGCCCACAAGCCCCAATAGTCTATTATGTCTCCTTCGCCTTGTTCACTCCACTCCAGGCACATCAGCTTCATTGCTTCTTCTCAAACATTTCAGTGCTCTTGACCTGAGGGTCTTTGCATCTGCTGTTCCTCTGCCTCGAATGCTACTCCACAAGACATTTGCCTGACTCCCTTTCTTACCTCTCTAGAACTTTATTCATGTGTCACCTTCTTAGTAAGACCTTCTCTGGTCATTCAACCTAAAGTTCAATTCCTAATTCCCCCATTTTGTTTCACTTTTACTTTAATCCACTGTCTTTATCACCACATAACCTGCCATATATTTTATTTATTACTTATCTTATACGTGTCTATCTCTTCTCTCTAGAATGTAGGAGGACTTTTTCATCACTTTTCTTTGTTCTTATATTCACAGAACCTGTAACAATAGCTAACTCAATAAATATATATATGTGAGTATGTATTTTGACAAAATTAATGACTGAATGAATTCAATAGATATCTATTTTCATTCATATCATTTATCCAGAACTATCAATAAGTACTACACACACACACACACACACACACAACTTTGTATTGTCACATGAAAATCCACGTAATTGCCTGCATCAGTGGTTTCTCAAAGTGTGGTTCCCATACCACCAGCAGCAGCAGCAGCAGCAGCAGTATCACATGGGAACTTGTAAAAAATGCACAGGCCCCACCACAAATTCACTAAATCAAAAACTATATTTTCATAAGCTCTCTGGGTGAGTCTGATGCAGGCTAAACTTTGAGAACCAATGATAGAGATACATTTATTCAGTTGGAAATGGAAATTGAACTTGTAATGCATTCTTATCTTTCATATTAGAGACTTTAAGCTTTTCTTGGATACAATACATTTGGGAATATCCTGGCTTTAATAAATGGCAAGTGAGTCTTTTTCTTAGGAACGCCCATACCCACCTTCCCCTTCATCCTTACAGTTAGTGCTCCAGGCCAGGTCCTAATGTCTTACCCCTGGCATTGCAGTGGCTTTCTACCTAACTAGTCTGCTAAATAGTGTTCTCACTAGTCTCCACATGCTAACACCTTTTCTTGAATATAAAATGAATTTTTTTCCATGTTTTCATTTCCGAGACAAAGATGCATCTTCCAGTCAATAAGTAAATTTGACGAAGTGGTTTTTTTCTTATTTTCCACAAGATTGTTTTATGCCAACAACCCATTTTTTAACAGAGGAAATAGATATTTGCCTACACTGTTTTGCTTCATCATGCATCGAATTGCCTTTTCCCTATCCTCTTGTAGCCCCTTTTTTCTCATATTACAGGCATCTTAAATTAGTGAAAATGTTCAGTTGTCAATCTGCTCATTTTAAAGAAAGATCCCAGTGAAAGAATGATACATTGCAAAATCTTGAACTAAAAGCAGTCACATGCTCAAGGCTGAATATTCTTTTCATTAAAAAAAGTTTGCAGCTGTGTACTTCCAGGTTAAAGTAGAGTTTTTGCTTATGCCTTCCATATTCTCCCCAGCATCTTCAGTGCCTCTCTCTGAGCCTATTTCTGGAGTTCATGAATCACCACTTAGGAAGCACAGCGGAGAGCACAGAGCAGGATTCCCACAGTGGGAACCCTCTCTCCGTCTGCTACTGCTCTTTTTCCTCTCCTACCTCCCTGTCTTTTAAAATTTATTACGTTTTCTTACTTTGCTGCTCTGAGGAGCACAGGCTTTTTCCTGTAAGCCATGTTCTTTATGAGCCTCTAAATTTGGATGTAGCACACAGCAGCTAGGTTATTGTAATAGTTTCCAGGATTCATTGGAAGGTCTGGGTTGAGCCAGAGTACCTATGTATCCATGCTGATTACTAATAGTCTTTTTCTTCTCTTCCCAGCTCTGGCCTTTCCCTTGGTCCTAGAGACCTTCTCTGGGTTTCTCATTAATTGGCCTTGGTCCTATAGACCTTCTTTGGGTTTCTCATTAATTGCCACAAGCACTAGTAGCCATGAGACGGCACTGAAGTAGGCCAGCCTTCTTGTGGGTCTAAATGATGGGATATTGCAAGAAAAGTTTCTAAATTAAGTTCACATAAATCTAATTTCTGGCTCCCAGCCTTAGCTATACATTAGAATTGTCCATTAAATTTGACCCTCCGAAGGTGGAATCTGAGCATCTTTGTTTCAGATCTTTCTAGCTAATGGCTAATGTCTAGTCAGGGCTGGAAACCACTGATGAGCTCCCAGAATACAGGCTATTTTACTTGTGGAGATTGGTGATCAAGCCTAAAATCACACCTTTGTGTCCGAATAACCCTAACCAGCTAATAACAGACATGATTCTTACTGCCTGATGGGTGTCATTTAAACTGTAAGCAAGTTACATTTATGTCAGCAGAGCTAAAATAATAAAATTTAGCTGATTTCTTAGAAAACAGGAGAGGAACATAGTCAAATAAGAACAACTCTATTATACCACGGTTTGGGCAAGGGAAGTGTCCTCGTTGTGGGCTCTGAGCTAGTGTTACGGTGAGAAAAAAGCATTGATTTTCATTGGGCCCAATAGGAATATGATATATCCGCAGTATAAATTAATTCATTGTAGAGTAAAGTGCCTTATAATGTAGGTACCTTACTACATTTGGAATATACCCTTGACATCTTTTATGCCTAAATTTATACCACTGAAAGGATTCATTATAATCCAATTAATTGAAATGTAAAAAGTAAGAACACATTGTAAAACATCATTTTTCAAGCTGTGTTTTGCAATCATAAGACTATTTCAAAACACTATAGGGAAAGTGGCTGAAACATTTCTCTGATCTCATGTGTGTTTCTTTTAGTTACCATTTGCAATAGCATACTAGCAGCAGGAAATAGAAGACACTATCTTAATAAACCATAGTGGTCTTTAAATGTGTCTGTTATAAGGGTGCCTCGGTGGCCCAGTTAGTTAAGCTGCTGACTTTGGCTCAGGTCATGATCCCAGGGTCCTGGGTTCGAGTTGGGCTCTCAGTGAAGTGCCTGCTTCTCCCTCTGCCCCTTACCATGCTTGTGTTCTCTCTCTTGCCCACTTTCTCTCCGTCTCTCAAATAAATAAATAAATAAATAAATAAATAAATAAATAAATAAATTCTTTATTAAAAAGTGTCCATTATAAACAAAAACAATACTACACCAGCCCCACAAAAACTTATTTCTTATGTTTACACAAAAATTTTAAAAACTGAAATTTAAATTGCTGTAACTCAATTTTCAACAATGGATATGAGGATTTGGGATATAAATATGGAGATTTCCACGACTAAGTACTGTTTCATAAAGCCTCGCCACTGTTCCTCATAACTTTTAGCTTAGTATTGGTAATGAAAGGCAATCAATAAAATAAATTTCTACTTAACACATCATTTTACCATCAAAACATATGTACCCAGAAGGTAAACGTTAATCTATTTACCTTAGTTTCATTACCAACAAAAGGTGCCAAGAAATATATGAAAACAATTCAGACAATTAGAACAATTCAGAAATGGTTTATTAAGCAGCCATTATTTATTATACCTTGGGAACAGTGCTTCTTCTTAATACAACGACTGACATATAATAAATACCCCAAAATATTGATGTATGGATGTATAAATATGAGACGTGACTTCTGTCCTTTAGGAACTAATACTTCAGTGGGAGGAGACAAAAATACATTTATCTGAAGAACAGGACAGAGTTCTTCAATAGAGATGCAAACCACTACGGAAGTAATAATAATTACCATAACAGCTTAAAAGTATTATATCAGCAGACAGTAAATCAGAAATGCTTCTTGAGGTGTGAGGTGAATGAAGTACTGAAAGTCCAGAGCTTCACAGAGTAGACACTGAATTGAGGAAGGACATCCCAGAGGGAGGGAAACCACTTGAAGAAAAAATGAGGACAGTTCAGGAAAATGGAATGCTTTGGGGGAAGAGGTTATAGAGATATGGCTTATATGTAAGGAACACACTGTGAAGGGTTTTCCATGAGAAGTTAAAATTATTCTGCGTGTTGGGAAGCTTTCAAGTTTCTTCAGAAGGAATGGTACAGTGAGAGCTATTTTAGAAGGATGATTTCAGAGTCACTGTTCAGAACAACTTGAGGCTGGAGGTAGAGTCTAGGAGGTGGTATAGTAAGCATACACAAAATGAGGAGAACATGAGCCAAGGCATTGGTAACAGAGTGGATGAGCTCATTGGAAGACATCTTGGATGTCCAAATGGATTTTGAAGATTGGTTGTAGGTGGGGATCAAGGGAAAGGGAGCAGCTAGGGATATAGCTACTTTATAAAAGAGATATTTCTAGAACGGGTAATATTAGCAGATGATACTGGAGGGTTCTGGTATAAATTTTGAAGAGGAGTACTTTCCAAATGATTGTATTGCTTATTAACATGTTTGGAAAAATAATGGCAAGACAAAGTAGTGTGAAAGGGTTGAGAGAAGAAGGTAAGCTGAAAGCCAGATACCACAGGAGGTTACAAAAGTGGCAAGAGATAAGGGGATAGTGGCATTAAAATGTGAATAATGCCACAAAGATGTGAGTCAGGAAGCACAGGAAAGTGGGGAGCAGAAGTTAGAATGAATGAATGTGAGAAAGCATAGACTACATGAGTTGTTCCCTTACTGTAAAGAATCCAAAAAGGAAAACAATGCAAGAAAGATGGTCACCATGAAGAAGTGATTAAAATGGGTAACTGGTTTAGGAGGATGGGAACCACAGAGACTGAGCATGAGGATAATAAATAGCATGACCCTTTTAGTGGGGAATGGTCATCTTGTAATTCTGTAATAACATACCACGTCGACAGAAACTTTGTTAGTAGATATGAGGTACTACTATTGGCTATTTCCAAGAAATTAAACAAGAAGTGACTTATTTATTTTTTAAAAAGTGACTTCTTTATTAATAAAATTATGGTTTATCTTATTTGCCATGCAGCCTTATTATCACTGATCTGTTGGTTGCACTTTAGAGTCCCCTAACATCTATCCATCTCATGGCCCGCCTTCCCAGGAGGCTGCCATGGCAGGCTTTGGGCATTTGCAGACACACTTCAGCAAGGACAAAAGAAATCTTCTCATGAGGAAACTTGAAGGGCCTTGACCTGGAAATCTAGGCCCCATAGAGCCCACTAATTCTAGACTGAAAATAAGATTTAAATAATGTAACGGCTCCATCTAGAACAACAACAGTGACAGTTGGCAAACACTCAGGCTCCGAGGACTTTCGGTGGTTTAGGAAGCTTTCTACCTAGTGATTAATTCCTGCCAAGACCATTTTCATAAGCAATTGGATGAGACATAAGAAGTCACCTCTGCTTCTGTCATATTAAAAAAAAAGGGAAAGCTAATTGCATCCTCTGGTATTCCAATGAGATAACACTTACCGGAATAATCACGGGGACAGATACAAGTGTATCTTCCTATCTCATTGAGGCATGTAGCTTCATTCTTACAGGGATCTGAGACACATTCATCCACTTCCAGGTCACAGAGCCTGCCTTGATATCCTGGGACACAGAAGCAGGAATAGCCATTGATTCCATCCTGGCACATGGCCCCATTGTGGCAGGGGCTGGAAGCACACTCATCAAGATCGTTTTCACAGAATCTTCCAAAATATCCATCAGGGCAGACGCAGATAGGATGTACAGGGTCCTGATGGCAAATACCTCCGTGTTGACAGGGGTTTATGCCGCAGTAAACAATGGCGGTTTCACAGGTTGTCCCACTAAAACCAGGGGGACATTTGCAGAGAAAGCTCCTTTCTCCTGGGTTGTTCACACAAGTGGCATTTCCTTGACAAGGATTGGAGAAGCATGGATTCCTCATGTTGTCACAGTCTTTGTCCACATGAATGGCTGCATCTGAACAATGGCAATTGTTGTCTTTTGAAGAATCATCGCATGTTGAATTGTTTGGGCAAGAATTTGAGAGGCACCTGGTGTCATTTTTATTGCAAAAGGAATCTACAAGGAAATAAAAAATACCAAGATGAAGTTTACAAATAAATGGCTAAGGATAAAATTAAAGATCGTCTTTCTGCTCCTACGCCATCTCAAACTCATTAATGAAAAACAGTTGGCTGCATTCTTTGGATGAGTTTTGTCAAATAATGTCTAATGAGGTTTTTCATTAATAATGATTTGTCAAATCTTTCCATATCATTACTAATAAGAAACAAAAATAGCTGGTTCGAGATCCTTTGCTTCTCCACGTCCCTTTCTCCAGGTCAAGTGCCGTTGAGCAATGGGGGTGAATTGAAGCAACTGTTAAATTGTCCTATACACACACGCTTTTGAAATTCACATCCTCTCATGGAGGATTTTGGAGTATACTGGGAAATAAGGCACAAAATTGTCTCTGAATATAGTCTAACTGAAACCAATATTTAAGTGAATGTTACAACTTGGTTTACCTGCTTTATCACAATGATCATTTTGTTCTAAAAAGAAAAGCATAGGGCAGCCCTGGTGGCTCAGTGGTTTAGTGCCACCTTCAGTCCATGGTGTGATCATGGAGACCTGGGATCGAGTCCCACGTTGGGCTCCCTGCGCGGAGCCTACTTCTCCTTCTGCCTGTGTCTCTGCCACCCCCACCCCTGTGTGTGTCTCTCATGAATTAATAAGTAAAATCTTTAAAAAATAAGAATAAAAGCATAAAGAAATGAAAATATTAAAACAAAATAAAAGACCAACTATTTGTTGAAGCCCTACTCTTTGCACCAAGCTTGCCAGATATTTCACATAAATGATTTCTGATCTGCACAGCAACACGGTGTTATTATGCACATCTTACAGATGACAAATTAAATCCCTCTGCGAGGAAATAGATGTAGTAAAGTTTATGGACTTTTGCTTTTCTTAAAGCATCTCTGTTCTAGACATCCATTTTTGAAGCACTAATTGGGATAATAACCAAAGGAAAAACAACAATTCTTTAATTTTTTGCCATACTCATTAGATATGTGTATGTGTAGAAGTTTTCACCAAATATACATGTATTATGATCACAGCATTGGTATGTTCTTAATCACAGAGAAGGTTTATGGTTTGTCAACTCAATTGTATTATCCCACAAAACACTGTCTTGCATGTGGATTCATCTACTATATCATTCTCTTATTTTTACTTCCTTTCTCACAATATTGCTCACAAATATAGTAGCCGGCAACGGTACAAGCTTGTAATAAAAAAAGGTACAAAATGGAGAGCTTGCTCTTAGGACATGAGACATAAATCAACTGTTGCCAGGAGAAAATAGTGTGTAAACTTTGAGAAATATGTAATGATAAATCTTTTCCCTCTCTTCCCGCAAAAAGAGAAGTGGCTCTCATAACATGGTGTGGCCACCAACAGGGCGATGCAGAGATACTGAAAAGAAATGACTACTTGGTACATCATATCAGAGCATGAAGATTTTTATAATTATCTTCTTATGGGGTCTTTCTGGCAGCCAACAATTTTCCTCTAGAGGGTTGATCGGAGAGCAAATGTTTTCTACCTCCTTGAGAAAAATTCAACTAATCATTCTTATACTTTTGTGTTTTTGTTTTTGTTTTTTTCAGATGCTGGCTTTCCTATCACATCTTCAAATGTGATGTCTTAGTGTCACTTCCTGAGAGCTTTCTAAATTCTAAACTCTTTTTCTAAATTTTATTGTTTTGTTTGCTATGCTATACATGCTGTTATTCCTTTGTGTGTGTGTGTTTGTTTTCTGTTTTCTTCATTAGAATGTTAGCTCCATGGAGAAAAGGAGGAGACCTTGTCTCTCTGTATTTCCAGGGTCTACAATATTACCTGTCACGTCGCAGGTGCTCAGTACATACTTATGGGAAGGAAGGGGGAAAATGTCACAACAGAAACATGAAAGGGTGCTGTGTAATCACAGGGGCCAGGGAAAGTGTACCAGGGAAAGCCTCGTTGAAGAAAAGGCACTTGAGATGACTTTGTTGGTGAATGCAAGTGAAGGAAGGATATTATCTGCAAAAGAGAGAACTAAAGCATGAGGGGTATTGACATTCTCTGTCAATAATAAGAAAAACATGAGAGGATGTGGGACAGAAAAAATGGGGAGGATATAAAGAAATATTTATTTATTTTAATTTAAATTCAATTTAATTAACATATAATGCATTATTAGTTTCAGAGGTAGAGGTCAGTGATTCAGCAGTCTTATATAACACCCAGTACTCATCACATCACATGCCCTCCTTAATGTCCATCACCCAGTAAGTGACCCTCAGTTGTTTCCTATGATTAAGAGTCTCTTATGGTTTGTCTCCTTCTCTGACTTCATCTTGTTTTATTTTTTCCTTTCTTCCCCTATGTTCCTCTGTTTTGTTTCTTAAATTCTACATATGAGGGAGATCATATGATAATTGTCTTTCTCTGATTGACTTATTTCGCTTAGTTTAATATCCTCTAGTTCCATCCATGTCATTGCAAATGGCAAGATTTCAATCTTTTCAATGGCTCAGTAATACTCCTATATATATACATATATATATGTGTATATATATGTGTATATATATATATGTTGGAGTTTATATATATATTATTAAATATATATATAATAACCAATGGAAAATATAATTATTTCCATTAAATATATAAATATATAAATTTATCTATATCTATCTATATCTGTATCTATATCTATATCTGGATATCTCCCACATCTTTACACATTCAACTGTTGATGGATACCTGTGATCTTTCTATAGTTTGGCTATTTTGGATATAACATTGGAGTGAAGGCTCCCCTTTGGATCACTACATTTGTATCTTTGGGGTAAATACCTAGTAGTGCAATTACTTGGTTGTAGGGTAGCTCTATTTTCAACTTTTTGAGTAAACATCAGACCGTTTTCCAGAGTGGCTGCACCAGCTTACATTCCCAACAGTGACTTCCCCTTTCTCTGCATCCTCACCAACATCTGTCATTTCCTGACTTGTTAATTTTAGCCATTCTGACTGGTGTGAACTGGTATGTCATTGTGATTTTGATTTGTATTTTCTTGATGCTGAGTGATGTTGAGCATTTTTTCGTGTGTCTGCTGGTCATTTGTAGGTCTTTATTTAATAAGTTTTAACTTTTGGAAGCATTTAAAGTTCCTGTGTCCAACCTGAAAAAATTCAATTAAATACTGTAGCTGCCCTCTTAACTCCACTATCAAGGGTATTTATGAATTTAGGTTTTCCATTTATTTTTGTTTTGTTAGTGATGGTGATTTTTTTCCTTCCTTTAATAATCAAGCATTATCATTTAAGCCATGAAATGTAGTATTTGGGGATGCCTGGGTGGCTCAGCAGTTAAGCATCTGCCTTTGGCTTAGGGCCTGATCCTGGGATCAGGGATCGAGTCTGGCATTGGGCTCCTTGCATGAAGCCTGCTTCTTCCTCTGCCTGTGTTTCTGCCTCTCTCTGTGTGTTTCTCATGGATAAATAAATAAAATCTTAAAAAAAAAAAAAAGAAATGAAGCATTTGTGTAGAAAGACAGCAAAGGAAATTAGCATTTATTCCCAATGCCCTTCCAATACAACTTTTAAAATGGATTTCTTATAATATTTGGTAAAGCCCTTTACAGATGGAAAGCCAAATTTTATAAGGACTAAGTCATTTGCATAGTGTCAAAGAGAGGTAGGATTTAAACTTCTGATTTGTCTGACTCTAAAGTCCATTTCTTTTTACTGCATTATTTTAGGAGTTAGGATACTTATTGGGTAGAGTTTCTTATGTAAATATGATGATATGCACATGAATGTTTAATTCTGTTCTTTCCAAAATTCCATGAAAGACATAAAGAGACAGCAAATAAGCATATTTAAAAATGCTCAACATCATTTATTATTAGAGAAACTGAAACTAAAAACAATATCTAGAATGGCCACTAGAATGGTCAAATGACAAAAATTAGCAATACAAGATATTGACAGGAAGTCTCCTTCATACCCTCACCAATAATTCTTGCCTGTGTTTTACCAGTTGTATTAGTGTTTTCATATATTGGCCTTTGACTGTATAGTTTCTCCTTGTTTTCTATCTTAGGTTTCTGCTTCTGCCTTTTTCTTAATTCGACTTGCTCTGAGTTTAATTGCTATTTACTTTTTCATGTATTTCTAATTTATTAATTTAGGACTAAAATTTCTATTGTAAGCACAGTTTTACTGCATTTCCTATAAATTTATTTTCAATATCATTCAAATAAAAATATTTCCTAATTTTCATGGTGATTTCTTCTTTGACCTATGGAAAATCCATAAAAATCAATTATATCAAATTGTTAACTGTATTATTCAGAAATTCTATAGCATTGGGGATTTTTCTACTATTTCTCTTCACTGAGATTAATGCACTGAAATCTCCTATAGTGAATATGAATTTCCTATTTCTTTTTTAGTTCTGACAATTTTCACTTCTATATTCTGAAGCTATGTTCTATGTTCATAGAAATTTAAAATGGTTACATCGTCCTGCTGGTTTGACCCTCAAATATTCATAAAATATCCTTTTTATCTTTAGTAATGCATCATACCTTATGAGACTACTTTTACTGTTGTTGTACAGCTATGTCAGTCATATATCTCATACATGGCTGGTGGGAATGCAAAATGGCGCAGCCACCTTGGAAAACAGTTTCCAAGTATCTTATTAATTTAGACATACACTTATTCAGCAAATCCACTCCTAAATATATCCCCCAAGGAAATGAAAACATAATATCCACACAAAAACATGCTTGCAAAATTCATGGCTTTATTCATAATGCCAAACACTGGAAAAAATCCAAATGCCCATCAGCTGGGAAATAAATTTTAACATATCACACATTGGAGTACTACTCAGGAATAAAATGGGCAAATTATTGACCCAGTGAACAATATGGAGAAATCTTTAAAGTATTATATTAAGTAAGAGAAACCAGACACAAAGACTATCAGTTGTATGATTCAATTTTATGATGTTCTAGAGAAGGCAAAGTTATAATGATGGAAAACAGCTCACCAGATGAAGGGAACTAACTGTAAAGGGGCATGAAGGAGTTTCATGGAAATATTCTGTGTCATGATTGTGGTAATAGCTATTGACCATATGTGTTTGCCATGGAAATTGGGTTAATTTTATTGTATGTAAATTATACCTCAATAAATTAGACAAAAAAACTCCTAGAAAAAAAAGGACAAAGAGGAATTCAATTGTCAGACTCACAAGAGCCAGGAGAGAGGTTGAGGAGACAGCAATAAATACCCATATACATACACTCATACATAAATGGAAGCTAGACTGCACATGGGTCAGTTGTGATAGACTTAGCTTACCAGAATTAGCAAAACCCCTTTCTTACAGGGGAAAGAAACCTTAGAAGCAAGCCAGTTTATGTCATAGAAGCCCCCAGTTAGAGGCTCCAGGTACCCAAGTGGTGCTGAAAATGGAGAAAGGTTGTTTGGAAAACTTACCAAAAGCAGAGTTAGATTCTCATCTCCCTTCTTCCACCCCAGGAAACTACATAACTGCCCTTCCCCCATGAAGGCGATTCAAAGACATAGACACAAGTAGTGGTGGTGTGGGAGTGGCCGGGTCTGCTCTGAAAATGAGAGGATGAAGTGAATATCTACACAAAGAATTGTGAGACACTCCTCAACCTCATTTTCAATTCAGTTCTAAAAAATGCCGGCAGCCAGATTTACTCCCCATGCAGGAAACAATTATTCCTCTTGACCAGCCTGAGAGAAAATACTTACAAATGCTGATATTGGCTGTCACTCATTGAAATGCACTGGCCTAATCGCTCAAGAATAAATCCTAATAAGCTAGAAAGCTCTGAGACATGAAATAAAAAGTGCTTTTAAATAGCTCTTTTTAAGCAAACACAAGAGTATATATGAAATATATATAGGCATATAGGGCATTACTGTTCATTAATTATACTTTAAATTATATTACTATTATAATCTAAAGAATAATTATAAACAAACATCCCCATATCTTATACGTATCTTCAGCTGAAGAATCAACAGTACCTCTTTAATATGAACAGATTGTATAATATTAACACATGAAGGAAAACCTCTAAGATAATCTTTTTTTAAAGATTTTATTTATTTATTCATGAGAGACATACAGAAAGAGAGAGGCAGAGACATAGGCAGAGGGAGAAGCAAGGAGCCTGATGTGGGACTCAATCCCAGGACACAGGGATCATGCCCTGAGCCGAAGGCAGATGCTCAACCATTGAGCCACCCAGGCATCCCAAAAACTTCTAAGATAAAACATTAAGACCAAAACTCACACACACAAGAGTTTTTTTTATTAACTGGAAGAGACAAACGATTCAAGGAATAGACAACAATTTATGAAAATTTGAGAATTAATATACTCAGAATTAAGAAAGGATAGTGCAGCAATGGAAAAAGTATAGGTGATTATTAAAATAAACTTCTAGAGTACAAAAGAGGTCTATAAAATTTAAGATACAGGGGATCCCTGGGTGGCGCAGCGGTTTGGCTCCTGCCTTTGGCCCAGGGCGCAATCCTGGAGACCCAGGATTGAATTCCACGTCTGGTTCCCGGTGCATGGAGCCTGCTTCTCCCTCTGCCTGTGTCTCTGCCTCTCTCTCTCTCTCTGTGTGACTATCATAAATAAATAAAAATTTTAAAAAAATTTAAGATACAGTGATAGAAATAAAAAATTCAGTTGAGTATTGAAAGATAATGTTGAGGAAAATCTACCAGGCTCAAAAGAAAAATACTAAGACATTGGAAATGAGAGGTAGAAAGTAGGGGAATAAAGGATCAGGCGAAGAGTTTCAAAATAAGAGAAGAAAGGAAATGGGGGAGGGGTGAAGACAGTAAGGAGAGGAAGGAGATTCAGAAATTTAAATTTTCAACTTCCACGCTCACCTTTCAGGAAGGTATGCTCCATGAAAGTGAGTGTAACCAAGAAGATGAGAGACATGAAACCTAACATACAAGGGATCTAATAAATAAAAAAAAAGCAAGACATTTTACCCAAAATTGCTCCCTGGACTATACATATGCTACCAGCATAGAGATTAACCAGTACTGAGAGCAGAGAGAAGGTGGAGCTCTGAGAAGAAAAATGCAGAGTACGTATATAGAAGAGAGGTAATGGAAAACTAAACAGAACAAGCTTTTTAAACCCTTACTAGTATTAATTCTAGGGAAAATACTGTGCAAGAGGGGAAATGAAATCGTAATATACTATGTAATATACTATGTAGTTGCAGAGTTCTTTATGATAGCAATAATGATCATAATATAATAATTTAGGTAAAACAGTAGAGTTGCATGTGTGCTGGGGGCTGTGGGTGTGTGTGGTTGAGAACTGCAGGAAAATTATTTATTTATTTTATTTATTTTTTTTTGAGAACTGCAGGAAAATTAAATCTACTTTTACCCTAGAAAGTTCCAAGAGTTGATGCCTGGTGGGGAGGGGAGCCTGGTGGCTCAGTTGGTTAAGTTTCTGACCCTTGATTTTGGTTCAGGTCATGATCTCAGGGTTGGGAGATGGAGCCTCACCTCGGACTCCACCCTGAGTATGGAGCCTGCTTAAGATTCTCTCCCTCTGTCTTTGCTCACCCCCTACCCCCTGCTGCCTCCCATGCTCTAAATAAATAAATAGATAGATAAATAAATAATAAAATAAAATGAGAGAAAAACTCAGCCTATTATTTACACATATGTAAATAAAAACAGTAGGAAATAACTGAGAGTTTTAAGTAGTTGCTTCTGGGGAGTGCAAAGTAGGAGTAAAAAGGAGGAATGGCCATGGTGAAAAGGAGACTATTGTTTCCCTTATAACCTTTAGAGACTTTTATAGTATTACTGAATAAATTATAGTACTACTGAATAAATTGCTGAATAAATAAATATTGGCACCATTTGCACCTTTGCTTCCTGGGTTTATTGTGCGTCCATAAGCAAGATGCTAACTGGCCCTCTTGGAAATGCATGTAGCCCATGACCTATACATTATTAACTGACTATGGTGAATAAGCAAAGACAGTTGCCTCTCAAAAAGAAAATTATATTTCTCAAACATATAAATGAATCGCAATTTATCGCATTTTTAAAAATAACTAGGGACACTTGGGTGACTCGGTTAGGTGTCTGACTCTTGATCTCGGCTCAGGGAATGACCTCAGGGTACTGGGGTCAGCCCCGTGGAGAGTCTGCTGGAGATTCTCTCTCCCTGTTCCTCTGCCCCACCTCCTGCTCATGCTTGTTCCCTCGCACTTTTTCTCAAATAAATAAATAAATCTTTAAAGAAAAACAACTGAATAGCCACTAAAGAAATAAAAGCAAACTATGTACTAACCAATGATGTCGTGAAGTAAGGGTTGTAATTTTTCCATTTTTGTGCACCTAATGGAAAAAATCTGTCATTTATATTATTATATTATACCTGGTATATTGTTCAAACACTCGGTTGACAGTAAAGTAATTTTCATAGGAATAACACCTTTAGAACAAAATGTACATGGACACAACACACACAAAACCTTATAGGACTACTTAAAACTATAATTGGAGTAATTTAATTCCAAGGGAAAAGACCATTGAGAATTTTACTTCCAGCTTCCATTTGAGACTTAGATCCAAAGCAAGAAACTTTGCTGGTTATGAAGTGTAATGGACACTTTCAGACCAAGTTATACAGGCCACCAAATTGTTTCCTTGCAGTAAAGTTTGCCACCTACTGGATATTATAAGAAGTTCTAGAACTGTGGGTTTCAGACTTTTTCTTTTCTTTCTGTAAGTACAGCAGTACTCCTTCAAGCAAAATCTCATGAATAATCCCAAAATACAATATCGGAATATGGACCAGCTCAGGTGAAAGAAGGGAAGGAAACCCTGCCGCCCATTCAAGTGGCTTCCTGCCCTTTAAGGAGATACCTCCAAGGAGCCCTAGGGGCTGAGAATAGCAATTTGAAAATCTCTGTCCAGGGGAAAACAAAATATTTTCTATGGTTTTTGAAATTCTTATTGTATTTGCTCTTTGGGTACTGTTAGGGCCTATATAGGTGCAAACGTGTATATACACACTATGTACTTACTTTCATCAGATATTTACATGTTTGTATGCATACCAATATTTTTCAGAGAAGTGAAAACTAATTTGGCCAGTTTCAAAGAAGATGAATGCCCAAGAATTTAACATATTTATTTTGTGTGTGTATGTATACGTGCAGGTGTATTTTCTAATAATTCAGTGTACCTGGAAAACAGCCATAGTGGTATTTCGCTCAGTTAGAGGGTGGAATATATTTATTCAGAGCAAAGAAACACTGCAAGGTGATTTCAGAGAAGAGCATTTTAGTTTCCCAGAGATTATTATAAACAGTATTTGTTCCTTTGTCCTTGACGGTTTTAATGCACTTACCTATGAAACAGGTGAGTAACTCTCTGATTTAAAAATCATCAGTCAAGAATTTGAAATTCTTGTCAGGGTTTTTTTTATCAATATTTTGGGTAACTTTTATATTAGCCAACCATGAGCGATCTGCCACAGTGGATGAGAGGACAGTATAGTGGGGAGGACCAAAGTCCCTAAAGTAAAGCACACTTATACCAAGTCTTGCCCTGCCATTCACAGCCTGTTTTCTCAGCTGCTAAATAAATAAATAAATAAATAAATAAATAAATAAATAAATAAATAAAAATAATAATAAAACCTACTTCTTAGGCTTTTCTCAAGGATTATACCACTAGATTTAAATGGTTGATGGACATATCCTAAGTGCTCAATAAATGTTAGCTCTTATTGTTGTAGGATGTTTAGAGATAATTTTGCATTCTTAGTACAAAATTTACTAGATAAGTACAAAATATAGCAATAGCAATAACAGTAACAACCCCCTCCCCCAAAAAAGAGTACAATCCACTAACACATTTTCACTGCAGGAAATTTATTTTGGATAATAAGCCCAAGTACATCCTTATATAGGAAGCCTGTTGATGAGCTAATTCAACACACCAAAGACATTTTTCCCATAAAGTACCCACACTTAGGATCAAATGAAGATAAATGTCAACCAGAAAAATTCTGTTCTCCAGGATTCGGTTTCCACAAGAAAATATTTAACATCTCACTCTGTATTTTGAATACCACTTAAAATGTTGGCTCAGAGAAATATGGCATGAAGTGAGAATTGTGAAAGGCTTTCACTGCTCAGAAGATCAGCTCTATATTTGTGCTCTCCCCAGTGCCTGTTTATGCACAACAAATGCTCAATGAATATTTCTAGGGTATTAATTGCCAAAATCCTTACCTTAAAGGTTTCCCTTGATGTATAAACCTTACATATGCATGTGTACACCCATGCACACATACACAAGCATGTTGGGTTTGTGTTTTGTTTTTTTCCATGTTTTAAAATACCTTCTTATCACAACTATCCCTACCCTTTTCTTGGGATTTACTAACCTAATTCTCCCCATATAATTCTCTAACTACCTCCATCTCTCTCATTTTTATTGATACTAACCTTAAAAGTCAAATCTATCCTCTGTCAGCAGAAGGGATGGAAGAAACAATTGTTAAAGCTCATATCGAATTAAAATGGCAATTTTCAATACACTTCATGTGAGTTAGATTAAATACTAATCAGCGTACTCCCAACAGTACAAATAAAGCCGTTTGCTCTCATTGCTCTGGGACGCAAATTTTATTGTGTTTTTTCCTCAAACTACGAGAGATGAGGAGGGACTTGGGGAAGCAGATGATGGGATTGGGAGAAGGATATGCTAGCTGTGGTATGGAGTGATGTTTTAAACATGCAAAGGCACAGGGTTTTTTTTTCTATGTTGATATACATTTAATCTAATTTCATTTAAATAAAAATGGGAAAGGAATGGAGGAATTGTGAATAAAAATTTGATATTTCCAGCAGCAGCTACTGAATGGTTTCTGATATTCTTCCACATAAAAGATCTTTTCCTACAGATGAATTAATAAATAAACATTCACTAATGAGTTGTTTTTACTTTATTTCACTTTTGATTTGCTATTTTAAAAAAGATTTTATTTATTAATTCATGAGAGACAGATAGAAGAGAGAGAGAGAGAGGCAGACACACAGGCAGAGGGAGAAGCAGGCTCCATGCAGGGAGCCCGACGCAGGACTCGATCCCAGGACCCCAGGATCACATCCTGGGCCGGAGGCAAGTGCTAAACCGCTGAGCCACCCAGGGATCCCTGATTTGCTTTTGTTAAAACAACAAACTCGTGTCTTTACATAGGCTTTTTGTTTATATCCTTGATGTTTTTTAGAATACAGTTTTATATATTTTATTAAACTACTTTGCAAAAGCCACAATTGATTTCTATAAATTGAAACACCATTGCCTTAAAAAAGGGGACTTAATTGAGCTGTCAAAGAAAAATTTATTCTTTATTCAAGATTTACTCTCTTCTCAATTCCCTGTAGAAATTTGATTGGAGGACTCTTGACATTTGGGTGAATCACCTAACATTTTCAATCATAGTTCGGATTTGAAACTGCAAATACTTGGTGCCTTCTAGGTTTTAAATCACATCCATAATGAGTCGTTAAGATAGATGGGATAAACAATACTACTGGAGATAGAGTAGAAATTTCCAGATCTAAGAATTTCAGTTTAAAAGAGGAAAGTGGCTTGTTGAGTTTTCTTTGGCCAGACTTTCTTCAGAGAATAAAATTTCATCCTGGGTTTGGGGCCGGGTAGCGGGAGAAATGAGTGCAGGAGGGGCACATCTTTATTCAGGATGTAGCCAAAATGGCTCACACATTGAATAATAAATGAATGAGGAAGAAAACTTGAATTCTCATTTAAGCCTTGCTGTGAAGTTCTTAACTTTCACCTCTTTTGATAAAATCAAGCAAATCATCAGATAAATCACTGACTTTGATGTATGATGTGACGGGATCCACATGGAACAGTAAAAATAAGTTGATGAGCTCTATAAGACCTTTCCTTTGCTTTGCTTTCCTATGGCCTCTGAAAAATCAGGCAATCGTTTTCTTAGAGTGGACTTCAATACTAAACAGAGGCCAGTTTCATGTAATGTCAAGAGTATACTTTTACGGTCACACAGATAGAGGTTTAAATTTTAGTTCTGCTATTTGCTATATCTGTGGTTTTAGCAAAACTGGGCCTCAGTTTCCTCATTTGGGAAGGACATGCATAGTGCTTAAGAGCTGGACTTTGGAGCCAGGGTTTGAACCTAGGCTCTGCCACTTCCTAACTCTATGGGTTTTATTAAGATACTTAACTTTTCTGCACCTCAGTTTCCATTTCTGTAAGAATGATACCTACCTCATAGGTCTATCGTGGAGATTAAACTAGTTCATGTACATAAAATGCTTAATAGTACTTGGCACAGAGTGAATATTAGTAGCCATTATTATTATTATCATTATTGTTATTATCATGAGGAATAAAAAAAGATACATAAGTTCCTTGTAAAAGTCTAAAGTAATTATTTAATCAATATTATTTCCTTTCAATGCAGGGTCCAATGGTTGGGACCTTCTATTTTCTAGCAAAGTACCATGTACCTATTTGATGCTTTGTTGGTGCATGCTAATAAAAGAATAAATCCAAGGAAAATGAGATTATAGAATATTGTGAAGAGAGTGTTTAGTTTTTTGTAGTTCCAGGAAATACAAGTTTGTTGTTAGTATACATTGTCTGAGAATCTTGTCTCCTAATCCAGGCAGGAGCCCAATATTGACAACTGTATATTTATCACAGTTAAGTCACATGCAAACTCTGAAACATGACTTCCCTGATCCAGTTGAAAAGACTGTGGACAAATTTCATCGGTGTCACCTGTATCTCAACGTCTTTCTTCTATTATCTCCTCTGTAGAGTCCATGAACTTATTGAGAAACTTTTCCACGAAAATATTTTAAATCCAATCTACAAGACCACCATTTTGCTAGGTGCTTTTACATAAAGCTTCTGTTCATCAACATTATCACTGATGAAATCAGGGGCCTGCTTCTCTAAAGATTTCTTTTACTTTCAAAGCTTTCCCATGAGAATCAAACCTTCTGGGTCTTCATCTACATAGGCCACATGCCTAAGCCCTGGGTCAAGATTGGATCTGGTGTTTGTCCTTAGGGTTGGAGTGATGGACCAAATGCACACTGCAACCACGCACACTTAGCTCAGAGAAGATGCCCTGCCCTTTGTCATCCTTACAACATAACTAAATAATGCAAATTGTGAAGGTCATTTTTACTAAATGTCAATCATTGAAAATGTTAATAAGGGTCTAATTATGTTCCTTTGACATTAAATTCATTTAGAGCTAATCAAGCCTAGACTCTCTGACCTTATTATAATCCATGTATCTTTTAGTAATGACAGACTTTTCAATGACCTCTTTTACTTATGGAATAGACTTACATTTTTACTAAGCTCCTTTGCCTCTAGCAAATTGAAAATCCCACTGTAAAGCTAAAAATATTCTAAATAAAAAGAAAAAAGTTTCCACTTTATGAAGCCATCACTTTTTTAAGTGATCAATGATAACAAATATAATTTCAACATTAATTATAAAACCATTGTACAGAATAATTTAGCCACATGATATTTTAATTGTAAAAAGGGGCCTGAAAGTTCTAATATTATCCATTAGATTTGTACCAGAATGTTAGTAAGTAAATTATATACAATTAAACAACAACAAAAAAATACACATAATTGGTATAATAACTGAAAATAGCCCTTCAAACGTTAGCCCATTGCCCTGTGTACCAAAATGGTATGGACCATATAAGAATGAAACAAGGGATGCCAGGGTGGCTCAGTAGTTGAGCATCTGCCTTCAGCTGAGGGCATGATCCCGGGGTCCTGGAATCGAGTTCTGCATTGGGCTTCCTGCTGGGAGTCGGCTTCTCCCTCTGCCTATGTCTCTGCTTCTCTTTCTGTATCTCTCATAAATAAATAACAAACGAATGAATGAATGAATGAATGAATGAATGAATGAAGCTTTCAGTAAAGAATGAAACAAAAGTGAATAATCTTTCAATTTTATTATTGCTATTATACAAATCTCTCCAATCTATAAGTTCCTGGAGATAAGTGCGTAAACCTTAGTGTTTCATTTAATGCCTATAGAAAACTTATGGGGTTGGAGGTATTATATCCATTTTATAAGAAGTGAGCTGCAGGAATGTTAAATAACTTCCCTAGGTTATGCAGTTAATATGTGGTAGATTAGGGTGCCTAGAAGACTTCAAGACTAAAAAAAAAAAAAAAATTAAAGGAAGATAATAGAATCAGGAAAAAGAAACACCTCACAATCATCTAGATCAGCACTTCCCAACTTTATCAATCATATGAACCACCGAGGATCTCACAGAATTGCCTATTCTGATCCAGCAGGTCTGGGATGAGGCCTGAGACTAGACATTCCCAATACGCTCGCAGGGGATGCCAATGCTTTGCTCCTCTTTCATAGACTACATTTTATTTTATTTTATTTTATTTTATTTTATTTTATTTTATTTGTTTTTAAGATTTTATTTATTCATTTGACAGAGAGAGCAAGAAAGCACAACAGAGGGAGAAGAAGAAGAAGCAGACTCCCACTGAGGAGGGAGCCCAACCCTGGGATCACGACCTGAGCCAAAGGCAGACACTTTACCAATGAAACCCCCCAGGCGCTCCCATAGACTACATTTTAAATAGCAAGTGGGGATCCCTGGGTGGCGCAGCGGTTTGGCGCCTGCCTTTGGCCCAGGGCGTGATCCTGGAGACCCGGGATCAAATCCCACATCGGGCTCCCGGCGCATGGAGCCTGCTTCTCCCTCTGCCTGTGTCTCTGCCTCTCTCTTTCTCTCTCTCTAACTATCATAAATAAATAAAAATTAAAAAAAAAAATAAAAATAAATAGCAAGTGTTGATCGTCTAATAGAAATGCAATGTGGATGTAATGTTATGTATTTTTTTGAAAGATTTTATTTATTTATTCATGAGAGACAGAGAGAGAGAGGCAGAGACATTAGGCAGAGGGAGAAGCAGGCTCCTCACAGGGAGCCTGGTGAGGGACTTGATCACGGATCCCGGGATCACACCCTGAGCCAAAGGCAGACACTCAACCACTGAGCCACCCAGGTGTCCCTAATGTTATGTATTAACACATACAATGTTAGATCTTCTAGTAAAATCTATAAATAAAAATTAAATTAAAAACTAAAAATAAACAGTAAAATTAACTTGAATCATAGATTTTTAACGAAATACAACTAAAATAGTATCATTTCATTATGTAATCGGTGTTAAAAATTAATGAGACATTTACTTTTTTTCCTACTAAGTCTTTGAAATCCTGTGTGTATTTTAAACTTACAGCACATGTCGGTTCCAACTATTCCCATTTCAAGTGCTCAGAGCCACACATGACTAATGGCTACTATATTGGACAATGTAGACTGAACGGTCTTTTCATATTTTTGTATAGGGAAGTTAAGGCTTAGAAAGATAATGTGTGGTTACAACTCTGAATAAGACATTAGTCCTTGATGATTTAAATTATCTTCTTTTATGGCTTGATTATAGTAATAGCCACAAATAAAGACATTTCAAAGTACTTTCTGAGAGTTTATTAATTATGGTATATATCCAAATTTTGCATATCCTTAGAAATCTACCTTTTCCATGAGTATTTTCCATATCTTTGCATTCTTGTTGATCTCTTGGCCTGAGCAGCTTATCATTGCTGAGACACAACTTTACACTTATCTATGTATCTCCCTAATTGTTCTGTTTCATGTGTGGACACTTGCCTTTACAATTAGCAAGCAAACCCTTTAAATTCAGGAACTGTAATATATGCTTCTTTAGTATGTTTGCATATATGCTTTGTGTATTGGGTCTTGATCCCACCTAGAACACTAGCTCCTGAGTGGTGTAGTAAATACGTACTGATTGTTTGCTGATTAATTGGTTTTTGTCCCAAGGAAATTTATTCTGCTCAATTTATGGCTCACTACACTTGAACAGAGGGAGAATGATTTGTCTCTGCCAGGTCACTCTACATTGTGGACTAGATTTGGGGAAAACCCAGGTTACTGTGGTTACTGGATAATTTGGAAGACATTGTGAATATATTTCATTTGCTTTTTATTCAGCTAAAAGCCCCATGGTACTGAGCTTAGCAAGTACAATGCCATTGTGCCTTTGGTCTGGATAAGATTTTGAAGAGTTTATGAATGGCTCCCTGCCCAGTGTGTTCTGGCACATGCTGTTCTGAGCAGGGCCTTGGTGTATACAGACATGCCTCAGCTCATCTGCACAGCCCCATGACACACATGGAGAATGGGTCTTGATCTCCTAGGGACCTATTTGGCAAACTCTATCCCAGAATGCTATGGCAAGTGCATATGTAATGAATTCTGAGGCTTCATTACTGAGCACAGAACACCAGGGAAATGAGAATACCACAGCATTGTTTGAAAACTCAGAGGGAGATGCACGGTTGCTGACATCTTTCCAAGAGTTGAAATAGAATATGTCATATTTGGAACTGGCAGCTTAACTAAATAAAAATAATAAAAGTATAAGGATAGCTTTATTGTAGAAAATATGTGGAAGTGAAACTTCATGTGAAGACATAAAGTATCATCCCTTAGATGAAATCACCCATACTCAAAATATGCCAATAATCATTTCTTTTAGGAAGGCATGGATATGCCTTTGCACTTAAATTATTTGGGATTAAGTGGAAAAATAAGAAAGATGAATCCAAGCAAATAATTCATTGTCGAAATCAATAAATAAATAAATAAATAAATTTTCCATTAATATTTTAATAATACAAAATGTTTTGATATGATAATTTAGTTTTAAAGTAAATACCATATTTATTCATCATTATATATACTTTCAGTATCTGGCATGGAGTAGGTAATCAATAATTCATTATTGAGCTGAACCAACTAAGCTTAATCCCAATCTCCCTAAATTTAACTGATTATGTGACTAAATTTAAGGTTTCCATATTTTTTTCTCTTAAAATATCCTATCCAGCCTATCACCATTCATACCATTCTTGTATGATGTGCTCCTCATGCATCCCCATTGATCTTTCACTTATGGGGGCTCCTGGATGACACTTTTGTGTGAAGTGGGAGCCTTCATTTTCTTGCTTGTTTATGTTTTACTATGTTAAAAGTTAATAAGTTCAGGGATCCCTGGGTGGCGCAGCGGTTTGGCGCCTGCCTTTGGCCCAGGGCGCGATCCTGGAGACCCGGGATCGAATCCCACATCGGGCCCCCGGTGCATGGAGCCTGCTTCTCCCTCTGCCTGTGTCTCTGCCTCTCTCTCTCTCTCTGTGACTATCATGAATAAATAAATAAAAATTAAAAAAAAAAAGTTAATAAGTTCAGAATGATTCCATAAACTTCCTCTTATAATACTTAGTAAATTTTAAGTTAAATAGGAACCTAATGCCTAATGTAAAGCACACTGAATAGCGTAACAAAGGGTGAGTAATCAGGCTCCATTTGTTAGAGCAGAAAGATCACCACCTACCAGGGAACTTAACAGGTATAATAGTGCGTACAAGGTTTTACTAAAGCAAGAGCCTTCAGGTAATCCATGAGAGAATTAATATGTTATAATGAGGAATATTTACTGCTTTCCACATTTTAGGGTAATACAATGAAAGAAATAGCTCTAAGACTATTTTGATGTCATCATGTAGAAATAGATTAAGGATGCTATCAAATATTTTCTGAAATGAAGGAACCTAAGATCCTATCAGCTACAGCCAGGTCTTTAAAAAAATTTAAATGTTTTATCTTTACAAAATAAAAACAGTATTTTAAGCTTCCATCAAATGAGCCAACTGCTATTTATCACTCAAGAGGATGCAAATCTTCTGGAATAAAAAGGGTTAAAAAGACCCTTAAAGAATCTATTTACCTCAGGACTATTTCTAAAGCACCCTATCATGTTGTTATAGAAACCACTTGCAGCTGAAAATCTCCCATCATGATTATTGCTATAGTAACCACCAAAAGACAAGAAGCTAGGTTTTCATCCATTTGCTATCATCTCCCCTCCTCAAATAGTTTTGCTTTTAGATATTCCTATGTTGCTGGAAACAACAGGAAAAAAAGAGTAAATAAATTTAGTGGGGGAAAAAGAGAGAGAGAGGGAGAGAGAGGGATGAAGAGCAAGAGAGAGGGAAGGGGTGGGAGAAAAAGAAATGAGGGCAACACTACAAGCAATAAAGAGATCCAAGTTATTTCATTTATACTTTATAGAGAAAAGAAATTATCAGACAGCCAAATCATTTTTTAAAGATTATTTATTTGAGAGAGAGAAAGAGAGGAACACAAGCTGGGGGAGGGGCAGTGGGAGAGGGAGAGGCAGAGAATCCCTAGTAAACTCTGTGCTGAGTGCAGAGCCTGATGCAGGGCTCAGTCCCACAACCCATGATATCATGACCTGAGCCGAAATCAAGTCAGATTCCCAACCAACTGAGCCACCCAGGCGCCCCCAAATCAGGTTTTAAATTGGCAATCAAACTTCTTTATTTCCATCTTTTCAGACTCAAACTCATGAAAGTAAGATGTAAAACATTGCTGTTCTCATATTTTAAAACCATCATTGAACATTTTGGAGAATTTCCCAAATGAATATATGCTTTTACCTAGTGTCTGTCCTAGTTTAAATAAAATTAAATATATAAATTTCTTGTAATAGTTTCTTATGAGATATTATTAGGTTCTAATATGGTATGTAATATCTAAAAAGTCATGTTTTGATAACCATAATTTAATTTATCTCTTTCTCCAAAGCATGAAGTGAATTTTAAAATTCTGATATGATATTACATTTTGGCACCATTTTGTGAAAAACTGCTCTAAATAAATAAAACCAAACTGAAGGATGTTTTTCACTTTCTTGCCTCACATTTCATCTTATCTTATTGAATCGCCTTGTATGTTAATAAGTAGGAAATCTTAGTTGGATTTTATGGGTTTTAGTTTTAAAATTCTAGGAGACACTTACATAAAACTGACTTTGAAATAGTTTGCAGTCAGAGTTTTTTGGACTAAACTCCTGTGCTGAGAAAGTGACACAGTGATGATGGCAATAATGTTTAAAACCTCTGTCACCGAGTGAAGGTCTTAGAAATTAGGACTCCATCTTAGATCAAAACCTGAAACTATGATGTATTAGTAGGAAAAGACTGTTGCCAAAACAAAAAGGCAACAAAAGGCAGTATTAACTCAAGTACATGAAGTCACGATAAATTTTGTACAGTATTGAACTCAATATACTGCTATTAACCTCAGCTCACCTCTAAGATTATCCTTTTAGAATGCCTAGTACAAGGAACAGTTGCTATCATCTTTTGAACATGTTATTTGAAAAGGAATAATTTCAAGCATTCAAAGAAGTGTTGACCATTTTCAGTATATCAGAGTGTACCCAAAACAAACATAAAGATGTATCTAATTAATCCCAGATAAGAGCAAGGTACTTTGTAAAAACTAAACAACCTAACTCATCACACTTGAAGGTGATTTTTAATTAAATACATTCTTTAGAAAAGTCTAAACAAATATGTACGAATTGATTCAAATGTGTTACTGAATCATCTGGTTGTCTTTGGGTATTTATATTCATGAAATATAATTCAACTCCTAGAGAGTCTATATGAATGGAAAAATAAATGTTATTTATGATACTTTCTTCACACTTGTGAATTTTTGTAACCCTTGGCACTTTTTTCTTCCATTTCTGTTTATTTTAGCTTTATTCAGGCATAGCTTTGGGACTGAAAGAAGGAGATTCTCTAAAACTGCCTGACTGAATTGTACTGACATGGTATTTATAGTCAACTCCAGGCTTTTTCCAAAGTAGTTACAAAATGATAATCAACAGTGTATATGTGTTAAATAGTAGATAAAACACAGGAAATATTTAATACCACTTTGAATGTGATCAAAGACTACTTTGGCCATTTTAATTAAGTCAGGTACCAAATGCTTTTCTGGGATTACTCAAACTGACTTAAAAGATTATACTGTGATCATAGATAGTGCATATGTCTTATTTCTTCCTTTCTTTTTAAAGATTCTATTTATTAGAGAGAACATGAATGGGGGGAGGGTCAGAGGGAGAGGGTGAAACAGAGTCCCACTGAGCAGGGACCCCAATATTGTACTAGATCCCAGGACCCTGAGATCATGACCTGAGCCAAAGACAGACCTTTAACCAACTGAGTCACCCAGGCTCCCCAGTGCATGTATCTTTCCTAGTTAGTCTTGAATTGCATTCTTCTTGAATTCATTCTTCTGAACATACCATTAAACCAACTGGGGTTTTGCTATTGCTTATTAGGTTGCTATTGACTGTCTAATAATTTCAAGGTGCCTTTTATCAATATCCACTTCTGCCCAAGACAGAGTAGCTGGCATAGAACCTATCCTCCCGGTGTAAACAACTAAAAAAGGGGGAAAATATATGAGCTATTCTCAGGCATTGAGCACAGAATAAAATTTTAATTTTTGTTAGAAATTAAATAAAGACACCTGTGGTCTCCTGGGATTTATGTTTAGAATGATGTTAATGTTGTGATAGGAGATTAACCAGAGAAGCAACAATGTTTATGAGCTACAGAGTATGAGATCTGAGTCATAGGCTGCAGAAGCAATTAGGGTTGCAGGTCAGAGCAACAAAGAATAAAAGAACTCATGATAAGCCAAAAGATCCATTATTCATCACAGGTTTTTGGGAGTCTTAACAGGGATCATCTGCTGAGAGACTGAGATAAATTAAAACACCAAAAATTGGATAGTTGGAATTCCAACCCAGCAAGAATAGAGACACTTCACTGAACATCTCAAGGATTGAGAAACCACAAAGCCCTTGCTTTAGGAATAAGGACAACGCCATAGGGGAAAGAAGATGTCATACAAGAAGGAAGCTGTTCAGGGATCCCTGGGTGGCGCAGCGGTTTAGCGCCTGCCTTTGGCCCAGGGCATGATCCTGGAGACCCGGGATCAAATCCCACGTCAGGTTCCCAGTGCATGGAGCCTGCATCTCCCTCTGCCTGTGTCTCTGCCTCTCTCTCTCTCTCTGTGTGACTATCATAAATTAAAAAAAAAAATTAAAAAAAAGAAGGAAGCTGTTCAAAACCAAAATAGAGCCACAAAGAATAAATGCAAGATTTACAGGAAAAAAACTCTTTTAACTGCCTGCCAGACAAAAATCCAAATCCGTCAGAGGAAACTCACATAATCAAGAAGCCATATTATCTGAATATCCAGCATCTGATAAAAAAATAAGCAGACATGTGAAAAGCAGAAAATGTGAGTGATAATCATGAAAAATATCATTAGAAATATATTTTGAGATGACTCAATGTTGAAATTAGTAGATAATAACTTAATATTTTCAAGGACTTAAATAAAAGGATGAAAATGAGTTAACAGATAAGAAATCTCAACAGACAAATGAAAACTCTGAAGAAGGCCAAATGGAATTTCTAAACTGAAAAGTATATTTTCTGAAATGATGAATACTCTTGATTGTTTTAACAGCATATTGGGGCCAGAAAAGGAAGGACCCATGAATCTGAAGACAATTAACAGAAGTTACACAATCTGGAAAATAGAAAAAATATTTTAAAAAATGAACAGAGTTGCAATGAACTATAGGATAATTCAAACAGGCACTCACATGTGTAGTTGAAGTTCTAGAGGAACAGGAAAAAAGAATAGGGGAAAAATATTTTAATTAATAATGACCCAAATTTGAAAGAAAAGAACTTTGAGATCTAAGAATTTTAGCAAATCCTAATCAAAGTTAATACAAGGGATGCCTGAGTGGCTCAGCGGTTAAGAGTCTGCTTTTAGCCCAGGGCATGACCCCAGGGTCCCGGGATCGAGCCCCACATCAGGCTCCCTGCAGGGAGCCTGCTTCTCCCTCTGCCTGTGTCCCTGCCTCTCTCTCTGTGACTCTCATAAATAGACAAATAAAATCTTTAAAAAATTAATACAAGGAAAATTATACCTAAGTACATTATAATAAAACTACTTAGAAAAAATACAAATTGAAAAATCTTACAAGATGGTTAAAGGACTGAGGAGAGAAGAACCACACTGCATGCAGATGAATGGACTGATCACTAATTTCTCATTAGAAACATATGGAGGTCAGCAGATGATGGAATGGAATCTTTGAAACTGGAAAAGAACTGTCAAGCTAGAGTTCTATACCAGTGAAAACATCCTTTAAAAATGAGGATGATATAAAAAAAAATGGGGATGATATAAAAACATTTTCAGATAAGCAAAAGCTGAAAGAATTCATCAGTCAGCAGCATATCTCATTCCTCAGGCTGAAGGGAAATGACATCAGAAGAAAACTTGCATCTATAGGAAGGAATGAAGAGCACTGGAATTAGAATGCATTTTGGTAAACACAAAAGGCTTCATATGCTTTTCTCTTGGTTTCTTTGAAAGAAAATGTACTGTTTTCTTAATTAATCATTGTGTTGTTAGGTATACACATAATTAAATGTAAAATGCATGTCAGAAATAGCACAAAGGACAGAGAAGGTAAACAGAATCTTACTATTGTAAAATCATCATATTTTATGTGAAGTGGAGCAGTATTAAATCTAAGTTGAGAATGAGAAGTTAATGATACATGCTGTTATTATAAGAACAGCAATTCTCAAAGTGTGGTACATGGACCTCTGGGATCTGAAAACCTTTTTTAGGGAATTTGTGAAGCAAAAATTACTTTCGTAATATAATCGACAAATTAATTTCCTTTTGCCCTGCGTTATGTGTCCTGAAACTTTACAACCAGACAAAATTAATCAGAACAATGATTGCCTTTAGATGTAGGGACTGAGTACAATGTAGCATGTGGGATGTTTTTGGAGTGAATGAAACCCCTACTATCTTTATTGTGGTTTGCCTATCCAAAGGTATATAGTTGTATAAATTCATCAAATTATATACTTACAATTTGTGTATTTCACTCTAAGTAAATTTTACCTTGTTAAAAGAATATGGAAATTTCAATACATCTAAATATAAAATAAGGAATACCTAAGTCACTTTTTAAATGCTATTACTCTATTTGTTTGGCACTCAATACTAAATTGAAATATAGCATTTTCTTTTCTAAATGATTTCATGTTCTTGGTTAAGCCATATTTGACAAATAGCTTCTGGAGTCTATAAAAGACGTGGTATCAATATTAGTGGGCATTTTATTAAAACTGCTTAGTGTTTTAGAGTCAAATTAGGTCTCTATTTCAGGATCTTTTTTTTTTTAAGATTTTATTTATTCATTCATGAGAGACACAGAGAAAGAGAGAGAGAGGCAGAGACACAGGCAGAGGGAGAAGCAGGCTCCACACAGGGAGCCCACATGGGACCGATCCTGGGTCTCCAGGATCACACCCTGGGCTGAAGGCGCTGCTAAACCGCTGAGCCACCCAGACTTCCCTATTTCAGGACCTTTTTATGCTATATGATTCTTTTACTTTTTATATAAACATTTTTATAGTATTTAAGATAAAAGTGTAAAATTTAGTGTTTTAATTTGTATATTTTATATTAAAAGAATAACATACGCATAAAATATGTAAGTATGGTGCTTAAAAAAATTTGTGTCCCTATACCCAACTTAAGAAATAAGAGTTTTGGGCAGCCTGGGTGGCTCAGCAGTTTAGTGCCGCCTTCAGCCCAGGGTGCGGTCCTGGAGACTGGGAACGAGTCCCACATCGGGCTCCCTGGATGGAATGGAGCCTGCTTCTCCCTCTGCCTGTGTCTGTGCCTCTCTCTCTGTGTCTCTCTTGAATAAATAAAATCTTAAAAAAAAAAAAAAAGAAAGAAAGAAGAGTTTTGGGCCAAGATGGTGACATAGAAGGCCCTGGAACACCTCTCTTCCCATGGACTTACTAAATGTACAACTTCACATGGGGCAATTTCCTAAATTCCATTAACTGATAAACTAAAGATAATGAAAAATACAAGAATACTATTAAATGTTACCATCTGTAATTTTTGAAGCACAGTATAAAAGCATTTTCATTTCTTATATTTGAATGTTTAATGACCTCTATTTTGCAGCTATACTGTGTTAACACTACCTACCCGAATAATGTTATGAATGACAAAGTTTGCATACTTTGGTTCCTGTGGTTTTTTGTGTGTTTTATTGAACAGCAACTAATTGTGTCCTTACATCCTAAAGTTCATTTTTATAGTTTTGTATTTTTTTCAGGGAAATTAAAATTTTTTATCTTATCAAATTTGGAGCAACATGCATAAGTATATTGTTTATGGGAAATCTAGGACATAATTATTTAACTGTAATTTACAGAAAAGAACAGCAGTCTAAGAAAATTCTTAGCTTTTACTCAGAGTTGCATTGAACACCACTGCATAAATAATTTTAAACTTATTTTCTAAAAATTTCAGTGGAAGGGATCCCTGGGTGGCGCAGCGGTTTGGCGCCTGCCTTTGGCCCAGGGCGTGATCCTGGAGACCCGGGATCGAATCCCACATCGGGCTCCCGGTGCATGGAGCCTGCTTCTCCCTCTGCCTGTGTCTCTGCGCCTCTCTCTCTCTCTGTGTGACTATCATAAATAAATAAAAATTAAAAAAAAATAAAATAAAAAATAAAATAAAAATTTCAGTGGGAAACTTTAATATTTGACAGAAATAACATCATTAAAATATCTCTAAAGCAACTTCATCTAAAATAACCCCAAGTATTCAAAAATTCACTTATTTTATAAATAACTGTTTGTACTTATTTTTTACATGATACTGTAATCTATTACAGAACTGGTGTAAGGGATTAAAGATACTTTGGTAATCCAGTTAAAGTGTTAACAAAGATTGACAGCTCGCTTACAGCTAACCATACATCCTAGATAATACAACTAAGGCT
Source organism: Canis lupus familiaris (assembly GCF_011100685.1). Taxonomy (NCBI): domain Eukaryota; kingdom Metazoa; phylum Chordata; class Mammalia; order Carnivora; family Canidae; genus Canis; species Canis lupus. The sequence continues at coordinate 5,209,845 of NC_049228.1, forward strand.
CCTTACTTAAAGAGAAGCAAAAAATACTTTAAGAATATTTGTTTCATAATTGTTTTAAAGGAAAGACATATTTGTTCCTTAATGGAAATTAGCCAGGGCAGTATACTGGATATCATGTTATTTCAGAGATGCTTGTTAAGTTGAATAGCCAATAGTCAAATGCTGGATTGTATAGGAAGGATATAGCCTAGGGAGTTAAGAGAGATCTGCATTTGAACACTTATCTCTGCACAGGGTCCTGACATGTGATCTCTGAGTCTTCTCATTTGTAGATGAGAAAACCAAAAGTTTAGGTTACTTAATCAAGTAGCTTGCCTAAGGTCTTATTGCCAGCAGCCAATTCATAATTTCCAAATTTGAGTTGCATTTGGAGTTTTTCAGGCAAAAGTACCTTGACTAATATTCTGATAGTATTTCCCTTCTATGAATTTTTGTCTTAAGAAAATTGTTTTTTTCCAAGATTATAAAATATATTATTCTCTAATATTTTATTCAAATACTTTATAGTTTTTCTATTTTTGCAAGTACTTTAGAAGTCTGAAATTATGTCAAAGTTTAAAAATCAAAATGAAAAAATATTTTATATTTTTATATTTCAAGTTTGGATCTTCAATTCATCTGAAATTTATTGCTGTGCCAGATATAGGGTAGGTGTTGTAGGTAAGATTATTATTTAGCAAAATAGTCATTTCTCTCCTCTTTCCATGGGTAAAATATATTTCTCTACTCTATGGATGTCATGTTTGGGTATCTTACTTGCTTTGACCAAGAGAATATTAACAGACATAATACAAAGAGAAGCACATAATATTTCCTACCACCTCAGGTCACCCTAAACATTAATATTATTATTTTTTATTAAAATACAAGTCACTATATAACTAGAAAAATTATGCAAATATGGTCTCAGGTGAACCACTGTGAATATATATAGCTTCTTTTTTTTCATTCATTGAGTTTTCTATATATCTATTAGTTCAGCGATGTGGAAGTTTTCTGGTAAAACTCTGAAGTGTCTCTCAATATATAGTATAAATACATTTTAAAAATTTATGAACATTCCTCTCTTAGACTGTGTACTCAAAAAGCTAATTAGGGATCCCTGGGTGGCGCAGCGGTTTGGCGCCTGCCTTTGGCCCAGGGCGCGATCCTGGAGACCCGGGATCGAATCCCACGTCGGGCTCCCAGTGCGTGGAGTCTGCTTCTCCCTCTGCCTGTGTCTCTGCCTCTCTCTCTCTCTGTGTGACTATCATAAATAAATAAATAATATTTTTTTAAAAAAAGCTAATTATATAGCTGTTACCCTGGGGCTTCCTTTCCCCACTATCTTAGGAATTCCCTTTCCTGTTGCCTGGGGTCTAATAAGCAGCAAAAGCAGCAATTTGCAGATGGCAGGGGTCTGACAACTTCCAGACAAGAGACAACCCCCAGTCTCCAACTTAATAAAGGGAAAACAAATTTTTTAAGATTTATTTATTTATTTATTCATGAGACACACATAGAGAGAGAGGGAGAGACATAGGCAGAAGGAAAAGCAGGCTCCCTGTGGGGAGCGGGATGTGGGACTTGATCCCAGGACCCCAGGATCACGACCTGAGCTGGAAGCAGACGCTCAACCACTGAGCCACTTGGGCATCCCCCAACTATCATTTTTATGTCTGTTTCAGCAAAGGCGCACTATGATCCTCATAGAAGTCCAAACTATTCTAACAAAGGAACAACAAAATGTGAGTAATAATGGAACAGAACAATCTGTCCTGTTTATTTCTTTGTGTTATTGTGAACATCAGTGAATATACATCTGTACATTATAACATACATATTTATTTACATACATATTTATACATTTTTAGATTTATATATTCATGTAAAAGCATTTGGTGTATTATGAAATGCAAAGCACATGTAAGCAATTATTTTTCTTAATAATCACAATCTTCACAATAGCTCACATATATGGAGGACCTATCATATCAGGCATTTTTAAATTTAATCCTTAAACACATGAGGTAAGGCTTATGATTTTCCCCATTTTACAAACAAATATGCCAAAAGTATCATTATCATCAGCATACTGAAAGTAACATTAGCAATACTAGATAACGTGATTGAGTCCAAATTGTTTGCCAGTATTTTTTTAAGCAGTTTATATAGATTAGCTCATTTAAACTTCACAAAAATCTTAAGATGTAGGATCTGTTTTTGTCCCCATTTTATAGATAAGAAACAGCAGAATGAAGAGTTTAAGTAACTTGCTCAAGATTACGTAGCTAGTAGTGGAAGAGCCGAGTAGAGAAGATAAGGAATATTCCCTAGGTCACGTAGTTAAGGTAGGGTGGGCCCGAGCCTGATGTAAAGCTGGGGGCTCTTGCCCACTGCACCATAAAGCTTCTAGTACTATTAGATTAATGAGTAACCCATCATGCATTAATGTAAATCAGCTACCCATCAGCTACCAAAAAATGATCAGTTTTGGACATTTCTGTTCATTCCTTTAAATTTATTTTTAATTTAATTTATTATTTGATAGAGAGAGGGAAACAGTGAGGGAGAGGGAGAGAGAATCTGAAGCAGACTTTGCACTGAGCACGGAGCTTGATGTGGAGCACCATCCGACAACCGTGAGATCATGACCTGAGCCAAAACCAAGAGTCGGATGTTTAACCATCTAAGCTGCCCAGGCGCCCCCATTGTTTTTAAATTTTAACAAACATATCAGCATTTATTGAGAACCAACTGTGGTCTAAGTAGAGATATTATTTAGCCACCCTCATGCAAGCTTCTTATCTCTGCCCTTATAGTTCCTGCTGTTTTCTCTAAGGTTATTTAAGTGTATTTGTCTCCTTCAGACTCAAGACTTCAATGACAGAAACCAGAGCTTAGTTCCCTTTGTGTCCCCAGGGATTTGCATGCTGTTTGGTACGCTGCATTTTGTTAATATAAACATACATCTAAAAATATATATATATATATATATACTCATATAAAACTCTTTATCCTGTCAATTTTGTAAGACAGCTTTCACAATCCTCATTCACAGTTGCGAAGACTGGTGACTGAGGAAGTAATTTGCTCAAGGTTTCTGCCACTTAAGACATAGGTCTGAAACCTGATTCCGCAATTCTGACCGGGAGTCTAAAACCCTCTCTACTAGTCAGCTCTAGGAGCACTTACTGAGTCCCATGAAGACTATTAAATATTGCATGTAAAATCCAAGACAAATAGAAAGTGCTTAATAAATGCTAGCTGTTATTTTTCTGGCCTCCAGGTACTACATGGATTCAAAAGAAGCTTGAGCTGAACAAATAAAATAAAAGTAAAAGGTCCTTCATTTTCACTTTTCACAGTTATAGGGAGAAAACTGTCAGGTTGTACAAATCAAGTTTCTTTTATTAGTGCGATGTGAACAAGCAAAACTGACAACATGATGTGGCTAGAACATAGAACATTCTACTGAGTTGTAATGGCTAATTCCATTTGCCTTCCTTTAGCAATGAGCGCCTGTGAGCTTTGATTAGCAGTGAAAATGACTGTGGATGGCAAGAGACCACAGAGTAGGACGTCTCCCTACTTGACTTTTTGGGTGTTCACATCCTTTTTGTGCAAGTAAATTTTCAGCACTGGACTAATTTCTTTCTTCTTCGACCCTGTCCCTGGAGACATCTGTGCCCAAGCCCTGCCCTCAGCACAGAATTCTCTTCCCACAGCCTGAATGCCCCACATCACACTCTACCAGAAATTTCTCTTGCCACCCACTGGATGTGCCAGCCCCCTGGCCCCTAGACATATTTTTTAAAAAGATTTTTTATTTCTTCATTGGAGAGACAGAGAAGGAGAGAGCACAAGGAAGGGGAGAGGCAGAGGGAGAAGAAGACTCCCAACTGAGCTGGGAGCCCAACATGGGGCTCGATCCCAGGGCCTAGAGATCAAGACCTGAGCCCAAGGCAGACGTTTAATAATCTGAGCTGCCCAGGTGCCCCATCCCTAGACATATTTTCAGTCTTGGCACAGTACGTTCAACGTCCTGGTCAGCCTGGACTGTCCACTGTGGGATAAGTTCTTCCCTAGGCTTTAGAAAAACCCTAAATCATAGATAGGAAATCTATCCCAATTCTCAACCTGATTCTCTTTCCTGATACTTCAAATAAATTCTCTGGTTTCTCCTGATTATTGGTTGGAATCTTTTCACAACTTACCTTTCTTTGGCCATTTAATTTCCTTCAGACAACCTGGGACCTGCCTACTGTCCTACATTTTGAACTTTACTCCAATTTGAAACTCCGTTTTGGAGCATCCCTGCTAAACGCTTCTTCCAAAATTCACCCTTGAGTGTGCCCCAGCTCAGTTGTTTTCCTGAGTCTGACCTCGTCTTCTGCTCACACTCCCTCCTGCTGTTCATTTTAAGACACTCTTTATTAAAAGTGAGGCTGAACACTGTACTTCTTTTTTGCCCCTAACCATCTTTGGTTTCACTCCCTATAATTCAGTTACAAAAATATTCTCAGAATTGAGCCAAAGACTTGCTCAGTTCTTGTTTTGTTTTCTTAATTAGATCCCAAAGATCAGTTTCTAAAATGAATAATTCATCATCTGCACTATATAGATCTTTCTATAAATATTCTTTAAAATATAAACCTTACAGCTTAGGGAACATAGAAAAATTGACGGTATTTGTGAGTTTTTAAGTCCAAGAAGAATGTAAAGTTTTCAGGTACAGTTAAAACTGATTTTCAAAGACATTAAGAAGCTGATTGCAAGAGTCAAATAATTCTTATAATAGTTAACCCAAGGTAAAAGTTGTAAAAGGACCCTGGTGAAAACTGGCAGATTATTAGCAGACAACCATGTAATTATTATTTCTCTTCTCCTTCTGTGCATACACACATATATTCACACAGATTTTAATAAATATTTTAAGTATATGTAATATATATATCTTGCCATTATCCTAACCACCAAGTCTTTTTTTTTTAAGATTTTTTTAAAGATTTTTTTAAGATCTCTCATGAGAGAGAGGCAGAGACACAGGCAGAGGGAGAAGCAGGCTTCATGCAGGGAGCCCAAGGTGGGACTTGATCCCGGGTCTCGAGGATCATGCTCCAGGCTCAAGCAGGTGCCAAACCACTGAGCCACCCAGGCTGCCCACCACCGAGTCTTTTATAAAAAGCACTGAATTACATATTTTAAAATCTGCTTCAGTCATTCAATTCACTGTGGTACTACACAAAAGATTTTTTTCAACACACATATGTACACTTTTTTATTTTTAATTACACCTAAAGTTACCCACTCTTCTTACTTTAAAGGCTATTGATTCATTACCAGACAGGTTTATATGCTTGACTCCCATATACTCAAAACCAACAAGGATAATTATTGGATGGTATTAAAATAACATTATGATAGGCTCCACACAGAGAAACTGAAATGATTTAAGAAAACTACCATAAAAATTAGAGACTGTGCGTTATAAATATGAGAAAAGTGAAGAGAACATTGGAGCACAAAGCAAATTTAGATACCATATCAAGATTCAGTAAAAGGTGAAAAACTACTCTCAATATTTTTAGTACAAGTAAGTTTAATATAGAGAATTAGATGCAAACATTGTTGGAAGGGCTCCAGAATGGGCTCCAGCTGGGCGTCCAGGAATGTCTTCCAGAACACTGCAGAATGACCCTTGAGCCCACCACTGGAATTGTTGAGTTTAAAACACAGGGCCATGACTATGACCTACGGGCTAGGCCTGCCTGGTGGTCACTGCCACCGCTGTCACGGTCTTCAGACAGCCACAAAGCAGGTGAATAAACGCTAGATGGAGAGGGTTGTCCCTGTCTTTGACACAACTGTCTCTCAACCTCTAGGTAGCTGGAGAATGAACAATGGAATGCTGTTGCCAAAATCTTTACATCCTCAAAGCTGTGTGAGCCTATAAACATAGCCAAAAAAAGGAGGATGGCTTCCACTGTACTTCTGCCATCCAAGTGCTTCTAACTGGTGGAATCTAATTTACATGTAGAGCTCTGCCTGCATGAAAACTGAGAAATGTAGATTTTCGCTTTCTAGCTTCTGCAGTACAGAACGACACATGGAAGGAGGATGGTGTGAAGGATGAGCGAGTCAAGCCACAGCATCCACCACAGAGGCCATCTAGACGAACTCCCCTAATTTATAAATGATGAATATGAGAATTATAGGAGTTAAGCAATAAGATGGCCCAGCCAAGACGTATATTTGCCTTTATTGACTAAACACAATGTTCTTTTTCACTATACCCCACTGTCACAAATCAGTCTCTCCCAAATGTGGTTAAATATTTAATGTCATTTGAAATTAATATCAATATATTTTTAGTGGCCATTAGAAAAGCAAATACCATATTGAACTTGAATTTTACAAATCAGATAAAATTATTAAGGAGTATATTACATTCCATTTTTAAGAGCTGTGCTTTGAGAATTTTAGGACCGGATTGCCTTAGTTGGTACTTACAAGTGCTTATATATAGAACTAGAGTTCCTAGTATTTTCTGATCCACCAATAGCACTACCACATATCAGCACATTCCTTCTGGTTTTTAAACTCATGCTGAAGATTTGTTAAAAAATCTCTAGAGTATTGCTTTATTATTTTTCTAAAACACAATGTCTAATGTTAAATATTTTCAGTGTTTTTCCCAAGTATATGATATTCTTTTTTAATGTTACAATAAAAATAAATTTACATATTGGATGCAGGTAAATAGACATGGGAAATCTAGAGTGACTTATTTAGATTTTTATCCGAGGAGGGCATGAACTCGGAAGATCGAAATTTTAGTTTGGCTCCTGTCATTCACCTCCTCAGGATGGTTCATTATTTTCCCAGTGTCTGAATTTCTTCATCTTTAACCTTGGGGTGATAACACCTATCTGACTTGCCACTTATTGGAAGTGTTGAGAGAATAAAGCTCGATAGCAGATGCTTTTTAAACAATATCCAGGGCTATATAAAAATATAAGATGGCACTCTTATTTGTTATTTTATATTCTACTTAATGTTAAGAGTCATAATTCTTTTACTTCAGAGAAAAATAGAAAAAAGTGGACAGGTTTTTCTCTTCACTAGGCAAACTAGCCATTTGGATTTGGGATTCATTTTAGCAAATAACTGATAATGAGGAAGTAGGACTCTGGAAACCAAGTTAATAACATACAAAATGCTTGTATTTAGTGCAGCCTCATTAAAGATGAGAAATTTAGAAAGTGCATGTGGTTTTAGGTATGCCTTGAGAATGTAACTCTAACCATGAACAACTTGACATACCTTCCGACTTTGCTTCAGTTGCTTAGAAGGGTGTTTAATTTCAGTAGCTTGTTGGGTTCTGCCGATTTCAATTTGATGTGGTTTCTAACACTGGCAGATTTTAGTTCAAGCTGACCTAGAGAGGCTCCTGTGCCCCAAGTTCATCACCTCCACTTTCTGCCATGAGCTCTTGTCTTAGACTTTTTTACTGCGGCCTGTGACATGTGGTCACTTCTCTGCCCAACTTCTCCTGAATTTTTTATTCTGTCAATTAGTCAGGGACAGACCAACAGACACAGACTTGACTCAACATTTAACTCAACATTGGCCACTTTTGCCTTCAACATGCATGATTTAAGCCCTTTTTAGGCCTTTATTTCACTTGGGTTTTTTTGGTATATTTTGACCTTCATAACTCTTTCATATAGTCTGTGGAGTCATTCTTCTTTTATTGAATATTGGATTTTTAAGATTTGTGCATGTAGTTCAATATTCTCTGGTCGTTATATTTATACAAGTTTATTTATTCCTTTAAGATTTCTGCATGTAGGGATCCCTGGGTGGCACAGCGGTTTGGCGCCTGCCTTTGGCCCAGGGCGCGATCCTGGAGACCCGGGATCGAATCCCACGTCAGGCTCCCTGCATGGAGCCTGCTTCTCCCTCTGCCTGTGTCTCTGCCTCTCCCTCTCTCTTTCTCTCTCTCTGTGACTATCATGAATAAATAAATAAAAAATCTTAAAAAAAAAAGATTTGTGCATGTAGTTGCGTATAACAGTAGTTCACTCGTTTCAATATTCTCTGGTCATTATATTTGTATGTTTATTCCTTTTCTGGTCAACAGATTTTTTCAAGATTCTTTTTGCTGTTAGGAAAAATACTGTATGAACATTTTTATACATATTTCCCATGCACATACACATTGAAGATTCTTCCTTTGGCATATATTCCTGGGAGTGGGATTCCTGGCTCATAGATGATACCATTGTCAAATTTACAAACTAGTGTCAAACTATTAAAATTAAAATTTGAATGAATTAAAATGAATATTTCTCAAACTGCTTTCCAGAAAATTACTTTAATACTTGACAAAGAAGTAAAATACGTAATATAACCCTCTTTATCAAGCCTTCATTTCCCTATGGCTACTATAGTATGTCTTTCTCTCTTCACAGCCAACCTCTCAAAACAGTTGTCTATGCCCACGAATGATTCTTACTTAGGTTTTACTCAGTACCCAGTCAACTGCCCTCTGACTCCTATCCTCACCCCTCCAAGAACCTACTGAAGCCAAGGTCACTTGGAGTCATTACTTGAATTCCTGGCATTCGAATTCTCTGGTCTCTCCTTCTTCAAAGTTCCCACTTCCAGTGTTTCCTAATTCCACATTTATCTGATGTCTCTCTGAATCCCTATAAGCCCTGTGGGCTCTTTTGTGAATTCTTTTCTTTTCTTCATCTATCACTTAAAATGAATATTTCTCAAGGGCCCTCTTCTTTTCCTCCTGTCTGCTCTCTCTGCCTATGCAATTCTCAAGCATCCTGTCTTCACTTGTTATGTATAGGTTAATGTCTCCCAAATCTGAATCTTAGGGCACCCCTCTCCTTCTTTAGCTTGAAGCTTGTGGATTGAACATCCTATTCGACACTTCCATGTTAATTCAATTTACAAAAATGAGAACACTCCTGACCAACACCTATCCCTGCATTTTCCACCCAACATTTCTCCTCCTGCTATATTCAAAATCTCAGCTGGAAAGTTGATGGATGCACTGGCCACACAATTGACCAAGTTAGAATCTTGAGTGTCATTTTTGACTCTTACCTCTCCTTTACCAACACACTCAATTAATCATCAAATCTTATAGACTCTAACTTCCAAAGACATCTCATAGCTGTGTAACAGCATAACCAGTATAACCTTAGTCTAGAAAGGGACATAGGATCAGATGATAAACATTAAGAAAATCATTTAAAAGAGAAAAATAAACACAGTTTGAATAGGAAGACTGTTGGGTAAGTTTCAAATAAAGAACATAGTTGAGATTGTGGTAAGTAACTGAAACATTTTAGATGGCCCAAGTGCTCACGGTAGAGAATCACGCTACGGAGTTCAGCCACCCAATCACAGAGAAACTAGATACTAAAATGAGAAAATCCAGGTGTTGGGGAGACGAAATTAATGGAACCAAACTAAGCTATTAGAAATGAACAACAAATCAAATCAATCAATCAATGCAGAGAGACTTGGTTACCAGGAGAAACCAGTTCCTGAAAGTCTGAGGTTCCAATATCAGCTAAATGGAGTCTCAATAGTAAATCACTTTGAGTACAACGTGCCAGGCACTATTCAGCACTATCTTAAATCACTTACTCTTATGATGTCAATTTAGCTTTATAAAAGCTGTTTTGTGTAAGTATAGTTATGATTCCTATTTTACAGATGAAAAAACTGAGGTGTGGAAAGGTAATTTTCTCAAGCCAAACATCTGATAAGTGGTGGAGGCAGGACTCACCCCCTGTAGCCTGGCTTTAAAGACTCTGCTCTTGTCTTCTATGATAAAAAAATGTTTCTTTTAACTACAGCTATAGACATTACTTACACCTCTGTTTTGCAAATGGAAAAAACAATCCTAGAAGATTAAGCAATTTGTATTTTATATTTCAGTCAGTTCTAGAGCTCAGACTTTCTAGTCTGGTGTTCATAATCTCAAAGCCCCATTATTCCCATAAAATGCATTCATGAAAGAATATAGTTTGTCTTGCCTGAAGAGAAAACCAAAAATCTCCAAAAGTTTCAGATGTCATCTTAGAACCAGCAGGCAGAAACAACAGAAGTTCCCTTCCAGCTCTGTGATGCCACACTTTACAATATGCCTGGCTTTTGTCTTTATGAAGATACAGTACATTATTAGGGTCATCCTAGGTACACCAGGTCTCACAGAGAAATGAGATTAGTTCCTCAGCCATGTGTCACACTTAAAAGGAAATCTAATTCACCATCTCATGCTGTCTGACAAATATTTCCATTAACAAATCTTAATCATGTGGGTGGAAGAAGGGAGGGTGACTAAATTAAAGCTACTGAAATATATAGCAGGTAGGAAATGTTGCAGTGCCACAGATATGAAGGCTTGCGATGGAGCCATTCCATTGTCAGTGAAATACAACCCACGAAATGCAGCCTGATGAGACACAAACCCACTGAGATCATAAAGTCCTTGAGTGTCTGGTCCCAGACTTTGGCTCAAAAATTCTGTATCCTCAGATATCTCTGTCCTATAACAAAACACTTCCTTCAGACCCAAATGACTTCTCCAGGTTTAACTGCTCTAACCTAGACATCCAGAACGCTCTCAGCTGTCCTTACTTTTGCATCTGATCCATGTTCTTACCTGCCTCTTGGGATTTAATACATTACTTTGACTTCTAGCTTTGGTCCTATTAGACTGAAATATTCAGTACCCAGATGACAGCATCCAGAATCACATTCACACAAACTCTGGACTGACTAGAAGCTAGAAGTCAAGAGAATAGCATCTACAGACAACTGCAAAAGACTAAAATCAAGAATTTTATACCCTGCCAGTAGGTTGAAAAGTGTTTGTAGTTTTATAAGAATTAAGAAGATATCACTCATACCATTTATGAAAAAATTACCCCCCACCCGAATACTCAAGTAAAGTAGTCTGAGGTCTTGATCTAACACACATCTCCCAGGAGAAGATTAGAAAGAGAGAGTGGTAAATAAGGAAACTTGCAATATTACATATGCATGCGTGTATTATATGCATATTATTAAATACAATATCTAAATAATGCAATATATATAATTTAAAATTTAAATGATAAAGACCAGCTGTCTGGGAATTTAGCACTAATGAGTCTGGGAAGGAACAGGAAAAACCAATAAGTGAGGCCTCTTGAAATAGATATAAAATCTCTGGCTAATTCTCCTTTTACTATAGAAATATAATAACATGAATCAATATCCAACAATGTTATATATTTTTAATGATTGAACTGTTATAAATGTCAATCAGATGGGATTTTACCATATCATTTAAGGTTATTTTGAGTGTGAGATATTTGCAATAATCAAGAATATTAACTTAAAAAAATAAAATCAGGTAATATTGGGAAAAGAATTTTATTTATTAATATTAATTGAAATAAATAATGATTATAGTTATTAATGGTAACTTATTAATACTAAATTCCCTAATATAATGAAAAGCTACAATAAAGTACTTGGAAAGTGTCTTATGATTGTTAGCCCAAGTGATAGAAAAGTAAGACCCCCGGGGAGCCTGGGTGGCTCAGTCAACTAAGAGTCTGCCTTTCACCCACGTCATGATCCCAGGGTCCTGGGATCACCCACGTGTGGTGGGCTCTCTGCTCACTGGAGTGTCTGCATCTCCCTCTCCCTCTGTTCCTCCCCGCCCTGCTCATACGCTCTCTCACTCTCAAATAAATAAATAAAATCTTTTTAAAAAGTGAAACTTAATTCATTAGAATGGAAAAAAAAGACATACATGTCCACCCTCTTACATATTTTAATTTTTTGTTATTAACAATCCCATTCAAATGGAGTTTTTAAAGAGTATACATTGTTCAAGAAATGAATTATCTTGTACATATATTTAAGTATTAGTTATTACTGCTTAAGATGTTAAGTGATTCTGGTTCTGGAAATTATTACTTTTACTTAAAACATGAGAGACTCCTAACTCTGAGAAATGAACTAGGGGTAGTGGAAGGGGAGGTGGGTGGAGGGATGGGGTGACTGGGTGATGGGCACTGAGGGGGACACTTGATAGGATGAGCACTGGGTGTTATACTGTATGTTGGCAAATCGAACTCCAATAGGAAAATATACAAAAAAAGAAAAAAATCATTTAATTACAATAAAAGGCAAATGATTATGTGAAGAATGTCTGCAAGAAGAATGATCCCCAATAAATAAACTATATAATTAAAATAAATAAAATAAAACCTACTGAATGCAAACTTACAGAAGTAGCCAATTTTGATACTGGCATATATAAAAATAGAGATGATCGATGTTGCTGGTGTATTTAGTTTCATCTCTGATTCTGAAAGATATTTATTTTAAAGAAAGCTTCTGTCTTGATAAGAACCCATTACAATTAAAAAATGCATTTACATTTACTACCAGGAGCCAGGCACAAGAAACAGTAACAACCTGCCATTTCAACAGATAGTTTTACTTTAATGAATAGATAATTAACATTCATTTTTAGCAAGATGACAATGTATATAAACCTACAATTCCCCCATTACAAATACTCAGGAATACCAAATCCAATAAGACAAATGTATAAGTGAAAGAGAGATCACCAGGTAACACAAAGAAAGAGTTACAAATCAGCAGGATAATTATGTCTATCAACACCGTGTGGGTGTTCATCAACAGGCAAGAAAGTGAAGAGGGGAGTGTGGATCTTGTATATCAGGAGCTTGTTTTTTTATGTCCATGAAAGGAACTGGGGGATTTGAAACTAAGGCGTTCAGTGAAAAGAGGGCCTAACAAATAATCTTCCCACCATCGAGGGTATGGGAGAGCAACCATGAAGCTAATGACTGCCTCGTCTTTGTACATCAGACCTCCAGGGAACCAAAACCGTGAGATTTTGCATCCATCCCATTTACAGTGTGCATGTGACCTGAGGTCCTCCTCTCCTACACATGTGCACATACACAGACATATATACACACATACACAAGAACATTAAAACTGTTCCTGAACCAATGGTACACTTAGATTCTTGGCAAAAGCAAATAAAAAAGTATTCAGAGGGAAGCTCTCATAATTCTAATCACAAAATGTTCTCCTAGAATAAATAAAAATTTTAAAGAAAACTCTCAAAGAAAATATAACAATAAAAAAAATCACACAAGTCATAAAGGGAAACAAAAGCAATGAGTTAACAGAAGCAATAAACAGGGGACTAAACCCCAATCCTTGAGATAATAGACTAACAAACAACTTATTTATATAACTGAATAAAAATAACTATTAATGTAGCCATTTAAAACTCAAGAAATTAAATACAGCTGAAGAGAAAAACAGGATATCTGTTAGCAAGGTTAACAGATAACAAGAATAGAAGAGAAAGCTCCATAATCTTCTAAAAAGGGTACACAGAAGAGAGAGATTGGGAAAGTGATAATACTCAGGTGATAAAAGTCTCAGATTCCTCAAAACCCATGAGAGTTGTGAAGCTTCAGAAAAAATAAAGCTCAAAAAGTCTCGAGCATGATAAATGAAATAAAATAAATCAAAGTAAATTCCCAACCAAGGCACATCACAAATACAGAAGATGACGAGATTTATTAAGCAACCAGAGGGAAAACAGAGACACCAACACAGGAACCAAGGTTAGGCTGCGATCACAAGTCTCCACAGAAACAATAACTGCCTGAAGACAGGATGTACTATCTTCAAAGATAAGATATCATTCAAGAGTTAAGGAGAAAATAATGATTTTTCAGGAGGACATTTCCAACTTATTGACAGTACTACAGAAGACTAAGACATATACTTAAGAAAGAGAAAAATTGAAATTGGATGGAAAAGATAATATGTTAAAAGCTTACAGGCAAAGACATTATTAAACATACACTAATGCATTTATGAGTACAAAACAAGGAGATGCAAGGAAAATACACAGTAACACAATAAATATGTGCACAGCATGGTCAAAAGTAAACTAATAAGACACTCATTCAATAGGAGTGCAGGGGTATTTTTTATCTTTAGACTTTTTAAAAAGATTTATTTGAGAGACAGAGTGCGTGCAAGTGCACACACACTCATGAGTGAAGAAGGGGCAGAAGGAGAAGAGAGACAGAAGCAGAACTGAGCGTGGAGCCCGATTCTACAACCCTGAGATCAGAACCTGAGCCGAAATCAAGAGTGAGTCAATGAACTGACTGAGCCACCCAGGCACCCCTCCCTTTATATTTTAAAAAATCAGATTGTGCCTGTTAAATTTATAAGAATGACACTGAAAGAAGACAAAATAATATTGTCAAATCAGGAGGTGGAGGCAGGGAATAAAGAAAATTGCATCAAGCCAAAATAGTGCATGAAAGGAGGAGGAAGGAGACTATTCTTAACTTGCTGTGTGACTATAGCCAGACCCTTAGCTCTTCTGGGCCTCTGTTTTTACACGTGTAAAATAATATTAATAACAGCCACCTCAACACACTGTTAGAAGACCAAAAGAAATACACCTTTAAATCTCATTGCTTGGCCTGAGATTTAAAGAGAGACCAGCTGGAATGCTCCAGTGAGAAGAGTTCGCGCGTCTATCAAGGTAGGAAGACGGGGAAAAAGAAGTAAAGAAACAAAGGCCTCCGAGGGGGAGGGGCCCCGCAAGGAGCCGGGCTGAGGCCGGGGCGAGTGTCCCCAGCACAGGAGAGCCCCGTCCCGGAGGAGCAGGAGCTGCACCAACCTTCCCGGGAGGAAAGGGGCTCCCAGGGAGTTGGAGCAGGACCCAGGAGGGCGAGGATGCCCTCGGGCTCCCCGGGACAGTAACAGCAACTGCGCGCCCAGGAGAGTGCGCCGAGCTCCCTAAGGGCTGCAGCGCGCACGGCGGGACCCGGAGCAGCTCGGAGGGGCTCGGGGGCGGCTCCGCGGAGGGGGCTGCGGGGCGGGAGCAGCTCGGAGGGGCTCGGGCAGAGGAAGAGGCTCCGTGCGGAGGGGGCTGCGCGGTTCCAGGAGCAGCTGGCGGGGGGGCGGGGGCGGGGGGGTTCGGGCGGCGGCTCCGCGGAGGGGGCTGCGGGGCGGGAGCAGCTCGGAGGGGCTCGGGCAGAGGAAGAGGCTCCGTGCGGAGGGGGCTGCGCGGTTCCAGGAGCAGCTGGCGGGGGGGCGGGGGCGGGGGGGTTCGGGCGGCGGCTCCGCGGAGGGGGCTGCGGGGCGGGAGCGCGAATCCAACCGCGCAGGCCCCGGAGCACAGGGCGCCGGGACACAGCCCAGGATCCGGCCTCCCCCCCTCCCCCTCCCCGGGACAGGCAGAGGCCGGGAGGGCCCAGGACCCCAAGGACGCTCCTGCCCCGAGCTGAGCAGATCAGCGGCCCCGCCCCGGAGCCTCCAGGCCCTGCAGACGGAGAGCTCCGGAGTTCCTGCCGGAGCTGAATCCAGGGCTGCAGAGCTGCCCCGCCACTAGGGCTGTTGCTCCTGGGGCCTCACGGGGTAAACAACCCCCCTGAGCCCTGCACCAGGCGGGGGCAGAGCAGCTCCCCCAACTGCTAACACCTGAAAATCAGCACAACAGGCCCCTCCCCCAGAAGACCAGCTAGATGGACCAGTTCCAGGGGAAGTCAAGGGACTTAAAGTACACAGAATCAGAAGATACTCCCCCGTGGTTCTTTTTGTTTTGTTTTGTTTTGTTTTGTTTTGCTTTTTGATTTGTTTCCTTCCCCCACCCCTTTTTTTCTCCTTTCTTTTTCTTTCTCTTTTTCTTCTTTTTTTTCTTCCTTTTATTCTCTTTCTTTTTTCTTTCCTTCTTTCTCTCCTCTCTTTTTCTCCTTTTCCCAAAACTTGCTTTTGGCCACTCTGCACTGAGCAAAATGACTAGAAGGAAAACCTCACCTTAAAAGAAAGGATCAGAAACAGTCCTCTCTCCCACAGAGTTACAAAATCTGGATTACAATTCAATGTCAGAAAGCCAATTCAGAAGCACTATTATACAGCTACTGGTGGCTCTAGAAAAAAGCATAAAGGACTCAAGAGACTTCATGACTGCAGAATTTAGAGCTAATCAGGCAGAAATTAAAAATCAATTGAATGAGATGCAATCCAAACTAGAAGTCTAACGACGAGGGTTAACGAGGTGGAAGAACGAGTGAGTGACATAGAAAGGAGGAGGAAGGCAATCAGACTATGAAAAAGCATGGTAAGCCGAAAGCACAAAACACGATGATAGAAACAAATTTAAATTATTAATAATCACGATACATGTAAATGAACTAAAAAAATCACCACTTAAAATGATTAAAATTTTCAAATGAAGTATAAAAACAAAATTTAGCTGTCGTTCATGGACAAGAAATTGCCCTAAACTGTGGTGATACAGAAAGGTTGAAGTAAAAGGATAAAAAAGGTCACTCCAGAAAAATTATAAACCAAAATAAAATCTGTATAGCTAAATTAATACCCAACAGACTTTATAGAATATACGTTATTAGGAATAAAAAGGAATAATTATGAGTGAGGCAAGTCACCAGAAAGATGCAAGAATCATGAACTTATATGCACATAAAACAAAGCTTAGAACGACCAAAAGTAGATGAAATTATGAAAATAATTTTCTATATCCTTTGCCAATCATGTAGAAGTTTTTTAGCTCAGTAATCTTAGAAATGGATAGGTAAAGCATTCTAAAGATTTCTAATAATTAATATGATATGGTATTGGTACAGGGGTAGGTAAAAGAAGAATGGAACCATGAAAAGTCTTCATCTAGAATTATATATACATATGTCCATATATACATATGTAGAAGGATAATGACACATCCCTGGGAAAATAATGGGCCAGTCAATAAATTATAATCTATCAGAAAAATGATTTTAGTTGCCAACCACAGAATCCTCTCTGAGTATTTTAAACAAAAAAGAATTTTATGAAAGAATACTGGATAGCCCAGGGCCTCACTTGAAAGCCAGACATCTTGACTCTGAAGTGGGCAGCCAGGAAAAATGGCAGTCCTACCACAATGACTTCTCTAAGGGGAACTCCATGGCCACCGCAGCTTGGCCTCAGTTAACTTTTATACCAGAAGCTGGAATTTCACCAACTTGCCTTTGAGGAAAAACAGACAGTTCTATCATCCTGCTTGTCTGGATATTATTATGCCAGTTCCACTGGGCAGAGCCACCACCTCCCCTGCCTTCTTCCAGATCCAAGTTTCACGCACGTCTGTCTGTTTGGCAAAATCTAGATCTCCTGCCTGTGTTCTGGTCATCGAGAAGTCTGACTTTGATCTTGAAAAGAGAAAACAAAGTTGGAAATTGCCTAAATATAAAAACGGTTTTTTAAAAAATTATTGGATAGGAAAAATTATGCCATTCAATGCATACCTGCCAGTTATCAACATGCACCATTGCTCCATAAGTAAACTCCAAAAAGAAAAATAAAACAGTTGACTCCCATCTAATATACTAAAACCCTTCCTCTTAAAAGAGAAAACACCAGAACCCTCTCCCGCCATATGCTCATCATTCATAGATGTTAGATATGAAATGGAGACCAGCCTTGGAAATGCCCAAACAAGAAAACCAGGTAAGTAAAACTTAATTTAACTCATTCTGCAAAACAAGTGAAACTCAGGATGTTCCTTTTAAATGTCTTTGGTAATCATACAAGAAAATTAAGTTATCTTTCTAAAAATGGTATAAAATTACCGTTTTTAACCAATCGCCTGCATCCTGGAAACTCCCCCTGCAATAATCAATCATTGTAAAGGTTAAACAACATCCTCATTTTCACTTCAGAAGCCTTCTTGTAATAGCACACCTTTGAGATTCCTATCGCCTTTAAATGTAAAAGCTCCCTGTCCATGAACTGTTCTCATAGGTCATAAACTCTCACTGGATGCTCTTCATTGATTTGCGTGGTTTTAATTTTCCTATTTCTGCATTTTTGACACAACATTCTCCAATTCCTGGATCTCCAAGTGTAGTATTTATCTATTGTTGTCTAACAAATCACTCTCAAACCTTAGTAGCTTAAAACATCAAGCATCTACTGACGTGTAGTTTCTGTGTGTCAGAAATCTAGACACAGCTCAGCCCTGACTCATGGTGCGTGAGTCCACATGTGGCCCCAGTCCCCCTGTTGGCTGGGTCTGCCATGCAGTCTCATCTGGAGGCTTAACAAGGGAACAATCTGCTTCCAAAGTCAACGGGGTAGAGTTTAGTTCCTTACATTTTTGCATTGAGGGCCTCAGGTCCTCATGGGCTATTAGCCTTGGGCCATTCTTTGCCACGTGATCCTCTCCATAGGAAAGATCACAATATGACAGTGAGCTTCCCTCGGAGCAAGCACACAAGAGAACAAGAGTAAGCATGGAAGGTGGAAGCCACAGCTTTTTATGATCTAATATCAGAAGAGACATGGCATTACTTGTACACTAGGTTCGGTCCATACTCAAGGAGAAAGAGTCTCACAAGGGTATGAATACCATGGGTGGGGTCGAGGAGATCATTGTGGGCCATCTTAGGGATGCCTACTGCATTTCTTCCCACGTCTTGTCAAAATGTTCTCCTGACATTTTATAACCTATGAACTAAACTATAATATTAAACACCAACAATATTCCCAATATGTGATAGGAAGGAGAGTGATAGGAAAGGACAGAAACGATTTTCTATGGAATAGCATGATGTGATTATAGCATTTAGGAGTCTATGGATTGTGTTGCTTTGGTAACTGTGGTCAGTAGAAGAAACAAATCTAAATGCAGAATAATTGTCTATTTTAGTGTAATGAATCACTTCTCCATATGAAAAGTATAATATAATCAACCTGCCATGAGATGCTGCACCAGCTGTATATCTACCCAGAAGGAAATGCTCTCACTCTTGTCTTTGTTCATCTGTATGACCTATGTCTTTTTTTCCCTTGGCTGCCTTTAAGATTGTCTCTGTGCCATTTATTTGGAGCAATTTGATTATGATGTGTTTTTGCCTGGTTTTCTTTATGCTTGGAGTGTGTTTGGGGAGTTCTTGTTTTTGCGGGGGAAGGTGTTATTGAGTACTTTCAGGGTTTTTTGTTGTTTTCTCTCTCTTTTTTTTTTTTTTTTTTTTTATTTGTTTATCCCCTGGAGAAGTTGGCCCATTATTTCTTCAAATATTTTTTCTCCTTATCTCCTTGGTCAAGGACTCCAGTTACATGTATATCAGGCCTCTTGAAATTCTGTGGTTCATTTGCTTTGTTTTTGGTAGGGTTTTTGTTGTTATTGTTGCATGTTTATTTTGCTCTGTTTTGGTTTTACACCTCATTTCTCTGCGTGTTTAACTTTAAAACAGTCTCTATTGCTGTGTCTTCATTTCACTAATCTTCCGTTCAATGTCTAATTTGTCATGAATCCTATCCAATGTCCTTTTCATCTCACATATTGCTGTTTTCATCTAAGTTTGATTTGCATCTTTTTTTATATCTATCATATTTCTACTTAACTTTTTTAAACATCTGAAATACAGTTATAGTAACTGTTTGAATATCCTTATCTGATAGTCCCAACTTCTGTGTCAATTTGTGATAAGTTTTAATGGATTTTTATCCTCATTTGGGTCTTATTTTCCTATTTTTTGCATGCCTTTTTCATTTGGTTGTTGAATTTTACATTGTCAGGTGCTGGTTATTTTTTATGTTCCTATAAATATTCTTGGGGTTTGTTCTGGGATACAGTTAAGTTATTTGGAAATAGTTTGATCTGTTTCCTACTTACTTTCAACATTTGTTAAACAAGACAAGAGTAGGCTGACTCTAGAGGCACCTGGGTGGCTCAGTGGTTGAGCGTCTGCCTTTGGCTCAGGTCATGATCCCGGGGTCCTGGAATCGAGTCCCCATCAGGCTCCCCACAGAGAGAGGAGGGGAGATTCTGCCTATGTCTCTGCCTCTCTGTCACTCATGAATAAATAAATAAAATCTTTTTTTTTTTTTAGAAAAAGAGTAGGCTGAGTCTAGAGCTAATTATTCACCAATACTGAGTAGGACCCTCTGTTTACTCTACCTGATGTCCTGTAAATCATGAGGTTATCTGGTCTGCCCAGTAAGGACAGGTACTGCTGTCGGCCCTCTGTAAGTGCTGGCACTATAACCTCTAATCATTTCAAGTCATATCCTTTCCCAGGTCTGGTAGCTTTGTCACATGTATAAGCTCACCAGATCTCAGCTGAATACTCAAGGGGCAGCTTCCGCAGCTCTTTGGTATTCTGTGTCTGTGCGGAAATCTCTGCCAGTCCTCTGTACTGTGAACTCTTTCTCTCTGGGTGTCCTCAAACAGTCAACTTTGCCCCTTCAATTCAGTGTCCTCTTCCTATACTGTTGCCTGGAAACTCTGTCAACATGGTAAGCTCGAGCAATGGTAGGGCACTCTTGGTTTGTTTCCCAGTACTTGGGGAAGACTGTCCTAATAGCCCACGTCTTGAAAACCATAGTTTCATATATTCTGTCCATTTCTCTATTGCTTCAGATAGGAGGGTAATTCTGGTCCCTGCTACTCCATTTGCTCAGAAGTAGAAGTGCCCTTCAGACTACAACCTTCTAGAGCAATGGATTTCTTGCTCATTTCTCCCTAAGTTCGTATAGCTAAGAAGGAAGGCAATTCCAGGTAAACAGATTCTATTAGTTATATTTCTTTCTCTTTCGTGAGTAGAAGGATTCCTTTTTCCAGGCAAGCGACAAGTGAGCATGAGTGAATGTTGCCTTGTTATTGCTTCCAACATCTTTCTTCAGAACCCCTGTTTCTCACAGTAAGAAGTACATGTACCCACTCTGCACTGGGATCAATCAGAATCACCATTAGAGGGGCCACTGTAACCAATTTCACAGGCTTAAAATCTTTTCTAAACTCTTCCATGGTTGATCACATTAGGTCTTCTTGCTTCAAGTCTCTAAGTTAACAAATTGAAAGTAAATCTATGGGCTTCTTTTTTTTAAAGATTTTATTCATTTATTCATGAGAGACACAGACAGAGGCAGAGACATAGGCAGAGAGAGAAGCAGGCTCCCTGTGAGGAGCCCAATGTGGGACTCGACATCATGACCTGAGCCGAAGGCAGAGACTCAACCACTGAGCCATCCAGGCACCCCTCAAAGTTAATCTATGTTGGTGACTTGATGGATTAATGTAGAATTGCCATTTAATAAGTGAACCTTCTGTGGAGTCTTACCTAACAAAAGCAGCAAACTCTGAGTAGAAAATTTCAGGTACTACAGCAGACTATTTGGCTCTATTAGGATATAGATCTAGTAGGATGGAGATATTTTGTAGTTCCATGGGCTAGAACCACCTGTGGCATCTTCCCAATTTGGAGTTTATCAAATTCAGCCTCTTTATTATCAATTTCTGCCTTTCTGATTCTAAAATATAACATATAATACATTATTTAATTTATTAATTAGCTGCTACTTATTCAGACTCTAGTACAGAAATTCATTTTACTTGTCCTGTGAACTGTGAATGTGGGTACAATGTGATACAATATGAATTTTTAGAATTCCAGGAGCATATAAATATTACGGAATGAACCAATCTATCAACCTAAGTTTACTTTGAGAATTTTCTGATATTTATGAATTTTTATCCATAAATGTCCAATACTCTATGAAGAGAATTAGTAGAATTCAAAGTAGTTTTCCTTTTACCCTTGAACCGGAGAAAATTATTCACATGCTTAAATAATCAAATCAAATTTTAATAATTTTTGATGACCATATGGCTTTGCTTCAAATTATAGATATAAACAAAATACTTATAAATTATAACACAGAAAAAAAAATTATAACACAGAAAATGAGAACTGTGTCAGTGATTTCTTTACAAGGCTGAATGATGCGTTAAGAGGTCATCCAAGGTTTCTAGTGGTCTTTAAGCACTAATAACCTATTGTAACAGTAAACATTGCTTCTAACAAAACAAAATCCTAACAAAACACTTAAGATTAATTCTAACGAAAATCTAGTGCTGGGTTAGAAGTCCTAGAAGTACACACAGATCCAAGAAAACTTTATATATATAAAAAATATTCTCCTCTAATTCAGAAAATTAAATTAGTAATCATAAAAATTACAATTTATGACTGTGTGGCTCAATCAGTGGAGTGTGTCTGCCTTTGGCTCAGGTCATGATCCCAGGGTGCTAGGATTGAGCCCCATTGTCAGGCTCCTTGACTGGCAGGGAACCTGCTTCTCCCTTTTCCTGCCTCTCTCCCTGCTTGTGCTTCTCTTTCTCTCTCCCTCAAATAAATAAAAAATATTTTTTAAAAATTATAATTTATTGAGAAAGTCTTAATTCTATCTAGATGATTCTCCTCATTATTTAATCAGCTTGTGTCCCCTGGCATGACCTTACTGCAGTGAAAATGGGAGAAGCTTTGTCTCCTGAGTCATGCATCTGTGCCCACTTGTGCACAGAATGTTTTACCACCATGAGCTACTCCTCACTTTGCTCTCAGTCACCACCTCAAGCTTCTGAACTATGATCGCTCAAAAAACTCTTGTTTCCATCACAGTGGCCTTAGCAGAGAGGCAAACCTAAGTCATGCCACATTTATTTATAGCTCAATTTCACCATTATTCGTCATTCCACTTTCCAAGGCTATAAAAGTAATAAAATCTCACAAAGTTTTGGAGACACAGAGAGGCTTTAAAATGCAGTAATACAGATGAGTTAAAAATTGAGAATTTGACATTTTTGTCCCTAGTCCCTTGTACATCCCTGAGAGGAATGTTTCACTGGCTCTTTTTCTCTGGAAGTATCAACATTCTGCCAAGTTCACCCATCTCTTCTTTCACCCTCCATTTTTTCCATGGTTCCCCCCCCCCTTTTTTTTACTCTCTGACCCCCAAATTCATGGCCATTTATTATTAAAAGTAGTTTAGCTATCATTATCTTGCATAGTCTTCTTAGAAGTCCATGCCCTTGGGGCAGATGGAGCTTCTCCTTTTCACTCCCTCCAAACAATTATCCCAACTACCATCTAGTAACTTTCTACCCCAGAGGGACTTCAGTGCGGATGGGAACAATCCTTCACAGTTTAATGACTACCTCACACTTGAGTGGCCTTCATCCCCATCCTATTTCAGCAACCCACTCAAAACCACAGCTTGTCATCATCCCTCAATCTCTGACAATGAATTTTTAAAGTCTTCTATGATAATCATTAGCTGGCAGCACAATACTATTTGAAGGACAGAATAAGTTTAAATTTTATCAAAAGTGAAAGGATTGTGATAGAGGCCCAGGGAGAACCAGTGCTTTTAGCAATGATCTTTCAAAAAACTATCAATGAGGAAAAGGTTCCAACCAAGCAGTGGATTCCCTTGTTCTCTTTCTAAAACAAGTATAGTATTATAATGAACCCTTGATCTACCAGCTTTTGAAAGACAAATGCAATGTTTGTAAGATTTTTATTTGTTTACTATGGGTCTCAGCATTTACCTACAGGAAAGGAAGGGTGAACAGCTGTTTCTTTGGCCTTTCCCTAGAGTCAGGCATGCCTGAAGGTTTGACCTTTCGTCTTGCAGCAGCAACTCAGGAATGGTTATAAATTACCTATGACGGATACAAGATGAATGAAAGTCCTGTGTACTGGACCAAGCACTTGAAACTCATTGTCAAGTCTGTTTAATGAGTGATTGGGAACTAGTGAAATGGAGCTGCCCTGCAGTGTGGAGGTTATCCTCATAAACCCAAGGAGATTAGACTAAACATTTATATGCATACAATTCAATATAAAAGCTGAAAGGACCTCAGAGCTGAGGGCTTCCCTGATCTGAAGTAGTTTCCAGCCAACTTTGTTCCTTGTGACTACACACACCCAGTGTGCAGAATGATTGGAACATTCAAAGCTGTGCCTAGGGATCATGAGACCACTGCTATGTTGTTGGTACATGTGCCATCATGCTTATCCTGCAAACTTTCTCAAAGATAACCAATCTTAGGGCTTGATGTAGCCTACTGTGAATCTTGAGTTTGACTGTCCAACTGAAGTTAAGACGACAATTCCTGGTAAAGCAGAATGGGTGTCACACATACATTATTTAATCCTCACAATACTCCAGTGCAATTAGAAATAATCATCGTTTCCATTTTGCAGATGAGAAAATATAGAATTTAAGTAAAACAGGTCAAGGTCATACAGCTTATGATTGAAATAAACTATTTCTCATTTCTTACATATTTTCAAAACTGATTTCTCTCTAATAAGCATATATTTTCAGCATCTTAAGAACAGGAAATATTTACTTAATACTTTTGTCTATAAATAGTCCCTCTTAGCAGGAGCTCTGTGACTTATAATTTATTGCTAGAATATCTGTATGATTTTTAAATAAAATTTAGTATAAATATTATATTTTATGATTACTAGAGATTTTTTGTCTGCCTATTTTTTATATTACATATATGTTGTACATGACATATAATTTGCCATTACATATTTTTTTCACTTAAAATTTTGGGGAGACAAAAGTTAACTTTTGAGTAAGTGTTGACATTCTTTCCCCTTTTCCTTGCCCTCTAGAGTAAATTTGGACTTATCTGCTCATCTTCCCTACTCCTCCTCCAATTTCTATAAATTGTTTTATCCTTGTCAGCTTTATCCCTGGGTTTTTATGATGCAAAATTAATATAATGGGGAAAGAGAGAAATGGGATTTGAGAATCCAAGACAGGGGACTTATATAAGAAAGGGTTGAGATTTGTTTCAAAGAGGAAAAACAGGGGGAGAACCTATGAGGGCCTCAAGAGGAAGGATCTTTGGGAAGGCTGAGAAATTGGACCTGGGGAAATGGTGAGAGATGAAAAAAATGGAAAGAAAGTAATTTTTTAAAGTTTTTTTCCTATGCATTTTATTCTGTATTTCTGTGTTTCAAAATATTTAAATTGCTTTAATTTAATTTTGTTTACTGGATTGTGTTTCTATCTTTGAAAGTAACTCCAGATACTAGAGCATAAAGCAACACAATTTATGTTTCAAATACTTTCTTAGTACAAATGTGTCTGATTGATTTCATTAGAGCTATTTCTAGTTTCTCATTATATATACATGTGTTATGGCTACCTTGGCATGTTAATCTTTACCTTATTTCAATTATTATCTTCCTAGAAGAGTTACTGGGTCATTACGTTGAATATTCATATTTAAGACTTTGATCCATAATGTAAAAAAAGTTTTATAGACTTTCTCTCTAGACTTTTTCTGTTCCTATCATGGTAAATAGTCTACAGTATGGGCTCAGTGATTCACAAATGAGAACTTAAATCTTCATCTCCTATTAGGTATCTTCTTTGAACTTTGGAAAGATATCTCTGCCTAATGGACATCCTCCCCTGAATGTCCGCATTATATGTCAAAATAAAAATTTCAACTGTAGGTATTTACCCTGAGTTCTTCCCTGAATTTACTATTTGAGATAATGTCATACTTTTTTAAGATTTAGAAGCTTGGAAATCATCATTCACTATGCCCTCTTTCCCTCTCACTCATTTCTCATCAGATGTTAAGCTGATTTCCCCCTAAATATCTCTTTGCTATGACCACGCTGTTTCAGGTCCCTATCATTTTGTGTGAGGCCTCTCTACCTACAGCCTTGCCCTTCCTTAGTACATTGTCACTGTGGCCAAGGCTGAGCATTTAGCACTCCTGTTTAGAGCCCTTCAGTGTCTTCCCATCTTCTTTAGTGGCACTCCCCAATATGCGTGCAGAGAGTAGGTTACAGGAGTGCCAGAGCTGCAGGAGGCACCAATGGCCATCCTTGGATGTCAACAGTCCTGACAGTGTGGACAAGTGTGGTAAACATATATTACCCTTTCTCTGTGGGCCCTGATGTGAAAACATTTGAGCAACTCTGACAAGAAGATAACACTTCATTATAGCGTTTAAAGCCTGTTCCTACATGGACCCCACACACACTCCCTCATCTCACATCACTTCCCCAATGGTCACCAGCCTTTGCCACACTTTGAGAATCAATAATCTCCCAACTCCTATTTCATTAAACTATGGATTAATGTCTTTTCAAGTCTGGTCTGTAAATAACATGCATCAGAATCATGTAGGGCTTGTTTAAAACAACATCAACAACAACAACCAACTGATTTCTGGGGGTCCTACTCAGGATTATAACATTTGGACTTGGAACCCATAAAAATTCACCATTAAATCATGCCTCATGTGTTTATTTTACACATTAAATTGTGTAAAACTTTACACAAGACCTCACTAATATAGTTTACAAAACATGGTTAATATATTCCATAAAATAGCAAAACCATAAATAGAGTCAAATAAGAAAATTCAGTGAAATATTTGCAAGACAAAGAACATGAAAACTACCCTTCATTTAAAAATGAAGATATATTGATGGTAGGGACTATAACTGACCCGAAGAACTAATGAGATCTATCTTTATGACAATCTGTGCTCTAAGCAGTTCCAATATTAGAGTAAAAAAATGCCTCTTAGGGTAAAGGAAAATGCCTTAGAGAAACATGCCTGGTAGCATACATGGTCAGGATGATTATTTGGAATTTTTTTAAGCCTATTTATTCCCCAAGTTATGGTTCTTTGAAATTTCTATCATCATTCTCACAACAAATTTCCCTTCAAGGATATACAGCATGTTGATATTTGAACTTATACTTGTAGCGCATGCACTGGTGATGAATGATGCGGAGAACAAAGGCAAAAGAAATGTAGAAAAAATTAAATGTCCTTACAACTTACAGCCCATCAACAAGTAGCCTCAACTCCCCTGCGGGGAGCCTGATGCAGAACTTGATCCCAGGACTCTGGGATCACGCCCTGAACTAAAGGCAGACGCTCAACCACTGAGTCACCCAGGCGTCCCTTGTCCTCCTGTTTTTATAGAGCTACCTTTCTTGCATTAAGGATGGCTCAGGAATTCTTTCTTGACTGTATGCTCTCAGATCCCAACATTTCACATCAATAAATACACAATAAATAATTTTAATTTAATACTTTTCTTTTTCATGACTTAAGCAGTAGCTCATTATTCATAGGTGGAACCAATTTACAGGCTTTATTGATCATCTTCCCCTTGCATCTCCCTCTCTTGATTATGTTTTCTGAAATACAACTGCTAATTATATTTACATTGATGTTTTCCTTCATAAAACCAAAAGTCTGAAGGCAGAACTCTCTAACCATATCTATATAAATGCTATATAATTCTGGGGGACCAAATGTTTTAAATGGTCCAATGCTTAAAAAGTCTTGTGACTACTGGAATCAGTGTTTTTCAAATTCTGAATGTGTGATATGGCTATATTGAAAAGTTCATTGAACAAAAAAAGATTTTATTATTTTTTTTTATTTTAAAGATTTTATTTATTTATTCATGAGACACAGAGAGAGAGAGAGAGAGGCAGAGACACAGGCAGAGGGAGAAGCAGGCTCCTGCGGGGAGCCAGATGTGGGACTCGATCCCAGGCCTCCAGAATCACGCCCGGGGCTGAAGGCAGCGCTAAACCGCTGAGCCACCCAGGCTGCCCCAAAAAAAGATTTTAGATATTTGAATGAACTATTTGGTGAATGGTTTTACTTTTTCCTCCCTAAGTCTTAGATTTCTAGGCAAAATGAGAATAATTTCCTTTATTACAAGCTTCGTATTAAATGAGAAAATTATGTAAACTACTCTTTACAATGCCCAACATAGAGAAGACAGGTAACAAACTTTAGTTGTATTTGACATCCAAGGAAAGTATGAGTCATGGATTCCCCTAATTTAAAAATAAATAAGATCCTGGAGATTAGATCCAAACACAAGGAATAGGAGTATAAAAGAGTCTGGCTTATTGGGTTGCTTCTGCTTTTGACACTGAGTCCCTCTTTATGAACACATTTGCATCTCTTCTTGCTCCTCCAAGCCTAGAGAAAGAGCAACTTTGCCTTAGTTCAAGGGTTTGGTTCAAAACTTCAAGGAGCTCCAACAGCTAGTCAGCTAGCTGCTGCAGCGAAGCAGAAAATTAAATAGCACACATATCCTGTTTTCAGTGCTCCATAGAGGGCTGCATAAAGGGAGTCAGGAGGAAAAATAAATTAGATATAATGATGTTAGTTAGGAGAAGAAAATTTCTATTTATTTCTATAATTATTTAAGTTTATGGAGAGAAATATATCTTTAATTATTTTATGATTAGCTTAGGAGAAAATGTAGAGTCAGTAATATAACAGGCAGATTGAAGAAACTTAAGTCTTTAGTCCAGAAAGTATTAATTAAACATGGAGCCCATTACACTGAGGTGGCCCAAATGCCTTAGCAAGCCTGCATCAACAAACCAAGACCTATACCTGTAGCGAGTCAAGGTGAAGAAATCAAAACCTAAGGACAACCAAATCACAAACAGCGGATAAGGCTTCCCTAAATAAAGGCAACAGCTGAAGCATTGGCCAATCAAATAATTGTCTTACTTTGCTTCCACCTGTTCTCTGTAGCAGCCCTTCCCTAGCTCCTATCAGGGTGCTCCCAGCCATTTCTCATTTGGCACTACCTGATTTGAATAGGGTTTTTTTGTTTGTTTGTTTATTTTGCTCAAATACACTTAAAATGTGTAATTTGCCTCAGTTTATATTTTAACAGTAGCTTCTTAGTGCGTTTGATGCAATTTTTAAGCATGGATACCTAAAATGTAAAGCTTTGCTGCTGCTGCTACTTCTTCTTCTTCTCCTCCTCCTGCTCCTCCTTCTCCTCCTCCTCCTCCTCCTCTTCCTCCTCCTCCTCCTCCCTCTTCTTCTTCTTTTTACCAACCCCTGGTAGAGGTTATGTGATATTGTGATATAAATCCTCCTCCACAGTTCCTGGTACATAGCTCCTAAAACTCTTGTAATTTCCTAAGAGCCATTGGAGCATAATTTTTTATAATATTTGGTCTTTTGTCCATATTTGCTGAAATAGTTGCTGAGTGATAAAGGTGAAAGAAGTGTTAATCATAGTGAGCCCTTTAAGCACAACAGCATTTGTTAAATAGTGGACTTTTGGAAAGCCTCAAATAGCCACAGGATGGGGGCTGGTTGTCTGGGGGACCAACCATGTAATTAGGTGGCTGGAACTTTCAGCCCCATCATCTGATCTCTGGGGAGGGGCAAAAAGCTGGAGGTTGAGTTAATCATCATAGTCAATGACTTAATCAATCATGGCTATGTAATGAAGCTTTGATTAAAAAACCCTAACTGAAGGGGTTTGGAGAGCTTCTGGGTTGGTGAATGCTTGGAGGTTCCTGACAAGGGCACAAAAACTCTGCACCCTTTTCCATCTTCCATGCCTTGTCCTATGCATCTCCTAACTGTTTCAGAGCTGTATCCTTTTTTAATAAGTCTGTAGTCTGGTAAGTAAACTGCTTTTTTTTTCTGAGTTCTGTAAACCACTCTAGCAAATTATCAAGTCTGAGAAAGTGGTTGTGGGAACCTCTAACTTATAGTCAGTCTGTCAGAAGCATGAGTGACAACCTGGGCTTGCAATTGGTATATGAAGTGGGGAAGGTAGGGGTGGGTGGTGTCATAGGTCAGAGCCCTTAACCTGTGGGGTTTGCACTGACTCCAGGTAAACAGTGTCAGAATTGAACTGAATTATAGGGCTCTCAGTTGGTATCCACAAAAAACTGGGAAAACCCACACATTTGGTAGCCAGAAGTATGAAGTATTGGGTGTGAGTGAGTAGAGGGAGAAACAGTTTTCCCTTTCAAGCTTCTAATGATAAATGAAATGAAGATCCAAGGGGCAGCCCCAGTGGCTCAGTGGTTTAGCGCCACCTTTGGCCCAGCTTGTGATCCTGGAGACTCAGGATCGAGTCCCACGTCAGGCTCCCTGCGTGGAGCCTGCTTCTCCCTCTGCCTGGGTCTCTGCCTCTCTCTGTCTCTCATGAGTGAATAAATAAAATCTTAAAAAAAAAAAAAAGAAATGAAGATCAAGGGGCACCTGGGTGGCTCAGTCAGTTAAGCCTCTCCCTTTGGCTCAGGTCATGATCCCGGAGTTTTGGGATTGAGCCCCACGTTGGGCTCCCTGCACAGTACAGAGCCTACTTCTCCTTCTCCCTCTACCCTTCCCCATCTCCTTCCCCACTCAAGCTCTCTTGTGTGTTCTCTCTCTCAAATAAATAAATAAAATCTTGAAAAAAAATGAAGATGAAGAGAAATAGGAATTTCTAATATACAATCTGGATATGCTATTCCCTCGATTTGAGTTGAAATCATCACCAAAGTATAATTTTATTAGAACCAATGATTTCAAAGCAAGTTTGAGTATATTTCCTTTCAGAAAACATTTCTTCATATCACAATACTAGTTTGACCTTCTTGGACTAAATTTTCTCTCTACATCTGGAAAGAATGCCCAGATCAATGCACAAACATCTGGCAATATCTCGAAGTGTGATTATCTCTTGGATGATGTGTGAACAGCCCTTACACATCTGTCTGCTCCACTATAGTATGGATATGCCCAGAGAATACTGGTCTTTTCTATAGTCAATACCCTACTCATATTATCTGCTTAATAAATATTTGTTGAACTGTCATTGTCATTTAAATTTTCATTCATTTTATTATTCATTTTTAATATTCTTGGTTACTTAAATATATTTGTTTAGAAATATCTTCCTGGAACTTGGAAACAAGAGAAAAAATGGAGTAGACTATATTATTTGTTTCAAATATTTCTTGTCTTAATACATCCCTTGTCCAGTGACCTCAGGCTTAGCCATGTGACCTGCTTTGGACAATGAAATGTGAGCCAAAGTAATGTAAGTCACATATAAGCTAAAGATTTAAGAGCCTTTACGTGGTTCTTTTCCCTCTGCCATAAAAACACCATTTTCTGGAAAGGAACCGTCCCTTCCACTTGTGTCCCTGCATGAAGAAGACATAAAGCAGAGTTGCAGTCAAACTGTGCTATGGAAACACAATATAAACCTTTGTTGTTTTAAGCCACTCAAATGTTGAGTTTGTTTATTGTTGCAACATAATGTAGTGAAAGGTAGTTCATACTGGATGAGATTACTAAAAATACCCTTTACTTATAAAACTCTATGTTTCAATTATTTAAAAAAATCATGGGACTGTAAAATGTAGATCTCAAAGGAAACTTGGTAATTATATAATCTAATACCCTCATTTTACAAGTGGGAAAATTGGAGACCTTTGAGCTTAAGTGAAGCGTTTACGGACAGTGACTAATGATGAACCAGGGCTTGAATCTGAATGCCCTGACTTTATGTATTTAAAAATTGATGATGAATATAAATAATTGCTCTTCAACTATACTTAGAAGGAAAGATAGCTAAAATTACAGAAAGATAAAAAAAATCACAATAATTCATCTACTTATTGTTGCTAACTCACAGTTGGTTTTTTTCTAATAGTGATATTCAATTTGCGAAAAATTGTTTTCAGTCTCTTTCCTTGTGCTCAAAACTACAAATCTGAGACCAGCTGGACAGACCATTACTTGTTGAATAGAGTTGGTCTCTGCGTGAAGCAGATTGAACTGTCCTGAGATTGAACCATAAACGCAACCTCATTAGCCGCCTGCTCTCACTAATTTGCCTAAAGTAGACTTATTTTAAAGGGTCAAAGAATTTGAATTTAGAGAAAAGAATTATTCATTAGGAATTATCAGGACAATTATGTAAAGAGCCAAAAGACTACAGTGGGATTAATCTAGGTTACAGATGAGCAATTCCTGCCTCTACAGAAATTAGTCGTAAGAGTGAGATAGTAGTTGAAACTGTAAACATTTTTAATTTGGAAAAGTTTTAAAGGTGAAATAGATATTTAGTTATCTAGGAATCATTTAAAAAAAAAAACCCTCCTGATTTGTTGTGTTTGCCAAAATTTCTGTGATGCAATTACTTCCACCATTGCAAGCTAGGGTGGTTTAATAACAGACATGTGAAATTCCTGAGTGTTTACCTTTAGGCTTTTGTGAGCTAGTATGAGGCTTAGAACCTGACAGACCTGAGTTTAAATCTTAATTTTATCACCTCATAACTGTGTTTTAAATATTTTACATAAGCTATCTTGGCCTTAGCTGTCTTAATTGGCTTCATAATAGCTACCGTGTAGGATCACTGTAAGAATAGCACATAATAAAACTGCTGACACCTCTCCTACTACTTTGCTCTATTTTGCTTAATGCACTCTAGCTATGTTAAACACCTTGCAATGTCTCAAACTCTATAGGCACATTCCTGCCTCGCATTCTTTGTACGTGCTATTTTCTTTGCCAAAATATTTTTCACCCAGATATCCTCACATCTCATCTGCTGTCTCTCACCTTTGCTTTTCTCCAAAGCATTATTGCCAGCTCACAATTACATATTGTGCTTATTTATTTGGTTTTTGTCTTTCTTACCCCATTAAAATATAAACTTTAAGACAGCAGGGATTATGGTCTCTTTGTTGACTACTGCAACCTCAGAGCATAGAACAGCATCAGCCATATGAACTTAGTCAACATTTGTGGAATAAATAAAGCGATTGAATAAAAAACTTTTAATATTTATTAATTATCCTATCTTGAGGCTAGAGACAACTAATCCTAACTTGATTTCCTCTGGATCCAAGAAACTTTATGTTGCAGCCAAAACCATTCAGCTCTACATAGTCATGCCCATTCCCACCACAGTGTCTTTTCTCATTCTGTGTCTCTTACTGTTGTTATTGGCTTGAATTCCCTTGAATAAGGGAAAAGCTGGAGAATATATGACAACATACTTAACATACTGCTATAAAACTTTGGAATAGGGATCCCTGGGTGGCACAGCGGTTTGGCGCCTGCCTTTGGCCCAGGGCGTGATCCTGGAGACCCGGGATTGAATCCCACATCGGGCTCCGGGTGCATGGAGCCTGCTTCTCCCTCTGCCTGTGTCTCTGCCTCTCTCTCTCTGTGACTATCATAAATAAATAAAAATTAAAAAAAAAATAAATAAAACTTTGGAATAATCACTGCTTTTTTATTAAATGGGGAAAGAAATTCTAGAAGATTGATTAAGAAGTATTAACAATATCAAGAATGGGATCTAGTGCTAGATGACTGAGTTACTTTCCTTCTTTAATCTCACTGTTATGGCAAAAAAAATCATTAGGGGAAAATAAAGAATGGCATATTAATAAACACAAAATAATGCATGCATAGTAAAGTAATTTATAATCAAGTGTTCTGAATTGATAATGAAAGTCATAGTAATCCTTTGGCATCCTAACAAATATAATTTCTGAAAGAAAAGCAAGTTAAAGTGATGAACATGTATTTAGGTAGAGAGCTAAGCCATTTGTCCCAAGAAAATATGGAAACCCAATCCTAACTCAATTCTAACCCAATTTATACCCAATTCTAATGCCAACTCTCTATATTAATCAGTCTCTAACTTAATTTCATAAGGTAAATCTATGTGGAGAAAATTTCTGAGCACTCAATTCAAACAAGATGGTTGAACATTTAAAGGTGGAGATAGTGTAAAGAAAGCTGAAAAATAGGAGCAAAATGGGAACATACCGTATTGGCCACTTACCATGCTTTAAAAATCCTTTTATAATTCAATTTGCATCTGAAGGTAATTTTACTCAATAAAAGAGGTATTAATCAAACACTTTCATCTTATATCAGCTTTATTCAGAGTAGATATTATTTTTTTCTTTTTCAGAGTAGATATTAAAGTTTGAATTATGTCTCCCAAGAAGATATGTTGAAGTCCTAACTCCTAGTACCTATGATTATGACTTTACTTGTAAATAAGGTCTTTGTAGACATAACCAAGTTAAGGTGATGTTAGAAGAATGGGTCCTAATCCAATGTGACTAATGTCTTTTTTTTTTTTTTATGACTGATGTTCTTATAAGAAGAAGAGATACAGACAATGGGAGAACACCAAGTAATTAGAGATTGAAGTGATGCAACTCCAAACACAGGAATGCCAAGGCCTGAAGACCAACCACCACGATGAGGAAGTGGCAAGTGAGTATTTTATGCAAGAGTTTCAGAGAGAGCATGGCTCTGCTGACACCTTGATTTCAGACTTCTAGCCTCCAGAACTATGGGAGCATAAATTTCTGTTGTTTAAGGTACCCAGAGCTTTACCACAGCTACCTTAGGGAAACTAATGCCGTAGCCAAAAACTAGAAAAAAAAAAAAACCAAGGTAACTTTCAATAGGCAAATTAATAAACAAACAGGTACATCTATACAATAAAATATTATTCAGTGATTTTAAAAAAATGAGTTGGGATGCCTGGGTGGCTCAGTGGTTGAGTGCCTGCCTTTGGCTCAGGGGTCCTGGGATAGAGTCCCACATTGGGCTCCCCATGGGGAGCTCACTTCTCCCTCTGCCTATGTCTCTGCCTCTCTCTTTCTGTGTCTTTCATGGATAAATGGATAAAATCTTTAAGGAAAAAAGAAAAAAAATGAGTCAATTCACAAAAAGACATGGAGGACCTTAAATGAATATTGCAGCTTTGAAAGAAGCTCGTCTGATTTTATGATTCCAATTATATCACATCCTGTAAAAGATAAAACTCTACAGACAATAAAATGATCAGTGATTGCCTACAGATTGGGGCAGGAAAGGGAGTTCAAAAAAAGTAAAGCACAGGGAACTTTGAGAGCAGGAAAACTATTTTGTATATTATAATGTATCATATTGTGAAAACCTACAGAAATTTAGAGCACAATGGGAAAACCTTATTGTATGCAAATTTTAAAAAATCTTTTCAAAAGTCAAGGGATCCCTGAAAGGAATTTGACTGTGACACAACAAGCTAACTGTATTATAAATGTATGAAACAATCACACAGAAGAGGGTGAAGCAAAAGGTGCTGACCTAAGTATCATTGGAAACAAGCAGAGTTTTAAGATTACAAATGTAAATTCACATAAGTGCTGTGTGCAAACTGATAGAGTTATTTTTACAGGATTATGGGTGAAGAATTTGATGCTGCTATAATTTTATATACTTTTTAAACTATAGTGAATTTAAATAAATAAATGGATGGCAGATGATAGAAACCAAATTTCTCACTGTTAGAGTGGGAATTTACAGATAAGCAAGAGGAGGAAGCTAGAACAATCCAACCCATGTGATAATAAAGTTA
The DNA here is from genome assembly GCF_011100685.1 of Canis lupus familiaris. NCBI lineage: Eukaryota > Metazoa > Chordata > Mammalia > Carnivora > Canidae > Canis > Canis lupus. The sequence goes on from NC_049228.1 coordinate 5,244,989, forward strand.
GAGGCATTAGGACTAACTCCTACTTAGCTTGATATGTCCCGATGTACATATATACCTAATAATATACACACATGTATTTCTATCCTCTGTCAGCTGAGGTGGTCTAAGACAAATGACACCCTAGTCGCAACAAGCATGCCTTACATTTAGGTCTTGGTTTGTTATGCCATTCTCTAGTGCGAGGGAACCAGAGCCTGTTGGAATAAGGGCATAGGCTAGGGCTGGGGAAGGAAATAAATAGGTAAGTCTGGAACATCTTATAGAGCCAAAAAGTAAGGTAGTTTTCAAGGAAAAAAAGCACCTCACATTGACACATTGTAAGCTAAAAGAAGACAGGAGCCAACTGAAAGCACTGAGTGGCCAAAGCTGGAACAATTTGAGTAACAAATAAAGTAGTATTAGATTATAGCCTAGAGTATAAAATAAATAACATGAGTCCATGCTGAAATCAATAAATGCTTGAATAAATAAATAAATGGACAAGAAGAATCAAATCTCTCATGCAGAAGAATCCCAAATAATTTATGGAGGGGAGGAGCAAGATGGCGGAAGAGCAGGGTCTCCAAATCACCTGTCTCCACCAAACTACCTAGAAAACCTTCAAATTATCCTGAAAATCTATGAATTCGGCCTGAGATTTAAAGAGAGACCAGCTGGAATGCAACAGTGAGAAGAGTTCGCGCTTCTATCAAGGTAGGAAGACGGGGAAAAAGAAATAAAGAAACAAAGGCCTCCAAGGGGGAGGGGCCCCGCGAGGAGCCGGGCTGAGGCCGGGGCGAGTGTCCCCAGGACAGGAGAGCCCCGTCCCGGAGACGCAGGAGCTGCACCGACCTTCCCGGGGGAAAGGGGCTCGCGGGGAGTTGGAGCAGGACCCAGGAGGGCGGGGATGCCCTCGGGCTCCCGGGGACAGTAACAGCAACTGCGCGCCCAGGAGAGTGCGCCGAGCTCCCTAAGGGCTGCAGCGCGCACGGCGGGACCCGGCGGGACCGGAGCAGCTGAAGGGGCTCGGGCGGCGGCTCCGCGGAGGGGGCTGCGCGGCCCCGGGAGCAGCTCGGAGGGGCTCGGGCAGAGGAAGAGGCTCCGTGCGGAGGGGGCTGCGCGGTTCCAGGAGCAGCTCGGAGGGGCTCGGGCGGCGGCTCCGCGGAGGGGGCTGCGCGGCCCGGGAGCGCGAATCCACCAGCGCAGGCTCCGGAGCACAGGGCGCCGGGACACAGCCCAGGATCCGGCCTCCCCCGGGACCGGCAGAGGCCGGGAGGGCCCAGGACCGCAAGGACGCTCCTGCCCCAGCTGAGCAGATCAGCGGCCCGCCCCGGAGCCTCCAGGCCCTGCAGACGGAGTTCCTGCCGGAGCTGAATCCAGGTTTCCAGAGCTGCCCCGCCACTGGGACTGTTCCTCCTGCGGCCTCACGGGGTAAACAACCCCCACCGAGCCCTGCACCAGGCAGGGGCACAGCAGCTCCCCCAACTGCTAACACCTGAAAACCAGCACAACAGGCCCCTCCCCCAGAAGATCAGCTAGACTGACAACTTCCAGGAGAAGCCAAGGGACTTAAAGAACACAGAATCAGAAGATACTCCCCTGTGGTTCTTTTTTTTTTGTTTTTGTTTTTGTTTTTGTTTTTGTTTTGTTTTGCTTTTTGATTTGTTTCCTTCCCCCACCCCCTTTTTTTCTCCTTTCTTTTTCTTTCTCTTTTTCTTCTTTTTTTTTTCTCGTTTTTTTTTCTTTTCTTCCCTTTTTTTTTCTCTTTCTCTTTTCTTTCCTTCTTTCTCTCCTCTCTTTTTCTCTTTTTCCCAATACAATTTGCTTTTGGCCACTCTGCACTGAGCAAAATGACTAGAAGGAAAACCTCACCTCAAAAGAAAGAATCAGAAACAGTCCTCTCTCCCACAGAGTTACAAAATCTGGATTACAATTCAATGTCAGAAAGCCAATTCAGAAGCACTATTATACAGCTACTGGTGGCTCTAGAAAAAAGTATAAAGGACTCAAGAGACTTCATGACTGCAGAATTTAGAGCTAATCAGGCAGAAATTAAAAATCAATTGAATGAGATGCAATCCAAACTAGAAGTCCTAACGACGAGGGTTAACGAGGTGGAAGAACGAGTGAGTGACATAGAAGACAAGTTGATAGCAAAGAGGGAAACTGAGGAAAAAAGAGACAAACAATTAAAAGACCATGAAGATAGATTAAGGGAAATAAACGACAGCCTGAGGAAGAAAAACCTACGTTTAATTGGGGTTCCCGAGGGCGCCGAAAGGGACAGAGGGCCAGAATATGTATTTGAACAAATTCTAGCTGAAAACTTTCCTAATCTGGGAAGGGAAACAGGCATTCAGATCCAGGAAATAGAGAGATCCCCCCCTAAAATCAATAAAAACCGTTCAACACCTCGACATTTAATTGTGAAGCTTGCAAATTCCAAAGATAAGGAGAAGATCCTTAAAGCAGCAAGAGACAAGAAATCCCTGACTTTTATGGGGAGGAGTATTAGGGTAACAGCAGACCTCTCCACAGAGACCTGGCAGGCCAGAAAGGGCTGGCAGGATATATTCAGGGTCCTAAATGAGAAGAACATGCAACCAAGAATACTTTATCCAGCAAGGCTCTCATTCAAAATGGAAGGAGAGATAAAGAGCTTCCAAGACAGGCAGCAACTAAAAGAATATGTGACCTCCAAACCAGCTCTGCAAGAAATTTTAAGGGGGACTCTTAAAATTCCCCTTTAAGAAGAAGTTCAGTGGAACAGTCCACAAAAACAAAGACTGAATAGATATCATGATGACACTAAACTCATATCTCTCAATAGTAACTCTGAATGTGAACGGGCTTAATGACCCCATCAAAAGGCGCAGGGTTTCAGACTGGATAAAAAAGCAGGACCCATCTATTTGCTGTCTACAAGAGACTCATTTTAGACAGAAGGACACCTACAGCCTGAAAATAAAAGGTTGGAGAACCATTTACCATTCGAATGGTCCTCAAAAGAAAGCAGGGGTAGCCATCCTTATATCAGATAAACTAAAATTTACCCCAAAGACTGTAGTGAGAGATGAAGAGGGACACTATATCATACTTAAAGGATCTATTCAACAAGAGGACTTAACAATCCTCAATATATATGCTCCGAATGTGGGAGCTGCCAAATATATAAATCAATTATTAACCAAAGTGAAGAAATACTTAGATAATAATACACTTATACTTGGTGACTTCAATCTAGCTCTTTCTATACTCGATAGGTCTTCTAAGCAAAACATCTCCAAAGAAACGAGAGCTTTAAATGATACACTGGACCAGATGGATTTCACAGATATCTACAGAACTTTACATCCAAACTCAACCGAATACACATTCTTCTCAAGCGCACATGGAACTTTCTCCAGAATAGACCACATATTGGGTCACAAATCGGGTCTGAACTGATACCAAAAGATTGGGATTGTCCCCTGCATATTCTCGGACCATAATGCCTTGAAATTAGAACTAAATCACAACAAGAAGTTTGGAAGGACCTCAAACACATGGAGGTTAAGGACCATCCTGCTAAAAGATAAAAGGGTCAACCAGGAAATTAAGGAAGAATTAAAAAGATTCATGGAAACTAATGAGAATGAAGATACAACCGTTCAAAATCTTTGGGATGCAGCAAAAGCAGTCCTAAGGGGGAAATACATCGCAATACAAGCATCCATTCAAAAACTGGAAAGAACTCAAATACAAAAGCTAACCTTACACATAAAGGAGCTAGAGAAAAAACAGCAAATAGATCCTACACCCAAGAGAAGAAGGGAGTTAATAAAGATTCGAGCAGAACTCAACGAAATCGAGACCAGAAGAACTGTGGAACAGATCAACAGAACCAGGAGTTGGTTCTTTGAAAGAATTAATAAGATAGATAAACCATTAGCCAGCCTTATTAAAAAGAAGAGAGAGAAGACTCAAATTAATAAAATCATGAATGAGAAAGGAGAGATCACTACCAACACCAAGGAAATACAAACGATTTTAAAAACATATTATGAACAGCTATACGCCAATAAATTAGGCAATCTAGAAGAAATGGACGCATTCCTGGAAAGCCACAAACTACCAAAACTGGAACAGGAAGAAATAGAAAACCTGAACAGGCCAATAACCAGGGAGGAAATTGAAGCAGTCATCAAAAACCTCCCAAGACACAAGAGTCCAGGGCCAGATGGCTTCCCAGGAGAATTTTATCAAACGTTTAAAGAAGAAATCATACCTATTCTCCTAAAGCTGTTTGGAAAGATAGAAAGAGATGGAGTACTTCCAAATTCGTTCTATGAAGCCAGCATCACCTTAATTCCAAAGCCAGACAAAGACCCCGCCAAAAAGGAGAATTACAGACCAATATCCCTGATGAACATGGATGCAAAAATTCTCAACAAGATACTGGCCAATAGGATCCAATAGTACATTAAGAAAATTATTCACCATGACCAAGTAGGATTTATCCCTGGGACACAAGGCTGGTTCAACACCCGTAAAACAATCAATGTGATTCATCATATCAGCAAGAGAAAAACCAAGAACCATATGACCCTCTCATTGGATGCAGAGAAAGCATTTGACAAAATACAGCATCCATTCCTGATCAAAACTCTTCAGAGTGTAGGGATAGAGGGAACATTCCTCGACATCTTAAAAGCCATCTACGAAAAGCCCACAGCAAATATCATTCTCAATGGGGAAGCACTGGGAGCCTTTCCCCTAAGATCAGGAACAAGACAGGGATGTCCAAATAATTTATGTAGATATTCTTCCTCCAAGAGGGGGAACATAACTCCCCACTCTTAGGTGTGGGTTGTGTATAGTGACTTCCTTCCTAAATGTAGAATACAGACAAATACCACCTCCCAGGTGGTTGAGGTCCACATCAACAGTCATATATCATGCTGATTGTATGTATCCTTGATATGATGTAATGAGATGATACTTTACCTCTGTGGTCTCCCTCTCAATGGCCAATAACTCCAGTCTTACCATGAGAAGAACAGCAAATAAATTCCAATGCTGGAGGATCCTATAAAATACCTAATTAGTGCTTCTTTTTTTTAAATTTTTTTTTATTTATTTGATGATAGTCACAGAGAGAGAGAGAGGCAGAGACATAGGCAGAGGGAGAAGCAGACTCCATGCAGGGAGCCCGATGTGGGATTCGATCCCGTGACTCCAGGATCACGCCCTGGGCCAAAGGCAGGCACCAAACCACTGCACCACCCAGGGATCCCCTAATTAGTGCTTCTTAAAATTGTCAAGCTCATCAAAAACAAGGAAGGCCTGAGTTCCTCCACTACCAAGAGGAACCTAAGGATATAGGACAACTAAATGCAATGTGGTATCCTGGATGGGATACCAGAATAGGAAAAAAGATATTTGGAAAAATCAAAGGAAATCTGAAGAAACCATGGACTTTAGTTAATAATATATCAACATTGGGTCATTGCTACAAATCAACCGTAAGATGTAAGATGTTAAGAATAGAGGAAACTATCTGTGTGGGGTATAGTGGACCCCTCTGTACCATCCTCTCAATATTTCTGTGAACCTAAAATTATTCTAAAATAATAAGGTCTGTTATAAAAAAGTTAATGTAAAAATTTTTAAAATCATGCAAAAATGTCATGAAAAGGGAAGGTATTCAATTCTTATAGCAAATGTTATAAAAATTGCCTCATAAATTTGTTTATTTAATAACTGTTTCATGAGTGACTACCCTGAGTTATGTAGTTGCCTCCCACTGGTTTAGGATACATAAGCAAAACCCCCATGGTACCTAGAGTCATGAAGTGTAATCTCATTGGTAAAAAAAAAAAAATGAATCAACACCAAATATTGATGCCATGGAAAATAAACGTAAAGTGTAATTAATGTTAAGTATAGGTCTCAAAGCTGAACCTGGTATGACCAGAGATGATGTGAATGTGAAAGAATTCTATTTCTATTTTCATTATCTAAATGGAGAAAATTGGGCTTCTCAGGTTTGCTGATAAATCAGCAGTAAAATTTACAAGAGAGCTAAAAAGTGGGGGATCCCTGGGTGGCTCAGCGGTTTGGCGCCTGCCTTTGGCCCAGGGCGCAATCCTGGAGTCCCGGGATTGAGTCCCGCGTCAGGCTCCTGGTGTGGAGCCTGCTTCTCCGTCCTCCTGTTTCTCTGCCTCTCTCTTTCTCTCTCTCTACATCTATCATGAATAAATAAATAAATAAATCTTTTTAAAAAAAATAAAGTAATTAAATAAAATAAAAAATAAAAGAGAGCTAAAAACTGATTTTTCTTGTCCACTTTAATTTCAAAATATGGTATTTTAATACCATTAATAATAATTTGTGAAAATCACCAAAAATGAAAAAAAGAAAAAAGAATGCAGGGCACCTGGGTGGCTCAGTCGGTTAAGCGTCCAACTCTTGATTTAGATTGAGGTCATGATCTCAGGGTCATGAGATTGAACCCATGAGATTGTGCCCAGCATGGAGCCTGTGTAAGATTCTATCTCCCTCTTCCCCTCCCCTTATTCTAAAAAAGAGAGAGAGAGAGAGAGAGAGAGAGAGAAAAGAAAGTAATTCTTCTGAAAAGTTTGATTCACCTAAGATAAGTATCAAAATATAAAAGCTAAAATTAATTCTGCTATATTATTTAGGGAACAGTGAGTAATCTTCATGAAGTAGAAACCATTTTGTAATAAGCTGATGAGATAATTATTTTATGAAGAGCAAATGTATCTTTTTCTCTAATAATTATGTAGGCAATTTACAGCATGCTGTTGCAAAGATATTAGCTAATATAGTGAATACCAAACTTTTAAACGTCTCCACACATGTAGAATTTTAAAGAAGAGTGGGTGATTACTCCCTAATGAATAACATCAACCTTCTCGCCTCATTAAGCAAACTCAAGCCTTTCTTGATAATGGCATTAAGATTGGATAAATCATATCATATCTTTATAGATTCTACTTGTTCTTTATACTAGAGACAGATTGAAAAGAAAGTATTCTTTAACTCTATTCAAATTCAGTTACTTAATAATTTCTGAAGATTCTAGAACACTGATAGTACCCCAAAGTCACTGAAGTTATTTAAATAATTTTAATAATTGTTTGCCAAACCATGTTTTATGTACATACTATGACCATCCTTTGAAGATGGGTTAAAACAATTACTTTTAGTCTAAATGTGGCATTTACATCGAAAATATTCAGTTTACCTCCAAATGTATAAAACACTAGTAAAATATAGCCCTAAATGACTTTTCTGATTCATGGTTGCTTCATTGTAGTAGTTACTTTAAAACCCTTCACAACAGATTCATATGTCAAGCTTGCATAGAGAGTTATTACAAAGTGCTCTCATTATTTAAACCAGCCCCCAGTAATGAACTATAGGAAAGTCTCACTCCAATAAAATTCTCTCTTAATACATCAAAAGCAAAAATATAATAGCTTTTCCTGAATTATTAAAATTCAGCTGATTCTGTACATGAGAACAAGTTTTACAAATTGTGGAACAGATAAGAAAACAACTGAGACAGTAATAGCAAATTCATTGCAACTCCATGGGAAGGGGAATACCTGCATGCTCAGGAAGCGCAAGTGAATATCACTTCCCGCACTCTGTTCTGATAGTTTTCATGCCCCATGTGCTCATCCGGAAGGAAATAAATAAAAAGTGTAGGACATTGGACAAACAATGTAAACGGCGTGCCCCTGATAGGAGAGCAAGGCACCACTTATTTAAAAAAATATAGTTTGGAGCCAAAGATGGCTCTTATCTCTCAGATCCAAGGGAATGTATTTCAAAATTCAAGAGGAAGAATCATTGATTCATTCAATGAATACTCTCTTAATAGCTAAAATTTTCTACGTACTTATTAAATTCTGAGCAGTGCGTTAAGGCTCATCCACGTTATCATTTCAAGGGAATCACCACACATAAACTAAGAGCATAAAATGCAAAACCGACCACTGGATTCTAGTCCTGGTTCCACTACTCACTAGTAGTATGGCCTTGGGCAAGTAACTAAACTTGTACGTGCCTCAGGTTCTTCAGCTATAAAATGGAATTAATGACATGTTCTACTTGACAGGTAGGTTAAGTATAATGCTTGCAAGGCATATTGCTTACCTTCTCTCCTAAATAATCCCTTTGAGGAGACAGAGATGTTTGGATTTTACAATTTAAATGATTCCTTACATCATCATGTTCTCAAGAAAGATTTATGGGGTCATGCAGAACTTGGGATCACCTGCATTTGAAATCAAGAGCTAGATCAATTACAGGCTTCTGATCTCCCCAGACATACTAAATATCTGGGGTTGTACTTGAGAGATTGCATCTCCAACAAATGTTTCAGCTCTCTGATGGGCATCAAAGGCTGAGATACACCGATATAGTGACCTGAGTCTTGGTCTCATTCTATAAAATGCCAATGATTATAATAGTATCTATTTGTGGAGAATTAAGTGAAATATAGCATATATTGAATGTTAACACATTCAACACTTATGCTATTAGCTATTATTTTGTTCATTTGACTGGAATATTTTCAAGAGTACTAAGAGGTAAAGGGTAGGAAAGAAGACTAAGGCCAGGTTGTAAAAGTTTTACAGTCAGGTACAAAAAAAACATCTAAAGTATGTTTTAACATGGAAGGCAGTATCATCACATCTTGCCAGCAAGTATATTAAGACAGATAAAAGTTGGCCTGCTTAACAATTAAACTAAATGGAACTTCAAATTTGTTTAAAAAACAAATGATAGAAATAGTGTGCTAAGAGAATAAATCAAATAATTACAACGTACTTAGAGGGTAACAATAAAATCACCTGTTCAGAGATAATTATTTGTATGTAATTATAGGTTCATAATTATGACCCTTAAAAAAAAATGTGTGCCTTAGAAGTTACATAATCATCTCCTTAAAAGCTAACTGCAGCAAATGCTAGATATTTTAACACATATTGCATTGACATGACAAAGTTTTTTGCTCTAAAATGTACTGCAAACTCACTTCACCTTGCATTTTATGCATCTTATTTCTTTTGCTTTCTTTCTTTTCCCATCCGTACATCTCAACATAACACTTCCCTTCTTCACTTCAATTGCATGCGACCCATTTGAAGTTTCAAGGAAGAGAAATAATTATTTAAATAACTATTTTCAACAAACACATCACCAAAAAAAAACCCAAAGTCCCGTGTGTGTGTGTGTGTGTGTCTGTGTGTGTGTTGTGCACATGCACACAAGTGTATATTGCAATCAGGTAAATTTTACTGCTCACTTATTTAAAGTTTGACTTGGGTTTTCGGTAATTGTCTTCCGCTACCTACCTACTAAATCTACTCCTCTCTTTACCCAGCCTCTGCTATAAGCTCAGATGTAAACTAAACAAGTAACAATCTCACTGGCTACAGAAGGTGACCCAGATTAGACAACAGTGCTTGCTAATGCCAAGTCATCTTATTCAATGGCAGCTGCTCTGTGCTTTGCCTTATTGATATTCAGATTCAACAGACACAAATCACACAGCCCCTTTGACAAGCACACACTCTGCCTGTCTTCATTTTAAATGTATTCAGTAGCTACTGTCCTTCATAAACACACAGCTGAGGCCATTCAGTGTCCTTTGATTTTCTACACTGCGATACATCTGACAAGATACCCTAGAAACATCACTTCTGTTTTTATTTGGGGGACTGTAATATCTTCGTTTACAAAACAGAAGCAAACACAATAGAAAGGAAACCCATTTCTCTCTGGTGCTTTGAACTCTTGGAGAAAAATTAAAACTATCCCCTTGATTATGAGAGCAAACATGGTAATATAAAGTTCTTGAAAAGTGAAGATAAACACATAGTATTGGGAATAAAATGCAACATAGCTCATGATGAACTTCCTTTTAAAGGATATCATTGTCAAGTGCCAAGTCTATTGTGTACAATTGTAAACACAACAAAATACCTTCTTTTTTATGTAGCCATTTCAACCCCCTGCTCACCACTACTGAAAAGGCTTAAAAAAGAACATTTTCTATGTCTAGTTAGTGGAAATCATAGAATCAGAATATTATTCACACTGACTTGTTTAACACAGGACACTTGCTTATATCAAATTCTTTGTACTTTTTTTCAAGTGTTGTATTCTGTAGCACATGCAACATTATCAACTATTTGCTAGAAACATTTAAGTCAGAAAAAGTGCCAAAAGTTCGATAAATGGAAAAGCTTACTTTTTATGTAGGTGAGCAGTGAGAAACTGAGGTAGAAGATGAGAAAGTAGTTCATTTTCATAAGCGCCATGGTCTCATTCAGAGGACTCTGATGTGTTGCCGGTGGTCTCGTCCAAGTCCGCTTGTGACCTTTGTCTGACTCAGAAAGGAGACGGTGCCCCAGAGTCTCTGGATGCCATCCCTGCCTCTACCCCTCTTACAGCTACTTCGCTGGAAAATACAGGGACTTAGATTCAAAAAGCTTCTAAGCATCTTACATGGGAGGATGGGGTGATTTTTCAAACCTGGTGCAGATTTTTTCATGCTGGACTGGATTCATCCCCGTCTCAGGTCTTTTCTAATAGTTTTCTTCCATTGTTATTGTTTGTGAAGATTGCTTTATACCATTCTAGAATGTAGTTTGATAGATACACAGATGATAGTTAATAGACAGATATAAAAATTATTTTTCTTCCCATTTTTTAAAAATAATGATATCATCCTATGCGTATTTTCATGCAGCTTGCTTTTTTCGCTCAGGAATGTGTCTCAGATATTTTGACACATTATGAAATCTATCTAGCTCACACTTTCTAATGCCACATGGCATCCCATGGTATGGATGTACCATACCATAGTTTATTTTTTTAACATATGTTGTATCATAGCTTATTTATCCTTTTTAGGGAATCAGTATTGTTTCCAACTTTCTTTAAGCAAATAATAATTCAATAGGAATCATTTTACACGCTTGTTTGTCCAAATGCAGAAGAATTTTTAAAAAGAGTTTCTCTAGGGCGAATGCCAAAAAAAAGCAGAAATTTGGGAGTTTATATTGTGTTCAATTTTTAGTTTAATAGATACTTCACAAAATTTCAATTCTTCTCAGCTATGTGTGAAGGAACCTATTCTTTGTACTTTCCTCAACATTTGGTAATATCAAAGAGTAAAAGGTTATCTCTAAATTTCAATGGAGAGAGGAGTGACTATGAAACAAGATTGGCCATTTGTTGATCATTTTTGAAGCTGGCTATTGGGCATGATGAGGTTCATCATACTATTTATTCTGCTTTTGTATAACTTTAAAAATTAATAATGAAATGACATTTTCATTTTACATATTTTTCATATTTAGAAAGATTATCTTTTTGACATTTTTTTTCAGTGATTTGCAATGTATCTTGTTTACTTTTCTGTTAGTCCTGTTTCTCATTTATATAGTCGTAGCATTTCTTTATAAATCTTGGATCTTGATTCTTAGTAAGATGTAAGTATGGAAAATATTTTCTCCCAATATATTTATTGTCCTTTAAGTTGCCTGTAGTTTTTCATTATAAAGTGTTAATTTAAAAATTTACTATCTTTCACACATTTACTTATTTTGTGACCCTTGCTTTTTGTCTTATTGAAGACTCTACAGAAAAGTCATTATATAACTTAATTTGGGGATAATTTCTTATATTTTCAATGTTAAATCTTCCCTTATCTGAATAGTCATACAATATATAATACATTGAGTCACTTATATGTCAGACGCTTTCTAAGGCCTTAGTATGCATTCTCTCATTTAATCTCCATCATAATACTATGAGGTAGGTTCTAATTTTTTCAATTATGAAGATGATAAAAACACAAACATTCAGTAATTTGTCTCAGGTGTCACAGCCTGAAGGGGAAGGGGAAGGGGAAAAGCCAACAGCCACATTCTAGAGAACACCAATACTCCAGTACTTAATGATACGAGGATAGTAAGTCAGAGGTTGAAGAGGAAGAATAAGGAGAATGTATATAATGGAAGCAAAGAAAAGAAAGAGGATCAGGTTGGAGAGTTATAAGCAATGAAAATGCTGTGGGAAAATTAAGTCTGACAAAGACCAAAAATTGTCAGTTGAATTTGGCAGTAAGGAGATTTATGAGAGAATATCAATGGAATGTTGGGATAGAATTCAAGCTTCAGTCATATTTATGAATGATTTGAGGGTTAGAATGTAGAGACAGTGAATGCAAACTACACTTTCCAAAAAATTAGTTGTGAAGGAAAAAGGGTAGGAGAGACAATGCTAAAAGGAGATATATGGTGGAAATCTTTCTTTTTAACACTGAAATACATGACAGAGAGAGAAGGAACTAGTAAAGTTAAAGATATGAAAAAGATAAGGATACTTAATGGAGCAAGCTTCCTGGGGAGGTGGAAAAAATGGTATTCAAATGAGAGTAAGCCTCAAACAGAAGAAAATAGGATATTAAGTCCTTCAATGAAGAATCATTGAAAATGTCAGCTACCAGGTACAATAACAGCAGGAAGGGAAGAGTCCCACTGAACTGCAGTCTTGTTCATTTGTAATGCTGCTAAAAAAACACACTGGCATGATCTTGCCAGCAGCAAAAGGAATGCCAGTGTATAAGCATATCTAGCAAACCAAGGGATTACTCCAGAAATAGGGGTTTTCAGGATGGAAGAGTAAGTGACGGAGGGACTTCTAAGTGGTTGTGAGAGACAATGGGTACGAGCTGTGTATTAAGGAAAGTGATTAACTGACCAAAAGAAAATAAGGTCCCATTGGATTAATGGTCTTGATCTGTTAGAGGAACAGATGATATGGGTCTGAGATTGAATTCAGACAGTGGGATATGGAAGTCTCTAAATATAAAAGAGAATGCTGATCAGACTAGATCTAGACTATATTGGAAACAATTGGCGGAAATTACAAGAAAGTAGATTTGAGGTTAGCCTAAGAAAACTGTGGGTTAATAAAGTTTATCTTGACACAAAGGTATTTAAGAAGCTTATGAGCAGTTAGGAGGGGAACTAAGTAGTGCTTTCTCTTCAAAGACTTCTAATGTGCCTCCCAAATTCTTTTTTAATAGAGAAAATGAGAAAGTAGTTTTCTCTTGCTTTGAGAATGTAAAAAATTATATATTAAATAATTCCTCAAGAGAGATAGAATCTCTTTTTAGATAGCTTTACACTACTGGAACCCTTTTGGGTCTAGATTTGATTTGTAAATCCGTAATTTGACTGATGAAGATCTCAGTGATCTTCTCAAATATCAATTATTTTCCTAAGTAAAGGTTGTTTGTAAACATTATCCAAAAATTTCATATCATAAGAGTTTAAAATCTATATATTCAAAGAAGAACTGCTTTTTAATCTAGAAAAAAATATTTTAACCTTGATTCTTTTCCATTCATCTTACTGTTTTCTGATTATATACTATCAATATTTACAATGTCATTTTCCAATAATGTTGACTTAGTTAGGGAGCTTTCCATTTGTTTTTGAACTTTGTTTCAGATTTGGAAAAATTGTAGACTATAAAAACAAAAAAGAAAGCTAGATTTCATGAATGGATTTTAGTTGCTGGTTCAATTTCATCTTCAACTAAATAAAATTAGCATTAATTTGATATGAGCATTACCTATAGTCTATATAAGTAGATACATTCCCTTACAAGTATAAGAGAAACAATATAAAGGGAAACAAGACACTCTATTAAATACTGAACCAGGAGTACCTAGTACCCTACGGCTTTCTCTTTTACAACATCATAGCCCCACAAGGAGTCAAAAGCTCCATCTTCTGTTTTGAGGAAACCTTCCAGGCAACCTGGTCTTTTAACAATAAGGAGTTGAGGACACATAGGACAATTAGGACAAGTGTAGACCAGAGCAACTGGGAATGAAAGGGAATTTTCTATTAGATGATCCACAGGCCATAGGCAATTGGTCTTCTACAATAACCAGAACAACTGGCCATCTCTTTCACACAAATTATAATATATGCTCACAAGAATGGAGAAGAATGATTTCAGGCATTGGTTTAATATCCTCATGTCTCTCTCATGCTTAACCATCGTCTTCCCAAGCTGACTAATCTACCCCCACCTCTCCCACCCACAACCAGGTCCAACTTATTCTTTCATCTCTTGTCACTGACTTCTCCAGAGTAAAGCTCTATTACCCCCTCTCTATGCTTCCAGATCAGTTGACCCTCATATAATAACCCCCTAGAGTATATGCTGAGTCTCCTGTTTTACAGAGCCCAACATACTACAAAAAAAAAAAAGAAAAAAACTGCTAATCAAGGAAAAGATCAAAAAGCAGAAGAAACAAATAACAAAATCATAAATGATAAGAGAGACATAATGATTAAAGAGAAAGGAATATTGCTAAATTTTAAGAGATTACTTCTTATAATTCTATGCAAATAAATATAGAAATCTAGATTCAGTGAATAACTCTGTAGAAAAATACTTATTACCAAGTCTGAACCCAGTAGAGACAGAATAAAATAATGTTTTTTGTGTGTGACTTACTAAGCAAGAGACAATTAAGGAAAGTACCCTATATATTTTCTCCCATCCTTTTCTCTCTCTCATTTATCCCTTTTCTCACTCTTTCTGCTCTGGGATTAAATCTACAATAAAACATTAGTACTTAAGCCTTGCGTCATTGTAGGAAATCCAAGCAAAGACACACAAACATATAACATGTTAAAAAGGCACTGTTTTGAATATAAGTTTTATTGTTATTCATGTATGGTGAGGCCAATAGATGAATGGATGGTTGCCACTGAAAAGATAGTTTGTTATACACACTGCCTAAAAGGAGAGGAAATGTCAAGCTATTCAGGGACAGACAGGGAAACACCATGGTCAGTCAACAGACAGAGGAAGGGGAAAAAATGTGGGCAAAAGCCTTTTTTGTGATTTCTGCAGGAACAGGTGAGACAGGGTAAGCAGGTTTAAGTTGAATAATTTTAGCAGGCTCTGGGGGGTAGAGGCTGTTTCTAGTTGTCTGATACCTCACTCAGGGGTTATTTGGGCAAAAGAATAGTGGTCTGGAGTATAAGAGTCTGATAAAGCAAGTGATGAGGGGTGTGCTCTGAATTAATTGTTTATATATGAAAGACGTGCTTGCAAGGGAGTCTTATGTCTAGGAATTGGCTAGTCCTGGGAGGGACAGTCCTTCAGTCTCTCTAAGGTCAGCAAAAGGTCCTAGATGTCAAAGCATTGGAAATACAGAAAATAAAAAGGTGTGATTAATTCAGGCACTCAGTAACATCCAAAATAGTGAATAAAGTTGAAATTTTTAAATTTTGTGTAGAATATTTGTAAAAAATATATTTTCTGTAGAGTATGTAACTAGATAATAATAGTTATAGTTGATAGATATATGGTAGATA
This sequence comes from Canis lupus familiaris, assembly GCF_011100685.1. NCBI lineage: Eukaryota > Metazoa > Chordata > Mammalia > Carnivora > Canidae > Canis > Canis lupus. Next base: position 5,260,402 of record NC_049228.1, read on the forward strand.
GATGACAGATTAGATAGGTGGTAGATAGCAATTCAACTTCTTTGCTTTAAAAAGACTAATATCGGGCAGCCCAGGTGGCTCAGCAGTTTAGCGGTGCCTTCAGCCCAGGGTGTGATTCTGGAGACCTGGGATCGAGTCCCACGTCAGGCTGCCTGCATGAAGCCTGCTTCTCCCTCTACCTATGTCTCTGCCTCTGTGTGTGTGTGTGTGTGTCTCTCATGAATAAATAAATAAAATCTTTAAAAAATAGACTAATACCAACTTTAAGAATGTGCTGCATCAATACATGAGTTATCACAACCACACATTAAATATGGAAAACAAATTGTTCTTACAATAGTTTAGAAAAGTCAATGCCTTTAATTCATTCTAACTGAAATCTCCTTTTTAGTTCATGATGAAGTCATTGTTTTAGTTGACTAAATCTAGACTTATTTATATAGACCAGTCTCCTTGTTACTAGCCTGATCCGTTTCACTAATCGAAGAGATTTACTTAAGAAAAAAAATGAGCATTGACTACCAGGCTCACATGGTCCTAGGTGCTGGCAAATGAAATAGACAAAATGACTACTTTTATAGAAGTAGGAAAAATATAATAATAATAAATATGTAATAAAAGTATTTCAGGTGGTAAGCCCTATGGAAAGAAATTAACTGGGATATGAGAAACATCAGGTGCTATGCTAGGCAGGTGGAGGATTACTATTTTTATAGAGTGGTCAAGGAAGACCTGCTAATAGATGAGATATAAGCAGAAACCTGAAGGAAGTAGAGAAATAAGCAGAAGTAACCTTATCCCTACCCCTAACTCTTTAGGAGGAGACTTCCAGGGAGGGATAGCAGCAAGGGCATCTGAGGTGGGAACATCCTTGATGGGTTTGAGAATGAGTAAGGAAAATGCTGGTTGAAGGTGTCAGAAAGGCAAGAGGAGACTGGTTCTTGGCAGACCCTTTAAGCCATTGTAAATCTGCCTCAAGTATAATATGTTATATACCAAATAAAAGAGTTATGCAAAAAAAAAAAAAGAGTTATGCAAGAAAGCAGTAAGTGTAGAGAAAATGCTACTAACTTCCCTTGGGAAAGTGGACCCTAAGATAAATCTTAAACTATGAATCTAAATTAATGATCTGAATAAGGAAGTAGAGGAGAGGTGGGGATGTCCTAGACCTAGAAGGTATAACACAAGGCCTAGAGTCATGAAACGTTATAGTGAGTGTAGAGATCCATAGTTGACTAGAGTGTAGAAAGAATGTGGGAAAATGAGAGAGAATGAAGCTGCGCTGGAATACAGTAGTCAAGTCTTGAAAAGCCAAGGTAAGTAGGTTGGACACCATCTAGTAGAGCAGCTTTCTCAAACTGGCTATTTTGTATTAGGTTCTCTGGGGGAGGGCCAGGAATCTGCATTTTAAATGCTTTGAAGGTGATACAACCAATCTACTTCAGTAAGTCCCAAGACCTAAGAGTGTTTTAAGCATGGTGTTAAATATGGTATATAAATTGGAGGAGGAAAGCTTTGAAAGGGAACAATTGAAGGCAAAGAGTCCAAGTATGAGGCCAGCAATATTTTTCCTGTCTGAGAGACAAGGATCTAAACTGGAGTACTGGACACTCTTAAAGAGAAGGAGTCAATTTAAGAGATGCTGGTAGGACTTAGATATTGATAGAGAATAAGAGTACAGGAGAAGGAGGCATAAAAGATGATCCCCAGGTTTCTGGCCTTGCATACTGGGATATTTAATAAAGACAGTAAAGCCAAAGAAGTATGGTATTATTTTGAGTCTCAAAGCCAGGCAATGTGAATATTTGAAAGAATGTGAAAATATAAAATGTATTGTCATGTTATTTAAGTATTTTGCTCCAGAAAGCCTACACACACACACACACACACACACACAACTATAGGGAATGGATTGGATGCAAATTAATACATAGCAGAACATATGTTTCCTCAAGCTTATGTGGTAGATTGCATGGCACAACAACAGCGCTAAAGAAAATCATGCCCCGGAGGCAGGAGGCTTAAAGTTGGTCCATTTAGAACAGAAATCCAGCCAGTGCTCATGCTCTAAGGCCCTGGGCTAGGTCATAGTGGAGAGTATATATTTAGGGTGTTCAGGGCCCCAGGCCCAAGGGTTGTGTTCAAAACAGGGACTCAGGCCTAGGAAAAAATAAACAAGTCAGCAGAAAAAGATATCCTAGCAATTAAAGTGAAAGAACAAGCTTCATAATCACGTGAGAGAATATTCCAAGGGCAACCAGACTAATTCCAGTTCCCAAGGTCTACTGCTTCGACTAAAAATGGCAGCGGCTCTATAAGGCTTAGTCTACCGTTGGAAGTTCCCTTGTGACTATAGCTGAGCAAGCTGGGATCAAGCAGCTGATGGACAGGCAAGAGAATCTGTTCCTCTAAAACAGGCAGATGTGACAGTAATTGAGATACATCCAATTGTGGGCTCCTTCCTACAATTACTGATGCTCATTTTTAACCAGGATGTGAACAACTAAGAGGTATATCTAAGAAAGAGTTATTAGATTATAAGTAATAGATTACCTTAAGAAACAAAGAATTTATTGGCAGCGTATTTAATGCCTCATAGACATTAGATAAGAACTCAGAAGAATAGGTTTGAATAGAGTGGAGTCTATGGTAGTGCAGAATCAAGATAAGAAAAATCACACAATTTTATCAGGATAATATCACTTGAGTGAATTTCATTTTCCCATCTGTCAAAGGCGGGAGAGAGAGAATCAGAGTAGCATACCTCAGGTAGGACAGCACACCTTGATTTGCCGTGGAGTACTGCCAAACTACACCAAATGGCAAAGTGAAGAGTCCTCCAAAGGAATTTAGAATGTTGCTTGCTTGCTTTTTTTTTGCCCTTTTTTTTTTTTTTTTTTTTTTTACTTACAATGTTGCTTTCAAAGGGAGAGGAAGTGGATGCAGGCAGCCAAAAGGAGCAAATGGCCATTATGAGCCTAAAGAGAAAAAAAAAAATTAAGAATCCATGACAAGCTTGAGTATCCTTAAGAGACTTTTAAACGTCAACAACAACAAAATCTAACGAATAAATCATTGTACATTATGACATGTAAAAAAAAAATAGTCCCCATTGAAGAAAAATCTCACTGCAAATGCATTGGATATATATTTTTAAGATTTTATTTATTTATTCATGAGAGACACACAGAGAGACACAGAGACAGAGGCAGAGGGAGAAGCAGGCTCCATGCGAGGAGCCCAATGTGGGACTTGATCCCACGACCCCGAGTAAGCCAGAAGCAAATGCTCAACCCCTGAGCCACTCAGGTGCCCTGCACTGGATATTTTTTAAATGTACTTATTTGTGGTACTGAGTTCTGCAAAAGTTTAATTGGGATATATTTTTTAGAATTGTAGAGAGAGCATAAATATTATAAATTATAAAGGTCACATAATAAGATAAAACAACTCATTGATTAATTTATTGACATATATGAACTTCCTTTTTTCAAATCCTGTAATTGCCTTTAGAAATTATTTTATTTCACTTAAAGATATATAAAGACACCTTTTTAAAAACTGATTTTTTAGTTCAAGTGGCAGTCCTGGTTCTAGTTATTTTACATCCCTACTCAGCAATTAAAACAGATGAGGCCTTTTTGCTTTTTCTCTTCATTCAGTTATCACCACCACACAGAAGTAGAAATAGCAATGGAGGCTGGGATTCAGGTAGGAGAGACAATATGAAAAAAAAAAACAAAATTCTGTTCACACCATAAATTATTGTGACATTATTAAGAAAAGAATATGAACAATTCTGACTAGTTCTCATTAATGATATAAAAATCAATTTCTAAAATCCTTAGTGGACTGAAAACTTTAGCACGCCATAGTAAATTTTTCTTATATCTTGATATGAATGATGATTATATAGAGTTTTGCGTGCCTCATTCATGACAAAGGAGGGCAAAGGGATACAAAGGGATTCATGTGCTGACCCTGGTCTTTGAGGGGGGTTGCCATCCCAAGGTGAATAATCACAAGGTTCTCAGGCTTGTAGAGTCTCCAGGAAGCTTTTTATCAAATGCATGTGTTGTGGCTTTCTTCCCTGGAATGATGCTTGTATCTATAGATAAATTTATCTGGCCTCTCTGTGGAGGAGTAGAGAGGATGTATGAATTGGAAGCTGAAAAGAGTAGAAAGGAGGCTCAGAGTTTGGATCAATAGCTGCCTGAAGCTTTTTCATCATTAGCAGCCCTAGCACATTTGGGATGAGCTCTGAGAATATTTCTGTGCCCAAGTACCTATTACTGAAAAAAACCTCCCCAAACCTCAGATTTAGAATTTTGATCTCACCAGGCCTCCCTGTAAGTGGTAGTAGAAGCTAACAGCAACAAAGAGCTGTTATTTCTTTAAAACCTTGATCATTTTGGCAACTGAAAGTGTAGCCTTAAAAATTCAAACCCACTAAGAAAAATATTCAAAACAAACAAATTTTAGAATGATTTCTAATTTGCCAAGTGATTCTTTGCCCTGCAAAATGACAAACCCATACACCACTTTCCTTCCAAAATGTTCTGTGTATCTTTTTGTTTCTTCATAATAAAGCAAATCTTGTGTGAATATGATGGACATGGTAATTCAAATCTAATTCTTTTGTGGTAGCATTCAAAGTCATTCATCAAGTTGTAAATATATACCAGGTTTCAAGAAGATAAAAAAAAAAAACTCACATTAAGGGCTCATACTAAAATTGCTGTAGATAATCATAAATACATTGAATTATAACATAATGAGATAGACATTTTAAAACATGTTCAAAATGCCATGAAAGCATGAATGCAAAGATAATTAATTCTGCCTGAATATTTAGAAACAACTTCATGGAAGAATGCCATTTTATTAATTTTTTTTATTTTTGAGATGCCATTTTAAATAGACATTTAAAGAATAAGTAAAAATATGCCAAGTAGCAAAGTGTGATAAAGGTATTCAAGGCCTAGGAGAAAGTAGAATAGCTTAACATATTTGTGGAATTGGCAAATAACTGTCTTGGCCAAGGGATGCTAAGAGAAAAATATTGAAAGATAGTCTAAAAGAAGTAAACTTACAGCAGATTTTGTGACCTGGAATGTCAGGCCAAGGAGTTTGGAGAATCAATGAAGTATCTATAAGGAAGGAAATGATAGAATCCGATTAGTAGTTTAAACTTAAGAATGATAATTCCAGCTGGTGTGATGGATAAAATCAGATCCTCTAGAAAATAGGGATTGCAGTCATCGAGGGCAGGGGGAGGGTGAATAACAACTCTGGTCTGCAGAGCAACTCTCAACAGCTGCCTATTTTTAAGTAACCTGCAAGCTAAGTAGCGATTCTTACATTCTTAAGTAGTCGGAAAAAAATTTGAATAGAATAATGTTTCGTGACATGTAAAATGCAAAAGTTACATGAAATTCAAATATCTGTGTCCATAAATAAAGTTTTATTAGAGCACAGCCCTGTTCATTTGCATTCAGAGAGTCTATGGCTGTACTCATGCGACAATGCCAGAGTGGAATATTTGTGACTGAGACCATATAGTCCACAAAGTCTAAAATATTGATTACCTAGCCCTTTACCAGGAAAGTCTACTGACTGCTGATCGAAGTTATAAACAAACTGGATGGCTAGGTCCAATATGAGTCACATTCAGAAAGATTCCAATTCCATTAGTCAAGTATCAGTATCACCTTAAAATATTAATTGCTCTAAATATTAACCCAATTCAAGTTCTGGTAACTGATAAAAATCCCAAATAGAGAAAAATACTACCATAGTAGATGTGGAGTAAACTGGCAATAAGTAGATAATCTAACTCTCCTTTTTCTTTCTTTTACCACAACACCAACTGGAATGACTTATTTCTTTTTATTTTTTTATAAATGTATTTTCTATTGGTGTTCAACTTGCCAACATATAGAATAACACCCAGTGCTCATCCCGTCAAAATAGACCACATACTGGGTCACAAATCAGGTCTGAACCGATACCAAAAGATTGGGATCGTCCCCTGCGTATTCTCAGACCATAATGCCTTGAAATTAGAACTAAATCACAAGAAGAAGTTTGGAAGGATTTCAAACACGTGGAGGTTAAGGACCATCCTGCTAAAAGATGAAAGGGTCAACCAGGAAATTATGGAATGACTTTTTAAAAACACATTAAAAAATTGGAAAATCCCATATTGCCCTGAAAACTTGGGGAGAAAGCTAACTCTATGGGACAACTTTCAAGGAATTTCTGACAGAATGTTTTGAAAATGAGACTTAAAAGAAGCCAGAAAGAGTCGTCATGCAACTGCTTTGGGAGAAAGTGATATTAATTGGCCGGAGGTAAGTAGAGGAGATATTTCGAGGGAGGGGGATTAAAAGCACAAGCTTTGATGTCAGCTCCACAATAAAACTCTATCTCAGTCTCAGTCATTTACTCTGTAAATGTATATTTAATGAGTACCAACTGTATGCTAGGCAATTACATGATATTTTACAAGCTTAACATATCTACACCTGTTTAAACCAGTACCTTATGCTGTAAAAATCAAGTCACCACCACCACCACTCTGCAAATAACAGACAGTTTACTGTTAGTGCTTGCTATGCGCTTAGCATTTTTCTAAGCACCTTGTATGCAGTGGTCCCCCCTTATTGGCAGGGCATGCATTCCACAATCCCTAGGGTTGTCTGAAAACAGAGAGCACCTGACTCTATATATGATGTTCTTTCCTGTACATACATACTTATACCAAAATCTTATTTATAATTTTAAGCACAGTAAGAGAGGAACAGCAATGATAATAAGGAGAACAATTATAACAATGTACTGTAATAAAAGTTATGCAAACGTGGTTTCTCTCTCTCTCTTAAAATATCTTATTTCCTCTACTCAATGATGTGATGATTTGAGATGATACAGTGCTTTCATGATGAGATGAAGTGAGGGGAATGACATAAGCCCTGTGCCGTAGCATTAGGCTACTATTGATCTTTTGATGGTTTATCAGAAAGAGGATCATTTTCTTCCAGGCTGCGGCTGACCCCACAGAGAGCAAAACCCTGGATTTAGGGAGGACTACTGTGAAGTATTCATTCTAATCCTCATAACGCCATTTTATAGATGAGTAAATCAAAGTTCAGAGAAGTTAAGTAAATTGCACAAGTATCGACAGCATGCTGCAAAGTAGCATGATGTCTATGTTTTATTGCTCAATAAATGGTGGCTAAAACTTTATTTTGTGGAAATCATTTAATATATATAATATTATATATATTATATTATTACATGTATTATATGTAATAATATATATTATGTTGCTGAACTAGCATAACTTACATCAAGCAACCCTTCAAAGTAAAACCTGAAAGCAGCCATTAACAGAATGTAGGTGGATGGAAAAGGAGTCTGAAAAGAATCAAACCATGGGGTTTTTTGGAAAACATAGTCTCCATATTTAAAAATGAATAAAGAGGAGAAAAGGAGTTTTGTATTATCATTGAACTTAAAATATTTGCTTTATTAAACAAGAACTAAACAATGAGAGAAATTGACTGAATAATGGGGACAGCGTAAGAAAATGTCACAGGAGAATTGAAAATAGTTTTCAAAAGATTTTTCCCTGCTTACCACTATGCATCAAAATAAATTTCTAATTGAAGAATGATTTATTTTTTTTTTTAAGATTTTATTTATTTGACGGAGAAAGAGAGAGGACAAGCAGAGGGAGTGGCAGGGGAAGAGGGAGAAGCAGACTCCGCATGGAGCAGGGAGCCCGACATTGTGCTTGATTCCAGGACCCAGAGATCATGACCTGAGCCAAAGGTAGATGCTTAACCGACTGAGCCACGCAAGTGCCCCTGGAAGAATGATTTAAACGAAAAAGGTAAAACAATAAATAATGCATAACAGAATATAGGTTCAATGACATCATTCTGGAATGGTGAAGAACTTTCTACCACTAATACCAAAACAAATGCTGTAAAGAAACATTTTATATTTGAACCAATTGAAAAACAAATGAAAACCTGAGGAAAAGTAGTGGTAATCTATATGGCCAAGGATAAGTCATATAGGCTTTCTTCCTACTACAAGGCCTTTGCACATTCTCTCTGTCTATAAATGTTCCTGTATATCACCCTTCAGTGCTCACTGCCATCACCAAGTATTATTTCCTCAGGAAGGCTTTCATGGCCTATTATATTTGTGGGTCTACCATAAAAAACTAGCACAGACAAGTAGCTGAAACAACAGAAATGTATTGTTCTGGAGGCTACAAGAGCAAGATCAGGGTGTTGACAGGATTGGTTCCTTCTGGGGGCCATGAGGGAAGAATCTATTCTATACTTTCTCCTAACTTCTGGTGGTTGGTTGGCAATTTTTGCCATGCCTGGATTTCTGCCGCATGACCCCAATCTCTACCTTCATCTTTATATTGCTTTCTCCCTTTTGTGTGTCTGTTTCTAAATCTCCCCCTTTTGTAACAATACCGATCCTATTGGATTAGGGGCCTAGCCTACTCCAGCATGACCTCCTCTTAACTAATTAAATCTGCAAGGATCCTATTTCCAAATAAGGTCAAGTTCTGAAGCATTGGAGGTTAGGACTTCAACATATGAATTTGGGAAAACAATTCAACCCATAACATCAACATAAAGCCCCCTTTTTATATTCATTCTTTAAATACCAGGAACAACATTCTTTCCCTTTGTACCACGAATGAGAGATGTGCTTTTGCATTTGTTTGTGCTATTGTTTTATTAATATCAGTCTTCTCCATAAAACTGTAGGCACAAAGTTGAAATTACCTCAATGACAAATGGAGTAACATTGACCTGTTCACTCAAGAAATAGTTTCTCTGTGCAAAGTCCTGGATTAGGCATCAAATATACAATAGTATACAAGGCAAGACAGTCATTACCCTCACTGACCACGTATTTTAACAGAGAAATAGAGGGTAGATACATACATGCATGCATACATAGAGAAGTAGATGAGAGATGAGAGAGATGCACTGCTGAACAGTTAATGCTAACAAGTCCATTTTACTTTTTACCCCAATTTTTCCTTTTGCCCCTGAAAAGAGCTCTATCCCTGGCTCCTCCGGCCTTCCTTCAATGTAGCCTTAGTCTCTAATTAACAATAAGCAATGAAAGCTAAGTTTATCTATACTTTGGAAGTTTTCTCTCCCCCTGCCCACTGTGTAGTGAGATCCAGAGCTGATCTGCTGCTACTACATTCAATCTCTGGTGTAGGAAATGTTGCTGAAACATGGAGCTCCAGGTTCCTGCCTAAATTTAGGTACACAAGTGGTTGTTTTCCTTAGTTTTAAACATGTGAGCTCTGGGGCCAGACTGCTCTGCTTTTGACACTAGCTCTATGTCTTTTTGTGTAATCTAGAGAAAGTTACTAAATCTTTGTCTCATCTTTAAATCATATTAGTACTCACTTATGATTATAAGAATTAAATATATTGTAAAATGTTTAATATGTTAACATGGCACATAATAAGGAATCCTAAAACTTTAATAATTTAAGGCCAAACTTCCTGGCTGCTGTTCCACCAGATTCCTAATTGCCTTCTAGTTTTCTGTTAGGATTTCCCTTTTTTTTTAAACTGAGGTTGTTAAGAGCACAGAAACTTTACCTGAAAACCCTTGCCCCAAAGACTATGGAAACCCAGCATACTAGAACTGTACCAAGCTGAGAAAGAAGCCAAAGATGGATATTTGTCCTCTGGAAAGATGGAAATGCAAGCTATGTGTAGATACTGATTGTAACTCGACATCTTAGCTGTAAATATGGGCCACCCAAATTCAGAACAGCATATACATAGAGAAAAGATCTCATAGCTCATTGCCTAGGAGTAAAATATACCAGTTACTTTTTCTAACTTCACTCTTGATGGGTTTTCCCACTCTGGACTTTTTACCTACTACTTAGAATGTCAGAGTATTAGCCAGTTCCTCACAACTGAATTAATCTCCCAGAATTTAGATCCTGATTTCTTACCTGTTCCTTTCTGCAACATTTGTTTTCTATAACATAGGCATTTTGACAGTCTAGACCTTTCACACCACTAGCTTTATTCTATCTGGAAATCTTGTGAAGATTTCTTGAGCTCTTGTGAAGAAATCTTTAGTTCAGAGTTCTCCTCTCCAGAGTGCCAGAATAGGAGACCTCATACTAGGAACACTCATCTTCCCTAAACACTATTCATTAATTTCAATAGTTCAATATTATTAATGAATATTATTAATGGTCATTCCACAGCATTCAGAGAACTCTATAGTTTATATCCCTCTGCTATCTAACTATAGTCCCTGGTCTTCACTCAGAAATTTCAAGAGTCTATAAAAGCACCATTCACAAATGAATAACTGCATCAACCTTTCCTAATTGGAAAATTTCATCTACAAGATTATTCATGACTTCCTTGTAATTATAAAATATTGGGGAAAACCCATATGTCTATCAAAAGGAACATATAGGAGACTGGTTAAAATATATGGTCTAAATATTTAATAGAGTACTAAACAGTTGTTTAAAAAAGAACAAAGTATATGAACTTGAGCTTCATAAAATTCTCCAAAGGCTATTGCAAAATTGTAATGTGAAAAATGGTGCATATATAGTACATATGTAACATTTGCATTACAAAAACAATTATAATTACATGTGTCCATTTATCTATGCATAAAATATCATCAAAAGAATTAAAAAGAAAAACTAATAACTCACTTTAGGAAGAATACCTGAGTGGCTAAGGGACAGGAATGAGTTGGAGATTATTCATAACATATCTTTTTATGCTTACCATTTTTAAATTTATGATTATAGTATTTCCTTAAAAAATTAAGAAAAAGCTTCATGATTTATTCTGAAATCTGTGGTATTTAATTATATTTTGTTTAGAAAGTAACATTTTATTTTAATTCTGTACCTGAGTTTAATCATTGCAAAGACATTTCAATCAATAATAAAATTCAAATTAAAGTTAAAATTTACCCCTCTGTGTGTATTTCATAAATTTATAGACATATAATCAATGTTAATGGCATCATAATTTAATCTTCAGCTATTTTTTTCACCATTTATTTTATTTTATTATTTTAAATTTTCAGAAAATTTCCAATATAAGACAATAATTTTATGAGCATATGAAATAGAAACTGTCTAAGGCCCAGCCCTATTCTTTTTTTTTTTTTAGAATAACAAAAAATATTTTACTAAAACATAAGATTTACAGAAGTTTCCAGACAAGTCATACAAAATGGTCACAAGCTTTTTCTTGAAGGAAGGATTCTACACTTGACAGCAAAGTCACAATGTTATGAGTGAGGGCTGTGATGTTTGTTTAATGTTCCCATTTTCGTTCAAACAATCAAGCTTGTCCATCTACAGCATCTAAATAAACTTAGACTTGGCTAGAGAGCATATTCTAAGGAACTGGTTAGCTGCTTTTAACCGATGCAATTAGATCACCATAAAAAGGGGGAAAGGAGCCCATAAAATTAAAATAAAACTACCTCTCCCCCTCAAAAATAATAATAAAGAAAAACACCCACACCCCTGCAGCTAACCCTGACAACTACCTTCATTCACAGTGCTTTATACTTAAACCATGATGGAGGAAATAAATAAAAGCAGAGAGGGGCCACTGCTTTTAAACGTTTCACAACAATCCAGATGGTATTTCTAGCCTCTGCTCATGCTTTACAACAGTGAATCAGGACAAGACATAGATTTGCTAATGTGCATTTAACCTATTCTTGACTCCAGTACACTCATCCTTCACTCATCTCATTGATCTCTTTTTTTCTCTTTTGGTGTTTTCCTGTCTTCCTTTGAAGACATACTTCGGAGATATTGCGGGTTTAATTTCAGACCATTGCAATAAATTGAATATCACAATAAAATAAGTCAAAGGAATTTCTTGGTTTCTCAGTGCAGATAAAAGTTATGTTTACACACTGCTATAGCCTATCAAGTGCAGTAGGAATATGTCTTTTAAAAAAAAACAGTGCATGCTTTTATTTTTAAAATGCTTTATTACTAAAAAAAAAAATGCTTATCATTTTCTGAGCTTTCAGCGCGTCATAATCTTTTTGCTGGTGGAGGATCTTGCTTCAGTGTGGATGGCTCCTGACTGACCAGGGTGGTGGTGCTGAAAAGGCAGGCAGTGACAGTTTCTCAAAATAAGGCAACCATGAAGACTGCCACAGCAATCAATTCCTTTCATGAGTGATTTCTCCGTAGCATGCAATGCTGTTTGATGGCATTTTACCCATTAAAGAACTTTTTTCAAATTGAAGTTAGTTCTCTCAAACCCTGCTGCTGCTTTATCAACTAAGTTTACATGATATTTAAAATATTTTTTGTCATTTCAACAATCTTCACAGCTTCTTCACCAGGAGCAGTTTCTATCTCAAGAAACTACTTTCTCCATTCATCCATAAAAAGCAGCTCCTCATCTGTTGAAGTTTTATCAGAGGGAAGCACCAATCCAGTCGTGTCTTTGGGCTCCACTGCTAATTCTAGTTCTCTTGCTATTCCCACCACATCTATGGTTACTTCCTCCACTGAAGTCCTAAACCCCTCAAAGTCATCCATGAGGGTCAGAATCAACTTTTCCCAAACTCCCGTTAATGTTGCCATTTGGGCCTCTTTCCATGAATCACAAATATTCTTAATAGCACCTAGAAAAGTGAACCCTTTCCAGAACATGTTGCCCAGATCCATCAGAAGAATCACTATTTATAACAGCTATAGTCTTATGAAATGTGTTTCTTAAATAATAAGACTTAAAAGTCAACATAACTCTTGATCCATATGCTGCAGAATGGATGTTGTGTTGGCACGCGTGAAAACAACATTGTACATCTCCAGCACAGCTTTTGGGTGACCAAGTACATTGTTGATGAGCAGTAATCTTTTACAAGGAATTTTTTTCTGAACAGCAGGTCTCAACAGTGAGCTTAAAATATTCAGTAAACCATGTTGTAAACAGACATGCTGTCATTTAGGCTTCATTGTTCCATTCATAGAGCCCATAGATGAAGCATAATTCATAAGGGTCCCAATGGTAAATGAGCATTGGCTTTAAGAGAAAGTCACCAGCTGCATTAGCCCTAACAAGAGTCAGCTTATCCTTTGAAGCTTTGAAGCCAGGCATTGATTTCTCCTCTCTAGTCATGAAAGTCCTAGATGTGTCATCTTCCAATAGGAGACTGTTTCTCCTACATTGAAAATCTGTTGCTTAGAGTAGCGATCGTCATTAAGTCTCTTAGCTGGACCGGGTGGGTAACTTGCTGCAGCTTCTACATGAGCACTTGCTGCTTCATCTGGGAACTTCGTGTCAGGGAGTTGGCTTCTTTTCTTAAACCTCATGCCCCAACCTCTGCTAGCTTCAGACATTTTTTCTGCAGCCTCTTGACCTCTCCCAGCCATCACAGAATTGAAGGAGAGGTAGGGGCTTGCTCTGGATTAGGCTTTGGCAAAAGAGAATGTGTAGCTGGTTTGATCCTCTACTAAAGCACTAAAACGTTCTCCACATTGGCAATAAGGCTGTTACACTTTCTGTCATTTGTGTGTTCACTGAAGCAGCACTTGTAATTTCCTTCAAGAACTTTTCCTTTGCATTTACAGCTTAGTTAACTGTTTTCTGCAAAAAGACGTAGCTTTCAGCCTATCTCAGCTCTTGACATGGCTTCCTCACTAAGCTTAATTATTTGTAGCTTTTGATTTAAAGTGAGAGATGTGTGACTCTCCTTTTCACCTGAAACCTCAGAGGCCATTGTGGGGTTATTAATTGGCCTAAATTCAGTATTGTTGTAGCTCAGGGAATAGGGAGGCCTTGAGGAGAGGGGAAGAAATGGGGTAATGCCTAGTGGTGTAGTCAGAACACACACATTTATTAATCTCATCATCTTATATGGGGTGTGATTTGTGGTGCCCCAAAACAATTATAATAGTAACATCAGAGATCACTAATCACAGATACATTAATAATGAAAATGTTTGAAATATTTGCAAGAATTACCAAAATGTGACAGAGAGACATGAAGGGAGAAAACACTGTTGGAAAAATGCTGATAGACTTGCTAAACACAGGGTTTGCACAACCGTCAGTTTGTTTTAAAAAAAAAAAAAAAAGGGGCAGTGGGATGCCTGGGTGGCTCAGCGGTTGACCATCTGCCTTTGGCTCAGGGAGTGATCCCAGGGTCCTGGGATCGAGTCCCACATTGTGCTCCCTGCATGGAGCCTGCTTCTCCCTCTGCCGGTGTCTCTGCTTCTCACTGTGTCTCTCATGAATAAATAAATAAAATATTTTTTTTAAAAAAGGCAGTATCTGTAAAGCAGAATAAACTAAAGTACAATGAAATGAGGTAAGCCTATGTTTGAGATATTTACTGTATGATTTGGAGTTGTTTACAGTAATCGCCATTTACCTAACACTTATCCCAACTCTATATGTTAGGTAATATGGTCTTACTTTATAGATAAGGAAACTGAGGCCCAGGGGAGTCAGATTCAAAAGCACCAGAGCTTGGGTACTTCCCACTCAGTTATATTTAGTTATTATTTCTAATCATTTCATTTGCTAATTTTATAACAAATTAAGAGTAAGCTCCTTGTAGATGGAAATACTAGCAGTGCTCAGTTTTGTCCTTCACAGCACCAAACACAGCTGTGAGAACTTCATCATTATTCATGAAATGCTTTTACATGATAAGGACATATTCTGTTGAAAGTTGTGACATTTGGGAAAAGAGCCATTAAATCCATGTTTCTAATTAAAATATGAAAATATACTCCCTGACTTAAAATATGCAATTTTGATTGATATTAATGTAGTAATTGTTTTGGTGTCACAGTACTTTAAAATGGAAATGCTTATAAGAGTTTATAACACTTCTAATGACTCCAGGGTTAAGCACAAAGTATACTCCTGTGCCTAGAGATTTCATATTGACTAAAGCACCTACTCATGGTCAATGAGATTATTTAAGGTACAGATTCATGTGATGGTTGTTTGTCCAGAGTTCCAAAGTTCAAACTGTTTTTCTTTCACATGCAAACTTCCTCTGAGCACTTTGCATTTTATAGACCAAACAAACTGACTCAGATAAGACGCTGGCTACTCTCGGGGGAGTTCCTGAAGCAATGGTGTGTGATACAGCTCTGCTCACTTTTGATGAATTCCTCCATGAAGAACATGTTTTCCCCGCCTCGCCTGTGGTTGATACCACCAGGGAGCAATTCTACTGTCACTGATGAATGCTAGCTAGGTCAGACCTTGTCAGTGCAAATGAAAGTCTTGTGATTAGTATTCTGTACCTTCTTACTAATGAACCTTCTAATCATGAAATCTGTCTGTACTCATAATGTTCTTCTAACTGCTAAGTGCCCTTGAAAGGTTAGATAAGTGGGAAATCGTACCATTGGGTTTTTTTTTTCCTTACATCATGCCTTTCCAAATTAGTTTTGGACTTACTATTTATGACTCCTAGGATAAGAATTGGTCAACATTACAACAGTGACAACCTTGGTTATACAATTACAACATGACAACAGAAGTTACAAATACACAAAAAATGTGTACAGTCATAATAAAAAAAATGTTTTTGGAAACATTCAAACTTCTTGGAAAACATTTTGACAGTAGAAAAAAATATATAAGAATATTTGTACCAGACTCTGCTAGGAAAACATCTAATTAGGAAAAAATTATAGGTGAAAGATGTTTTGTACCAAGGAGAATTTAAAAAGTGACTCTGAGATAAATGTTTAAGGAAAACTCATCCGTATAACCTGAGTAGCTTTTGGCTTAAATTCAAGAGTATGTTTTCTTAACTGCACAAGGATTTATTTGTAATTGTTCCAGATTATTTGCATATTTCAGTAAATCTAAGATCTCATCAGTTGTAAGGTATACCTTTATTTTATTCACGACTAACAAAGAAAAAATACTGCCAATTAAATTATGACAAGATACTAATTGTAAGTCACATCAGAGATGTTCAAATGCAAAGAAAAGTACTTCTTAGAATTGATGAGATAAGGATTGTTGTAAAAGGGAGGCCTAGTTGGCTCAGTGGTTGAGCATCTGCCTTTGGCTCAGGGCATGATCCCGGCGTCCTAAGATAGAGTCTGGCATCGGGCTCCCCGCAGGGAGCCTGCTTCTTCCTCTGCCTGTGTCTCTGTCTCTCTTATGAATAAATAACAAAAATCTTTTTTAAAAAAAAAAGATTGTTGGGGCAGCCGGGTGGTCCTGGAGACCCAGGATAGAGTCCCACCTCCCTGCATGGAGCCTGCTTCTCCCTCTGCCTGTGTCTCTGCCTCTCTCTTTCAGTCTGTATGTCTCTCATGAATAAATAAATAAAATATTTTTTAAAAAGATTGTTGTAAAAAATATGGATGCTAGGTGGTAGGAGTGCAGGAAACCTTCTGTAGTAACATCATCTTTCCTGACCAGCATTAAACAAAAACTGTATTCACCAGAACATAAAAATGAGTAGAGTCTATCTGAATTTACACATCCCTTTCTATTATTTTTGTCTGAGGAAGTACTCTAATCATTTCTGTTAGTGAAATACTAGTAATTTGTTCCATTAGGTGATCCAAGGGTCAGCAAATTTCTATAAAGGATCAGATAGTAAATATTTTATAGTTTGTGAACCATATAGTCTCTGATGCAGCTACTCAAACTTAGCCAGTGTAGCACAAAAGCAGCTATAGACAAAACTTTAGACACTAAATTTTAAATTTCTTATAATTCTCATGTATCATGAAATTCTATTCTTCTATTGTTTTTTTTTTAAATCACTTAAAAATATGAAAATATTCCTGGGACCTGTTTGGGGAAAATGGAGTACACATACTTTCTCCTATTCCTGCTGGTAATTACAACTTAAAACCCTGGGCATTTTATGTAAAACAAACATAAAGAGACTCTGAAAGATAGAAGAAAGCAGACTGGCTAGTGTACTCAGGATTCAAGAAATGACACAATAATTAAGTTCCTTGGGTGTTTTGTTTTGTTTTGGTTTTGTTTTGTTTGCCATCATATATCCCAGACTTGGAAGTGAAAAAAAAACAGTAGCTCAGAAGTGTCAGTGGATGCAGATGAACAGAGCTCCAGCAAAAGCCTGCCCCGTTTAGCCAAAAGACCAGGAAAGAAGCAACCTAGCAAGACAGAAAACTTTCAAACAACCCCTCAACTCTAGCCAAATACCATGGAAAAAAGACTGTGGTCCCACTTCTACCAATTCCAGCAAAAGTCAAGTGGGGAGCCTAGACTTTCATTCCATCAGGCCGAACAAGTCACCCTAACTTTCCTGCTGGGATATTGTCAGAGAAGGCTACACAGGGAACTAGGATTTATAGCCACTGGGTGGTACCAGGCTCTTTCCCCATATTGCCAATGGAGACTATATGCGGAGCCTATATTTCTATGTTCAGCAGTTGTGAAGGGTCATCCCTTCCCCCTGAGATGGTTTCAAACAAGCCTTACAGAAAAGTTAGAATGTTTGCCACTGCCCAGAAGTAATGAGGCCACTCCCACTGCTATAGTGTTAGTAAAAATGACACCAGAGCAACAAGACATTCTTTTTCTCTCAGCCAGAAAGGTATACACCACTCTTGGATGTCAACAGGGTTGAGTGAATAATCTAAACTTCTACCCACCTGAGAGTAATAATATACCCACCTCTTTCCCATGCAGTAATATCAGAGGAAGCCACCTAACACAGAAGGGTTATGTAAGACCCAGAATTTCTTAACATAATATGCAGATTTCTGGATTTCAATTTTTAAAAAATTACTCTCATAGCCAGAACCAGAAAGATCTCAAACTGAATGAAAAAAATAGTAATACCAATCAGTAAATGCCAACACCAAGATGAAAGGAATGTTAAAATTATCTGACAAATAATAATAAAGCTATAATAAAAATGCTTCATTGAGCAATTACAAACATCCTTGAAATAATTGAAAGAACAAAAGCCCTCAGGAAAGAAAATAAAAAGTCTCAGTAAAGAAGTAGAAAACATAATGAACCACATAATGAACCAAATGGAAATTTTAGAACTAAAAACATAATAATCTAAACAAAAAATAATGCTATAGTTAAAATGGAATTATAACCCACACCAAGACAGAAAATAAGAAAACAGAAATAACAAACATAAAATAAAAGCTATAATGGCAGACTTACACCCTAATGTATTAATAATTATAATAAATATAAATAGACAAAATTTGTCAACTAAAAGACTGAGGTTCATAAACTGAATCTAAAATCATGGCCTAATTATATACTCTTTCTTCATAACAATGTAGGCAGATTGAAAGCAAAATGTAAAAGGATATATAATGCAAACATTACTTTAAAGGAAAACAGAAATGGTTATGTTAATATTATTTAAATTTGACTTCAAAACAAAGTCAAGTCCCTGAGAGAGAAACATTATACATACATACCAGAAATAAAAATACAGACAATCTTTAATGTATATATACCAAAAGTTAGGGCTGCCAGAGAAGTAAAGCAAAAGCTGATAAAACTGAAAAGATAAATAGACAAGGCTGTAATTATGGTTAGGCACTTCAGCACCTCTTTATTAAAAGCTGATGCAAAAATGTGGACAGAAAATCAGCAAAGAAATAGGAGAACTCAAAAGCATAAAAAACATTGTGATCTAATTTACATTATAGACTACTTTACCTAACAATAGCAAAATATACATTCTTCTCAAGCTCACGTGGAACGCATATCAAGATAGACCATAACCCATGCAATAAACAAACCTTAATAAATTGGAAATCATTGAAATAACTTCTTTTCTAACCGTAAACAAAAAAAAAATCAATAACAGAATGATAACAGGGATAATCTCTAAACTTAGACCCTGAAAAGCATCTAATGTTGCTATCTTACCAACTGGCTGGTTAGTTTCCTCATAGAATGTTTCTGTGTTGTTTTCCACTGCTCTCAGTTTGGACTTCCAGGAGCAGCAGTAACTAGGTAGATAAACCTTGGTGATTGGGGGTTCATGTTGTGGGTCCATGAATGGCTTTCATCTCTGTGCCCATGGCTTCTCTATTCCTGTAGTCTTTTTACTAGCATTGGAGTGGCTGATGACAGAGGCTGATTGATGACAAGTGGGTTGACATTTTGTCTGTCTAGTGCTTCTTCAATAGTGGCTACTTTTAGATGGTGATTTACAACTATAGGGGTAATCTATTGCTATGTAACAAAGTCCTCCAATATTTGGCATCTTAAAACAACAAACATTTATTATCTTGCATCAGCTTATGTTTAGAAAAGCAAAAGCACCTGGTTCTAAGAGTCCCTCAAGAGATTGCAATAAACTTGTTGCTTAGGGTTGAAGTCTAGATAATGCATTCACATGGCTGTTGGCAGAGAGCCTTTTTTCCTCACCACATGGGACTCTCCACTGTTTCCTGTGTCCTCAGGATATGGCAGCTGGCTTCCTTCAGAAAGAGTGGTACAAGAGAGAAGCAGTAGATAAGTATAGTGCCTTTCATAAGCTAGTCTCCAAAGTTGCACATCATTACTTTTCTTTTATTCTATTCATTTGAAATAAGTCCATCCCAAACTCAAGGAAAGGGGAACAAGGCTCTACCTCTTAAAGAGAGAAGAAATAATTTTTGGACATGTAAAGCCACTACCACAAGTGGTACAAAGGTCTTTATACCATGTGTCCACTTTCTCTAACCAGACCTACCTCTTTCTGCAGGTCCGTTAGGTTCTCTGAGAAGCAGACAGAGAAACGGAATTAGAAGAAAGAAATTGTTGGAGGAGGGGAGGTAACATCTGTAAAAGACAAAAGGAAGAGATAAAATTTGGCAGAGGATTGACAAATTATGAAACATGACAGACAAATTGCCAACTCGATGAGGAGTTCTGAAGGAAATAACTCATTAGAAGAACCAGTAAGAGTGGTCTTACTTTGGACAGAAATGACTAGATCAATTCTACTCAGACATTGGCTTCCTTGAGAAGAGCATAATCTTTGCTTAAAAGTTGAGGCAGTTTAAAAATAAATAAATAAATAAAAATAAAATTTAAAAAAAAAAGTTGAGGCGGTTGTTGAATAAGTAAAGAGCTATAGAATATCCATAGAAGCTAACCATATCCTAGAAGCATCAAAAGGAATCTGTTTCAATCCTACCTGGGTGGCTCCTGATACAACTTGACCTATTTTGATAGTAAATGGGCAAGTGTAACAGCTATGGCAGGGTGAACCAAGGGCTCAGAACCCTCACAGATCAGGGTCTGAGTCTTACCACCAATAATCCATCTGGAGGAGCTGAGGGTGAGGCTCTAAAATTCATAATGAGGAGAGAAATTAGGAAGATCAGCTCTATCCTTGGATTATTTGCAGGGGGAAGTGCTGTGGTTAGGGCCACTTTTGTTCTCCTTCAAATTTCCGCCAGAAGAGGCCCTCTAGGATCCTAGAGAAACTGCTCCTGGAATTTAAAGACATGAATCATATCATCACAAGTCCCATAAAAGCTGAATTATAAATTACATGAGGTTTTTAGTGTACCTGTGCCCTCTGGCCCTGCTCATATCTAATCCACAAGGTAGCATTTCCATTTCATTTTTAGGTGTTGAGTTATATAACTTCTTTATATATTTTAGATACTAACCCCTTATCACATATGTCATTTGCAAATATCTTCTTTCCATTCAGCAAGTTGCTTTTTGTTTCATTAATGGTTTCCTTCACTGCACAAAAGTTTTCTAGGGATGTACTTCCAATAGTTTAATTTTGCTTTTGTTTCCTTTGCCAAAGGAGACATATCTAGAAAAATATTGCTTAATGACCAATGTCAGAGATATTAGCATCAGTAATTGGAATTTTTGGGTTTCAGGTCTCATATTTACTTCTCTAATACATTTTGAGTTTATCTTGGTATATAGTGTAAGAAAGTGGTCCAGTTCCATTCTTTTTCATGTAGCTATCCAGTTTTCCAAGCACCATTTCCAGTTTCCCAGTGTATATATAGTCATGCCTTCTTTGTCATAGATTAATGTGATCATAAAAGAGTAAGTTTATTCCCAAATTTTCTCTTCTATTTCATTAGTCTATGTGTCTATTTTTGTGCCAGTATCATACTCCTTTGATTACTACAGTTTTGCAATAGATCTTGAAATCTGGGGTTGTGATCCCCCAGTTTTTATCTTTTTCAAGACTGCTTTGGCTGTTTGAGGACTTTTGTGGTTGTGGTCCCATACAAACTTTAGGTTTATTGGTCTAGTTCTGTGAGAAATGCTGTTGGCATTTTGATAGGGATTGCATTAAATCTGTAGATTGCTTTGAATAGTATGGACATTTTGACAATATTTGTTCTCCCAGTCAGTGAGCATGGAATATCTTTCCATTTGTGTCATCTTCAATTTCTTTCATCATTGTTTTACAGCTTTCAGAGTACAGATCTTTCACCTCTTTGGTTAGGTTTATTCTTAGGTCTCTTGTTATTTTTGTTATAATTGTAAATGAGATTTTTTTTCTTAATTTCTCTTTCTGCTACTTCATTATTAGTGTATAGAAATGCAATTGATATCTGTATATTAATTTTGTGTCCTACAACTGCATTAATTTATTTACCAGTTCTAGTAGTTTTGTGATGGAGTCTTTAGGGTTTTCTGTATATAGTATCATGTCATCCACAAATAGTGAAAGGTTTACTTCTTCCTTACCAATTTAGATGCCTTTTATTTGTTTTTCTTATCTGATTGCCATGCCTCAGCCTTCAGTACTATGTTGAATAAAAGTGGATATCCTTCCTTGTCTTGATCCTGATCTTAGGGGAAAGCTGTTTTTTACTATTGAGGATAATATTGGCTGTGGGTTTTTCATATATGCCCCTTATTATGTTGAGATATGCTCCCCCTAAACCTACTTTGTTGAGGATTTCCATCACAAATGGATGCTGTACTAGTCATATGCTTTTTTTGTATCTATTCAAATCATCATATGGTTTTTATCCTTTCTCTTGTTGTGATGATGATGTAGCACATTGATTGATTTGTGAATACTGAACCACACTCACATCCCAGAAATAAATCCCACTTGATCATGGTGAATGATTTTTTTAATATATTGTTGTATGTAGTTTGTTAATATTTTTTGAGGATCTTTGTATCTATGTCCATCAGATACTGATCTGTAGTTGTCTTTTCTGTAGTGTCTTTGACTACTTTTGGTGTCAGTGTAATGGTGACCTCATAGAATGAATTTGGAAGCTTACTTTCCTCTTCTTTGAATAGTTTGAGAAGAATAAGTATTAACTCTTCTTCAATTTTTTGGTAGAATTTACCTATGAAGCTATCTGGTCCTGGACTATTTGTTGTTAAGGAGTTTTTTAAGTCACTGATTCAATTTCAAAGCTAGTAATTGGTCTGTTCAAATTTTCTATTTCTTCTGATTAAGTTTTAGAAGGTTATTTGTTTCTAGAAATTTATCCATTCTTCTAGGTTGTCCAGTTTGTTGACTTATAATTAATCATAATACTCTCATATAATCCTTTGTATTTTTATGGTGTTGGTTGTTATTTCCCTTATTTCATTTATGATTTTATTCATTTGAGCCTTCTTTCTCTTTTTTTTTAATGAGGCTGGCTAAAGGTTTATTAATTTTGGTGATCTTCTCAAAAAAACATTCTCCTGGTTTTATTGATCTGTTCTATTGGGTTGGGGTTTTTTTGTTTTGTTTTGTTTTTTTTGTTCTTTTGTTTGTTTGTTTGTTTTAGTTTCTATTTCATTTATTTCTGCTCTACTCTTTATTATTTCCTTCCTTACCCATGGTTTGGGGTTTGTCTGTTCCTCTAGTTCCTTTAGGTGTAAGCTTAGGTTGTTTGAGATTTTTCCTTGTTGTTTTGTTTTGTTTTGTTTTGTTTTGTTTTTGAGATATGCTTGTATAGCTATAAACTTCCCTCTTAGAGCAGCTTTTGCTGCATCTCAAAGACTTTGGACCATTGTGTGTTCATTTCATTCATCTCCATGTATTTTTTTTTATTTCCTCTTTGACTTCTTAGTTGATTTCTAGCTTCCTTAGCATTTAGTAGCATTTTTTTTTAACCTGCATGTATTTGTGTTCTTTCCAGATTTTTTCCTGTGGTTGATTTCTAATTTTATACAATGGTGGTCAGAAAGGATGACTTTGATCTTTTGAATCTTTGGAGACCTGTTTTGTGGCCTCATATGTGATCTGTGCTGGAGAATATTTCATGTGCACTTATAAAGAATGTGTAGTCGCTCTTTGGGGATAGAATGTTCTGAATATATCTGTTAGATCCATCTGGTCCAATGTATGATTCAAAGCCACTGTTATCTTGTAATTTTCTGTTTGAATTCTCTTTCCATTGATGTAAGTGGGGTGTTTAAGTCCCCTCCTACTATTGTATTACTATCAATTACTTCCTTTATGTTTGTATTAGCTGTTTTATATATTTGGGTGCTCCCATGTTGGATACATAATATTTGCAATTGTTATATTTTGTTGTTGGATTGTTCCCTTTATGATTATATCGTGTCCTTTTTATTTCTTGCTAGTCTTTGTTTTAAAGTCTATTTTGTTCAATATAAGTATTATTACTTTGGCTTTTTTTTTTTTTTGCTTCCATTTGCATGATAAATATTTTTCCATCCCTTTGTTTTGTTTCCCTTTCACTTTTAATCTGCATTTGTCTTTAGGTCTGAAATGAGTCTCCTGTAGGCAGTATGTCAATTGATCTTGCTTTTTCTTTTAATCTATTCCATGACCTTAAGTCTTTTGATTGGGCATTTAATCTATTTATATTCATTTATTTATAGGTATGTACTTATTTCCATTTTGTTACTTGTGGTTGATTTTTTAGTTCTTTTCCTTTCTTCTTTTGCACTCTACTCTTATGGTTTGCTGGCTTTTTTTCTTCCTGGCTTTTTTAAATGATATACTGGATTCCTTGCTGTTTATTTTTTAAATATTTATTACTGGGTTTTCACTTGTGGTTACCATTAGATTTGCATTTAACATCCTATGCATATAACAGTCTCTACTGTTGATGGTCACTTAAGTTTGAACCCCTTCTTTTCTCCTCACCAGTCCCCCATGCGTTAGGTATCATTCTTTATATGGTGTCATACCTTACATCAATTTATTTTGTGAGTCCCTTGACAAATTTTGATAGATGTCCATATTTTTACTACTTTGGTGCTTCCTACTTCTCTTAGTCCTTTATATGGTCTTTCCCTTCCACTCAGAGTCCCCTTTAACATGACTTCCTTTAACTTTTGTTTATCTGGGAAACTCTCTCTCTCCTTCTATTCTGAATGATAGCCTTGCTGGATTGAGTATTCTTGGCTGCAATTTTTTTTTCTCTCAGTACTTTGAATATATTAAGCCACTCCCTTCTGGCCTGTAAAGGTTTTGCTGAAAAATCAGGTGATAACATTATCTTTTTTCCCTTGTATGTAATTCTTCTCTTTTTGCTTGACACTTTTAAAATTCTCTCTTTATCACTACTTTTCTATTTTAATAACTATGTGTCTTGGTGTGGACCTCCTTGTGTTGATTTGGTTCAGAATTCTGTCTGTCTCCTGGACCTAGATTTATATTTCCTTCCACAGATTTGGGAAGTTTTCAGCTATTATTTCTTCAAATAAATTTTCTGCCTCCTTTTCTGTCTTCTCCATCTGGGATCCCTATAATTTGAATGATACTACACTTGATAGTGTTGCTGAGTTCCCTAAGTCTTTTTATTTTTTATTATATTTTTTTCTCTCTTGTGTTCAGCTTGATTGCTTTCCATTATTGTGTCCTCCAGATTGCTGATTTCTTCTGTTTCCTCTAGTTTACTAGTTATTCCATCTAGTGCATTTTTAAATTTCAGTTATTGAGTTCTTCATCTCGATTGATTCTTTTTTATGTTTTCTATCTCCTAATTAGGAGTGTCACCGAAGTCCTCTATTCTTTTCTTAAGTCCATTAAGTATATTTATGACCACTAATTTAAATTCTCTATGAGTCATATTACTTATTTTAGTTTTATGTAGCTCTCTTGCTGTGGCTTTGTCCTGTTCTTTCATTGGGGACTATTCGAGACTATTCTTCTGTCTCTTAATTTTACTTAACTCTCTGTGTCTGTTTCTATGTGTTATAAAAGTCAGCTGTATCTCCTGCTCTCAAAAGTAGTGGTCTTATTAAAAAGAGGTACTATAGTGCCCTGTGGTGCAATGTCCCCTTTCACCAGAACCTGACCCTTCACAGGTATCTCCCATATGTGTGGTGTGCATCTCACTGTTGTGGCTGAGCCACTTTTACCTTCAATTCAGTCATCTACAACGGCTCTCTTTTCCTATTGTGAGCAAGGTTTGGTCCTTGTGTTTTTAGTGGACTAGTCTGGGGCCACCATGGACTTGATTTGAGTCAGACCAGGCATTTTCCAGAGATGTAGTAGCATTGAACTGCCGTGTACTTTCCCTATGTTGTCCCCTGAGAAGCTTTGGTTGGTGGGCACGGTCTACAGTCAGACCAGATGTCTTTCCTCATCCCATTGCTGAGGCAGCAGTGGAACTAGTGTGTAGGTGGTTATCTACCCTTCTCCCCAAAGCAGGAGTCACTTTGGAGTGGTGTTGGCCCCTTTGGGGCTGCTTGCACATTGTCAGGCTTCTGGCACCTGTTTGGATGGGCTCGGTCCAAGGATGTATTGGAGGGGACAGGTCCACAGTAGAACATGGGAGCAGAAGGCTTGATGTTAGTTAGATTTGAGCAGGTCTCTGTGGGATGAGACCTGAGCTTCTTCTACAAAAACTCATTCCTCAGAGCTGGAGGAGGGCAAGTCTTCAGAAGAGCATGGTGGGTAGGTAGTACCAGCAAGGTCAGTACAGGTCCACTGTAGGAGGGGACCTGCAGCTGCCCAAAACGCCTGCCAACACCAGCCAGGTTGGAGTAAGTATGCCCAGAAGAGTGCAAAGGGAGAGGTATTAGCAAGGTTTGCAGGAGTATGCTGTTGAAGAAGAACTGGATCTGAGGCCTAGCTGGAGGAATATGTCCATGGGAGAACAAAGGACAGGAGCAGGGTGCACTGTTAGCAATCTAGGTAGAGAATGCTGGCACCATGCTGGTTTCTTAAAGTGTCTGTGTGTCTAGGCTGGGGATTGGAGAAGGAAAATGGCACCCACAAGCTCCTTTGTTCCTGGAGAAGTCTCTCAATCATATCTGTCCCTACAGCATATGCTCTGGGATTAGTAAACAAATCTCCTGTATACTCCCGATGTTTTCCAAGCTACTGCTTCTCTGCTGTTATCTCCACAGGGCTATTTGTTGTGCTGTGTTTTTAAGGGCATGAACTCAGTTTCCTCTTACCCTCCAGCTTTCCCAGAGCTGAGCCTACTGATTTCTAAAGTTCCAGATGTTAAGCCCCACTGATTGTAAGAATTCATGAAATTATGCTCCTCTGGTTTCCAAAGTCAAATGTTCTGGGGATTCCTCTTCCTTGTATGAGTCCCCTGTGCTTGGAGGGGGCCTGGTGCAGGGTATGGCCCTTCCCCCTCTGCATGCCTGAAGTGTCCCTCCCTCAGATAGTCCTGTGAGTCCAGTTAGCTTCAGATTGTATCTCCACCCTTCCTTCCCTCTTAATTGTAGCCTCTTCTCTACGTTTAGCTGTGGAGAGTCTGTTCTGCTAGGCTTCTGATCATTTTCTGAGGTATTTCCACTGATGTGAGTGTTATTTAGTTGTATCCACGGGATGAGGTGAGCTTAGGATATTTCTACTCTGCCATCTTCCCCCAAAATCTAATGTCTAAGACTTATTGCAAAATTTTTAAAAAGAAATTATTAGGTGTTTGCCTTTGTATGGGAACCAGTTCTAAGTTGCTGATGATGTATACATTTTATAGTCTCTCTTCTCTATAATAAAAAGCAAAATCCAATTAATAACAGCCAACATTTATATAACACTTAGTTTGCAAAACACTACCATTATATCTTATCATTTGATCTTCATGACAGTTTTATAGAAGATTTTATCATTAGCTAATTCCACTAGTTAAAAAGTTGATCCCTTCCAGAGGTTGTGACATAGCCAAGTTTTCTTGATTAATGAATTGCAGAACGAAGATTTGACCTACATTTCCTGACACTAGAGTACATGCTCTTTATATTTTACTGTTAACTTTTGCTTGAGTAAATTTTCTTGGTCAAATTTTTTGATGAATCTGGATCTTATTTCCCTCTGCAAAATGCAGGGAATATTAAATTTATTTTAAAGGATCTTTCCACCTCTACATAACATTTCCTTTTGTATATTCTTGGTAGACATGGAGATGGATAATTTTATTTACCTAGCGGGCCAACTATATAAGTAAAGAAAACTAGGTATAATCAGCACCTTATCAAACCAAGTAATTTGCCACCTGCTGATTCTTTCCCAAGACTAAATCTAAACCTGAGTTATAACATTTATCCTAATACCTATATATGGTAAAATCATAGAAAAATAGAAAAAATATGAAGAATTTAAATGAACACTATGACTATTTCCTTTGGAAATTATTTAATTTAGTAAAAAAAATTTAAACCTTAAATTATTAAAGCAACAAGTATGCAAATGGTGATGTACATAAATTTACATTTCAATACCAAGAAAGAGAATCTGAAAAACATAGATCAAAAACTATATATAATACAGTTTTGTATATTTCTCCAATTGTATTTTTGATTTAGCTAATTTAATGCAATAATTATGACTATTCTCTGCATGTATCATACTTTTTTAAAAAAGATTTTTTTTATTTATTTACTTTAGAGAGAGAGAGAGCTGGGGGAGGGGGAGAGGGAAGGGAGGTGGGGAGAGAATCTGAAACAGATTCTGTGCTGAGTGTGGAGCCAGATATAGGCCTCAACACTGTGACCCTGAGATCATGGTCTGGGCTGAAATCAAGAGTCGATGCTTAACCAACTGAGCCACCTGGGGGCCCCAGAATGTATTAATACTTTAAAATAATATTGCAAGGTCAAAAAGCATGGATTCAAATCTTAATATTTCCACTTGAGCTGAGTGATCTTGAGCAAGTTATTTAGTATCATTGCAATTCAGTTCCCTCAGCTGTAAAGTACTAGTACCTCTCAGAGTATTGTGAAGATTAAATGACATTACATACAAATCACAGTACTGCACCAAATACATAAGTCCGACATAAGTAAGAGGGTATTATTATCAAGCATATTATGTTGCTGCTGTTATTGCTACATATGGCAAAATCTTAAAACCTGTATGATCTTCTACCTTCAGTAGGCCTTTGGTCATCTAATCTAGAGTTAAGTTTATAGAGTTTTTTTTCCTCCCAGAACTTTGATTAAATGAAAGGAAAGGGCCTTAAGACAAATCTCATTATTCTCTTCCCTTAAATAAGAGGCAGGCAGCAAGTTGAAAGAAAGGACAGCAGAAGCTAAATTTGTGTCTGAGCAAAGAGGAAATGCCAAAAAATGAAATTTATGAGTTCCTTTATAAAAAGTGACTGTGTCATACTTATTCTTCACTGCCAAACCATGATACTCATCTCAAAAAAATACTTTTTAATTTATTTGACCTCAAGAAAAATATGCCATAGTATTATTCCTGGTTACATAAAGGGAAATATAACTTGGCATGAATTAAAATGTTTTAAATAATTGACAACTTAAAAGCAGGTCACAAATTGTTAACCTGAGTAGAACAGTTTGTGCAATTAATTTTGAACTACAGGTAGAAATGACCTTTAAGACCATTTTGGTGTAAAAATAAAATAAGTAAACCTATATTACTAGCTTAACAAAATATTAAAAATGAATAAAACCTTGAAAAGATCACTGATGACCTCATAGCAGAATCACATCTATTCAGTAAGTCAGGGGTCTGGTGTTGACAAGATTAAAAGATAAACAAAACGGACTCTTAAACTCTATCAAAATCTATCAAATGTGAATATAATAATATATAGCTGCATATAACAGAAAAATTTAAAATAAGAGACTTAAAGGAGACCGAATTCCTTCTCTCTTGCTCTGTCATTCTGTCATTTATCTTTTCCCAAGGTCCAAAGTAGCTCCATAAGCCCTAGCTGCTCTTCATGCCACTGCTGTTAGGAAGGAGTAGAGAGGAGTGAGTATTACAGGACGCAGACCTGATTTTTTAAGGACACTCCCTGGAAATCCTACACAACACTTACATAGCATTTCATTACCCATTTAGTTGTGTAGCCAGACATCTCTAAGACTGCATGAGATTGGACAACGCAATCTTTTACTGAGTGACATGTGCCAACAAAGTACTGCTCTTCTGTTACTGACAGGGAAGATGGGCTGTGGAAGTAGGAGGTAAGAGTCTGTACTACAAGATCATTTATCTAAATCATAATTAACAGGAGTTCTAACAGTTTAAGCCAAATAAAAACCACACTTTATTGACATTTTTGAGGTATTAACCCCACAATGGAAAGTGTCTATCTGCAAGTGCCTAAAAAAAAAAATCAAGACATTACTATCTAAGTAGCAGTGGTGGACACCCGCAAATTTAACATAGTTATTAAACGGTGATCAAGTCTGGGCCATGGATTCAAGCCAGCTACATTAAGTCCTGGTACTAATTGAATCAACTTGGGCAAGTCCCTTGACACCTTAGATTCTTCATCTGTGAAATGGGGGAAATGGTACCTATTGAAGTTGTTGTGAAAATTAAAGAAGTTAAAAATGGAAAGTTAATTAATATAGAACTCTACCTGACAGATGTCAATAAATATTGGCTGTTACTATGATTATAAGTTGGTGTTTAATAAATATTGGCTGTTACAATAATTCATATATTATTAGTCTATCTAAGGCACACATCTGATAGCCTTCATACTTTGTGAGGTGTATAATAAAAGCAAAACCATTTTCAATTAAATGTGTATATTAGTATTATGCTTATTAAATTTACATTTAATTTGAGACTATATATTATTCCTGTTATTAAAATCTAATAACAGGAAAGTGATTTATATTTTATAGAGAATTTTAATGATTACTTAGACTGCTGGGGAAAGCAACTGCAAAACTTCTTAATAATACAGGTGGTATTGTATTTTCTTTGTTATGAATTATTAGCATACATTTTTGCAGTATTAATTACCATGAAAGTCATACATAGTATTCAAAAAAGAGAATAAAAGAATAAAATACACTCAGCTTATAAATCATTTGATTCTAATTCAATCATAAGTATATTGTAAAGCCTAGATTCCTGTTAATGAAATTTCACTTATTTAAAATTCAATGAAATCTACTCAGCATTCTATGTTAGTGTCTTAGAAATAATCAGGTCTCTCATATTATTTATAAAGTACACTCATTTAAGGAACTGAAAATCTGATACACTGACAAATTGCACCCTCCAGTGGAAAAAAATCTTTATCCATTAAAACTTAGCGTGTTTCTGCATTGCAGGTTTATTTATTCAAATGTGCTTGTTCCTAAAAATGTTTAAAGCAATTACATTTTATGACCTGAGGTAATGTATATCAACCACTATTTGTTTCCTCTGGGTCTCCAGGAAGTTGCTCTGAGTTTCAGAGTCTGTTATATAAATAGTACATTAAATGTTAGGAAAGTAAGAAAACTTTTAAAGAAAATTTTAAAAAGAAAAGGAAAAGATAAGATTGGGCCATAAATTAAATATTTTCTTTCTTAAAAAAAAAAGATTTTATTTATTTACTCATGAAAGACAAACCGAGAGAGAGGCAGAGGGAGAAGCAGGCTCCATGCAGGAAGCCCGATGCGGGACCCAATCCTGAGACTCCAGGATCACACCCTGGGCCAAAGGCAGATGCTCAACCGCTGAGCCACCCAGGTGTCCCAAATTAATATTTTCTAGAAGAGTATCCTTGTATTTAAAACAGAAATATTTCAGATATCCCATTTCATCAAGCAAATGTTTCCTACTTTAAAATGTTTTTTTTTAATGTTTAAAATGTAAATTACTGTTAGTAAAGTTAGTTTTTACAAAGAACTGAAAGACTGATCACATCTCTATGTTTTTCACTCTAATCTGAGAAGCATAAAAACTGACACTCACAGGATGTAAGAGGTATGTTTTGAACACAAATCAATTTGACCCCAAAGCTAAACTCATCCCACTATATTCAATGCCAATTCTATGGTTTGACCCCTTGAACTATATATTCTGTTGCTTATCAGTTGGTGGTACATGATCAAAATCAACCACAGGTATCGCCTAAAACTGAAGTCCTTTTCTTAACTAACAACTGTCTTTGAAATCCCTTCCCTCTTGGGTGGGAAGAGGGTGGGGATGAACCAAATGGGAAAAGAGGAATGAGGAGTAGGAGATACAGGCTTCCAGTTATTGGAAAGATTATTAGGTCACGTGGACAAAAGGGACAAAAGTGTCAAGGGCATTGTAATAGTATTGTATGATGACAGATGGTGGCTATACTTGTGAGCATAGCATAACTCTTAAACTTAACCAATCACTATGTTGTACACCTGAAATGTAACATTGTGTGTCAACTATACGTGAATTAAAAAAAAAAAATTTCTTCCCTCCTTGGCTTTCCTCTCTCTGCTGCAACATGACCTCTGAAAATCTCTTCTATTTCCATAATTCTTCTATAGCCTTCATCTTACAACACCTTACACACTCCAGGCAAAACAAAAGCCGGATAATCCAATTGTGGCTACCTTTTAACCTCAACATGCTCTTTAGAGGATTTACAGTTTCTTTCTTGTAGAGAATTATGC
The DNA here is from genome assembly GCF_011100685.1 of Canis lupus familiaris. Classification (NCBI taxonomy): domain Eukaryota; kingdom Metazoa; phylum Chordata; class Mammalia; order Carnivora; family Canidae; genus Canis; species Canis lupus. The sequence goes on from NC_049228.1 coordinate 5,292,204, forward strand.
TAGGAAATGACATTTTCTCTCTGTGTTGCCACTCTGCCAAACAAACATTTGGTGTCTTTCACAAATCAACCTAAATCTTTCTCTGAAAAGAAAGCAAATACAGTATTTATCTCTGTTACCCAAAGGTTTTATAGCCCCTGGACTAATTCTGACCTCTCCCCTTCTTCCTTCCTCTCCTTTGATCCTGTCTCATCTCCAGAGCCCCTGTTTGGAAGCAGCTTAGGCATTACCTATCGGGGTAAGTTTGGTCTCACCCCTCTTGAACACCTTCCTTACCCTAATTCAGTGTTTTGATGTTACTTGTCCCAGGTCTTATTTCTACTTCTTCTAAGTCCTTTATTTACTTCACCACTTTACCAATTTATAAATATTTCCATTTTATCACACTTAGATCTTACTTTTCATTCATCTTTTTAAAAATGTACCCCCCAGGGATCCCTGGGTGGCGCAGCGGTTTGGCGCCTGCCTTTGGCCCAGGGCGCGATCCTGGAGACCCGGGATCGAATCCCACGTCGGGCTCCCAGTGCATGGAGCCTGCTTCTCCCTCTGCCTGTGTCTCTGCCTCATTCTCTCTCTCTCTCTGTGACTATCACAAATAAATAAAGATTAAAAAAAAAAAATGTACCCCCCACTTCCTAATCTTTTATCATAGTGATTTTATTCTTTAAACTATTACTATTTCCTTTCATCCCTTTTCTCTTCTTTACCCATTCCAGTTCATGTCTTTCTTATGTTTTTGTCCCTTTCAACACCTCCATGTTAAACGATAGGTTAGGCCCACAGTAGAGAACAAAGGAAAACGATGGTGTCATGTCTAGTGGAGGAAAATATGAATAAAAAACACACAAATAAGCCTAAAATTGTGGATGTTAAATGCTGCAAAGGAGAGGTGTGTGGTTTTATGAGAGCATATGAATAAGTTTTTAGCCTAGTCAGAGAAATTAGCACAAAGCTTCCCTCCAGAAGATATGCACTGAGGTCTCGTGAAAGGATGAATATGTGTAGGACAGCGAATGCCACAGATGGGCAGCAGTACAAAAAACCTAGTGAGAGGAGAGAACATGCAAGTCAATTTGCAAGGAGTAAAACAAGGCTCTTGTGACTGGAACACTGAGGGAAGCATGGCATGAAATTTAGACACAAATGGGGTTTGGATTATACAGGTTTTGTTCAGAACTTGGGTGCGCATCTTAAAACCAAAGGGATAGCATTCAAATATTTTAGCAGAGGTTAGAGTGGTGTGAGGAGACTTCATTCAGAATTGTATTATTCCTTTACGTATTAGCATGCGACATGACTTTAGGCAACTTCCTTGGCTTCTCCAAGCTTCATCTGTGAAATGGCAATAAAACAGGCATTATGGTAGCAATCATGTAAAAAACAGTAACGATAATGATGGCTCAGAGAGTGTTCTCGGTGTCTCAGGCATTGCTCCAATTAGGTCCTATTACTACCATCCCTGTTTTACAAATGAGGAAAATGAGATACGGAAATGAAGTGAAACAAAACAGCTAATAAATGGTGGATTACCTACGTCATAGGACTTTGTGAGGATTGAAAGAATTGATATATTTAAAGTTGTGATCACAGAATCCAGTACATGGTAAGCATTTGGCAAGTGTTAGATATGGTACTGGAGATCCAGTTTCATATTAAAATATGAGTCAGATTATAAAAACATGAGGTTGAAATCTAAATGATGACAGTTCCTCTTTTTTTGGCTAATTTTATCACACTTTTTCTTAAGATTTTGTTTATTTGAGAGAGAGAGAGTGGGTGAGAGAGAGAGAAAGAGAGAGAAAACATGAGTAGGGGAAGGGGTAGGGACAGAGGGAGAAGCAGACTCCCCACTGAGCCTGATGTCAGGCTCCATCCAGGACTCCAGGATCATGACCTGGGCAGAAGGCAGATGCTTAACTGAGTCACTCAGGAGCCCTTGTTACTTTTAAGTTTTTTCCAAACCTTTTTATTTTTCGCTTTTCTCTACTAGCACTTTTCAGATCACTTGGGCCTCTATAGTATCATCAGCTGGGTTTTAATCTCCTTGTTGTCTATGCCCCAACAGGTACAGGTACAGGACACCCTGTACTCCTCTGGGTATCAAAACTTTTCACTGCGCTTTCTGCTACGGTAAATACATTTCTCTAACTTCTTCACTGAATACTCCCTCCAACTCCTTTTGTTGTTGTTGTTGAAGAATATTTGACATATACTATTATTAGTTTCAGGTTTACAGCGTAGTGATCCAACATTTATAAACATCATCAACTGATCACCATGATAAATCTAGCTAACATCAGTCATCAAAGTTGTTACAATATGGTTAACTATATTTTTATGCTGTACATTATAACCCCATGGCTATTTTATTTCATTAGTGGAAGCTTGTATCTTTAATCTCCTTCTCCCATTTCACCCATTTCCCCATCCTTCTCCCCTCTGGCTTCTCTGTATCTATGCATCTGTTTTTGTTTTGTTCATTTGTTTTGTTTTTTAGATTCCAAATATATGTGAAGTCATATGATATTTGTCTTTCTCTGACTTATTTCACTTAGCAATAATACCCTTTAGGTGCATCTATAGTTGAAAATGACAAGATACCATTTTTTTAATGGCCAAGTTATATTCCATTATTTACATACATATATAATATATATATATATACACATATACACACACACACATATATCCCATACCTTCTTTATTTATTCATCTATTGATAAGTAGTTAGGTTGCTTCCATATCTTTCCTACTGTAAATAAGGCTAAATGAGCATAGGAGTACATATAGCTTTTCAAATTAATATTTTCACTTTCTTTGGATAAATAACCAGGAGTGGAATTGCTATATTGTATGGTAGTTCTATTTTTATTTTTTTGAGGAAATTCATAGCATTTCACATATGGCTGTACCAATTTATATTTCCACAACAGTACACAAGGTTCGCTTTTTGTCCCCCTCCTCGTCAACCCCTGTTATTTTTTGTGTGTGTATTTTTTATTGGAGTTTGATTTGCCAACATATAGTATAACACTCAGTGCTCATCCCATCAAGTGCTCCCCTCAGTGCCTATCACCCAGTCACTCCATCCCTCTGCTCACCTCCCCTTCCACTACCCCTTGTTCATTTCCCAGAGTAAGGAGTCTCTCATGTTCTCCCTTTCTGGTACTTCCCTCTCATTGTCTCTCCTTTCCCCTTTAATCTCTTTCATTATTTTTTATATTCCCCAAATAAATTAAACCATATAATGTTTGTTCTTCTCCAATTGATTAACTTCACTCAGCATAATACCCTCCAGTTCCATCCACACTGAAGCAAATGGTGGGTATTCGTTGTTTCTAATGGCTGAGTGATATTCCATTGTATATATAGACCACATCTTTATCCATTCATCTTTCAATGGACACCAAGGTTCCTTCCACAGTTTGGCTATTGTGGACATTGCTGCTATAAACATTGGGGTGCAGGTGTCTTGGTTTTTCACTGCATCTGTATCTTTGGGGTAAATCCCCGGTAGTGCAATTGGTCAACCCCCTGTTATTGTTTCCTTTTTGGTAACAGCCATTCTGACAGGTATGAGGTAGTATCTTATTGTAGTTTTGATTTGAATTTCTCAAATAATTAGTGATGTTGAGCATCTTTTCATATATATGCATATACCACAACTTCTTTATTCATTTATCAGTTGATGGACATTTGGGCTCTTTCCATAATTTGGTTATTATCGATAATGCTGCTATAAACATTGAGGGGCATGCACCCCTTCAAATTAGTATTTGTGTATCCTTTGGGTAAATATCAGGTAGTGCAATTTCTGGATCATATGGTAGCTCTATTTCTAACTTTTTGAGGGACTTCCAAATTGTTTTCCAGAGTGGCCACACCAGTTTGCATTCCCTTCAACAGTGCAAGAGGGTTCCCTTTTCTCCACAACCTTGCCAACACTTGTTTCTTCTGTTGTTGATATTAGTCATTTTTACAGATGTGAGGTGGTATCTCATCATAGTTTTGATTTGTATTGCCCTGATGATGAATGATGTTGAGCATATTATCATGTGTCTTCTTTGGAAAAGTGTCTGTTCATGTCTTCTGTTCATTTCTTAAGTGGATTTTTTGTTTTTAGGGTGTTAAGTTTGATAAGTTCTTTATAGATTTTGAATACTAACCCTTTATCAGCTACATCATTTGCAAATATTTCCTCCCTTCCCAAAGGTTGCCTTTTAGTTTTGTTGATTATTTCCTTCACTATGCAGAAGCTTTTTATCCTGATGTAGTCCCAGTTGTTAATTTTTGCTTTTGTTTCCCTTGCCTTAGGTGACATATCTAGTAAGAAATTGCTACAGCCAATATCGAAGAGGTTGCTGCCTGTGTTCTTCTCTAGGATTTTGATAGTTTCCTGTCTCACCTGTAGGTCTTTCATCCATTTTGAATTTATTTTGTGTATGGTGTAAGAAAGTAGTCTAGTTTCATTTTTCTGCATGTGGCTGTCCAGTTTTCCCAACACCATTTGTTGAAAAGACTGTCATATTTTTTTACATGGGAAATTCTTTCCTACTTTGTTGAAGGTTAGTTGACCTTATAATTGTAGGTCCTTTTCTGAATTTTCTGTTCTGTTCCACTGACCTATGAGTTTGTTTTTGTGCCAGCACCATAATGTTTTTTACTACAACTTTGTAATATAGCTTGAATTCCAGAATTGTGATGCCTTCAACTTTGCCTTTCCTCTTCAAGATTGCATTAGTTAGTCTTCTGTGGTTCCATAAAATTTTAGGCTTGTTTATCCTAGCTCTGTGAAAAATGCTGGTGGTATTTTGATAGGGATTGCATTAAATGTTAGATTACTTTGGGTAGTAATAGAAATTTTAATAACATTTGTTCTTGTAGTCCATGAGCTTGGAATGTCTTCCATTCCTTGTGTCACCTTAGTTTCTTTCGTAAGTGTTCTATAGTTTTCAGAATGCAGATATTTTCCTCCTTGGTTAGGTCTATTCCCAGGTATCTTATGGGTTTCGCTGCAATTGTGAATGGGTTTGATTCCTTGGTTTCTCTTTCTGCTTCTTCATTATTGTTGTATAGAAATGCAGCAGATTTCTATGCATTAGTTTTGTATCCTGTGACTTAACTGAATTCGTGTATCAGTTCTAGCAAGCTTTTGGTAGAGTCTTTCAGGCTTTTTACATAGCATATCATGTCATCTCTGGAGAGTGAAATTTGACTTATTCTTTGCTGATTTGGATGCCTTTTATTTCTTTTTGTTGTCTGATTGCTGATCCAGTATAGGTTAAACAACAGTGGTGAAAGTGGACATCCTTGTCTTTTCCCAGAGGAAAAGCTCTCAGTCTTTCCCCATTGAGGATTATATTAGCTGTGGGTGTTTTGTATATGGCCTTTATGATGTTGAGGTATGTTCCCTCTATACCTGCTTTGTTGAGGGTCTTTTATCAAGAATGGATGCTGTACTTTGTCAAATGCTTTTTCTACATCTATTGAGAGGATCATATGGTTCTTTTCTTTTATTAATGTGGTATATAATTTTGATTGAATTCCAAGTATTGAATCACCCTGGCAACTCAGGAATAAATCCCACTTGATCATGATGAATGATTCACTTAATGTACTGTTGGATTCTATTTGCCAGTATTTGCTAAGAATTTTTTTGCACCCATGTTCATCAAGGATATTGACCTATAATTCTCTTCTTCAGTGGGGTCTTTGTCTGGTTTTAGAATCAAGGTAATGCTGACCTCATAGAATGAGTTTAAAGTTTTCCTTTTCCTTCTATTTTTTTAAACAGTTTGAGAAGAATAGGTATTGACTGTTGTTTAAATGTTTGGTAGAACTCCCCATGGAAACCATCTGACCCTGGACTTTCGTTTGTTGGGAGATTTTTGATTAGTGATTCAATTTCTTGGCTGGTTATCAGTCTGTTCAAGTTCTTTATTTCTCCCTGTTCCAGTTTTGGTAGTTATATATGTTTCTAGGAATTTCTCCATTTCTTCCAGATTGCCCAATTTGTTGGCATATAATTTTTCATACTATTTTCTAATAATTATTTATATTTCTGTGGTGTGCAAACTTCTTTCATTCATGATTTTATTTATTTGGGCCCTTTCTCTTTTCTTCTTCATAAGTCTAGCTAGAGGTTTATAGATTTTTTAAATTCTTTCAAAGAACCATCTCCTAGTTTCATTGATCTATTCTACTGGTTTTTGTTTGTTTCTGCATCATTCATTTCTGCTCCACTCTTTATTATTTCCCTTCTTCTGCTGGTTTTAGGCTCCATTTGTTGTTCTTTTTCTAGTTCCTTTAGGTGTAAGGTTAGGTTCCGTCTTTGAGACTTTTGTTGCTCCTTGAGTGAGGCCTGTATTGCTTTGTATAAAAACAAAGCTGGTGGCATCACACTTACTGATTTCAAGCTATGTTACAAAGCTATAGCAATCAAAACAGTATAGTATTAGCATAAAAACAACCACATGGATAAATGGAGCAGAAAAAGGAACCCAGAAAGAAACCCATTCATATGTAGTCAATTAATTTTTTACAAAGTTGCCAAATATACAACGGGGAAAGAATGTCTCTTCGATAGTGGTTTTGGGAAAACTCGGCCCCAATTTTACTCTGTACACAAAAATTCAACTCAAAATGGATTAAACACTTGAATTATAAGACCTGACACCATAAAACTTCTAGTAGAAAACATAGGAAGTAAGCTTTATGACATTAGTCTTGCCCATGTTTTTTTTAATTTGACAACAAAAACAAAAACTAACAAGTGGGACCACATCAAACTAAAAGCTCCTATACAGGAAAGGAAACATTTAGCAAAGTAAGTAACCTTTAGAGAGAGCAGTATTCTCTGTCTGCCTATGTCTGTGCCTCTCTCTCTCTCTGTCTCTCATAAAAAATAAATCTTAAAAAAAGAAAGAAAAAAAAAATAGAAAGAAAGGAAAGGAAACATTTGCACAGTGGTGATGGAAATGTAAATGGGTGTAGCCACTACGGAAAACATTATGGAGGTTCTTCAAGAAATTCATAACAGAACTAACATATAATCTAGCAATCTCAATTCTGGGAATATATCCAAAGGAAATAAAACCATTGTCTCAAAGAAATATAAGTAAGCCCATGTTTATAACAGCATTATTCACAATAGTCAAGATATGAAAATAACTTGAGAGATGTAGATAGAAGACTGGATAAAGAACATGATATATATTTCATATACATCACATATATATAATGGAATATAATTCAGCCAAAAAGGAGGGGGGGGGGGGAGTCCTGCCCTTTGCAACAACATGGAGGGTATTATCCTAAATGAAATAATCCAGAAAAAGACAAATACTGCATGGTGTCACTTACATGTGGTATCTAAAAACAAACAAACAAACAAATAAACAAAACCCTTGAAGTTATAGAAACAGAGAGTAGGAAAGTGGTTGCCAGAGGATCAGAGGTGGGGGAAATAGGGAGAGATTAGTAAAGAGTACAAATATTCAGTTAATAATAAGGTCTGAGAATCTAATGTATAGCATGGTGACTATGGTTGGGAACACTGTATTGTATAATTGAAATTTTCTAAAAGGCTAGAACTTAAATATACTCACAAAGAAAGTAAATATATGAGGTGATGGATGTGTTCATTAACTCAATGGTTGGAATCCTTCCACAATGTATGGGTATATCAAATTGTATGTTGTATACTTTAAATCTTACAATTTATCAGTTGTACTTCAATAAAGTTGGAAACAAAAATTTTCCCCCTCTATTTAGCAGAGAACTCCCTAAAGTATATGAAGTTTTTATGATCATAATGTTTTCATGGTAAGATGAAAACTCTTTCCTATTCTTTGTCTTGCATATTTCAGAGCTCTGACTTTGGAGTCTAACATCTAAATGAGCCTACAAGTACTATGACTTTATCTGAAAATAAATTTATTAGTAAATTTATTTTTTATTACAAAACTGTATGTTAACAATAGAAGAGTTGAAATATATATATATTTTTTAATTAAGAAAAGAAAATCTAGGGCACGTGGGTGGCTCAGTCAGTTAAGTGTCTGACTTGATTTCAGCTCAGGTCATGATCTCAGGGTTGTGGGATCAAGCCCTGAGTCCAGCTCTGAGATCTGTGGGGAGTCTGCTTGAGATTCTTTGTCTCCCACTCACTCTCTCTCTCTCTCTCTCTAAAATAAATACACAAATCTTTAAAAAAATTAAAAGAAAATCTTACATCACCTTATCACTCAGAGATTTCTATGAATATTTTTGTGCAATGTCTTCCAGTCTTCACTTAGTATAATTCCTTTCTACACATGTGACCATACCATACCAAAAGTACTCTTTTACACATAAAAATTATTGCATGTATTACAATTACAAAAATGAATGTACCATTTTTATTATTATATAATTCATATACCATAAAGTTTACCCTTCTAAAGTGTACAATTCAATGAGTCTTAGGATATTTGCAAAGTTGTAAAATTATTACCACAATCTAGTTTTAGAACAGTTTTATCACCTTAAAAAGAAACCTGTACCCATTGGGAATCATTCCCCATTTGCCCCCCTCCCTAGCCCCTAATCAACTACCAGTCTTTGTCTTTGTGAACTCCCTTGTATGTTTTATGTATAAATAGAATCATAGAATATGTGTTCATTTGTGTTCCATTTCTTTCACTTAACACAAGTTTTCAAGGTTCCTCCATGTTATAGCATTTATCAGTACTTTATTCCTTCTTTTATCTTTTTATTTTTTATGTTTAAATTTTCATCAAAAATTTTATTTTAACTGTGGTAAAATACATACACATAAAACTTAACATCTTAATTGTTTTTAAGTGTATAGCCCAGACAATGATAAATATATTCACATTACTGTGCAACCAGTCACCAGAACTCTTTTTTTTAGAGTTTTTTAAATTTAAATTCAATTAATTAGCATACAATGTATTATTGGTTTCAGAGGCAGAGGTCAGTGATTCATCAATCTGATAAAATACCCAGTGCTCATTATATCATGTGCCCTCCTTATACTTTATTGCTTTTTATGACAGAAAAATATTTAATGTATGACTATACTACACTCTGTTATCCATTTATCAGCTAATGGACATTGGGTTTTTACCACTTTTTGGCTATTGTGAATAATGCTGCTATGAATATTCATGCACAAGTTTTTGTGTGAACATGAGTTTTCAGTTCTCCTATGAGTGGAAATGCTGTATCATATGGTAACTTCATGTTTAACTTTTTGAGGAACTGACATTTGAGAATGTTTTCCAAAGTGGGTGCCACATTGTATGTTTCCACCAGCAATTTATGAGTGTTCCAACCTCTCCACATCCTTACCAATGCTTGTTGTTATCAGTCTTTTTAATTAGGGCCATCCTAGTGAGTGTGAAGTGGTAAGTACCTAATTGTGGTTTTGATTTGCATTTCCCTAAAGACTATGATGTTGATCATCTTTTCATTTGTTTCTTGGCCTTTATATACCTTCTTTACAGAAATGTCTATTCAAATCCAATGTTCATTTTTAAAGTTGAGTTACTGCATTTTATTTTTTATTTGTAAGTTTTACAAAATATATTCTTTATACTAGATTCTTATCAAATTTATGATATACAAATATTTTCTTCTATTCTGGGGTGGGATGGTTTTTTCACTTTCTTGGTCGTGTCCTTTCTTTTTGGTCCTTTTATAAGATGGGGGCCAGCATCACTTTCCAACTTTGCTTTTCTTATTTCCTCTAAATCTTATCTATTGTTCTCTATTGGTAGAGACTAAAGGGAGTCAGCCTGCAAAGCTGAGTTCCATTCTCATCATCACAATGCAGAGTACTGAAGGGTGGACTTGAAGTCAGTAGAATAGACAACAGCTTAATAAATGACACATAGGAAAGGAAATCTTCTTATGGGTTTATCAATTATACATTGTTTTGTTTTTTACAAAAAAAATACTTTTTTAATGAGCATATTAAGTGGTTGTTTTCCATTTATATATATATATATATGTATATATATATATATGTATATATATATCAAGGAATAAAATATTACCTAATAGTATACTTATCTTTTTATATCAGAATATAAAATAATAATTTATATATAAATATGAATAGGTAAATAGAAATATATAAGTATATAAAACACATAGATAATTTCATATAGGCATACATATTTGGAATTGCTATATCTTCCTCCTGGATTGCAAATTGTATTATTATGAAATGTCCTTCTCTCAAGTAACACATCTATGTTAAAGCTGACTTTGTCCAATATTAACGTAGATACATCAGTCTATGTATTTGCATAGTGTACCATTTTCAAAATACTCACTTTTAACTTTTCTTTATATTTAAGTTTGTCTCTAGTAATCATCACATAGGAAGTTTTGATTTTTTTTAATTTAGTCTGTCAATCATTGTCTTTTTAAATGGATAATTTGGTCAATTTACAGATAAATAATTAGGTATTACATTTGGTTTTAAATCTACCATCTTACTGTATTTCTCTATTTTTTCGCCTGCTCTGATTCTTTTTCTCTCCTTTCTTTTCTTCTTCTGGATTCTGTATTCAATGTTCAAATTCCCTCCTCTATTAGCTTGCTTATCAACTATTATTCTTTTACTTTTGATTTTAGTAGTTACCTCATAGATCATAACAAACATCCCTGAGTTGTTAAAGTTACATAAAAATTAGCATTTTTTAACATATGCTGGACAGCACAGGACTTGAGAATCTCTTAATTCCTTTCAATGTATCTTGCCTTTTATGTTATTATTTTGTTAATCCCAAATAATAATTATTATTATTGTTGTTGTTTTCAGAGTCAATATTTATTTGCATTTACTCATGTTGTTCTTAATTTTTTTTTATTTTTTTATTTTTATTTTTTTTATGATAAGCACACAGTGAGAGAGAGAGAGGCAGAGACACAGGCAGAGGGAGAAGCAGGCTCCATGCACCGGGAGCCCGATGTGGGATTCGATCCCGGGTCTCCAGGATCGCGCCCTGGGCCAAAGGCAGGCGCCAAACCGCTGCACCACCCAGGGATCCCTCATGTTGTTCTTTATTCTTTCCTTCATTACATTATTCCCTCTATGATCATTTTTTTCTTTGCCTAAAATATCTCCATTTGATATTTCTGTAACTATGAGTCTGCAGCTAATGAATTCTCTCAAGATTTGTGTACCCTACAAGTTTTTTTTTTTTTTTACCCTACAAGTTTTTATTTCCCTTCTTATATAAAGGATTTGTTCACTGGATAATATAATTCTAGCTTGGCAGTTATTTTATTTTAGCATCATTAAGATATTATGAAGATACCTTTTAGATTCTAAGGTTTCCATTGAGAAGTCAGCTTTTGGTCTAATTTTACTCCTGTAATGCTGATAACTTTTTTGTAGTTGTTCTGATGCTTTTTAGATTTTTTCCTTATCTGATTTTTAGCATTTTCAATGTGACATGTCCAATTTTATTTTTTATTTTTTATTTATTTTTATTTTTTATTTATCCTGCATGAGTTCCTAATAATCTCTGGCTTAATCTCTTTCATTAGTGGGAAACTCTTACCCATTATCTTTTACATTATAGCCTCTTCTTCATTCTCATTTTCCTCTCCTTCTGTGGCTCTATTAAGATTTACATTAGGTCTATTCATGTGTTTCACTTTTATTTTCTCTTTTCTGTGATTATCCATTCTTGGTCTCTATGTTTTATTTTGGAGATTTCTTCTGATTTATCTTTAGCTCAATGGTTTCTCGTAGCTCTTTCTAATCTCAGGTTAAATTCATCTATTGTTTTTATTTCATCATTTGTCTTTTTCTATCCTAGAATTTCTATTTAATTTCCATTTCTTTGTGGAAATCTTCGATATTCTCTGCCAATTTCTTGAACTTATTGCTCCTAGATTCTTTGTTGCTGTTGTCTTGGGCCAATAAGTCCATTTTCTTGATCTCCCATAGAACTGTTTTGTCTACTTGTCTGTTTTGTCTCTTCCTTTTTTGGAAACATCCTTTTGTGTGTATGTGTTTGATTTGTTGCTGGACATTGTATTTTAAAAATCAACAAATTAAGATTCTGGATGATGTCATCTTAATTGAAATAGGATTTAGTTTTTGTTCTGGCCAACAGCTAGGTTGAATAAGAAGCAATTCCAGATTATCTTTTTCAAGGAGTAAAAATATTAAAGACTTCAGTCTTGTTTTGTTTAAGATTTTATTTATTTATTCATGAGATACACAGAGAGAAAGGCAGAGACATAGGCATAGGGAGAAGCAGGCTCAATCCCAGGACCCTAGGATCATGACCTGAGCCAAAGGCAGATGCTCACTGAGCCACCCAGGCATCCCAAGACTTTAGTCTTGTGATTTTGTCTGTTTCTGGTACATTTTTAACTCATAGGTTAGGCCTTTTAGAATCCCAGCTGAAAACATGGGGTGTTTATTAGGGCATTTCATTTTTTTGTGATCCCTAAATTTCAGTTTTTATCTCCTTGCTTCAGGAATCTGTCAAGCTCTGTTCATCTTATCAGCTTTTCCAGTTAATAAGAATTACATTAGTTCATTACTAAATTTCAACAATTCTTGAATTGTAGCTCTTTCTCCTTCTCTCTCCCACTCCCCCCCCAATATATATATATATCACACATAGAACAGTTGGATTTGATTTTAAGATTTTGTACCTAAGATTTTGAGTGAGTTTGATCTGTAATTTTCAGTTCCTGCAATGTCCTTCTCAGGTTTTGATATAATGATCCTGCTGGCCTCATAATATAAGGTAAATATTGCTCCCTTCCTCTTTTTAAATACATTTTTTGGAAGAGTTGTACAAAATTGGTAATATTTCTTCCTTAAATGATAGATGGAATTTATTATCTGGAAGACTTTTTATAATTAATTTACTAAAAGTAAGACTGCTAAATCTCTGATTCAATTTTGATAATTTATGTTTTCCTAGGAATTTGTCTATTTCATATAAATTTTGAAATTTATTGTTATAAGTTGTTTATAGTACCTTCTTGTTATGGTTTTAATGTGACTAGAACCTGTAATGATACCTTTTTTATACCTCATGTTATTTGTTCTTTCTGTTGTTGTTGACTATTCTTGCTGGTAATATGTCAATTTTATGCCTATTAAAATAATAAATTTTGGCTTCTAGATATTTTGTCTATTCTATATTATTGGGTTTATTGGAATAACATTGTCTTATTGACTTATAATAATTGTAGGATGTATAACTTCCTCATTTTTTTTTCTAGGGGAGGGGCAGAGGGAGACAAGCAGACTCCTAGCTGTGCCAGAGGGCTGATGCAGGGCTTGATCCCAAGACCTTGAGATCATGACCTGAGCTGAAATCAAGAGTCCAAAGCCCAACTGACTAAGCCACCCAGGCGCCCCTGTCCTCCTCCTTTGTGATTCAGATATAGATATATAGATATATACACATTTTCCCTAAATGTCTAGCATATATATATATTTTAGCAATTATATATATGCTATATATGTATATATTATATTATAGTCATTTATGCTACAGGCCTATCAATTTTTTTTTTCCTGAAAGAACCAACATTTGGCTTTGCTCATCTGTAAGTGTGCTTCCTTTTTATTTCATGAATTCCTATCTTATCCTTTTTCTTACTTTTTTATGTTTACTTTTCTAACTTCTAACTTTGAGAACTTAGATGCTCATTTTCAGCTTTTTTTTTTGAAATATAAGAATTTAAATATATCAACTACCCTTAATGCATAGCTTTAGCTAGATCTCACAGTTTTGCTATGTTTCATTATTACTATTCAGTTCAAATTATTTGGTAATTTCCATTGTGATTCCTACTTTGAATCATAAGTTATTTGTAAGTTATACTAGTTTCCATTGTATGGAAAAATTTAAAGTATCATCATTACTGTTATTATTCATTAATAATCTCATTACACTTCTTTGAAATATGTTGATAATTGCTTTATGACAATGATCTTTCTTTTTTTACCAGATCAATTTTTATAAGTGCTTCATTTGTATACTGTAACTGTTAGATGCACTATCTTATGTGTATCATCTAGGTCAATTTTACTAAGGCTTTTTAAAAATGGTATGCTTCTTAGGAATTTTTTGATGTAATCAGTTACTATAAGTTACTATATGAATGTTGGTTTGTCTTTCTCATATTAGTTCTGCCAATTTTTTTTTTTTAAAGATTTTATTTATTTATTCATGATAGTCACAGAGAGAGAGAGAGAGGCAGAGACACAGGCAGAGGGAGAAGCAGGCTCCACGCACCGGGAGCCCGATGTGGGATTCGATCCCGGGTCTCCAGGATCGCCCTGGGCCAAAGGCAGGCGCCAAACCGCTGCGCCACCCAGGGATCCCCAGTTCTGCCAATTTTTAAAGCACAGGTTGATATTTTGTTAGAAGATTGCATCCATCATTTTTTTTAAAAGACTTTGTTTATTCATGAGAGACACAGAGAGAGGCAGAGACACAGGCAGAGGGAGAAGCAGGCTCCCCCCAGGGAGCCTGATGGGGGACTAGATCCCAGGTCCCTGGGATCATGATCAGAGCCAAAGGCAGACGCTCAACCACTGAGCCACCCAGGCGCCCCTGCATCCATCATTTTAATCACTGTTGCATTCAGTTATATTCTCCTTACACTTCTAAGATTTGGCGATCCTTCAAACTGATTTACTGTTCACTTAAGAGGTTAAAGACCAGCAAATTCCATCAGAACAGCTAAACTGTTTTTGCATATACAGACATTCTTAATAATAGAATGTTTTTAGAATTTTTAGGGTAAATTCTAAAGGACTCATCTGAAGGTCACTTTGTTAACAATGACAGTATGTGCATTCCAGAAGATTTACAAAACTATTAAGAAAATAAACTCTTGGGTTTATATTTGCATCTTCTCTTTCCTTAATAGCCAAATCTTGCCAGAAATTTCTCAACTTTTTAAGTATTCTAATATTCTGAGTTTTGCTCTATTGCTTCTCTTACATTTCACTTTTTTTTCCGTTTCTTTGTATATATTCATTTTTTACTTGGTTTTAACCTCTCTTCTGTTTTAATATGAGAATCCATAATTACACATTTCCATCTCTGTTCTAAGTATTAATAAAATGATAGCTTTCACATCTATTTTCTTAATCTGCTTGGTTATTTTTAGCAATTTCTCACTTATTCATTTTCCTTCAACTCCTCCCTTTATTTTAAAAAACATTTTAAATATACTTATTTTCTGTTTCCGAGAAATCCAATATCTTCAGGCTTTGTGCATCCGAAGGCTGCAGAGAATGTTTTTATAGTTTTTAGTCTCTTGTTTTTGATGGACTCTCATTTTAGACGGCTGGCTTTTGTGGGAATGAGTCATGCAGGTGACAGGAATCCTTGTCCGGAATTCGTGTGAGTGCTAGGTATTTTCATTAAAGGTTTTAACTATTTTCAAATCAAAGAAAACTTGGGTCAGTCAAGTTTCCTCAAAGTTTCCATCTTCTCGTAGGAGAAACTTTCCACCCCAACTAGTTCTTCCACTGCGAGCGGTGGCCCCTGTAGGCTCCCAGCTATACCTTGTGCATGTAGGAGGTGATGGGTGGCGTGGGGTCACCAGTCTGGTTACCCATTCTGTTTGGCCTCAGGCTCTTATTTTCCTTGCTTCTGCAAAACCGCCTCAACTAGGACCTTGCTACCAAAACTGGGGTCCTCAGCCCAGGGATATCAGCATCACTTGAGACTCTCAGAAATGCCACAGCTTAGGTACCGGCTTCAAAAAGTTGTTCTCGTTGGGTTTTTCTTTTTGTTGTGCCTGCCTTTCCTGTCCTAACAGCTGTGTACTTGTACGTACAACTGTCCCGATATTTTCTGTGTACATGGAGATGTTAAAAAATAATAATAATAATAATTTTCAGAGCAACCGCGTTAGGGGCTTAAAGCCGAAAAGGACCGAGAGGACCTCAGCCTCTTGCTTAGATGCAGCGCGTCCGCTAAGGCCGGCGTGCGTGCCGCGCCCTGGGTCGCGGGTCACCAAGCAGCGCGGCCACCAGCGCGGAGGAAACCGGTGCGTGCTGTCGCGCCTCCGCCACTTTCCCCGGCGCCCAGCAGGCTCCTCACCCTGCCCCCCCGCACCGTGCCGCAGCCTGGTTTTCCCGCAAAGCCTCGTCCGCGTCAATCACAGCGGGGCCACCAAACCGCCGCGAAAACGCGGAGTAACGGATCCGGGGCGTAGCTAGGGTCCCCTCCCAGGGAGCGGGGAAGGGGGGGCGTACGGAGCATGCGCGCAGGCGGGGTGCGCGCACATGCGCAGTGCAGGCGCGGAGGCTGCGCGCGGGTGACGTGTTCGGCGGCTGCGGGGGCGGCGGGGCGCGGGGCGGGGAGGGAGGGTGAGGCGGGGGGCTGAACCCGGAAGTGGGTAGGCGCTGGAGCGAGCGCGCCCGGAGTGGAGCTGAGCGGCCGGGAGCCGGCGGGGGAGCCCTGGGTCCCCGGTAATGGGTCTGTGGGGCGTTTGCCCGGGGAGACCGGGGTGGGGAGGGTAGCGGGCCGGCGTCGGCGGGCGCGGCGTCCGCCTGGGCCGGGCCTGGGCAGGCTCCTCAGCTTCCCTCCGCCGCCCCGCCGGCGACCCTGCCGCTCCTGCCGGGCGCCCCGCCCGCGGCCGTGCGCTGCGGGCCGTTCAGCCGCGGGACGCTCTCCGTCCCTGAGGAGGTGCTCCCTCCCCGCCCGGGCGACCGGCGGGTCGGCGGGGAGACCGGGGGGTCGCGGCCGCCACGGCCTTATTGTGCCAGCCCGGTGCCCCGAAACCCTGAAGGTAGCGCGCCTCAGCCTGAGACCCGCCGTGATCTTGGAGGGACCCCCCCCCTTTTTTTTTTTTTTTTTTTTTTGCCCTCTTTTTAACCCATCCCGTTCGTGAATCAGGCCCGAAAGGTGTGCTCCGGCTTCCTTTAAAATTATTCTTTTGTTGCCTGTCTTTTATAACCCGGCCCTCCTCCTTCTCCACCCTAAAACCATAGCCACGGGAGAAGGGAAGGTGTGACTTTATTATAATTTAGTTTTGATTTAGAAAGGATTGGTACGCGGGTGCCGTCAATGGATCTTTAAGACTGTTTTTGCGATGGTCTTTGTTTTTTATTATTACTATTATTATTTTTACGTGTTTCTTCCTCTTTTGCAGACCATGAAACCGTCGGGCACGCCCCTCCAGAAGCTGTTAACCGAGACAATCTAGTTTTTTGGTTTTTCTGTTGTTGTTGTTGTCCTTTTTTTTTTTTCTTTTCTTTTTTTAAATACGTCCCTTAAGACACTTATGAAGTTTCTTGTTCTGAAACTGTTGTACTGCAATGAAGAAAAGGAGAAAGGTTACTTCAAATCTTGACGAGAAGATCCACCTGGGCTATCACAAAGATTCTCCAGAAGGCAATGTCGCAGTGGGGTGTGACGAAGTAACCTGTACTCCTTCCCCAGAAAGACCAGCTCCTGAAGCTCTTCACTGCTACCAGGAACTTCCTCCCTCTCCAGATCAGAGAAAACTTTTGAGTTCTTTGCAGTATAACAAGAATCTGCTGAAGTATTTAAACGATGATAGGCAGAAGCACCCGTCCTTCTGTGACTTACTTATCATAGTAGAAGGGAAAGAATTTAGTGCACACAAAGTCGTTGTTGCCGTCGGCAGTAGTTATTTTCATGCGTGTTTGAGCAAAAATCCAAGCACTGATGTTGTCACCCTGGATCACGTAACACACTCCGTTTTTCAGCATCTGCTTGAATTTCTGTACACGTCAGAATTTTTTGTGTACAAATATGAAATACCTCTTGTGTTGGAGGCAGCAAAATTTCTGGACATTATAGATGCAGTGAAGTTGCTAAATAATGAAAATGTTGCCACTTTTCAGACTGAGCTGGCTGAAAAGTCTTCACCGGAAGAAACACTAAGTGAATTAGCTGGAAGACTATCAAATAATCATCAGTGTAAATTCTGTAGTAGACATTTTTGTTACAAAAAGTCTTTAGAAAATCATTTGGCTAAAACCCATAGGTCCCTTTTATTAGGGAAAAAACATGGGTTAAAAATGCTGGAGAGAAGTTTTTCCACAAGGAGATCGAAAAGGAATCGGAAGTGTCCTGTTAAGTTTGATGACACTAGTGATGATGAACAAGAAAGTGGTGATGGGTCAGACCACTTGAATCAAGAAAATTTTGATAAAGAAAAGTCAGACAGGAATGATTCTGAGGACCCTGGAAGTGAATATAATGCTGAAGAAGATGAGCTAGAGGAGGAAATGTCCGATGAATACTCCGACATTGAAGAACAAAGTGAAAAAGATCATAATGATGCAGAAGAGGAACCTGAGCCTGGTGATTCTGTAGGAAATATTCATGAGGGGTTAACTCCTGTAGTCATTCAGAACAGTAACAAAAAAATTTTGCAATGTCCTAAATGTGATAAGACATTTGACCGCATAGGTAAGAAAAGAAAGCTTGTGTTCTGTCTCTAATAACTTTTCCTGATATTTTAAGGGTGATAATTAAAAACGAAGCTTTGAAAGTAACTTTTAGAGGAATATTTAACTAGAGTGGGTGTTTGATAGTGCTTATTTTAACTAGGGTGGGTATTTGATAGTGCCTGTTTTATCTTGTTTTAAATTTGTTTTGATTCAGGAATTTAACTGTTTTTATTAGCTTTTATTTTCCCTACCTCATGTCCCATTAGGTGACAGATCGTTAGTTCAGGTGTTTGGTATGAAAAAACTCCAGACTTAATAATTATGAATGTCGTGCTTTGATTTATATGTTGATTTAATTTCCTAGATAAGTCCTATTTTTTAAGTCCTGGAAAATTGAATTTAGTATAATTGAATTCAACTTAATGATTTGTATACTATTTCCCCTTGAACATGGCTGTATCTGAGTTGCAAGTCTCTAGTTATCTACCTAGTACTGTTTAGAATTGGAATGTTTCAGTTTAGGCTTATAGTTAAGAATAAAACTGAACTGGATATAAATTAATTCTGTAGGTAGAGACTTTAGGAAATGTCTTGATTAGTAGTCTTTATTATAATAACTAGTAACTTTTTCTTTATTAGAAAAGTATATGCAGGAAATGTGATCTATAACCTTAAGTTAAAAAGTATGTAAGTGAACATTTAATTTCAAGAGGTCTAATATTTGCCAGCAAAATAATTTTTGGAGGTGGTTTTACAAGAACTATTCTAATGTAAACTTTTAAACTGCAATAGTTAAGCTATTTCTATATAAATCAAAGTTCAGAAATTTTTAAATATACTCCACCACATAATGTTAAGAGGAACATTGAAGTGCAGCTTGACCTTGTAATATTATTTATGCAGTTTGATATATCCCCATGTATTTCCAGTGTTGAGTTACTTACGTTACTGGTTTAGGTAAAAATTGATTTTATAAGGTATTGGTAATCATTTGCTCTTAAAATATGGGACAGTACACACCCTATGGCATAAGTGGTAACCTCTTACTGCTTTTTATTTTAAGCCTTTGAATCTCCAAGTCAGAATATTTTTGACAATCTAATTTAATAATTACTTACCATTATTTTTACTGTGTTTGAGACTCTGTACAAACATGAATAAAATAATTTCATGAGTAACTCAATTGGAAGAACATAGGAATAAAGGAACTTGCTAAACTCAGGCTTGCTAAACTCAGGCTCTCTTTCTCTCCCTCTTTTTCCCTCTCTCTCACACACAACTGTAAAACAAGTACTGTGAGGGGTATGAGAAGAGAGTATTTTTGGATTGAGATACTAGAGAGCACATTATCTTTTTAGTAGATTCTTCTTTGACTCTATATTCTTAGTACATGCCTCTTCTACTCTCTTAGTTTGACCTGATTTGACTTGAGATGAATAAGCAGGGGTCAGGTCACAAGTGGCATTGTAGGCCTAAACGCTTAGATCTCTAAACTATCCTGTTGAATGTGAGGGCTGTGAGATGCTTTAAGAGTAAGAGGAGTTGTATGTTTTCTAATTTCAAGTAAAATTGGAAAACTAAATACTATAATTCATAGTCTCATAACGCTGTCAAGTTCGCTCATAAAAAAACTTGGTAATTTTATTTAGTTTGGCATTTCCTCAAATAATTTTATTATAAGACACTTCCGTGGTGCTTCTTTTAATATCCAAAAAAACCCACTGCAGTTCTTTGCACCCAATTTAGGAAAACACTGCTCAAGATTAAGTTCCCGATATACTAAGAGAAAGGTGTTATGCAGCTTTTTTAACCGAGGGCAGCCCAAATAATTGTGAGAATCAGTAGGTCACATTGTAGACTTACCTGCAGCCTACTTTTCTGAATGTATTGGATATTATACCCTTCTTTTTATCCACCCCTTCTTTTGCTTAAGCCTCACTGGTGCCACTTGCTTTTCCCCAGGACAGAGATAAAGATTGAGATTGAGATTATATCATATTGATTAAAAAAGCTTGAGCAATAGTGAAGTCAGACCACCTGCATTTTTTAATCCAGATCTTGGGCAGCTTACTTAACCTGTCTGTATTTTTGTTTCCTCATAGGTAGAGTGGGATGATGCTGATACAATGCTAGTAGTACCTTCTCATGGAGGTTATTATGAAGATGAAATGGGGTAGTCTTGTGAGTCACTCAGAATACTGTATGAAATTTAGATATTGAAGGAATACTAGCTGCTCTTATTGTTAATCTAGTATAGTTATTACATACCTCTACTAGTAATAAACAAGAAATTACATATTCTGTGTTCTCAAGAATGTTAAAGTTTAATGAGTACATGCAAAAACACAATCATTGCAGTGAAGATAATCGTACCAGGAAAAGTAAAAGGAATCAGTAAAGATTTCATAGAGCAGATAGCATTTGAACTGAGAACTAAAGAATAGGAAAGAATTTACATGGCAAAAGGACTAACACGTGCAAAGATGAGGTATATTGGTTCTGGAAATTGCTGAGGGCTGGGTGATTTCAAGATGGGTGGGGAGGTATAATGAAAATGGTAGATGAAGATTGGCACGTAAGCAGAGGTCAAATTTTGCATGTTTTTCATGCCATATAGAAGAGTTTAGATTTTATCAGTGAGTGATAGAAACTTGAAAAAAATTTGACAAAGGAAATGACAGCCTGCTGAAGTTTTAGGAAGGTCATGATGGCTTCAGTAGGGAGACTGAAATTGGAAAGGACCAGAGGATATTGTAGCCTTGGACCAGGAAGATGAGTAGCATTGAGAATGGGCTGTGGGAAGGGGATAGATCAACAGTTGCACTGAATATAGACTAAGTGGACTGGGTGATGGATAAAAATGGCTACCTAGATTTTTGTTTATTTCTCATTAGATTTTAAGCCTGAAAATTTTGTGTCTTTTGGTTACTAATTTTTGTTAATACCCTAGGTCATTGCAAGTAGCAAGTTTTCAGTAAGCTCCTATTTAAATGAACTAAATTTAAAGATTGGTGTCTGATGTAACTTTGGACTTGTAAGAGGCCAGTTGGATTTCTTTATAAGCTTCTAACTTTGGTGTTTTGGAGTGGTTTATGAGAATTAATGAATAAGCTGTGAGACCTGCTGGAACCATTAGCTCCAATATGTAGTAGACTAATTGGATTCCATTACTTTGGGTCTTTTATCCTTTCTGATGTATTTAATAGTTGCTTGAAGTGGGACTCCTGATCCAGTTATATTTTTCCTTAGGCTACCAGCTGTCTTGCTCTCAGTATATTCTCATGCAAATAAGAGTCCTTTGACCTTTCCCCCTTAAGGGTGTAAAGTGGGTGAAAAAAACCTAGTGGGTGAAAAGGCAAAAATAGGGAAAAGATGACAGATGGGTGAGAGAAAATTTGGATAATTTATCTTTTTTATTGTGCCTACTGGGAACTAAAATCTTCCCTTGGATTAAATTTATAATCTCTTCTAGAGATAGAAAATACTTTATAGCTTTTTAAAAAATGTGACTCTCTAGACCAACATGACAGAGATTCCACTTTGTTCTTAATACAGAAGAGTTATAATAGTGACACAATTCTTTAAGGCTAAGTAGTTTAGTTAAGTGTTCTTTAGAGTATGCCATGTGAATAAATTCAAGGAATAATAGAAGATTTAGCAATACTAGATACACAATGAGCTAATTTGGGAATATTTCTTTTTGTAAAACTCACAAAATCTGACAATGGTAATTTTGCATGACTCATGGGGGAATAATAAATTCTTAAGCACAAGGTCAAGTTTTTTCATGTGAAAATTTCTTTAGCCTGGGACACCATTCATATTCGGATTCATTTTAGAAAAATTCTTTGGTTGAAATTTGTTAGTTTATGCATTTTCTTTTGGTAACCAAGAATGGTTGGACATAGTATATTATTCTCTGAAGGGATACTATTTTTTATTGAAAAATTTTTTGAAATGAATATTTTATTTGTTGTTGAATTCTCTACCCACCGCATAAGAAGAAACAAATGTAGGTGTTGACTGTTTATAGGTACCTCCCACACTGCTACCAGTTTTTTTAAAAATGAAATTTCTTTAGAGATTAAAATTTTCCCTTATTTGCCCCTAGAGATCTACCTGACTTTTACGGGTTCAGTGTTTCCTTAGGAGTTGTGTCTCTACTGTTGTTCAGAAATTCAAATCCATAGACATAATTGGCCTTGCAATGCCTGTGTGCATAAAATTGAATTAATAACCTAACAAAAAAGTTTTTTCACTTTAGAGATTCTTAATGTCATAATGAATCATTCAAATACATGTATTTTCATTGGTCTCTCTGGACCCTGCTGGATTTATTTAAATTAATTTTTTTTAAATTTTGGATCTTCTGGTTAAATTTATTTTTCTTGGTTAAGCCATAAGTCTATTTGTCTTTAGGAAAATGGAAATTTAATAGTTAAAAGTACTTTTGATTTTTAATTTAACTGTCATTTTGGTGGTTTTGCTATTCAACTACATGTAACTTAATTTGTATTTGCAAGCAAGAAAGAATTTCTTTAATTAAAGGGAAAATGCTTTTAATGATTAACATCTTTTCAGCAAAGGGATTTTCATAGGAAATACAAAATTTGGTGAAAATTTTTTCTTATACTTTAAGATTTGTTGAGTTGCTGTTGTTCACTTGAGTATAAAAATGAGATTTAAACATTAGATGGTTGGTTGTCTTTTAACTAAATGTGCACTGTAATGCCCAGTTAGGAGTGGGCCTTTTCTAAAAAAAAAAAAAAAAAAAAAAAGTTATTTATTGAAAAATCACACTTTATACTCTTGATTTGTGTGACTTTTAACTAAATGTGCACTGTTAAGAGTGGGCCTTTTCTAAAAAAAAAAAAAAAAAAGTTAATCATTGAAAAATCATACTATATACTCTTGATTTGTTTACACTTTTTTTTTTACCACAAGTATGTGTCACATAATTTGAAAAACAAATTTAATAAAAATGAATTGTGAAAACTTTCACAATCAAGGAAACCTTTTTAATTCCTTGCGATGATCTCAATCTTTTCAAAATTAAAATTGTGGGATTTTAGTACATATTAATAATATTTGGATTCTGACTTTATATCTAATTGATGTGTAATAAAGTTTAAGAAATCTAATACATGCATGCCTTTTTATAATAATAGAAAAAGAATAAGATCAACTCAGAAAACATTTTCCCAAAGATATTATAACAGTAATGTCTGGTTATACCCTGTAAAGGTAATATGAATCAGTATTTTGGATAGTTCAAGTTCAGAGATGCATATCTAATATACATATTTACACATGTGCTCATACATAAATTGAAACAAAAACATTGCACAAAAATAATGTGAATATGCTCTGGTATTTTTTACTCTATTCTGTTCCTTTCTAATCCTTCCAAATTCTGTTCACAACCTAAGGAATTTATTTCATGAACACTAATGATCTTTAGTTTGTAAAACACTTGATTTAAGCCATAAGAGTTCAGATCTTCTTCTGTAGGACCCACTTATTTGTGACATTTCAGATTTCACTTTGGGACACACAAGAACACCTTTCCCCCAATAAATTCCAGTATTAAATCTCATCCCTTGAACACAGCAGAGGAAGTGGTGGTCGTAGGTTGTGTGTATATATGTACAAATGGAGAATATCTCCCATCAGTGGCAGAGAGAAGACAGAGATGCTAGGCTATTTTAACAACGTAAGGGAAAAAGTGAAGTTCTTAGACTTTTTCCAGAGAGCTGAAACCCCAGTTTGATCTATTATAATATATATTCATAAGTCAGCTATACCCGTATCTATATTTGAAGGATACTTACAGGTGTGTATTGTGACTAGTAACCACATAATAATAGTAATAGATGACTAACATTTATCAGTGCTTACTAAATGCTGGAATGTTTTAAGCATTGTATATATATTAACTCATGTACTTCTCGCAACCCCATGCAGTATTCATAAACTGAGAGAGGTTAAATAATTAGCTTAGTTAAGGTCACACAGCTAGTTTAGCAAGTGACCAGACACTTGAGTTTCCTGACTGTATGTATGTAAATAGTGCATCCACCATCATCTGTGTGGTCTATACATCAGTACTTAATGGATTTTTCATCATACTTCAGTTTTTCTTTGCTTGTAATTGTCAGCTTTCCCCCTCCCTTGAGAAAAATACTTTGGTTCCCTTTTCTGGGTATTCCGTATGTAAGTGTAGTGGAATTAATTTTTAGGTAATAAACTAGGTGTTTATTAAGCTTAAACATATATAGATGTATGTAATAGAATGGTGAACTCATTTATTTCACTAAGAAAAATAATTACAATTATCTGTTTTCCTCATTGGTCTGGAATATTTGGGTTTTTTCCTAATTTCCATGATATGTATATAATTTTTTCTAAGTATATAACTGAAATGCTATATTTGCATTAGCATTGGCCTAAAGAAAAATTTATACATTTATTTTGCTGAGCAAAGGTAAGCTTTTAATTGACCACTGCTGTTACCAGTAATATTTTTTCTTATTTTTATTGCTTTCCGCTCAGAAGTATCTTTCATCGAAATTTCTACTTTAAGTTACTAGATGTGCACATTCACAGCTTTGATTACAGAGTAATAATAACAATTGATAGCTCATACTGTATCAGACATTGTTAGAAGTGTTTTAATATGTATTGATTCATTTATTCCTATGACAATCATATGAGGTAAGTATTTTCATTTCATTTTTTTCAGCTGAGAAGGATTTGAGGCATAGAAAGGTTATTTGTCCAAGGTTCCATAGCCTGTTATTTTAAAAGCCAGCATTTATATCTAGGTGCATAAATCCAGGGTCTGTGCCCTTACCTGTGATGCTGTTCTGTCTCTGGACTTTAGAAATTTCTGTTCTACATAATAATATGAAAAATTTTTAGTCAAAATAGGAGTATAAATGAAAATTAAGCCAAAACGTATCTTTTTATTTCATTTTTTATTGTAACTTTTTCCCCTGGAAAGTTCATGTTAAAATTCTTTTTTTTTTTTTCCCTGTTGGAGAAACCTGTAACATTTGTACAGAATTTAGATATGTATTCAGATTATAATACAAATCTCACATTAGTATGACTTTGGGTGTCTATGCATTATACCAGCTCATCTTTCCTTTTCCTGCTTTCTTTGGTACTGCCCACATATGTTGGCTTTAGCAGTTTAATGTTAAGCATGCATCAAGTACAGGTGATTTGTTTTCTAATGTCTTATAAGTTGGAGAGATCTTACATGAATATACTGTAGTAAAGTATAGGTTTTGTTGAGTATTCTAGATTTGTGGTACCCTTTCCAGACTACCTTCTGTGGAAAGATAGATAAAACTGTCAAGAATTCTAAGATACATAAGCATATTATTTTTCCTTTTGAAAAAAAAAATTATTTGACAGAGAAAGAGCAAGCACAGGCAGGGGGAATGGCAGGGGAAGAGGGAGAAGCAGGCTTCCTACTGAGCTGGGAGCCTGATGTGGGGCTCTATCCCAGGACCCCAGGATCATGACCTGAGCCGAAGGCACACACTTAACTGAGCCACCCACACAGTCCTTATTTCGCCTTTTTAAGATATTTTTAAAAGGACTGTCAAATCTGAAAATTTTTTTCAATTCATGCATATACATACTAAAAGTGAAGTTAAAAATAGTAAATCTTAAGTGACAAGTAGAATTTTGCTGAAGGTCAATTTTAAATTAAAAAAATATATATATTAAAGTATTTAAGTTCAGTGAATTTGCCAACAGAATTTTAAGCAAATTTACTCAAGTCTTAATTTTTAAAATACCTAAACATGAATAATTGTTTTTCAGTGACCCTAGTTTTCAAGGAAAGCAGTACAATCAAAGTAATAAGTCTTAAGGTTTATCAGAGATCTATATTTAGGTAAACTTTTTGAATTTTGTGTGTGGGTGTGTGTATTAAATGTTATTAATCATGGGATTTTATTTCACTGTCAAATTTGAGTCACTGTGTACTAATATACTGAATGTAATTTTAACTTCTCTCTTTTTATAGGGAAATATGAGAGCCACACACGTGTTCACACAGGTGAGAAGCCCTTTGAGTGTGATATTTGTCACCAGCGCTATTCGACAAAATCTAACCTAACTGTTCACAGAAAGAAGCACAGTAATGAAACAGAATTTCATAAGAAGGAGCACAAGTGCCCTTACTGTAATAAACTTCATGCAAGCAAGAAGACTTTAGCCAAGCATGTTAAGAGGCAAGTATTATCTTGCTTCCATAATATACTTTATTGTGCCTTCTAATTTAAATATGGAGTAAGCTAAAAACAACTATGGGATGCTTGTCTCCAATTCTTATTTTGCTTAATATTTTGCAAACATTTCTGATTACAAATATATTTGATTACAAATTTAGTAAGAGCAGCAAATGTTTGTTTTTTATTAATGCTATTGAGATGAATCTTTTTGATGTTGAAACAAGAACTAGAGAAGTTTAAGATGGTATTTTAGTCCTCCTGTTTTTTATTTTGGGTTTTGACAGGCGTATTTTCAAAATACATGGTTTTAGAACTTAGGAAACTTATTCTTTGTGCTCAACTTTGTCTTTGGTGTATAAAAATTTGTGAGAGAAAGCATGTTTAGTACAGTATTGCATATTTAATTTTAAGAAAGGAAATTTACTGAAATTTGGACCAAAAAAAACCATAAATCAAGCAAATTATCTTAAAGATTATCTGTGAATAGCTAGGTTCCTGAATGTATTTAAAATATCAGACTTTTCATTGACTATTTCTGCATAAATTTGGGCATATACATTTTTTAAATGTTAACAATACATATATTCTTAAGGTAATTTACATGTGCTTTTCTCTTTATGAAAGAAATCAGTGCCTGATTCTTACAATCACTGTCGACAGATTATATGGAATATGAACTTAGCTAATATAATCTTTTCCTAATAGTCTTTTTTTCCTTATAGATTTCATCCTGAAAATGCACAAGAATTTATCTCCATTAAGAAGACCAAGAGTGAAAGTTGGAAATGTGATGTAAGAGCTTTTAATTTGTAGTAGAAAACCAAAATCAATGTAATGTTACCTCTGGGGAAAGTAATTAGATTTTAAAGTAATATAAACCTAGCTTATCTCACTTTTGGAATCTTTCTTTTGTACAAAGTTGTCCTAATATTTTCAAGTTAAACCCCATAAGGGTTAGTTTTTAGATGGTAGACCTGATGGAAATCTTATTTTTTATTTTTAATGCAACCACCATAGCATGTGCTTATAGTTGTGTATATAAACTGACATTGCTATGTAAGTAGGAGTTAAAACGTTAGAATTTTCCCCCCACATCTGGTTATTTGTCTCAAAACTTAGTGGCTTTTAACAACCGTTTTATTATATCCCACCATTTTGTGGGTCAGTAATCTAAATTTGGAGCATAGCTTTGCTAGGTAATTCCATTCCACCTGGTGTCAACTGAAGCACTCAGTTCTTTTCAGGTGATATAGGTGGTCTGGTATGGTCTTGTCTGGTTTGGACCCACTTCGAAGTGGCTTACACACACGGGTGGAATTTGTTGGCTGACAAGCTGCTCAGCAAGGACAGTTGGCTAGGGACCTTGATTCTTCTCCAGAAGTAGTCTCTTCGTGAGGCTACTTAATCTTCTTTCTAGGATGGTAGCTAAGCTCCAAGAAGCCCAGGTTAAACTATCAGCATTTTTATTTAAAAGGTTTATTTATTTTTAGAGTGAGAATGCTTCTGCGTGCATGCATGCACAAGGAGAGGGAGAGAATCTCAAGAAGACTCCCCACCAAGTGCAGAACCCGAGCTGGGGCTCGGTCCCATGACCCAGAGATGACAGCCCAAGCCGAAATCAGGAGTCAGATACTTAACCAACTGAGCCACCCAGGAACCCCAAAACGATCAGACTTTTTATGGGCTAGCTTCAGAAATCAGACAGCATCATTCTCAACACATTCTTTTGTTTAAACAGGTTACTACAGCTAGATCAGATTTAAGGGGATGGGAATTAGTTTCTGTTTTTCCAGTAGTAGCAAAGAATATTTAGATCCCTCTTCTGCCACAACCCCTAAAATACTTTTTCATTATTCAGGTAAATATTGTTTGAAGAAGTCATAAGCTATCATTTGTCTTCCTTATTTTTGGGCTTCAATTTATATATACAGCAAAATTACCACCATTTCTCTAATTTCAGCTTCCAGGAATTGAAGTTAATTACTGTTTGGATCTACATAAGTTGCTTTCTTCTCCTTACTAAGTTTCATCATCAACTATAAAATGATAAAAATGATACATACTTCACAGGATTATTGTGAGAATTAAGTAAAATAAACCATTAATTATTTAGCATTGTGCCTAGTATATAGTACATGTTATATTGTTCTTGTCCTTGTTGTTGTCGTTGTCACAGCAGCCCCTTCCCCCCCCTTTGAATAAAAGAAAATTAAGACTTTAGTTTTTTAGAGCAATTCAAGTTTTATAGCATAATTTTTGAGGAAAGTATAGTGACTTCTTCCCATATACCCTCTGCCTCTAAAAATGTATATTTGCCCCCATTATCAGCATCCCCTCAAAGTGGTATATCTGTCACAGTATTGAACCTACATTGACCTCCCCCTTTTTAAATCTCATGTCTGCCAGACTTTTTTAAAAAGCTCTTCCTTTTGGCCATTTCAAGAGATAAACTCTAAAACTATTTTCTGTGGTTTCTTATTCTTATTCCCAATTAAATATATGGCAACAATAATAAAACCTTTTATTCATGACATGTGATTTAAAATACAAATTTGGGACACCTAGGTGGCTCAGTAGTTGAGCATCTGCCTTTGGCTCAGGTCATGATCCTGGGATCGAGTCTTGCATCAAGCTCCCCACAGGGATCCTGCTTCTCCCTCTGCCTATGTCTCTGCCTCTCTTTCTATATCTCTCATGAATAAATAAATAACAATCTTTAAAAAGTAATAAAAAATAAAAATATACATTTAACAGATTTTAGAAATCTTGACTAGAATGAAGATATTAAGAGTACTGTGTAATCCTAGAAATTATCCTATTAGAAACGTAAGGAGTTGAAATTCAGCTACCTTTAGTACAAATTTAAAATAATTCCATACTATAATTTCTTCATGGCATTTTTTTCCCTGCACAATTAGAATTTGATTATACTTTTGGTAACTTTTCTGTTGGGAAAAATTTCTCTAGCTACTTGAATTTGTATGTTTGTTTCTCATCATGAGCTTGGTATTTTAACTTTTAATTCAAGTACCTTTATATTTTGTGTACATTTTCTTTTAGATTTGTAAGAAGTCTTTTACTCGAAGACCACACTTGGAGGAACATATGATTCTACATTCTCAAGATAAGCCTTTTAAGTGTACCTATTGCGAAGAACATTTCAAATCACGATTTGCACGGTTAAAGCATCAAGAAAAGTTCCATCTGGGTAAGCAAATTACTTTTTCTAAGAGCAGTCATAGCAATTATTTTTTATATATATATTTTTAAGATTTTATTTATTTATTTTAGTAGGGGAGGGGCAGAGGGAGAAGGAAAGAATCTTAGGCAGACTCTGCACTAAGCACAGAGCCCTACATGGGGCTCGATCTCACAACCCTGTGATTGTGGCCTGAGCCAAAATCAAGAGTCAGACGCAAGACTCACTGAGCCACGCAAGCACCCCAGTAATAGGAATTATTGAGTATCACACCATGCTGGAGGAGCCTGCTGCTGTTGAACCACTTAGGAGAAGGAAGTCAGATAAATTGGGAGAAATACGGGATGTGCTGCTGTTCTTGCAGATGAGTAAATGTGTTTATTTTCTGTTTTGGTGGCAGATGTGTCTGTGATCATAAACTGCATTCAATCAGTTCATTCATTGTTGGATAGGTCTGTGAGTGCTTGAATAACGCATTTTTGTTTTGGAAAAAACTCATTTTTCAGGGAATGAAATGAACCTAGTATATGTGGAATTTAGTATTATATTTGACAAATCCTCTCTCTAGTGCTTCTGGCCAAGGTGGAAACTTGTATGCTAGATGGTAGTACAATTAGTTACATTTAAGACAGTTAATACAGGTAAAGAATTACTGTCATCCAAAGTAGAGACCATTTGTTCTGCAGCATTGGTGATATAGTGGTGAGCATAGCTGCCTTTCAAACAGAAGGCAGCCTTTTCCCTATTCAATTTACATAAAAATGTATACTTCATGCCTATGAAATTTGTAGATGACATAAAGCTGGCAGAGCTAGTTAATAGAGCAGAAAATAAAAATGTAAAAAAAAAAATCTTTGTGCTATAGAAAAGTTAAAATTAAGAGTAAATACAAAATCATAAACGTGGGAATTATCTGACTTTTAGTCATTGGGGATTGAGGAACTGTAAATGGTATAAAATCCAAACTCCTCTATTTATAGATGGGCTTAAAAGCAAAAGTTTTTAAAGCACAATCTGAACCAATAATGTCATATGACTGACTAAAATCACTGTAGTTTCAAACTATATTAATAAAAATCTATTGTTCAGAATCAGGGAGATAATTATCTCACTGATTTTAAGTTCATCTGGAACATTGCGTTCATTTCTGGATACCAACAATCAAGATGGATATTGACAAGTACGTTCTCAAGAGGTGGGTAATTACGGTGACACAGGGTCTTAAAATTACGTGAAAGAACCTTGAAATATGTTGTCGGGGAAAGGTAGATAGCACAACTGTGTAATAAGGAACCCTTAATCTTTACAATTCTGGTATATAAGACAATGTATGCTGGAAGACTATTTTTTTAGCTTTAGTATTTTATGAATTGCCTTTAGTAAGTCGTTCTATCAGAGTATCTCATCTTAGGATTCCTAAGAAGCCATCATATGAAGCAGTTTTTATACTTAGCAGAATGTAGTTGGAGACATATTCATGGTTGCATGTTGCATGTGAGAAATTTCTTTTTAAAGAGTTTCTCTTGTGAAATTGGTAGGCTTCTTCCTTTTTGAGATGAAAACCATAGATAATCTTTTTTTGTCCCATGTTATAGAAACATCATAGCAAAATATAATTTTATGGTTAACATATTTGCTTCCACTTCCTTTTCTGTTCTTGATTTGCTAAATAAATACATAATTTAGTAAATACATAGGTATTCTAAGTCGACCTAAGTAGACATCCTAAGGCATAGGTTTAGTTTTAATTTAGAAATTTTTTTAAGTATTGGAACTTACAAATTGAAGTAACTTAGCTTGCACACAATAGTTATTTTTCCTGTCAGTAAAATTATACAAGCAGATCCTTGAACAGATAGCAGTTAGAATTGTTAAAGAAAGCATTCCTAAAGGGTGGTTGAACAAGAACTATGTGTGTATATGTTTTATGTATGTACATATAATACGTAATATATACATTTCATATGTATGTACACACATACCACCTCTATGCTTCTATTTACCTGAATCACTGTATGTTATGTGATGGATGGATGTACATTCAGGTCTGAGGTATCGCCCAAGAATTTGCATTTCTGCAAGATCCCAGGTGATGCTGATGCAGTTGGTCCACATACCACACACCTGTGTATTACTGCTTTAGGTCATTCAAAGCCATACTTGCACTACGTACATTAGGATTATATATTCTGTAAATCAAAGGGAGAGAGATTTCTAAGGAATACAGTCTGAACAGTCAGAGTAGAAGAATTTTTAATATATCTCTATGTATAAGTATAAAAATCGTAATTGGCTTTAAAGTCAAATCTTCTAATTTTATCCTATTTAGAGAGTTGGCATGAAAAACTCCTTTAGTAACTTCCCAGCCTAGCTTCAAGTTCAAGGAGGTTCAACTGCATGCAAAACTGGGTATCCAATATAGGGGAAAGAATGTAGGTATTTCTTCTGAAGAACTGGTAAGTAACCGAACGTGAAAGAGAATACTCCGTTCTTTCTTTACCCAGCTGGAGCCTTCAGGAATACATAGTTATTTTACTCTTGGCCTAACGTACACTTGCCATAACATACTCATCTTGGTGCTTTTATTTGCTTTATCTTTTTATCTTTAACTGTGCAAATGTTGAATCTCTTTTTTCCAGCCTCTTGAAGGTTTTGTTTTTTTGTTTTTTTGTTTTTTTGGTGAAGAGTTGTAAGAGGAGATGGAGGGATTTTCCCTAACACTACTTTACTTAACCCAGTGCTAGTAATGAATTAAAAATCAATAAATACTTGTTGAAGAGTTAATAGATGAATAAAAGGTTCATATCTCATGGAAGATGAAATATTGGGGATTTTAAATGAGAATATGTTAAAGAAGCTTAATACATTTTGAGGTCATCTCTCAAAAACATGTTGAAACTCCCCCAAAACTATTGCAGCTACTGAACAGTTTTGCTTATAGATATGCTTATGAATTCCTGTGTCCAAATGCCTTTTCTTTCCCTTGTTCTATTATGATTAATTTCTCATTAGAGTTCACAGTAGAGTTTACAGTATTTTCATCATTAAAAATTTGTGGTTTTGAGGAACAACAGTAAATTTCCAGATTATGAACTCTGCAGATGCCTTTATTCTTCCAAAGTTTCTCAGTAACTTCCTTTCTGGCATATGACTGTTTTTTTTACTTTGTTCCAGTCTGATTTCAAACTAGGACTTGGCCATTTCAATTTATTAACTCGTTAGGTTATTCATCATTTATTATATTAGACGGCACACCCTAAACTCAGCTCTGGGCATATAGAGATGATTGTTAACTTGTCTTAGGAATAAACAATCTAGAAGAGAAGAGAAAACTATAAATGAATAAGTACATTGTTTATAATACATGCACTTACAGTGGTAGGTATACATTCATAAATACCTATCATTTAACTTCATATCTATTCTTTATAAACTTTTAATGTACACTCTTCTTTCCTTTTTAGGTCCTTTTCCATGTGATATATGTGGCCGCCAGTTTAATGACACTGGAAATTTGAAACGCCATATAGAATGTACCCATGGTGGGAAGAGAAAATGGACTTGCTTTATCTGTGGAAAATCAGTACGAGAAAGGTGAGGAATCATCTACACTCCCAGTATAATCTTGGTACTGTTATATAGAAATAGTTAACAAATATAGTTTATAACGATTTAGATAATGCCAGATATAAGTTACTTAAATTATACTTTAATTTGAAATTTAAGGACAGAAGAAGAAATTACATAAAATGTTATAGAAGATGATATGAAGTTAGGATTTGCAGGTTATATGGTAACTTTAACATAGATTCCACTTTGTCTCTTTCTGAAACCCCATTAAAACTACATTAAAGGTTATTGATTGATTAGCTGATTTAAAAGACAGTAAGCTACAAAGATAGGGAGAACAGAAATGTGAAAAGAGCAACACAGATTTGGAAGCTAGAAAGCAGATAGATCAGTGGAAACTGACTTAGCAGATCTAAGAAAGACAAATCCCAAGGTGGCAGTGGACAACTCAAGAACATAGTTTACACCATAGAATCCACGAAAGGTATAGGAGTGGGCAGTATCCGATACCTTTGGAACTAGGGCGAAGGAAGACAGAACAGGGAGCATTGGAGTAAAAAAAAAACAAAACAAAACTTTAGAAGTTAGATTATTTGGATTTTCTTCTGCCACCCGCACAGGTAATTGCTGCTGGGCTCTTACCTCTATCCCAACTTAGCAGATATCTGGTGGAGTATACCATGTTGTTAGATGGTGAATGCATTCTGAATGTTTAAAGCAGTGAGCCCCAGGCCTTGTCCCTGCGGACATCTTGGATTTTCGATTTTACCCCTCACGCAGTAGATTAGAGAACAGTTCCCTAAAAATCTGAGCCAAGCAAAGGACAAATATATTCTCTAACAAATAGTACACTCAGGTCACCTATTGTGAAGCCTAGTCATCCAAGCCCTCATGCTCTTTGACCGTGCCATCCACGTTTTAGTCCATCACATGTAATCATAGGCAGATAGAAGAATTAAAACACAGAAGAAAAGCATTTAACATGGGAGCTAGATGCCAACACAATCATGAAGGAAAAAAAAATAAAATCTTGAAGGAAACAGATTATGCAGAAAGAAGAAAACTTGCAAAAAAAAAAAAAAAAGAGGTAAACAACAATTATGAGTATCCTCAGTTGGAGATCTATAATCCATTAGACAAGAAAAAGATGCTATGTAAGAGTCACTAACATAACAAATCAGAGCTCCCAGAAATTCCAAGTGTAATAGACAAAGTACAGACTCTAATGGAAGGATTGAAGAACAAAGTTGAGGGAACCTCCCAAAAGGTAGAGCAAATGATACAGAAGTGTGAGACAAGAATTAGAACATTAAAGAACCAGTCAAAAGGCCCAGAAAGGAAAAGCGAACAACGAAAATAGCAAGGGAAAAAAATCATCACTGAATAATTCAAGATAATTTCCCAGAACTGAAGGACATGAGTTGCCAGACTGAAATTACCCATCAAATGCTTAGGACATTAGATGAAAATAAGCCTACCCCAAGATACATCACTGTGATATTTCAGAACACTGGGCACAAAGAGAAGCTTCTGTATGCTTCTAATTGTTCAAGGAAAAAAAGTTACATACATTGAATTATGAATTAGAATTACTTGGACAGCTCTCTGAATAGCAACACTAGATATAAAATGATACAGTAGTACTTTGGATTGGAGATTTCTGAAAGAAAATTATTTCCAGCCTAGAATTCTGTTCTTAGTCAAATTAACAACCAAGCCTGAAGATACATTAAGACATTTTTCATGATTATCAAAAAGTTAGCCTTTGATGTACTCTTTCTCATGAAGCATCTAAAGGAGCTACAGGAAATAGAAATTGTGATACTGGATAGAGGCAAAGGGAATTCATAGGAGATGGTAAATGAAGTTTCCAAGCTGTCAGTTGTGCAAAATGTGTATACAATGGGTAATCAGCGCACAGTGGTGGTAGTAATGCTGCATGACAGATTGAGGGTTGTCATTGCTAAGATCCCTGCTGGCATGTTTCCTCTTTTAAACATTTTTTTTTTAATTTTTATTTATTTATGATAGTCACACAGAGAGAGAGAGAGGCAGAGACATAGGCAGAAGGAGAAGCAGGCTCCATGCAGGCTCCATGCACCAGGAGCCTGACGTGGGATTCGATCCTGGGTCTCCAGGATCGCGCCCTGAGCCAAAGGCAGGCGCTAAACCGCTGCGCCACCCAGGGATCCCTATTTTTTTAAAACATTTTTTTTTTAAATTTTTTGTTTCCTCTTTTAGCTAGGGGACAGAATGCTAGAGTAGGTCTGACCCCCAAATTTTGTTTTAAATTTTATTGTCGTAACAACATTTAACATGAGATCTACCGTCTTAACAAATATTTAAGAGTACAATACAGTATTGTTATTAAGTTACAATCGTATTAAGTTATTAATACAGAATTAACATTGAGTTAAGGCACAATGTTGTACAGCAGACCTCTAGAATTTACCCATCTTGCATAACTGAAACTTTATACCCATTGAATAACAGCTCCCCATTTTCTTCTCCCTGATTCAAATTCTTACCTCTTCTCTGCCACTGTATCATACCTGTATACTTGTTAGTGAGGTTCCTACTATTATATTTATGCCTTGCTACTTGATTTAACTGAGGATATTTGTTTCATTTCACAGAAATATTATGACCTATCATAATAGGTCAGAATATTTATGATCTATCCATGAGAATTACAGGTAGCCCATAGTAAGTTTAGAAGCAAAATCTGTATAGCAGCCTATTCACTTTGACTGTATTTCTGTCAGACTTCTAATACTTGATCCACTCTAGGTTGTCAGATGTTCTGATTGTGATGAACCCTCTGTTTTCCAGTGTTTATTCATGACTCTAACACTGACATGTTAGAAAGGACTCTTGCCAGTTCTCAGGCAAGCTACAGCCAGACTTTAATACAGACACCCTGTTCATGCTGTCTTGTGGCTCTTGAGCTAATAGTGACAATATTGTTAGATTTGTGCTTGCTATTCAGTTTTTCAAAAATATACACTATATTACTTAGTGATACATACTACTAGGTAGTAAAAGAAGAAAGGGAATGGCTAACATAAATGGTTATCTGAGAGATCAAGAAGGAACATGTAGAGGCATCCTGAGATTTAGTAATGTTCTAAGTCTTATTCTGCATTTAAGTGTAGTAATACTATCCTTAGAACAAAATGTACAAATTTTATATCCTTCAGTATATAATATAAAAGTTCCATAATTTTAAAACATTAGAAATGCCACTTTCTTAAAATAACAAATTAATGTAATGGTAAAATAGGAAAATCAGTATCCTATATTTACATGAAAACTTCTAGATTGATACAGTTTATTTTATACATTATAAATTCTTTTTTTTCTTAAAGGTCTTTCTATAAAAATAAAAAGTAAACCAAAAACTAAAACAATCTCTCCATCTTTTTACTTTTTAATTACTTAATAGATGGGGGTGTAGGAATAACTTTAGGGATAATTTCCACAAAGTTAAATACACCTGCAGCCACACGTGTCAAGTGTTGGTGGGCCTTGTGGAGGAGCACCATCTACTGGCATGTATCTACTTTCATCTCAGGTTCAGCCTTACCACTCAGAAGATGCAGGATTAAAATAAAAACCAAGTATTAGAAACAGTCAAAAGCCCGAAAAGGTCAGAAACATTTCCCTTTACTTTTTTTCCTTCCAGAATAACTTTGTCTATCCTTACTCAGCACTTGACATGTAGGAAATCTCTGAGTGTTAGAACCAAAGGAAATGCTAGCTATATATTTGGAGCAGCAGTGGTTATACAGTAGCCTACCAAAAGTTCAGAAATAACAGAAGTAAAACCAATGAATCACCAAAGTGGTAACTAGTGAAAGTTTATTGTGCCTACATAAAAAAAAAAAGGGTTTGCAAATCAGGACCACTCAAACCAAAACATAGAATGAGACTCAGGTATATTTTTATATGCAGTTTATACAATGAGAAAGCAGTGACTATTCTTCACAGTGGTTGGTTGTGACATTAGAATTTCTTAAGTGATAAAGAATTGGTTAATAGTTACCTCATATCGGGATCCCTGGGTGGTGCAGCTGTTTGGCGCCTGCCTTTGGCCCAGGGCGCGATCCTGGAGACCCGGGATCGAATCCCACGTCGGGCTCCCGGTGCATGGAGCCTGCTTCTCCCTCTGCCTGTGTCTCTGCCTCTCTCTCTTTCTCTCTCTCTCTCTGTGACTATCATAAATAAATAAAAATTAAAAAAAAAAATAGTTACCTCATATCAACCTTAGGAAGGAGCTTTAAGTTTTGGCTGTGATTTTCAGAGGTATAAACAAATGACCCAGGGCAAGTTATCCTTGCAAAATAAGCTATATTAGGCTTTGTTTGTGGGACTAAACTCATTTTGTCTGCTCAGGGAACTTTCAAGACTGATCTCTTTGTTTTTTATTTTAACAAGCCCATCCTGGGTCAGTAGGGCTGGAAGATTTAAGAATGAGAGTGATTGTATTCTTTATATGATTTCCTTTTTTCACATTGGCATCTAGAAGTTACAAGTTACCTGTAAAGCTCTCTTGCCATAAAACATTCTTTTCACAGATCCTGAGCATGTATTTGAAAGAAATAGTACTGATATACTGGATTGCTTATACATTATTAAATTCTCTACTAAAATTCACATCAGTTTTACTTAATGCAGTAGTAATAATTTATCATTTATCATTGTACTTCTTGATAACTGCTTAAGCTGTATAGTTAAATCCTTGAGCAAACTAATGGCAAAGGAAGCCAAAGTTAATTTGTGTGTGTATGTGTCTTAAAGAAGAGACAAAACAGATGTGATTATATGCTTGTGAGACTAATCCAATAAAAAGCAAAAATACTGTAGGAAAAAAGGAAACTGGTCATAGTATCTGTTAGCTTGAATACCTTTCTGGTAAGCGTTCTGAAAATTGTGTTTGTTTGAGAGAGAGGGAGAACACCAACGGGGGGCAGGGGGCAAAGGAAGAGGGAGAGAGAATATCTTAAGCAGGCTGCACAGCCAGCGTGGATCCCTGTGCAGGGGTTGATCTCATGATCAGCCTGAGATCATGACCTGAGCCAAAATCAAGAATCAGATGCTTAACCAACTGAGCCACCCAGGCACCCCTGGAAATCTATGTTTAATATAAGTATTGACATTAAAAAGTCTTCAGATAAGTATATATTTTTTAACACAGGACTACTTTGAAAGAACATTTAAGAATCCATAGTGGAGAAAAACCTCATCTTTGTAGTATTTGTGGGCAAAGTTTCCGTCATGGAAGTTCATACAGGTAAGTCAAGACATTTTTCCCCTATATTGGGTGAGATAAATTATGTCTTTTTAAAATTATGTCTCTATTTTAATTCTGTTTTATTGTTGCATGTTATTTGTTGAATTAAAACATTTCTTAGCACTTAAAATCATGCAAAAAAACTTTGACTTTCCCCCTACGTTACAACTTTTAATATTGTCTTTATTCTGTAGTACAAAATATTAAATATTTCATCATCAAGTTTGCTAAATGCTTTACTAAGTCACTATCATATAAATTTATTTCATTACTTTTCTTTGAATCAAAACTCATTAAAACTCTGATTTTCTAATAACCTTAGTATATTTCATTACTCTTAATTATCAAAGAATATTTTGGAATGAAATATGGCAAAATTGAAAACTCTAGGACTCTCAGTTTAGGAAAGTCTTCTGTGTATTAGTTGTAACCTGTGTAACTGTTTTTAAAGCTGAATCCCTGACCACATGTGCCATTTGTGAAAAGTTGGCTTTTTCCTGAATAAATAATGTGAGATATATGTACATTTTACATGTTTATTAATGCTCTTAGGGTTTTTAATCTTAAGGCTTAAATGTTTACACTTTCATTTTTTATTTTCCTCTTTTACCTCTTTTTAAATAGAATGTGTCCTCTTTAGATGTAATTCAGTCAGTTTATTGGTTTTAGTTATGAAATCAATATCTGTTTTGGCAACTTGAATGGGAAAACTATTCATTTCACTGGGATATATTTGATAGAGGATTATGGTGCTAAAAATAATTCAAGTTAAATGAATTTTAATAATTTAAACATGTATAACCTGTCCTTGGTGACTATAAAATGAACTACACTTTGGTTAGTATGAAGAAAAGTAGCAAAAACGTGTCAGAAAGTTGATTACTTATAAAATTTAGTAAATTTTTACTTACCAATTTATAAATGGTATCAGTTGTCCAGAAAAGGGTTAATTTTTAATTATTTGCTGTATCACAGGTTTAAGTCACTTACCTTATTTGTCTGATTCTAATTACTTCTGACTCATTCCTACTTTTGCTATCTCTGAAACTCCACCAGTCAGATATACAAAAACTTTATACATTTAGTATGTTTAGTGAAGTAGACTTAGGATCTAAGTCAGGAAGGAATGTCATGTAGACGTAGTGTATATGCAAATGTTGAGATGTCTTTTGAAAAAGTGAGTAGGAACCTTGTAGCCTGGTAGTGAAGGAGTCGGGAAAGATGAAAGTTCAAGAAGTAGAGCAAATAACGTATGAGGGTGAATGGATAAGTAAACAGCCCAGTTTCCCTTAGAGTTAATCAAGATTTTTCCTTGGTGTCACCAGTTTTTATGGTCTTCAATTGTTTTTTCTTTATAGACTTCACTTACGAGTACATCATGATGATAAAAGATACGAATGTGACGAATGTGGGAAAACATTTATTCGTCATGACCACCTTACAAAGCACAAAAAAATACATTCAGGTAAAGGAAGGTGTACTTTGTAATGATGTTTTTAAGATCTTTTAAAAAGGCACTTGCAACCACATACTGCATCGTGTTTATGTTGGCTATAATTTAAATAATTTGGCAAATGCTGGTCATAGTCACTTCATTGATAATGCTGATTCTGAAAACCTTTTTTAAAATATCTGAAAGGAACATAATTTTATGACATGTTTTTGTTCACTGTAGTTTTAATCATTTGGTTTCCTTATATGACTACAGACTATATTTTGAAGTTTGTTTTAATCAAATTCTCAAAATTTGCATTTTTGAATATAATGTGAATGTGTGCAGTAATTGATATTGGCATTCCTCTAAAGGGAAATGCCAAGATAACATTTCTCATTTTTATTGGATTTTAAAGAAATTAGCAAAACAGATGTTTGAAGAGAAATGATTATAATTGGGTATTATAGTTTATGTAATAGTGAATTTTTGAAACCCCATCTTTGGAAAAGAGTATGTTAATAATCCTGATCAATTTCGGATCTTTATACTGTATTTATAATTTTTATATTCTGGGGCTTTCTTTCATATTTTCCTCTCAGATTGATGTTCAGGAATGCTAAGAGAGCCAACTATATGAGCACAATAATGGGAAAGAGCCATCTCTATGAGCACAGTAGAACAGGTGATTATTATTATTATAAACATAATCTAAATATAAAGTATGCAATGGCTGTAATTATTTCCTTAAATGATCACGATGAGGTTGCAGTTCTTATCAACACTTTTAAGAGATGCTAACAGTCTGATGACTTTTTCACTGAAATTATGCATTTTCATTTTTAGGAGAAGAATTCTAAATTCCTAATTCTGGAGATGACATGCTTTAATTGCATACTGGATTAAGTTGAAACAGTGGTTTTTTAAAGGCCAAGCCTTTGTAACTGAATATAAGAATGGAGATGAGAAATGGGACTAATCTAGAATTTTACTTCATATTTTATTTTGGCTCATTACAAATAGATGTATGAAATCCCCACAGATGAAAAATATTTTAAAAATAAAGTACAAAGATCTGAAAATTTTCGGGACTTTTTTTATCAACAGTAAAACAGCCTATTCTTGATTCAATGTATTTTCACTTGAAGTATTTGACATCTAGACTTAATATATTCCTAAAAAAATTAGTAAGTTTTGGAGTAATTTCATTTATCTTCTCTGTAACATTGAAAGGTTAAGATTTTAAGTCTATAGCAAAAAACATATTTGTTGTTTTTCCAAGTGGGGAAAAGGGCTCACATCCATGAAAATAAGCATAGATTTATTGAAGAAAGGTATTTGAGTAGGGAATATAAAACAAATAGCTCAGAATAAAGGGTTACTTTTCTGGTATATTTCCTACCATGTTATCTTAACATTTGATAATATATTTCTGGAGGGACAAACTGAAGTGCATATCATATTATAATCAAAATATTTGGGTCTTTAAGGTGAGAAGGCCCATCAGTGTGAAGAATGTGGAAAATGTTTTGGTCGTAGGGATCATCTCACTGTTCATTACAAAAGTGTACACCTGGGAGAAAAAGTGTGGCAAAAGTAAGTGAAAAAGCAGTTTCTCATAATTACTATATTGGATAACTATAGGTTAGAGGAATTCTATAGCTTCTCTGCTGACCTAACAGAATTGAATGAAACATTTTTGTTTTGTTTTCAGTTGACTCAAGGCTGGGAGGTGGTAGACAGTGAAGTTAATTGCTAATATAAAATCTTGGCATTCTTTGGGCATTTCATTTATCTTTGGTTGCTGTGGCTCTTATCTAAAAATATAAATGTGCTGCTTATATATTATACTTAATAAGAGCAATTTTTGGGACATGTTTCTCATCAGAACTTAGATTTCTTTTTATCACACTGATCATTTAAAAATGGTATTTTATGTGAAGGAGGCATGTGCTGTCCTGAACACCAACTTTTTTTTTTTTTTAATTCCAGTATACTTAACATACAGTGTTATATTAGTTTCAGATGTACAATATAGCAATTCAGCAATTCTGTATATATTCATTGATCATCACGAAAAATGTACTCTTAAATCTCTTCACCTATTTCACCCATCCCCCTGCCCACCTCTCTTGGGTAACTATCAGTTTATTCTCCGAAGAGTCTGTTTTTTTTTTGTTTTTTGTTTTTTGTTTTTTCTTTTTAACACCAAATTTTTAATAAAATTTAGATATTTGGATTTAACTGAGATTAGTTGTTGAGTGTAAAATGTTCAGAGAATCCGTGTTCTTGCACAAGGTGTTTGGAACAAAAGCTAAGGTACCAAGAAAGGTAGGTTAATAGCACTGAGCATGATCAACAAAATATACATAGTATCTTTAAATGTGGTAAATGATAGACCTCTTTGAAGAAGAGTAGGAAGTGTTGATTTGTATCCAGTTTTTGTATTCTCATATGCTGGTTTATTGTTTCACTGATTTTGTTCAGTGATTCACTTATTGAATCAATGTATTCATTGTAGTCATTGAATTCTTCTATTCATGAGGTAATAGGAATCCTGCAAAGTGCTAGGATAGAAAGATAAACATGATCCTGTATAGAAAAAGAAATAAGGGAGCACCAGGATGGTTCTGTCAGTTAAGCATCCAACTCTTGATTTTGGCTCAGATCATGATCTCGGAATTGTGAGATCCAGCCCTGCGTCAGCTTGTCCCTCTCCCTCTGTTCTTCCCCTTGATCATGTGCACTATCTCTCAAATAAATAAATACTTAAAATCTTAAAAAAAAAAAAAGGAAATAAGAATTTAAACATATTGTAGGAATGGCTGGAAAATAGACTGAACTGCAGACTCACTTGCTCCTGAGATTCTGTAACTTTTCTCAACCCCTTTATACCTTGAAAAT
The DNA here is from genome assembly GCF_011100685.1 of Canis lupus familiaris. Lineage (NCBI taxonomy): Eukaryota > Metazoa > Chordata > Mammalia > Carnivora > Canidae > Canis > Canis lupus. The sequence continues at coordinate 5,335,290 of NC_049228.1, forward strand.
CATTCACTATCTCAGGAACTCTTGTTATATAAATTATAATATAAAACTATATTATTGTTTAAATAAATTATATAAATTGTAATAGAAATTCAATTGAGAAAAAAATGTATTAATTCACTTAAAAATAGTAATATACTCATGCTCACGTAAAAAGCAATTTGTGAAAAAGAGCTATTTTACAAAACAAATTAAAAAATATTAAAAGAGTGGCATGTTTTACATTTTTGTAAATCTCTAATGGCTTAATAGACAGTTGGATTATCATATCTGCTGCCATGTGTTATTTTGTTTGAAGTAAATGAAGAAAATCTAGCCTCTCTGTATACATAGTTGGTAAAAGGAGGAGTATTATGATAGCAGTCTTAGGTAATTGTGGATATTAGTCTTTGCTACTACACCAAAACAGTTTAATTACTAGTTTCTTAAAGGTAGTTGAAAGGTGCAATCTGAAACAAGATTAATGAAGTTTTCATACTCTGTTGTAGTATATTGGTCTTGTACTTGAATGGATTTTTTTTACCTACACATATTATAAAATGATGTATTGTCATTTGGAAAATATGGGTTCACTAAGTTATGCCAATTTTCTAAATGCTAGCACATTTCATAGTGCAGGATCAACAAATCACATTTGTTAATATTGCCTCTAGTTTCTCAGAAAGGAGTGTTGGAAAGCTGTCAAGATCACAAGGGTCAGATGCAAGTTTTCCCAAAAAAAGTTTTTTAAAGATTTAATTAGAAAGAGACAGAAAGAATGAGCAGTGGGGAGGGGCAGAGGGGGAGAGAGAGAGAAGTAAACTCCCTGCTGAACAGGAAGCTTAATGCAGGGCTCGATCCCAGGACCTGGAGATCATGACCTGAGCCAAAGGCAGATGCTTTACTGACTGAGCCAATCAGGTGCCCCAGCCTATTCTCCAAAATTTTTATACTAGCTTGAAAGCTCAAACTCATCGTTGTTGGAAGTATTGTCATTTTTTCCCCTTGAAGTAACAGGTTTACTTCCTTTAATTTTTGTGAAAATATCTGCCAAATACTCAAGTCTCTAGTTGTGACTTGTCTTTCATTCTTTCAAGTAAAATGATATTTCATGGAGAAAATGGCTACTTCAGCTCACAAATCAGACTCATGAGTGCTTTTCTTTGAGATAACTGTTGTACTTTGGTATGCAGTAGAAGTGCTTCTTGTGTAGTTCCACTTCATCACAGCGAACATTAAAAAGGCCACATTCTGAAAGGTTGGAATTTAGTAAAATTAGTAATTTAACTCCTTTATCATTTTTTTTTCTTTCTGTTAATACATGGTGGTGAAGAGTACAATGACCATTGGTACATTTTAGTATCACTACCTTGTTTGGAGTTGAGGTGCCAGCACTTTTACCTACCATGCCTTGTATATGTCATTAGTGTAAATGTCAATGCAATGAAAAAGGCAAATAATGTTATGGTATTATTTTGAAAATAACTTTGGTCTTGTAAACCTTATGAAAGAACTTTGGGATTCCCTCACTGCCACCAGAGCCTATGGGCCTATCTATTGTACTGAATAATTATGGAACCAGAACCTGTAGGTTCCACTTTCTACAAGGGTTGGCTAATGGTGGATCTAGAATATGAAGCCTTGTATATCATTTTATGGAACCAGTACTTAGTCCTATGTGATAAAAAGCCATTGAAGTTTTTAAACAAGAGAGTGACACAGTTGGATTTCTTTTGCGGTAGGTCACTCTTACGGATGTATGGAGGCTGGATTTGTGGTGGATAAACTGAGGCAAGTAAATCAACCAGTTGGAAGGCTGTTAGAATTTAGGAAAAAGATGGTGAGGGCCTAACTAGGGAGTAGCATTAGTAATAAATAGCAGAAGATACTTATTTGAAAAATACTTAAGTCTTTTGAAAGAATGGGAATAGTTATGTATGGATAATTCATATTTTAAAGGAATTCCTCTTTTCAGGTGGGTGGTTGATAAACCAGCCACTGAGAGAATACAGAAGATGGACTAAGTTTACGGAGGAAGATGAGTTGTTTGGTGTATATTGACTTTGAGATGCTTAATAGAAACTCAAACAGGAAATGTGATAGGTAAATCTAAGTCTAACTCTCAGGAGTGAAGTCTGACCTATGGATAAAGATTTATATGTGAACACATAAAAGTAGATTATCCAGGGAAAGAATGTGGAATGATGAAGGTTAGCACCCCCTCCGCCTACCCATTATTTTCTAATGTTTCTTCTTCCCTTTTGAACACTTTTAAATGGTGACTCTATTTCAGTATCCACTTCTCCACTTTCCATTCACTGTAACAAGCTGTTGTGTATGACTTCTGATTTTACTGTACCTCTTAAATCGCTGTCAGTATAAGTTCCTTTTTGCCACCTGCAATTGACATCTTTAAGTCCTTTACACATTGGGCATCTCAGCTTCATTTGGAACTGTTTATCATTCCTATCCTGAAGCTCTATACTCTAGCATCCCTGTGAGAAGGGAGAGCTGATCCATCTAGATCTTTGTAGATTTTATCTTTATCCTATGTTCACTGTGGGGCAATTAAATGAGCATATCTGTGTTCAAAACTTCACTCCATTCATAGTGTAGACCCAGATTTCTTAGCCACACCACTAAGACAGTTTGGGCCAAATAATTCTTAGTTGGAAAGGTGTCCTGTAAAGTGTAGGATGTTTATCAGTATTCCTGGCTTCTGTCCACCAGATGGCAGTAGCACCTACCCCGGGTTGTGAAAACCAAAAATGTCTTTAAGCATTGCTAACTGCCCCATGGAAGTCAAAATTGCCCCTAGTTGAGTACCCCTGCATCTATTTCTGTGCCTGCCCATGGTGACTCTGTATCTCTTTTTGAATTTACTATTGATATGAATGGAACAAGACAAACCAAGCATACTGGTTACAAATCTTTTGCTAGGTTTATCAGTGACACTCCCAAGTCACTAAATCTAGATTATATTTTTAAATGTCTGTTTTATCAAGTAGAAGTAAGTTTCTGGAAGACAGGACCTTGCATAGAGTTTTTGTAGCCACTTTATAAATGTTGAGTTGAATGAATTGAAAAGTATGAATGCCATTTGAAACCTTAGGCATACTATTGCTATTGAATATTGGTAACAATCTGCTAACCATTCCAGTAAGACTCAATAGATATGTTAAGAGCAAAGTGTCTTACAGAATATTACAGCTGCATATATTTGAGTTAATTATTTTCCCATATACTCATCAGATATGAATTAGTTCCAAGGTGAGATGATGGGCTTTCCTAATAACCACAACTTAAATGCTAATCATTTTACAAATATCTTACTCCTCATAATGAAATTGCGATCTAGGATTTTTAATTCACAAACACAAATTCTTAGGTACTACATTTCACTGCCTGATAAGGCAGCTTTGAGTAATTTACAGCTTTTTATGTCTATTCATCTGTAATAAAAATAAAGGACTGGTATCTCATTCTTTTAAAATTTAGGTATAAAATTTAAGTTTGTAATATTTATTATTTGTGTTATTAAGTGAACCAGTTAGAGCAGTGTTACTTTTTTGATGAAGGCACATTTTGAGACTGCTGCAGTTTCTCTTCATTCAGCTCCAACATCTATTTTTTGAATTTAATTAAGGTATACTGTATGTCCATAAAAATTCATTCTTTGTAGTGTATTGTTCCACAAGTTTTTTCAGTTGCATGCAGTCATGTAATCATTACCACAGTCGAAATACAGTGTAGTTCCATCACCCCTAAATTTCTACCAGACCTTTTTGTTCAACTCCTTTTTTCTTTCTTCAACCCATCATTGATCTGTTTCTGTCCCTATAATTTTTCCTTTGATGTTTTTAATAGCAAGTAATAATAATACAGAAGGTCAATGATTTAAATTTTAAAACTAAGTTGTTTAAAGTTAGAAGTCTAAGGACCTCTTTTTATAGATTTGTTTGTTGAATGTAACTGGTGGAGGAAGAATCAGAGATAAAGTTGGTACTTTAAAAGTATTTCCACATTCCTTTGGAATTCTGTGCTTTATTACTGTGAGAACTATAAGTAACTTTAGTAAATAATCTTATAACCTTTTTTCATGATGTTAAATTTATATTGAAAACAACCTTTTTTATGTTTCTTAGATACAAAGCAACCTTTCATCAATGTGATGTTTGTAAGAAAATTTTTAAAGGCAAATCAAGTCTAGAAATGCATTTTCGGACTCATTCAGGTAAAAGTTAGTGGGTACTTTAATATCTTTATGTAATTGGGAGTAAAATATGGACATTTAAACCTTGTTCTTCTTGGTTAAATTGTTCTTGGTTAAATTTTCCCTTTACGATTTTTACTTATTATGTTAAAATTGGCATCATAAATGAGCAATATTCTGCCCATCAATTCTCTACAAGCTTCAATAGTTTTGAATATTGTGGAATTTGGGCAGATTTTTCTCCTTGGGAATTTACTCAACTTTTAGCTCTAATTTTCCCCTTTTCTGGATGTTTATGTTTGCTCTTTCTGTGTGTAATTCTCTACAGACATTCCTTTTTTTCTTTTTTCTGTTTTAAAATACCCAGATATGATTTGATCGTCTTGCTTATTACCAAGTTACCCTGTAAACTACCCTTTTCACATAGTGGGTTGTGACTTAGGAGAATTCCGATTGCTCCATGTTTTCACCAACACTTGATACTGTCTTTGTTTTAAGCCATTCTGATGGGTATGTAGCACTGTCTCCGAGTGGCTTTAATGTGCATCTCTCTGAAGGTAATGATACTGACACCTTCCCATGCACTCATTTGAATATCCTCTTTCTTGGAACACCTGATTCATTCTTCTGCTGCTTTTCTTAAACTGGATTGTCTGTCTTTTTCTAATTGATTTATAGGAGTTCTTTCTGTATTCTGGATATGAGTCCATTGCTGGATATCTAAATTGCAAATTTATTCTACTCTGTGGCTTTCTTCTTCACTGTAGTAATGATATCTCTCAGTGACTGAAGTTCTTGAATTTTATAGAAGGCATGTGTCAGGGTTTTTCTTTTTCCAGTTAGGTTCTTACTGTATCCTTTTGAAGAAATTTTTGCTTATTTCAAGGCTGTTAATATTTTTTTCTCTTACCTTTTAGATGTTTTAATTTAGATACTTAGATTATGAACCTTCTCTAAGTTACTTTTGTGTTCATTATTAGGCAAAGGTCAGAGTTCCCTTTTTACTTTTCTCTTTTTACATGTAGCTATCTAATTACCCTAGAACCATTTATTAGAAAGACCATCCTTTTTTTACAGCATTTTATTGGTGTATGTGTTTTAAATTAAGAGATCATATATATTGGTTTGTTGCTGGGCTCTGTTCAGTTCTTTCGTACTATATCCTTGTACCATTGCTATACATTTAAATTACTGTGACTTTTGACATCTAGTACTGTAGGTTATCCAGCTTTGTTCTTTTTTGATGTCTTTATTCTTGTTTATGTTTTTATATAAATTTGAAACATTAATTTCCAAACATAAACACCTGCTAGGAATGTTATTAGAATATCATTGAGTATATAACCAATTTTTCCCTAATTGATTATCTTTATAATATTGAATGAATCATCCAATCCATGGACAATCCCTACATTAACTTAAGTCCTTTTAATTGTTTCTCAAAGGTGTTACACTTTTGCGGGGTACCTGACTGGCTCATTCGGTGAGGCATGTGACTCTTGCATGAAGCCTACTTTTAAAAAAAAGTTATAGTTTTTTAGTGTAGATATCTTACACATTTTTATTACATTTATATCTAGATGTCTGATTTTTTTGTACAAAATTTTATAAACTGTATTTTTATTTGTATTTGTTTCTGATGTATAGAAATGCAGTTGAGTTCCCATGTTGACTTTATATCCAATGACTTTGCTAAGTTCTCATATTTTTATAGTTTAGCTCTTTTTGGATTTTCCAAGTATACAAACTGGCCATCTGTGAATAGTGACAATTTAATTTCTTCCTTTTTAAGTCCTTTTATTTCCCTGTTGGCCTTATTGCTTTGGTTGACATCACCAATAGTATATGAATAGAAATACTGATAGTGGCCATTTGTCTTATTCTCAATCTCCAGGGAAAAGCTTTCAGTATTTTATTATCAAGTATGATGTTTCTATATATTTTATAGGTTACTGTTTCTCAGTCAGATAAATTACCATCCATTCCTAATTTATTAAGAGTGTCATGAATAGATATTGAATTTAATCAAAATTTTTTCTGCATTTATTGAGGTGATCATATCTTTATCCTTTATTAATGAGATAAATTACATTAACTAATTTTTTAATATTAGATCTTTCATTCCTGAAATAAACACAAATTGATCATGTATTATCCAATTACTATATAGTTTAATTTGCTTATAATTTGTGTCTTTTTTTTTCTTTTTTTGGTCTGTGTTGATTTAGATGTATTCCCTTTTTTTTTTTTTTTTTTTTTTCCCCCTTGTAGTGTTCCTGACAGGTTTTTATTAAGACTGTGCTGGCCTCAAAAAATGATTTGGGAAATGACACATCATTTTTAAATGAAATGGAGGAGTTTATGTAAAGTTGGCATTATTTCCTTATTCATACTTGGAGGAATTCACTGATAAATCCCTCTGAATCTATTTTCTTTGGAGAATGACTTCAATGAAAGATTCTTTAATAGTTACAGAGCTGTCAAACCTTTTTTTCTTATTTTTAAATAACTCTAAAATATGAAGTCTATCAGCAGAATTCAAGGTATCATATATATATTTTAGTGACTATAGAATTTTTTTTTTATTTTTCCCTTGTTTATACATGTTTTTTATTTCACTTCTTTTTATCAAAAAATTTTTTGGCATTAATTTCTGTTTTTCCCTAGCTTTTCTACATCAATCCCTAACTTGTTAAATTTTAGCATTTCTTTTTTTTTCTTATTTTTTCTTGTATGTATTTTAAAGTTCTATGTTGCCCCCTAAACACTATTTTAATTAGATTCCACACTTTACTTTCTGGTTCATGTTTTTATTCCAATTCATTTACAATATTTTCTAATGTATATTCTTTATTCTCTGATTTATAGCTTATTTTTTAATTGCATTGCTCAATTCCTAAATATTAGTGTTTTCTAAGTATTTTTACATCGCTGATGTTGTGATATATGTTTTCTGTCTTTTTGCTTCTAATCTTTCTGTGGATCTGTATTTAAGATGGGTGTTTAGAACATCATTTTATTATCTCTTATGACAATCGCTTTTAATTAGGATGAGTTTAGTCATTAAAATTTTACATAATACTTATTTGGGTTTAAACCTGTCATGCTATTTGTCCCATCTGTTCCTTGATACTTTCTTTCCCTTGTCTTCACTTCCTTGTAATCATGGAGAATTTTTATTATACATTTTCCCCTCAGTTAGCTTGTTAATTGTATGTTCTTGCATTGTTCTTTAGTAGTCACCCTAAAGATTGCTGTGTATATTATATTCATAAATTATTAGAGTCTAAAGTTAATTCTTTATCAATTTCTAGACAATTCAAAGATTGTAAAACACCTTTATCTCACTTTTATGCATGTTATGTATTTTAATTCTACATATACTTTAAACCACATAAGACATTATATTTTGGTTCGGTTTAAATAATCCATATTATTTATTTTAAACCATGTATTTGTCCTTTACTGTTTGCTGCTTTCTGCACTTGCATTCTTCCACCTAGTATTTTTTCTTTCTTCATGAAGAACTCCTTTGGTGTGGATATCTGCAGGATAAGTAACCAGTTCTCTTAGGTTTTGATTATCTAAAATGTTTTTATTTTTCTTCATGGAGAATACTTTTTCTCACTATAGAATTTACTTTAGTAGTTAATTTTCTTTGAACATTCTAAGTATGTCATTTTTTCCTCTTTGAACTTTTGTTTTTGTTAAAAAGTATACTGTTATTGTTGCTCATTTAAAGGAAATGTCTCTTTAATTGTTTAATTGGCTGCTCTTTAAGATTTTTCTGTCTTTAATTTTTAGTAGTTTTATTTTGGTGTGTCCAGATGTGCTTTTTGCTATTTTTTTAAAAATTTTGTTTTGTTTTGGGTGTATATGTGTGTGTGTGTTTTTTAATGAGGTTTGTAGAACTTGTTGCATTTGTGACTTAAGATGTCTTTCTTTTGTTTAAGAAGATTCTTAGCTGGTTTTTCTTTCAAATACTGCTTTTGCTCTATGCTCTCTCCTTTTTCTGGTACTCCAATTTATGTATGTAAGATATCTTATTTTGTCTTTTATATATCTCATGCTCTTTCTGTATTTCTTTTTTTAATTTCATTTTTTAGAGGGAGAAAAAGCATGACACAGGTAGGAGGGGCAGAGGGAGATGGAGAGAGAAAATCTTAGGCAGGCTCCACACCCAGCCCAGAGCCCCATGCAAGGCTTGTTTTCATGATCCTGAGATCATGACCTGAGCTGAAATCAAGTTAGACACTTAACCAGCTGAGCCACCCAGGCACCCCTCTTTCTGTATTTTCAATCCTCTTTTTCTGGGTGCTTCCATATGGATAACTGCTATTGATCCGTTTACCATTGTACTAAGTATTTCTTTTGTGGTGTCAAATTTGCTATTAAATCCATCTACTGAATTACTCAATTTTATTTATCTGTTCCAGAATTTCCTTTTTCCCATAGATTCCAATTCTGTGGTGAAATTTTCTTTCTCTATGTTTTCTTGAACATATTAATCCTATTCATTTTAATATTCTAGTCTACATAATTTTTCTTCACCTTTAGGTGTATCTTTTATCTTTTTGTTACCCCTTCTTTTGGCACTTGGTCATTTGGTTCTGTTTCTTGATATGCTTGACAGTTGTGAATTGAACTTCAGATTTTGTGAATGAAAAATTGTAGAGGCTTTTCAAGTTGTATTCTTTCCCAGATATATTCAATTTTCTTGTCGCAGGTGCACAGACTGAGATGGCATTGATCTCTTTTGGTCTATTTCTACTCTACCTTTCTTCTGGTTCATCATGATTCTGGGGTCTCAACTGAAGTATGATGTTTGTACCAGAGTCTCCCCATTTTGGTGAAACTTAAACTCTAATCTTTGTCTCCCCAGTGCCCTTGGGATTGCTGCCATATATCTGTTTAACTGTTCAGTTTCCTAGCTTCTGGTTTCTAGCTATCTTATCCAGCAAATGTTCATCTTGGGTGTTGGCATATATAGGTATTTTTGTTCATTTCTCCGTTGTTCTTTCCTTTCCAGGCTCTTGACCCCTTAAACCCTTGTTAGTTCCAAACTCCAGCTTTTATCTTCCCATTCTAGTGGAATGTCATGAGGTCCTCAGCTGCCACTTGGACTCTGTTTCCCCATATATTCAATCTGAAAGTACATTGAGGAGAGAAAACACCTTTCTATCTACCTGTGTCTCCAGAATCTTGGCCTCTTACATCCTGACTGCCTTTTTGGTACTTCAATGCCTCAAAGGATTAGATTTTTTTTTTTTTTTTTTTGAGTTTTTAAAGATCTTGTTTCTTCTCCCCTTCACTGGCAAGAGACATAGTGGGACATAAACTACTCCCATCAAGTCTGAATTCTCAATTTATATTCCAATATACTAATTTTTAATATCTAAACACAACTGATCCACTGGAAGACATTTTTTAATTCTAAAGGTTTTGTTTTTATTTATTTAGAGAGCATTCATGAGGGGAGGAGTAAAGGGAGAGGGGAGGAAAGCATCTCTAGCAGACTCTGTGCTGAGCACAGAGCCTAATGCAGGGCTTGATCTCATGATTCTGAGATGATGACTGAAGCCGAAATCAAGAATTGGACACTTAACTGACTGAGCCACTCACGTGTCCCAACAGTTTTTAATTCTAAAAACTCATAAGCTACTCTGATTTTAGCTGACAAATAGGTTATATTTCTTCGAGCATTGTTTTCTCTACTTCTACTCTTAAAAAATAGACTTTCTATATATATATATCTTGCAAGAAACCTTTCCTTTGTCTCCTTAGGCCTCTGATATTTGATCTTGAGATGCATCCAACTTGGATTAATTATTGTCAAATCGATAATTTTGCTACAGAAAGACTTGCTGTAGAAAGTATATTTCTTTAATATGTATTCCTCATTTCATTAAGTTCATAGTATTGAACCTTTTCACTGTGTATCTTTAAGCACTCTGGATTTGCTTTCTAAATATAATATCAATATTTCTTTGCGGATCTTGCTCTTTTTACAAACTTAAATTCATTTTTTTCTGTTGGAAAATATTTGTTTAAAATGATCATAGAAATTTCTTAAAGAAATATGCCTACTTGGGTCTCAGTTTCTTAAAAATATTTGTGGGACACTGAAACTGATTGACTATGACTTTAAGTCATTATAAAAGCTTTTTTATGAATGTGCTTAAGAAATTATCATGGTTAGTACTGTGCCAAAGGAGAACGCTTAAAACCAGTATTTTTATCTTTAAAAATAAATTCTGTGCTTGTTGGTGGTGTTAGTAATGCTCTGCTAGGGTTTTTATTTTAAAAAAAAATCTTTAAAAGCTTCAGGTGTGACTGGTTTGATGCCAGGAATTACAGAAAGAATTTTATAGTTCTTGCATTTTGGAAGTGTAATTTTGTTTTTCAGAATGTTCTTTTATGACCTTTTTCATATTGTCCCTGATTCTAGGTATTTCAGGCGAAATCAAATTGTGGATACAGTGTGTTCTATACATGGTTGCAAATACTATCTTTTCAGGAATTTTAACTCTTAATATAATGTATTACTTCATGTCTTACTTCCTCTTTAGTGATATCAGTAATGATACAAGTCCAGAAACAAGTAGAAGTCTAATAGTACAGAAACCAGCAGTCCTGTCTGTATAAATTTTGTGTTATTGGGATTTGAAAGTTCCAGTGGTCTACAAAATAACAAACAATAATACTTAACAAATAATTAATTGTTTGATATTGGTGGCTCAACTTGAAGATGCAATTCTCTTAATTTTCTAGATTTGGCATTGTCGTAAATGGAGAGATGAAGAAAACAGTGCTACCAACAAACCCATGTAACAATTACTATAAAACCTTTTCATTTAGCTTTAAAAATAAGTGCCTCTGTGTCTGTTATACAGTTGTTTGTGTGGGCTTATTTGTTCTGTATTGCTGCCGTAACGGATCACCACAGCCTCTTAAACAGTATAATTGTGTATGATTTACAACTCTGTTAATGAGAAGTCTAAAATCTAGATGTTGGTATGGCTGCATTTCTTTCTGGCAGCTCTAGAGAAGAATCTGTTTCTTTCTCAATTGTCCTTTTGGTAGAACTCATTCTTTGAGCTGTAGGACCAAGACGCAAAATCTAGTTTAATTACTTCTTACAAGCTGAGTGTCTTTCTTTCACAACTTCTGGAGGCCACCACATTTCTTGGATCTTGGGTCCTGGCCCTTTTTTCCATTTTCAAAGCCAGCAATGCAGGGGTTGAGTTCTCATTGCATCTCTCTGAACTGTTCTTCTTCAGTAACCGGCCACTTTTGAAGACTCATGTGTTTAAATTGCGCCTACCTGGATAATCCAGTTAATCTCCCCATTTCAATTGTTAATCAGATCTGCACAGCCCCTGTTGCCATGGAAAATAAAGTATTTATAGCTTCCTAGAACGTGTACATTTTTGGGAAGCCATTATTCTGACTACTACTTTGGGTAACCTATGAATTTATAATGTTTAATGTTAAAAACAAAACTACAGTGTGAAAACCTGACTCACAAAGAAGTGAAAACTAGTCCAACTTCCTTGTTGTTTACCCTGATCAATTCTCCTTATGATGACCTCAGGCTAGACAGAAGTATCACTATTTCTTTTCTTTTTTTTCTTTTTTTTAAGATTTTTATTTATTTATTCATGAGAGACAGACACAGAGAGAGGCAGAGACATAGACAGAGAGAGAGGCAGGCACCATGCAGGGCGCTTGGTGTGGGACTCGATCCCAGGACTCCAGGATCACGCCCTGGGCCAAAGGCAAGTGCTTAACCACTGAGCCACCCAGGCATCCCAAGTATCACTATTTCTTAGTCTGAATCTAAGAACCCAGTTAATCAAAGTTGCAGTTTTACATTTTATCCTTCTTGCGTGGGAGGAAATTAGATGTTTTGGTTTTACAACTTTTTTAGGGGCTGTAGTGGGAATAAAAGCAAGCAATAATAATCCTCTGGGTCCGTTTAGTATTTACACCAGGTACAGATCTGAGCACGACTTATTTTCATTCAATCCATTTACCAACTCCGAGGTAGGTACTATTGTTATTCCATATTTCTGGTGAAGAAACTACATTTGGAAACTATCTTGCTCCAAGTTTGAGTGGTAAGTGGTACAGCTAGAATTCAAACTGGATCTTTTTAATGTTCAAGCCCGTTTTCTTCACTGGCTTAATATACGGTCTCCCTTATGTGATAGCATGTAGTATCACTGCTATTATTACGTTCCTGTGAGTATTCGTGTGGAAAATTTGCTACTTTAAATCATTGTCTTACCAAGTGAGTGCATTTTACACTTAATTTCATTTTTATTCATACAGGTGAAAAACCATACAAGTGTCAAATTTGCAATCAATCTTTTAGAATTAAGAAAACTTTAACAAAACACCTGGTTATTCACTCTGATGCCCGACCTTTCAACTGTCAGCACTGTAATGCAACATTTAAGCGGAAAGACAAGCTGAAATACCACATTGACCATGTTCATGGCATAAAATCTCCTGATGATCCTCTCGGTACTTCTGAGGAAAAACTTGTATCCTTGCCAGTAGAATACTCATCTGATGATAAAATCTTTCAAACAGAAACAAAACAATATATGGACCAGCCCAAAGTTTATCAGGCAGAAGCCAAGACTATGTTACAGAACGTGTCTGCCGAAGTATGTGTTCCAGTAACGCTGGTTCCAGTTCAGATGCCTGACACTCAGAGTGATCTGGTGCGTCATACCACCACCCTCCCACCATCTTCTCACGACATCTTGTCGCCACAGCCACAATCAACTGATTATCCCCGAGCAGCTGATTTAGCTTTTCTGGAAAAGTATACTCTTACTCCTCAACCTGCAAATATAGTTCATCCAGTACGACCTGAGCAAATGCTAGATCCTAGAGAACAGTCTTATCTTGGAACATTACTAGGCCTCGATAATGCTACTGCTGTACAAAGTATTTCTAATAATGAGCATCATTCATGAGTAAATCTAAACATTCCACAGACTTTTTAGATGGTTATGTGCTAATGGTAGCCTAGACTGATGGCTTTTAAATTAGTAGGGCTGCTATTTTTTCATTTTCTCTTGTTTCTCCAGTCCTCAGAACCATTTCAAATCAAGAAAAATACGTATCTCTGTTTACTGAGCATACAAGTATCTATTTGGACACATTTTGAGGTATAATATTTGAAATGAACATTTTTGTGATTTTTAAAAATGACTTAGTGCTAATTTTTAATGGTTTCTCAAACTTTTCAAAATTACTAGCTGTTGACTTTATGGCTTTGTTTTTGGTTTTTTCCTTAACTATCAGTGGAAATTTTTATTCTTCTTTAGTTTCAATCCTCTTTTCTCCCTTCACCATCTTCTAAACAAGCCTAAGGACTATGTAGCCTTTAAGAAAGAATGTAAGAGTACGCCGATAATTGCAACTCTTCCTTATCCTAACTTATGATCCATTCAGCATTTTAAACAATCGAATTAGGAATTTAAATTTATAGGGAAGTCTTGGATATTTCTGTGTTGTTTTTTATGTGGCCATAATTTCAGGCTATTATTAATCCTTTGGTCTTTTGGCAAATTCAAAGCCAGAAAGCTAACTTTAATGTAAGATTAGCTTGTTAAATGAACCCTAGAATTGAAATAATTATCCAAATGATTGGTTTTTACCTATGCTTCAATAATTATGAATAAGAAATGCAAATTTTTATGTATAGGCATTAAATTATAGAAGTTGAAAATGTATTAAAAGCAAATTATGACAGTTTTAACTAGATAGCTTTCAAGGTAAGTTCATCTTTTTATATTTTGTCATTTAAGAAACATCAACAGTACATCATAGCATGTATTTTCATCTCACTAAAGGAGGGGCAATTATAACTAATCAATGAAATTTAACTAACAAGCTACTTTTGATCTCATTTACATTGGCTAACGAAATTCTGGGAAACAGAACCTAGATATTTCATATGTAATTGTTAGGAAAGGTGCCAAATTTTAAAACATAATGTTTACTTTAATTAAAGGGAACCACTACTTGTATACAGATTTACATGTACTCTAAGACCTTTAATTTTGTTTTTCACATAAGCCTAATGTCTGTAATTATCCTTGATTTTTATTTTTGTAGGAGACAAAAGTTGAGGACTTGGTGAAAAGAAATAGCAGTCAGAGCAAAAAAACCTCAGTGATAAAAATTAATCGAAAAAAAAGTCAAAATTATAAAATACCTTTAAAGATGTGCACTTTCCATATTTTCAAGTCAATTTAAACTTAAAACTAGGATAATGTTTCCTAGTAGAGCTGCTTGAAGGATTAGAATAGGCAGGGTTGATTTATTACTAGCATGTCATTTGTATGTAAACTACTGGAAAATAGCAATTTTAAGAGTTTTCTATTTCAGTTTTGTTTACACTCCTAATTGCTTTAAGCACTTTTTTTGTGTAAACTGTAAAGTCTGGCCCAGCCCTTGTGAAAAAAATCACAAATAAAATAATGAAGTTCTAATGAATGAAATTTAACCACTTAATAATGGGGAAACTTGTTTACTGAAGCACTTAAGAAATGAAGGTACTTTACAGGAAAATTCACCATACTAGTGGAAATAAAACAAAAGGAGAAAAAATGTTGAGATTGAGGCAGTTAACCAAAGTAGCTCATGTAAGTAACAAAACCAACCTGAGTTCACCTCAGTTATCAGGGTTTGGTTGTGATTAATCTAGGACCAGTAGAGATGATTAATGTATTCTTTTTAAAACATTCTTGCTTTTGTGTGGAAATGTTATATGAGGTACTTACATGATTGAACTTGACTATCTGAGGTACTATTAGTCTGTTAGTCTTTCAAAATGACTTGTAAAAATACAGATCTTTATGATTTTTATCATAAAGACCAAGATTTTAACTAAAAACCTTACTATAATGAAATGAAATAATACCTACAAGTATACCCTGCCTTACAGTAACAGAAACCATTGTAGAAGAGTTTGGACTTACAGAAAGGCAGATGGCACGTATGTGTCTGTGTACAGTATATTATATGCTTGGTAGCAAGAAAGAAATAGGGTGTTGCATTTTCACATTGAAAAGAATACTTTGCTTTTTGAAGGTATTTACTTTAGGATTCTTTTCATAATAATTCCCCTATAATTTGATTGTAGGTATTGGTTTACAGTATAAAACTTTTCTGGAATACATCTCTTATATAAAGTGAAATAGAATTATATTTAGTTATAATTGTAGATAAACTTGAATACTGGTTTACTCTCTTTTAAAATGCTTTCAGTTATCTCGTTTAACCTCATAAGCAGCTCTGAAAGAGAAAGGATGTACTATATTCCCATTTTAGAGAAAAAGAATCTGAGGTTAAGATAAAGGACTCAGTAAGCTCACATCGTTAATAAATGGCAGAGCTACTAATAGGGAAAGAAAGCTAGCATTAATAAATGCTTAACTATGTGCCAGGCACTACATTTTCTCATGTAATCTTAAGCAGTCTGGGAATTAGATAACATAATTCTTAGGAAGAACTGATCTCAGCGGGTGGACTAACATACACAAATCTGCTGCCTCTAATTTCCAAAATTAGAATATAGGAAATTTTAAAATTATGAAAACCTCATGGATTTGGGCAAACTGAATGTATATATGTTGTTGAAGTTGGCACAAAAAATATGAAATGAGGCCTACTCTTTTTCAGTTAACCTTTTGTAATATTTAATTTGGAGTATTTGGACAAATGTCCCATTAACTCTAAAATCCATTAATTTTGTATAACTATACTTAATTTTGAATCTTGCAACTAAGTTTAGCCTCATTCAGAATTTTTTATTTTATGAGCATAATTTATTGTTTTAAATTAATTTTTTAGCTATAGCAGTTAGCACTTAATATGTAAATTGAATAATTTATCAAGTGTAGAAATTTGTTAACCTAATCAGTTTTTACTTAAATGCACCAAAGATTTTTAGTAGGTATTAAAATAGTTTAAAAGAATTAAAATTCTTTGTTGTTTGAATAAATATTTGTCCAAAGAAGCACAGTTGAAGTCCTAGGATTATGGATTTAAAAAAAAAATCATTAGTTTGAATACTAAGATTGTTTGTGTTTATATGTATAAAAATAAAAACAGAAGAAAATACTCTGGGAATAGTCATACTGACAAACCAATTACAAGTAAGAATACTCAGTTTTCCTCAGTTTAATTAATTGAATGTTATCTTTAAGTGGACACTATTAAATGCTAAGTAATAAGCTTATTTTTTACACTACACTATTAAAATAATTTTGCCTTAGAATTTTTTTTTAAGACAAGTTGAAGTTATTTTTATAAGAAACCCCACCTATTTTTTGCAGCCTAAAATACCATTTAAGATGAGGGTTTGTTCTTCATGCCAGCAAGATTTAACCAACAATAGTAAAGGTAATGATCTTTGCATACTTTTAAGTAATTTAGTCATTTATTGCTGGGAGAAAAGGAGTAGCATAAATAGGGTTTTAAACTGGTGCTTTATTAAGTGACTTCCTTTTAAGCGACTGTAGGTCATGAAATAGGTACAGTAATAATTTTCTGTCAACTTTAAAAGTGTCAAGACATCTTTGCAGAGTGACTACAAACTGTTAAGGGCTAAAAAGTAAGTAAATATCATTCGTTGCTTTTTACTCTTTAATTGCAAACAAAAACACAAACTGGTATGTTTATAAGTTTGAGTTCTCTTCCTACAGATAATTTTTAACATATCATTGATGAAAAGTCAGATTTAGAGCATTAGCTCTTTGACAGTGTCCTTTTTATACCCAGTCTTTTCTGAATTGAATGCTTTGTGCCTTTTCAATGTGTTGTAGTTGCTTAAAATTGATTCTGCTGGCTAGATTGTACTGGTTAATAAATGATTTTGATTTTGTTGTTGTTGTTATGGGTTTTATGTTTGTGCTGCCTGCTGGACAGGCAACCCTTTTTTTAGATTACTTTATGGTTATTTAGGAAAATGGCACTAAGTACTAGTGTGAAAATTTGGTTTTGTTAAATCTCTTTTGTGGCCTTTATAGTTACTGTGAAGCCACTCCAGGGCCTGTCTCTAGATACTTATTAGAGGAATCTGACAAATAAAATCAAATGAGTAGTGTGTCTGCCTCACTGTCTCCTCCTCCCACCCATCCTCCCCTCCCTTTTTAAAAATAATTAGTTCCCATAACTACACAGCTCTACATTGAATGGCTTCTCATTTCAGTTTGCCTAAAACTGAACTAGAGGTGATGGTTTGAGATGAGTTTCTCATTAAGAGCAGCAACATCCCAAACAACATACAATTTGAGTTGATGAACTCAGGAAAAATTAGGACTTTTAAAGTCATATTTGGATTGTTCTAAGATTCAGTGCCAAATTTGAAGTGACTAAAAATGTATTCTTTAATAAGGAACAAGTAGCATTTCTAAAACTTTTTAAATACTATTATGATAAATGTTACTTGTGATTACAGTGAATAATGGATAATAGAGTAATTTTCTAAATAATTTCTAGGACCTATAGGCAATCCTTCCATAGATCCTCCCCCTTTTGCACATTCCTCTCAGTAAAATCTATAGTGTTCTTTTGGGATCAGCCCCTTGTTTCCTCTAATGTTATTTCAACTTAAAGATCCTTTTATCCTAGAATATTAGCATGCTTTCTGCTCTTCCCTTTGGAAGTAGCATTAATAAGATAGAAGTAATAGGATTAGGTTGTGTGGAAGATGAGAGAAAGAAGGTCTTGGTAGAGAGAGTGACTATGTTTTGTTTACTCTTCATGTTTCATTCACCTTGCTATGTATTGATTTTAAATCTATGACTATTGAAGAATCTCAAGACAATTTAAATTTAGCCTCTGCAGCCATTTATACAAAGAGAAAATAAGAATTATATTCCGAGAATAGAAGTTATACAAAGACGGACATATCTTTTTTTAAATTCTTAAGTAAAAAGTAATTTCAGTGCTTGCATTATTGTTGGAGAGTCTAAAACATTTCTTGAATGAAGAGCATGTATACTTCCCATTGTTATTTTGCCTCTTTGCTTGATATTCCTGCTTGCGTTAAAGTTGGACAGTGTACTGTGGTGTAATTACAAAATTTTTATTTCTTCCAACAATTGGACTTTTCTTATCCCTATAGATACAACTGTATTACAATAGATGAGTGTGGCTGCCAAAAAGAATGAGTACAGAGGTGAGCATTTAGCTGCTCTATGTTGTGTAGTAAGTGTTCTGATTAAGGGGATTCATGATGTACATTAAAGTGGAAATGCTTTTAAACTTAGCCTTCAGTCTCAAATCATAAGTTTTGTTTTTAATCATTAAAGGACACTTAAAAGCAATTACAAAGAAAAATCTAAAATATCAAAATTCATTATTTTGTCAACTGTGTGTGAAGTATCTTGTGTTACATAGATATTTTAGCTGTCTCATGTTTCATAAATAAAAATGTCTTTATAGAAAAATTCAGTTCTCTGTGAAGACTAGGAAGTGTATTGTATATTGAACTAGTTCTTTGTGTTATTTTGATATTTAAAATAAATATAAACTTCTTTGGTCCTAATAAAGCATATCTAGGTTTTATTGAACACATTCGAAAGCATAAGAATGCAGAACATACTCTGCATGCCTCCTTAAAAATTCAATGCAAAGACCATAAACAGCTGGAACATCTGGCTTACCACACAGTTCCATCCATAAACCAGGCTTTTTCTTTCTTTATGAAACGGTCGGTCACAAGGAAATCCACAATTTTCCCAAGTTGTAGATTGAGAGAAAGGCTGGGAAATACAGATGATTTTGAGCAATGTGGGTCTTTGCAGGAACTGACCCCTGCCTGGCATAGTTGAAAATCTGCATAACTTTTGACTCCTCAAAAAGTTAACTAATAGCCAACTGTTGAGCAGAAGCCTTACCAATAACATAAACAATGCATATTTTGCATGTTATATGTATTATATACTATATTCCTAAAGATACAGTAAGCTAAAGAAATAAAATGTTATTAAGAAAGTCATAAGAGGAAAATACATTTAGAGTACTGTAAAAAGTCCTGCAAGTGGACGGGTGCAGTTCAAACCCATGTTTTCCTAAGGTCACCTGCATTTGCAAAAATGTAACCGGGATGTAGGGAAACAAGCAATAATGCAATACTCTGGAACTATTAACAACTTTGGTATTCCCTCCCCCAGATTCTAAGGGATGAGGGGAAAGACCCATGTGGAGAGGGCACCTACCTGTTAGGCTATGTGTCACTTTTAATGATGAGATGTAGTCAGCCCAAGGTGGGAGAGGGGAAGAAGGACTAAGTACCCTCCCTTCCCTCTTCTCCCTTAGTGACCTCCCTCTTCGAAACAAACCAGAAGCCATAGAGTAAGAAAAGCTATTAATGTAGCATATACAGAATATCAGAATCCCACAGCAAAGAACAGTGTGGAAAATAGGGGAGTGGAAGTGGAGGGGCAAATAAAAAAATACCCAGGACAGTTCATTGTGCTTTAAAAAAAAAAAAGTGAGTTAATAGCATTTCTTCATGAAAAATTATGAAGGGAAAACATATAAACAAAATGTACTATCACCATGTTAAAAGACTTGAACCAAACACTTCAGTGACTTAAGCTTTAAGAGGGCTTATATTTGCAATGTCACATTGATGAATAACATTAACAATATGAAATAAGTGTACTTGAAAATCACTGTAATTCATATTAGCATTTTTTGCTTAAAAAGTTAGCAGTGTTCTTATTGTGCATCAATCCCAAAGGCTTCTTTAAAAAAAAAAAACTCAGTAAACAATTTTGCTTAAAAATTGGTAAGGTAACAAGATTCAACTTCAGGTTGTGTTGGGTGTCAGTGAGTCAGTGAATATGATTTAATATCTGCCCTTTCTCATTTTGTTTTCTACTCAGAGCCTTTGCTTTTTATATACTTTTGCATAGCCATACACACCTCCATACCTTATAGTTTAGTTTCTATCTTTAGAGGCAGGATGGTAGAGTGGATAAGAGCAGAGCAGGACTATAAATTACCTATGTATGTATCCTAGGTTTGCAACTTGCTGTCCTGTGTGCTGTACGGTAAATAACTGTAAAATAACAAGAGTAGCTATTCCACAGAGTTGAAATGAGAGTTGAGGTAAATGTGTAAAAGACTTTAAACAATCCCTGGCATCTCGTAAATAGTAATATGCAAGCCATAATCATCATTACATACCCACAATTAAAAAGCAAGAAGTTGTCAAGGGCAGTGGCTGTCAAAACCATTACTTAACGAATTATTGGGAATCTCGGTTTTCTTTTGTGTTTTGCTCCCAGGATCCTGAGGTAAGAAGAAACCCAGCCTGTCAAAGTACTGAGCCCTCGTAGGGTCAGCCACTGGAATCCTAAATAAGTAAAACTAAAAGTTGCTCTAATCCAGGCGCTCTTGGCAATCCTAAAAGTAGACAGAGCATCAATTCTAGAGCTGCAGAAGTCGGCCGCAACGCCTTAAGCCTAATAGAAACGCTATTTGGCGGGAGGTCTCCCGAGACGCCGGCAGCTCACTTGGCAGCTCACCTGGCACCCGCAGGGCTGCCCTCCCCGCCCCCCCCCCGGGCTCGCCCCGCCCTCCCTCCCTCCCCAGAGCAAAAGGAGAGCTAATGACTATATAATTCAGGGCGGGGTATGTTAGATGAGAGCAATCATTTAAATTAGCCTCCTTCGCGGTTTTACCTAAGGTTGGCCCGGGCACCCGCAATGATGGCTGCATTTACGGTGGAAATAAATGCTGTTGCTCTCTTCCCTTTACCTCAGCCTGTTTGCAAATAAGAAAAAGCGAATCTCTAGGCTGCAGCTCGGGCTTCGGGGTGGGGTCCGGTCCGGTCCCGCCCCGCCCCAGCCGAGCGAGCGAGGGCCCGTCTAACCGTTTAAATAAGGCGCCGGCGTCCCATTGGCTGGCGCCTGCTGCCCGCTGATTGGCCCCGCCGGAGGTGGGCGGTGCCCGAGCGCGCCCATTGGTGGAGGCGACGCGTTTAAACCGAGGTTGGGGCCGCGCGGGCCCCGCGCCGGTCTGTGGTTTGTGCCTTGGTGGCCCGTGCGACTGTTCCGTGGCGCGTCGGCGACTGGACACGAAAGGGGGGCGAGTCCGCTCCTAGACGCCCCAGCCGGGTCCCCGCTGCGCCGCAGCCTCGCGGGAGCGGCGCCAGAACCTCCGGCGGCGTCTCGACGCTGCCATGGCGACCCGGCGGGCCGGGCGAAGCTGGGAGGTGAGCCCCTCCGGGCCGAGGCCGGCGGCCGGGGAGGCGGCGGCGGCGTCCCCGCCGGTCCTGTCTCTCAGCCACTTCTGCAGGTCGCCTTTCCTCTGCTTCGGAGACGTGCGCCTGGGAGGCTCGCGGACGCTGCCCCTGCTGCTGCACAACCCCAACGACGAGGCCGCCCGAGTGGAGGTCTGCCGCGCCCCCGCCGCGCAGCAGGGCTTCAGCGTCTCTCCGCGCCGCTTCCAGCTGCAGGTGGGTGGTGGGCGGGGCGAGCCGGGGGCGGGGGCGGGGGCGGGGGCGGGGGGCAGCCCTGCGGGTGCCAGGTGAGCTGCAGGTGAGCTGCCGGCGTCCCGGGAGACCTCCGCCAAATAGCGTTTCTATTAGGCTTAAGGCGTTGCGGCCGACTTCTGCAGCTCTAGAATTGATGCTCTGCCTACCTTTAGGATTGCCAAGAGCGCCTGGATTAGAGCAGCTTTTACTTTTATTTATTTATCTATTTACGTATTTATTTATTATTTATTTATTATTTATGCATGCATGCGAGACACAGAAGAGAGGCAGAGACATAGAGGCAGAGAAGCAGGCTCCATGCAAGGAGCCAATGTGGGACTCTATCCCGGGTCTCCAGGATCACGCCCCGGGCCGAAGGCAGGTGCTAAACCGCTGAGCCACCCAGGGATCCCCTAGAGCAGCTTTAAAAAAAAAAAAAAGTACATTGCTTCCTCTCAGTCATCATAATATGCGTTTTAGTTTCCATATGTATCCGGGAAACCGACTCCAAAGTAGTCGGAGTAACTACTTAATGCTGGTGAAATGCTGAGCTGGTTTGGCTGAATGGGTCTATAGCAAAAAAAAAAAAAAAAAAAAAAAAAAAAAAGGCGAGAGAGAGAGAGAGAGAGAGAGAGAGAGAGGAGAGAAAGCACCTGTTCAGGGTTTGTTTGGTTTTGGGTTGTTTTATTTTTTTTCCCCAACAAGCATGGGGGTGGAGGAGGGGGAATGCATGACGCTTTACTATTTTGACCCTTTTTCCCCCTCCTTTGCTATAGTGTAGTCTTAATGATGAATCAGATTTGATTTTGCAACGGTTGTTTCAAAACCAACCTGCGTAGCTTTCCTGCGTTGGCATTGGCCGTAGTAATGTTTCCATCCCTCCTACCAAGAGCTAGAGGATTTGGCTGCTGCGGGCTTCCCATTGAGAACCTTTGAAAGTATGAAAATAAACCATTAGCTGAGATTGTCTGTACAACTGCATCCATCCTAAGGTCGCGAGAAGAGGCTCTAATCAGAGGTCCACCGACTTGTGTGCCAGCAGTGGTTACACTGTCTCCTCTACTTAGGGAATGCCTGCTTTTCGTTCTATGGGAAGATACAGATTTTTTTCTCTGTGTAATACTTTTTTATTTCTTTTGTTATGTGGACTAAAGTTTTATGGGTTTTCGATTTATCTCGTTAGAATTTGCCGTTTTGCAGAGTAAAAGTTCACTTTTCTAAACTGAGTTTTTTAAAACTAGCTGCTTATGATGTTTTATGGCTTCTACTTTAAAACAAAACTTGTCTTTTTTTTTTTTTCTTCCCCTGAAAACCGATGGACACAGAGTTTGTTTTGTCATTGAGGGGGTTTTCCATCTGATAAATTGCTGCCAGGCTATGGAGTGTTGGTGCAGTTAAGATTTTATTATAATTCTATTTTCTTGTTGAACCTTGTTAAGCCACCTAGTGGCTTTTTTCCTTACAATGAACTTAGAAAAATATTTTTGGCTTGTTGAATGTTGTTACAGTATAGAGTATTGGTGACTAACAATTATTAATCCCCTACTGTATTCTAAACTGTATATAATATGTTTTGACATTATGCATCGCTATTTTTATACCCATTTGAAATGTGTTCTTTGATTATAGCCTAAAGAAAAAATTGTTATTTCTGTTAACTGGACACCATTAAAAGAAGGCCGAGTAAGAGAGACTGTGACATTTCTTGTAAATGATGTTCTGAAACACCAAGCTATATTACTAGGAAATGCAGAAGAGCAGAAAAAGAAAAAGGTAATAAGTTTTAATCATCCTGTGGTTTACTCTAAGAAAATAACGTGTAAAAACTTTGAGAAGTCTTTGTTTGTTTCAGACTTTTATTTAAATTCTAGTTAGTTAACATATAGTGTAATATTGGTTTCGGGAGCAGAATTTAATGATTTGTTATTTACATACAATACCCAGTGCTCATCACAAGTGGCCTCCTCAATACCCATCACCCATTTAATCCATCTACCACCCACCTCCTCTCCAGCAGCCCTCAGTTTGTTCCCTATAGTTAAGTCTCTTAAGTTTTGTCTCCCTCTTTTTTTTCTCTCTCTTCTCCTCTGTTCATCTGTTTTGTTTCTTAAACTCCACATATGACTGAAATCATATGGTGTCTTTCTGTCACTGACATATTTCCCTTAGCATAATACACTCTAGCTCCATCCACCTCGTTGCAAATGGCATGATATTCTTTTTTTTTTCTTTCTTTTTTTTTTTTTTTAAGTTTTATTTATTTATGATAGTCTCAGAGAGAGAAAGAGAGGCAGAGACATAGGCAGAGGGAGAAGCAGGCTCCATGCACCGGGAGCCCGACATGGGATTCGATCCCGGGTCTCCAGGATTGCGCCCTGGGCCAAAGGCAGGCGCCAAACCGCTGCGCCACCCAGGGATCCCGGCATGATATTCTTTTTGATGACTAATATTCCATTGTGTGTGTAGATATATAGATATAGATCTCCCTCTTTTTCATCCATTTATCCATCAATGGACATTTGGGCTTGTCTGATAATTTTGCTATTGTTGATAATGCTACCATAAACTTTGCAGTGCATATGCCTCTTTGAATCAGTATTTTTGTATCCTGTGGGTACAATAATAATACCCAATAATGCAATTGCCAGGTGGGAGTGTGGTTCTATTTTTGACTTTTTGAGGAACCTCCATACTGTTTCCCAGAGTGGCTGCACCAGTTTGCATACCCATCAACAGTATAAGAAGGTTCCCCTTTCTCTGCAACCTAGCCAACATCTGTTGCTTCCTGAGTTAATTGTAGCCATTCCGACAGGTGTGAGTGATATCTCATCATGGCTTTGATTTGTATTTCTCTGATGATGAGTTGATGTTGAGCATCTTCTTTGGACAAATGTCTGTTCATGTCTTCTGCCCATCTCCTGATTGGATAATTTGTTCTTTGGGTGTTGAGTTTGATAAGTTCTTTATAGATTTTGGGTACTAACCCTTTATCAGATATGCCATTTGCAAACATCTTTCATTCCTTATGCTACCTTTTACTTTCATTGACTGTTTCCTTCACTGTGCGGAAGCTTTTTATCTTAATGAGGTCCCAGTGGTTCATTTTTGCCTTTCTCTTGCCTTCAGAGAGTGGGCAGCCCCGGTGGCTTAGCGGTTTAGTGCCGCCTTCAGCCCAGGGTGTGATCCTGGAGACCCGGGATCGAGTCCCACGTCAGGCTCCCTGCATGGAGCCTGCTTCTCCCTCTGCCTGTGTTTCTGCCTCTCTCTCTCTCTGTCTCTTTCTCTCTGTCTCTAATGAATGAATAAAATCTTTAAAAAAAAAAAAAAAGAGAGAGAGATGTGTCTGGTAAAACAATAATTGTTGCTACATCTGATGTCAAAGAGGTCACTGCCTGTGTTTTCCTTTAGGATTTTGATGGTTTCCTGTCTCACATTTAGGTCTTTCATCTGTTTTGAATTTATTTTTCTGTGTGGTGTAAGAAAGTGGTCCCGTTTCATTCTTCTGCATGTGACTGTCCAGTTTTCCCAACACCATTTGTTGAAGAGACTTTTTTCCATTGTATATTCTTTCCTGCTTTGTCAAAGATTAATTGACCGTATACTTGTGGGCCCATTTCTGGGTTTTCTCTTCTGTTCTGCTGATCTGTATGTCTGTTTTTGTGCCAATACCATACTGTCTTAATGACTACAGCTTTATAATATCCCTTGAAGTCCAGAATTGTGATGCCTCCAGCTTTGCTTTCCTTTTTCAAGATTGTTTTGGCTATTTGGGGTCTTTTGTGGTTCCATACAAATATTAGGATTGTTTGCTTTAGCTCGGTGAAAAATACTAATGATTTTTGATAGGGATTGCATTAAATGTGTAGATTTCTTTGATTGGTATAGACATTTTAACAAAATTTGTTCTTCCAATCCATGAGCATGGAATGTTTTTCCATTTCTGTGTGTCATCCTCAATATCTTTCATAAACATTCTATAGTTTTCAGAGGAGAGATCTTTTACTTCTTTGATTAGGTTTATTCCTAGTTATGGGTTTTGGTGAATTGTAAGTGGGATTGATTCCTTGATTTCTCTTTCTGCTGTTTCTTTATTGTTGTATAGAAATGCAACAGATTTCTGTACATTTATTTTATATCCTACAACTTTACTGAATTTGTTTATTCTAGCAGTTTTTTGGTGAAATCTTTCAGGTTTTCTACATGGTGTATCATATTATCTGCACATAGTGTAAGACGTCTTCCTTGCTGATTTGAATGCCTTTTATTTCTTTTTCTTGTCTGATTACTGAGGCTAAGACTTCTAGTACTATGTTAACTAAAAGTGGTTAGAGTAGACATGCCTGTTTTGGGGCTCTATCTTGGGACCTCAGAGGAAAAGCTCTCAGTTTTTCTCCTTAGAGGATAAGAATGGATGCTGTACTTTGTTAGATGCTTTTCTTGTATCTATTGAGAGGATCATATGGTTCTGATCCTTTCTTTTATTAATGTGTATCACGTTGATTTGTGAATATTGAACCACCCTTGCAACCCAGGGGAAAAAAAAAGAATCCCACCTGATTGCGATGAAGGATTCTTTTTAATGTACTGCTGGATTTGATTTACTAGTATCTTGTTGAGAATTTTTGCAACCGTGTTCATCAGGTATGTTGGTCAGTAATTCTCCTTTTTAGTGAGGTCTTTGTTTTGGGAATCAAAGTAATGCTGGCCTGATAGAATGAGTTTGGAAGTTTACTTTCCATTTCGATTTTTTTGAAACAGTTTGGGAAGAATGGATATTAACTCTTCTTTTAACTATTTGGTAAAATTCCCCTGGAAGCCATCTGGCCCTGGACTTTTGTTTGTTGGGAGATTTTTGATTACTGATTCAATCTTTGCTGGTTATGAGTCTGTTCAAATTTTCTGTCTTCATATTTCAGTTTTGGTGTTATGTATGTTTCTAGGAATTTCTCCATTTCTTCCAGATTGCCCAATTTTTTAACATGTAATTTTTCATACTATTCTAATTGTTTGTATTTCTGTGGTGTTGGTTATAATCTATCCTCTTTCATTCATGCTTTCATTTACTTGAGACCTTTCCTCTTTTCTCTCTGATAAGTCTCGCTAGAGGGTTATCAATTTAATTCTTAAAAAAAACAAAAACAAAAACAAAAAAAACAAACCAGCTCCTAGTTTCACTGATGTCTTTTTTTCCCCCCTGTATCATTTATTTCTGCCCTAATCTTTATTATTTCTCTACTTCTGCTGTCTTTAGACTTTGCTTTTCCTATTCTAGCTCCTTTAGGTGTAAGATAAGATTGTATATTTGGATTTTTATTGTTTCTTGAGGTAGGCCTACATTGTTGTATACTTCCCTCTTATGACCACTTTAGCTGCATTCCAAAAGTTTTAGACTATCATATTTTAATTTCCTGGTTGACCCATTCATTCTTTAGTAGATGCTCTTTAACAACTCCATGTATGTGGTCTTTCCAAATTTTTTCTTGTGGTTGACTTAAAGTTTCAGAAAATATGCATGGTATGATCTCAATCTTTTTGTACTTTTTGAAATCTGATATGTGATCTATTCTGGAGAATGTTTCATGTGCACTCTAAAAGACTTTGTATTCAGCTGCTTTAGGATGAAACATTCTGAATAGATCTGTTAAGTCCATCTGTTTCAGTATGTCATTCAAAGTTGTTTCCTTGTTCTTCTGCTTAGGTGAGTCAGATGTTAAAGTCTCCTCCTATTATCGTATTATTATCAATGAGTTTCCTTAAGGTTTGTTATTAATTGTTTTATATATTTAGGTGCTCTGAAGTTGGAAACATAAATATTTAAAATTGTTAGATCTGCTTGTTGGATAGATCCCTATGTTATGATATAGTGCCCTTCTTCATCTCTTGTTACTGCCTTTGGTTTAAAATCAAGTTTGTCTGATATAAGGATGGCTGCCCCAGCTTTCTTTTGATGGTCATTAGCATGATAAATGGTTCTCTATCCCTTCACTTTCAGTCTGAGGTATCTTTAGGTCTAAAATGAGTCTCTCCAGCATGTAGGTGCATCTTATTTTTTTATCCATTCTGATACCCTTTGTCTTTTGATTGGAGCATTTAGTCCATTTAGATTCAGAGTGATTATTGATAAATA
Source organism: Canis lupus familiaris (assembly GCF_011100685.1). Classification (NCBI taxonomy): domain Eukaryota; kingdom Metazoa; phylum Chordata; class Mammalia; order Carnivora; family Canidae; genus Canis; species Canis lupus. The sequence goes on from NC_049228.1 coordinate 5,363,124, forward strand.
TGAATTTAGTGCTATTGTAATACCTGTAAAGTTGTTTCTGGAGATTTCTCTGTTCTTTTCTAGTCTTTGTTGTTTTTGTTCTGTCTTTCCCATTCAAAGAATCTCTTTTCATATTTTTTGTAGAGCTGGTCACGAATTCCTTTAGTTTTTGTTTATCTGGGAAACTCTTTATCTCTCCTTCTATTCTGAATGACAGCCTTGCTGGATAAAGTGTTCTTGGCTGCTTATTTTTCCCATTCACGCATTGAATATATCATGCCACTTGCTTCTGGCCTGCCAGGTTCTGTGGATATATCAGCTGCTAACCTGACTTGTCTTCTTTGTAAGTTAAGGATTTATTTTCCCTTGTTGCTCTCAGGATGTTTTTCTTATGTCTGTATTTTGCACATTTTACTACAGTATGTTTTATTGTTGGCTTGCTTTTGAGAGTTGGATTTAGATGTTTGTGCCTCTTGGATTTAGATGTTTGTTTCTTTTCCCAGATTAGGGAAGTTTGCAACTATAATTCCCTCAAATAAACCTTCTGCCCCTTTTTCCATCTCTTCTTCTGAGAGTCCTATGATACAAATGTTATTACACTTCATGGAGTTGCTGAGTTCCCTGTGTCTATGTTTGTGATCCAGTATTTTTCTTTCCCTCTTTTTTTTTTTCCCAGCTTCATTACTTCCCATAATTTTATCTTCTATATCACTTACTCATTCCTCTGCTTCTTCCATCCTTGTGGCCATTATATCCAGTTGGTTTCACATCTTGGTTATAGTAATATTTACTTCAGTTTAACTAGTTTTTAAGTCTTTTATCTCTGTGGTAAGGGCCTCCATGGGGTCTACTATGCTTTTCTCAAGCCCAGCTAGTATCCTTATGATTATTGTTTTAAATTCTGATTCAGTCTCTTTATATCTGTTTCAGTTAGATCTGTGGCTATGACCTTTTCTTTTTCTTTCTTTTGGGATGAATTTCTCTGTCTTGGCATTTTCCCTGGATCTCTATCTTCTGTGTCTTAGGAAAGCCTGTTAGATTTCCTGCTCCTGAGAGTAATGGCTTTATTAAGACAAAGTCACAGAAATGACCAGGGCCTGGCATTTCAGGAAGTGTTTCTGGTGTATGCTGTGTGCATTCTGCTGCTGTGTTTTGGCTGCTCTTTCCCTCAGGTCAGTCCTCTACAGAGTTTCTCCTTGCCTGCAATGGGGAGTGTTTGGACCTTGTCCAGAGTGTGGTGAGTTTTAACAGGGTGTTTTGCTGTGTTCAAAGAGGCAAGATCCAATATCCAGTAGAGCTGAAGTTTTGCAGCACTCTATGGTCAGTAGACTTGATGCATGCAGAGGGGAGGGTCCTGGCCTTCGGGGGAGGGGCTTGCTGCTGCTCTGGCTCCAGGCACACTTGCTCTAGTTCAGAAGTACCTTCAGAGCACAGGGCCATGGGGCTGGGTGTAAGCAGCTCAAGGCTCCATTGTGGGTGCTCTGTTGCTCACTGAAGTCCATCCCTGCTGATGGGCAGGGAATAAAAATAGTGTCACCCTCCTCCCTCCTCCCCAGAGACAGGAGATCACGCTGGCTGCTATTCAGGAAGCTCTCAAAAGAGCAGACGATCTCCCCTTGTGTGTCTCAGGAATCCATCAGATCCCTGCCTTCACCCTGTCTGTATCTGAGCTGTCGCCCACCTGGTGGCACTGTGCTCCTGTTTTGTCTTAGCACATCACCTGTGTTTCAGAAACCAAATTTTAGGGACCCAGTGCACATGGCCCCATGCTGATCCTCTGGCGAAGGTTTTGCCATGCTGTGGATGGTGCCAGTTTGTCCCAGGAGGACAGTCACATGAACATTCACAGGCTTGGAGTTGATGGTAAAGCACAGCAAAAAGCCAGCATCCACATTAGGCCCTCAGCAGGTCCCTCTGTGCCTGGTAATGAACGGGGCAGCTCAATCACACCTGCTAGCTCTTTTGTCCCCTGTGAGGTAGTGCCACCTCTCCTAAACGCACTCCAAGAAGGGGTGCACACTCCCAGTATGACCCAGGGGATCCTCAGACCATGCTGTCCTCTCCTGAACCTCTGCCTTTCTCTACAGGAGTACCACTATGCCTGTCAGGCTCCACCCTAGGGATGGCACAGACTTCTAAAAACTTCAGGCTTTGAGTTCTGCTACTTATAAAAAATTGTGATAATCAGCCCTTCTCATTTTCCCATTCAGTGGTTTTGGGGAACTGTTTTTCTTGTACAATCCCCTGTACACTGATGTCTGTCTCTCTCTCTTGCTCACTCACTTGGTCCTCTCTCTGCTCTGTGATCAGAACTCCTTCCTCTCCACAGCACTTGTGATTTTCTTCTCCTCCAAATCATATCTCCTTACCTCTTATCTTCCACCATGTGACCCCTTTTCATCCTCCAGGTGTACAGTTTGTTTCTCAATCCTCAGATCAATTTCTTGTGTGTTCAAGAATGATTGACATGTATCTAGCTGTATTTTGAGAGACAAGGCAAGCATAGGGTCCCCCTACTACTCTGACATCTTAGCTCCTCCAAAAGACTATTTTGATAAGTTTTGAAGTAAAATGCATAATATTGCTAATATAAAGGTAATAATTCAATAACTATCAACTTAATCTGTATGTTTTGCTTATTTTTTACAGAGGAGTCTTTGGGGTACGATTAAGAAGAAGAAAATGTCAGCCTCTTCAAATAATAAGAGGATTTCCTCTGCTCAAAATGTTAACAAAACATTTTGTGTTTCACAAAAAGCTGACAGAGTTAGGAACCCACTACAAGCTTGTGAAAATTTGGATGTGAATGAAGGCTGTTCCCCAACAGAAAACAATTCTTTAATCCTTGAAGAAAATAAAATACCGATATCACCTATTAGTCCTATTTTCAAAGAATGCAATGGTGAGACTTCCTTGCCTCTTTCTGTACGTCGGTCTACAACTTACATATCTCTTCATGCACGTGAAAACGGGGACCTGTTGAAAGTAGAAGATGCCAGCATTTTGGAAGATTTTAGTTTTAGTGAGAAAGTTGTTAATGAAACTTCCTTTAACTCCACAAATAATATTAATGACCAAACTGAAGAGAACTGTAAACTTATTCTTACCCCAGCCTGTTCTTCCACTTTGAACATTACACAAAGCCAAGGAAATTTTCTAAGTCCAGATTCCTTTGTAAAAAACAGCCGTGCAGCTAATAATGAGCTAGAGGTAGTGACGTGTCTTTCATCAAATATACTTATGAAAGATAATTCAATGCCTTTGCATTTGGAATCAAAAAGTGTGCATGAAAATTACCGGAAAATCTTAAGTCCTGATTCTTTCATAAATGATAATTATGGACTTAATCAGGATCTAGAATCTGAGCCAATTAATCCAATTCTATCCCCAAATCAATTTGTAAAAGATAATATGGCATATACATGTATATATCAGCAAACATGTAAATTATCATTATCCTCAAATAAAAATTCTCAGTTCTCACAGTCTCAAGATCCGAGAACAAATGGAATTTTACCTTGTATTCCTGAATGTCAGAGTTCAAAATCTCCCAAAGCTACTTTTGAAGAACACAGAGCTTTAGAAATGAAGTCAGATTGTTACAGTTTTACAAAAAATCAACCTAAATTTTCTGCAATGCAGGATATTTCTAGTTGCAGCCAGGATAAACTTACAAGACGCCCAATACTTTCTGCTACCATTACTAAAAGGAAATCCAATTTTACCAGAGAAAACCAAAAGGAGACTAATAAACCAAAGGCAAAAAGATGTCTCAACAGTGTAGCAGGTGAATTTGAAAAAGTAACAGATAATATAAAAGAGAAAGATGGTTTTCAATCTTGTCTTCCAGTTATAGATCCAGTATTCAGTAAACCTAAGAGTTATAAAATTGTAGTAACTCCTCCCTCAAAGACCACGTTAATTGCCCGTAAAAGAAGGAGTGAGGGAGACAGGGAAGATGCAAATGTTAGAATTACAGCTACAGGACATTCAGAGATACAAGAAATCAAAAGAATCCATTTTTCTCCTGTGGAATCCAAAACATCAGTTCTTAAAAAAACAAAAAAGATGACAACACCCATCTCAAAACATTTTAACAGAGAGAAATTAAACCTGAAGAAGAAGACAGGTGAGTCTTGTTTATAACATCTTTAGTGAAAGTATACCTACAAGGCGTATATTTGCTGTTTCTTTTGGCTTAGTGAATTTCCTATTGATAAGCTTGACTTCTAAGTTGCACTCTTCAGGTGCCATTTTGTTTAATAGAAGATGGGGCTGAGTTCTAAAATAGTTTTGATTTTTGTTCTTACTGAAACTTTGCTGTTTTGTTCATTATCTTTTTGCATTAATTTCCATTTTAAAAAATACTGCATTAAAATACTTAATCTTGATTATGGAGTTATTTGGCAACCCCTCAGGTTTTATGCCCAGGGGAAGTACTCCACTTCCTCACCTTAGTCCAAACCCTGACTGGAAGACCCAGTGATGTGCCTGGCCCCCATCATACTATCTGAGAAAACACGGAAGAGGACTTTGCATACCCTGTGCACCTCATGGCATTATTCTCCCTCAGCCTTTACTTAGCCAATAATTAGGAATGAAGACATTCCTAGAGGGAATGTCTCTAGGGCCCCAGAGGTCTGCATTCCTTTGGGGAAAACATCGTTGTTCCTTCCCCACTACTCACAGCCTTTCCATCAAGTCTGCCTCAAAAACAGGACTAATTCCACCATGCCTTTTGAACCCAGATGACCTCATGACAGTCAAGGGCAGGGCAGGAAAACAAACCACACTACTAATTTAACAGATCATTTGAAAGAATTCTAGAACTTCTAGGAAGTATCATACATCTCATTTCCCTCATTTAATATCTCATTTCCCTTTGAACATCCCCGAGTTTGAACGATTTTCTAGATCTCTCCAGCTCTGAACTCATGGTCCGTGATTAGCATTGTCTTTTATAAGACATTTTGTTACCTTGTTGAAACCTGGCTCTGCCCTGATTTCATTGCAACCCTCTCCAGTTATGTCTGTTTTCTTTCCTATTTCTCTGACCTTGGGCCTCTTGAGATAGTAGCCCACCTTCCTTTTTTTTTTTTTTTTTTTTTTTAAGGTTTTATTTATTTATTCATGAGAGACACAGAGAGAGAGGCAGAGGGAGAAGCAGGCTCCATGCAGGGACTCGATGTGGGACTCGATCGCGGGACTCTGGGATCACACCCTGAGCCAAAGGCAGATGCTCAACTGCTGAGCCACCCAGGTGTTCCTGTGGCCCACCTTCTTTCTCACGGCTACTATTTTTTCTCCTTTTTTCCTTGAAAACAAACGAAAAGAAAGCAAACAGCAGCAGAACAGCTTGAGGCTCTTTTTAAATCTCTCCCACCTGTATTCCTCCTTGTTATAATGAAAGATTACTCTCAAGATTTTTACATTTGGCTTCTCCAAAACTACCATCATTATTCTTTATCATTTCAAAATCCTTGCAGGATACCCTTCCGATATCCTGGGTTTTTAGTTCCAACGTACTTAGTCCACATTCTCCTAAAAACATCTTCATTTCTAATCACTGTCTCTGTGATTTTAGCATTTTCTCTAGAAACTGATTCTGACTTTTTTTTTTTTTTTTTTTTTTGGTCCCTTTCCTACATCTAGAATCCTTTAATCCATTATGCTTTCTGCAGCCTTCACTCTGACATGTCCTTACTTTCCTACTTTTACAGTTTGGATTCCATGACTCATCTTGGTCATTTCATTCATCTCTCTTCCCCTCATTGTATTTGTCTAGCAAATTCCAATCCCAATCCAACTCTATCTGCTCAATGCCTGAATCTTACTGATCGGACTTTAAATTAATGACCACAAATCTCAAGAAAGCTCTTAACTCTTTTTGGCTTTGTCTTTTTGGGTTTACTGACCGTTATCACTTTGCTACAGACTGTCTTGTCCCTCCCTTCTTTTCTCCTGAAACCCCTAACACCTTTCCTTCCTTCTCTCTCATGATTGATAATAGTAGTAACAATTACTGAGCATGTCCTCTGTCAGACCCATGGGTAAGTGCTTTACTACTACCTCCTTTATACTCCTAACAGTCACACAAAATAATTGTTATCAATACCGGATTTTCAAAATGAGGAGACAAGGGCATCCAGAAGTTGAGTAATTTGTAAGGTCACAGAGGCAATAATGAGAAAGCTAGGTTGCTACCCCAGGTGGTTAGACTCCAGAGATAGTCCTCTGAACCTTGTCTGAGCTGATGACCTGCTTCCTCCTTCATTGAGTCAGTGGAAGTACTGAAGAAAACCTTAACACACTTCAACACTTACCACTCTTACTTGTGTATCATCCACAACTTTCTCACTACCTACTAACGCCTGAAGTACCTATGCACCCCATGTGGCAGGGCTCTGCACTGGTACAACAGACCCTGTGCCCTTTTACCCCAGGACGTTGCCTTACCAATTGTCTTCTCTCTCCCATATCTTCCATTGTTTACTCCCGACTGAGTCATTTCTGATACAAATATGCTGTTACTCCATCTTTTAAAAAAACAAAACCTTAATAACACTTATCCCTCTTCAGCCCCTGCTCCATTTTTCTGTTTTCTTCTGCGCAAAGCTCCTTGAAAGAACCCAACTATTCACTTTGTTATTGTTCACTGAGATATGTATAACTTTTCTGTGTAAACATAATACTGTGTAAACATGATACTTAAAAGGTGCTTTTAACATAAAAAAAATCATTAAGAAAGTCGTTTGTATTAGCCATGTCCCCTTTGTCTCTTATTTTTTGAACCCATTTCAATCAAGTTTTGACTACTTTACTAAACCTTTTTTTGTCAAGGTTATTAATACCTCTACACTATTAAATCTGATAAATATTTCTCAATTTTCATCTTGAACTGTTAGCAAACTGGTTGATACTTTGGACTTCTGCCTTCTTGGAATGCTTCATTCTACCGTCCACACTCTCTCCTGGTTCTTTTCCTACTTTACCGGTTGCCTCTCAGTCTTCCTTGTGGAGTGCTCTTTATCATCCCAACCTCTAAATCTTGGAGTAAGTAAAGGCTTTGCCACTGACCCTTTTTCATACTTTTACTCATTCCCTTAATGATCTGGTTCCATCTCCTAGTTTTCACTGCCATCCATACATGGAGGAGGCCTCCCAATGTTGTATCTTTAGGTGCACATCTCATCTATAGACTCATTTATCCAACGTAGAACATTTCTGCTTCAGTGTCTAGTGAACATCTTTAATTTGTCCAAAGCCAGACCTTTGCTGTCCCCTTTCCCATGATACACCTACCTGGCATGTCACTCCCATCATTTTTTTTTTTTTTAATTTTCATTCATTTATGATAGTCACAGAGAGAGAGAGAGAGAGGCAGAGACACAGGCAGAGGGAGAAGCAGGCTCCATGCACCGGGAGCCCGACGTGGGATTCGATCCCGGGTCTCCAGGATCGCGCCCCGGGCCAAAGGCAGGCGCCAAACCACTGCGCCACCCAGGGATCCCTGTCACTCCCATCATAACACTTCTGTTTTGACCTCTCCTCTCAGGCCCAAACCTTGTAACTGTCCTTAAGTGTGTTTCTCTCCAAACTTTTCTTTATAAATTCAGTCTGTCTGATTTCAAATTCAGTCCATCGACAAATCCTATCTTTTCTTTCTTCCAAATACAGAATCTGATCACTTCTCAGCATTTCCAGTGGCACCTGATTTAGTCCATGTCATTGTAGAGTATACTACTAGATCTTGCTTCTACCTTTGGCTTCTCTATAGTCTGTTTTTCACATAACAACCAGGGTAATACTTTAAAAATTAGTTGGACTCTAAGGTATCCAGTTCTGTGCCCCCTAAAGCCTTCCCATTTCACTGAAAGCCAAAGTTCTTACAATGATACATAAGGCCGCCCTATAAGATCTGGATTATCACCAACCTCCTCCCCACCTCACTCTTACCTCTCTTTCCCCCTTGCTTGTTCTGCTCCTACCACCCTGGCTTCCTTGTTATCCTTGAATCCTCAAACAGGCTCTGTCTTCAAGGTATTTCAAGTTTATTGTCCCATCTATATAGAATGATTTCCTTCTCCAACTCCCTCGTATCAGACTCAAAATGTCCAGTAACTTGCCCAAGGTCACAGAAGCTACTAAAATAGTTATAATTTAAACTCAAGTCTCCCTAACTATAGGTTAAATGTTCTTTCTACCATATTTTGTTATACTTTTATGGTTTAAGTAAGAGAAGGATCAGGTAAATGTAAGAGTTTTATTTTGGGCTTTTGACCAGTGATGATAGGGATTGGGATCCACTGGCCTCAAATTTCTGATGGAGGCAATGAGTGGTATCTAATATCTGGCTTTCCTACTCCATTACTCAGAAACCTTCAGGGGCTCTCTGCTGTTACAGATTATTTCCAAGCTTGTTGTTCTGCCATTTAAGATCATCTTCATGTGATCTCTGTGTAGCCAGCCTGCTAATTTATATTCCACAACATTCTTTGCCATGCTAGTCATGTCATTCCATCCATCCATTTATCTTGTTTTTTTTTTTTTGCTTTTGTTAACATTCATCACCATACATAATTACACAATTTTTTTTCTTGTGATGAGGATTTTTAAGATTTACTTTCTTAGCAACTTTGAAAATTGCCTATTTGAAATAGGCAGTACAGTATTATTAACTAATCACCATGCTGTATACTACATCCCATGACTTATTTATTTTTAAGTGGAAGTTTATTCTTTTGAACCCCTCACCCTCACTACTCCCCAAGTTAGGCAACCACAATTCTGTTCTCTGTATCTATGAACTTGATTTTTGTTTTTGTTTTAGATTTCACATATGAGATCATACAGTATTTGTCTTTCTCTGTCTGACTTATTTCATGTAGCATAATGCCCTCAAGGTCTATCCATGTTGTCACAAGTGGCAAGATTTCATCCATTTTTATAGCTGAATAATACTCCATATATTGAAGGACTCTTAGGTTGTTTATATATATCAGTTATTGTGAGTAATACTGCAGTGAACATAGGGGGCATGAATATTTTTGAGTTAGTATTTGTTTTCTTCATAAAAATACCCAGAAGTGGACTTGTGGATCATACATTAGCTCTAGTTTTAATTTTTTGAGGAACCTCCATGCTGTTTCCCATTGGCTTTATCAGTTTACATTCCTGCCAACAGTGCACCAGTGTTCCCTTTTTTCCCTTTTTTCTCCCATTCAGTACATTGTCTTTGATTTGATTGATGATTTTCTTTACTGTGAGGAAGCTTGTAGTTTGTCTCCTTTGTTTATTTTACTTATGCTGCCTTTACTTTTGGTGTCGGTTCCAAAAACTCATCACCAAGTCTGTTGTCAATGCTTTTTTTTTTTTTTTTTTTTTTTTTTTTCTTTTTTTTCTAAGAGTTTTATGGTTTCTGGTATCAAATTCAAGTCTTTGGTACATTTTGAGTTGATTTTTGTGCATAATATAAGATAGTAGTTGAGTTTCATTCTTTTGCAAGTGGCTGTTCAGTTTTCCCAATGCAATTTATTGAAGAGAATGTATATTGTATGTTCTTGTCTCCTTTGATGTAAATTAATTGACCATGTATGTGTGGATTTATGTCTGGGCTCTCTATTCTGTCTCACTGATCTGTGTGCCTGTTTTTATGCCAATGCCATACTGTTTCGTTTCCTATAGTGTTGTAATATAGTTTGAAATCAGGTAATGCAATGCCTCCAGCTTTCTCAAGATTCTCTAGATCTTCTTTTGCAAGGTTGCTTTGGCTACTTGGGGGCTTTTGTGGTTCCAAAGAAATTTTAAGACTGTTTGTTCTATTCCTATGAAAAATGCCATAGGAAATTTGATAGGGACTTCAATGAATCTGTGGATTGCTTTGGGTAGTATGAATGTTTTAACAATATTAATTCTTTAAATGCATGAGTCTAGAATATTTTTCCACTTATTTGTATCTTCAACTTCTTTCATCAAAGTCTTAATGTTTTATATATTGATTTTGTGTCCTGCATCTTTGCTGAATTCATTTATTCTAACAGTTTTGTGATGGATTCTCTAGGAGTTTCTATACATATAATTTCATCTGCAAATAGTGACAGTTTTACTTCTTTCTTTCTAATGTGGATTCTTTGTTTATTTCTTTTGCTTGCCCAGTTGCTCTAGTAAGGACTTCCAATATTGCACTAAATAAAGGTGGCAAGAATGGGCATCCTTGTCTTGTTCCTGACCATGTATCCTCTTATTTAATTTTCTTACCTGTTGTTTTCATGCTAATTCAAATCTTTCACTTATTTCAAGTACAATAGCTTTTATTAACTCCCTGATGGCTTTCCTTTCCCTCTAGGTATAGTCCCTAAGCAAATTTGAATTCAGCGTACATACCTTGTATGTACCTGTTAACTCTGTTTCTTTGCTTTGTTTTGTTTTGTTTTGTTTTGTTTCCTATAGATATTGTCTGACCAGATAACAAATTCTTTGAGAATAGGGAACTACCTATACCTATTTTGATCTCCTACAGTGTACAAGGAATGAATGAGTTTCTTTAAGGTGGCCACCTAGTTTAAAGAGAATTAGACACATTGAGTGTCTCTGACTTATGAGCCTATATGAGAGCATGATTAACACTCACTAAGAATAACTGGCTCTATTCTGGCAAACCCGGGAGAACAAAGGAAGTCAGTTTTCCAAAATACCTTTATTTAGTATTGGTAAGGTGCCTATTCAATGCTATGCATTGTTCTAGGCTCTCTGGATACAAAGAGAAAAGGTATGATTCCTGTCTTCAAGCTACTGTCAGTCCTATAACTGAGCTATGCACAGGGAATCATGGAAGCACAGAAAGGGAGGCACTTCATATGGCCTTTCTGAGTGATAAGGAGCTGTGAGATGGTTCCAGGAAAGGATTCCCACAGAATAAAATGATTCCATGCAGAGGCACTAGCCTTTAGTATCAGAACGAGGACTTTTTACTCTTATTTTATTTTAAAATGGTTCAAATTCAAAGAAACTTAGAACCTCATAAATACTGTCACAGTTTGACCATGTTCCTTATTTTTACAATTGGCATAGATTTTTAATCCCTCTAAATGAAAACTAAGGGAACTTTTTCTTTGAAGGTCCAGATAATAAATATGTAGGTTTTGCAGGCCAAATGATCCCTATCACAGCTACCAGACCTCCACCATTGTAGAAGGAAAAAGAGCCATAGACAATGTGTAATGAGTAAGTGTGGCTGTGTTCCAATACAGTTTTATTCATGGACACTGAAATCTGAATTTCATGTAATTTTTATTTGTCATGAAATACAATCATTTTATTTCTTTCCCCAATTATTTACAAATATAAAAACTATTCTATTCTTAGATTGTAGACCACGTTAAAAATAGGAGGTGGGCTGGATTTTTCCTTTTCTTAGTTCTGTTTATATTTAGTAGATGTATCATCTAGTGTGAAACCTGCTTCTATTCTGATATAACCTATATATTATCCTATAAACTGTATCACTTTGTCACTGTGATTTTTCTAGCAGTTTCCTTTGTAGACAGCATCTACTACCTCCCTCAGTGACCTTGGTTGGATACCTGGAAGTCCTCTGAAGTTCTTATTCTTTACCAATCGCCCTACCAGTGGTTATTAAGGCTTCTTGGTTCTGCTATTAAAATAACTCTTCTTTCTAATTTGTCTCCACTGAGTCTGTTTTCATCTGAATTCTCATAATAGCTAAGTTGGGCCACTGTGATAGCTTCCTCTTAGCTTTCTACCTCTTGATCCCTTTTATTCCATTGGCCACTGTTTTCTAAAATGTAAACAATGGTGTTACTTCCTAGATTTAAATCTTTGTCATACCAAGTATATCACACTGATTAATAGTACAGCCTCTGGGACCATACTGCCTAGCTCTGCCATTAATAGCTTGTGTGATCTTGACCAAGTAGTTTAATTGTTTTAAGCTCCAGTATCCTAATGATATAAAAAGTGGATAATAAATAATAATAATAATAATAATAATAATAATAATAATAATACAGTTCTTAGAGGTTTGCTAGGATGATTACCTGAGGTATTCTATATTAAAAGACTGTGATGGTGCCTGCAACAAAGTATTCGAACATTAGCTACCACTATTTTCATTATGATTGAACTCTTTTCTACTTTTTTCAACCTCTCCTATTGTTTTTCTGATAGGTGTTTTTTACTCCAGCCACATTGCAGGTCTGTCAACATCCCACATTCCTCATGCCTAACTTCCACTTCAAGAGTCAGCTCAGGTGTATACCCTTCTAGGTGAAGTTAGCTCCCTTCTTCTTGTTTTCATAGCTGCTTAAATGTCTTTCTCCTTTATGTAGTGTATTATAATTCCTTTTAAACTTTTGTACTAGACTAAGAACTTCTAAGGGCTGGGACCACATGTGTAATTCTGCATTCTCAGCACCAAGCACAGAATCTGCAATATATACCATCATTTAGTGTGTGTGTGTATATATGAATGTGAATCATAGCTTCTGCAGACATAAGATAAAGTGTAGCTTCTGGTTTATAACTTCGAGACGTAGGTTTAATTGACCACCAAGTTCATAGCATAGTACCAGAGATACAGTAATTATTATGTATTTGCGAAATAGATGTGATGTTGAAGAACCCAAACTTAACTTTAAAACCGGTCATTCTGGGCAGCCCGGGTGGCTCGGTGGTTTAGCACTGCCTTCAGCCCAGGGCCTGCTCCTGGGGACCCAGGATCGAGTCCCATGTCGGGGTCCCTGCATGGAGCCTGCTTCTCCCTCTCCCTGTGTCTCTGCCCCTCTCTCTCTGTCTCTATGAATAAATGAATAAAATCTTTTTTTTTTAAAAAAAAAAGGTCATTCATGGAATTTATTTCATTTTTAATGCTACTATTCTGCTTTCTAATTTATTTTAGATTCAAGAATATACAGAACTCCTAATTCTAAAACAAGCAAAAAAACAAAACCTATTGTTGCTGTGGCACAGTCTACTTTAACCTTCATAAAACCACTAAAAACAGGTAAGTGCTCAATATTTTTAAAGTCACTGAAAAACTGACATGGAATGAAGCATTAATCACATTTGAAATGGAAATGTATTGACACTTTTCATTGAATTAAAGCCTTGTATTGTAAAAATATGTATTCAAAGAACAGAATATTTTCTTAGACTTCAATGAAATTAACTCATGGTGACTTAGAATTTTTAAATAACCAAGAGATACAGCAGTAATTTTTCCCCTTCAAAATTTGATTACATTTTATACTTAAAACATTTTCAACTGTTTTCAGCACATAGTAGAAAAGCAAAATATTGTTCATTGTGTTAAAGGTGGTTTTGCTACCAAAAAATGATCTTTTGCTATATATTTCATTGTAATTTAAAAGAGAATTTCTTATTCAGTAAACCAATTTTATTCTTAGATATTCCTAGACACCCAATGCCGTTTGCTGCAAAAAACATGTTTTATGATGAACGCTGGAAGGAAAAGCAGGAGCAGGGCTTCACTTGGTGGCTAAATTTTATATTAACTCCTGATGACTTCACTGTAAAAACAAATATTTCTGAAGGTAAACATTAAGTTAATGTTTAAATAATACTCTTGTTTTAACAGTTTTCTTAACATGAATTGCCATTTTTTAATTATGCACATTTATTATAGTTAATGGCGTGGTTGACTAGTTCATTGACATGAATGCTAAAGATTGTGTAGGTGAGAATTTTTAGAGTATTCTTTAGTGAAAGTACCGAACTTGGCCTTTTCTTTTTGCTTTCCATTCTTGTTTATTAACCAATGCAATTCCGGCCTTTCAGAGGAATGAGTTATATTTTAATACAGATTCAGTCTGAGTTAACAGTGAAACATGGCTACTAAGAAATATAGTTCAATCTTAACCACATAACGAAGTATAATCCTGGTGAATAACAGTCTGTGTGGCCTGATCTCTTTAGCCTTAGTTTAAGGTGTGTGTAGGCAAGCTATAGAATTTTGAACAATCTTAAAACCAGTTGATAAGAACTTTTAAAACATTTCAGTGCATGTTCTGGAAAAGTGGAGACTCAGGTATAGAACAAGATGGAAACATGCTGTCCTTCAAGCATTTGAAGGCTTTATTCCTGAGAGAGAAAGAAAGTTAACTTGTACTATTGCATAGAAATTATAGGGATCAATTCAACTCAAGATAAGGAAAAGTCTTTGTAAACATTTAAATTGTCAAGCCATCCTATAGGCTGTCTTTAAGATAATAGTTTCTTCATTGTTGCAGTGTTCAAAGAGAGGCCTGGTCTGTTTTTGTTAGAGAATAATGTATAGCATGTTTACATTAAAAGGTCCTTTGACTAGACAATCCCTAAGGCAGCATTTCTTTTTCTCCAAAAGTAAACACAGCCTGATGTTTAGTTCTTCTTGAGATAAAGTGTGTTTTACGAAAATTCAGGTTGCATTTCAAAATTTAATTGATTTTTTTAAAGTCATATTCTTTAGAGACTTTTTTATAAGTTTATTAAAAAGGATAGAAACAGAGAAATCAGTTGGAAGACTATTTCATTAGTCTAGGTTAGAGATGATAGTGTGGGAACTTGGGTAATTGCCGTGGAGGCTGTGAGAAGTGGTTAGACTTGAGATCCATTTTGCACGTAGAGCCCCATGTTGCAAATGATAGAATGGTCTAAGGTACTGAGTGAATAGTAACAGCCATATTTTGAGATAGGAAAGAGAAGAGCAATCTTGGAAGGGGTGGAGAATACACCCTGTTTTGGCCATCTTAAATTTGCATTTATTGCTGGATTTAAGGATATATGTATATATTGTTTAACCAGAAACATTTTTCCTTTATTTTTGCCCAGTGAATGCTGCTACTCTTCTTTTGGGAGTGGAGAGTCAACATAAAATCAGTGTTCCTAGAGCTCCTACAAAAGATGAAATGTCTCTCAGAGCTTATACTGCTCGGTGCAGGTTGAATAGATTACGTCGTGCAGCATGTCGTTTATTTACTTCTGAAAAAATGGTTAAAGCTATTAAGAAGCTTGAAATTGAAATTGAAGCTAGGCGGTTAATTGTTAGAAGAGATAGACACCTCTGGAAAGATGTGGGTAAGAAAATTATAGAAATCTTGTGATTATTTATGTTTTTTAAAGATTTATTTATTTGAGAGATCGAGAGAGCAAGAACATGTGCATGTATGAGTGGCAGGAGGACCGGGGAGATGTGGGGGAGGGAATCCTCAAGCAGACTGCCCACAGAGGGCAGAGCCCAATGCAGGGCTGATCCCAGGACCTTGAAATCATGACCTGAGCCAGAATCAAGAGTCAGATGCTTAAAAAAAAAAAAAAAAAAAAAAGAGTCAGATGCTTGATTGATTGAGCCACTCAGGCACCCCTTTATTTAATTCTTTAAAAATACTCAAGACTTTATATTTCAGAGTCAAAAATGTACATGATTTGACTTTGCTGCCTAAAGTCTCATGTACTTTAACATGATCGTATATATATTTAAGAATGGCATGTATTTAAATTAACTAATTTCATATAAGTGATTATCCCTTTCCCCCACTGATTTCTCTCCATAAAATTTTATCTGTTGTCTCTATTTGATTAGTGGTCTGAGTTTACTTGCTTTTCACATGTGTTTCAGGAGAACGGCAGAAAGTCCTGAATTGGCTATTGTCCTATAATCCTTTATGGCTACGAATTGGCCTAGAGGTAAGTATATGCTTCAGTTTTTGAAATTATATACTTTAAAAAATTTTATAATTTTTATTATATATATCTTCAGTAGACTTTTTATTATATATTTTTAATAGATTCTTTAATAAAATGTGGTTTCATTTGGTAGGGTTAATAGGTCTTTCAGTATAAAATTTAAGATCCTTTAATAAACACTTAGTAGGTGGGATCCCTGGGTGGCTCAGCGGTTTGGCGCCTGCCTTTGGCCCGGGGCGCGATCCTGGAGTCCCGGGATCGGGTCCCACGTCGGGCTCCTGGCGTGGAGCCTGCTTCTCCCTCCTCCTGTGTCTCTGCCTCTCTCTCTCTCTCTCTCTCTCTCTGTGTCTATCATGAAAAAATAAATAAATAAATCTTTAAAAAATAAATAAATAAAATAAACACTTAGTAGGTAATTAGATTAGGCCAGCATATATTATTGCTCTATCATCACATAGTAATTTTCCTGTTTTCTTAAATACGTGTGATTTGGTACTGGATATAATAAGTATAGTAAGCTCTTTTTTGAGCTTTTACAAACAATAATACAGGCTGTTTTAAATATACTTTCTAATTTAAACCTTTTCAAAACCCAGTGAGGGAGGTATGTTTTATTATTTCCACTTCATTGGCAAAACCGAAGCTTAGGTTTGCAGTGACATGCTATATGCCAATTATTAATCAGGATTTGAATCTATACCTGTCTGATGCCAGAGCCTGAACTTATAACCATTTTGATGCAATTTTGATGCAATAAAAATGTCATCAAATTTGAGTGTTTTTCACTCATTGCATGGCTCAGTAAGACTTAAAATTTTAAAACTAACTAAATGAAAAAGACATTAGTAGTTGACTATTAGAAATATGATTCTATTTAAAAAATACTCTGTGTTTCCAGTCTTCTTTCATCTTTTACATTTTCTTTAGGCCTTCGCCATTGTCACGTGGGATAGTCTGTTCAGTTTAGTCCAGGTTCTAGAATACAATGGTCTTTGGGACTGAAAGGAATTGTTAACAGTAATTTGGCTTCAATTTTCAAGAAATTGAGGCCCAAAGAGAACAAATTATAAGCTTACTGTGCTCACACAGTTTAATAGTGTCATTGCTAAGATTTCTTATTTCAGTTTAGTATGCTTTTGTTAATCAGAAAATTACATATCAACTGGCTCTGCTTCACATGTTAAATAATTCTAGAACCTTTATTGGAATAGAACCTCTATTTGGGCTGTAGTAAAAAGCAAAAGAGTTAGGTAGAAACTTGTAATACCTTTTAAAACTTCTACTTGGATGTAGTATGTGTCGCTTCCATCCATATTCCACTGGCCAGAGCACACTGTGGCCCAACACAAATGAGATACAGCAAGTCCATGTCAGTTGATGGGAATATATAATCCTTTTACATGGAAGGGGGAAGGATGAGTAATTGTGAACAAAGTATTTTACCTCACCACCACATCTTAAGGTTCCGGTGGTGGCCATGGCCTTTGAGAATTTTAAGAAAACATCAGAGGCAAAAAATAAGTAATATCTAGTAAAAAAAATCTTTATCTAATATCTTTATAAAATAAAGTTTTTTCTGTTTTGGCATATACTTTTCATGCTCTTATCTCCACAATTGGTCAATGTAAGGTTATAAGATATAGTATGATATGGTTTTAGTTTTTTCTAGTTCCTTTAAAAATCAATAATAAGCATGTTGATGTTAAATTAATTTCCTGTTTAAATCATTAATTATAAACAGATCTGAACTTCCCAAATTATTATCTTAGATTATTTCCAGATGGATTTCCACCTGTTAACTATTAGAAAATTTTGAATATTTAAGTTTCTGTTGTACCTTCATGATATACTTAAGTAGAATAATTAATCATTGAATTTGAACAACATGCCTACTTTTGATCTTTAATTTAAAGGAAAAAATTAAAATGTAAATATGGTTTGTCAGATGATTCTTAAGAAATTATCTTAGTCCTGAGCTTTTGGTTTTTTTCATCGTACACCGTACACACTAAAGAATACACAAAGCATGAATGGTTTAAAAAGGTTATTTAGCAAATATCCATGTTATTTCCATACTATTTAGAAAATAGAACATTGCCAAATCCTTAGAAGATTGTAGTTTGCTTTCCCTTTATTGTATCCCTTTGCTCCTCAAAGGTCACATAGTCTGGACTTTGATTTCTTTTCAGACAGTTTTTGGAGAACTCCTGTCTTTGGAAGACAACAGTGATGTCACAGGGTTGGCTGTGTTTATTCTGAATCGCTTACTTTGGAATCCCGATATAGCTGCTGAGTATAGACACCCCACTGTTCCTCATCTATATAGAGATGGTGAGTGGTTCTACCTTCATTGCATTCTTTCCACACTATACCTAAATGGCTTCTTTTTATTCTTCCTCGTCTCTGTTTAAATTTTATCTTCTTAGGGATGCCAGTATAAATAGTCCTTCTCTCCACTATTCTCCCTTTCTTTACACCCGTCATTCCCCATCATTTCCTCCATCATTATAATTATTTTTACCTTTTTGTTGTCTCTACCCACCCTCTCCTCACAAGTAGGCTGTAAGCTCTGTGGAGACTGTATTTGTTTTAGCTCATTATTATACATATGGCACCTAGGATACGACCTGCATTGAGTAGGTGCTCATTAAGTATTTGTTGCGTGAGAGAGACTACATCACTTGATATCTCCATACATCTGCTTCTTACTCAATGAGCTGCAAATAGTAAAACAGAGTTTCTATGAGTATTGCATGAATTCAAACATTAAAAGCAGAAAGACGCATGGTGTTCTATTTGTGCTTACTATTACTTTTCTTTATTAGTACATTGTCATATTTTAAGGTGAAACTTATCTTTCACAGATTAACGTGCTATGCTTTTTTGTATTTCTATTTAAGGTCATGAAGAAGCTTTGTCTAAGTTTACATTGAAAAAGCTATTGTTGTTGGTTTGTTTCCTTGATTATGCCAAAATATCCAAACTTATTGATCATGATCCTTGTCTCTTCTGTAAAGATGCTGAATTCAAGGTATAGTTTTCATTTTCTCTTTTTATATTTCACATTTAAGACTTTTGCTTGTTTTTATTATGTATTTTCACTTTTAAAACTTCTAAGTTTCCCAAAGAAGAGTGCTTTGGAGTGGAATAGGATAAGAATGCCTATCTAGTCCATCTTATTAGTAGTTCTGTCTAACTTATTCGTTGACCTTTAACCAGCACACATCCCTATCCGAGAATCAAATCAGCAAAACTATGCTTCTAGGGAATTAACAGGGGAGAGATTTCTTTCTTAATTTAGCATATTGTCAAATGAATATTAATTTTTGGAGTTTGTTATTAAGAGAAATTTTTTAAAAGGCCTTAAACTGGAAATTTATATGTACGTTATTACCATATGATGTAAAATCGACTTTTTTTAATATAGTACCATTCATTTTACTTTATTTCTATATGCACAGAATAAGAATCTGTTGTTATCTAAATAAAATTATAATCTTGGGATATAATACCTGGAACCTATTTCTCCACAGACTAGTAAAGACATTCTTCTGGCTTTTTCACGAGACTTCCTAAGTGGTGAAGGTGACCTTTCCCGTCACCTTAGCTTATTGGGATTACCTGTTAACCATGTTCAGACACCATTTGATGAATTTGATTTTGCTGTTACAAATCTTGCTGTAGACTTGCAGTGTGGAGTGCGCCTTGTGTAAGTATAAGAAAATAGAATTATTTTACTTAACGGAATAGACTAAAATTTTCTGGAAAACACTTTTCTGTATTTATATTGTCTTTATTGCTCTTTTTTTAAATTAATTTATTTGTGAGAGTGAGAGTGAGTGAGGGGGAAAGGCAGAGGGAGAGGGAGAAAATCCTCAAGCTGAGCACAGAGCCTGACACACAGGATCCCAATCCCAGGATCCTGAGATCATGACTTGAGTCAAAATCAAGAGTGGACACTTAACCAATTAAGCCACCCGGGCACCCCTCTTTCTTGCTCTTTCTTGTGATGCAATAACTTTTTTAAGGGTTAAAAAAATTTGGGATAAGTATCCACAACACTTTTGTAAAATGGTGTCAATTTTAGATCCAGAAACCTTGTTTCCTATGCAGAATTTTTTTTCATGCTGACAGTGACAAGGGTCTGTGAGTAGAAACCAGTGATGCCCCAGAATAGGAGTTGGGACAAGCATGGAACTAATTAAAATATCAAACATTTAAGTAGCACATTATGTTGATAGTGGTTTCATAAGTAGTACATTACTTGGGACCAATTCTAGTAAGTATTATTAACCTTGTTTTACACATGAGGAAAAGTAAGCTCTCAAGTAAGAGTGCCCAAGTTTTATACCATGATTAGGACATGAACTCAGGATGTCTGGCTTCAAATCACACAGTATTTCTCAGTAACAAATTAGAATCCTCAAAATTGGTTTCTGTATGAGTCCAGTGAGTTACGAGTTTCTGCTTTGGAAGGTGTGGCCATGAACATGGTACTGCAGTTGGGCTCTTCTGGATCTCAGCATTGGAGACATTTGCCTTGTTTCTAGGAAACTTCCCAATTTATATTACATTTGATATTTGTGAGGAAGGGATCTCTGGATCTTTAGAACTCCCCAGTTCTTCAAAAACAACATACATGTCACTTGTTTCCTTCTAAATTAAATTTCCTGTGAACATTCTTTTCTGATTATATATTCTCACAACAAGGTAATAGACTTTTGAAACCTTAGCTGTCTCTCACCTGAGCAATTTCCATATAGGCTAGAGCATTTATTTGATGAAAATGTTTCACATGTTATTTTTATATATTTTTAATTTGTTCATTTCATGAATCCAAGCCACAACATCTGTTTTTCTAGCCAATAAGAATTCACGGTTTTAGACTTTCTCCATTTTCCAGAACAGTCAGTAATTGGTTTTATGTTCAATGCTGTTTTCCACAATGGAAGACATTTATATCAAGAGTTACTTGAAAAAAGCAGTGTTGAATGATGTTGCTTTTTAGTTGATCAGGAATTCTAACTAGTTAAGAGACTTGATTTTTGTATACCAGATTTCTACTAATATTCCATGGGGGCTTGCTTTTTCTGTAGAAATGTTGATTACTATCTAGTACATAAAATACTAGTGAACTAGATGATATTAGGGGTTTGAATTTAAGTTCTAGTATATGCCTTCTTAAGATAGGTACTCAAATATTTTTACATTAATCTGGTATAGATATAACAGAATGGCTTTCAAATCTATTAAAACTCAGTTTTAGTTCATGTTATTAGCTATGTGACTATAGGCAGTTTACTAAATTTCCCTGGGCTTTGGTTTCTTCATCTGCAAAAAAAAAAAAAAAAAAAAAAAAAAAAAAAAAAAAAAGGATAATAATGCCTGATTGTAGGACTTGGTATGAGGATTAAAATAAAATAAGAAAAGAAAGCACTTGCTTAATGTGTAAAATACAGTAGCTCCTCCATAAAAATCCTCCTCCTTTCCTTTCCCTTTCTTTTTTCCTATAGAACTCTGTTGTTTTTTTCATGTGTGCATTTGTGTATGTATGTCTCTTCTTTTCTTTTCTTACATTCTGTTCATAGACCTCAAACCCCAGGCTTAAAATGAGAAATGACTCTTACTTGCCAATTATGGAGCCACAGTTTTCAGTTCATTTTTTGGGCTCTTTCTCACCTAAAATCCTTTAAATTTGAAAGATTTATGTGAGTGATAACTGCATTTAAATAAACTTCATCTTGCATTTTGTTTTGTTTTTTTTTTAAAGGAAAGTTAAGTATATTTCTTTACATGATAAAGACAATCGTGCATTGACAGATTCTTAGCATCTCAGTGTGGAGAGGCTAAAGGGAGGATATTTATGATATTTTGAGGTCTGGGTTTGAGACCCACCATTTGATGCAGGGAGCTTTTCATATATGTTTTTACATGATAATGTCATCTTAAAATTCCCTTACTAGGCGGATCATGGAACTTCTCACACGGGACTGGAATCTCTCAAAGAAACTCAGGATGCCTGCAATAAGTCGTCTTCAGAAGATGCACAATGTTGACATTGTTCTTCAAATTCTTAGATCACAGGGAATTCAATTAAATGATGAACATGGTAAAAACTGAGTAAAGATAGAACATTTTCTTCTCACCAAAAATTGATATGTAGATATATTGTGCTAACAGACTGTCTTTTCATTTATAGGAAATGCAATCCTATCTAAGGATATTGTGGATAGACACAGAGAAAAAACTCTTGCATTACTTTGGAAAATAGCATTTGCTTTTCAGGTATTGTACATTTCGTAAATTTTACACTTTTTATCAATTTTTAATATTGATTTATAAAAGCATTTTTCATCAAATAGACTGTTACTGGGATTTATTTTGTTCTGGGAACTGGGACAATTGCTTTAAATATATTTCAAATTACTGTTCACAACACCCCTGTAAGGAAGGTGCTCTCACTGCTTCGTAGGTAAGAAAACTGAAGCTAGAAGTTAAAGCATTGATAGGAAGTAGAAATGAGATTAGAACCCAGGCTTGTGTGTCCCATAATTTTACACACGACACACTATACATTAACCACTACGTATTCCATCACTTCCGCATAAACTATGTTTGCCTTTAAAAAAAAAAAAGACAATAACTAACTTCTGTGGGTTAAAAATGATACTTGAAAAACATAAATACATGTAACCCTTTTTTGTGTGTTTCAGGTGGATATTTCCCTTAATTTAGATCAGTTAAAAGAAGAAATTGACTTTTTAAAACACACACAGAGTATGAAGAAAATGTCTGCACAATCATGCCATTCTGATGTTATTATCAATAAGAAAAAAGACAACAGAAATAGTGGTTCCTTTGAACAATATAGTGAAAGCATAAAGCTGTTGATGGAGTGGGTAAATGCTGTTTGTGCTTTCTATAATAAAAAAGTAAGTGTTTTTGTTTTAGCTTCAGTATCTTTAAGTACCTTTTGGTTAAAGCCAGAATTTACTCACAAAATATTTTATTGTGTTTTTAAAATAATGTAGTTTATATATAAGCAAACTTTTCTGCAAATGAGTGAGGATGTTTTCACATACTGTATTTTATCTTAGCTGTCACCAGTTGTATAATGCATGATTTTTTTATGTATTACTAAGAAAATATACCTTAATCAGGAGTCTCAATAGGAGACATTTACACAGAACGGGCACCTAAAGATCACACCCTTATTTTAAAGGTAGATGCAAATAAACCCAGCATGCAGAAGGGGACAGTAGAGAACCTGACCACGGGGTATAAGAAGGAAGAAAAAACTCTGAGTTGAGTGTTTTGTAACCATTTGTTATATTGATACTGTATTTTTATATGAAGTATACCTTTACATGTAAATATGTGAAAATGAATAAAATATCTGATCTGGGGCAGCCCAGGTGGCTCAGCGGTTTAGCGCTGCCTTCAGCCCAGGGCCGGATCCTGGAGACCCAGGATCGAGTCCCACGTCGGGCTCCCTGCATGGAGCCTGCTTCTCCCTCTACCTGTGTCTGTGTCTCTGCCTCTTTCAGTGTGCGTGTGTGTGTGTGTCTCATGAATAAATAAATAAAATCTTAAAAAAAAAAATCTGGTGTGGATTATGAAGTCAGAAAAATGATACAGAGTACATGTTACTAAATATAATAAACTGTTATACCTTGAACAATATGGTTAGTAGAAAACATTATCAGATATATGGACAATCTTCTACATTTTAACTAAATACTAGTGAGCCACTGAAGGGTCTAGGGGAGAATGTGTTTTCATACCTTTCTCTTAACTTCTGATGTTACCGGCAATCCTTGGCATTCCTTGGCTTGTAGACACCTTACTCTAGTTTCTGCCTTGGTCCTCACATAGCATCTTCCTGTATATCTGTCTCTGTGTCTCTCTTCATATAAGGATAGGATACCAGACATATTTAGATTAAGAATCCACTGTACCCACTATGACTTCATCTTAACAGATTAAATCTGCAATAACAATATATTGTGAAATATACTGTGATATTCTGAGGTTCTAGGTAGGACATGAAATTTTTGAGGGACCCTATTTCTCCTAGCACAATAATCAAATTCTATTTTTGACATAGTATTTTATAATTGATAATTTGGCTATAAATATGGTATTATCCTAGGTGCTATCACCTAATGTGATTTTCTTAGCTACTAAGAGGAAATACGGACTATAAAACCATTAATATCTATATTACTATCTAAATACAGCTAATTAATTATCTGTTATTTCCAATTAGGTGGAGAATTTTACAGTGTCTTTCTCAGATGGCCGTGTGTTATGTTACCTGATCCATCACTACCACCCTTACTATGTACCCTTTGATGCTATATGTCAGCGTACTACTCAAACCATAGAATGCACGCAGACTGGTTCGGTGGTGTTAAATTCATCATCTGAATCTGATGGAAGCTCTCTGGATTTGTCTCTTAAAGCATTTGATCACGGTTAGCCCCATTTGGCTGAAGAACTTTTCAAGTTTTTTCTCTGCCACATCAGATTTTTGACTAGAGCTATCTAATCTCTCTCTCTTTTTTTTTTTTTTTTATTTGCCTAGTAGAAAACACTTCAGAACTATACAAAGAACTTCTAGAAAATGAAAAGAAAAACTTTCAGTTGGTTAGGTCTGCAGTTAGAGACCTTGGTGGAATACCTGCTATGATTAATCATTCAGACATGTCCAATACAATTCCTGACGAAAAGGTAAGCAAGAGTTTCTTAACTAATAATAAGAGTCTCAGAAGGTGACAGCAAGTTGCCTATTTTTCTCCATCAAACTTCTGTTTTCATCTCTTCTGTTTTCTCTTAGGTGGTTATCACTTATTTATCATTTCTTTGCTCAAGGCTTTTGGATCTTTGTAAAGAAACAAGAGCTGCTAGACTTATACAGACAACTTGGAGAAAATACAAACTAAAAACAGATATGAAACGCCATCAGGTACTCCCCCAAAATGAAAACACTACAATGTGAATTATACGTCACAAAATACCAGTTGATTGATTCTCGTTATGATTTTGACATTTTAATGATTTGTGAAGTTATTGCCATAATATTGACAATTGCATGTATTTTGAGTTGGGGATGGGCGTTTCTCCTGACTCTTGATGTTTCCTTCACTGGATATGTCAGTTTTCCAACCACTGTCCCCTGGTTTGCGCAAGGGGAGGTAAAATGACTTACCCCTTTATGAATTTGTGAAAGTAAACTGAGGATACCTGACTTAGCTTTTTTCTTCTTGGAATCTAACCCATCTCTGGAACCAGGAGTTTTCCATGAACTTTTTATGCTGTGTTGTGGGAGCCTTGATCTTGGTGCTGGAGTGCCCCTTGGGTCTGGGTGTCAGTATCTGATTTGTAGTTCAGTTAGCCAGCTCTTTTTGTCTGTCTTGAAACTTTTCCTTTGTATCCTTTATTAGTTTAAAAGTGGTAGTTTGGTTTCTGTTGTTTTATTTCTCAAAATGTTTGTCTCTCTCTCTCACACGAATAAATAAATAAAATCTTAAAAAAAAAAAAAAAAAAAAGGGATCCCTGGGTAGCTCAGCAGTTTTAGTGCCTGCCTTCCGCCCAGGATGTGATCCTGGAGTCCTGGGATCAAGTCCCACGTCAGGCTCCCTACATGGAGCCTGCTTCTCCCTCTGCCTGTGTCTCTGCCTCTCTCTCTCTCTCTCTCTCTCTCATGAATAAATAAATAAAATCTTAAAAAAAAAAAAAAAATGTTTGTGACCTGGGCACAGGGAGAGGTATGTTTGTATTATTTCCCTTTGTGATCCCTATAGTACAAAATTTTGCATTAATGTAAGCATTTCTTTTTAATTCTGAGAAAAATATAATTTTTAACCATCTCTAAAATGGTCTCCTTGCTCAAGTTGAACAAACTATTTTAATCTTTTTTTTTTCTCTCTACTCTTCCCACTAATGATCCTATTCACTTATTTGGAAAAAAAATCAAAATAAACAGCCATACTTGATACATTTATTAGATATTTCAGAAATCCTTTCCATCTGATATTGCTCAATTTTGAGTTACCATGCATTTATAATAGAGTTCTTAATAACTATAAAATAGCTACATTTTGACAACTCTTGAACATACTATGTATTTTGTTATAGTTTATCAAACTCAGAAATAACACTAATTGAAATAATTTGCTCTTACCATACTCAAACTCTTGGTAGTAACTTTTGGGAAATAGGCAGTGGCTTATATGGTTTTTTCTGCTACCAGACATTCTTTGTGCCGCCTTTTTGCCCCTTGTCAGAATCTACCTCCTTGCCCACATATCCTTTAGAGGATAACTTTGTAGGAAAATTGCTTTAGGAGAGTTTTCAGCAAAGACTCTTTCCTGGTTGGTCCTCAGATTACTTCACTAATTCTGTTTATATGAAATTAAATGAGAGATTTAAAAGTCCCATGAAACAGGGATGCCTGGATGGCTCAGCACCTGAGCCTTTGGCTCAGGGTGTGATCCTGGGATCCAGAATCGAGTTTCCCATCAGGCTCCCCACGGGGAGTCTGCTTCTCCCTCTGCCTGTGTCTCTGCCTCTGTGTCTCTCATGAATAAATAAAGTCTTTAAAAAAACAACAACAAAAAAAAACCTAGAAAACCTTTTAAAATAAATAAATCCCGTGAAATGGATATTTATCAGAATTGGGGGGGAGGGTGAATGAAATCTGCTTTCTTTTCTGCTCAGGATAACTTTAATAAGATGTAAACTGTATAGATTTCTTAGCTCTTTGCTGGTGAGATCTCTTTTCCAGATTTATTTATTTGGTCTAGGTAGTAGCAGTTTCCTTGTTTCTTAAAGACCACTGCTTTTCTCTTTTCTCCAGGGGACCATGCTCCCTCTCTTAAACAATTAAACTAACATCCAATGATGTCTTTTCATTTGCTATCTGGGACATTAAGCAATAGGTTCCCTATATATTCTCATAGAAATATTATAAGCTAATAAATATATAAATATTAACTTCAGACAGCTAATTTTTCAGGTGTTATATTTTACTTTCTTGTTATTGTTATAATTCATATAAACTATCCATGGAGAATAGACTGGCTCAAGTTCTTGTAGTGACAAGTGAAAATTGACTAATGGCCCAATTACCTAACAAATGAAGCAGGATTATCCAAGGGTATTCCAACACATTCTACCTTTTAGTTCTCCCTGTCAAAGAGTAGGCATAAACTGTAAAGCAAAGTAAATCCCTGTATGTGGCCCATATACAAGGTAAAATAAAACAAGCTTGTGACACATTGGCTTAACGACATAGCATTAAAAATGTTGACGTGCAGTCTAATTTAGAGAAAAAACATGACTGTCAGCATTGGAACTTTTACCATCAGTTTATCTAAGTTTTCAAACAGTTGCTAGTTTTTGTAATATGTTTGCCTCTTTGGATTTATCTACTTTCCACCTGTAGCTTCTTTAATGTCACATAAAATTGTTCCATTTTAGTTTACTTAAGATTGAGATTGTCTTAAGTGTTAACTTACCTTAGCCTACTATAAGAATGCCCCTTGCCCCTAGAAATTTTTACTCAAATGCAACTTTTGACTCTTTTTTTTTTTTTAACCTAATAGGAAATGCTTTTTTTTTTTTTTTTTAAGATTTATTTATTTATTAGAGACACAGAGAGAAGCAGAGACATAGGCAAACGGAGAAGCAGGCTCCTCTCAGGGAGTCCGATGCAGGACTTGCTCCTGGATCCTGGGATCATGCCCTGAGCCAAAGGCAGACTCTCAACCACTGAGCCACTCAAGCTTCTCAAATCTTCAGAAATTTTTTAACTTGCAAAACTAAAATTATGCTCCTTAAATAACTCTCCACTTCCTCTTCCCCCTAGCCCTGGTAACCACCATTGTACTTTCTATAAATTTTACTATTTTAGATACCTCATATAAGTGAAATCATGCAATATTTGTCCTTTTATGACTGAATTATTTCATTTAGCTTACATCCTCAAGGTGCATCCATGTAGCATGTGGAAGAATTTCCTTCATTTTTAAGGCTGTATAATATTCTGTTGTATGCATAGATCACATTTAGTTTATCCATTCATCTTTTGGTTATTCCCACCCATGGGTTCATGTGAATAATGCTGCTATGATTATGTGTGTACCTCTTTGAGACCTTGCTTTCAGTTCTTTTGAATATATATCCAGAAGTGGGATTACTGGATCTATGGTAGTTTCATTTTTAAAAGTTTTTAAGAAACTGCCATACTATTTTCCATATTGGTCACTATGCATTGCATTTTACAGTCTCATCAGTGATGCACGAGGTATTCCTGCCAGTACTCCTTAACCTTAATGAGATACCTCATTGTGGTTTTGATTTGCATTTCTCTGACAATTAGCATTGTTGAAGATCTGTTCATTTGTGTGTCATTTGTATGTCATCTTTGGAGAAATAGCTTTTCCATTTTTAGATCAGGTTATTTGATTGTTTTGTTGTTGAATTATAGGAGTTCTTTATACATTCTAGATAGGAGTCCCTTATTAGATATATGATTTACAAATTTTGTTTTTCATTCTATAGATTAAGTTTTCCCTCTGTTGATTCTGTCCTTTGCTGAACACATTTTTTAAAAATGTTGTTGTTATCCCACTTGTCTATTTGCTTTCTTTCGTTGCTTGTGCTTTTGGTGTTATCCAATAAATCATTGCTAAATATGAAGTTTTTCTCTATTTTCTATAAGTAGTTTTATAGTTTTGGGTCTGACATTTAGAACTTTAATCCATTTGAAATTTATGTATATGGTATAAGAAAAGGGCCTAACTTCTTTATTTTGTATGTGGATATCTACTTTTTCCAGCATCTTTTATTATAGAGACTCTTCTCATTGAAAGTTCTTGGCAACCTTGCCAACGATCTTTTATCCACAAAATGAGAGGTATTTCTGGGCTCTCTCTTCTATGCCATTGGTCTGTATGCCTGTCTTTATGCTAGTACCACACTGATTATTGTACCTTTGAAATATGTTTTGAAATTGTGGATGGAGGGAGTGGTTTTAATTTGGATATCTGTAGCCTTAAAGGCCATAATGCTTCATAGGGGCACTGACAGTGATGTTCAATGGCTTAATCAACTTGGGCATAATTTCTCAGCCCAGTTTTAGAATTGTCTAGTCTTTTTTCACTTAGAAGTGATCTAATATATGACTCACCATTTTGTAGTATTTGTTTCAATCTCTTAACTACATTTTTCCTAAAAAAAAAACAAAAAAAAAAAACTACATTTTTCCTTAGAGTGGCTGTGTGATCCCTTCCATAGTTGAATATGTTCCCATACTGTGCAGTTTTCATTCACAGATAACAACAACTGATTAGAACTAATAATTAGCATCGATAGCTAATGTCTGTGTAGAACCCATCCTTGATGGTGAGCTGTCCCAGATAGCTACATAAAGGGTATCAAACATGCTTTAAAATTGTTCTTTCCACCAGAAGGAATAACTTATATTCTAGTGTCCAGTTCAGATAACTAAAACTATAAATCCTACCTTGGAGAGTATGACAAAGTGATTGCCCAGTTCAAATACTGCCTACCCTACCAGTGAACTGACAGTCTACTTGACTTCTCTCAGTTTCCCCATAGTCATAAAAGTGGTACGTGTTCATCTGTTCTTATGGTTGTGTAAGATTTAGATGAATCATTCATAAAGTGTTTAGAATGGTGCCTGATGCCTAGTAAGTATTTAACCTATGTTGTTTTTCCTAGTAATTCATTATTAGAAGTGACAGACATGGAGATGGGTAGAGTACTAGCCTATAGTTTTCCCAGGGCAGGTAGCTCCTGTTCGGTCAGCAGTCTCCATGCCACTTCTCATAACCCAATATTCTGTTGTCTTTCTTGAGTGTCTGTGCCTTAAAACCATAATGTATTCTATGCTAAGAGGAAATATTTTATTGCTTCTCCCTTTTTGTTCATTCCTTTGTTCAAATTATAACAAAGTAATGCTACCTTATATTGTAAGGCATTTTGTTTATTTTAGGGTCTCCTTTTTTCTTTTTTATTTCCCTGTATGGTCCACCCCTTTTTTCAAAATCAGGCATGAATTCTCTGGGCCATAATCTGAGAAATATACCATATTTAAATTGCCTTTATATTGATTATTAAGGACCTGTGATATATCAAACATGTCTGTGATCTTTTATTTTAGGATTATATTTCCTAGGAATTTTTCTTTAATCATATAAATATGTATGCATGTCCACCAGCAGACCTTTTAACATTCCTAGAAGTATCTATACTCCAAAGATGAGCATATCTTAAGTCTCGGGGTTGTTTTCTTTTCAGGATCAACTTGATTAATATTTAATAGATGAGGGTATTATGCTGAGTGAAGTAAGTCAGTCGGAGAAGGACAAACATTATATGTTCTCATTCATTTGGGGAATATAAATAATAGTGAAAGGGAAAATAAGGGAAGGGAGAAGAAATGTGTGGGAAATATCAGAAAGGGAGACAGAACGTAAAGACTGCTAACTCTGGGAAACGAACTAGGGGTGGTAGAAGGGGAGGAGGGCGGGGGGTGGGAGTGAATGGGTGACGGGCACTGGGTGTTATTCTGTATGTTAGTAAATTGAACACCAATAAAAAATAAAAAAAAAAAAAATTTAATAGATGACTTTCTTACAAACTTAAGTAACTAAGCCTTGTTTTATATTTGCTTTTTTTTTTTCTTTAAGGAGCAAGACAAAGCTGCAAGAATTATTCAATCAGCTATAATCAATTTCTTAACAAAACGGCGATTAAAAAAGGAGATCAGTGCAGCATTGGCCATTCAGAAATATTGGCGAAGATTCTTAGCACAAAGAAAATTATTAATGTTAAAAAAGGAAAAACTAGAAAAAGTTCAAAATGAATCAGCATCAATTATTCAGGTATAGTATCCTGGATTTTGAATTTAAAAAGTTTTAATATCATTTTTAAGGAAGAAAGTAAAATATAATGAAGTTTTCAATTATATATTAGACTTTCAATTTTTTTTGGTACTTGAACAAATACTTAATACCTTCCAACTACCTCCAAAACTCTATGTTCAGCATAAGACTCAAACAAATTGAAATGCTTCCTTTGCTCTGAAGTCTAATTCTTTACCTCTTCTGTCTTCTTTGTTTTATATTAGAGGTTTGTAATCTTCTGCTCCATGGTACATGCTGACATACTATACCATTTTACTTTGTATATCCACAAACTCTAACCAAGCTCTTTGTTTAATCTTTACTATATGCCTGGAAACTTATTTGGGATAAATGTGCACATTTTCCTCTGTAGCCCACTTAGTTACATGTAACAAAATATTACCTATAATCTACCCAGAATGCCTATGTTAGTTTTCTACTTAGCAAAAAATTTTTAACGTTATCTTACTTTGCATAGTAGACGTATTCCTTCTATCTGTTTTTGATATTAGATTCCATTTTTATAACATCAGAGAGGTGTACTATTTAAATTTACCATATGTAAATGTCATTGAAACTTCACCCCATAATTTTATCTATTTTATTAATTTGAAAATTTTTGTGTCGGACTACTACTATCAGTAAGTGAAGGATTCTGATTTAATAAATTATCTTTTTTGAACCTCTTTTAATGTAAAATATTACACATAGAAAATTGCACAGAACACAAATGTAGAGCCTGATAATTTTTCACCAAGTTAATACCCATGTAACCATCACCTACGTCAAGAAATAGAATATTGTCATCTTCTCAACAGACTTCACCCTCATCCATAACCATTACTCTAATGTATGCCTTTTTTTCTGTACATCTTTAAACAGTATAATTTTGTCTTGCCTGTTTTTTGAATTTTACGTAGATAGGTTCAAACAATGTAAATTCTTTTATTCTATTCTACATTATTAAATTTGTGAGATGTATTAGTGTTGAGTGTAACTGTGGTCTAACTTTCATTCTATAATATTCTGTAATATACTTTATCTTTTCTATTGTTGATGAACATTTGGCTTCCCAGTTTTGATCTATTATAAGCAATGATCACTTCTATGAATATGCCTTTTGGTATAAAATGTACACTCTGATATTTACCTATGAGTACAATTGTTTGTTTTTGAGTATGTATATCTCCGTTTTAGTAGATATTGCCAAAAAAATTGTAAAATAGTGATAGCACACACCAGCTGTTTATGAGCATTCATGTAACTCCATGTTCAGGTAAATACTTGGAAATTGTCTTTTTAATTTTAACTATTCTGGTGGTTGTGAGGTAGTATCTTGGAGTAGTTTTAATTTGCATTTTCTTGATAATGATATTGGACATGTTTTTAAATTGGAAATCTCTTGCTAAGTGTTAGTCTTTTTTTTTTTTTTTTTTTTTTTTTTTCATTTCAATTGTTTGCCTTCATGTGGATTTGCAAGAGATGTTGAACATTCTGGATTTTAGCCCTTTGTTGGATATGAGTGTTACAAATATCTTCATCTCAGACTGTGATTTACTGTTTTATGAAATGAAAATTGTTAATTTCTATTATGGCTAGTGGTATTTTTGTGTACCATCTAAGGACTTTTTTCTTAACCCAAGGCCTTGAAGATATTCTTCTACATTATATTTTAAAAGCTTTAATGTAATGTCTTTCACACTTAATTCCCTCCTGATTTGTGTTAGGGACCTATTTTTTTTTTTAATCGATGGATGTCCAGTTGTTTCAGTCAATTTACTGAAACAATCGTCCTTGACTCATTACTGTGCACCTTTAGCATACATCAAATTTTCTTATATCTATGCTTCTGTTTCTAGAATTTTTTTCTGTATCACTGTTCTTTTTGTTTCATCTTTGGGTCTTGTACTTTAGCTTTACATGAAATCCAGATATCTAGTAGGTAAGTCCTCCTTTTGCTTTTTAAAGAAGTTTTTAACTATTTTAATTCTTCTACATTTGCATAACATTTTGAATCTGAAGTATAAAAGTGTTGGAATTTGAAATTTAATAGGTCAGTTTAGTTAGAATTGGTATCTTTAAATACTGAACATGGTATCTGGTCCCTATTTATTTAGGTCTTGTTTAAGTATCTCCTAATAAGGTTTTATGATTTGATGCAAGAGGTCACAAGTATTTTTGTTTTTATGTATATATTTTTTAAATTTAGATTTTAAAAAATTTTAAGTGAACATAATTAAATTTTTTTTTTTTTTTTTTTTACATAATTAAATTTTTAAGTTTTAAATTAGCACTCAGTAAAATAGTCTTTTTTGGTGTGCAACTCCATAAACTAAATACATGTACATATTTATGTAATCACTACCTCAGTCAGTTTATAGAACAGTTCCTTCACCCAGAAAACTTCTGCATGCTGTTTCTTTGTGGTCATTCCTCCTGCCACACTCAGCCCCAGGAGACCATAACTCCATTTTCTGTTACCATAGTTTTGCCTTTTTGAGATTGTCACATACATGGAGCCATAGAGTATGTAACCTTTTGGGACTCACTTTTTTTCACTCAGCATAATACCTTTGAAGCTCTGCTAAGTTACATATATCAGTAGTTTGCTTTTATTGCTGAGTAGTGTGGAGGTGCCACAATTTGATGAGACATTAACCGCTTGGGAGATATCTGTGTTGTTTCCAGTTTTGAGTCATTTCATTTCTTTAAATATTTATGATCAGGATTGCTGGGTCATTTGGTAAGTATGTGTTTAACTTTATAAGATACTGGCAAACTGGGGATCCCTGGGTGGCTCAGCGGTTTAGTGCCTGCCTTTGGCCCAGGGCGTGATCCTGGAGCCCCGGGATCGAGTCCCGTGTCGGGCTCCCTGCGTGGAGCCTGCTTCTCCCTCTGCCTGCGTCTCTGCCTCTCTCTCTCCTATGTCTATCACCAATGGATAAATAAAATCTTAAAAAAAAAAAAAAAAAAAGATACTGGCAAACTGGTTTCTAGAGTGGCTGTACCATTTTCTTTCCCACCATAGTGCATGAGAGTTCTCATTGCTCCACATCTTCCAATGTTGTGATGTCAGTGTTTTTTAGCCATTCTGTTAGATGTGTAGTGGTATCTGATCTTGGTTTTATTTTGCATTTCCCTAATCACTGATGATGTATATGTTTTCAAGTGCTTAATTGCCTTCAGGATTATCTTCTTTGTGAAGTGTCTGTTGAAATCTTTTGCTTATTGTTGTAATCTCTTACTGAGATTTAAAGTTATTTCCATATCCTTTCCATATTCTTTGCCAGTGATTTGCAATTATTTTTTCCTAATCTATAGGCCTTTTCTAGGAAGTTTCTTCATCCCAATCTTGGTAAATGCTCTGTGTACTTAAAAAGAATGTATATTCTGTTGTTAATGGGTAGACTGTTCTGTAAATGTTAGATCTATTTGGTTGATGATGTTTAGGTCTTTTATATCTTGACTAATTTTCTCTTTGCCCTCTGAGTAAAAGAATAAACAATGTTCAGATCTCCCAACTGTAATAGGATATGTCTTTCTCCTTTCAGTTCTTTGTTTTATCATCATATATGTTGAAGCTCTGTTGTTAGGCACATGTACCCTTGAAATTGATGAGTTGGGTCTTTTATTATTATGTAATGTTGTTTTTTATCCCTCGTAGTTTTCTTTACTCCGAAGTCTACCTTGCTTGCTGTTAGTATAACCACCCTGACTTTCACTGTACTATCAGCTGCAGGGTATATATTTTTTTTTTCCTTTTGCTTGTTAATTACTTACATGATTATGTATGATGTGAAGTCTAGACAGCATTTAGTTTTTATGTTTTGAAAATCTCTGTCCTTTGATCAGTGGTTTAGGCTATTTATATTTCAAGCATTTATTGATATATGTGAATTTAGCTCTATCATTTTACTGTTTCTGAATGTTTCCATTCTTTCGTTTTTCCCTTTCTGCTTTCATGGCTTTTCAGTTCTTTGAACATTTGATAGTGTCACACTTTAGTCTGTTTTCTTTCTGACTATATCCCTTTGTACATGTTTTATTGTTGCTGTGTGTGATTGCTCTAGGAGTTACAGTGTATGTAACTTTTAATCCACTTAGAATTAATATTTTATTACTTTAAGTTGAATATAGAAAACTTACCACTATCTAAGTCCCTTTGTGTCCTGTTGCCCACTTTTATGTTTAGTTGTCTTGTCACTGAATCTACATACAATTAAAATCACATCAAGGAGTGTTACAATTTTTGCTTTCAATCATAATAAGTTTTTTAAACACATGAGAATAATCTATGCTGTTAATGCAGGCATTTATCATTTCTATTGCTTTGCTTTATTTTTTTGTATTACATTTTTTTTTTACAATTTATAAACCAACAAGGATACATTATTATTAACTAAAGTCCATAGTTTACCTTAGGCTTCACTGTTTATGTGGTGGTGTTATGTGTGTTTGATCAAAATCCTATCCTGAAAACCTCTAGACTCCACCTATTCATTCATCCCTTACTCCTCTTCACAATTCCGAGCAACCCATGATTTTTTTTATCGTCTCTGTAGTTTTGTTTTTTCCGAGAATGTCCTGTAGTTCAATTCCATCAGTATATATGCTCTTTTCAGATTGGTTTCTCTCTTAGCAATATGCATTTAAGTTGATTTTATGTCTTTTTTTGGTTTGATAACTTACATGTTTTTATTGATGAATAACATTCCATTATAGGATGTACCTCAGGACTTTTTTTTATCTATTGACCTATCAAAGGATATCTTGGTCGCTTCTGATTTGGGACAATTATGAATAAAGATGTTATAAACATCTGTGTACAGGTTTTTCTGTGGACATTGGTTTGCAGCGTCTTTGGGTATGTATCTTAGAGTGGGATTGCCTGATCATGTGATAAAACTAGGTTTATAAAAACAAAAAACAAAAGAACTAGGTTTGTGAGAAATTGTCAAACTGTCTTCCAAAGCATCTGTACCATTTTGCACTCCCACCAGCAGTGAATGAGAGTTTCTGTTGCTCCACGTCATGGCCAGCATTTGGTGTTCAGTATTTTAGATTTTAGTCGTTCTAATAGATATATATTGGCATCGCATTGTTTCAGTTTGCAATTCCCTAAAATGCTGTATGATGTTGAGCATCTTTTCAATGCTTATTTGCCATCTGTATGTCTTCTTTGGTGATATGTTTGGATCTTTTGTTCATATTTAAAATTCTTGTCCATTTTTTATTATTGAGTTTTAAGGGTTTTTATATATTTGGATTCATACCCTTTATCAGATATGTATTTGGCCAATATTTTCTCCTAGTGTATGGCTTATCTTTTTGTTCTATTAACAGTTTTTCACAGAGAAGAATTTCTTTTTCTAAAGATTTTATTTATTTATTCATGAGACACAGAGAGACAGGCAAAGAGAGAACTAGGCTCCTTGCAGGGAGCCCAGTGTGGGACTCGATCCTTGGACTCCAGGATCACGTCCTAGGCCAAAGACAGGCTCTCAACTGCTGAGCCACCCCCCAGGTATCCCCACAGAGCAGAATTTTTTAATTTTAATGATGCCTGACACCAACTTTTTTCTTTCTTGGATTATACTTTTGGCATTATATCTAAAAAGCCATTGCCAAAGTCACTTAGATGTTCTGTTGTTACTTCCTATACATTTATGATTTTACATTTTACATTTAGATCTCTGATTGATTTTAGTTAATTTTTATGAAAGGTTAAGAGCCAGTGTTTAGATTCATTCTTTTTCATATGGTTGCTGCTTATTCCAGCATAATTTTTTGAAAACAAATTATCCTTTGTCTACTCAGTTGTTATCCCTTTGCCAAAGATCAATTGACTATGTTTTATGGGAACTGGGTTCCCAGTTCCATTCTAGTGATTTATTTGTTAGTTTGCCAATACCACACTGTCTCAATTACTATCGTCTTAGAGTAAATTTTGAAGTTGGATGATGTTAGTCTTCCAGCTTTCTTCCTCTTTAATGTTTGCTGTTCTGGGTCTCCTGCCTCTCCAAATAAACCTTAGAATCAGTTTGCTGATATCCACAGGGTAATTAGGTGAGATTTTGATTGAGATTGCATTGAATTTATAGATTTAGGAAGAACTGACAGCACTGAGTCTTCTACCCATGAACATGATACATCTCTCCATTTATTTAGATCTTCTTTGATTTCTTCCATTACAGTTTTATAGTGTTCCTCCTACAGGTCCTTTGTATATTTAGATTTATTTTGAAGTATTTCTCTTTTTTTGCTACTAATGTTAATGGTGCTATATCCTACAAATTTACTGTGATTGTTTATTAGTTCCAGGAGGGTTTTTTTTGTCATCTCTTTGGATTGTCTGCATAGATGATTGTGTCACCTGTGGACAAAGAAAGGTTTATTATTTTTGTCTCTTGTATACCTTTTATATCCTTTTCTTATTACATTAGCTGGGACTTCTAGTAGATGTTGAATAGGAGTGGTGAGGATACATCTTTGCATCATTCCAGATCTTAATGGAAGAGCATCTAGTTTCTCACTGATGAGTTTGTCATTAGTTGTAGATGTTTGACTACATGTTCTTTATCATATTGTGAAAGTTCCTCTCTATTCTTGGTTTGTTGAGATATTGCCTTTTGAATCATTTTTCTTTTTCAGCCTAGATAATTTGTATTGATCTTAAAGTATATTGATTCTTTTGTTTATCATCTGCTATTGAGCTATTCCAATGAGATTTGGTTTGTTTTTTTCTTTTAATTTTGATAATTGTGTTTTTCAGTTCTAATATTTCCATTTGGTTCTTAAACGTGTCTTTGATGTTTTTACTGATACTTTCTATCCTTCCATTAGTTTCAATATTTGGAACATTTTTACATCTGCTGTTTTAAAGTCTTCGTTGAGTAATTCCAGTGTCTATTGGCATCGGTTGAATGTCTTTTCCTACACAGGTTGAAATTGTACCTGTATTTTTTTATGCCAAGTATTTTTTAATTATATACTGAATATTTTAAACATTATGAGAGATTTTTTGTTTGTTTAAATACTATGTGAATGTTGGTATTTTAGTTTCATGAAGTAATCTGCTTTGTTGGGCTCAGGCCACAAGTTCTTATCAGCCTTCTATGGGTATGGCTTCCACATCAACATTTCTTTTTTAAAGCATTTACAGTGATATTCGTATCAGTCACATGTGTGTATCAGCAAATGGCCAGTTTGGGATCTAGGCAGTCATGTGTTTCTTAATTCAGTACTCAAAGGCTAATCTGCTGTCAGACCCATGTGTACTCAGCTTAGTGGTAAACCTAAGAATTCATAACAAGAGGGATTGCTTTCCTGAGCTATCCCTTCTCTCCAATCCTCCTGGGACTCTCCAGGTGTTTTTAGGGCTGCCCTGTTTGGTTCTCTGGCCAGAAAGGTGGTAAACCTTTGATTACACTGGTGTGCTGTGTTCTTTCTGTGACTACCCATAGCCAAGAGCAAGCAGAGACTCTGTATCTTTAGTAAGAGAAAATACAAAATATGGCAAAGGTTATGGAGATAGGGAGAAATGAAGAATTGGAGTGATGAAAGCAATCTGCCACAGGTATCTTTGGTAGAGTAAAAATAATAAATACAAATAAAGTAGCACTTTATTTGGTTTAAAATCTAGGCCCAATACCAATACTTGGTACTTGCTTGATGACTTTACAAAAAGTTTTACATCATAAGTTTTCTTTTCTTTACATGAGAAAAGAATGCTAACTTATTGTGTTTTGTGAGAATTCAATAAGAAAATTATACATAATGCTCTTTAGTAAAAGCTATTTAAAGACAGCAGTGCTGCTAAAATCTCTACTGCAAGGAGAGGCAATGAACTTCTCTTTCATGATCCATATCAACACTGATTAACATTTCAGTAACAGAAACTGGTAGCAGTATTCAGAATAAATGATTATCAAAATACAAAATGAGCTATCCATATTGAACCTTTAAAGGTATGAGTTTGAAGGTTTCACAAACGAACACCTAGGGGGGAAGAAAGAAAAAGAATGGCAACTACATCTCTGGACAAGTATTTGCTTTACTTTTCCCTACTTTTTAAAGGCAGCTTAATAAAATACTTTACATTTGCATCAAGCTTAAAGTTTTCTTTCTTTTTTTAAAAAAAGGAGATTTTATTTATTTATTCATGAGAGACACAGGCAGAGAGAGAAGCAGGCTTCCAGGAGCCTGATGCAGGATTCAGTCCCAGGACCCTGGGATCACAACCTGAGCCATAGGCAGATGCTCAAGCACTGAGCCACAGGCAGATGCTCAAGCACTGAGCCACCCAGGTGCTCCAATCTTACAGTTTTCAAAGTTTTCAATTTTGCTTTAATACACTTAAATGTAGTTGGACAAATGTTCTGGTTACTTACACATCTCTTCATAGTAATGTGCCTTATTTCTCCTTATTTCTCATCAGCCTGAAGAATAGGAACAAAACCACAATGGACACATAGTAAGGAATAGGCAATATCTGTTAGGAAAAACTTAGAGGGTTCCTAACTCTCTTCACCCTGGATAGGTGTGCTTGCTCGAGGCACCGTTGCATGACAATGGGTATAGTGCTATAGGAGACAGAAGTACCTAGCCCCTATACTGTTTTACTTATATGTAAGGGAAAGTAAGCTGTGATAGGGAATTCTCTCCCCACCTTTGCCCTAACAAAGGAGTTAGGGAATGTGAGTGGTATGGGAAGAAAGCAACCTTGGCTATTCAAGAGTTAACTATTTATCACTTCTCAAATCTTCAGAATTCTACTTTGTGTGTCTAATTAGGAATTACCATTCACTAATTCTTAATGAAAAAAATGACTCAGAGCTTGCTTCTCAGATTCCTGTGTTTATATTATTGGACCTGTATAGGATCCCCCACATAAACAGTTTCCAATCATTACAAGATAGCTTAAGAAGCCTTGATATTAAGGGGGAAATACAAAAATCCAAAGATATATTCATAGGAAATTTATACTTAGAATCAATAGATAGCAGAATATTACTATAGCTTTATTTGGACTGTTTTCTTATATGTTATTCTAATAGAATATAAACTTGCTTCATATTTTTCCCTGGAATACAAATGCAATATAAATACCACTAGGCTTGAGACAAGGATTTCTAAATTGGCTACAGCTGTATCAACATAGAAACTAAACTACAAACAAAAGACACAAATATTATCCAAATACGATGTTGTTTTTTTAATTTAATGTGTTTATTTTTAAACAGAATGTTAGAAAAATGAATATTTGCAGAGGTATTAAGTATAGAAGGTTCCATCTGTCTTACTTTGTGTCCTTTCTTGCCTTTTGCAGAGGTATTGGAGAAGATATTCCACCAGAAAACAGTTTCTGAAGTTGAGATACTATTCAATTATCCTGCAATCTAGGATAAGAATGATAATTGCTGTTACTTCTTACAAACGATATCTTTGGGCCACAGTTACAATTCAGAGACATTGGCGGGCTTCTTTAAGAAGAAAACATGATCAACAGAGATATAAGATGCTAAAGTCATCATGTCTCATAATCCAATCTATGTTCAGAAGATGGAAGCGACGCAAAATGCAATTACAAATAAAAGCTACAAGAGTATTGCAAAGAGCTTTTAGAGAATGGCATGTCAGGAAACGAGCTAAAGAAGAAAAATCTGCTATTGTCATACAATCATGGTATAGAATGCACAAAGAATTACGGAAATATGTTCAGATTAGATCTTGTGTTGTTATCATTCAGACAAGATTCCGGTGCCTTCAAGCTCAAAAGTTATATAAAAGAAAAAAAGAAGCTATACTGACCATTCAAAAGTACTACAAAGCGTATCTGAAAGGAAAGATGGAGCGCACCAACTATTTGCAGAAACGGGCTGCAGCCATTCGACTGCAGACTGCTTTCAGGAGGATGAAAGCTCGCAATTTATACAGACAAAGCAGAGCTGCTTGTGTTCTTCAGTCCTACTGGAGGATGAGACAAGACAGATTTCGATTTCTAAACCTTAAGAAAATTACTACCAAATTGCAGGCACAAGTAAGAAAACATCAACAATTACAGAAATATAGGAAAATAAAGAAAGCTGCCCTTGTAATTCAGATTCATTTTCGAGCTTATGTTTCAGCGAAGAAGGTTCTAGCATCTTACCAGAAAACACGTTCTGCTGTCCTTGTTCTACAGTCTGCATATAGAGGGATGCAAGCCAGGAAAAAGTTTATTCACATCCTCACATCCATTATAAAGATTCAATCATGTTACAGAGCTTATATTTCCAGAAAAAGATTTCTGAGACTAAAAAATGCTACAGTAAAGTTACAGTCAATTGTCAAGATGAGACAAACTCGGAAACGATATTTACACTGGAGAGCAGCCTCGCTATTTATCCAGCGGTGGTATCGGTCGGCAAAACTGGCTGCACTAAAGAGACACCAATATGTGCAGATGCGGGAATCCTGTATCAAACTGCAAGCTTTTGTTAGAGGTCACCTGGTTCGAAAGCAGATACGGTTGCAAAGACAAGCCGCTATTTCGCTACAGTCTTATTTCAGGATGAGAAAGAAGCGGCAGTACTACCTGGAAATTTATAAAGCAACTCTTGTCATTCAGAATTACTATCGTGCATACAAAGCACAGGTCAATCAAAGGAAGAACTTTTTGCAAGTCAAAAGAGCAGTTACTTGTTTGCAGGCAGCTTACAGAGGTTATAAAGTACGCCAGCTAATCAAACAACAATCTATAGCTGCTCTTAAAATTCAAACTGCTTTTAGAGGCTATAGGGAAAGGAAGAAATATCAATATGTGCTTCAGTCCACTATCAAGATTCAGAGATGGTACAGGACATGCAGGACTGTTCGTGATGTAAGAACACAATTTTTAAAGACCAGGGCAGCTGTAATTTCTCTCCAGTGTGCTTTTCGTGGCTGGAAAGTTCGAAAGCAGATCAGAAGGGAACGTCAAGCTGCAGTGAGGATTCAGTCTGCTTTTAGAATGGCCAAAGCCCAGAAACAGTTCAAATTGTTAAAAACAGCAGCATTAGTCATCCAGCAACATCTGAGAGCATGGACTGCAGGAAAGAGGCAACGTATGGAGTACATTGAACTCCGTGAGGCAGCACTGAGGCTTCAATCTACTTGGAAGGGAAAGAGAGTGAGAAGGCAGGTTCAAAAGCAACACAAATGTGCTGTCATCATACAGTCAAACTATAGAATGTATGTGCAACAAAAGAAGTGGAAAATCATGAAAAAAGCCGCTCGTCTGATCCAAATGTATTACAGGGCTTACAGTATTGGAAGGAAACAGCGTCAGTTGTACTTGAAAACCAAAGCGGCTGCCGTTGTTTTACAGTCAGCTTACCGAAGTATGAAAGTAAGAAAAAAAATAAAGGAGTGCAACAGAGCAGCAGTCACTATACAGTCCACATATAGAGCTTACAAAACCAAAAAAAACTACACAAACTGCAGGGCTTCGGCTATCATAATTCAAAGATGGTATCGAGGTACTAAAATTGCAAACCACCAACGTAAGGAATACCTTAATTTAAAGAAAACAGCAGTTAAAATTCAAGCTATTTATAGAGGTATTAGAGTAAGAAGGCATAACCGACACCTGCACATGGCAGCCACTGTTATTCAAGCCATGTTTAAAATGCATCAAGCAAAAATGAGATACCATAAAATGAGAACAGCGGCTGTCATAATTCAGGTAAGATATAGAGCATATCGTGAAGGTAAGATTCAGCGTGCAAAGTACTTGACAATTATGAAAGCTATTACTGTTCTTCAGGCAAGTTTTAGAGGAACAAGAGTTAGACAGACCCTCAGAAAGATGCAGAGCGCAGCCACGCTTATCCAATCCTACTACAGAAGACACAGACAGCAAGCCTATTTTACTAAGTTAAAGAAGGTAACAAGAACAATACAGCAAAGGTACCGGGCAGTAAAGGAAAGAAACACACAGCTTCAAAGGTATAACAAATTAAGGCATTCTATCATATGTATTCAGGCTGGTTTTAGGGGGATGAAAGCTAGAAGACATTTAAAAAGTATGCATTTAGCCGCAACTCTTATTCAAAGGAGATTTAGAACTCTCAGAATGAGAAGAAGATTCCTGCATCTCAGGAAAACTGCTATTTGGATTCAGAGAAAGTACCGTGCAACTGTCTGTGCAAAGCATTACTTCCAACACTTCGTCCGGGTACAAAAGGCGGTCATTAAAATCCAGTCATCATACAGAGGATGGATGGTAAGGAAAAAGATGCAAGAGGTGCACAGGGCTGCCACTGCCATCCAGGCAGCTTTCAGAATGCACAGAGCAAATGTGAAGTACCAGGCCTTGAAACATGCCTCAGTTGTGATCCAGCAGCAGTTCCGAGCAAGCAGGGCTGCAAAACTACAGAGGCAGTGTTATCTCCAACAAAGACATTCTGCTCTGATCCTTCAGGCTGCGTTTAGGGGGATGAAAGCCAGGGGACATTTGAAAAACATGCATTCCTCTGCGACCCTTATTCAAAGCACGTTTAGATCTTTAGTGGTGAGGAAAAGGTTCATTTCCCTCAAAAGAGCTACTGTTTTTGTTCAGAGAAAATACCGGGCCACCATTTGTGCCAGGCATCATTTGCACCAATTCTTGAAATTAAAAAAAGCGGTCATTACAATCCAGTCATCTTACCGAAGGCTGGTGGCAAAGAAGAAGCTGCAGGAGATGCACAGGGCTGCGGTTCTCATCCAGGCCACTTACAGAATGCACAGAACATATGT
The DNA here is from genome assembly GCF_011100685.1 of Canis lupus familiaris. Lineage (NCBI taxonomy): Eukaryota > Metazoa > Chordata > Mammalia > Carnivora > Canidae > Canis > Canis lupus. The sequence goes on from NC_049228.1 coordinate 5,406,500, forward strand.
TACATTTCAGACCTGGAAACATGCCTCCATTTTAATTCAGCAACATTACCGAACATACAGGGCTGCAAAATTGCAAAGAGAAAATTCTGTTCCACAGAGACGTTCTGCTTTGATCATTCAGGCTGTATATAAGGGAATGAAAGCAAGACAGCTTTTAAGGGAAAAACACAGAGCTGCTATCATAATACAAAGCACATACAGAATGTATAGGCAGTATCTTTTTTACCAAAAGATCCAGTGGGCTACAAAAGTAATACAAGAAAAATATAGAGCAAATAAAAAGAAAGCTCTTCAACACAGTGCACTCAGGAATGCAGCAGCAGCCTGTACTGAAGCAGATTTCCAGGACATGATCCTAAGGAAACCGACTCAGGAACAGCATCAGGCTGCCACTATTATTCAGAAGCATTTTAAAGCCTCTAAAGTAAGGAAGCATTATCTCCACTTGAGAGCAAATGTAATTTTTGTCCAAAGACGATACAGGGCACTAACTGCAGTGCGCACCCAGGCAGTCGTGTGTACACAGTCTTCATATAGAAGTTGTAAAGTGCAAGAGGACATGCAGCATAGGCACCTGGCTGCCACACGAATTCAGTCATTCTACCGAATGCACAGAGCCAAACTCGATTATCAAGCAAAGAAAACCGCCGTTGCTGTAATACAGAATTATTTTAGGTCCTATATCCGAGTAAAAGTGGAAAGGGAAAAATTTTTGGCAGTTCAGAAGTCTGTGCGAATTATTCAGGCTGCTTTTAGGGGCATGAAGGTTAGAGAGAGACTGAAATCCCTCTCGGAGGTGAACATGGTAGCCAGTGCTAAGCAGTCTGCCTTCTACTCTTGCAGAACCGAAGCTCAGTGTGCAGCTGTTCACGGCTCAGCACTTAGGACTCAGAAGTGGCATGGAGCTTCCCTGGTCACTTGTTCACAGGAGGCCGAGTACCCCCAGAGAGAGGCTCTAGTAGCGACTCAAAGAGCTTTCTGCGAGATGGTCACAAGGAAATTGGAAACACAGAAGTGTGCTGCCCTGCGCATTCAGTACTTCCTTCAGATGGCCGTGTGTCGGAGAAGGTTTGTCCAGCAGAAAAGAGCTGCGGTGACCCTCCAGCAGTACTTCAGGACGTGGCAAACAAGAAGGCAGTTTTTATTGTACAGGAAGGCAGCAGTGGTCTTACAAAATCACCACCGAGCCTTTTTGTCTACAAAACATCAAAGACAAGTATATTTACAAATTAGGAGCAGCATTATCATGATTCAAGCTAGAACGAGAGGATTTATACAGAAACGGAGGTTTCAGAAAATTAAAGATAGCACCATAAAAATCCAGGTACTTCTCTATTTAAGTGTAAAGCTTGCGTTCTTTCTGCAGTCGGTATTTGTTAGAATTTATAAAATTACGCAGGTCATAAAGAGTAGTACTTCATTTACATGACCATTTCAATGATCTTCCAAAACGGAACATTTGTTTGAGAGTGGGAAAGGGGCACAATAGTAATTCAGCACAGAACTTGGGATCTTCTGAACATGGTCACTCTTTGCTTGATGCATTTCAATAGATATTAATTTTGAGCACATAGTTTGATACATGGGAGTTCTCCACTGAGTAAAATTATTTTTTAAGTGAGAAATTTAAGCTAAGGTGAAGTGAGATTTGGCAAAATTTAGGCCAAATGATATAATTGTATTCCTCTACCCATGTGTTAATGAGGCACTTAAGCTATATAGATATGTACTTTATTCAGAGTATTTAGCAGTTTTGGTTTTCAAAGCATTTTTATATAATTTTTTCATTATGTTATTATTCTACATAAAAGATATATATACTCTATATAACACATAAAAATATTATATCCACACTTCTCGCACACATACATGAATCAGTGGGTGAGAAGTATAGAATATTATGTCTCCTGAAATGTGAAGGACTGAGAAAAGTTAAATAACTTCTAATGTTGCACAGAGAGAGGCAGATCCAGGAATGGAATCTAGGTACTTCAGCAATTTATTTCCCACCTGTTCATACGCTAGGCTTTGAACCTTGGTGTGATATGTTGGTACTTGTTGGTTTGCTGTTAAACTTAGATATACTGTTTTCATTGAGCAGATGTCCAGTGCTGGCAATGTGCTAAATGCTATTGTGAGTGATTGGCGTAGACAGTAAGAAATACTTAGTTGCTGTCCTTAAAGCACTTACTTGAGCAGGGAAGCACAATTATAAAACAAAAATGAGAGGTTTATGTTGCTGGGAACATAAGAGAAACCTAAGTTTGTCTCAGTGATCAGAAAAGGCTTCCCAGGACAAGCAGCATTTAGGTTGAGCTGTTAAGCCAAAGGATGAATTCAAAATAGCCCAATAAAATGTATCTAGTGTATCCCCCTGTAGGAGATAACACAGAATTTAAAAATGAGAGTGTGTGTGTGGTATAGTGTAAAAAGTAATGTGAGACCAGGTTGACAGTAGAGGGAGTGAGATTTCACAGAGCTTTGTGAGATATAGACACAAGTTTAGTCTCTTCCACTAGATTAAAAGAAGTTCTAGAAGAATTTTAAATGGAGAAAACCAGAATCATATTTTTATTTTTAAAAAACTACTGTGACGGGCAGCCCCGGTGGCGCAGCGGTTTAGCGCCACCTGCAGTCCAGGGTGTGATCCTGGAGACCCGGGATGGAGTCCCACGTCGGGCTCCCTGCATGGAGCCTGCTTCTCTCTCCGTCTGTGTCTCTGCCTCTCTTTCGCTCTCTCTGAATAAATAAATAAATAAATCTTAAAAAAATATATTTGAAAAAATAAAAAATAAAAAAAATAAAATAAAATAAAAAACTACTGTGGCAGGAATGTGGAAGAGGAACCGGAAGGGAAGTAGGGAGACCACCCAGGAGGCTCTTGGCATTAGGTCAGGTAAAAGATAGTTTAGTAAGATGTAGTGACAATGGGATGGAAGAGGTAATATTTGCATTATATAGAGTATAAACAAGCATCCAAGCCATAGGTATGGCTCAAGTAGCTCAGCAGATGTTACCGTTCACGGACACAAGGAGCAAAGAGAGGAGCAGATTGGAAGACTGATGATGAATTCAGTTTGGGGTATATGATGAAGTTGAAGTACCTAACAGATGTCTCAGGTGAGCAGTCTAGCGAGGTAGTTGGCTGTGTTTGGAGTTTGGAGAGTAGTACAGATTTCAGAATTTGACTTCTACATTATTGCCATACATGTGATAATTGAAGTCGTGGGAGTGATAGGATCACCCAGGAATAATGTAGAAAATGGGTAAAAGAAGAGGATCTGCTTGGGACTCAAACCCTGAAGAATGTCAACATTTGAGAATATGGAGAAGAGAAGCCAAAACATGGTAGTAAGAGAGAACAAGAAAAACTGATCAAGAAACCAAGAATGCGGGAGAGGAAGAAAAGAATGCTCAAATTTTAAATGTTGCCCAAGAAGTTAATGGTTGAAATAGGTTAACTGGATGTATTAGTTAGGGTTTTCTGTCAAATGACAGAAAAGCAAAATAATCTTAGGAAATTTTAGCTATTTTTCTCATATGTAATTAAATTTAAAAATTATATTTTACACATCTAGTTTTTAACATATAATCAGTAGACTCAAACTTTAGTGCACATTAGAGTCATTTGGAATTTTTAAAAATACTGATACCTGGCTCCCACTGAATACCAGTGTGTTAGTATTCAGGTTTGTTTACGTTAAAACCACATTGATACAGTCTGAGTAAGTCAGGGACATCACAAGAGTAATTTCGACATTCATATCATTCTTGCCTGTCAGGTGACTTCTGGAGCCTGCTCCCCCTCCTCTTCCTCTACCCCATAAGGTGTGGCTGCAGTATTTATTGTAGGTGTTTTGGAGTGAAACAGACTTGGGTTCAGATCTTGACTCTGTTGCCTTCCAGCTTTGTGGTGTAACAGGTCTTTTCTTCCCCAACATCAATTTCTGTTATGAGATATCTATAAAGAATAAATAAGATACCTTTTCCATTTATTACCTGCACATTCACAAGTTACTCAGTTTCTCTTGATTTACTCATCTCTAAATTATATAATGATATTATATGGTATTATATAAGGTATTATATGGTATTATGGTTTTGTAAGGACCTACAGTGTCCCTTAGTACAGTGCTAAGGGCTTAATAAGTTATAGCTGTCACTTAAACATTTAGTCAGCCGTAAGGATGCAGAAATTGGAAAAACTGATAGTCCTATGATAGAGAGTTGCTCTCAGGAGTCTGCTGCAGCCTGGACACAAAACCCAGGATATACATAAGGGAGGTAGGATGGGAGGTGGGAAAGATTCCAGGAAGTAGGGTAATCAGTGTGTTCCTTTCCCTTCTGTTCTTCCAGATGGATTGAGATAGTGAGAACAATGTGCCTATATGGCTTTTCAGACACTGTACACATATTACAATTTAGAAATATTTGTTAGGATTTTATTAGTCTTAGCTCTCATCCAGCTCCAGGTTATATGTAATAAAGCACATAGTAGGTTTTCACTGTGGTTAGCCCCACTGTCCTCAGAGGACTCATATGTATCAGCAGTGAATGAGCCTAATAGTAGAGTTGTCATGTGACTGTATTTCTGCAATTGATTTTTGTCTACTTAACCTTACACTAGCTGTCTTTAATACTGATTTTTCTTCAGTTTGCAAGAAAACATATCTCATTGCATATTTGTTAAATTTCTGTATTTAAAAGGCTGTGTGGAGGAGCTATAAAGCCAGGAAATATTTACATCAAGTGAAAGCTGCCTGCAAGATTCAAGCCTGGTATAGGTATTGGAAAGCACGTAAAGACTATCTAGCTGTATTAAAAGCTGTTAAAATCATTCAAGGTTGCTTCTACACCAAACTGGAGAGAAGACGGTAACATATCATAGCTGTGTGGGGAGAGTATGATGGTTATGTGTGTGTGTGTGGTAGCCAAGTCTTTATATAAAATAATACTGCTTATTGATTTTTCTTTAAAATATTTGCTATGGTTAACTTGTATGGTTTGTTTTGTTAGCGTTCTCCATTAATGAAAGAAAGTATATCTCTAAGACTGGGATTGAGATAGAGCCTTGATATAATTCAGTAAAAAATACTTACTCAAACTTGATTTGAGTTCATAGGGATCAGGGTAAGGATGGGACGGATGGGAAGTGAATAAAATAATCCAGTAAGATCTTGGTTTCCTTATTAGTGCGTTGGTCCATTTTGTTTGTCAATTTAGCGACTGGCAAAATTTGCTTTCTAACTCATTTTTTTTTTTCTTTTTTACCTTGCCCTCACATACCTTAGTGATGAAGACCTAATTACCAACTTATTTATATTCATTGTATTTTCTGATTCCTGGTTCATTTGTTAAACTCTTACCAGGTTATCTATATTATTTTTATTTCATAATATAAGGATTTCTCTCCAGTTACCAGAATTAATGAATTATTGTATCAGTGGTGATTTTAAAGATTGTTTTTTGAGAGCACACTAGTGTAAGAAGAGTTTTTTTGGTAGATTCCATGGATAGAAGCTCAGGGCTTACCATATAAAGATGGTATAGTTGCTGCTATCAGGTGTTAGCCACTGTCTAAGTTTCCTGTTCCAAAATGCTGAATTTTTCTCATTGACATTCAGCTTTATTTTCTAAGAAATGTGGCAACATGATGTTAAGTTAAATCCATTCTAAGTTTTTATGTATTATCACTATGTTGACACCGAAAGTTTAATCTCTAGCCCTCACTTTCTAAGTTCTTCAGTTCTACTTACAGAATATTTCTTTGTAGATATTTGCACGATGCCAATTTTCCTTTCAAACAAATGTCCATCTCATTTGCCTGATGCTATTAATCTCCTAAGTTCTCTTTGGGACCCCCTCCTGTCTGCTTATTACCCACTTGCTATATGGACTCAGATTTTATACCCTGCCATTTTCTTTATCTAGGCTTTGTCTAGGTCTGGATAATTGTACTTTCTTTTGATCCTGCTCAGAATTCTTTCTCATTCTAGAAATTCATACTTCTTGCCACTGGAATATGCCAATTTTGCCAACTACAAAACTTTTCCATGTGTCAGGTGTGTGTGTGTGTGTGTGTGTGTGTGTAGAATTCTGAATGCTACTAATTTAAATGTAAATTATACTTTTCCACTTTATTTTCTTTCTCTAGTATTTAGCATGGGGGGAGGTATGGACAATAAATACTTATTGAGTAGATTAAAGAAATTTGTAATTGCTTTTCAATAACTGCTTTTTAGGTTTCTGAATGTGAGAGCATCAACAATTATCATTCAGAGAAAATGGAGAGCTATACTTTCTGGAAGAATAGCTTGTGAACACTTCTTAATGATTAAAGTAGGTGCAGAAATTTAAAACCAGCTCATTTACAAGGAACTATTTTAGGAAACAAAACAAAAAATGAAAAAATGTTTTTTGTTAACTATACATTTTAAACACATTATTGCAGTCAATTAAAAATCATATTCACCCATAAAAATGCTTTTTATGAATATTTTTGTTTATATATTTATATTTACAAAATATTCTCAAACCCAAGTTTGAAGTAACTAATTTTAGAGTAAATAATTTATTTGGAGGAAGCACATTTTGTCTACTATAAGTCAAATACTTAATGATATATTAAAGTCTTTAAGCTACAATTGATCTATTAAAAATATTTAACATCAAAGTTTTAGAATAGCTGCAGTACCTATAGCTTTTTATTAAAGAAATTAAAATTAATATGCTACTTATAAATTTCAGCATTCATATAATATTCCCTATTAAGTAGCCATTATTATTATACCGACTAGTGTATTTTTACTAATTAGATCCTCATAAATCACCCTCTGAAGTAGTTATTAGCATACCTATTTTACAAATCAGGAAACTGAGGTGTAGAGGGGTAAAGTGACTTGCCCAAGGTCATTCAGCCAGTTGGTGGGGGAATCTGTGTTGTAAAGCAAACCTAGTTCCCATTTTAATTTATAGACTTCTTCAGATGTCTTAGACTTTGGCTGTCAGGATGTTATATAACTGAAAAATCTAAGATGTACGGTTCTAAGATGTACTTTATGGTTCTTGCAGCAACAAACATCTTCTCTGATAGCTGTTTATAATGCCCATTCTGTTCTTTATACTGCTAACATTTTTATTACATGTATTTGTCCTGTGGTAATATTAGTCCTTTTCTCCCTCACAATGAGAAGTATCAGAAGATGGGAGGGAAAGAGTACCAGATAGATCTAACAACCTTGGCTTGTGCCTTAATAAAAACTTAGTTTTTAGCTATAGACCTATATAGGTTAGAAATTATATACCATCACCTTTTCTTGTATATGAAATAATGATGTTCTTAAGCTAAAAGTGTAAAGAAAAATCACAATTATACCATCTCATTTTACATTGAGAAATTCAAAAACCTCCAGTGGGTTGAAATTACTAAGCCTCTTTCTATTAATGTCACTTGCAAATTTTTCCTTATAGAGACATCAAGCTGCTTGTTTGATCCAAGCGAATTTTAGAAGATACAAAGGAAGGCAGGTCTTTCTCCGGCAGAAGTCTGCTGCTTTGACCATACAGAGATATATACGAGCCAGAAAGGCCGGAAAATGTCAAAGGATAAAATATGTAGAATTAAAAAAATCTACAGTTGTTCTACAAGCACTAGTGCGTGGTTGGTTAGTAAGAAAAAGAGTAAGTATTTTTAAGTAGAATATCTCAGTTTTATGAAATGAAAGTATTTGATGTTGAGGCACCTGGGTGATCAGTGGTTGAGCATATCTGCCTTTGGCTCGGATTGTGATCTTGGGGTCCTTGGGATCAAGTCCCACATCGGGCTTCCCGTAGGGAGGCGCTTCTCCCTCTGCCTCTCTGTATCTCTCATGGATAAATAAATAGAATCAAAAAAAGAGAGAAAGAGAAAGAATTTGATGTTAAGAAATTTTAGGTTTTGGAGAATAATTTCAGAACTAATATAACCATTAACTTGAATTGATTCAGCTTCTGCAGAGCCATGTAACAAGGTCACTGGCTGCTGTAGATTTTTGTTCTATGAGCTTGTTTCACATTGATGCTCACCTAAAGTGCAAACTAAATTTTCTCTTGTAATGAATCTTAACAAAGGAACTGAAAGAAGGTTGAGGGAAGAGCTCCACATGAGAAGAAGGTGGTTGTTCAAGTAGCCATTTACTTCACCAAGCAACTCTGAGGTGTTATGAGCTACAATTCCTCTGTAACTTCCACATCTTCAGCGAGAGACTCCCTTCCACAGAGTTCATGACTTTTTGGTGTCCAATAAATATATGAAGCACTGGCAAAGACAAAATCCTTAAATTTGAAATTAAAAAGAAGAAATATTTTATATTGTGTTCATTAAATATAAATTGGAGGTCTGAAGGCCACTATAGAGTGGTTCTGCTACAAGAGTCTTGTGCTAGATTTGTGTAAGACTACCCATGGGCAGCCCGGGTGGCTCAGCGGTTTAGCGCCGCCGTCAGCCCAGGGTGTGATCCTGGAGACCCGGGATCAAGGCCCACGTCAGGCTCCCTGCATGGAGCCTGCTTCTGCCTCTCTCTCTCTCTCTCTCTCTCTCATGAATAAGTAAATAAAATCTTAAAAAAAAAAAAGACTACCTAATAATTGGAGAAATTGATTCAGATAATTTTGTCTGACTTACTATGACCCTCTCCAGCAGTTGTGCTTAGAATACTGTAATTTTTTTGAGTTTAGTATTCATATACTTCTTCCATTACAGTCAAAGCTTTAATTAACTTTTTGTGTAGTCTAGTTAAATTAAATACTGTTCTTAAGTGCCCAAAATATAAGTTTGCTTTTTATACCCTACATTAAGGGTTACACATATGGAAATACTGTATAGTAAAGGATTATAATCACCTTGAGTTACAATGTAAGTATGATGTTAATAATTAAAAGTTAACTTATTGCTAATTTATATAATTTGGTATTAAGGATATAAAAAAATATAAACATTGATCAGTTGTCTTAAGAGTCAAATATTGGTTAATTTTTTATTTCTCATATAGATTTTATTTTTTTTTTCTCATATAGATTTTAGAACAAAGAACCAAAATCAGACTTCTTCACTTCACAGCAGCTGCATATTATCACCTGTCTGCTCTTAAAATTCAAAGAGCATACAAACGTCACATGGCTATGAAGAATGCTAACAAGCAGGTTAATGCAGTCATCTGTATCCAGGTTAGCTTTTCTTTTGCAGCAAAACTATATAGTTTTTGTTATACATTTTCTATTTTAATAAATAATTTCCAAATACCTTATGCTAAGGTCATACAGTGTTTTGCCTTTTGCTTATAGGATGACATATTTAGGATGGCTTGATGGGTTAGAAATCGGTTGATGTTTTAAGGTACAAGAATAAATCTGTGAATTACTTTCTGAAATAATTGTACTCATTTATACTTGTAGCAAAGTCTAAGGGTACCTGTTTCCCTACATTCTTGCCAACACAGAGCATTAAAGACTCTGATTTTTGCTATTTTGATGAATGGCCAATTGAATCTCATTTTGTTCTGGATTTCCTTTGATTGCTATCAGTTCTAAAAAATGTTTCATGCGTTGGCTATTCAAATGATTACCTGTGGATTGTGTGCTTTTTTTTTTTTTTTTTTTAATGTGTGTGTTTCATATACTTTGCCCTTTTCTCTTTTGGATGTTCTTATTTGTTATGATTTATAGCAATTACTTATGTATTCTGGATAAGAACACTATTTATTAAGATATATGCAAAGTATTGAGTGAGAAAGTAATTTGCAGAATGACACATACAGCTTGAAAGAATTTGTGTCAATTGTGAAATGAAGGTTGTGTTGTGCAAGGTTAAATTCACACATACACCCAATGAGGATTGGAAGATTTGCACCAAGCGGAGTGGAGAAGTAGTGTCACTGGGGAGGGTTGAAAGGTATTTCAGTATAATGTTCTGTTTATTTCATTTGTGTATTTATGTGTATATAGGTATTTATTTCAAAAACAAGAAATAAAGAAAATCTCTATGTTTTAAACAGAGGTGGTTTCGAACAAGATTACAGCAAAAGAGGTTTGCTCAGAAATACCCTAGCATCCTCACAAGTCAGCATGAAGTTCCAGAATGTATGAGCCAGCAAAATAGAGCTGCATCAGTAATACAGAAAGCAGTACGCCGTTTCCTCCTCCGTAAAAAACAGGAAAAATTTAATAATGCAATCAGTAGAATTCAGGTAACTGGAAATATGATGTTAGTTCCAGACTTTGGTTTATAATTCACCTACATGGTATCTAACATTTTAAAAACACAGTCACATACATTTTAAAAAGCTGAGGTTCTCCAGTTGAATAATTCATAAATACTGTATCTTTGCTAAGTCCTTCATTTTTAAATTTCCCTAGAGATATTTAGGATTAAGAGATAAAAAAGTATTTTGACTTTTTAAATAGATTTAGACATCTGTAGTCCATGAATGATGTTTTGGGTTATATACAGGGATATTATATATAATTCTTTTCAGAAAAATTGATTTTGTTGTTTATTAGAACGTGAATTGAGGTCTTATTTGCAATGTGTCTGATTATATCCTATAAATTTACTGAAATACTTATTTTGTAGAAATAGATGTAGATAGAAGTTCAAAACATCATGGGTTGTAATCTTAAAATTACTGTGTTTTGTCCCTTTAAGTCATTATGGAGAGGATACTCTTGGAGGAAGAAAAATGATTGTACAAAAATTAAAGCTATACGACTAAGTCTTCAACTTGTTAACAGGGAGATTCGAGAAGAAAACAAACTTTACAAAAGAACTGCGCTTGCACTTCATTATCTTTTGACCTATAAGCACCTTTCTGCTATTCTTGAGGCCTTAAAGCACCTAGGTTAGTTTGTTTTAACAATATCTTGTATAAATACGGTTAGAAATGCATTTTTTACCTTTGAGTGTACAAAGGATGTTATAATACTGTATTAGCTAAAACTTCATTTTGTTGCTATGAATTTATCTCTCTCTCTCCCTTTTTTTTTTCCCCTCCTTTCAGAGGTAGTTACTAGATTATCTCCACTTTGTTGCGAGAACATGGCCCAGAGTGGAGCAGTTTCTAAAATATTTGTTTTGATCCGAAGTTGTAATCGTAGCATTCCTTGTATGGAAGTCATCAGATATGCTGTACAAGTCTTGCTTAATGTCGCTAAGGTAATTTTCCATTTTAATAATTAATTGTTCCTTGCAAGAAATCTGACCCAGCAGATTAACTTCATATTTGCTCACCGCTAGAACTTAGATCACCCAGTTAAAAATTCCCTTATGTGCAATAGTCTTAGGGGGAAAAATATTTAATCTGTTAACATAATTGTACATAGAAACACTTTTTATGGTGTTATTTCTTCTATCTTTATGTTATTAGTAACAATGATTACTAACATTTATTCCTACATGCTAGTGTTTTTCATGCATCATTTAATTTAGTTCTTAAATAATCCTCTAAGGCAATTTGTGTTATTATTCCTATTTTATAGAGAAGGAATAATAATTCTTATAGAAATTAAGTCTCCTGCCTAAGCACTTCATTATGATAATTGGTAGAGCTGAATTTGGGTCCTTTTTTGTCCACCTCTAGAGCTGGTGTCCACTCCGTTGTATCAAAACAGTAGAACCTCTTATAATCTGCTATCACTTAATTATCCTGTACATAATATTCTATATAGGTATTAGCATTAAGTTTTTTGGCTTAAAAAAACTTGGCAGATATCTACACTAAACTAATGCATGCAATCGAAAGTATTGAGATGACAAATTTATCTTCCCTACCCAATCCCTCAGCCACAACTTAGAAGATTTTACCTGATATTTTCTTACTGAGAAGTGGTGGTTTAAGAACACAGACTGATGCCATGCTGCCTGGGTTTGAATCACAGCTCTGCAGCTTATTATAGGTTACTTAGCCTCTCTCCACTTTACTTTCTTTAACTGTAAAATGGGTATAGTAATAATAATATATAGTATAATAGTAATCACAATGTTATTGTGATAATGAAATGAGTCCACATATATAATATGCTTCATATGTAAAAGTGCCAGATAAATGTTAACTGTTAATAAGGTTTTGTTATTTTTATCTTAGTATCGTTGGCATTATTTGTTCCCATGTAAATTTCAACATGAATCTAATGATACAGTTAGGTAATTGAAGCAGGAAAAATATATTCTTAGTCTTTATTTTATCCTATGATTAGCTATCACAAATAAGTTTTTCCTAAGAGGTTCTCAGTAAAATTGGCTTGTCGTTAATCTTGTTTTTATCTACTTTAAGGTGTTCATTCAAAGATTTTAGATCTGATTCATATTTTGTGGAATTTGGGAAGAAAAAAAACTATTAAAATGCAGACATGAATATAAAATGGATCCAGAAATGATAGTTTTACCAAGGAATCATTTCATGAAGTCCTTTGCACTTGCTGTATTAGATCAAAAACTTTTTGAACTTTTTTGCTTGGGCTATTTCTAAGGCTACATGTGTTTACTATAATGTTTGCTTTTATTCTGTTCAAGTATGAGAAAACTACTGCAGCAGTTTCTGATGTAGAAAACTGCATAGATACACTGCTGGACCTTTTGCAAATGTACCGTGAAAAACCTGGTGACAAAGTTGCAGACAAGGGTGGAAGCATTTTTACAAAAACCTGTTGTTTGTTAGCTGTTTTATTGAAGACAACGAATAGGGCCTCTGTAAGTACTAGTTCTCTTGCTTTGAGGTTATCTTTCTAGGTTCTTAGGTCTGAGACTTTCACATTTTTCCTTCAGTAACTATCCCAATTTAAATAGGGTTTTGTATATGTTCAAACCTGCCTTTTGTGTTGATATATAGGAGGTGTTTATGTGTTGCATTGGGTGTGTTCTGTTGATACAGGAGGTCTTTCTAACGTATTAAACTGAATTTTTTTTTGTATTTTTTTTTAATTTTTTTTTTAATTTTTTTTATTTATTTATGATAGTCACAGAGAGAGAGAGAGAGAGAGAGAGAGGCAGAGACACAGGCAGAGGGAGAAGCAGGCTCCATGCACCGGGAGCCCGATGTGGGATTCGATCCCGGGTCTCCAGGATCGCGCCCTGGGCCAAAGGCAGGAGCCAAACCGCTGCGCCACCCAGGGATCCCTTTTTTTTGTATTTTTAAATTTAAATTCCAGTGTAGTTAACATACATGTTCTATTAGATTCAGGTGTATAATATAATGATTCAGCAATCCTATACATGACTCTGCTCATCATAAGTATGCTTTTTATTCCCTTCACCTGTTTCAACCATCTGTGTATATGTTTTTAGTGTAATTGGTACCATAAGAACAAATCACTCTGAAATTTGCTTTTTTCATTTAATATGTTTTTCTAAGCTTTTTGGTTTTATTTTAGAGAAAGTGCATGAATGGGATGGGGCACAGAAAATCTTAAGCAGGCTCCACACCTAGCTCAGAGCCAAACGTGAGCCTCCATTTCATGACCCTGAGATCATGATTTGAGCCAAAACCAAGAGTTGGACCTTAACTGACAGAGCCACCCATGCACTCCTCATTAAATGCATTGTTAATACATCTTTCCTTTAAATTGCTATACAGCTATGAATATGAATACACTGAATTTTATTAAGCCATTCTATTGGAAGATACTCTGATTTGGGGGAAATTTTCATTATTACATTTACATAATTTATTATAATGTTATATTTACATTCTTATTTTGTTAAGCTATGTATAAGGATATTTATTTGTTTTAATTTTTATTTTATTTAAATTCAAGTAATTAGCATTTACCATATTATTAGTTTCAGAAGTAGAATTCAGTGATTCATCAGTTACATATAACACCCAGTACTTAAATTGTATCACATGCCCTCTTTAATGTCCATCACCCAGTTACCCCATCCCTCCACCTGCCTCCCCTCCAGGGACCCTCAGTTTGTTTCCAATGGTTAAGAGTCTCTTATGGTTTGTCTCCCTCTCTGATTTTGTCTTGTTTTATTTTTCCCTCCTTTCTTTGCACCTCTGTTTTGAGTAAACTGAATTTTAAAAATAAAATTTATTACCATTATATAATTAGCCATTTCCCATTTACTTGAGGGAAGTAACAGATTATCCTAGTAAGGTAGAAAACCAGGCCTGTGTGACTCCTCATCCTCCTGTTGTAACCATAAATACATTTCAAGCTTTTCTGTGGTGAGACCCTCATAGGATTCTGGCCTTCATCCTGAGAACAAAACCGCTGAAGGATTTTACACAAGGGAGTATGTTGTAGTTTAAGTTCTAACATGACTTTGGCTACTGATTGAAGAATGGATTTGAGAAAGCATGTGTGGAAGTAGGGAGACCATTCAGGAAGGAGAGAGGTATAGCTATGTAGTGGTCTAGGCAAAATACTGTACCTGACCTAGGGCTGTGAGAGATAAGTAGATAATTTTGGAAACTTAGAGAAAGTTCGCAGGACTTGGTAACTGGATATAATAGGTATAAGGACTATAATAATATTTACCTGTTTATTCAGTATGGAGTTAGGTGTACAATTTTTTAAATATTTACCTTTATATAATTTTCTTGCAAATTAAAAGTTAAACGTCTAACTGCTGAACTTGGAAAACATGGCTTTTGATTTTGTTAAAGATTCGTAAGTTTACCGTATAGTGGCTATTATGGCTGATTTTACTAGCAAAAAAGGGATCCAAAATTTTTATTAGTTTTAATAAATGTACATTTTCTTTTTTAGAGTGTTCGAAGTAAGTCCAAAGTTGTTGACCGTATTTATAGTCTCTACAAGCTTACAGCTCGTAAACATAAAATGAATACTGAGAGAACACTTTATAAACAAAAGATGAATTCTTCTATAAGTACTCCCTTTATTCCAGAAACACCTGTAAGAACCAGAATAGTTTCAAGGTAAGCAATAAATGAACTCTGTAGTTTCATGTCACTGTTCATTCACTCATTCATTCATTTAACAAACATTTATTGAGTAAGATACTGTGCTTGACAATGGAGAAACAACATATGAATAAGAATAGAATCTTCAGTAACTCTAAAGTAGACAATCTCAGTAAATAATGAAGTAATAATACTGTGGCTTAGGGTATTTAATAGTCATTTGATAAATTCCTTGTATTAAATAGTTAACTGCTAAGTCTAACAATTAGCTTTTTATAATAAGCTTTACTATATAAGTTTTTTTTTCTTTCATGTAGAACAAGCTATACTGTTCAAAAGCTGCTGAAAATCCCTCCTGGCTACAATACCAACTTCCAGCTCCTCTCCTAATCTCCCTAATACTTGAAATTTCTTCTTCTAAAGAAGTTCTTTATGAGACCTTGTACTAGTTTCCCTAGAGCTGCTATAACAAATTGCCACAAACTTGGTGACCTTAAACAACAAACAGTAACTGATTCTCTGACAGTTCTTGAAACCAGAAATTCAAAGTCAGGGTGTCAGCAAAGCCTTACTTTCTCTGAGGGCTCTAGGGCACTATGCTTCCTTGACTCTTGCAGTTTTTGGTGACTCTAGGTATTCCTTTGCTTGCGGCTGTATAACTCCATTCTAAGCCTCTGTCTTCACATGGGCCTCTTCTCCCTCCACCTTATTGGATTTAGGGCCAGTTCAGGTAATAGAAGATGATCTTATCTCAAGATCCATCAGTGAGGTATATCTGTGGAGACCCCTTTTTCCAAATAAAGTAACATTTACAGGTTCTAAGGATTAGGATGTGGACATATCTTTTTTGGGGAGGCTGGTCATTCAGTCAACAGCAGACCTAGAGAGATAATAATAGAAGTTTAATTAGTTTAAGACAGGTAGCTTTAGAAATTTTTTTAAAATGGGTATTAGCTTATCTGGTTAACCAAGCAGACACCTCTATCAGTGTGAGAGTAAGAATCCTATGGATCTGCCATAGGTGGTGAACTTGTGATTATTGCATAGCATGGAGTTATGTAATTTCAGGAGAATCACAGTAAGCAAATAAGTGAATAAAGTAATTAAGATTGTGGTAACTGCTAGGATAGAGAGTAACTTACAGGACCTGCTAAAATAGCATCACTGGGAAACTGGGATGTAATTACAAGAAATAAAAGTTGAAAGGACAGAAGATAGGGTGGGAGGGGGCATTGAATCATGGGTTTTGTTTTGGGTAAGCCTAAGATACCTGTGACAAATTAGAGGAAAAGCCAAACAAGCCATTAGAAAATCAGGGCTGTGGTTCTAGGCAGAAGAATCAGTTGAGAGATTGAAATTCAGGAATCATTAGATCACATTTAAGGCTGTGGTAATAAATGTGATCACCTTAGGGGAAGAGAATACCTAGAAAAGAAATTCCCAAACCAACCCTCAGAACCCATTTCTCCCGAACTCAGAGAAAGAACCAGCCAACAGCTCTGAAGAAGAATTGGTAATTGGATAGAGGATATTCCAGAGTAGTGTCACATCAACTGTGTGGAATACTACTGAGAGGTTGTTAGATAAGGTCTGAAAAATGCCCATTGGACTCAGCAAGATGGAGGCTAGTGGGGAGGTGGTGACACATACAGATTGAGAATTGAAAAACAAATGGAATATCTCATGAAAAATTCATGAGTTTTTGATGATACTAAGGGGAAAAAATCGTTGGTTACCCTTGAAGGATGCTACATAAACAACTCGTGATGCTTACTATGGGTAAAAGGAAAGAATCAAGTGTGTCCCATTTTTCTTATATATACTGTATAGGGTAATCAAATGGTTGATGTCGGAATTTTCTATTAAAAAATTGTTTAATAAACGCAGAGAGAATATGAAACTATCCCTATTTTGTAGCCCCTAAT
Organism: Canis lupus familiaris; assembly: GCF_011100685.1. Lineage (NCBI taxonomy): Eukaryota > Metazoa > Chordata > Mammalia > Carnivora > Canidae > Canis > Canis lupus. The sequence continues at coordinate 5,423,325 of NC_049228.1, forward strand.
GAAATAATAGGTCTTCTCTAGTCCATGATTTATGCAAGTTTGATAGCAAAGCTTTAGATGAATTAAATTGATATAGGTGACAATAATCAAATCTGTTGATGAATCTTGGCATCACAAAAAGATAAGACCACCAAATAGACCACCCAGAGAGACCAGGTACACAAGACCATCTGAATATGAGTCTTGTCACAAAAGCAAACCTGAACACCTCATGCCTTTTTGTGCCACTCTTAAGTTCTTACTCCCAGATCCATGCCAGGCTGCAAACTCAGTTTCTGCTCTGAATTGCCAGAAGTTCAGACGCTTTGAGTCAGCATTTAGAAACTTCTCTAGTAATTTAAACATTCTGTTACATAGTTTTTAGAGTCAGGTTTATTAGAATACGATTTACATAGAAAAATTGGTTTTCTGTTGTAGAGAACTCCAGCAACATCCTTCTGTTAGATGTTATAAATTAGAATTATAATACTGATTTAATATATAAATTTGTTATTATTTATGAATTCATTTTTGGCCCAAAATTCAAAACATTAGAACTATGACTTTTACATTTTGCTGAGGCAAAGAAAATTTTATTTAAAAGGATTAATTTAGCATTTTCTGGTTTTACCTTATTAATTAAAGATTTAATTGATTTTGATGAACTATGTTAACTCATGATGTTTAATTTCCTTCTTTCCTTCCTCCCTCCCTTCCTTCCCTGTCTCCATTTCCATCACTCAGCACTTCTCTACAAGGCATAAATCCTACAGTGTTGACAATGCACTATTTTTTGACCTGAGTTACATAGTGGTTAGCTTTATAATTACTAATAAACTATATAGTAGTTGTAAATTGGATTTATGCTTGCATATTTCACGGTATAACAAAAGAGAGCCTACTTGCTTTAAACATATTAGTGAGAACCATTTCTACATATGATTTCTATTTAAGGGACTGATACTTTTAATACCAGTTATGTTTTTAAAAGTCTGATTAACATAAGTGAATAGCTTCTCATTTTTTTCAACTGAGAAAAAATATTTCTATCACACCAAAGTTACTTTGTGCCCCTTTGCAATCAGTTATCTCCTTTTAACCCCTAGATTTTGGCAACTGCTTATCTTCAATACTTTTAGTTTTGTGTTTTTTACATTGTTACACAAGTGGAATCATACAGTATACAGCTTCTTGTGATTTTTTTTTTTAGTTTAATCTTTTTGAAGTTTATTTATGTTGATGCATGAATTATAGTTTCATTCCCTCTTGTCACAGAGTACTGTTCCATTGTATGGCTTTACCACACTTTGACCACTTACCAATTAAGAGATGTTTAGATTTTTAACAGGAAATAAGAAGATGGAAATGTATAACGTAGTAGAGAGTTATGTGAGAAAGATGGATGAGCCCCCCTCTGATGGATGTTATTTTCCTAATGAAGCATGAGATTATAAGCATCAGCTCAAAAGCAGACCAGAGAGGGTATGCAGAGACATTTGAAGAGAAGAAAGGAATAAAATGATCATCTTGGGGAAAGAGGAAGGAAGCATACTAGGCAATTGCAAGCACTCATTTAGTTTTGTAATTATTGACATAAAATCAATCATCCTGTTTCTGCAGTCTTTCTTTTCCTCCTGTTCAGCTATACGGGAATGGAGAAGTCTGATATTTGGATTCAACTTGGAATCCAAATAGAACTTTCCATATGAATTTAATAGGAAAGAGAAACAATAGAATGAATGAAATTTGCCAAGGGGATTCTATTGGTGGACCTACACTAGATAAGGAGGGAAGTGATGTCAGCATTATGATGAGTGATAGGTACATGTTGAGGTCAATGAATTAGAGATCTCATGGGGTGGAAGATTAAATACAGTAGATGTATTAAATCAAACAACATGGATGAATCAGAAGTGGTGGGAGAATGGCAGTCTCAGATTGAGAAGTCAGTGGTGTGGTACTTGCTGACGACGAAGGCTATTATGTGATCATGGAAGATGGAGTCAATTGAGGTAGAACAGAAGGAAAGGGGGACAAAACTGACAGATGAGATTGTTGGATTTGGGGCTAGCTACAAGGATGTTGAAGTTACTGAGAATGGTGGCAGGAGCCGAGAAGACCAAGAACCAAGTTACAAAGAACAAAATACCAGGAGTTTATTAGAAGACCAGAAGGCAGTAGTAAGAGAGCTAAATAGCATAAGCCTCAAAGGAGGAAGGATGGTGAGAAATAACCTGACAGTGGTAAAAGGCAGTAACCTCTCAAACAGGTGAGACGGTTGTAAGGAATCTGCAGTGTTCAGGAGTGGCCACATTTTTGTTAAGACAAAACAGTGAAAGTAACTCTTTTAAGGGAAGAACTTTGTTAATCCAAGATTTTTATTCTTTTCACAGACTTAAACCAGACTGGGTTTTGAGAAGAGATAACATGGAAGAAATCACAAATCCCCTACAAGCTATTCAAATGGTGATGGACACACTTGGCATTCCTTACTAGTAAATGATAACATTTTCAGTATGTACCGTAAAAAATACTAAAGCTAATCATGAATGTGTAAAGTGTTTTTGGCTCTCCTTTGTACAGCTTCTAAAATCTGACTCTGTATTAAAATTAAAAAATATATATATGTAACAATAACTAAACTGTTTCATAATCTGTTGTTCCTTTTATTATTTTATAGCTTTATGCATGTTAGAAACTGCAATGTCATAAAATATTTCTAACACTATTATTCATGTCTTTTGTCTTAAAATATTATATTAGTCTGAATATAATCATATTCCAAAAGAGAAAACAATAGCTTATACTCTCATTTTATAGATAAATTGAAGCATTTTTCTAAAACAAATTTTGGAAAGAAAAGAGTCTGCAACACACTTAGAAGTGACAAGAAGATAAAATAATCTCACAATGCTCTAGACAACATCTCCATTTATTTCCCTGACTAACTGGACCATCCAGATAGGCTAGTGAGCTCCTTTAGGGAAATTAAATTCAACCTGCCCCTTTATATATATACTAAAAGCCCTTCACTTTGAACTGATTGGAGTTATAATTTGACCGAAAAAGAGCATTTTGTTGCTTTTAAGAGAAACTTGTCACCAAAATCATATACATAGACCTGATCATGATTAGGTATTGAAACCTAACTTGTTATTCTCAACAGTTTTGGGTCACTATTACTAGTACTAGGCCACTGTGATTTCAGGACCACAGAAGCCTAATTCAAGTGGCTGTTTGAAATCTGATGGCATCTCGAAGTCTGTTTGTAAATGAAAGCCATAAAAGTTTTTAACTTTAAATGAATCAGTGGTAGCTAAAAATGCAGAGATCATTTAACTGGCTTACTAATTTGTTAGAATGAAGATTAAATCTAATTAGTCTGAAATTGCTGAGATTTGGTTAGGATGGCTCTAAAGACCATTTTGGTGTGTTAGAATATATTGAAATTCACTGTAGAATTTTTGTTACTTCTTTGCCATTTTTTTCTTTCAATAAAGTGTAGGAATTCTTAGTATTTTTCAAACATTTTTGCTGACTCTCCCAATGCTTTGCTTTTCTCAAAATTTCATTTAACAAAATCTTAGTATAAGAAATCCTGGTAAATTAAACCACCAGGGTATAATGTTTATTGCTATTAATTTAAGATGGTTATGACCAAAAAGTATTTCTATATAGTATACTGTATACTATACTATATACTGTAGTATATGTCATATACTACAGGATACTATATGACTTCCAGATGTTAAAATTTTTTCTATTGTTGAAACTCAGACTAAATTTTTTTTTTTTAAGATTGGTTTATTAGAGTGCACATGCACAGGAGGCGAGGGGCAGAAGGAGAGAGAGAGAATATCTCAAGTGGATTCCCCACTAATGGGGAGCTCTTTCCCACAACCCTGAGATCATGACCTGAGCTGAAACCAAGAGTTCAACATATAACCACTGAGCCACCAAGGTGCCCCAGACTAAATTTTTAAAAATTTTATATAATATCCTACATTTATTTATTATTTACATTCCTTCTAAGCTATGTGATAAATCTGTATCAGGATTCTAACACCTGAAAGCTAAAAGGCCTGTCTGTATATTTGTTGGTGGTTTGGAGGACTAGCTGAGAAGTAATTAAACCTTTTACTTTAGAAGTACCTATTTTCTACAGAGATATACTACATTATATTAAAGAAGGAAAATAAATGTATTAACTGCAATCTAATTTTCTTTTACATGAGTTTATTAATGGTGAAGTTAGAAGAGTTTCAAATTAACCTTCTTACTAACTGTTATTAACCCAAATGTCCAGTAGATGTCATTATGACCATACGGTGTCATTTTTTTAAATTTAGTTTTAAATGTATGAACAAATATATTGTTATATAGCTATGATTTTTGGAAATAAAATCCATGCTTTTAGATCCTTGGAAAGTTTTATCTACATACCCCTAATACAGCTTGTTATTCCTATTGTATTTTGGCTTCATGCTTGAGAGGAATAAATTCACATTAGGCATTCTGTATTCAGAATTATTTTTCTCAATAGGTGATTTTTTTCCCCAGGTTTATTATCTTTATAACTTCTAAATTTTTGCCTGTAGCAATGAAAGCCTTGTACATTTACATTTACTAAATAAGAAAATACTATCTTTTGGATTGCTTATTGCTAATAGCTAAATTTGCTAATAGGCTGGCTGGCTTTTGGGTTGGGAGAAGCTTGAAATCACAATCCCAAAATCAAGAATGGTATGCTCTACTAACTGAGCCATCCAGGTGCCCCATCTAATAGGCTTGCTCTTAATTTGTTTATTGTTCAGTCATTGATTCTCATCATAAAGAAAGTGATCATCTATAGTTCCTCTTTCAACAAAGATTTCCTATGAAAAGACTTTGGTGATAACTTCTTTATTATTTCTCAAATAATTCAGAGAAATACTTATATATTTGAGTATGTGTAAAAATTTCCAACCCATGTAAAAGGAAATATTCTAAAAACTTACTAGTTTCAAGAAATATTTATGGAGCAACACCTAAAATAGCTTCTGAAGCTTGTATAAATTGAGGACACCTTTTTACCTAAAAAATTTATAAAAGCCTATTTCAGAAACAGATCTTACAATGTAGAGATTCATTGTATGAATATTTCACTATTACTTCAGAAAATTTATTTGTAATACTGGTATTTTTAAAAATTATGATCTAAATGAAAACAAAATGAATTTGGTCGAAACTTTGCCCTTGCTATGCCAAAGCATCATTAAGTTTCATACCTGCCAAACATTGTTTGAATATTTGAAATAAATTCTTCTTGCTGTCAATCTTTGCAATTGATCTTTATCAAGGTACATTAAAAGAGTAGTCCAATAACATATTTACTTTCACAGTGTTACTAAAGACATAGGTTTACAATGTTGCTAAGGGTCTTCCTCCTACTGTTACTTTCTCTTTGAGGCCATCTGAATTCCATTGCCATTTTCCTAAAATACCTTTTAATTCCATCCATGTTCATATTTGCTGTAAAGGAAGTACTGACTACTGGTAAGCAGCAGCAATCTTCTACCCATCAACCCAGGCAGCTTTCCCAGGGAAAACTCGTCTTCATTCAGAGCCTCACTGTCAGCATGCTGAGTTTGCTCTTTAACAACCTCCATATTGTGCAATTTGGGGATACTGTTAATTTCAGATTACCTAGAAACCAATCAAGGAAATTTAGATCACAAACGGTGAGCCGAAAGGTAGCTAGATACTGGTATTCAAATCACAGAGGGTGTTGCATCACATTTCCAGTTTGTCCAAGTGGAGATTGGACAGACTCATAAATCAGCTGGAATCCAATTTTCCTTTTCTGGGAAAAAGGGGTCAAGTGGCTACTGACATTAGCCATTAGCACCAGAGCAGAGAGAGACAGCTAAGAGTATTTTCAGGTAAAACTCTCTTGTTTGCCAAATCTCCTGTTCCTTTTTATTGCATACTCTTTCAACCCAGACCTTCCTCCCCTGGCTCGGTTTTACTAATTACCCTTAGAGCAGACAATAACATCAGTCTTACCATGTCCTCCCATTTGTCCTATTCCCAGGGAGATTGTTAGATTTGACAGATAAAGAATTATAGGATTGTCCTTGCTGCTTAGTAAGGGGACTGCATACACCCCTAATTTGGCCGCATAAGGTAAAAGATGTGATGGCTCTGATGTTCCTTTAGGAGCACGTACTCCCAAATTTAATGGTATGAATGTTGGGTCCTGTGACTTGATGGCATGCCCCTCTAGTACACAGCAGTGCAGCACCAGTCTCGAGACAACTGGATCAGTCAAGAGAAAACATTGTGTGAGTGAGGATCAAAAAAAAAGTGGTATAACTCCATCCACCACCCCCTCTTTCTCGTTTTCATCTCTGATTCTAGATACTTTTCCAGTAGAGACTCCTCTTTGCTCTTTGTATCGTATTGAATGTGTAAACAAGGTCACTGAATTGACTAAGCCAGCTCCTCAAATCTTTCCTCCTCCTGATTTATTTGCCCATTACGATTTTCAATGAGACCACTGTTTTGAGGCTATGAAGCAATGCAGTGTGTCCCACCAATATGTTTCTTTGCATATTTATACATTGGTAACATCCTCAGGAACACTTGCTACAGTCAAACATCCTTTGGAATATTCTATACCGATGAGTAGGATGAGTAGTATTCTCTCATTGTGTTTTAGTTTACATTTCTCTAATCCTAATGATGATGAACATCTTTTCATGTGTTCTTTTGCCAGCCATATGTCTGATGAAGAGCCTGTTCAAGTGTTTGTCTACTTTTTTTTTTTTAGATTTATTATCTTAGTGTAAGTGAGTGGGGGGAAGGGCCAGAGGGAGAGAATATTTCAAGAAGACCCTTGCTGAGCGCAGAGCCTGACCTGAGATTCAGTCCCACAATCCTTGAGATCATAACCTGAGCCAAAATCAAGAGCCGGAAAAAAATAAAAATATAAATATAAATCAATCAATCAATCAAGAGCCAGTCACCTAACCAACTGAACCACTCAAGCACCCTAAGTCTGTCTTTGTCTACTTTTAAAAACAGGGTGGGTTGTTTTCCTACATTTCAAGAATTCTTTATTCTGGATAGAAGATAAATTTATCAGATAAATGACTTGCAAATATTTTCTCCTTGTCTGTTACTTGTCTTTTCATTCTCGTAACAGTGTCTTTTGAAAAGCAGAACTTCTTAATTTTGATGAAATCTACCAATTTTTCTTTTATTCATTTATGGTATTCAGTGAGAATGGTGAAAATTAACAAGACAGGGAACCACAAATGTTGGAGAGGATGTGGAGAAAGGGGAACCCTCTTGCACTGTTGGTGGGAATGTGAACTGGTGCAGCCACTCTGGAAAACTGTGTGGAGGTCCTTCAAAGAGATAAAAATAGACCTTCCCTACGACCCAGCAATTGCACTGCTGGGGATTTACCCCAAAGATACAGATGCAGTGAAACGCCGGGACACCTGCACCCGGATGTTTCTAGCAGCAATGTCCACAATAGCCAAACTGTGGAAGGAGCCTTGGTGTCCATCGAAAGGTGAATGGATAAAGAAGATGTGGTTTATGTATACAATGGAATATTCCTCAGCCATTAGAAACGACGAATACCCACCATTTGCTTCGACATGGATGGACCTAGAGGGTATTATGCTGAGTGAAATAAGTCAACTAGGAAAGGACAAACATATGGTCTCATTCATTTGGGGAATATAAAAATTAGTGAAAGGGAATAAAGAGAAAGGAATGAAAATATCAGTGAGGGTGACAAAACATGAGAGACCCCTAACTCTGGGAAATGAACCAAGGGGTAGTGGAAGGGGAGGTGAGCGGGAGGACGGGATGACTGGGTGACGGGCACTGAGGGGGGCACTTGGCAGAATGAGCACTGGGTGTTATGCTATATGTTGGCAAATTGAACTCCAATAAAAAAAATTAAAGAAAAAGAAGACAGTGGGCTATGCCAGGGCATTTCACTCCTGGACACCTATGGGAATCCCACATGTTCTGCCTCCTACACCATAAAAAATAATAATAATAAAAATAAATAAATAAATAAATTTATGGTGTTGCATCTAAAAACTCATAACTCAAAGTTACAAAGAATTTCCACTAAGTTTTTCTACTAGAACTTGTGTCATTTTGGTTTGTATATTTTCTGAACCATTTCAAATTAATTTCTGCATATGGTACAAAGAATGGATCAAAGCTTGTTTTTTTTACATATGGAAAACCAATTGCTCTAGCCTCGCTCATAGATATGGCTATTCTATCTCCACTGCGTTGAGTTGCTTTTGCACATTTGCCAAAAATCAATTACCCATTTAAGTATTGATCTCTTTCTGAATTCTTTTCTTTTCCACTGATCTGTTTATTTTTATGCCAGTATTATGATGTGTTGATTACTGTAGCTTTAAAAGAAAGCTTGAACTCAAGTAGTTTAAGTCCTCCAACTTTGTTCTTTTGCAAAGTAGCTTTGACTATTTTAGGTCTTTTGCATCTTCATATGAAATTTAGATCAGCTATTAATTTCCTCTGTTTACTTTTAATTTCATTTGGCCTTCATTTTCTAATTCTTAAAAAGTGAGTCATTGTTTTGAAATCCTTGTTTTCCAAGATAAGTAGTCTGTGCTTTAGATTTACCTCTAAGGATTACTTTAGCTGTATCTGACAAATTTTGATGTAATGTTTTTCATTTTCATTTAACTCAAGTACTCTCTCTTTTGACCTCTTGTTTGACCCGTGGATTATTTACAGATGTGTTTAAATAACAAATGCTTGCAGATATTCTAGATATCATTGTTTTGGATTAGTAATTTAATCCCACTCTAGTATTTTTTATTATTTAAATTGAGACTTGTTTTATGGCCCAGAATATAGTCTCTTTGATAAATCTTTTATGTGCACATGGAAAGGATGTCTATCCTGCCATCATGTAGAGTGTGCTGCAAATAGTAAGTAAATCAAATTAGGTGAGAGTGTTGTTCAAGACTTTTGAATACTTACTGGTTTTCCGTCTACCTGTGTCAGTTACTGAGAGATGATTATTTAAAATCTTGGACTATAATTGTGGATATGTATATTTCCCCATGATTCAAAAAACAAAAATTGATTAAACTACACATGTTTTCAAGCTCTTTTATTACTTATAGAGATGTTTAGGATTATTATGTTGTCTTGATAAACTGAGCATGTTGTAATTACGGAATGAACTTCTTTATCCTTGGTAATATTCTCTGTTCTAAAATCCATTTTATTTGACTTAATATAGCAACTCCTGTTCTCTCTCTCTTTCTCTCTCTCTCTCTCTCTCTCTCTCTTACATTTGAAAAATATTTAATTGCGTTGAAATACACATAACATAAAATTTAACATTTTAACCATTTTAAGTTCATTGGCACTGATTGCATTTACATTGTTCTATATTCCAGTTCTCTTTTGATCATTGTTAGCATGTGTATTAGTTTCTTTTTTTTTTAATTTTTTAAAATTTATTTGTGATAGTCACAGAGAGAGAGAGAGAGAGAGAGAAAGAGAGAATGAGGCAGAGGGAGAAGCAGGCTCCATGCACCAGGAGCCCGACGTGGGATTCGATCCCGGGTCTCCAGGATCGCGCCCTGGGCCAAAGGCAGGCGCCAAACCGCTGCACCACCCAGGGATCCCTGTGTATTAGTTTCATACAGCTTTTATAACAATTACCACAAAATCATTGATTTAAAGCAATAGAAATATATCCTTCCACAGTTTTGGAGACCATCTAGAACTAAGGTATTGGCAGGGCTGCACTCTCTCTCTCGAGGGCTCTGGGAGAGAATCTGTTCCTTGCTTCTTCCAATTTCTGATGGCTTTAGATGTGCCCTGGCTTCTGGCCACATCACTCCAGTCTCTGCCTTTGTGGTCACATTGTCTTCTCCTCTTCTGTGTAACTTCCCTCTCCCTCACTCTTACAAGGACATTTTTCATTGGATTTAGGGCATACTGTGATAATCCAGAATGATCTCAAGATTCTCAACTCAAATACATCTGCAAAGACCATTTTTCCAAAAAAGGTCACACCAAAGACATATCTTTTTGGAGCCTCCGTATAGCCCACTACGGTACAGTCTATCTATCCACAGTTTACTTTTAACCTATTTGTATATTTGTGAAAGATGGGTTTCTTATTGAATGCATCTAGTTGGGCCTTTATATTTCAATCCAATCAGCCAATCTCTGCCTTTTACGTTGGATATTTAAAATTTTTACAGTTAATTAAATCACTGATATGGCTAAGTTTAAATCTGCCCTCTTGCTGTTTATTTTCTATTCATCCTATCTGCTTCCTCCCCCCCCCAACTACCACCTTTATCTTGTTTTCTGACCTGTTTTGCATTAAATAAATAGGTTCTTTTTTTTATGATTTTAACTTATATACCTTATTGGCTATTACCTGTAACTCTTTGTTACGTTATTCTATTGATTACTTTCAGGTTTTTAGTAAATATCTTCAACCTATCTCAATCCATCCATAAGTAATATTAAACCTGCTCATGTATTAGTATAAAGACCTTAAAACATACTACCTTCCCAAAACATTTCTACCTTCCCAACCTTTGTGCTATTGTCAACATTTTACTTTTAGTATAATATAAACCCACAGTAAATTATTTTTGTCATTTTTGCTTTAAACCATCAGATATCTTCTTAAAATATTTAAATAATCTAAAAATCTTTAAAATTGTTCACATGGGTACGTTTTGAAGTGCTCTTCAGTCTTTATATAGATCCAGATTTCCATCTGGCATCATTTTCTTTGTGCCTGCTTTAAGCTGTTAGGCAGGACCAATTTTTCCCTACCACTGGGGTAAAAACCTGAGAGCTCTATGAATGCCATGTAAGTCATGAAGTGTCCCACTCTGACTTGTGAGAACAGAAATTCTCCCTCCCTAATCCCAAATGGACTTCAGGCATTCCTCCCTTTGATCTCAGGTGATACCTTCCATGGCCTCTGACATGTTTTTCACCCAGATATTCTTGTCGATGCTCAGCTAAAAACCTAACATGAATGCTTTGCAGATCTATCTGTGCAGCTCTCTTCTCTCCTGACTTTGCACTCTGAATCCTACCTGCTTTGGTTTCATAATTCTCAGTTCCATCTCCTCACCTCAGGAAGACCACTATACTCTGTAATGTGGAGGAAACCCTCAGGCAGTAACCTGGGGTGATAACTGGGCTCATCTCATTGCCTAACCTCCAACGCCTTAAAGACTATTGTTTTTTAAATTTTGTCTATTTTTTTCTTTAAGTTGTTTCAGTGGGAGAGTTTATCCAGTTCCTGTTACTCCATCTTGGCCATAAGCAGAAATCTGACCAATAAGTTTTTGCTCCTTCCTGTCTACTTTCTTGTCTTCGTTTATGATAATCATGTTTGAGTTTTTTGTAATTACTTTTATCCCTTTAATCTATTAGTTACATATTTTTTAAACATTATTCTGTTGGGTTAACCTAGAAATTTTAATACCGAACCTTGAGTAATGCTAATTAAGTAGGCATTATTACCTCTACAACTTCCTTAAAAGTCCTAGAAACATAAGAGCACATTTCGTCCATTTCTTCACTCCTGGCTTTTGCATTATTGATGCCATGCATTTTAATTCTACATATTTATTTGCCATGTAAGCATTTCGGTTTTCTTTTGGGCAGTCAATATTCTCTTATACTTACCCATAGTCTTAAGCTCTTTCCCCCACCTTTTATTCTTTGCTATTATTTCCTTCCTGAATTTTCATGTTTCATTTATCATTAGTCTACAGCATTCCATTTAGCAGTTCTTTGGGCAGAGTTCTATTATTGACATACTCTTTACATTTTTATCTATTTGAAAACATCTTTATTTTTTGAAAATGTTTTTGGTAGTTATAGCATTCAAGGTTGGCAATTATTTTCATTTAACATATCAAAGATGTTATTCCACTTTCTCCTTGTGAGGACTACATTTATTAGATGCTCACATATATTCTATAGCTAGGATAGCTAAAAATATAGTACTAAAAGACATGACTAGAGTAGATGCTGAAACATACAAGAATTTAGCATATCACAAAGGTGGAAATTCAGATCCATGGCAAAAAACATGAATTATTTGATGAGTAATCAGAATAATATGGCAACTCTCTGGGAAAAATGAGCTTGTGGGGCACCTGGATGGCTCAGTCAGTTAAACATCTGCCTTCAACTCAGGTCATGATCCCAGGGCCCTGGGATGGAGCCCCATGTCTGGCTCCCTGTTCAGCGAACAGTTGGCTCACTCCTTCCCACTGCTTGCACACTCTCTCTCAAAAAAATCTTTAAAAAAAAATGAGATTGCATACTTATCTGACTCTGTTCAGAAAGATTTGTTTTATATTCATTGACTGAAATTTAAACCAAAAGAGTGTCATAACATACCATGGCAGTATTAGAGAGAGAGGGAGAGAGACCGCCTGCATGATTGTGGGGGAAGGGACAGAGGAAGAGAATCTTTCAACAGACTCCCCATAAAGTAAGGAGCCCAGACGCAGGACTCAATCCCACCAATCTATGAGATAACAACCTAAGCCCAAACCAAGAGTCAGATGCTTAACTGACTGAGCCATCCAGGCACCCCCAAGGCAATATTTAAAAAAACAACAGCAACAACACAATATTGTAGTAATTCTAACTTTAACACAAATCCCATAATCTTGAAGGAAAAGATTAATTGATTAACTTGCAAAATCCACCATAACAAATATAAAAGATAAATAGCACACCAGGAAAAAAAAATTATGTGACTCAAAATCACAGACCAATTCTATTTTTTTTGATCTATAAAAAGTTCATACAAGCCCACAATAAAAAGGTCAACACTTTAATAGAAAAATGAGTAAAATACATGATGTTGATGTGTCCAATTACTGATGATATTACCTCTTCTCACTTTGATAAGGTGGTACTTGCCAGGTTTCTCCACTGCAATGTTACTGTTTCTCCCTTTGAAATTAAAAAATATTGAGAGAGATTTATTTTTTTTAAAGATTTTATTTATTTATTCATGAGAATACACAGAGAGGAGAGAGAGAGAGGCAGAGACACAGGCAGAGGGAGAAGCAGGCTCCGTGCAGGGAGCCCGACATGGGACTCCATCCAGGGTCTCCAGGATCACACCCTGGGCTGCAGGCGGCGCTAAACCGCCGAGCCACCAGGGCTGCCCTGAGAGAGATTTAAAGATGGCTTTCAAATTTATGTAAAAGCCTTCAATCTCACAGAGAAATATAAATTATACTATGATTATGTTCTTACAAATCAAATTACTCACATGAAGTATTTAATAGCACTATTGGTACTGTGGGAAAATGTTCTCTTGTATTTTGCTATTGAGAGAGTTGGTTGGTGTAATTTCCATTAGAAAAATTTACTACCAGTATTTATCTGCATCTAGGGATTTATTGTACTTATAGATTCACACATGTACAAAATGGCATGTGTAGTACTAAACATTGCAGAAATTTTAGCAATAATAAAATTTGGTAGATAACTTCATTATTCAACAATAATGAATTTGATTTAAATTATACATCCATATAATAGAAAACTATGTCGATCTGAAAAACAAATCAGAAAGTCACTTAGGCATTGCTGTAGAATGATCTCCAATCTAAACTAAGGGAAAAGAAACTAAGTGAAAAAAAGAAGGTATACATTTGCTTATATATGCTTAAGATAACTCTGGAAAAATGCATAAGATAAGGTGGCATTATGTATCTTTGCAGAAGGAAACTGGGTGGCTGAGGGACAAGTGTGGGATGGAGACTTTTCACTGTATACCCTTTGAAGTTAATACCAGGTAAATATAGTTTCAAAAAAATCAGTATTTTAAAATTACGTTGTTTGACTTTGTTCTTACCTGGAATAAAAGATATCTTCCAGACTTTTAATTTTTGAAACATGAAATACACTTCCTCATTTAGTTTCATTTTTAAATGCAAGACACTTACTATATAAATTACTAGATGATGGTAACTTTGATTAAAAATTCAGATATTTAATTTTGATATCTCAGTATATATTTTAATTTTAGTTTATTTTTATTTTTTAAGATTTCGTTTACTTATTTGCAAGAGACAGAGCATGAGCAGGAGGGAAGGACAGTGGGAGAGGGAGTAGCAGACTCCCCACTGAGCAGAGAGCCTGACGTTATTTGACCCCAGGACCTCAAGATCATGACCTGTGCAGGAGGTAGATGCCTAACTGACTGAGCCACCCAGGAGCCCCTATTATAACTTTAAAAAGAACTTTCTTTGATCCTGGCTTAATACTCGCTAGCTTTGTGTGTTTTGACAAACCAACTTCAATACTCTCTAAGCTTCAGAGTACCCGTTTATGAAATTTAAGCAATAAAAAGGAATGAATTACTGGTACACAAAACTACATGAATAAATCCCAAACACTACGCTGAATGAAAGAAGCCTTACCAAAAATGAGTATTTGTATTTTCCATGCATATGAGATTCTAGAACAGACAAATATGATTAGTGGAAAGGTCAGAGCAGTGGTTATGTATAACAGGAGTCAGGGGGAACTTGGTAGCAGCCTGAGGTATACTGGTGAATGCATTGTTCAAGACCCATAGACTATACCTTTGACAGTTGCACATTTCTTTATAAATTTCATATCAAAAGAACAATCTTAAAAAATACTGAGCTTAAGCTAATGATATGTTTGCTTATGTATTTAGGGGGGCATGCATAGCTACCTGCAACTTGCTTTCAAATACATCCAAAAAATGAATGAATAGATGGATAAATACGTGATTTTGAAAGCATAATACAATGTAATGGTAGAATTCAGGTGATAGCATCTGATATTTTTCAAATTAAAATTTTTTTTTAAATTTTTATTTATTTATGATAGTCACACAGAGAGAAAGAGAGAGAGGCAGAGACACAGGCAGAGGGAGAAGCAGGCTCCATGCACCAGGAGCCCGATGTGGGATTCGATCCCGGGTCTCCAGGATCGCGCCCTGGGCCAAAGGCAGGCGCCAAACCGCTGCGCCACCCAGGGATCCCTATTTTTCAAATTAAAAGAAAAAAATGAAAATAAGCAGAGGTATATCCCTAAACTGGAAGTCACTCAAATGTCCATGAACCATAGAGTGGATGGATAAATTGCGGCATATTAACAGAATGAAATACTACGCAGAGGAGGAACTGTCTACTGGCCCCACAAAGCTATAGATGAATCTCACAAGGAAAATATTAAACAAAAGGAGTGAGACATAAAAATACTGCATGGTTCCATTTATGCAGTGTAAAACCAGGCAAAACTGATCTACACCGTTACAAATCAAGATAGTGTCTCAAATTGGCGGTGGGCATATGCAATGACTTCTGGGGTGCTGGGACATTCTATTTCTTACTGTGAAATGTGTTCAGTTTGTGAGAATTCATTGTTCTGTGCTATTATGGTATTGTACTTTTCTCTTAATATATTTTAATAAAAAGCTACAAAATGAAAATAGTAACAGCTCTCACCTCACCATATTATTTTGTAGTTTACATTAAAAACTGTTAGAATGTAAGCTCCCTAAGGACGGTGATTTCAATCTTTTTTCTTCACGGCTATATACCCAAGATTAGAACATGACCTGGTATATCATGATCACTCAAAATATTTTTTATAAATGAATAATAAAGCACAGTGCTGATTTAATCACCTGCCACAGATTACAAATGCTCTAAACATTAGACAATACTATCAATAATACAATTTTATCATTGCTTGAGATGAGTAGGTCATATTTCTCTTTAAGCAGTGCATCCTAGACAGCACTGTATTTTAACATGAGGTTTCCATTATCTCATGTTTCTAAGTTCATCTCTCCATTTGATCAATGATGGTAAAGAGATCAATGGCCACAGGTGAACTTTACTCCATGGACTTACAATAGGGATTTGAAGTTGAAAATTTACCTTGTTTTTTATGCAGTCTGAGTTAATTATTTATGCTGCTGCTCTGTTTCCCTTATAAGTTATTGTATTCTTACTGGACTCTGGCATGAAAAGTGTTGTCCATGAACATAGTCTGTGTTATTTTGGTATTATTCAAAAATATTTTAAATGAAATATAAGTTTTGTTACAAAGACACTTAGACAGATGTTGTAAATAATTAACTTTTTCTTCAAGCAAAGTATTGTGTACTTACTGAGGAGTCCCTAGTGCTTTAGAATTGTTAAAAATCTTTGTTGGGCACACCATTGAAGATGAGGTCGAAAGATTTTTCTTTTATCATCATATTCATCATCTCAGGAAAACTCTTTGCAGAAGGTAAAATTAATTTGTAATATTCTCTATTCTCTAAAAATTATAAAAAGGAAATTTAACATACATTTAACTTGAACTTTTATTATAGACTTTCGTTTTTATGTATCAACTTTATAAAAAGCATATGTCTTATCATTTTAATAAATATTTAGGCAGATTATTTTTCTCCTTTGGGCATAATTAGTAAACTATTCCTATAGTGACAAACTTAGAAAAACAAAACAAGACAAAAAAAGAAAGAAAGAAAGAAAGAAAGAAAGAAAGAAAGAAAGAAAGAAAAGAAAGAAACAAAAAGCCATTTCGTATCACTAGGTTTTAGAACCTAAATACTTAAAAGGGTTTTTCAAGCCAACAGTACTGCCACTTAGAAGTTGTATGTTAACCTTAATTCTAATTTCATATTAGAATTCATTACTAACATGGCAAATTTTGTATAATTTAAGTTTTATGTTCATAAAGTGAGAGCTTAGTGTGGGAAATTGGAGAAAGAAATAGCCATAATTCATCAAAATTTTTGAATCTTCACCCTTTTTTTTAATTAAAAAAAATTTTTTTGAATCTTCACCCTTTGATGTTTATACTAATTTGTTCATTGGTTGAAATTTTTAAGTAGTGATTAGAAGGAGGACCATAAAATTGATCATGCAGACAAGGACACTTCTGAGAATGAAGTGGAGCTCTATTAATAATGATGTTGGACAACGATGTAAGTTATGACTGTACTGATGAACTCCCTCACTCTTAGAGATCTTTATCACCAGACTGCCCAGTGTGTGAATAAGTGTGCCTGAGGCAAGCAGAGTACGTGCAGATTATTGAGGAATAGTTAATTGTGCTATTTATTAAACTGTAAGGAGAAAAAAAAACCAGACAGGATAATGAGGTGTCAGCAAGAGTGAATATACAAAATAGGAAACCACAGCAATAAGACTTTCCTAAAATAAACACCTAAGGGAATTTATTGAAACAAGATGCCCCATGGATTATAATTGCCTTTTAGGCAATAGTTTACTACAAATTTCTACCACAAAGGATCTGCAATTAAAATTATGCAAGTAAAATAAATAGAATTAATCATATTTAATACATTCAATTCTACAATAAGATATCATTTTTGCATGAATAGTTTACTGTCTAAACTAAATATTGCATGAATATTTTTCTGTCTAAATAGGGAGACACCAGCTGATAGAATTTTCTATCATCTTTACCATGAAGACATTGTATTTCTAGATAATTTCCTGATTATTACATAGTTATCTCTTCTTTTACTCAAACAAACCAGAAACGAAAAAAAAAGTAACCATAATTTCATATTTCCATGCTTTCTCTCACCCCCATTAGGAACATTAGGGGTAAGAATTGAATTTAATGTCACTTCCCATTTTATAACATGCAATCATCATTGGTCTATGAAATTGCCGCTTTTGCTTTATTTATGCATTTCCTCCCTTTGTCCCTGACCCTGAATTCTATTTCCCTTAGCATCAAACTGGGAGCCACTAACAGGTGTTTGATATATTCTTAAATATTTAACTATCTGAACTGTGTCTTGTTTTGTGCGTGTGCTTTACAATTCACATAAATGAAAGCTTGCCATAGAGTTTATCTTCTTACTATTTTGTTTTACTTGCTATCATTTAAACATATTTCCATGTTGCTGAATCTATTTTGTTACTTTCAACTGTTACACAGTGTTTCAGATATTTTAGTTATCCAGATTCCTAGTGATGCACAAATAGTTACCTCTAACTTCCTTCTTTTTTTCTAACTTCCTTCTAACCACAAATAACTCTAAAATGACTGTGTCATATAATTATCTTATTTAGTTGTGACAATTTTTCTGTGAAATGTGTGTTAACAATACTTCGTTGTCTACTTAAAAGTTGCTAAGAGAGCAGATCTTTAAAATGCTCATCACATGGGAATAAATTTGTAACTGTGTGGTGACAGACATTAACTGGATTTATTGTGAGATCACTTTGCAATATGTGCAAATATATATGTACAACCATTATGTTGTATACCCCAAACTAATATAATGTTATACATCAATTATATCTCAATAAAAATTATCTCAGTAACTATAATATATACTTCTGTGTGACAGGCTTCTTTCACTGAATAATATGTTTATGAGATTCACCATTCAGCATTCACCACAACTGCATGATATTCAGCATTGTATTGCTGTACAATATTCCACTAGACGCATGTCTAAAATGTGTTTATCTTTTCGGTCATGAACTGGCATTTGAATTGTTTCCAGTTTGAGACTACCTGAATAGTGCCGCTATGAACATGTCTTTAGGTGCACAGATAAATACTTTTATTCCTTCTTTCATTTTGTCAATGTGGTGTATTACATTGACCAATTTTTGTATGTTGAACCATCCTTGCATTCCGGGGATAAAGCTCACTTGCTCATGGGTCCTTTTAATATGCTGCTAAATTCCATTTGCTAGTATTTTGTTGAGATTTTTTGCACTGATGTTCATAGGGATGAGTGCTTTTTAAAAATGGTATGTGTATGTTCTGTCTTAATATTGCCAAAGAACACTGAGTACTTTTTATGAGGTCTGTGACCATTTACATGTCCTGCTTTGTAAAGCTCTTGTCCAAGTCTGTTATTTTTTAATTAGTTGTCTGCCTTTTATTTAAAAAAAACGGCATTCATTACAAAATTTTGTAGGTTTGCCTATCTCAAGCAAAATTTCAACTATTCTAGAACTCTGCTATCCAATATGGTGGCCACTAGCTATATACAGCTATTGAAACATGGTTAGTTCAAATTGGGATGTGCTGTATGAGTAAATATACTCTGGAGTTCAGACTTAATAAGGAGAAAAAAATGAAAAATATTTTTAATATTTTAATGGGTCAGATAAAATGTATTATTAAAGTTAACTTCAACTACTCCTTTTATTAATGTGACTATTAGAAATTTTAATTACATATGTGGCTTGCATTATATTTCTATTAGAAACTGCTGTTTCACAAAGTTAGGGAAATCCTCCCTGAGGAAGTGGCCAGACCAGTTTTATTCTGACTTTTGGTTATTGGTGATTGCTAGCAGATTAATTCTGATTGAAATAGAAGTCCCTTAGAAGGTAGGTATTAAAAACAAGTACTTGTTAAAGTGGCTACAGATACTGTGAATTTAAAAATATACTGTCATGCAATCACACATTTCATGGTTTTAGATATGTTTTTCAGTTTTCAGCTTGATATTTATTCATTTCAGAGAAAACTTGTGGTCTTCCTAGTGTGGAAAATGGAAGAATTGCACAATATTACTATTCTTTTAAAAGATATTACTTTCCAATGAGAATAAATAAAACACTGTCATTTGCCTGCTTGGCTGGTTATACAACTGAAACTGGAAAGCAAGAGGAGCGAATCACATGTACCCAGGAGGGCTGGTCTCCAGAACCACAGTGCTTCAGTGAGTCTATGGGCTGTGTCCTCAGAATATTTATAATACTTAAAGAGATTAGTCCATAAGGGTCCAAAATAACCTGGTGGGTGGTGAAACCTTTTGGTTGATGAAAACAAAATTACTGGCCCACTGACTCTTTTACAAAATGAAGGCATATTCTGAAATTCTGAAACAATATTTCTTATTAAAATGTCATTGTCTTTGTTTTTAATAGTCCTATAAAAAGAATAAGGATAATTATTGAAAATGATATTATCATATTGCAAGAAACAGAGATGCAAAAGAGTTACTTTAAGGATTGAGGAACCTAAACAGATAATTGTGCATAAGAAGCCAGAAAAATGCTTGACTCTGGTCTTAAGAAGAATAAGATTATTACTCTAGTGTTTTATCCTTTGAAAGACTCATCTCTCCTTTTTGTGCCAACTTCTCCAATAAATTCAGAAAAGTGTGTTTTCTGAATTTTGAGTTCAAATTTGAAAAAAGGAAATCTGATTGGTTCATCTCATTATTTCATGCCATGGTACCCTATAGTCAAACCATTAATGAGCTTCTATTAGATCAGCTGACCTCTTTTGAGCAAAGGATTCTCTAAGCTCTGTTTTGCAGAGTAGAGGCTTTAGTTGGGTCTGTTTCATTTAGAAAAAAAATGAATATGATGGTTACAGAGGTTGTTATATCTAGTGAACATATCCATTTGGGATAATGATCCCTTCCATGAATTGAGAACATACCATAAATTTAAGCATAGCACTTTTAGTATTAACATAGACCATAGATTAACTCTAATAAATAAATAAATATTCATAACTAGTACTTAAAAATAAACATTAGCAAGAGCTTTGAAATAAGAGCCAGAAAAGAAGAACTCAAGTTGAGTATGTAGTCTAATGGTTAAGACACAACCTCCGCAGTTAACCTGCCTGCATTGGAATTCTGCTCCACCACTGGGTAGTGGGCATTGTGAGCCCAAGTTTCTCACCAATAAAATGGGCATAAAGCTACTGCACTGAGATAATTCATATAACATGCTTGCCACACAGCAGGTACTCCATATATTTAAACTCATATTAACCTTGGACAAGTCTCTTAACTTTTGTGAATTGATTTGTTATAAGGGTCTAATAGTACGGCTTAAAAAATTATTGCACCCCATTCAGTGCTGAAGTAAATTTATCATCTAACACAACACTATTGTAAGTGTTAGCTAAAAAATAACTGCAAACTCAAAGATTTTGAATTACATGTCTGTGATTCAGTCTTGGTCTACACGGACTGACTATGGACTGGCTATGCAGGCTTACACTGTAGGAAATCATTTGCTGAATTGAAAAAAATGAATGAATAAAGTTTTCACATTAAGGTATCTGCAGACTTATTTAAGGATCCATAAACTAGGTATATGCTTTTGTTACATGGTGTTAAAAATTGTCAAACACAGTAGATTTAAAAATATTAGGAAGAAAATCCAAATGAAATTTCTTCTATTAGCCACTAATGATAGTTAGTGGAAGAGCTCTGTTATATTTTCTAAAAGTAGATGTGAGAAGAGTGGGATTCACTACCAGAACTGAAGTTAATCAATACAAAGAGTGTCATCGTTGAGTTGAATCAAATTTTGAAGAAATTTGGTGCAGAACATGCAGGATAATTCCAAAATTAAATCAAATCAGGAACTGTAGAGTGAAATTTTTCTCTCCCCTTTAAATTTCAATAATAATATTAAACTTTTGCCTTAGTTTTACAATTAAGTAAAAGACAAGCTTAATTTCACCAAGTTAAGCAAAGACATTTTTTCCCATAGAAAAGTGCACTAAGCCTGAGCTGAGAAATGGTTACATCTCTGATGTAAAATTAATGTACAAAATTCAAGAGAACATGCGTTACGGTTGTAATTCAGGATATAAAACCACTGGAGGAAAGGATGAAGAAGTGGTTCAATGTCTTGCTGATGGATGGTCTCCTCAACCTACCTGTAGGGAAGAACATGGTATGTGTTTAAGAATCACCTCCTAAAGCCCAAGATAAGGGACTGAGAGGATAGTACTTTCTTATATTGAAAGACATTTTTATTTAACAGAATTGATTTTTCATTATGTCTGCAAATGCAAGATGTTGATATATTGTTTTTCATGTATGTTAAATGTTTCCTTAACCCAAGAGTTGAGAACTCCCACAACTCTCCTACTCCACTAGTTCCTATTTAATGTTTTAATATTAATAGACTTAATTTTAGAGCAGTTTTAGATTTGCAGAAATATTGAGCAGCTTGTACAGAGAGTTCCCATATACCCCTTCCCACTCTTGGCCACATACAGATTCCCCTCTTAATGACATTTTGCATTTAGCGTGGTATATTTGTTGCAATTGATGAGCCAATACTGATATGTTAACCAAAGCTCATACTTTAGGGTTCATTTTTCGTATTATACAAGCTATGAGTTTTGTCCAATGTGCAATGACATGTATCCACCATTAGGATATCATACAGAATAGTTTCAATGCCCTAAGAAGCCTCTGTTTCCATATTCATCCATTTTTCCTTTCCATCAAACCCTTGGCAACCACTGATCTTTTTTTTAATTATAGTAAATACACATAACATGAAATTTACCAATTTAACTATTTTTAAGTGTACAATTCAGTAGCGTTCACAATGTTGCATGACCATCCCCATTTTTTCCAAAACTTTTTCATCAACCCAAGCAGAAACTATACCCATCCCCTCTCTATCCCCCACCCTACCCCAGTACCCGGTAACTTCTATTTTCTATCAATTTCCTTATTTTAGGTACTTTGTATAAGTGGAGTCATTCAATAATATCCTTTTACACTTGTCTTATTTCGCTTAGCATAATGTATTCAAGGTTCATCTGTGTTGTAACATGCAACAGAATTTAATTTCTTTTTATGACTAAATAATATTCATATATATATGATAGATACCTCACATTTTATTTATCCTTTTATCCATTTTTTAAAAACTTTATTTATTTATTCATGAGAGATACAGAGAGAGAGAGAGAGAGAGGCAGAGATGCAGGCAGAGGGAGAAACAGGCTCCATGCAGGGAGCCCGATGTGGGACTTGATCCCAGGACTCCGGATCACGCCCTAGGCCGAAGGCAGGTGCTCAACCACTGAGCCACCCAGGCATCCCTATCCATTTATCCATTGATGGACACTTGGTTTGGTGGCAGTTCCTCTAAAAGTTAAACATAGAATTACCATACTATCCAGTAATTCCACTTCTAGGTATACACCCAGAGCAATTGAAAGCAGAGACTCAAGCAGACACTTGTACACCAATGTTCCTAGCAGCATTTTTCACAACAAAAGATGGAAGCAATTCCTTCTTTATAGTAATGAAGAAAAGAATGGAATGGAATAAAATGAAAAAAAAAAAAACCCTAAGCCTATTTCTTGCAACATAAATAACTATTTCCTTTATTAGAGGAGAATTTGGGATAGTATCATTATTTTTATTAGTAAACCAATATCAATATATAAATAATCCAATAATTTGAATATACATATTTTGCTACTGTGTTGTTAGTCATTTAAATTGTACAAATCCTTAGATGACACATAATCAAAAAATTGTTACCACACAAGACTTCAGTTGAATTCTGACCTTTTGCCAAGTACACTAGACTAGAATTTAGAGAAGACTGGTGGCATTAAGACACAGGTGTATAGGGCAGCCCCAGTGGCCCAGCAGTTTAGCACTGCCCTCGGCCCAGGGTGTGATCCTGGAGACCCAGGATCAAGTCCTATGTCAGGCTCCCTGCATGGAGCCTGCTTCTCCTTCTGCCTGTGTCTCTGCCTCTCTATCTCTCTCTATGTCTGTCATGAATAAATAAATAAAATATTTTTAAAAAGACACAGGTGTATTAAAAAAAAAACAGGAATAGAGAAATGGGACACTGGCTATTCATCAATTTTGCCAAAGGTTAATTCCACTAAATGTGTTTAAGATTTTGTGAAAATACGTTTTGAGATTGATTTTTAATATTATAGCTTTAGTGATAAAGTGCACAAAATAAATAACATTTATTTTTTTTTTAGAAACATGTTTGGTCCCTGAATTATATCATGGAAATTATTCCACAACACAGAAAACATTCAGAGTGAAGGACAAAGTACAGTATGAGTGCGCTCCTGGCTACTATACAGCGGGAGGAAAGAAGACCGAAGAGACAGAGTGTCACACGTACGGATGGGCCCTCACACCAAAATGTACCAGTAGGTCCTCATTTTAAAGACAATCCAGTCTCATTTTAAGACTTTGTCTCATACAGCAATGTTTATAAATTGTCCCACTAGTTATGCTTCATTTTTCATACTTTTTGGGGTTTTTTTTTTTGCTTCTAGTTTTAACTATGCTGATCATAGGCTTTGATCATTTAAAGCTCTCAAGTAAAAAAAGAACTCCTTTTAGTTCAGTTAATTATTTAATAAATATAGGAATTGACAAGATTTTATTATATAACAAAATATAACATATAATATGTTATATAATTATATATAATAATCATATATAATTATGATTAATATTATATTTATAATATATAATTATATCAATAATATTTATATAATATTATATAATATTAATTATATTATATTTATTATTAAATATATATTATATTTATTTATTATATAATATTTAATAAATATAGTATATAGTATATTATTATATAATATATAATAGAATATAAATATATTATATAATTATATATTTATAATATTATAGAATATAATATATGAATATATATTATATTATATTATGATTAATATATTAATATAATATAAATATATTATATAATTATATATTTATAATATATGATATATAATATAATATATAAATATATTATATTATTATATTATGATTAATATATTATTTATATGATAATATATGATACCTTCCTCTCCTTCTCTCTCCTACATCCCCTCTCCTCTCCTGTTCTCTTCCTCTCATTCTATACCCAATATGGCAAATTAACTAATTTCTATTCCAGATATAGTACATAAGTAGTAGGTAAACTTTGTTTAACAGAAAAAAAATAACACTCTTTTGTATTTCATTTGTTCTCTCATTTTTAGAGTTAAAATGCTCTTCTTTAAAATTAATACAAAATGGTTATTTTCATCCTATTAAGCAAACGTATGAAGAAGGAGATGTTGTTCAGTTTTTCTGTCATGAAAATTATTATCTAAGTGGATCTGACTTAATTCAGTGCTATAACTTTGGTTGGTACCCAGAATCTCCTGTATGTGAAGGTAATTTTTAAAATTTCATACTCACACAAAATATCATGCTTTAGCTTTAATTTCTCTGAAAAAAAATGTTTTGATATCTAATCCTTGTCCTGAGTCTTATTATTTTTAAGTTTGAGGTAGAATTTAGTGATTCATCAGTTGCATATAACATTCAATGCTCATTACTTCAACTGCCTTCCTTAATGCCCATCACCCAGTTAACCCATCCCACCAGCCCTCCCCTCCAACAACACTAGGTTTGTTTCCTAGGGTTGAGTCACTTACGGTTCACCTCCCTCTCTGTTTTCATTTTATTTTTCCTTTGCTTCCCCTATGTTCATTGATTTTTTTTCTTAAATTCCACATATGAGTGAAATCATATGGTATTTGTCTTTCTCTGACTGACTTATGCTTACTCAACCATCAAAAAGAATGAAATCTTGCCATTTGCAATGATGTGGATGGAACTAGAGGGTATTATGCTGAGTGCTATTTTTAAAAATAAATACGGTCTTTCAAATCATTGCTATATATTTTCAGCAATATTTAATCTGAAGAAATCTTGAATTTTGTATTAGTTTGTAGAGTGGTTATAACTTTTAAACTCTTTATTATAATAAATAAATTTTATTTATTGGGAATTATTAGATTCAGTTATCCCAAGCTGGCAGCTTTCTGAGGGTTCTTTCTTATTTAGATACATATTTCCTGATATGAATATACAGTCTTCAAAATGATGAGGGTAAAGAACAGAAAAATCAACAGAATATTACCCAGAGTAAAAATGAAAAATATGGTCCTCAATTAAGAGATATACTAAAATGTAATGTCTATGGTAAGTTTCTATCACTGGACATGTACAAGCAGATAGTATGATCACCCGTTGGAAGACAACAATTCAAGAGTCATTTAAACATACCTACAGGGATCCCTGGGTGGCGCAGCGGTTTGGCGCCTGCCTTTGGCCCAGGGCGCGATCCTGGAGATCCGGGATCGAATCCCACGTCGGGCTCCCGGTGCATGGAGCCTGCTTCTCCCTCTGCCTGTGTCTCCGCCTCTCTCTCTCTCTCTCTCTCTCTCTCTCTCTCTCTCTCTCTCTCTCTGTGTGTGACTATCATAAAGAAAAAAAAAACCATACCTACAGTGATATATGAAGGAGATCCAAGCCTAGCAGAGGGAACTGATTTGAAAGAGTAATTGACACAATGTGACAAATATGATAAAGTCATGTATAAAGTATTTGAACAAACATTGAAGGTTTTGATTGATATTGTGTGGGATAGCATTTTTGGAAGTAATGTAAAATATTTGAATTGAAGGAGTTTGAGAATTGGGAATGGGGAGAGGTAAAGGTCTTGATAGCTTCTATTTTCCCTGTAATATAGAAAATCGTCATTATTGGTAGACAAGAGGAAGACAAGAAAGTGGAACTTGGAAGAGAGGATGAAGATTTTTAACAGATGCTAGGAGAGGTGAAAAAGGAAGATGACCACGAGTATGAGATGGGATTGCCCAGAATGATCCTAACTTCAATGTTTTTGTTCTTAATTTTCCAGTCCTGCTCAAGAGCTTTGGTCTAATAGTAGAGGAAAAAAATGTTAGCAAATTATCTGTAACGTGTTATTCCAGAAATAAATAGCAAGCTACTTAAAATCTACTCCACCCTCCCCACCCAATTAGTCAGCATGCCAATGTGCCTGTTATTTTCTCTAGTAAATAGTCATTAAATGTAGGGTGGGCAGTGCAGTTGGCTGAATAATAATAAATTATATCCTAATCTCTGGAACCATTGAGGTACCTTACTGATATGGCAAAAAGGACTTTGCACATGTGATAAAGGTAGGTATCTAGAGGTAGGAATAATTTCTGGGATTATCCATGTGGGCTCTAAATGTAGGAGGCAGAGGGAAATTTGACTACAGAAGAGGAATAGAGATGTGACAATGGACCAGAAACAAGAGGTTGGAGCAACAGGAGAAAAGGTCATGTGCCCAGGAATGCAAGCAACCTCCAGAAGTTTGAAAAGGCAGAGAACCTGATTTATAAAGCTTCCAGAAGGAATGCAGCTCTCCTGACAACTTGATTTTAGCCCAATGAAACTGATTCTGGACTTCTGGCTTCCAGAACTGTAAGAACAAATTTGTGTTATTTTAAAACACTTAATTGTAATAATTTTTCCCAACATTCCTTTGAAAGGAAATGAACACAGTCTGTGATGTAGAATTGTTAAGGAGATTTTATTTCAATCATATAGACATAGGTACAAGAACCACCACTTAATAGTTAATTTACCTACTTCAAAAGTTTTATTTTATTTATCTATAATATGAGAAAAAGAATTGTCCCTGCTTAATAAAGCTATTTTAGGATTAGAGGAGATAATGAATGCTGTTTTAATTTGCTTGCTTTTTTGGTTTCCTATTGGTGCATAACAATGCTATTACAAGTTTAGCAGCTTAAAACAGCACACTTGTGTTATTTCACAATTTCTGTAGATTAGGATTTGAGCACAGATTATCTGGCTCCTCTGCATTCCTGTTGGACAAGACTGCAATTAAAGTGTCAGCTGGGGCTTCAGTCTCATGTGAGGCTTGACTGGGGAAGAATCTGCTTTCAAACTCGTGGTTTTTGGTAGCATTGAGTGCTTTGCAGATGGTTGAACTGCAAGTCTCAATTTCTTCCTGGCTGCCTGCTGGAGGCAGTCCTTTGCCTATTGCCTTTTTGCCTTCCCCATTTGGGGGCTTATAATGTGGGAGCTTGCTTTTTTATCAAAATCAGCAAGAAGAGAGTGTCTCAGCAAGAATGGCCTTATTGTACTATGTTGCCTATCACGCTACATAATCACATACATCCCATCATCTTTGCGGCATTTGCTGGTTAGAAGCAAGTCACAGTTCCTGCTTACTTGGAGGGTTATCACACAAGGAAGTGAACATCAACAACATCAAAAGTGGAGCTCAAGGAGGTGACCCTAGGATCTGTCTTCCATACTTCCTATGGTACTTGGCTTAAAGAATGTGCTTATTAAATCTACCTATTATAGTTTTGTAATTATATGGCTAAATATGGTGATTTTTTTATATAAGGAAGAAGAAATCGATGTCCTCCTCCACCTCTGCCTCTAAACTCCAAAATCCAAACACATTCAACAACTTACCGTCATGGAGAAACAGTTCATGTAGAATGTGAGCTTAATTTTGAGATACAAGGATCAGAAGAAATACGTTGTGAAAATGGAAAGTGGACAGAACCTCCGAAATGCATTGGTTAGCAACACCTTAATAAGCTTTCCCTAAAATGAAGTCTGCGTGTGTAGCTAAATGGTCTTTTTTCCTTAATTTGTCTCTTTTCAGAAGAAAAGAAGACACCCTGTGGGAATCCACCCTTCATTGAGAATGGTGCAGCAAACCTGAACTCTACGATTTATTACAATGGGGATAAAGTGGCATATGAATGTAAAAGTGGGTATCATCTCCGTGGAGCCACAGAAATTACTTGTAAACGTGGAAAGTGGACACGTCCTCCTGAGTGCATTGGTATGTATGCTCGATTTACCAGCAAATAGCTAAGCCTGTTGCATAAAATCTGTCATTCTTGTTATTCAATCCAAATACTTTTAGCAAGAGACTACTGTTTAGAAAGGTTAAAAAATACATTGATTCAGCACCTACTCTGCTACTTTTTTTTTCTGTATATGCAGCCATCTTAGAATTTAACCCAATATAAAGAATTGGGAAACTAAAAAGAATTTTGAATGTACAATAGTGCTAAGTATTGTTATCTGACCTGTTTGATACTATGACTTGAGCTTTATTTTTTATTTTTATTTTTATTTTTTTTGACCTGAGCTTTAAATGAAAGCACATAAGTAACTCTGGATTGGGTAACTGGCCATGATCATGCTCTACTTCCTCTCCCTTCATGTCCTACAAAGTTACACTAAGGCACTCTGTTCCTGCCTTTGAGTCAGTCCTTCTGATATTGCTTATGCATCTGGCCAGTCTGAAGCCTACACCCTTCTGAGACCTTTCCCTGGTCTTTTGTTTTACTGACATGCACAACCAGGCTATGCTGCAACCAGGCTATGTTGCCAGGCTACTCTTCCCATCATCCTTCTCATTTCTTGATCTCTCCTAGAAAGATCTTCACAAAGATGTTTACTTAAGATTTACTTGTTACATGAGAGAAATGCTATTAAGGATGCTAAAGAAACAAGCAGAGTGAGAGAAGAAATAAAGAGAGAAAAAGTGGAAAATTTCATCCATGGATTGACTGAGATCTGAGATGAAAAGAATGAGAATTAAAAAGTAAAAGTGGATAATGACAAAGGATAGTTTTAGAATTGACCATAATCCTCAGGTTATTGTTTATCTTTCTACACATTTTAATAATATTTGTATCATGATTCCTTCATAAGCAAGAAAAGTGACAAATATGCATATGTTTGCATGTTTAGGCAAATGGCTGTTTATTCTTACTTAGTAAATTTTTAAAAAATATTTTATTTATTTATTCATGAGAGACACACAGAGAGAGGCAGAGACATAGGCAGAGGGAGAAGCAGGCTCCATGCAGGAAGCCTGATGTGGGACTCGATCCTGGGACTCCAGGATCATGCCCTGAGCCAAAGGCAGATGCTCAACCACTGACTCACCTGGGCGTCCCTTACTTAACAAATTTTTAAAATATTTGGGCTGAATAGCATTATTCTTATTTCTGGAAAATTTAAAGATCAATTGTCCTGAATAATATAATACAAATATTGAAGAACAGTAGTATGGATAACTATATGATATCATTATGTTGTTATAAGTTCATATTAATTTGAAAATAACCTCTTTCCTTAGAAAATATTGAGAATTGTAAGCCTCCACCTAATGTAATAAATGGGGCTGTCGTTGATGGATTATTAGCAAGCTACACAACAGGATCCTCAGTGGAATATAGATGCAACGAATATTACTTATTGAGTGGAGCAAAAGTATCTCATTGTGAACAAGGAGAATGGTCATCCCCACCTATTTGCTTAGGTAAGACAGAGAACACATTATATATTTTTTTAAAAAATTTTTCCAGCTTTATTTAGATACAAGTGATAGATAACATGAATTTAAGGTATATGAGGCAATGAGTTGGTATACATATATGTTTTGAAATGAGTACTACAATAAGGCTAATTAACATTCCCTTCACTTGACATTGTCATAGTTGTACTACCAATGATCTTATCATTATGAGAATGCATTTAAGATCTACTGTCTTGGCAACGTTCCCGTATTCAAAAGAATATTGTTAACTCTAGTCGTCATTATGTACATTAGATCCTAGAGCTTATTCCTTTTATAACAACCCATTGAATTTCTTTTACCATTATGTTTGTATTTTATGTGATTTTTATGTAACATTTTATATAGCATGGGAATGAGGATTTTTGTATAAATCCTTTTCCCCAAGTGTTTTCTCTTCTCATTTCTGTAAGCAAAAAATCTAATATCATAGGTTCTAAAACTACATTAGTTCTTAACTACTGCTTTTTTAAAAAATTGTGGTAAAATATGAACAACAAAACTTTACCATGCTAGCTTTTTTTAAGTGTGCATTTCAGTGGCATTTCAATAGATTCACATTTTTGTGACTGATTACTTTTTGTGTTTTCTCCTAACTGAAATCTCGCCTTATTATAATCCTCATCATCTCTCCCTATATTGTCTCCAGAATGTCATTTGGAGAGAATAATCAATCCAATTCTTTCCTTAGTAGAGAGTATTGTTAATAGCTTTCTCAGCTGTCAATTCCTCACTTGAATGGTTACCTTTGTTCTATTTTGTTGAGCAAATAAGAACATGTTTGTGATTACTTTAAATATATTTTGGATTAAGACATGGTGTAATTAACATTAATGTTTAAGTGGAGACTTAAAGGAGCTATCAAAATAATTATCTAAGTTGAGATAACTTTAAACACTGATCAATTGAGTTTATTTTGATTTGATTTGGTTAAGTATTAATATATTAATTATATATGCTTATATATATCAAATTAATATATTTGATAGAAATGCAATTGATTTGTCTATTAATTTTGTATCCTACAATTTTACTGAATTCATTTTTTACTTTTAATAGTTTTAATGGAGTCTTTAAGATTTTTGTGTATAGTAGCATGTTATCTGCATATAGTGACAGTTTAACTTTTTCCTTATTAATTTGAATGTCTTTTATTTCTTTTTTTTTTTTTTTTTTTTTTTGCCTCTAATCGCTGTGGCTAGAACTTTCAGTGCTACATTGAATAAAAGTGGTAAGAATGGACATCTTTGTCTTGTTCCTGATCTTAGAGGAAAAGCTTTCCATTTTTTACCACCAAGTATTATGTTAGCTGTGAGTTTATCATATATGGCCTTTATTTTGTTGAGGTACGCTCCCTCTAAACCACTCTATTGAGTGTTTTTGTAATGAGTAGATGGTGACATTTGTTAAATGTTTTTTTTTTTGCATCTACTGATATGATCAGATGGTTTTTATCCTTTGTTTTGTTGATGTGGTATATTACATTGATTGATTTGTGACTATTGAAACATCCTTGCATCTCCAAAATAAATTCCACTTGATCATGGCAATGAATTTTTTAATGTGTAGTGGAATACAGCTTGTTAATAATTTGTTGAGGATTTTTGCATCTATGTTCACCGGGGATATTGGCCTGTAGTTATCTTTTTTTCATAGTATCTGTCTAGTTCTGGTATCATGGTGATCCTGGCCTTGTAGAATGTATTTGGAACCGCACTTTCTTCTTTTATGTTTTGGAATAATTTGAGGAGAATAGATATTAACACTTCTTTAAATGTTTAATAGAATTTGCCTATGAACCCATCTTGTCCTGGACTTTTATTTGTTGGGAGGTTTTTGGGTTTTTTTGTTTGTATGTTTGTTTGTTTGTTTGTTTTTAATTACCAATACAATATTGTTACTAGCAATTGGTCAGTTCAGATTTTCTATTTCTTCCTGATTCAGTTTTGGAAGATTATGTTCCTAGGAATTTATCTATTTCTTTTAGGTTGTCCAATTTGGTAGCATATAATTTTTTGTAGGATTCTCTTATAATTCTTCATGTTTCTGTGGTGTCAGTTTTCAATTAGCAATAATCGCGCCTCGGATAAACCTCATTGGCTACGATACTGCCACTGCGCAAAGCTTGTGGTGTCAGTTTTTACTTCTCTTTTGTTTCTAGTTTTAAATATTTTTGTTCTCTCTTTTTTCTTGATGAGTCTGGCTAAAGGCTTATCAATTTTGTTTATCTTTTCAAAGAAAGAGCTCCTGGTGTCACTGATCTTTTCTTTCTTTCTTTCTTTCTTTCTTTCTTTCTTTCTTTCTTTCTTTCTTCCTTTCTTTCTTTCTTTTTTTAGTTTCTGTATCTTGTATTTCTCCTCTGATCTTTATTATTTTTTTCCTTCTACTTATCTTGGGCTTTTTTTTGCAGCGGGAGTGCTCCTTTAGGTGTAAAGCTAGACTTTTTTGGGATGCATAGCATATATATTTACAGTTGTTATATGCTCTTGTTGGAATGATTTGTTTATCATTATGATTAGACAGTGTTTCTTGGTCTCTTGTTACAGTCTTTGTTTTAAGGTCTCTTTTGTCCAATATAAGTATTGCTACCCTGGCTTTTTGCTTTTTTCTTCTATTTGCATGGTGTATCTTTTTATATCACTTCACTTTTAGGTCTAAAGTGTGTCTCTCATAATTTAAACAATATATTTTTTAGAATTATTATTCTTAATTCTATTGACTTTTAAAAAAAATTTATTTATTTATTTGTTCATTCATTTAAAAGCGAGAGATAGAGCACAAGCAGGGGAGTGGTAGAGGGAGAGGAAGAAATAGATTCCCTGCCAAGGGGGGAGCCTGATGCAGGCTTTGATCCCAGGACCCCGGGATCACAAATCGAGCTAAAGGCAGACAGTTAACTGACTTAGCCACCAAGGTGCCCCTTAAACAATATTTTTTAATGTTCAAATTAAATGGTTTTAATTTATAATATAACAATAATAAGAAAAATGTATAAATTCATTTGTTAGGAATAAAGTGTTTCTTATGTATATGTGTGAGGAGTTTTAATAATGTTAAATATAAAACATTGCTTTTGATACCTGTCAAATTTTTCATTTTAAATATATATTAAGCTTTATATTTGCCAAATAAGTAAATAATTTAAAAGACTATTTTGTTTTACAGAGCCGTGTACTATTAACGTGGATCGCATGTACAGAAATAACATAGAGATGAAGTGGAAGTATGAAGGAAAAGTCTTACATGGAGATTTAATAGATTTTGTATGTAAACAAGGATATGACTTATCTCCATCAAACTCATTGTCTGAATTGTCTGTACAGTGCAATAGAGGAGAAGTGAGATATCCTTTATGTATTAGAAAAGGTAAAACAGTGCTTTCTGACAATTTATCAGGTGATCAATATTATCACTTGAGTTCAAAGTATATGAAAGACCCTATGCAACTCAAAATTATTATCTTCTAATCTATAAATTGGAAATGATCTGATCAATATCCAATAAGCACATACACTTAAGTAGGATGACATTGCTGACATCTTTTAATTCCAATAAGTCAATTTTATGAAGAGAGAAATTAGTAGGTCTTATAGATATCACCAGACTATCAGAGGACTGATACCCCTTTTGTGAACAGTCAACAACTCTGGAAAACATTGCTTTTCTTGGGGTTTGCTGGAGAGTATTGTTTCAGAAAAGGGCTTGATGCAGATTTAGAGATTCCGTATTCTCCTTGGATATGGAACTATTTTATTACTTTTAATAAGAAAAAAATGGAAGAGGATGCATACAAAAAGCATGGCTTCAAAGGGGCTTCATACATTTTCACTTTTGGTTAGATAGAAAGAGAAAAATAAGATCATGATCATTAATACTTTGCCAGTTTTACATATGTATTTCAATATTATAAATAAAATTGTAACTGCAATAATCACTTGTATAGTATGAAGTTATTGTAGAACTATGCTCTCAATTATTTAAAAAATGACAGCTACTTAAAAATATTTTTACATGAAATATCTCATTTTATTTCTTTTTTAAAAGATTATTTATTTTAGAGAGAGAGAGACATATTGTGGAGAGGGGTGGGGCAGAGGGAGAGAAATCCTCAAGCAGACTCCACACTGAGCACGAAGCCCCAGATGGGGTTAATTCCACACCCCTGAGATCATGACCTGAGCTGAAATCAAGAATCTGTGCTTAACCAACTGAGCCACCCATGTGTCCCTATCTTATTTTATTTCTGTAGCAATTATTAAAGTATTAGAGGTTTATTATAAAAATTCATTGTATATTTTTAAATCATTTTTGCAGAATCTAAAGGAACATGTGGAGCTCCTCCACTTATTAAAAATGGAGTCATAATTAGTTCGACATTAGGCATCTATGAAAACGGTTCCTCAGTAGAATACAGATGTTTTGATCACCATTTCCTTGAAGGGTCTAGGGAGTCCTATTGTTTAGAGGGAGTGTGGACTACACCACCATCGTGTTTAGGTATGTACTATGAAATATCCACCTATTTAATAAAATAAAACCATATTTTGATCACTTTCTATTTTCTGTTAGTTGATATAACACTATTATAATGCTTAGTTTGCTATATTTGTGCATCAGTATACTTATTTCATCATTGGTTTCTATTCTTTCCTACAGATAATAAATAACTATAGTCCAGCCTGCCCTAACAAATATTTATTAAATACAAACCACACACCAGTTACTGGTGTTGTATGGGGCTATTAAATGAACAAGCCATAGTGGTGCGGATACATGTGTTAACAGTTATCATTCTGTGTGATCGGTACTATAATAGAAAATATGAGTACAATGGGGAAATAAAGATAAAAAGTTGAAGCAAGTTATGCCTTATTAGTGAAGCATCTGAGTAGAAGTAACAGTATCTACCAAGATTCTCAGGAGGAATAAAAAGGCAGATCTTTAAATAAAAAGAAAAAATTTTTTCCATTTCTGACTTATTTACTATCTTATTTCACCAGCTTGGACTTGAGTATAATACTGAGTAGAAGAGGCAATGGATATCTTGTTTTCCAAGCTGACAAGTAAAATTTTCAATAATTCATCTTTAATTATAGGGTTATAAATATTTTAAAATCAAATTTAAAATATAGATTGGTACCATTTCTTCCTTGATAATTGCAAGAATCCACCAAACATGCCATTTGAGCATAGAGTTTTCTTTGAGGAAAGATCCTGACATCTCTCAGTTTTGATAGGGTGGCTTATAAGAATTTGCCTGTAATATCTAAATTGTCAAACTTGTTGACATAATGTTGTTCACAACATCCTTTTACATTCATTTTAATGCCTTTAGTGGTATGTCTTTGTTATTACTGCTATTAAGACGTATCTCTTCTTTCTTTCTTGACTGTTTTGCTAAGGGTCTATAACTTTTTTTTTTTTTTAGAAGTTTGGGGTTTTTTAGAAAAGATTTGTTTATTATTTTAGAGAGAGAGCACACAAAGGAGGGGAAGCAGGGGTAGAGGGAGTTTCTTTAAAACACTATTTTAAAGCATACTTATTCAGTCTGACAATCTTTCCTCTTATGGTAGACTATTGAGTCCTTATACATATTAAGATAAATACTGATAAATTTTGGTTTATAACTACCATCTTACTATACTAGATATATAACCTATCTATTCTGTATTCTTTTCTCTCTCTCTCTTTTTCTTTCTTCTGGGTAAATTAATTCTTTTTATACCATTCCACTCTCTACTACCTTGTCAATTATACTTTCCTGTTGGCTTCCTTTTACTGTTATCACTGAGACTACATAATTAACCATGATTTATTACAGTTGAATATAAATTAGTACTTTTACCACTTTTCTAGGACCCAGAACATTTTATCTTGATTTACCCTTCCCACTTTTTTTATTACTGTGTCATGCATTCTCATTCTACATATAGTTTAAGTCCCAAAGATACAATGAATATTAGGTTGTCCAAAAATAATCTTTTAGATTTATTTATATGTTTTTCAGTGATTTTTTTCTCATTTTCCTCTGTTTTTCACTATTTCTGATAGGGATCATTTTCCGTATGCCTGAAAAGTATTTCTTTATTATTTTCTCAGTTTTTGTTTGTCTGCAAATTTCTTTATTTTCCTTGACTTATGAAGAGTAATTTTACTAGGGATAGATTTCTAGCTTGATTCTCTTTTTCTTTCCATGCTTTAAAAGATGTCATTTTATTCTTTTCTGTATTTTATAGTTTTTGTTAGTAAATGCCATTCTTAATGGTACTTCTTCAAAACTAGGTTTCTTTTTGTACTCTACTGGTTCTGAGATTTTTTTCCCCTTTATTTTCAATAGGCTATTTATGTGGGGCCTTCACGTGCATTTCTCCAAGCATTTCATTCTTCAAGTTGGTAGCACTTCTTGAATCTGTGGCTTGATTTTTCAAAGGTCTAGAAAAAAAGTTATCTAACTTTTATCTTCTCTTTGTTTCCATTTGGCAATTTTTTATTGATATATCTTCCAATTCATTAATCCTTCCAATCTGCTTTAAACTCATCCAATGAGCTCTCAATATCCTTGTATTTCTAGAATGCCCACTTTATGCTTTCTTTTTTGTATATTTCAGTTGT
The DNA here is from genome assembly GCF_011100685.1 of Canis lupus familiaris. Lineage (NCBI taxonomy): Eukaryota > Metazoa > Chordata > Mammalia > Carnivora > Canidae > Canis > Canis lupus. The sequence continues at coordinate 5,460,020 of NC_049228.1, forward strand.
CTGATGAAAGACAATCTTAACATCTATTTCTTCACCATGTTAATCACACTTATCTTTAAGTCCTTGCTTGCAGACTCCATTATCTGAATCACCTGGAGGCCTGTTTCTATTTCTAGCCTAATTTTTTTTGCTTATTCTGTTAACAGTTGATTAAATATCAAATATTATGTATGGAAAATTTTAGAAGTTTGCAACAATGATGTCATCTTGTTCCAGAGAATACTCATCTCCTTCCAGCTCATAGTGTAGGGGAAATTGGCCTCAATCTAACTAGAGATGAAGCGTTTTCTAAGCGTATCTTCAGACCTTTGTTCACCCCTACTAATAGAATATAACCCCGAGGGCTCTTCACTAAGAGTTTGGTGTTAGACAAGTTTCCTCCTTCTTGACTTTCTGCTTGGCTCTTTATCCTCTCTCTTTCTGCAAGTCAAGAATAGGCAAATGCTTCAAGGGAAAAGCCAGTGCAGAGTACCCTGTTTATTCTCTGCACCTCCCATTCCTGAATCCTTGACCCCTCAAGTCCTGGCTGTCATAGCTGATCTAAATTTCCAATTTTCTATCCTCAGCAATGGGAGATTTCCAAAAGCTCTGCTAGCTCTATGTTTGCTGTTGACCATTCTCTACAGTCTCTCAGCTCATGCTGAGAATCAACAAATGCTCCAAGAGCAAAATGCCACACAGAATGTTAGACTCATCTGGATGAGCTTTAACCAGAACCTTCGCATCTTGAGTACTGATTGCAGTAGAAATTCACCTCTGCCTTGAGATACTTGCTTCATGTCTGTTTTCAGATTTTCTAGTTTTTAGTAGAAATGCTGGTCTGATATAACTATTCTGTCATAGCTGAAAACAGAAGGTCCATGAATTAATTTTTAACTTGTTTTAATTAAAATTTTATGTTTTGTAGAACCATGGCATTTTTTTTGGGAATTTTAAATTATAGTGCCATTTGACCTCATTTCCAAAGATATTTTGCAGTAACTATAAAGATTCTTTTAGAGTCTTTCTGATTATTTTTGTTCATTCTTATTCTATCTATAGAACTGCTAGCATAACATCTGACACATTGAGATTCAATAAATACTTACTAAAAATATTGAAAAAAGATGTTTGTTAATGTTTTACAGTTGTATGATTCATATGTTCTATTAATAACTCTGGACCTTTAACCTACCTCAGGGCCTACTGTTTAGTCCTATGTCATCCAGGAGGCAAATAAGGACACACTCCATTTCCTGAAATAACTTGACATTTTGAAAGTATCAATATTTCGGAAAAAAATCAAAGAAATTTGTTGGGTATACTAATAATTACCTTAAGTTTTTGTTTTAATGCATTAGTGGAAGGACACAATAATATTTTCAATGTTCAGAATTTAAATCATCTTAATCTAATATTGATATTCCTTAATAACTAAAAATTTAAAAGGGGGAAAACTGTCAACCCCTCTGGAATCCATCAAGTCATAGAGTTTGAGTCATTGTTGAGAATCCAGTTTCTTTTTACATTTCCATAAAATCTATCCAACAATCAAATACTTTGTCTCATGGAGATTTTATTTGAGTTTCCTGAAGAAAAAAAAATAAGAAAAAGAGTGTCATTTCAATAATTATTAGCAACTATCAATGCTTTTTATAAAAACACCTTTTTTTAAAATTTATTTTTTATTGGTGTTCAATTTACTAACATACAGAATAACCCCCAGTGCCCGTCACCCATTCACTCCCACCCCCCACCCTCCTCCCCTTCTACCAGCCCTAGTTCGTTTCCCAGAGTTAGGAGTCTTTACGTTCTGTCTCCCTTTCTGATATTTCCCACACATTTCTTCTCCCTTCCCTTATATTCCCTTTCACTATTATTTATATTCCCCAAATGAATGAGAACATATAATGTTTGTCCTTCTCCGACTGACTTACTTCACTCAGCATAATACCCTCCAGTTCCATCCACGTAAAAACACCTTTTTTTGTTTGCTATCCTTAAAACCATAATGGTATAAAACTAAGTGACTAGCAGGACATACACTTTTTCCAAATCCAGGACCACAGAGATAAATGGCAGACTTTTTCTGTGAGCTTTGAACATATTTTCTGACTCAAATATTAATTCTGACTTGGTTGCCACTCTAATGCCTAGGAATTTTAAGGTCATCATGAATAGGAAACGCAATGCTCCCTGTTAATGCCAAGATGTGTCAAGATAATTTTCTTCTTTTTATTTTTCAGAGCCTTGCACATTATCTTTTGTTGAAATGGAAAATAATAATGTATTCCTGAAATGGGATTTTGACAATAGACCGTATATTTTCCATGGCGAGTATATTGAGTTTCTTTGTAAGAGAGATACATATATAGCTGAGTTCTCAATGATTGGATCTGAACTCAGAGTACAATGTGACAGAGGGCAGTTAAGATATCCAAGATGCATTCACAAAGGTAAGGAGAAGCTAGTGCCTATAACTGGTTATTTTCTTCAGATTTTTATTCAAGAGATTCTTTATGTTATAAATTTCAGAGATATTAGGTTCAACAAAATTCCAACTTTATGGTCATTATATAGGAAAAAAAAATTTATTGTTTTCAGCCAAGCAGACTCTGACAACTTTCTGAGTTGTCTGAATTCAAAGTGTTGTTTGCTATTTCATATTTGTGACACTTTGGCACTTGGGCAAATAAATTGATTCATATGTGCAATATTTAAATGTGAGAAACAACTTATATGTTGAGATAGAAAGTTGCATTTTCTTCCACTTCCCAGTATAGGTACAAGTGTAAGTTATGGGAAGATGGAAAGATGGGAAACAAAGTTGCACAAATCTTTCTGCTGATAGAACATATTAATAACAATGTTTAAAATTGTTATTTTCAGGAACGTATTTCTGTGTAAGACCTTGAAAACACTAAAGTGTTTCCTTATGTGACAACTTAAATATATATATGTTATACTTTTTTATTTGTTTTTTCCTCATTCTTTTTTGGTTTTTATTTGAGCACAGTTTACACACAATATTACATTAGTTTCAAGCATACAACACAGTGATTCAACAATTCTATTGTTATGCTGTGCTCACCACAAGGGTAGCTATGATTTGTCATCATGCAACGCTATATAATACCATTCATTATATTCCCTATGCTGTACCTTTCATTCCCATGACTTATTTATCCATAACTGGAAGCCTATATCTCTCTCACTAAGTCCCCTTTTCTCATTTTGTCCATCCTTCTATCCTCCTTCTGTCTAGAAACCATCAGTTTGTTCTCTGTTTATGGATCAATGTCAGCTTTTTGTTTCTTTGTCTTGTTTTTTAGATTCCACATATAAGTGAAATCATATGGTATTTTTTTTCTCTGTCTAATTTATTTAAAGACCCTGAATAGCCAAAGCAATCTTGAATAAAGAAGAACAAAAATGGAAATATCAAAATTTTAGATTTCAAAATATACTACCAAGATATAGTAATCAAAATAATATGGCACTGGCACAAAATAGACACATAGATAAATGGAACAGGATAGAGAGCCTAGAAATAAACCCATGCTTTTATATGTTCAATTAATCTATGACAAACGGGGCAAAGATATACAATGGGAGAAAATAAGTCTTTCAATAAATAGTGAGAGGAAATCTGGACAGCTACATGCAAAAGAATGAAACTGGACCACTTTCTTACATGATACACACACACACACTCAAAATGGGCAAAAGACCTAAATGTGAGACCTGAAACCATAAAACTCCTAGAAGAAAACAGATAGTAATCTCCTTGTCTTTTGCTTTAGCAACATTTTTCTAGAGGTGTCTCCTGAGAAAGAAAAACAAAAGCAAAAATAAAGTATTAGGACTACATCAAAATGAAAAGCTGCATAGAAAAGGAAACCATTGACACAACAAAAAGACAACCCACTAAATGGAAGAAGATATTTGCAAAGGATATATCTGATAATGGGTTAATATCCAAAATATAAGAAGAATTTTATTTTTTTAAAGATTTATTTATTTATTTGAGAGACAGTGGAAGGGGGAGGGGCAGAGAGAGAGAGAAAGAATCCTAAGCAAACTCGATGTTAAGCATGGAGCCTGATGTGGGACCTGACCTCAGAACCCTGAAATCACTACCTAAGCCAAAACCAGGAGTTGGATGCTCAACCAACTGTACCATATGGGTGCCCCAATAGATGGAAAATTTAAAAGCCTCCCAAATGCAGTGCCTGGATGGCTCAGTCATTTAAGGATCCCACTCGATTTTGGCTCAGGTCATGATCTCAGAATCATGAGATTGAGCCCCTTAGGCTCAATTCTCAGTACAGAGTCTGCTTAAGACTCTTTCCCCCACCCTCCTCCCCTTCTCCCACCACTCATGCTCTATAAATAAATAAATAAATAAATAAATAAATAAATAAATAAATAAATAAATATTTTTAAAAAATAATAAATTAAAAAAGGGACAGAGGACATTTCTCCAAAAAAGACATACAGATGGCCAAAGACATGTGAACAGACAAAATGATGCTCAACAGTGCTAATCATCAGACAAATGCAAACCAAAACCATGAGATACCACCTTCCACTTGTCAGAATGGCTAGAATGAAAAAGAGAAGACATAAACAAAGGTTGGCAAGGATGTGAAGAAAAAGGAACCCTCGTGCCCTGTTGATGGGAATGTAAATTGGCACACCCGCTTTGGAAAATAATATGCGGGTTTCTCAAAAAGTAAAAATAGAATCACCATATGATCCAATAATTCTATTTCAGGATATTTACCCAACAAAAACAGTAATTCAAAAAGATATATGCACCCTTTTGTTTATTGCAGTATTGTTTATAATAGCCAACATATGAAAGCAGCCCAAGTGTCCATTGATAGATAAATGGATGAAGGATATGTAAGATATTAAATATATAATGGAATATTACTCAGCCATAAAAAGATGAGATCTTGCCATTTGTGACAACATAGGTGGATCTAGAGGGTATTATGCTAAGTGAAATAAGTCAGAGAAAAACAATAACCTTTTTTATATTTCTTTATGTATGAATGAAGAATAATCCCGTTTTTAGTAAAATATTACAATAATACAATAAAATGATCTAAATCACTTTATAGGATTAGGATTTTGACACTTTTAAAGATATAGTATAAAATGGAAATTGTACTTTATGTTTAATTAAGAATATTATAGAAATAACTGAATGCAAAGTGTACGTGGTTTTGTTCTGATCATTATGAACAATGAACAAAAGGACATGAACAACAAAAGGGCAACTTTTTAAATACTTTGAATAGTCTGTAAAAAATACTCATAAAACACTCATGGGTAAAAAACTAAAATTTTTTAACTATGGTAAAATCAGGATAGAAAAATTTTATATGTATTTATGTGTTGTGATGTATCTCAGATTTCTCATTTCAAAAAGAAAAAGGTAAGTGACTTAGAAAAAATTGTTTAAAAATTGTATTATTGTATCAAATGGCACTGAATTTTTAAAAAGGAATTGGTGGTATAATTTACCAAGTCTATCTACTTGCTTTTATCCATAACTAGCTAAAACAATGACTAATTATATGAAATATTGAAGCACTGAGATTATAATAAATACTTGACCAGAAATGTTGCTTATTTCAAAAATCTCTCTTCCTTCTTCTCTCTTTCTCATCAAGGATGATGTCTTATCAACAACCCTTAAGGACATAAAATATATGGCAGAAAGAAGAATGGCGTATCATCACATCATTAAATCCTTTACAAAACATAATTTTTAGAAGAAAAATTACAAATCTCTACGTTTTAGCTTTCTTGAAGATTTAAATATAAATTGTCTATGTCAAATATTTTTTATTTATAAATAAGCCAGAACATGTTTCCTTCCTAGTTTGACTGAATTGACTGAATTCCATCTGTTAAAAAGATTGATCCATACGTCAAAATGTTTGTTTCCTAATATCCATTCATTGTGATATGTTGTTGCCTTCGAGATATTTGTCCTTATCATATTCATTAATATTAAGGTTTTCTGTTACTCTTAATTCAATCTTTATGTCACTATTAATGAACCAAACACACTAGAGATAAGAAACTATACATCTTATTGGAAGATTTACTTTATTAAATACAGAAGAGACTTCCCTTTACACTTTCTAAATGTAAAGAACCTTAAAAATTAATTATAGGGGTGCCTGGGTGACTCAGTGGTTGAGTGTCTAACTTTGGCTCAGGTCATGATCCCAGGGTCCTGGAATTGAGTCCCACATCAGGCTCCCTGCAAGGACCCTGCTTCCCCTCTGCGTCTCTGCCTCTCTGTCTCTCATGAATAAATAAGTAAAATCTTAAAAAAAAAATAACTGTAGTATTAGCTTAAAGGCTAATAATTAAATTTTAAATTGGTGAACTATCCACATGTTAAAACGTTGCCCAAGGAATATGGCTAAAAACAAATAACAACTCTTTCCATTTTTATATTTTGCACTTTCAAGTAATTGTTGGAATGATGCAGATTATAACATCAAAAATCAGTCCTGCAGCCTGACATTGTCAGTATTACCAAGGTCTGTTGAAGACTTTTTATACCCACAGTGTCACTTTCTGATTTGATTAACAGTTATATATCTAATTGTTATTAGGGTTCATTCATAAGCACTGTAATAGCACTACTTGGGTACTAGGACCACTGGTAGGACTAGTTGTTGTTATCAGAACAGCACATTTTCTTATCTAGAAGCTATTTAGTTCACCTAACTCAAGACCTTCTCAATATGATGACATTCTTTAAATCTCCAAGTAACAATTTTCTAATGAAGGACAGCTAGGCCTAATCCTAGCTGTGGATTACATGTGAATTCATGTGGATTACATGTGAATGTGGATTACATGTGAATTCATTATTAAACGTATATTTCAGAACTGTCCTCGAGTTCATAATCACTCTTTTAATATTCTATAGTCATTATCCACAGTGGATCCCATAACACTGAAATTTGCTTGAAATTAAATGTCAATAGAAAAGTGTTCACCACTTTCATTTGATTGAAAATTCATCAATCCATTCATAAACAATATTGAACACCTGCTATATATATCCCAGAAAACAGATTTGCTCAACTGTCATAGGACTATGTATTTAGTATTACCATATATTCTGATTTTTTAATTGTGCAATCTACTGACTTTTCTATGTGGAGGGGGAAACTAAAAATATTTTGTGAATAATGTGGTTCACGAGCTGTTGATATGTAAACCCCAAATGTTAAATAAATGAATGTGTAAAAAAATGCAACAATGGAACATATACAAAGTAAAGTGGTGGCATGAGGAGGTGGCGATTAACTTTTTGGAGGGTGTATAGGAAAAGCCTGAGCTCTGCAAGTCTAGAGAAGACATCCCAAATAGAAGGAATGGCACACATGAAGTCAAATATTAAGCACATACCATATGCTACACATCATGCTGAGCACTGCAGACAAAACAGTGAATAAGACACATCGTTTTTGCTGTTATGGAGCGTATATTCTGATGGGAAATGAAGATATTAGCCAAATCCTCACAAGATGACATGTGCCAAGAAAGACGCTCTGTCAGCGAACACCAAGAGATGCGGCCTAGTCCTAGATGCTCAAGAAAGGCTTCTTTGAGGAAGTGATATATAAGCTGAGACTTGAAGGGAGAAAAGGGCGAGGGAGGATGATGTGGAAAACATGTGCAGAGACATGATGCTTCCAAGAAGCTAGTAAATATCTAGTGTGGGGAGAGTGGAACAAGATAAACCTGGAGAGATTGGAATCCCATGATGAAAGCCTTTGTAGGCTAAACTGAAGATTTTGGAAGTCACGGATTGAAATGAGATGTTTCTAGTAATTGCTAAAAAGACACCACTGACCGCTGTAAGGAGAGACTGGTGTGAAGGGGGGGAAACGTAGGCACAGGGAAACCACTTTTAGGTAAAGAATACCGTCATGCAAGCAAACTGTGATGGTAATTTACACCAGAGGCTGTCAGGGAAGGTCATCCAAAAAGATGTGACCACTGGTTGACCTGTGAGCTGGATCCCAGCTTCTCACTTCCTCCCCTGTCCTTGGAATATGGGTTCCATTTGCTTTCCCATTCCCAGAAGTGACTCCAAAAATGTAGCCTTGAGGTAGTCATGTGGTATTGAGAACACCTGCATGGTACACATGACTGAACCTAGTTAAGGCCTCTAGATAAATCATAAGATCTGAGGAGCAGGATCTCTTCATCTTACTGCTGCCAAAGACAGACCTCATATGTAACTTCCCTTTGGTTATTACACCGGCCACCTACCAACCCGGAGTGGGCGGCCTCTGTACCAGCCCTCTGAGTACAGGGACCAGTTCCAGATTCTATCTGGGAAACTCCCAGGAGGGTTGCAAATCAACAGAGGCAGCAGCAGGGAGGGTGCAAGCTAGAGCAAGAGATATTTAGGATGTGATGTCATCATGACATTTAGACTGATGGCACGTGGGTGGGGGTGAGCCAGACAAAAGGTTCAGGGGGACACTTTGGTTTCAGAGTTGAGTGAGTGGATGATAGCCATCTAAGTGTGGTAGGAAGAACCAGAGGAAGAAGCAGTATGAGGGAGTAAGGATTAGCATGAAGAGTTTAGTGTCCAAATGTTATTTCTGAGGTATCTGTTGGGTAGCCAAACAAAAATATTAAGTAAGCAGTTGGTTCTTTTTTTTTTTTTTTAAGATTTTTATTTATTCATGAGAGACAGAAACACAGAGAGAGGCAGAGACACAGGTAGAGGGAGGAGCAGGCTCCATGTAGGGAGCCCAACGTCGGCCTCGACCCTGGGTCTCCAGGATCACGACCTGGGCTGAAGGCGGCGCTAAACCACTGAGTCACCTGGGCTGCCCTAAGCAGTTGATTCTTGCAGCCAATGCTGTGATGACCAACCCAGGTTCCTTTCAGAAACAAAAGACTTTCTCTTTCAGCTGCTGGGAGCTCTCAATATCAGCTTCCTAAGGCAATTGCTTCTGCCGAAGAAAATCTTTTCTCCCAAGGTCATAACTCCTTCCAAGGGCAGCCTGCCATTAACCAGTGACTGGCCAGTGGGAGTTATTAAGAAAAGACCCTTCATTCCAACTCAGGACACTTCTTAAGGGACATCTCGGCTTCCGAGCTACCCAGAGTCGACAGACGTCACTGCTTCCTTCCTTTTCCTTCCACAGATGTAGATCCTAAGAGTATTCCCCCAAAATGCTCTTGGCTGCTAATTTTCCATCCCACAGCCTGGGAACCCAATCTGTACAAGCCCGGGTATCAGAACAGAGCTCTGAGCATAATTTGCCACCATCAGGTAGCAGATGTCTATTACAACTAAGGTAATAGATGAGTTTTTCAGGGTTAGATGTAGGCCTAGTTCAGGGCCTTGAGGTTATCTAAAGTGTAGTGATTGCCTATAGGATGAGGTGTGATGAAGGAAACTGATGAGGTATGGCTGGACTGGTCCAACGAAAACCAGAAGAGATGAGGCCAGAAAACATGAGGACCGAAAACGCTACCTGGCTATTGGTAATCTGGAAAAGAACAGCACCGTTAAGTGTGAAATTAGGCTAGAAACAGGTTGAGGGATAAACCTAAGGTACAAAAAACAGAGATGTGGCTATAGTGAGCTTGGCAGTAAGTGTGACAGTGATGGGGAGAGGGGGGATAAGGCAGGTGGTTTTTTTTTTTTTTTTTTAATGGCATGGGAGAAATTTGAGCCTCTCCTAATTAGATGGGAATAAGTCAGTAAAGAAGGACGACAGGTGGGAGACACCGAGAAAATATCGCAGAGCAGATTGCAGAGGATTCCTGGAAAGGGGAGAAGAGATGAGACCCAAGGCACAAGTAGAGGATGGCACTTGGCCAGAAGGTGATTCACATCCCATAGTTTTTGTCCCGCCGAAGTCACTGCCCAGAATTGGCAGGATATGTGGGCAGGGAAGTTGAAGGATTGAGGAGATCGGAGAAACTTTGAAAAAGTCAGACAATGTGATAAGCCCAGTCCCAGGCTTGGCAAACTGTAACTGTTTCAATGAGTTATCACCTTAGTGAGATGCATGAAGTGTTGAGATTAATGTTACAATAGTGGTCATTTTGCTTTTTAGAGAAGGTGTTGTTGTAAGATGGTCTTTAGCATGATGAACATGAAAGCAAACTGTGTTCAGGTGATTTATCCACCCCCCCTCCCTGCCGCAGTAACCCCCGCGGTATAGGGCCCTAAGCCAATGGTCAAAGCATCCCTACCATGGTGGTTGCCCTAGGGTACTCCAAACTTTAAAAGGGTGTTGCCTGGTTCTACAGAGAGAAACTAATTTCTCAAAGGGAAGTTCAGTTCATAGATACCTGTTTGTTTCCTCATAGTGAAAGTTCAAAACCCTAGGGAACATCTCACAATTTAAAACTGAATTCAGGGAAACTCAGCATGATTCCCTGGGAGGAGAAATGGAGAGCATGGAAGTATAAAATCTAATTTAAACTGAGAAGTACTTTGCCTAATACACTTCTCAAATGTAAATTAAAGACCAATCATCAGACAGTAAATAGGCAAAGCTTCCACTGACAAGGATTTTAATTCATTTTTATATACTTTATTTTCTCGGGAACTATTTTAGTCTTTAAATGAGCATTGCACTGTATTTCATATACTTCAGTCTTTAAATGCCCATTGCAAGGCCCGCAGAAGCCAAACTATGGTACTGCAGCAGCAGCTGGGAAACCTCTGGTCATGATTTTGTCCTAGTTCCATTGTTCCTCTTGAAGGCCAGGAGTCCTGTGCGCACAGAGAGCCAGGGGGTCCACAGACCCCCCTGTGCAGTGATGTGGCTGTGACCGGCTGCTCAGCACTTACCCATCTTGGGCTCCTCAGTCTTATGGGTGCCCCTTGGAGGACCCAGGAGCCCTCCCCAGAGAACCAACACTGATATGATAAGTCTTTCTTCCTTCTTCCAACATGCAACATCAAAGAAAAAAAGAAAGAAAGAAAAAAGGAGAAAATAAAGGCTTTGTTTTACTTGCCATTCATTGTAAGAAAACTGTAAATCCTTTTTAAGGAAACATTCTAAAGCAAGGCTGGAAAATATCTGATTTTTCTGTAGAAAGTTGAGCACAGTATGTAACTGCTGGAAACCCACTGCCCATTTGTGGTCTGTGGAACCCAAAGCATATGGACATATTCGATGTTCTCAGCAAGAGAAAGAAAGTATGATCCAAATTAAATTTTTCAAAGATTAAAGATTTCAGTTTATATAAAATGCATCTAGCATCATGTAAATTTTTCTGTGACCAAATATCTTTTAAATCATAGTTTTGAAATAATATTTTTGTCACATATAAGAGCAACTCTTTAACATTGTAAAACAGTTCAAACAGTATAAATTAAACATGATAAAGAATGACAATTTCCTTTATTCCTCTCAAAACTCCAGGTCTACTTCTTCAGTCCAGAGATTATCACTGTAAAGAATTTGCTGTTGTCTTCCAGATGCTACTATACACACTTAAAAATGTATTTTTATACATATGCACATATTTTTGGTTTTATATATATTAGATGGCATATGTAGTGCATAGAATACATTATATATTATTCTAAGACTTTCATTTTCACTGGGTGTATGATAGACCTATCCCCATATCGATACACATGGATTGATTTCATTCTTTATAAGATGTCAATAGTATTTCAAAAGCTGGAGGTGACATAATATATTTAATTATTCTCTGATTGATGGATTTTTCAATTGTTTTTCTTCTTCACTAACTTTCTACTTTCCTTCTGTTTTTCTTCCTTCCTCCCTTCATTCCTTTCTTCATAGGTTATAGGTGGAAATCAAATAATATAATTGAAAGTTGAAATGAAATAGAATTCTAAATATATGTAAAACAACAAATATAAACACCAAAAAAGACCTTAGCATTCAATAAAATTAGATGTTGGAGGAAAAGGAGGGAAGAAAAAGAAAGAAGTTGTAAGCTAATTTTATCATTTCTCATCATAGGGACAAATAGACATTGCCTGAAGCTTGTGGGAGTAAATTTTATAGAGCAGGAATGACATCAGACAGGTGATAAGAAGGCAAGTGAGTAAACTTTTCATAGTTTAGAGAAGCATAGAGTAAATGCTTCAAGTGAACAAAATATAAGTAAGGATATAGAACATTCTAACAAGTAGTCAATAAGATATATTTTAAACATTTATGTTAATTTTATATCCAAATAACAGTGGGCATGAAGCAGTTGTGAAAACTGGCCATGTGTATGAATCTGTAAAGAAATCTAATTAAATCCCAAATAGATTAACGTAAGCTAAAATCTCTGGTTATATGCAATACATTTATAACCTAAGCAAAATTTAAAAAGGTGTTCTCCTAAAAATGTACAAACTTTCTAGTAGACAAATTGGGTTGAAATGGAAATATGAATTTATTTTTTTTTTTTTTTATGATAGGCACACAGTGAGAGAGAGAGAGAGAGAGAGAGGCAGAGACACAGGCAGAGGGAGAAGCAGGCTCCATGCACCGGAAGCCCGACGTGGGACTCAATCCCGGGTCTCCAGGATCGCGCCCTGGGCCAAAGGCAGGCGCCAAACCGCTGCGCCACCCAGGGATCCCGGAAATGTGAATTTAAATTGCAGGATTTCTAGAAAACATAAAACACTACAGACTTCATGGGTTATAGATAAAATGGTGCTCAGAGAAAAATATTAGCTTAAAAATACATGTCCATCAGTGTTCTTAAAAATGAATTAAACAGCCAAATCTAAAAGTTGGAGAAAGAACAGTAAGTAAAACAAAAAAGGAAAAAAAGTAACCCAAATAAATAGAAACCTTAATAAAAGAGGAAGCATAAGTAAATAAAAATGGACTTTTTAAAAAAGATTTTATTTATTTATTCATGAGAGAGAGAGAGAGAGAGAAAGAGGCAGAGGGAGAAGCAGGCTCCGTGCAGGGAGCACGATACGGGACTCGATCCCAGGTCTCCAGGATCACGCCCTGAGCCAAAGGCAGGCGCTAAACCACTGAGCCACCCAAGGATCCCCAAAAATGGACTTAAAAAAAAGGTAGCAAAATAGAAAATGAATAAAGATACAGTAAAACACAAATGCAAATAGCAAGAAGTGATATGGAGTAGTAACTCCTCAACTCATTCATTGCACATGGGCTTCTTGCTCCATTATTCAGTTTATTCTAATCTGGAAAATTCAAGGAATATATGTACATCTCAGCCTTCAAGTTTTTTAATTGAAGTATTGTTGACACACAATGTTCTATTAGTTTCAGGTACACAACATACTGATTCAAGAAAGCTGTAAATTTTGCTGTGTTCCCCACAAGCATAGCCACCATTGGTCACCATACGATGCTCTAATTATCATTGATCATATTACATAGGCCATACTTTTTAATCCCCATCATTTATTCATTCCATGACTAGAAGCCTATACCCCCATTCCCCTTCTCTCATTTTGCCCATTCCCCCACCATTCTCCCCTCCAGCAACCACCCATTTTCTCTCTGTATTTGAGCCTATTTTTGCTTTTTGTTTCTTTGTTTTTTAGATTCCCCAAGTAAGCGAAATAATATGGCATTTATCTTTCTCTGTCTGACTTCTTTCTTTTAGCATTATACCCTCTAGGCCCTAGAACCGTGTAAGATAGTATATATATATGCCACATCTTCTTTATCCATTCATCTATTGACGGACACTTGGGTTGGGGCCATATCCTGGGTGTTGAAAACAATGCTGCAATAAACATAGGGATGTATATAACTTTACAAATTAGTTGTTTGTTTCTTTGTTTGTTTGGGCAAATATCCAGTATTGAAATGACCGGATAATATGGTATCTCTATTTTTATTTTTTTGAGAAAACTCCACTGTTTTCCACAGTGGCACTATTGAGTACGATGTTAGCTGTGGGTTTCTCATATATAGATTTTATTATTTTGAGATAAGTTCATCTTAAACTCACTTTGTTGTTGAGAGTTTTTTTAAAATAAAAAACAGATGTTGAATTTTGTCAAATGCTTTTTCTGCATCTGTTGAGATAATTATGTGATGTTTTTACCCTTTCTTTTATTGATATGCCCTATCATGTTGATTTGCCAATATTTAACCATCCTTGCATCTCCAAAAGAAATCCCCCCTGATTGTGGTGAATATCTTCTCAACGTATTGTTTAATGTGATTTGCTAATATTTTGTTGAGGACTTTTGCATCTATGCTTATCAGGGATATTGGCCTGCAGTTTGCTCCTTTTGCAGTGTCTTTGGCTTTGGTATTAGAGTATTGCTGGCCTCATAAAATGTGGTTGGAAGCTTTTCTTCCTCTTGTATTTTTTGGAATACTTTGAGGAGAACAGGTATTTTGTGTATTAACTCTCATTTTGTTTGCTAGACTTCACCTATATATCTACCTAGTCCTGGGTTTTTGTTTATTGGGATATTTGTTTGTTTGATTGATTACTGATTCAATTTTGTTACTAATAATTGGTCTGTTCAGCTTACTTATTTCTTCCTGATTCACTAGTGGAAGATTATATGTTTCTAGGAATTTATCCATTTCTTCTAGATTGTCCAATTTGCTGGCATATAATTCTCCATAGTTGTCCCTTAAAATACTTTGTATTTCTTTCTCTCTTTTTTTGTTTAGGTTTTATTTATTTGAATAAATAAATAAATAAATCTCTGAGAGACAGAGAGAGGCAGAGGGAAAAGCAGACTATGCAGGGAGCCCAATGTGGGACTCCAGGATCATGCCCTGAGCCGAAGGCAGACACTTAACCGCTAAGCCACTCAGGCGTCCCAATACATTGTATTTCTCTTGTACTTCTTTTCTTCCTTTGTTTCTGACTTTATTTTTGTCCTCCTTTTTCCTGTTGCGTATGGCTAAAGGTTTATCAATTTTGTTTATCTTTTCAAAGAACTAATTCCCAGTTTAATTGATCTTTCCTATTGTTTGATTTTAGTTTCTATTTCATTTGTTTTGACTCTTATCTTTATTATTTTCTTCCTTGTGCTAACCTTGGGCTTTGTCTGTTGTTCTTTTTCTAGTTCCTTTAGGTTTAAGTTTAAATTGTTTATTAGATTTTTCTTGTTCCTTGAGAGAGGCCTATAGTGCTAAAGATTTCCCTTTTAGAACTGCTGTTGCTGCAGCCCATAGATTTTGGACTGTTTTTTTTGTTTGTTTGTTTGTTGTTTTTTTTCATTTTCATTGGTCTTCATGTATTTTATTTCCTCTTTAATTTCTTAACTGACTTATTGGCTGTTTAATAGCATCTTGTTTAGCCTCCACATGTTTCTGTTTTTTCCAGTTTTTTTTCTTGTGATTAATTTCTAGTTTTATTGATATGGTGTATCACCTTGATTTTCCAATATTTAACCATCCTTGCATCCCTAGAATAAATCCCACCTGATTGTGGTGAATGATCTTTTTAACACATTGTTCAATGTGGTTCACCAATATTTTGTCGAGTATGATACTGTTGTGGTCAGAAAAGATGCATGATATGATTTTCATCCTTTTAAATTTATTGAGACTTATTTTATGGCCTATCATGTGATCTGTCTTTGAGATATTCCATATGCACTTGAAAAGAATATGTGTTGTGTTGCTTTTAGATAGATGTTACATGTATGTGTTCAGTCCCTCTGGCCTAATGTGTTGTTCAAAGACATCATTTCCTGATTGGTTTTCTGCCCCATTGATGTCAGTGGGGTGTTAAAGTCACCTACTATTGCTGTATTGTCAATTTCTCCCTTTGTGTCTGTTAAGATTTGCCTTATGTATTTAGATGCTCCGTTGTTGGATGTATAGATATTTATAATTATTATATCTTGTTGGATCAACGTCTTTATCATTATGTAATGCTTCTCTTTGTCTCTTGTTACAATCTTTGTTTTAAAGCCTTTTTTTGTCTAATGTAAGTATACTATGGTGGCTTTTTTTCTTTTTCTGCATGCTTCTATTTGTATAGTGTATCTTTTTCTATCCTTTCACTTTTACTCCATATGTGTTTTTAGGTCTGAAGTGAGTCAGTCACAGGCAGCATATGGATGGGTCTTGTTTTTTATCTGTTCTACCACCCTTTGTTTTCGACTGGAATATTCAGACCTCTTTCTTTCTTTCTCTCTCTCTCTTTCTTTCTTTCTTTCTTTCTTTCTTTCTTTCTCTTTCAAGATTTTATTTATTTATTTATTCATGAGAAACAGAGAGAGAGAGAGGCAGAGACACAGGCAGAGGGAGAAGCAGGCTCCATGCAGGGAGTCCCACATGGGACTCGATCCCAGGACTCCAGGATCATGCCCTGGGCTGAAGGCAGTGCTAAACTGCTGAGCCACCCGGGCTGCCCTGACCGGCAGCAATTTACAGCAAATATTGATAGGTATGTACTTATTTTCATTTTGTTAATTATTTTCTCATTTTTATAGTTCTCTGTTCCTTTCTTCTTCTGTTGCTGCTGCTGCTTTTTCTTCTTCCTCTTTTTCCTTTAGAGTGATGACTTTCTGTAGTGTTATACTTCATTTCTCTTTATTTTTTGTGTATTTATTATAGGTTTGGGGGTTGTGGTTGCCACGAGAGTCAAATATGCGATCCAAAGTGTATAGCAGTCTATATTAAGTTGGTGGTTTAGTTTGAACTCATTCTAAAAGAACTTTTTTACTCCTTCCTTCATATTTTTTGTATATGTAGTTATATTTTACATCATTTAAAATGATTTTATTACCTCTGATTATGGCCTTTACTTTTCCATTTAAAGAAGTCTTTTTAACATTTCTTGTGAAGACAGTTTAGTAGTGATTAACTCCTTTAGATTTCATTTGTCTGGGAAACTCTTTATATCTCCTTCAATTCTGAATGATAGCCTTGCTGGGTAGCATATTCTTGGTTGTAGTTTTTCCCCTTTCAGCTCTTGGAATATATCATGCCACTCTCTTCTTTCCTGCAAAACTTTTCTGCTGAAAAATTAGCTGATATCCTTATAGGGTTTCCCTTGTGCATATTTTTTGCTTCTCTCTTGCTGTTTTTAAAATTCTCCTTATTATTTACTTTTGACATTTTAATTATTATGTGCTGTGGGGTGGAGCTCCTTGAGTTCATTTTGTTTGGAACTCTGTGTTCTCTAAACCTGGATGTCTATTTCCTTCCCCAGGTTAGGGAAGTTTTCAGCTTTTATTTCTTCAGATGCATTTTCTGCTCCATTTACTCTTCTTTTTCTCTTTCTGGAACCCTGACAATGTAAATGTTTGTTCATTTGATGTTGTCTAAGAGATCCTTTAACCTGTCCTTATTTTCTGAAATTCTTTCCTTTTTGCTGTTCAGATTGGGTGCTTTCCATCACTCTGTCTTCCAGATCGCTGATAAGTTCTTCTGCATTTGTTAATCTACTACTGATTCTCTCTAGTGTGTTTTTCACTTCATTTGTATTCTTCAGCTCTAATTGGTTCTTTTTTTTTTTTTATCTCTCTGTTGAAGGTCTCACTGAGATCTTCCACTCTTTTTCCCAGTCTGGTGAATATCTTTACAATTATTACTTTAAACTCCTTATCAGGCATATTGCTTATCTCTGTTTCATTTAAATCTTTTTCTAGGGTTTTGTCTTATTCTTTTGGTGGGAGCATATCTCTCTGTCTCCCTATTTTACTTGACTTTTTGTTTTCATTTCTGTGAATTAGATGTAATGTCCACTTCTCCTAAATGTGAAGGAATGGTACTATGCATGGTAATCCCCTGAGCAGACTTTGTGTTTGTTAACTTTGCTGGCTGACTGGAGCTGTGTGTAGTGTGGGAATATGAGGCACTCTCTGCCGAGGTGCCCTGGTAAGATGGCCTACGCAGAAGTGTATATTGGCCTGGGTGGTCTCAGGGCTCTTGGAGCAGAGGGCACCCTGGCAGGACATTAAGCTGAAGTGGGCATGAGCCTTGGGTTCTCAGCACAGAGGGTACCCTTGCAAGATAGCCAAAACCAAACTGGGTGCCAGCTGGAGTATTCTGGGCTCACCATTCAGGGAGTACCCTGGAAATGTGGCTAGAACCAAGGCAGGATATGGGTCAGGGGTCCTGGGGCACTCCACATGAGAGGCATCCAGTGGGATAGCTTAAGCAAGGTGAGACATGGGATAGGCAATCCTGAGGTGTCCCATGCAGGGGGACCCTGGTAGGACACATAGCTGACATGGGATGGGCTGGGGTGATCCCAGGGGTCTTTACTCAGAGGGCACCTAAGGAGGACAGCTAAAGCTGAAGTGCGTGCAAGCTGGGGTGTCCAAGGGTACTCAGTATAGAAATCATCATAGCTAGGAAGTTAGAGCCAAGGTAGGGTGCAAATTGGAGGTTCGAAGGTGTTCCATACAGGGTGGAACCAAGGTAGGCACAGGCCAGGGGTTCCTGGGTGCTTTGTGCAGGGAGAACCTTGGATGCGTGGCTGGAACCAAAGCAAGCATGAGCCAAAAGGTCTTAGAGTGCTCTGCACCGAGGTGTGCCCTTGAAAGCCCTCTGGACCTAAAGTAACAAAGATCTGGAGTGCTTTGTACCTATGTTATTTTGGTGTGACCACTAGAGTGGTGGTGAGCTCTGATCAGGGAGTCCCAGTGTGCATCATGTGTGGGCTGCTTTGGCGGGCTGGTTAGGACTTGTAAGGGCTAAGGATGAGGGGCTCACTGAGGCAGTAGGTTTGCTACAGTTCTTGGACTTTACTCCCGTTCATCATATCAAGGTAGACAGGGAACACAGACTGTGGGACTTGTCAGCTCCTCCAGGACAGAGAGTTCCAGTAGCTTCCCTGACATTTGGTGGATCCTAGGACCAGTTCCTTTATATTCTACTTGCTGTTGGAAACCAACACTTTTTTCCTGTGCACCAGATTGCCTGGGGCTGGTGTGTGCTAGGGCCCTGGGGCTCATCGAGGTGCCAGGTTAGTTGTGGTGCCCAGAACCCTTTCCTATCTGTACTATCAAGGTGGAATAGGAACAGGAATCATGGCACTTTCCAGCCTCTCCAACCCAGAGAGAGTTCCAGCAGCTCTCTCACAATTTGGTAAGATTCTAGGCCTAGTTCCTTCAGATACTAGTTGTTCTTTTAAACCTAGGCTTTCTTCTGTGCCACAGGGCAGACAAAGCTGCTCATGGTCTCTCAGTACTATCCCTCCTCACTGCAATTTGCAAGGCTGGGGGTGGGGGTCTTTTTTTTTTTTTTTTTTTTTTACTGCATCTCTCTCTCTCTTTCTGTTTTCTGTGTGGTCCTTCTATCTTTAGTTGTACAGAGGCTGTTCAATGAGCCCTCAGTTCCTCTTTAGGAAGACTAGCTCTATCAATAGGTATGGATTTGGTGTGGAGGAGATGAGTTCAGGCTCTTCCTCCATTAGATCAGAACTCCAAACTTTGTTTTTTTAAAACAATTTTTCTGTTATTATAAGTAGTACTTTTTCTTTTTACACAGTCAGAGCTCTACCCTGGTCAAAGCATATAGTGAGTTTTTAATCACGATTTAAACTCTTCAACTACATACATCTTTAAGAGTGTATCCGTTTATGTTGCCAGGGATGTTATTTTAGTTAAAAACTGTGAAAGTTCCTACTGTATCATATTATCATTTTTCAATGTACACAAACACACCAAAAGAAATCAAAGAAGCTGGGGTGTTAAGACCTGGTAACGAGACAGCTAAGTGACATGTTCTGTGATTTTTGTCAAGGGTCAGAGCCTTAATCCAAACAAACAAGAGAGTAGAGATTATTAGGCAGACACAAACAAAATGGAATATGATTGTTTAGCAGTGGTGAACATAATGATCATAAATTTTTAGACATCAATATGCCTATTTGCTTTTCTCCACAACACTTGGCTGCTTAAGTACAGGGATGAAGAAGACAGATGGGTAAGTTCCTTCAGTGTGGAAATTCGTTAGACTGGACCATCAAAGAAAGAGGGGGCAAGAGATTTGAGGTTGGTCGTGAGAGAGTTATTGGTATAGTAAGACTTTTATTGTAAAGAGAGGTATGAAGAAAGGAAGTGAATACTGGAGGATATTTAAACATAGGGAGAAAGTACTAGTCATTATGTTTAGAAATGTCAGGGACACTTTTAAGGTTAGAAGAGTTTTGATCACTCTCAGAAAGAAATCTGGTTTAAAAACCCAGTTACATTTCACTTAGTTGTATGCCACTTCTTTTTTCTTTGATGTTATTTTTCAAGTAGAATGTATTTCAAGTGAGAAGAACCTACAGTAAGTAATAGGACAGGCAGGTTTGGGGACACCTGAGAAGAGCTCCTGGTTTACAAGGTGGCTTAAATTTTCCTTTTCAAACCAGGTGACTAGAGGTTGGTTACCAGGAAAAAACCCTGAGAAGGAAGAGAGTAGAGCTGAAAATTCATGTTAGATGCACACATATTTCTTTTCTTTTTAATTTTATTTAAAATTAAAAATTTAGGAATGCCTGGATGGCCCAGTGGCTGAACTCTGCTTTCAGCTCAGGGTGTAATCCTGGGGTTCGAGGATCGAGTCCCACATCAGGCTCCCTTGGGGGAGCCTACTCCTCCCTCTGCCTATGTCTCTGCCTCTCTCTCTCTCTCTGTCTCATGTGAATAAATAAATAAAATATTTTAATTAATTAATTAATTAATTAAAACTTTAGGGGCACCTGGGTGGCTCAGTCAGTTAAGCATCTGCCTTTGTCCTGGGATCCAGCCCTGCGTCAGGCTCTCTGCTCAGTGGGCAGCCTGCTTCTCCCTTTACCTCTGTCTGCTGCTCCACCTACTTGCGTTTTCTCTCTCTCTCTCTCTCTCTCAAATAAATAAATAAAATCTCTTCTAAAAATTTAGTTAACATATAGTATATTATTAGTTTTAGAGATACAATGTAATGATTCATCAGTTGCATATAACACCCAGTGCTCATTACATCACGTGCCTCCCTTAATGCCCTCACACAATTACCACATCCCACCACCCACCTCTTCTCTAGCAATACCTAGTTCAGCATCTTTTTGGTTTGCCTCCCTCTCTGTTTTTATCTCATTTTATTTTCCTTTCCCTTCCCCTGTTTTCAGCTGTTTTGTTTCTTAAATTCTATATATGAGTGAAACCATATGGTATCTGTCTTCTCTGACTGACTTATTTCCCTTAGCATAATACCCTCTGGTTCTATCCATGTTGTTGCAAATGACAAGATTTCATTCTTTTTGATGGCTGAATAATATTCCATTATATATTTATAATAATATTCCATATATTATTCATTATTCCATATATTATTATTCCATATATTATCCATTCATCTGTTGATGGACACATGGGCTCTTCCTATATTTTGGCTATTGTGGACATTGCTGCTATAAATATTGAGGTGCATATGCCCCTTTGAATCACTATGTTTGTATCCCTCAGATAAATACCTAGTAGTACAATTGCTGGGTCATAGGGTAGTACTATTTTTTTTAAAGATTTATTTATTTATTTATGAGAGACACAGATTGAGAGGAGAGGCAGAGACATAGGCAGAGGGAGAAGCAGGCTCCTCACAGGAAGCCCGACATGGGACTGGATCCTGGATCCGGGGATCACGACCTAAGCCAAAGGCAGGTACCCAACCACTGAGCCACCCAGGCATCAGGGGTAGTACTACTTTTAACTTTTTGAGGAACCTCCATACTGCTTTCTGCAGAGTGGCTGTACCAGTTTGTATTCCGACCAAATGTGTAAGATGGTTGCCCTTTCACTTCATCCTCACCAACATCTGTTGTTTCCTGAGTTGTTAATTTTAGCCATTCTGACAGGTGTGAGGTGGTATCTCATTGTGGTTTTGATTTGTATTTCCCTGATGATGAGTGACATTGAGAATTTCTCAATATTTGTATGTCTTTTTGGAGGAATGTTTGTTCATGTCTTCTGCCCATTTCTCAACTGGATTTTTTGTTTTTTGGGAGTTGCATTTGACAAGGTCTTTATCATTTTGGATACTTGCCTTTTATCTGATATGTCATTTGTGAATATCCTCTCCCATTCTATAGGCTGCCTCTTAGTTTTGTTGCTTTTTGTTGAAAAGCAAAAGCTTTTCATCCTGATAAAGTTCCAATAGTTCAGTTTTGATTTTGTTTGCCTTGCCTTTGTAGACATTTCTAGCCAGAAGTTGCTGCAGCCAAGGTCCAAGAGATTGCCGCCTATGTTCTCCTCTAGGATTTTGATGGATTTCCATCTCACATTTAGGTCTTTCAGCCATTTTGAGTCTATTTTTGTGTGTGGTGTGAGAAAGTGGTCCAGTTTCAGTCCTCTGCATGTGGCTGTCCAATATTCCCAGCACCATTTGTTGAAGAGACTGTCTTTTTTCCAGTGGACATTCTTTCCTGCTTTGTCACAGATGAGTTTACCATAGAGTTGAGGGTCTACTTCAGGGTTCTCTGTTCTGTTCCATTGATCTATGTGTCTGTTTTTGTGACAGTACCGTAATGTCTTGATGATTACAGCTTTGCAATATAGGTGAAGTTGTGGTGCCTTGAGCTTTGATTTTCTTTTTCAACATTATTTTGGCTATTTGGAATTCTGGTTTTTTTTCTAGTTCCATACAAATTTTAGAATGGTTTGTTCCTTCCTGTTTCAATTTATATGTCTCTAGGAATTTATCCATTTCTTCTAGATTACCTAATTTGTTGGCATATAATTGATCATAGTATTCTCTTAGAATTGTTTGTATTTCTTTAGTGTTGGTTAGGATCTTTCCTCTTGAATTCAGAATTTCATCTATATGGGTCCTTTCTCTTTCCTCTTTGACAAGTCTGGGCAGGGGCTTATTGATCTTGTTAATTCTTTCAAAGAACCGTCTCCTTTTGTTAATCTGTTCTACCAAATTTTTTGTTTCTATATTATTGATTTCTGCTCTAATCTTTATTATTTCTCTTCTCCTGCTGAGTTTAGGCTTTATTTGCTGTTCTTTTTCCAGCTGAGGTGTAAGATTAGGTTATGTATTTGAGACTTCTCCTGCTTCTTAAGGAAGGCTTGTATTGCTATATACTTCTCTCTTAGGACCACCTTCGCTACATCCCAAAGATTTTGAACTGTCATGTTTTCATTTTCATTTGCCTCCGTGTATTTTTAAATCTTTTCTTTAATTTCCTGGTTGACCTATTCATTCTTTAGCAGGATGTTCTTTAACCCCTATGTATTTGTAGTTTTCTAATTTTTTTCTTGTAGTTGACTTCAAGTTTCATAGCATTGTGGTCTGAAAATATGCATGATATCACTTTATTTGTACCAGTTGAGTCCTGATTCCTGACCCAGTATGTGATCTCTTCTGGAGAATGTTCTATGTGCACTCAAAAAGATCTTGTATTCTGCTGCTCTGGATGAAATGTTCTGAATATATCTGTTAAGTCCATCTGGTCCAGTGTGCCTTCTTTCCTTGTTGGTCTTCTGCTTAGATGATCTGTCCATTGCTGTAAGTGTTAAAGTCACTATTGTTGTATTATTATCAATGAATTTCATTAAGTTAGTTATTAATCAATTTATATATTTGGCTGTTCCCAAGTTAGGAATATAAATATTTATAATTTTTGGATCTTCTTGTTGGATATATGATTTTATTATGATATTAAGTATCCTTGTTTATCTCTTATTACAGTCTTTGGTTTAAAATCTAGTTTGTCTGATTTAGGAATGGCTACTCCAACTTTCCTTTGATGTCCATTAGCATGATAAATGGTTCTCCACTGTCTCACTTTCAATTTGGAGAGATCTTTGAGTCTAAAGTGAGTCTCTTATAATCAGCATATCGATGGGTCTTTTTTTTTTATTTATCCATTCTGACACCCTATGTATTTTGATTGGAGCACTTAATCCATTTACATTCAGAATAATTATTAAAAGATAGGAATTTAGTGCCATTATATTACCTGAACAGTCGCCAGTCCTCTAGATTGTTTCTGTTCCTTTCTGGTGTTCATTACTTTTGGTCTCTCTTTCTACTCAAAGGGTCCCCTTTAATATTTCTCACAGGGCTGACATGAATTCCTTTGTATCTTTGTAATAGTTGTTTTAAATTCTAGTTCAGACCTCTTACTTACATCTGAATTGATTAAATCCCTGGCTGTAAGTACTACCTCCTATTCTTTCTTTTGAGGTGAATTTCTCCATCTTGTCATTTTTTCCAGAAAAGAAAAGAAGAAAAAGGAAAAAAAAAAAAACAATGAAAACAATAACCAAAAAACAACTAAATCCTGGATATGTTTTGGTCTGCTTGTTAAAAAAAAAAGAAGAAGAACTAGATCCGACAATAAGACAGAAAGAAAGAGATATATATTTTTATAAATATTACATATATATTTATATATAACATATATTTATAAATAACATTTATATATTACATGTATATAAATAAAATACAATGAAAGGAAACAAAAAATAAATAAATAAAAATAAATATAAAAAATATATTTATATTTATAACTGAATATAAAAATATTTATATTTTTAAATAAATATAAAAAATAAAAAATAAATATAAAATATTTATGTAAAAATTTAAGAAGAATTTAGAGAAGAATTGAAAGTAGGAAAATAACTGAAAAAATAACACAGAAAGACTAAAGAATAAAAATACAAAGACTGCCATATACTATTTTCCCCAGGAGCTGAAGCTCTGCAGCCCTCCAGGACTAGTAGTAGCCTTGGAGCCCGGTTCGTGGGTGCTCACCTTCCGGGAGAGGGGCCTGCGGGTTGATTCTCTGGTGGATTTGCAGGTCGCACAGGCCCCCCCAGGGTGCGGGAGGCAGGGCTCGTGGAAGTGGCTCTGGACTCCACCAGCCGGTGCTGTTTTGCTCCCTGAAGGCTTTCAGCACGGATGGGTGGGAGGACTCTGGCTGCACCCCACTCTCGAGCCCCACGGCTGAAATTCTGTGCCCCTCGCAGATTTTCGGTGAACCCTTGCAGAAGAGCAATCCATCCCTCTTCTCTTCCCAGTTCCCAGCAAAACTGTGTCCATCCAGCCTGAGGCTGAGCAGTTTTATCTGAGTTTCAAAACCCCAGATTCGGGGACCTCCTGCTGTGGCTCCCAGGGAGGGTCTTGCCTCCCTGCTGCCTCCTGGGACAGCGGTGGGTGCTGGGGTAGGGCCTGGAGCTTCTTGGCAACGGGGAGCCGAAGGCCGGAGCCCACCTTCCCTGTTCCCAGCCAGCTGCCCACTCCGGTGCCCAGAATGGGTCACCCTGGGGCCCACCTGGTCTCCCCGGGGCCCAGGGATCCTCAGGGCACCTGTCCCACCTGACACCTGGGATTCCACCCCTTCACCATCTGAGCGCCCTCGGGCCAGGCATGTCCCCCCGGGGGCAGCTCCCCCAACACACACGCAGTCAGGTCTCCCACCTCCCACCTGCCCAACAGGTGTCCTTTCTACTGGAGCATCGCAGCATTTGTTTTCTCAGATCTCTGAGTTCTAGGAGCCTTGACAACTATTGGAGGGAGGGGACCAATTGTGGATCTTCCTTCCCCTCTGCCGCCCTCACTCCCAGGCGCACACATCTCTGATAGCACAGGTCTGGCCATGATGCATCCTCATTAATTATTTTAGCTTTCTTTTTTCTAAAAATGTACTTATTTTGCTTTTCTTCTTGAAGGATTTTTTTTCAGTAGACATAATATTTTGAATTCAGAATGTTTTATTTTTGTACTTAAAAAAACCACTTTCCATTATCTTTCAGCTTCCATAGCCACCAATAAGAAGTCAGTCTTCATTGAAATTATTGTTCCACTGTATAGAACGCATTGCTTTTTTTTATGGCTGTTTTCAAGAGTCTCTCATTATCCTTAGTTTTTGGTAGTTTGTATATAATGTGTTTTCTTTGTACTTATCTTGCATGGACTTTATTTTCTATATCTTATATAGTGATGTCTGTCATCAAATTTGAGGAACTGATGGTCTAGTAATTTTTCTTCCATAGTCTCTCTTCTTTCCTTCTCAGGCTCCATGTACACATTTCCTTTTTCTATTGTCCAACCATTTCCACAACCATTCCCATAAAAATAATTTATAATTATTTTTCTTTATTATTTAAATTGAATTATTTCCATTATTTTCATTTATTTTTATGCTCACTGTCTTTTGTCAATTCCATCTGTTTTGAGCCTCCCTGGTGAAGATTTTTTTTCAGGCATTGAAATATAATTTCTAGAATTTCGGGATGCCTGGGTGGCTCAGTGGTTGAGCATCTGCCTTCAGCTTAGGGCATGGTCCCGGAGTCCCAGGATGGAGTCCCACATTGGGCTTCTTGCATGGAGCCTGCTTCTTCTCCCACTGCCTATGTCTCTCTGCCTCTCTCTGTGTCTCTCATGAATAAATAATTTAAAAAAATTTTTTTCTAGAATTTCTTTCTCTCCTATGG
This sequence comes from Canis lupus familiaris, assembly GCF_011100685.1. Lineage (NCBI taxonomy): Eukaryota > Metazoa > Chordata > Mammalia > Carnivora > Canidae > Canis > Canis lupus. Next base: position 5,486,385 of record NC_049228.1, read on the forward strand.
CTTCTATTTTCCTGTTAATGTCTTTTGGTTTTATTCACTGAGAATGCTTTTTAAATTATGTCCTTTAGAATAGCTATAAAGTTTGTTTAAAATACTTGCCTATTCAATATTCCAGTATCTCAATCATCTCACAGTGTCAGTTGATTGTCTTTTCTCTTGTAAATGGATCTGGATCACATTCTTCTAGTTATTTGTATATCACATAATTTATGCACCTGACAACTCTCTATAAAGAAATTCTTTCTGGAATTTTCATTCCTACTCCCCCCCCCTTTTTTTAAACTTTCTTTACATCTTGGAGGGAGGTAGTTAGCTAAGGACAGCAAAGCTTCTCAAGGACTACACTGCTGCTCAAGCAAATTGTTTAGAAATATGTGCCACAAAATAGTTTGAGAAAGGAAGAAATTCTCAGAATGGAGAGCAAATATCCAAGTTTAAAATACTGTTAGAGGGACATCTGGGTGACTCAATCGGTTAAGCATAAGGCTCCTGATTTTGACTCAGGTCATGATCTCAGGTTCATGAGCTTGAGCCCTATGCCAGGCTCTGCCCTCAGTGGGGAGTCTGCTTGAGATTCTCTCTCTTCCTCTACCCCTCCCCCTGTGGGTGGTCTCTCTCTCAAATCTTTAAATAAAATACTGTTTCCTATTCTCTAAATAAAACATTTTATATGTATTTTAAATAACATTTCACTTTCAAAATTTCCCCCTCAGAATTGAGGAGGAGAAATGAAATTTCTACTTGCCTTCCTCCTGACCAAGAGGTCAGTAGGTAGCCGGTGTGAGCTAGGAGCAACCTTTATCAATCTTTGAGTTCGTATAAGTTCATTACAAATTCTGATAGTATCTTAATTTTTAATTTTATTTTTTTAATTCCCAGTGTTTGTCATGATTTTAAAATGTTGCCACCATTTTTTGGTTATCACTTTATTGAGATATAATTCACACATCATCATAAAATTCACTTGTTTAAAATGTATTGTGCATGTAATATTTTTTGGTAAAATCACAGAGTTCTACAATTATCACCACAATCAATTTGAGGACATTTATCACTGTTAGCTACCAGCCTCTGCCTCCCTACTTCAGCCCTAAGCATCCACTAAATCTACCTTCTGTCCCTATATATTTGTCTATTCTGAACATATCCAATAAATAGGATCACATAATATGTAATCTTTTTTGACTGGCTTTTCTCACTTAACATAAAGTTTCTGAGGTTCATCCATGTTGTGGCATGTAGTAGTATTTTATTCCTTTGTTGTAACCAAATAATATTATATATAAGATCTATGTTTTGGGTATGTTGATAAGCATCTGGGTTGTTTCTACTTTTGGTTGTTATAATAATTATGCTATGAGCATTCATGTACAATGCTTGCATGAACATATGTTTTTATTTCTTTTGGTGTATATATCTAGGAGTAGATTACTGAGTCTATGATAACTCTATGTTTAACCTTTCAAAGAACTTCCAGATTGTTTTCCAAATTGGGTGTGCCCCTTTACAGTCCCATCAGCAGTGTATATGGGTTCCAATTTGTCCATATTCTTAACAATACTTGTTACTATCTGACTGATTGTAGCCATCCTAGTGGGTGGGATGTAGTATCTCATGTTGATTTTTAATTGCTTTTGCTTAATGATTCAAGATGTTAACTATCTTTTCATATGCTTATTAGCCATTCATACATCTTTTTTTTTTTTTTGCAGAAATGTCTGTTTACATATTTTGCTCATTTTAAAATTGGGTTATCTTTCTATTTTGAGTTGTAAGAGTTCTTTAATTCTAGATATGAGTCCCTTTTCGGATACATAATTTGCAACTATTTTCTTCCATTATATCTGCCGTGCTTTCATTTTCTTATTCATGTCATTTGAAGCAGAAAAGTTTTTAATCTTGATGAAGTCCAATTTATCTATTTTTTCTTACTTGCTTATGTTTTAATGTCATATTGCAGATTCTATTGCTATATCCACCAGCCTTAATTTTTACTTGCATTTGTTGTCAGCATTTTCATAAATACTTAAAATATTTTTTGGCCAGCAGGTCTTTTCTGTGTTTTTTTTAAAACTATGAAATGCTGGCTAAAATACAGGAACACACAGAGCATATTTCTAAAAGTTCCTGTTCAGTATTTCCCTGAACTATGGTACATCAAAAAATAATGGAGTTTTTGCCTGAAATAAGTCTCATGACCTTACAGGGTCTTTACATTCTCATCTTCTACTTTCTTGGTGTCTAATCACAGTTCTTGATAACTCTTATCTAACTGTAAAAGTAATATAATTCAAAATGAGAAGTTATAAAATATAGGAAATATAAAAATTTATAAGTATTCTAATTTCTTAAACCTATTAACCTCAAACCACATAAATTATTACAGTTATACTTTGTGTTTCCCCTCAATCTTCTTTATTTATACATATCTCGATAATCCTCATAATTGTAAATATTGTAACCTCATAATTTTTATTTATAATTATAGTTATCTTTGTTTATACCACCTCTTGACTATATTAGAAGTTCTGCACTAGGATTTATAAATATTTTAGTCTTCTATTCATTTCTGGAAGATGGTGTATTTGTGCCTTTAAGGATTATTTAGTATTTGATGAATAATTAGGCTCATACTAGAGGACTTATTAATATTAATGCTTGCTACAAGCATAAGAGGTGATAGTTTTTGTATTTTTATGATGTGATAGATATTGCCATAACAACTTTATTTAAGAGGAAGTAAAGTTGACTTAGAAAGCCTTAAAATTATCTTATAAATTTTAGACAATTGGAAGAGGTTAGATGGAATTAAGTACTGAATTGAGGTACAGGCTCACTTTCCGTGGGTACTATATGTATAGGAAACCCAGTACTTTGATTTGCCCAGGTGTAATGTGATCCACCTAATAAGTAAAGCCCTGCTCTCAGCTCATAAACTTGTGAACCTCTGTAAATCCAGAGTTCAAAATAAAACTGAGGTAAACAACACTTGAAAGAATAAAGAAAATAAACTATAGAATTGATTACATAATGCATACTTATACATGTAGGGTTACTTTTAAAATTATATTCAGGGAAACTATGCTCATTTCATCCACACATGGGATATTCGATTTTCCCTTCCTGACAGAGTGCCCGAAATGACTGCATTGATGTCTTTGCTTTATATGGCTGTTTACAGTCAAATTCAACAAAATCCCCCGTTTTCACATAAAGGTTTCTGATGTTTTTTCCTCTTAACTGTATGTTATTTTTGTTCATGTTACCTTCATATATTATACATGCATCTGAAAAAAGAAATAATAAAAATAAATTATTAATAATATAACTTTTCCTTTCCAAGAATACTGAAATTTCTTAAAGAATATTGAAAGCTAATATTTATTGTGTTTTCCAAGTACTGTTCTTAGTACTTGTACGCATCTTCTCTCAACACCATGCATCATTTCCCTGGGCTAACTAAGCACAGATGGGGGTTCAGAGAGATTGAGTAATTTTTTCAAGGTCATATAATTTAGTGGATATTCTGAGCCAGAATATGGACCTTGGCAGTTTGACTTCAGAGCCTGTGCTCTTAATAACTCTGCTTTACATGCCTAAAAATCACATACCAAACAGGATTAAATTAAAATGTTCTATTATGGTCAATGTTATTTACCCTCCTTTCCCAACTCAAGATTCTTTTTACATTGTTTCCAAAAAGTGTACATAAATGTATTAACATCTTACTAATGTTATAGTAAAAATAAGTTTATTACCATATATTCAGATATATAGTTCAGAAAGTGGGCTGAAGAGGACAATATGTGTAAAAACCAATCATCTCTTTAAGTATTCACTTAGAATATACCTTATACTTGAAGGTAACTACTTATCAATGAGAGCACAAATTTACTAGCTATTATATTGCTTGTTTAGAGCATCTTTTCTACAAACAAATTATTGCTGGGTCATAACTTTTGTGAAACTTTGATTTCTGTAGGAAAGCAGAGTTACTTTCCCCCATGATCAGAGTCCACTCATTCGTTTTTAAATTCAGCAGTCTGAGAGGTAGCATTCCCCTGAGCAAATAGCACACCCTGGCACTGCTAAGCAGCATGTTCTCTACAGCCCATAATCTCTGATACAGGAATTGTTCAGAGTTGCTGAAATAAGCCCAAGGTTAAATTTGAGGAGCCATCCTAGGCAGTGGCAACCATAAAGAACTTCTTTCAGTACCTAGATCTATCCAAGCCCAGGAGATTGTAAGATATATTGCTGAGTATTTTCCTGATGACATATGATAGACTAGTCCTTGTAGTGTTAAAGAGAGGTTGACCTTTTTTTCTCCCTGTCTCTTCTGTAGATACAAAAGGCCACCAGAGCATCAGGCTTAACTATATGAATTTGGCACCAGATTGCCATGCCTGAATCCTAGCTCCACCAAATACTCACCAAGTGTCTTGAATCAATGTCAGACAGATTTTCAACTAAATTAAAGTAAAAGACATCCTATGAAATTTGTCCATGAAAATTTCACTATGAATATCAAAAATCAAACTCCAGGAGAATATGAAGAACTCACCTATGCATTTTGGTGGTTCTGACCACTGTCCATTTATGCATATTATATCTGTGGAGCCCCGAAGTTCATAGAAAGACTGGCAACGGTACTGGACTCTTGATCCTGGAGGATATACTGATAATGGGAATGAGGTGATGTCTCCATTGCTAACAGGTGGAGGGGGACCACAATATTGTGTAGACTCTGGAAAATAACATTTATGTGTTGAGAGAAAATCGACATGTGGTTTAAGTGAAATACTATAAGTAAATCTCCTTATATCCTCAATGTCATATATGGTATCTGAGAGCTCAAGTAACTCATGATATAATTTCTATAATATAAACTGATAACCAAAAAATAGTATAGGGCTTCCTTTCACCCTAAAGTAAAATACACTTAAGTATTCAGTATATATGTATTATAAGGGCATGCAAGTATAAGTAGTAAGAATGGTTTTTATTTAAAGCATGATGAACAGGTAAGATTTACTTCTATATGGATCATGATATTATGGTCCGGGATCAAGCCCCATGTCAGGCTTCCCGCTCAGCTGGGAGCCTGCTTCTCCTCTCCCTCCTCCTGCTGCTCCCCCTTCTTGTGTTCTCTCTCACGCTCTCAGATGAATGAATGAATGAATGAATGAATGAATAAATAAATAAATAAAGCAAAAATAAATAACTCCCTTTCCATTTCTATTCTCTGGAACTACTGTTACTTTATGCAAATATCATGTACCTGTCAGTACGTGATCATAAACTCTTAGCTTTACTGAAGTGAATGATTGACATACGGCTTTTCATTTATTTTTCTGATTTCAAATAATACCATAGGCATCTTTCTCTGTCAATAAATGTTTCAAATTCATGTTAAGAATAGCCGGAATACAGGGGTGCCTGGGTGCCTCAGTTGGTTAAGCACCCAACTCTTGATTTCGGCTCAGGTCATGATCTCAGGGTCATGAGACTGCTGAAGATTCTCTCTCCCTCTGCCCCTTCCTCTGCTCGCTGTCTCTCTAAAATAAATCTTAAAAAAAAAAAAGAATGGCCGGCATACATCCCATGGCACTGATTTATCTTTCCATATACCACCAAAGATACAGATACGAAATGGCCAAATAAATAATCTTATCCCAAATAACTTCTACCTCTTGCTTCATTGAGTTACTGTCCCTGCATTTTTCTCAGACTCTCATGCGGGCATTAGATTTTCTTCCCTTTAAATTCAGCAAAGACCCTACTCCATGAATTGTCCCCTTTGTCTGTATTGTCAATTTCTCCTTCCCTGCCAAATCATTCATCAACATACATCCTGAAAATGTCATAACTGAGTGAGGTAAAATTTCCCTTAATTCATACCCCCTATCTAACTACCACTTTATTTCCCTATTCCCTTCAGAGCAAACCTACTTGTTTCCTATCCTCTCTGATCTGACGTTATCACCACACATTTTCTCTTGAACACACTGGCATTAGGTATTGCCCCCTACTGAAATACATCAAAGCAAAGTTACCAGTTACTCTAGGGAGCTAAATCCATTGTTCAACTATCAGCCTTCTTGTCTAGTTGTAGGCAGACTTTGACATGTTTGTTGTCCTGTTGAATAACATTTTGCAATATGTCCTTGGCTTCGGGGACACCAGCTCTGGTAATGTGATTTATGATAAATATTTGGTCTTTCTCCCCATTGCTGGCACAGAGGTCCTAAAACCCTTGGGCTTTCCTAAGTGACGACAGCAGTACATGAGATGTCAATGAGATGGATTTTGGAAAACCCATAGGTAACCTGAGGATAGGCTGGTTGCCAGGAGGACTAACCCTGTGATTAGAGGGTTGGAACTTTTCAGCGCCATCCTGACCTATAGGGAAGGAAGAGGGGCTGGAGGTTTGAATCCATCACCAATAGACAAAAGTTTAATCAGTAACGCCTATGTAAATGAAGCTTCCATAAAACCCCAAAAGGACAAGGTTCTGAGAGTTTCTGGGTTAGTGAATTCATGGAGATATGGGAAAGTGTTGGCTGGAGAGGGCATGGATGCTCTGTACCCTTTCCTATACATCTCTTCTATCTGGCTGTTCTTGAGTTAAGCCCTTTTATAATAAGTCCATAATCTAGTATGTAAATGCTTCTTTGAGTTCTGTGAACTGCTTTAGTAAATTGATTAAACTCAAGGAGGGGGTTTCTGGGACCTCCAATCTATAGACAGAGGCACAGATGACAACCTAGATGTGTAACTGGCCTCTGAAGTAGGGGTGCAAGGAGTAATCTTCTAACACTGAGTTCTTAACCTATGAAGCTTGATGCTATCTCTGGGTAGATAGTGTCAGAATTTAGTTGAATTATAGGACTCCCAGCAGGTGTCTAAGACTTGCTTGTTGGATGTGGAATAACCCCCCTACACACACACACACACACACACACACACACACACACAATGTAATTGTGTCCTAGAACCTAGAACCACTTCCCTAGTTTTTCTTCCACAACCCTACCTGGCTGCTCCTCATTTCCTATATCACTATTAATGGAGAGTCTCCAAGGCTGTCTCTGACTTTCTCTCTTATTTAGCCATTTGAACTCTCTGTATGATCCCATCCAGTCCTATAACTTTAGGTATCATCTTTATACTAGCAGTTACCAAATTTACATCCTAATTGACCATTATACTTCCAAATTGCCCATTATACATCTTAAGTTGCATATCAAGTAAATATACTTTATAGAAGTTTATCCAGTAGAGATCTCAAATATTTCTTCTATGGTCACTGTTGGAAGTAACTCATAGATAAACAGTTTTGAAAAGTGATGGAACTGGGTGCCAATTTAATGCTTCAGAATACAGTGCATAAAAAAGTCAGAAGTTCTTTTTCCTGTTCTTTAGTATACACTTTTAAAATCATATTATTTAGAAATAAACTACTAACCAATACAGCGTGGTAATGACTGCCATTGTCCATTTTTACACACTATATCTCTTGGTCCGTGAAGTAGATAATTTTCTTTGCAGAGAATAGCTACTTTTTCTTTATCCTGATAATTCACTGTGGTTAGCATATTCTGAGCATTGGGTATCTGAGGTGGAGGTGGGCAGAGTTGTTCCATGTCTCCTGAAATATATTGGAATTAAATTATTTGATTAATAAAAGCTAGGGGGAGAAAAGCTCAGGAAGATAATATTTCAGTATAAAGGAACATCCAATAACTAGTAACTCTCTATACATGTGTGTGTTATATGTGTATTTATACACATGATGCTGTAGTAACAAATATACTTTATCTTAACATAGTTATGATTTGCAAAGCACCTTTGTGTTATAACCATTGGGTTAAAATTTCTCTGGTGTTCTCTTCTATTTCCTATTCATTATTCCATTGGTATTCTTGTATAATTTCCAAATTAATCCATTTGGTTTTTTTTTTCCAGCTGACCATATGATTCAAAAAAGTTATGTACATGTGATTCAAACAAGTTAAAACAACAACAAAAAATTAAAATGGCAATAGTAATGACAGAACCGACTAAGACTTCCCCTAATAACCTAACCTTGACCTCAGTGAAAGATTTTTATGATTTGCCTTTTCTTCTAAACATAACAATGACTGACAATTGATGTAATTAGAATGCCTCTGTTTGATTAGGAATTAACTTCTGTTTGGTTGCGTGGTTTGTTCGAAGGGATAAATTTTAAATGGTCAGTTTGGATGCTAAAATATCATTATCTGAGCCACAGTCCCACCGCCTGGCCTGGGCTCATACTGTGTCCTTCTTTAGCTCACTTTTTTCCAGGACAAATGCTGCTGTCTAATGGCACTTCCTTTCAAAGTTATTACAAATAAACTGATAGATATTATTTCTCGCTATACTGTTTTCTCTTAAAACTAAGAAGAATGAGCTAACGTCTCTTGGTTTAATTACACTTGAAATATAACAATAATTTATAGTAAATATTTCAAAAATTATTTTAAAATAGAACCTAAGATCAGTATAAATTCAGCCAAAACACAAATACTATCTGAAACCTGAATTTTATATTAGGTTGTTGTTTATTTTTTCAAGTGAAGGAAGACATACTAGAATTCTATACTGCAAGTCCTCTAAACAAAATTTATTTCTGAGAAAGCCTAGAGGGGTATCTGGGAGGTAGGACAACTCATGCATATCCTATGTTCTATTACGATTTGCCCTATTTATTTATTGGTTTGAGAAATATATGTCATAATAGTCCTAGAGGCGTCATTATTCTAGTCAACCTTTAACAGCCTGGTCTTTTAAGATCTGTTTTGGCTCAGTAACTTACTGAGGTAAAGATTAGCCTGACATTGGGGCACCTGGGTGGTACAGTGGTTAAGTATCCACCTCAGTTTGGGCTAGGTCGTGATCTAAAGGTCATGAGATCAAGCTCCATGTCAGGCTCCCCTCTCAGCATAGAGTTGGCTTAGGATTCCCTCTCTCCCTTTCCCTCTGTCCTTTCCACCTGTGCGCACCCTGTCTCTCAAATAAGTAAATCTTAAAAAAAATGAGCTTGATATTACTGTTATTGTACATTTTCAGTTAATGAAGTCTGATTCACAGGCTAGAAGACAAGCTATGGAAAGCACATGAAAAGAAGGTTAGATACATTCGATAAATAGATGAGCAGTTTATTATGTAGAAAATGTCCTACTTCAGTGTCTCATTTCCTCTTTGCTGAGAAATTTTGTAGTGTCATTTATTAATTTCTGTTTAGATATTCAAATATTTTTTAAAGATTTTATTTATTTATTCATAAGAGACAGAGAGAGAAGCAGAGACTTAGGCAGAGGGAGAAACAGGCTCCCCTCAGGGAGCCCAATGCGGACCCAATCCCTGGGCCTGGGATCACGCCCTGAGCCGAAGGCAGACATTCAACCACTGAGCCACCCAGGCATCCCGATATTCAAATATTTTTATTTAAATACAAAATCACAAGGATGAATACTTGTTGGATTTCATCAAGACTCTTAAAAGAGCATCAGGCTCTGTGATGCCAATCTTGGGAGTCAGAAACCACCTGCTGTCCATCTCCTAGAAATCTCAGTGCAGGGGAATAGGGAGGTTGACCTCTGTAATCTCAAACATCTCAAACATCTGTAATTACGTCTGTAATTTCAACCTAGTATAGAGAGTGTAGTTGAAACAACACTGACAGAAGAACCTAGAAAGAAGTTCCAGTCTTGATTTTGACCAAGTGATTTCTTGGGGCCTTGTATTCCTGAATTGTAAAATGAAGGACTTTATTGTCTTTCTTAAGAATAAGTCTGGCAACATGAAAGACTCCTAACTCTGGGAAACGAACTAGGAGTGGTGGAAGGGGGAGGTGGGCGGGGGGTGGGGCTGACTGGGTGACAGGCACTGAGGGGGGCACTTGAGGGAATGAGCACTGGGTGTTATTCTGTATGTTGGCAAATTGAACACCAATAAAAAATAAATTTATTTAAAAAAAGAATGGCAATTTGTGTGACAAATATTTGCCACTTGATATTCTCCTCACCTAATCTCTTCCAGGTACCTATCATTTCTTCCCAAAATTGTTATTAAACTCTTCTCTCAATTTTCAGGAGGCCTCCTTCTCATTTTTCTAGCTCACTCTGGAAATATGATTTTATTATCTACAAATACAACCTTTAAGAAAATCAAGTTAATGCAATAAATCAATTTTTTAATTTTTATCTAGCTCATATTGAGATTTAGGGTATCCTAAATACCACTGTTAATGTGTTCTAAATACTATAGCATTTTTAGTATTAAAAATTATCAGTAATCTGACAGCTAGCAACAGAGGAATGGAACATTATGTACTGCTTTATCTAATATGCAAACATATTTAGCTTCTAATGTTAAATCAATGATATAGAATATTTTTTAATGTACATGATATGAAGTACCACAGAGGTGTGTTTTTTTTTGTTTTTAAAGCTGTTGCTTCTCCATATAGGTAGGTATGTCTTATTCCAGATTCACCTAAGTAGCTCTCTCAGACAAACATAAAGCATCATGGGGAGTGAGAGTGGGAGGATATATTGTTTTGGTCATTTTTTTCCCCAAATGGCGATAAGGGCATGAGTAGACTAGAAAGGAGAAGGGGCCTGTCAGGAACTGAAGAAATTTACACAAAAAATTCTGAGATTTTTAAGGCAGCAATAAAACAATAATTCCACTGCCTTTTTTCCAAGATTTTTTGTGTAAATTTTGTCATGATGAAGAACCTGACCAAGAACTATATGGAAAGGGAACTCAGGACTCCAAAGAGAACTCAAGGGTAAGAGAAGTGAGCATTCTGAAGTCATCTCAACGTTGATGGTGAGGGGAGACAGACATCTTGGATGCCTTATTTCAATTTTAGATGTTAACAGGGCACTCAGAAAAGAATGACACATGTATTTTGTTTCCTGGCTGTTAGAAATTTTAAGAGTCATGTCAGCCTTCATTCCACTTGTAAATATTCTTGTAAAACTCTGCTATTTTACTTATTTTATGTTTCTGATGGCTTTTTCATCCTCCCACTGTTCCAGGAGGGATGAAAGCAGCAACGTGACTTTCTTTTTTCCTTGGAGAGAATATTATTGCCTGGAATTTCATTCATTTGTTTCTTAGCTCTCTGATGGACTGGTTTTTAAAAACTATAATTTTATAGTTTATCTGGATTTTTCTTGTTTTCAGGGTATAAGTAACATTGTCTTCTCCCTTTTCTTAATAAAAGAAACTAAATTCAATAGTTATAATAAAGTTACTTTTGCTATTCTAGTTTCATCATTTTTTCTTCTACCTTACCAAATATGGGTAATTTCCAATTTTTATTTTCTACTCTAAACACATACATGTGAATCTACATTTAATATATTATTAGTGTCTGTAAAATTATTTTTAGCATTCATAAAGGCTATGCTATAGCATATCATAAGGCAACTTGCTTTTTTCATGAACTATGATATTTAGAGATCCATATGTGTTTGTATATACAATAGAGGGTATTAAAAGAATATTCTTATTTCCTTTGCCTATTCTTCCAAATTCAATTATATCAAGATTTAAAGTGAGATGACAGGGGTGCCCGGCTATCAGTTGGGTAACCGATTCTTTATTTCAGCTCAGATCATGATCTCAGGGTCCTGAAATGGAGCCCCATGTCAGGCTCTATGCTCAGCATGGAGTCTGCATGAGATTCTCTCTCTCTCCCTGTCCCTAATCCTCCACCCTTCATCCCCATCCCATTCCCACTTGTGCTGTCTCTCAAAAAATAAATTAAATTAAAAGGTAAAATGATAACCTTTATAGCACATGCCAAGAGATTATAAAATATACTCCTCTACCATTAACTAGTATTACAAATATGAGGAGCTAAATAAATAAATTTTAAAGAGGCAATACGGAAAGTTTCTTTAAAAAGTGCTCTCGATATGTTTTATCATGGGAGAGAAAAGGGGAAACTCCAACTTAAGCCAAGTGAAAGTAGGCAGCTTCTAAACAACTGCTTTTCCCAAGGATATAATGGTACAGGGAATAGTCTCTGACTCACACTTAAAATTTAAGATTAACTGAAGTGGTCTGTCTGGTAAAACTCCTAAAGACATGGCTGCCCTGGTGATATCCTCTGTTTGCAAATCTCAGGGGATAGAATTGAACCCATGGGAAAGGCTAAATATGGGTTGTCTTAAAAGGGCTCACCCTGAAAAGTCAATTGTGGGGAGCGAAATAACTCCAATGGAGAAATGGACTCAAAATCCAGGGCTGGTAGAGCTTTGTCAAGGCAACTACCACATGATAAGGGAAATCTCCAGAAAGAGTTTCCCCCAAGATCTATAAATGCCCTTTTCATGGTATTTTCCTTCTCAGTTATGTTTTTAATTTCCTTATTTTCAAAATTGTATTCTTATATTATTTTTCCTATATTTGTATTTTTGTCTGCTTTTTGTTATAGAAATGCCTATTTGGACCTGCCCACTATTCTTCTTGACTAGAGTAGAATTGATTAGACAGGTCTGCTTATTAATCTTTTCCAAAATTAGTATTATTTCATGGATCAGCTATAAGTAAAATATTTTATTGCATTCACATCTGCTTTTGCTTTTATTATTTTGCCTCATAATATTTGGAAATTACTTTTCCTAACTTTTGGGGAGATAGATAGATAGATAGATAGATAGATAGATAGATATCTCCAAACTTATTTCTTTAAGGCTATGAATGTCACTCCAGATTTTGGATAGGTTGTATCTCATAGGTTTTACTATATATTCTTACAATTATCATATTGTTCTTAGTATTGTAAATACTATAACATAAAGTCATTTGGAAGTATTCCACAAAATGAAGGGTAGAGAGGTAAATAAATATTATTATTACTTTGAAATATTATTTCTTTGTGGTTATAGAAAGTGATCTATAGGTATTAATATTTGAAACTTGTGAGAATTACTAAATGCACAGTAAGTAAAATTTAAGTAGGCATTCCAAGGGCACAGAAAAGGCTTTAAAATTCTTGAAATTCTCAGAACAATATTTCTTCTTTATATAAAAATAAACATATATTGAATAAAGAGGCTTAATAAAAATAAAAACATTTTAGTTGTTTTAGTCACCTCACTTTCTTGAAATTATTGCTTATTTAAATTTAATATATTCTACTTTTTACCCACAATTTCTAATGATATAACACTCTTTTGTTAAGAATTAATACTTCATCTTGCTGATACATATTTTATATGATTTCTTTCAAAGCATGTTTTTAAGTGATAAAGTCTCTTCCATCTTTCCTATGTTTAAAAATGTCTTTATTGGGACGCCTGGGTGGCTCAGCAGTTGAGTGTCTGCCTTTGGCTCAGGCTTGATCCTGGGTCTGGGGATCTAGTCCCACATTGGGCTCCCTGCAGGGAGCTTGCTTCTCTCTCTACCTGTGTCTCTGCCTCTCTCTCTTGCTCATGAATAAATAAATAAATCTTTTTTAAAAAGTCTTTATTTTGTAATCAATAAATAATTTTGTTCTAGAAAACAATTGATTTCCAATTACTTTCTCTAAGCATTTTGGGGATATTACTTGGTTTATTCTGGCTTCTTATATTGTTGGTGAGAAGTTACTCTATTTTCTCTATTGTCATTTCTCTGTAAGTACTCTATCTTCTCTATACCTGGTTTAATTTAACATGGTACCCACTTTATAATTGTAATTTATAATTCTATTGCTCAAATTATTTGAAAATAAGCCTTTGAGGAATATGAGACTTAATCTTAGGAAAATAATTTCTTAATCAGATCATTTTTCTTCCCAGCCTACTTTCTACTTTTGATCCAGAATTTATAATATCTGTTAGTTATCCTTCACAATGTCATTTGGGTTTTAGTTATTTCCTAATGTCATTGAAGATTCATTTTTTGTTCTATTTTTACAGTTTTTGTCTTTTATGATTTCAAGAGATTGTAATAAAGATGGATTTACTCCATCATCCTTACCAGAAGGCAAGTGTTTTTAAATGGTAATATTTGTCTGAAAATGGTGTTATTAGTAGTTTCTAACTTCATCATCAACTTAAAAATTACATATTGGAGCACCTGGGTGGCTCAATTGGTTGAGTGCCTGCCTTGAGCTCAGGTCATAATCTTGGGGTAATGGGATGGAGCCCCACATCAGGCTCCCTGCTCAGCAGGCAGTCTGCTTCTCTTTTCTCTCTCACCCTTCCCCATCCCTCCCTCATATTCTCTCTTGTTCTCTCAAATAAAGAAAATCTTTTAAAAAGTTACATATTACAATAATTTAATTTAAAAACACATACTAGAGAAATTTTCTGATAAAGATGTAACAAGGTCTACAGAATCTTTAAAACAAAACTTACTTTTGCAGTGTAGTTCAGGATGCCATTGGCCATTTATGCAGACTGTTTGCTTGTATCCAGGCTTCCCCAAACATCTGTAAATTACTCTGGTACTGTGATTAAATTTATTCCTATGTGGATACATCAGTATTCTTGCAGAAAACACTGGCCTCCTGCAACTCTTAAGTTGGTCAGTTGCTATAAAAAAGGAAGATATTTTTTAAAAAGGAAGATATTCATACATGATAAGAATATTGAGCAGAAACTAGCAATTATTTCGAATAAAATATCTTAAATATTAATGGTACAATTAAATTACATTTGATGCCTTCAAGCAATATCACAAAAAGCTATTCTTAATTTCATTGCACAGACTATGCTGTTGAAAATTGAAAAATGAAATAAAAATCTGTGTTCCATCTTAGAGTGACAGAAAAATATGCCTAAGTCTTTTGGGAAATAGGAGTGCAAGATGGATTGGTCTGATCAAGGGTTTTGACTGGAGGACAGTCCTTATGAAACTTCATTCAGCCTAATTTTTAAAGGCCATGAAAAGACATTCTTACGTGATTGTTTTCTACTAAATTATGTGAAATGTTTTCAAAGCATTTCAATAATAAAGAGGTGATGCAGTGGGAAGTATAGTATTAGGAGAGATAAATCTGGATGTCCCTTTAGGCTCAATTACTCCCACATTTCAGAAGCTTAGTAAAGACCCTGACTCAATAAGTCAAAGTAAGCTCAAAGAAAGAATCCCCTGATGACAACACTAAGAACATGCATTTATAATAAGCCACTTGCTTGTCTAGGTGGTTTTTATTGTCATAATTCTTCCCTTTTGTCCATAAATATATAGATCATTGTGGAACTTTTCCTGAGGATGTCAAAGGAGGATGGGATAATGAGACAAAGATTGCTCTGCTACTTCTCTCCTTTTATGTGTTTTTTCCCCAATAATTCCAATTTTTAAATTTACCCTCCTTATGTGATGCTAATGATTGGATGCCTGTATTCCCCTTATATAAAAATTGTTGACCATGAACATTTATAATTTACACCTTTTTATAACAGAGTCTAGGCTCTTAAGGCTGGAACACTGGAACACTTTCCCTCCTTGCAGGTCATCATGAGTGGGCAGTGACCAGGTATCTGCAACAGCTACAGTTTTCATCCCCAGAAGTGGGTAGGCCAGTTGATAATCCAAAAGTCTAGGAGATGAGGGAAGAGAGTGTTTCTGGGTTTTCTACTTTAGAGTCTTGAAGAATAGCAGCAGAAAGTTTGCTAGTCTTTAAAGCTCAAAACTAAAGGCTTTAATATATTGAAATTGCTGGAGATAGGACACAGGAGAATGGTATCTGAGGACATGGTTGGGGGGGGGCGGCATGCAAATACTTATGCATTATGGCTGAAAGCCCAAGGACTGCTAGAATGCAAGGTCAAAGAGCAGAGCACACAGGCTGGTGAGCTGATAGAAAAATCTGAAATGGATTTCACTCCTTTTGTGGAAGAATCATATAGACAAGCCAATCAGAAAATCTAGAATCAAGTTAAAAGAATTAGAGGCACAGGAAGAGCAGGGACCAGGCCTAGTTCCTAGGTTCTATATCCAACTCTTTCTCTAAAAGGTGACTCCAAACACCCCAGAACTTAATGGAACTCAGGTTACATGACTATTATTTTGGTTGTTGTTTCTGGAGCATGCAGAGGTATGTTTATGAGCTAAAGCAATAAAATAAAAGAGATTAAACTGTAATTATTTATAAAAATAAAATGTCCAAATTCATCATTAGAACTAATATGGGAACTTAGCAAGATTGCTGGAAACAAAACCAATATTCAAAATTAAATTATAACCTTGCATATAGAAAACATAACACTTTGGGGCACCTGGGTGGCTCAGTCAGTTAAGCATCTGCCTTTGGCTCAGGTCATGATCTCAGGTCCTGGGACCTAGCCCCATATCGGGCTCCCTGCCCAGGGGGGAGTCTGCTTCTCTCTGTCCCTCTCCCCACTCATGTTCTCTCTCTCTCTTTCAAATAAATAAAATCTTTAAAAAATTTTTTAAAAGAAAGTATAACTCTTCAAATATATAAATTAATAGATCTCATTTGTTTTATCAGTAGAATCCCAAAGGACTTAGGGAAAAAACTTATTTAGAAATAATTTAAATAATGTTTGATATAAGACCTGAGTAAAGAGATTGAAGCATTTATGTTCATGAGAGGAAGAGTCAATAATAAATAAAATTGTAATTCTACTGAATTTATAAATTTCATCTAATCCCAAACAAAATAGAATCAAAATTATCAAGGTACTTGGTTTTTGGCATTTTTAAGAATAGTCAAGATGTTTCTAATTAGTAATAAGTAACAGATATTGTTATAATAAGAATGATTTTCCATATTAGAATAAGAATAGACAAACAAGTCAAGGGAACAAGATAGATAATTTAGAAATAGATATATTTATAAATAAGGTACTAGTAATGGTATATGGGGAAATAAGTATTAGTAGAAAATAGAACAGCCAATTCTCTTAGTATTGATATAGTTTTCCACATAGAGACAAACAAAAGCACTCTAATATAACAATATATCAGATATATTAAAGACATAAATCTTAGTAATAAGATCAAAATGCTTTAAAAAAAGGAACATCTTTATGCACCTAAAAAAATAAGGGATTCCTCAATAAGGTATGCACAAACACATATAATTGAAGAAAGGAAAATTGGTAAGAGTTTAAACACAAGCTTCCAATGAGAAGGACATCGTAGAAATATTACAATAAAGCAAAAATAGTTTAAAACATTTACAATAGGAGAAGATTCAATTCAGAACTCAGATAAATCTTAAAATCAGTAAGAAAATACAAAATAAAAGAAAAATGCTCATTGCATAAAAGAGAAAATCCTAGCCGCCAACAAATACCTGTACTGATGCTCAATATTACTATTATTCAGAAAAGCAAAATTAAATATGAGATAATGATTTTGACCCATTGACCTGGCAACAATTCAAAAATATTAAAATATCAAGTGGTGACAAAGAGGAGTAAGACCTCTGTACATATTTGGCAGTACCTTGTAAAGTCAAAAGTATCCACAGCCTGAGTCCATTAACTCCACTTGTAGATGTATACTTAAGGAAACACTGAAGTATGTCTTTTATATCAGGACAAAAATAAATAATTTCCATTTCCAATAGGGGTAACAAAGTGATAAAACAAGGTACATTCTTAAGGTAGATTATAACACAGTAAAATTACAATGTTGAAGGAAAAACATTTTGCAAGTAGACAATAATTTTGTTTAAGTTTAGGAAAAGATGCAAAAATATCATCCTACATTTTAAAGAATATATATCTAATTTAGTGTATATATATACATATATATGTATACACACTTTACATATATATACATATTTATATACATATGTACATATGTATATTTATATACATATACATACATATACATATTTATATGTATATATATATACATATATACACATACTAAAAAGTAGAATAGAAAATACAAATTCTACTCAATTGGAATTTCCCTTGGAAGGTTGATAGGATAATGGATAGTTCCCTTTTTCTTCAATGCTTTTATTTAAATGATTTGTTCTATTACAAAGCATTTGAAACAAATAATATAAAAAATGTAAATTCTGAATACTGGAACATGGATGTTTTACAACATTCTCTTTGTTTTTTCCCCATTTTTTCAGCTTTAAGCAAAACTTGAATCAAAGTACCTCAATGTCTTCTCATCTAGAACCTCTCTGGGCCTACTACTGGGTTAGGCTGAGGAAAAAAGATATGAGAAAGGATTTTGAGACATTAAAAATGTCAACTAAAGCCTATACAGACTTCCTCTGTGTATGACAAAGTCTAGACCAACAGAAGGTAGAGTGCAAGTATGTGAGACAGGAAAAGAAAGCTGATACCAAGTGGACCGTGCACCGGAAGAGGAACCTATAGAATAACAACCAAAAATAATTATGAAATGAGTTACTGACACAGAATCTTAATACTTTATGTAAACCTAAGTGAACGATTATTTAGGCAGTGAATTCAAGATTGGGTCAATACAGACGGACGCTGCTGGCCTGGCACGTTACAATCTAAATGGGAAGACAAGTATCCATTAGGTACAAGACAATGTGATAAATATACAGACAGCACAGTGGAGAGACTATATGGTTCTCCTAGAGTATTGAGGTCAGAGTGTGAGTAGTGCAAAATGAACCCACAGAGTGAATTTTTTTTTCCACAGAGTAAATTTTGAGTTGAATCATGAAGGTGAATAGTTTTACATGTGATTAAAATGGAGAAAGACATTCAGGAAGAGAGCAAGGACACAAATGAGGAAAGGCACAGAGATTTAAAAGAACGTGGCTTATCCAAAAGCCAAGGAAAATCAGTTTGGCATAGTCCATCACATGGTGAAGATGGGATACAGCAGTAGCTACCCAGAAAAAAAAGTGATCTGATATTATTCTGAAGCAGAAGTCCCAAACTCTCTTGGTTTACAGAGCCCTTAGTATCTCAGTAATTTTGCATGGTGTTCATAGGTCAATAAAAATCTTTAATAATTCATTTTCTTAAGTAATTAGGAGCAAACAATTCAGTGTCTTACATCCCAACTATTTAATACCTGATGGGCACCAGCATGTGCTGGTGTAAATATACCTATTGATTTAAAGAATTATAAACAATCAAATACAAAAGTAAGAAATATATTCTTACCAACACACGTAGGAAGTTCAGTCCACATTCCATCAATACAGGTAATTACATTATTCCCAATCATTGTATATGTTTTTCTGCAATTCAGCTTCATGGAAACACCATGTCGAAAGGGAGGGATAGAGAACTGGGCATAGCCATTCTCAAAGTGAGGTATGTAGTCACATGTTTTAGCTTGTCCTAAGAAAATGTAATAAAGATCTGGTTATTTTTAAAATATTTTAAATCTTTTTATATACATATTTATATATAAGTACAAAGTTTAAACTGTTCTGTTTAAACATTAACATCTATTTACCAGTGCAAGTGGGCAAATCTGTCCATTGTCCATCCAT
This sequence comes from Canis lupus familiaris, assembly GCF_011100685.1. Lineage (NCBI taxonomy): Eukaryota > Metazoa > Chordata > Mammalia > Carnivora > Canidae > Canis > Canis lupus. The sequence continues at coordinate 5,505,838 of NC_049228.1, forward strand.
GCACTGTATTGTCTTAGGCCCCGTCATTAGGAAATAGGGATCGCAATCATATTCCACCATTTCACGGTGTCCGTATTCTTCTTTCCTTGCCTCCTTTATTTTGCCATTGAGGAGTTGAGGAGGTGGACCACATGACTGTACTTGCCCTGTCATAAAGAAACTGTTAAATAATGCTTAAAGAGTCTTATAAATCTGGCAAAATGTGGAGTTACTGTTTTGGTTGGCCAAGAACTAAATTACTCTTATGTTACTATTCCTTTTTTTTTTTTTTCAGGTTTGTTTTTTTACAGCATACATAGTATATTGGCTATTTTTTTTCTCAAATGTTGACTTTTTATTATAAACAATTCTGAACTAGTTAAAGAAAAATGAATATGTATTTTGATCACCTGGATATATATGAATACATTTTGCCCAATTTACCTAATTTTTTTGCAAAGTAATTTATTTAAGATTTGATTTATTTATTTAACAGAGAACACGTAGAGTGAGAGAGGAAGAGCATGAGCAGGGGGAGGGGCAGAGGGAGAAGCAGAATCCTCATTGAGTGGGGAGCCCACATGGGGCTCTATCCCAGGACACTGGGATGGATCATGACCTGAGCAGAAGGCAGACGCTTAACTGACTGAGCCACCTAGGCGCCCTCTAAGTAATTTAAAGTAACTGATAGATATAGTGAGATTTTACTTCTAAATTCTTCAGAATGCCTAAGAAATAAGGACATTGACTTGCATCTACAAAACATCTTACTGCATTTCTTTAAATTAACAATAATTTTTAGTGCCATCTTACATTCTTTCCTTATGTAAACATTCTGATTGTCCCAACCCCCAATATTTTGCAGGTTATTATAACCAGAATATTGTTCCCCTGAAGATTTTATAGTTCAATAATCTGGATATCATATAAAAGTAAATAGCTATCAAATATGTGGTATGATACCATGGTATAAGTTAATATTTATAAATATATAAAATAATTTTATCTAATATTTTTAAAAAGTAATGTCATCTGAAGCAAGTAATAAATCATTGTTTTATATTGAAAAATTCATATATTTGATTACTTCTTGATTACTTAATAAAATATACACAATATTTTTAAAGCATAATTTTTTATTGAGTTTGGGTGAAAATCCCTAACATTTTCTCATCCCAGCTACTATAATTTGCTCTATAAAACTCAATTACCTATTTCAAAACAGAGGTAGAATCAACCCCTTGATAAAGGGAATATAACTTATCTATGGAGCAGCACCTCTTCTCCTCCTCAGTTAAAATACTACTATCACCATTTTTTTTGCAGTTTGTCAGATTATATATATCAGACCAATAGAATATATAGACACATATTAAATTGATATAAGTTGTTTCATCAGTTCTGAAATAAATATTGACCTTTGCATGTTGGAAAACTAGGTGACCATCCAAAGTAATAGCATTGAACTGAGGCTGGTCCAACTCCTGTAAGTCCTTGTTCACAGGAAAATTGCAACACTTCTCCAGTTTTGTATCTTACTCTTCTTGGATAAACACCTACATTTGCTTCTAAAACTGGAAGAAGACATTCTACATCTAAAATAAAAGTAAAGTAGATAAATATGTATGAAATAATCATTGTGAAAGTAAATTTAACATATGCTATTAAATAACAGAGGACTTCATACACAGAGACACTTATATTCTTACTTTCAAAAAAACCTCAAATTATTTATGCCCAGCAAATATATATAAGCCCCTTTAGAGGAATTAGAGTGTTGAATAGCAAGTTGAAATTTTGTATGACAATATCCTCAGGACTGTAATAAATAAGTCCTGAGCAATCACTTATGAAGTAAATTGTTTCATTTATTTAATTAATAAATTTTAATAACTTGTCTAGCACATGAATAGTTTTCATACTCAAATCACAAGAAAATCATTCTTCCAAGTAATAAAAATTAAAATGCAACATATTTTTTTAAAGATTTTATTTATTCATAAGAGACACAGAGAGAGAGGCAGAGACACAGGCAGAGGGAGAAGGAGGATCCCTGTGAGGAGCCTGGGATCCTGGGATCACGACCGGAACCATAGGCAGCCACACTTAACCACTGAGCCACCCAGATGCCCCCTAAAATGCAACATATTTAATTAAATGATAGGCATCTTTAAAAAGTTAATAACTAGAATGGCCCAAACAAGATATGTCTAATACATTTTAAGTAGGAGGGAACATTAAAAAGCAAATAATTCCTAACTTTACAAATGGGGAACTGTATTTAGTATACAGACTTTTTAAAAAACACATGGCCAAGTTGCTTCTAGGTGTTCTGAATCTTCCCATTATACCCAACCACATCTCTAATATCTTTTTAAAAAACCAATGCATTATGAATACCTTCTGATTCAGGTTAAAATGAATATATGTGTGTATTTTCTCATTTAATCTGTTATTTGTGGTTCATTTATAAAATTAGATATGGAAATTCACATGTGAAAATATAGATGACAAGGGCGCCTGGGTGGCTCAGTCAGTGAAGTGGCTGCCTTTGGCTCAGGTCATGATCTTGAGGTCCTGGGATTGAGCCCCACCTCAGGCTCCCACTTAGCAGGAAGCCTGCTTCTCTCCCCTTCTCTGCTGTTCCTCCTTACTCATGCACATGTGTGCTCTCTCTCTCTCTCTCAAATAACTAAAATCTTAAAAAAAAAAAAAACAAATAATAAATCAAGCATATATCACAAAAATCTGATGAAATGTTTTCTAATTAAATCTCAGAAATATTACTTTTTTAAGATTTTATTTATTTATTCATGAGAGACACACACACACACACACAGAGAGAGAGAGAGAGAGAGGCAGAAACACAGGCAGGGGGAGAAGCAGGCTCCATGCAGGGAGCCCCCATCCCCAGACTCCAGGATCACGCCCTGGGTGGAAGGCAGAAGTTAAACTGCTGAACCACCCAGGGGTCCCCAGAAGTATTATTTGGACTAGCCAGTTTTATGCATCGTTATTAGCAATTTAATAGTTTAAAAACAGCTTGTGCATATTCCCCTGGAATGCGACTCACTCAGCTTTAGTTGAGTGAGAAGTTGAACTTCTGTATCTCTGTATTTTATTGCTAAGTTTGTGTAACGATTCTTTATTGGTTGTTTATATTCCCTTTCTAATCCAATTACAAAGATTAAAAACTATTGAAAATAATTGATCTTGACTGATGTAGGATTTTTCAGTTGATTTATTCAAGAACGGTTATTATGTGGTAATATAGACAAAACAATGGCCTCCCCAAAAGGTCCATGTCCTAATCCCAGAAGCCTGCAATTATGTTACCTTCCCTGGAAAAACAGACTTTTTAGATACAATTAAGTTAAAGACCTTGAGGTGGAGAGATTATTTTGAATTACTTGTGTAGCAGTAGACCCAGTGTAATCACAACGTTTCTCACAGAAGGGAGCAGGGTGTCAGAAGCAAAGCAGGAATGGTGACAACAGAAACAGAGGTTGAAGTGATATGAGGAAGAGCTGTGAGCCAAGAAATGCAAAGGCCTTTGAGAAGCTATAAAAGGCAGAAACAGATTCTTTCCTAGGAGCTCCAGAAGGAACCGTGGTTCAACATCTTGATTTCAGGGCTTCTGACCTCTAGAACTATAAGATAATAATTTTGTATTGTTTTAAGTAATTAGGTTTGTGCTAATTAGTGACAGCAGCAGTAGAAAACTAATATATATGGGGGAAAATGTACAGCCGTATTTAAGGAAAGGTATGATTTGGCATGACCTGAAGGCACTCTGTGCTGCATTTAAATCAAAGACTCTATGCAACACCAAGGATGAACTCTGTAATATAAACTACAGACTTCAGGTGATTGTGATGTGTCAAATTGTTCATCAATTGTACAAATGTGGTGCACTGGTCAGTCAAGTTGATAATGGGACAGACTATATTGCATGTATGGGACAAGGGCTCTATCCCTATACCCCCTCCTCAATTTTGCCATGAAACTCAAAATTCAATTTTGTTTATTTGCTCTCAGACAAAAAACCAAGGCTCTGATTATAAGTTATAAGTTAATAATCAAATGATAAGGAAAAGAATGAAAGTCAAAGGATTAAAATATCTAGAGTTGCTGTAGCGCGCATAGCAATCTATAACTTTGGTAATGTTTGCCTATTTTGAATTATTTGGCAGTTTGCAGTCATGGTATTCTGAAAACTGCTTTCATTTTGTTCATAAATATTATAATGTATGTGGCATATAAACAACCTTATTTGGGTGTTATTATTATAAGCACTTAACTTAATAAGGTTAAGTGCTTTTCAAAGAGCTGTTATTATATCGATATTTAACATTGGTCTCTCAAAGCTATGTGAAGACACGTTAAATTTTGATTACTGTTCATTAGGAAACATCTTTCAATAGAGTCTACTAAAAAGAAATACATTCAGAATTGCTTTTATTTCCTAGAACAAAAAGTATTTACCATAGCATGTGGACAAAATGGGATCAGCCATCCTTTCCACATACCATGGAGCCTGTGGTGCTTCCATTTCTGCTCTTATATCCATCATGGCCTTCATAGTCCAACTCGTCAGAGATTAAACCATCTGCTCTTACTTTTGTTTCTGGAATTCACTAAGACTGGCATGTCACAAGATTGTAAGGCATATTAAGAATCAGGATCCTTTTTTAAAAAGATTTTGTTTATTCATGAGAGACACAGAGAGAAAGGCAGAGACATGGGCAGAGGAAGAGCAGGCTCCCTGCAGAGAGCCACATGCAGAACCTCGATTCCAGGACCCTGGGATCATGACCTGAGCTAGTCAGATGCTTAACCACTGAGCCACCCAGGCAACCCAGAATCAAGGTCTTATTTCTAATGTTATCCCAAGCATACAACAAATGGACAAAAGCCTTTATCATTATGTACTAATGGATAAATTATCTTTTAGGAAATGTCATTGTGAATTATTTAGTAAATATTTATTTTATGTACTTTCTCCTTATGTAAGAACTCCTAAATGAACTGCAGTATTTAAAAATATATATAAGTATTCCACTATATAAATTTGTCTATTTATATATCTACCACCTATAGCATACTATATATTCTCTTGGTAGTACGTTAAGTACCTAATGTGTGTGTATATGTACATGTATATGGAAATACATCCTCCTTACAGGAAACATTAGTTCTCTAGACAAGAGACTAAATAGGTTATTATTCACAAACATCCATATTGCCAGTTCTCTGAGCTCTAATCTATAATCTATCTGACTCCATTAATCAGATGCAGGGACAGCCCGATGTGATTGTGCTCAAGCAGTAGCTTTGCGCCATAGGAAAGGAACCTCTGAAGTAAGAGCTTTTACAGGGCAGCTGGCACATTGAACCATCCTCCTCGCAAGAGGGAAAAGGAAAGAGATCTTTTCTCTGGATCAGAGACAAATTTGTGGGGAGAGAGGGGAAGGTTTTAACTACTCTGAAGTATAAGCAGATGGCTCCAGAAAGATGTCTCTCAGTCACCCTGGAGGGGTACACCATCTCTAACGTCAAGGCATGTTTGCTGTTTAATCATTTTTTAGCAAAGGTTGCTAGCACTCTTTGTTCAGAAAGCCTGGGCCATGCAGAAATGTGAAAATAAGAGCTTCCACCACAGATGGAAACAGTTTAGGGATTTAAGGAAAAAGCATGAAGTTTGAATCATTGTTAGCTAAACAGTTTAAAATACTTATCCGTAGATCAGTAACCTTAGCTCAAATAGGTGATCCTCTACTCATGGATACAGAGGTAATTTTTCTCAGAATGCATGCTGGAGTCCAGTTGCCCTGAAATGTCGTTGACTCTCCATGGTGTTTGTGATCCAAAACTCAACCTAGATACACAGAATTTTTCAAAGGCTAATGATGGAATCTCACAAAATGTACACAGGAGCCAGCTTGTGTGGGTTAGTACTGGTCCAACTGAGTTGTCAGGCCTCTAAAATACCATTGTTGCACTGACAATTGCCGTCATCCCACAAAATGAAGAGAGATGGTGCTTGAGGTGGAGATGACAATGAAATCTTGATACCATAAGTGAAGCCTTATAAACCATGAGCGCTGTTCCACCACTGGACATTTCAGGTAGGAAGTCAATAAACGTGTTTTTAAAATTTTTTTTGCAAAGACTAATCATGTTTAAGCCCCTTGTAATTAAAAGAAATTGTGGCCTAACTGGTAACTGAGTAAGTATTGTCATTCAAGCTGCTTAAAAAAAACTCTCTTTTCTAGAAGTTTAAATTTAAATATTAGTTGTGAATAACCTTTTTTAAAAAAAGGCATATCAGAAGACTTCATTTCCTGAGAGGATAGATAAGCTGGCATCAGCATACCTTCCAAACAGAAAAACGTTAGAAAACTGTACAAAACATATCTCTAAAAAACTGAAAACTACTCAGTTAAGTCTGTAATGACCAAGAAAAGGGGAAAAATCATTCAAACTCCAAAGCACAGTCTACGACTGTTTCAGCTTTGGAGAGCACTTTCCAGACTCTGTGGCAGGGAGGGAGAAGCCATGGTCTTCCTGAATTGAGAAGACAGATCGCAGTATTGGAGACCATGGTGGCTGGAATTTACAGGGCAGAGTAACAGAGAGAGGGTATTATGATGAGAAAGAGCTAGAGAAGTCTTCTTAAGAGGGTTCTTGAGTCTTTGGTTGAGTACTAAGCTGTGCAAGCGTGGGCTAGAATTCCACGAACTGGCTTAAGAATGATTGCTAGGGATTTGAAAACATGAAGAACTCCAAGTGTTCACACAGGTCTCGGAGATGCCATCATCAACTCAAAGGAGGTGTTTTCCAAATTCTAAGCCACTGGCAAATAACATTCACAGGTACAAAATATTTTAAACATAGAAACTGATTGTTTATCAAATTAAGCCTAAGAATTTAATATACACACATTAAAAAACCATAAAAAACTATCTTAGTCATAAGGCCTTTTTTTTTTTTTTCATAAGGCCTTTTTAACTAGGATTGGACTTATGTTCACTTAAATACTCTATTTTCAGTTTAATATCGTTTTAAATAAAGTTTATTTCCAACTAACATAATTTTCATGTACACGATAAGTGGATGTTACTTTAACATAAAGGGACTGCCTTCAAAATGTTTGTGTTGTCTAATATTTCTCTTGCACACATTGGATTTGTGTAGGCAGGTAAACTATGTTATTTTATATCTATCAGACTCAGTTGGAACTGAAAAATAAATGTGTAAACATAAAAGCAAGTAGTGAAATCTACATTTAACTCCTGACAATAGATATATTTTTTTAAAAAATCACATCACATGTCAGGATGTGACAGGACAGCATTTTACTTACTGGTGGAGTTGCATTTGGGAGGAGGAGACCAACCATTCTCCAAACATGTAATGGTATCATCATTATAAGGAAGGCTGTAGCCAACATCACAGATAATTTGTACAATGTCACCTTCCAGGTGTGTTTGTCCTGAAGATGCAGAATAACCATTTTCCACAGAAGGAAAGAAACACAGTCCTAAGAACCAAAAATTGTTTAATGTACAAGATGGAAGTGGTAAAAAGAGAAAAAAATTAAATTTGCTTTTTATAATATTTTTAAAAGAATGGCAAACTTACAAAACTGAAATCAGGTATAAAACAAAATTTCTAAAGAATTTTGGTCATGCTGCTATATATGATGACATTTACTATATGAAATATACTCACATATTTCTGAGATGGAAGTAAATTAACATTTCATTCTGTTCTACGGTTTTTATAGAAATTATTTTATTTTTATAAACTTTTCTAGGTACAAGATTAGATTTTAGTATCTCCATTTCTCTCTTAATTCTCATAAGTGTTTCCAAAACAGAAGGAGAAAGATCATTACTGTCTCCTTTGTTGGCTCATATTTTCTGCCTCCCATTGTCTTTTTCTTTTCCTTTTTTAAGATTTTATTTATTTATTTGAGAGCAAGAGAGAGGGGAGTGGAGTAGAGGGAGAGAGACTCTCCAGCAGACTCCCCACTGAGCGCAGAGCCAGACTCAGGGCTTGATCGCGGGACCCTAAGGTCATGACCTGAGCCGAAATCAAGAGTCACATGCTTAACCGGCTGAGCCACCCAGGTGCCCCTCCATTGCTTTTTTTCTTAATATATCTATTCTCTCCTGAGTCTACTTTTCACATTCATTGAGAATCAATACAGACATCATTATAAGAATGATTTTTTTGTCGTATTTTTTGGAAAATACGACAGCGAAAATATTTACACTCACACCATCTTCACAATATTCAAGAGAATGGCAAGTTTCAAAACAGGATGTGCATGTAAAGAGACTTGTTTTAAAGGAAAAATATGACTAGGCCGATCCTAAGCAAATATTAGGCGTTACACATGAATAGTCAAGTATATAGATCATCAGTTTTTAAAATTAAAATGTTTAAAGCACTTCTAGGTAATGCAAGAAAGGTCACATATTTTTCAATTAGTTTTCAGAAAAGGCTCCTCAAGAAAGGACACTCTCTTCACCGGCTAGTCCTGATCCCCTGTGCTGGTGGGCCAAGAGCCTGACATCCCATCTGGCACATGTCTAGCTACTCAATGACACGGCCACATCTACTGATAGGCCATTTACTCACTAAGACACTTGGGTGTCGGTGACCATCCTTCCTCTGTGCACATTATGCGAGTCCAAAAGGATCGAGAAGGAGATGCAAAATTATATTCACAAGAATAGTAATAAATTGTCCCAACAGGAACTGGGGAAAACGCCTCAGAGTCCTCTCTCCCATATATAATTCCGTGGTTTATTTTTGGAAAATTGCAATGGAAAGGCCCTGCAAAAAATAAAACGGTAGAATTAACCTACATCAGTGAATCATTAAGTCCTATTTTAATCATCTCATTGATTTTTTTTTTCCTTTCACCTAGCTCAAATTCCTTTACCTTATGTGCTCTCCGGTGTACTAATCAGGAGAAGACAAAAAATGATCTCTGATTAAGAGGACACGCGTATTTGAAAAGCCTAGTGTCTACATGAAATGTAGGGTTTGGAGTCATGTGGAGTAAAATCTCTTCTGCAGTATCTTCGAGAAGGAAAATGCCACACAGCGATCCATAACCGGTGGCCAAGGGGAGCAGCAACCCTCACTGGTCCACACCGCGCGCCGGGCAGGCAGGGACAGAATCGTGCGGGGCCTCCAAGGCCTTTCCTTTCTCTATTCTGATTCAGCCTCTGTGTTGTCAGGTTCCTCCCGGTGCCATGAGGATGAAGCAATTTTGGTTTTGCCTTAGGTAAATAAAGAAAACCACTTCCAGAAATTCAGCTCACAGACCAGTTAACTCGGAAAATTCCCTCCTGCATCTGTCTAGAGGTGACTTTCCAGCAGGTGGCACAGAATGTCACACCAGTGACTCCTGTGGTGTTTAACCTGTGAAACCTGAAGTCCCCCACCCCATAACAACTTGACATGTGGTAGTTCTGGAGAAGATTCAGAGGAAAAGCCCCTCACCTACAATGTTGATAGTCATACCACTCCTCATTCTGTTTCCAGGTATGCTTTGGCCTCGCCCAAATGATAGCATTTCTACCCACATACACTTTGCTGCCCAGAATAACCACCTCCATTCTCTGCCCTTCTCCTACCAACCCTTGAAAGCTCATTCTGCAACAACATTTAGCAATATTTATTGTGCACACGGAGGCCCGCTAGCTCCGAAAGTTGACTTCTCTTGGCAGGCCTCCCTTAGCCGGTCAGCCCCTCCAAAATCCAGTAGGAGACGATGTCTGCTGTCTCCACATCCTGATAAAAGCTTATGACCACATTCCCTGTGAAATAAATCCACGCCCTTAGATACACACACGTATATCACATGTACATATATATGTGCACACATTGCATCTATATACACAAATGCACACACATAGTCTTGTCATCTATTGACATGTTTTGGTTTCCTCCAAGGACACTCGAAGCTGTAGTGAGGCACGGAGTTCTCATTTACTTTTGAGCTTCTTTGCTGCAGCGTGCAGTGTAATACGTTGCTCAACGGATATTCACTATGGAGAGCATGCGGAATTTTTATATGAGGTTGACTTTAATAAGCTGCTTTTGCTTTGGGGCCAGTTTCTCAACTGGCATCTAAGAGCAACACAGACTTACAGGTCATTTAGCATCTATACAACTTTTGCACAGAGCTCCACCGAAGGTTCTCCAGAAGACTAGCTGGAAGTTTGAATATCTTTTTCTGGGCTATGAGTCGTTAAAAATTCTACATATTATTCTCACATTTTACACTTATTTTCCTCTGCGTTCCCCATTTAGAAACCCTCTCTTAATGCCATCTCTAACAGGTGTTAGATATATTGTTTAAAACAATATATACCAGACACACAGGTTAAAAGAAATATATCAAATACACCCATCTATATAGTTCTTCAGTGAGGCTGTTGAGTAACCAGAGAATTTGGTATTTTTAATTGAGACTATCTGCCTGTTGTTGTACTTTTAACCCCATTAGCTAACTGCTCTCCTGTGATTGTATCTCAATGCTAAAAGTAGTAACAAACAAAAGGAGTTTCAAGTCCATAGAAATAAGGCTTTGGAACTCTTATGAGGGTGGCTCTTAAAAGTAAAGCATTTTTATTGCTTCCATTTTTTCTCTTATGTTAGGGCTAAAGAGAAAGTTCCCCCAAAGAATGTTCATTACAGGCAAAAATTAGCAAGCAATAAAATAGCAAAATAAATTCCTGGAAATCAAACAATAAAACACAGGACTGAAACTCTACTTCCACACGTGGTCTAATCAGCTGTCCTGGATCTTGTTAGAGGCTTGCTTACCATTATTTGGATATGATGATTTTTTAATTTTAACATGAAATAAGATGAAACCATTTTTAAAATATTGTAAGACATGACTTATAGTTTTATTTTTTATTTTTATTTTTATTTTCTATAGTTTTAAAAAAGAAATGATGTGCAATTCTCTTCTTCCAACATTTGCTGAAGAGCTCAGAAAAAGCAAATAGCAACAACAGCAAAAAGAAAATAACTCATTAACATTTCACTGGCACATCATACACAAAAATTAGGATATACAGTCCTGTTTTACTAATAGAGATTTCCCTTTGTTGAATGACAATTAGATTGAAAAAGGAAGTTCCTGGTTTAGTGATATTTAAATCTTCAGTTAACAAACCTATGAAAATGCAGACATTTTGAAGGGGTCCAGATTTTCTTGTGATGGTTTTTCTGGTCAGTGGCATTGTAGAGTTTATGGAGAATTACAACTGGTACTTGGTGCTTTCTTTTTTTTTTTTTTTTTTTTTTTTTTAATTTTATTTATGATAGTCACAGAGAGAGAGAGAGAGAGGCAGAGACACAGGCAGAGGGAGAAGCAGGCTCCATGCACCGGGAGCCCGACGTGGGATTCGATCCCGGGTCTCCAGGATCGCGCCCTGGGCCAAAGGCAGGCGCCAAACCGCTGCGCCACCCAGGGATCCCACTTGGTGCTTTCGATTTCATTATATGCAGCTTTTTCATCCTGTTATTCCCCTCCAAATGTTGTAGTTGGTGGCTATTCGTATGTAGGAACTTAGAGAACAGAGAAGACTTGTTTCATCCTATTTTCTCTTATTTTCATGTATGAAAACATTTTGATAAAATAGATTAAATTACAAGCCTTTATCCAAAATGTTCTTACCTATTTATTCATTTTAAAACATGCACACACACACACACACACACACACACCCAACACACACATATATGAGAAAGGAACTAAATATTCACATCTGTTTTCATGTTTTCAACTTACCTTGCCCCCCAACAGTGGAAATCCATAAGATCAGAATGGCATTAATTAAAAGCATCGTGCTGGATTATCCCGAACACATATACTTAGAAATGGTCCAATAACAGTGGTGTTGTTCCAAATCCTGCTTTCCTGTGTGGTTATACGCACGAGTTTTGAAAGTACAGTGCACTGCTGGGAAGCTGTGTAGTGAAATACTTTCAGGTAAATATCAAAGTTCACAGAGGGTGGTGTGAAAACAACTAAATAATGTCTTATTAGTGTTTTCACATCAAGACTCTAAATTCAACACTTGATATTTTACTTGAGCGGAATATTAGCCGTGCAACCTCCTTGCTGCAGTTGCAACGTTCTGAGTTTGAAGCATTCAGAAATGGAGCCCTCGCCTCTCCTTGCTAGCCAGGAGGTCAGCTGTTTCAGAAGGCAACAGGTGTAGGGCCTCAGGCCTCATTTTACTACCATATCCATCTTTAGTTATTGTAAATTCCTCTTCAAACTGGCACCAAGAATTAGCTTCCCTCTTCCCTAGTTGTTATACGTTTTTAGATATTTTTAAAATGTAGTCAAGAACAATTTTGCCCAATAATGCTTCCAGAAATTTTTTGAACAAAGTATATTTCAAACCCCTTTAGGTGGGACCGCAAGAATGGCAAGCACAGGAGTCTGATAGATTCCCTCTCCAAAAAGCAGAAATAAAACTGGACAAAATTATTTTTAAAGAAAATAACCATTTATAGTTCCTGTGAATTGGCCAAAGAGCATACTGTTGAGAAATGTTTGTTACAGAAAAGTGGATTACCAAGCAGTTACTCTGCATGCCCCGTTTGTAGCTGTCCTGCTTGAAGCAACTTTCCGAGGAAAGGTTTCTCCACACCAGAGGCAAACCAGATGGTTGGGGCCTCGGTGAAGCAGCAAAAGCCAGGGACCCCATCCAGCAGCCAGTCCACATGGGGCCTGTCACCCACATGAACGGCTGCCTCTGAGCAAACGTCATGGGGTTAGAAACTTCCTCCTGTGCGCTGCTGGGGATCCACCCCAGCTCCACAGGCCTGGAAAGCCTCAGCTGCCCAGGGACAGAGTGTGTACTGCATGTGCTGAGATGGGGAATGACAGTGAGGGCCAGGTTGCTGGGGGGGGGGGGGTCTGTTGGGGGGCACGAAGCCTCCGCCTAATTCCAAGCTTAATCCACGGAAAGATGCACTTTCCCATTAGGGGCAGAGTGGGACCAGAAGTGCTGACCAGGGCACTCTCAAGTCACAGATACCTGGGGCCCCCCTGGTTGCTAATGAACATCAGGATCCCAGCAGACAGTCAGGCCAAAAGGGGACACTGTGGCCGGATTAAAGCTCTTGCCTCAGCACGACTTCCTAGGGGTGGGCTCCTTCTACTCAGAGGACATCCAGGTAATCGGGGTTGGCCAGAGCTCCCCAGGCCCGGAGTGCCCTTGCAGCCCAGGGCCGGGGGACAGGACACAGAGTACAATGAGCAGGCCTGGCAGGTGTTGAGGCTAGAAGGAGACCTGCAATGGGGCAATGGCAGGTGAGGCGCATCAAAGGAGAGAGCTGAACAGTGTACAGGGTATCAGCCTAATGATCAATTATGGAATATTCCCCCCAAAAGCAGAGCTGAAGGGTTTTCAACTGCCTTGCTGGGAAGTGTGGCCTGCCTAGCAGGACAGGGTATCCGCCATATGGAGACACAGGAGAGTCCTGATTCCTACGGAAGCCCTGGAGCCCAACAGACAGCAAACCTACATGGTGGCCCTTTCACACCTATTGGCTCAGAGCGACTTTCAAAAGGTGGGCTCCCTCCACACCAGAGGGGATGCTGGTGGTGGTGGAGGCCTGGCCTGAATTTCACAGGCTCTGAGAGCAGGGTCTTTCAAAGCCAGACTTTGGGGTACATACACTCCATGTGCAGGCCTCCCTGGTAAGGTCAGCCAACGATCTGGAAGAGAGGGCAAGCGTCCAGAGATATCAGGTCCCAGGAGCATGCTGGGTGCAAGGAATCTGCCCACATCTATGCCCCGACCCATGCAAATGTAAATATTCCCTCTGAAGGCAAAGCTAAATAAAGTAGCCTGGATGGCTTTGCCCTGCCCGGGCCCTATAGAGGCCATGCTTCCCTCCAATAAGAGATGCCCCTGGGAACCCCGGTTGCTGGAGGAGCCACAGGCAGCCAGTCCAAATGGGGACTCGCTGTCTCCAGTTTAAGCCGGAGCCTCAGAATGATTTTAGTGGAGGTGGGCTCTCTCCACCCTGCAGGCCAGCAGGTGTTGGGAGACCAGCCTGACCTCCACAGCCAGAGAGGGCCCTGATAGCCAGCAGCCAAATGACAGGCTACAATCCCCTCAAGCATAGGCTATGCAAGTCGAAGTAGCCAGGGTGACCAGGGACCTAGAAGTGGGCAATGTTGGCTGAGGCCGGGTCACAGGAGGGGACATTTGAGATACCTCCTCAGTGGAACAAGAAGGGGTGGTTGAGAAGCCTCACAATAGGAGACACCTGGGATCCTTGATTGCTGGAAAAGCCACTGGGCAGCCGCTCCAGCTGGGGACAGTCAGCAGCTCAAGCCGAAGCCTCAGAAAGAATTTCAGGCTCTCCCTCACCCTGGCAGCTAGCAGGGATTTGAGGACTGGCTTGAGCTCCACAGGATCTGACGACGCTGAAAGCCAAGGGGACATGTCAGGGACCACACATAAGTGGGCCACACAGCTCAGGGTGGTCAGGGACCTTGGCCTGGGCCGTGTCAGGTGAGGAGGGTCATGGAGGTGGCTATCCGGGTACCTGGCATCTGCCTAATTCCAAGGCTGAACCTCCACAAATGCCTAGATTCCCCCTGATGGCCAAGCTGCAGGAATAAGGTGGGCCTTGCCAGGGGGGTGGGGGCTGGATGGCTGGGGTGTCCTCCGATAGCTGAGAACCCGGACACCCATCAGGAAGCCACTTCACATGGAGCCAGACTGGCTTCACCTGTAAGCTGCTGCCTCCGAAGGATTTTCAGCAGGTGGGGCTCCCTCCACTCGGGGCCATTCAGGAGGTTGGGTCCCGGCGGGAGGCCCATGGGCCTGGGGTGCCCCCTGCAGCCCCAGTTCGGCCGGCAGGGTGCAGACAATGCGGGCACGGGTCTCCCAGGTTAAATTAGCCCGGGATCGGGAATCGAGCAGAACTGGGGGTTTTTCAACTGCCTTTCTAGGGGAAGGACGGAGCCCGCTAGATGGGATTTCTTCCATTAGGAGACACCAGGGGGGCCTGGCTCCTAAAGAAGCTCAAGACCCCATCGAGAAGGAGGTCCATGGGGACCGTGTCTCATCACTAGCCATCAACCAGAAGCATGGCTCCGTCGTCCGTAGATGCTGTGTAAGTGGTCGGGACCCAGCGTGGGCTTCCCAGGCTCTGAGGGCTGCATCGACCCCAGATGGGCTTACGGGGATGTAACTGCGCGGTGCAGGCCCGGGGAGTTAGGGACCTGGACAGGGCATGAGCATGGAGATGCCGGGCCAGGGGAGCAGGCCCTCGAAGTCCCAAAGGCTCTGCCCAATCCCAAGCCCTAACCTTCCAAGCCCATGCCTACGGGCACGTTCTCCTTGGAGGCAGTCCTTGAGGAGTCTGGAGTATCCCCCACGGGGAGAACCTGGGAACGGTGACTGAGGCAGGAGCCCAGACCTCAGGAGACGGGGAACTTGCGTAGGGGTTGGCCGCGGCTCATGTCAGCAGCTCGGAGTGATTTCTTGTTTTCTTTAGTTGGCTCCCTGCGCTCTCGAAGCTCCACGGGCCCCCAGGGCTCTGCTGCCCCAGGCTGATGGAGCAGGTGCGGCGCTCGCAGCGGCTGCACAGGTCGGGCCGGAGGGGTCTGGAAAAGCGCAAGTGCCCCATGAGGCTGGGTGGTAAGGGCAGGCTGCTGGAAGTATCTGGCATCTGCTCTTCCCATGCTCTAACCCGCACCGATGCGCGTCCTTTCCTGAAGGCAGAGCTGGAGAAATCTGGACTCCCTTGTCAGGGTGGGCCCCAGCAGCCTGGCCAGGGTACCCTCCAATAAAAGACCCCGAGCAACAGTTGCTGGTGAGACCTGGGACCCCTCAGGCAGCAAGTCCAAATCAAGACAACAGTGGCGCCAAGTTGCGGCTCTGCCTCCACACGATTTTAGAGCTGGCCCTGCCCCAGGAGCCTGGAGGGTCCCAGCAGCCTCCAGCCACCCACAGGGGCCTGAACTGGCCATGCATGGTCAAAGCAGTTCCAGGCAGCTGGGACCCTGGAAGAGGGTGCGGATCCAGTGGGCCATGTCAAGGAATTGGATGGTGTGGACAAAAGGCATGTTTCCTTTGAGGACAGAGCTGGAGGATATTGGTCAACCTTGCCTGGGCGGGGTGGGGCTTTCTCAGTGGGGCATTATCTAATAAGAGGCACTGGGGAGCCCTGGTTGCTGAGGAAGCCCGGAACCTCTTCAGGCAGGAAGTCCAAATGGAGACTGCAGCTGCAGCCCCAGGGTGATATTTGGCGGTGGGCACACTCCACACTGTAGCCTACACAGGTATTGGTGTCTGGCACCACTTCCACTCCCTGGAGGCTCCCAACTGTCTTAGGGGGATGAGCTGTACATGTAGCACCATGCCTGGTAGCCGGGGACCTAGAAGAGAGCCCTGGTCTTGGGAGACTGGATTAGAGAAGTGACTCTTAGGGACCAGATGTCTGGGTACTTGCAATACCATCCGTCCCATCAGGCAATATCCCCTCCGAGTCAGAGCTCGAACTTATTGGACTGTTGTGGTCAGACAAGGCCAGGAGTGCTTTCCAGGTATCATCTAATAAGAGACCCTTGAGAGCCTTGTTGGAAGGAAAAGCCCTGGACCCACTCAGGCAGCAAGTTCAAATGTGGACAGACTGCCCCCAGGTTGTAGCTGCTACATCAGAGTGATGGTTGGGGCTGGTCCCATCCACACTAAACCCAGGCAGGTGTTTGGGATTGGGACCCAGCTGTACAGGGCTGCAGGGCTCCAGCAACCCCAAGTGGCTGAAGCGGTGCTTACTGCATATGCACGGGCCGAGATGAGGGGTCGGCTTGGCCAGGAACCTGGAACAGGGCAGGTGTCAGGAGAGGCCGTGTCACAGGTGTGGACTGTTGGTGGTACAAGGTATCAGCTTAATTGCAAGGCTGACCCATCCTTATATGACACTCCCCCTGAAGACAAAAGTGGAGGTTTTTCAGCTGCTTTGCCAGGAAAGGGCAGGGTATGCAGGGCAAAGTATCTTCCATTAGGAGACACTGGGGAGTCTTTTTTTTTTTTTTTTTTTTTAGGATTTTATTTATTCATTCATGAGAGACATGGAGAGACAGGCAGAGACACAGGCAGAGAGAGAAGCAGGCTCCATGCGGGGAACCCGATGCAGAACTCGACCCCAGGACCCCGGGATCACAACCTGAGCCAAAGGCAGATGCTCAACCGCTGAGCCAACCAGGTGCCCTGACACCGGGGAGTCTTGATTCCTAAAGCAGCCCCGGACCCCATCGGGCAGCAAGCCCACTTGGGGCCTGACTGTGGCCCATTTGCAGCTGCTACATCAGAGCAGCTTTCAGGAGGGAGGCTCCCCTCTAGGCCAGAGGCCTGAGGTGCTTGGTGGCCTGACTGACGTTCCCTAGGCTTGGAGAGCCAGGCCTGCCCGAGGCCAGCTTACAGGTATGTTCCGTGCACGTGCAGTACGCCCAGGCCAGGGTAGCCCGAGGTCTCTTACGAGATCAGGTTCTTGGTGTTACAAGTCATCTGCCTCCTTTCTTTTTTTTTTTTTTTTTTTCCCTCCTTTCAAGTCCAAGCCTAAACAAATGTACCTGTTTCCCCTAAGGACATATGAGGGAAAAGCTGGACCGCCTTGGCAGGCTGTTGCTGGCCAGAGCGGCCAGGGAATCCTCCAATAAGAGACCCCTCAGAACCCTGATTTCTGGAAAAGACTGAGACCTCATCGGGCAGCCGGTCCAAGCAAGGACTGCCTCTCTCCCGGTTACAGCTGCCACACCAGAAAGATTTTGAGGGAAGGGATTCCTCTACCCAGGAGGCTATGTAGGTGGCTGGGGACCGTCCTGAGCTGGAGGGCCCACGGCCACACAATGTGTGCGTACAGCATATGTTGGCTGTGAAGGTCAGGGCAGACAGGAACCCGGAATGGGGCAAGCGTTGGGAGATGCGCAGTCCCTGGTGTGACCTCTTGTAGGTCAGAGACAGCTCCCTGATTCCAAGCCCCAACCTTCATAATTGCACATCTTCCCTCCAAAAGTACGACTGGAGGAAACTGGATACTTTGCCAGGGTGAGACTGGGCAGTCTGACAGGAATATTCTTTAGGACAGACCTGGGAGTCTTGATCACCAGAGGAGTCCAGGACCCCATCAGGGGGACAAATGGGGACTGTTTCAAGTTTAAAGGTGACACCACAGAAGGATTTCAGGGGTGAGCTCCCTTCATCCTGGAGGCTCAGCCAGTAGTTGTCGACCAGCCCAGCTCCCCATGCCTAAGGGTGCTTGGCTGCCAAGTTCAGCTAGGGCGTGCATACCGCACATTTGTTGGCCGTGTAGATCTGGAAAGCCAGAGACCTAGAACCTGCAATGTATGGAGAATCCAGGTCTCAAGAACAGTCTCTTGGGGTTGCATGGCATCCTCTTTATTCCAAGCCCTAACCAATCCAAATGCACACAGAAGGCCTAAGGAGGGTCACCCACAATGTGCCACTTTGGCATATTAACAATTTTGAATTAAAGTTACATAAGAAACAGTGCAAGAAAGACACCCACACTGCCCCCATTTGTCTCCAGAAAGCAGGAAATAAATCTCCCATTAAAAGAGGAGACATCTTGGGATCCCTGGGTGGCGCAGCGGTTTAGCGCCTGCCTTTGGCCCAGGGCGCGATCCTGGAGACCCGGGATCGAATCCCACATCAGGCTCCCGGTGCATGGAGCCTGCTTCTCCCTCTGCCTGTGTCTCTGCTTCTCCTTCTGCCTGTGTCTCTGCCTCTCTCTCTCTGTGTGACTATCATAAATAAATAAAATAAATAAAAATAAAAAAAAAAAAAAGAGAGGAGACATCTTGTACCAGGAGGTAAAGAGACATCCTATCTCCAGAGAGAGGGAACTCAGAGCCAAGAAGGCTGTAAATAAACATTTTACTTTTAGCAATTTACGGCCCCTGTCCAAATTTCCATTTAGAATCCCTTACTAATTGAAGTTCCCAAATGTGGGTTGTTTTTTTTTTTTGTTTTGTTTTTTTGTCCTGTCAATTCCTCACAGATTTATTGACTCTTTGTCTAAAAAAATATAGCAGCTGCCTTCCTTGGTCATCTGTTTGCTTCTCAATTTTAATATTTGGCCTCTGTGTACACAAAATTAAATTTTGCACTTTTTTTTCTCTCCTGTTAATCTATCTTCTGTCAATTTAATTCTCAGGCCAACTAGAAGAATGTTGAAGAGTACAGAAATATTTTGCCTCCACAACACTTGGTGGAACTGGCAGGATAACATCCCTGGCTGAAAACAACCACAGCTGAGAGGTCCTGAGACACCTGACAAAAGCTGCAGGTAGATGGGAATTTTAGCCACATCAGCCCCTGGCTCCTTGCCTGGGGTGGGGGGGTGTCTAATGTACCTAAAGCCGTGAGAGTCCTTTCTCTCTGTTTCTCTTTCTAAATATAGATCAGCTGGATTAAATATTTGTGGAATCAGTTGCTTGCACTTGGCAACTCTAGTAAAATTGGTCAAATAGTCTTGGTTTGACCATTTTCTCCCTGAGGTGGTCACTGTTTTCTTTTCTCTTTGTAGCATTTGTAACAAATGGGAAGGGCTACGGGGAAGGATGCGGGCATGGGCCCTGTCAGCCTGCTGTTCAAGGTGGGCTCACAGTCTGGGGTGAGTTCACAGTTCTCCTCAGACTGGTCTGTTTGGACAAACTTTGTTGTGGGTTCCCTTTTTACTTTTAATTAATTTTTTTAATTTATTTTATTTTATTTTTTATTTTTTTTATAAATTTATTTTTTATTGGTGTTCAATTTGCCAACATATAGTATAACACCCAGTGCTCATTCCATCAAGTGCCCCCCTCAGTGCCCGTCACCCAGTCACCCACCCCCCCGACCTCCCTTTCTACCACCCCTAGTTTGTTTCCCAGAGTTAGGAGTCTCTCGTGTTCTGTCTCCCTTAAAAAAAATAGTGAAAGAGTTCCCTTTTTAAAAACCAGATGAAGCTTTTCCTTTCATCTTGTTCTGTGTCCTAAGAGCTTGACTTTGTGACCAGCAAGACTATTCTGTTGGTCTCCACTATTCAGAGGGTGCCCTTACTTGGGTATACCTTGGTGGTCAGTTGAGTAGACAGAGGTTCTGAAACCTAAGGTTGTAAGCAGCATTCTCCATCCAGGATGCCAGGGGAATTTGTCACAGAAGTTGCAGCCCAGAGGGACCTCTGTCATCTTAAACTTTGTTGCTTCTTAGTCCTGGAAAAGTTCCTTTCCAGTAGTAGCTGCCTGGCGAAATAGCTTAGGGGGCCAGAGACTGGAGACACCTTACATTTTCATGGGAGACCAGAGACCCTGTCTTCACTACACCATCCTTTCTGTTGTTGGACAAGGGCCCATTGCTCAATGTACAGCGAGCCAAACACTGATGCTGGTTTTATGGTGGAGAAAAAGGGTTTTATTGCAGGACACTAAGCAAGGAGATGGGAGAAAATTTCTCAGATCTGCCTCCACACAGAGTTGCAGTTGGGTGTATTTAAGGACAGAGGCTCAGGATGCCACAGGTGTGTAGGTTAAATGGGATATGATGATTGGAGATAGGGGGGAAAGGGAGGAGTTCTCCTTTTTGAATATAGGAATTCAGGAATCCTGTCTTTTCATGGGATACGTGTTCATTAAACAGCAAGGAAAGCATGATGATGGAGGGGATCTGAGGTGTGTCCTTACAGAGGTTATTTTCACCCACTCTTGGTCCTTTCTGCGCAACGACAAGAACTCTTCCTGGTTTGCTCCAGTCTCAGCTCATCTTGCTGGTGGTCCATCAACTTCTACAAAATAAGCTCATAAATCAATCAGGTTACCTGGATTTTCCTCAGGGGAGAACATTCAAGCATTTTTAATTCAATGTTTTGGCTTCACTACCTGTGAAGTGAAGATCTTTGCTTTTTTAGACTCTATTTGGGAGTCAACTTTTGGATCATGGGGGCTATGTTATCTATGCCCTCTCCAGGGATGCTGCTTGGGTCCATGGTCTAAACCTGGAGCGTGGCCCCCAGCCTTTTTTTTTTTTAATTCAATTTGCCAATATATAGTACATCATTAGTTTCAGATGTAGTTTTCAATAACTCATCAGTCGCATATAACCCCCAGTGCTCATCACATCCCATGCCCTCCTTAATGCCTATCACCCAGTTACCCCATTCTCCCACCCACCTTGGGATCAGCAACCCTGTTTGTTTTCAAGAGTCAAGAGTCTCTCATGGTTTGTCTTCCTCTCTGATTTTCCCCACACAGTTTCCCCTCCTTCTCTTCTGGTCCCTTTCAGTATTTCTTTTATTGCACATATGAGTGAAGCCATATGATTACTGTCTTTCTCTGATTGACTTATTTCACTTAGCATGATACCCTCCAGGTCCATCCACATTGAAGAAAATGGCGGGTAATTCATCCTTTCTGACGGCTGAGTAATATTCCATTGTATATATAGACCACATCTTCTCCATCCATTCATCTGCAGAAGGATGTCTTGGCTCCTTCCACAATTTGGCTATTGTGGACATTGCTGCTGTGGACATTGGGGCGCAGGTGTCCTGGCATTAGGCTACATCTGTATTATTGGAATAAATACCCAGTAGAGCAATTGCTGGGTAGTAGGGTAGCTCTATTTTTAACTTCTTGAGGTACTAGAAGTCCTAGCCTCAGCAGTCAGGCAACAAAAAGAAATAAAAGTCATTCAAATCGGCCAAGAGGTCAAACTTTCACTCTTTGCAGATGACGTGATACTGTATGTGGAAAACCCAAAAGACTCCACCCAAAATCGCTAGAACTCCTACAGCAATTCAGCAATGCGGCAGGATATAAAATCGACACACAGAAACCAGTTGCATTTCTATACACTAACAATGGCTGAAGAAAGAGAAATTAAGGAATCGATCCCACTTACAATTGCACCAAAACCCATAAGATACTTAAGAATAAACCTAACCAAAGAGGTAAAAGATCTGGACTCTAAAATGTGCAGAGCACTTACAAAAGAAATTGAGGAAGACAAAAAAAAAAAAAAAAAAGATAGCATTCCAGGCTCATGGACTAGAAGAATAAATGTTGTTAAAATGTCTATGCTACCTAGAGCAATCTACACAGTCAGTGCAATCCCTACCAAAATACGTGGGACATTTTTCACAGAGTTGGAACAAATAATCCTAAGATTTGTATCAAACCAAAAAAGTCCCCAAATAGCTGAAGGAATGTTGAAAAAAACCCAGTCTTTTTAAAAATTAAAATTTTAATTCCAGTGTAGTTAACATGCAATGTTACATTAGTTGCAGGTGTACATATATATATAGTGATTCGACAGTTCCATGTATTACTCAGGCCCCATCAAGGTTAAGTTTACTCTTAATCCCCTTCACTCATTTCACCCATCCCCCAACCCACCTCCCCTCTAGTAACCATCTGTTTGTTCTCTATGGTAAAGGGTCTGATTTGGGGGTTGTCTCTTTTGTTTTCCTTTGTTCATTTGTTTTGTTTCTTAAATTCCACATATTAATGAAATCATATGTATTGGTCTGTCTCTGACGTGTTTTACTTAGCACTGTACTCTCCACATCCATCATTGTTGTTGCAAATAGCAAGATTTCTTCCTTTTTATGGCTGAATAATAATCCATTGTGTGTAGATACATAGATAGGATTTTTTTTCTTAATTTCTCTTCCTTCTGCTGCATTATTAGTGTATAGTAGTGAAGTTGCCCCAGTTTTTCTATAAAGAGGCTTATTGGTGTGAGTCATTGTTAAGATTAAGAAGATTCTAATAATCAAAAAAAAAAAAAAAAGAAGAAGATTCTAATAATCAGTGGCCAGATAATGGAAACTTTAAGTTGGCTATATTTAAAAGAAAAAAAATTGTTCGTAGGAAGTTGTCTATTGTCTTATTAGTATAATAGCTAGCCTTGGGCACTCTCTTTGAAAAGATGAAAGAACAGAGAGTAGACTTAAAACAAAAATTAATGGCCACATCCAGCTGAATTCCCCTTAACTTCCTTTTCCTTACATGGTTTACAGAAAGCACTCTGGCCTAATACCTTGATTCAGAGTATGCAATTCATTCATATAAATGCTGAGAGCTAGGAAATGAATTTAACACAAGCTCTCAAAACTCTCAGTAAGGCTCACTTTACTCCTACTTTCTAGGGTTTTATAATCAGGTTTTACCAGCTTTAGGCATCCTTATACAATGCCCTTTGCAGATATAATCCTAGGCCCTTTACCACAAAGAAATTTATATCCTCTGAACAGAAGCATATTTTTTCAGTAATAAAGTCCTTTTATCTCTACTTTCAGGACATGATACCAAATTTTGAGTGGAATTAGAAAGATTCGTGGCTGTTCATAACACCTCCCTCACAGAGAAAACATAATCAAAAGTTCTCCGAGATCCTTCTATGAATGATCAGCAGAAGGCCAATGCTCAGGAACTAGTAGAAGCTGGAAGTTGAATTGTATATTTAGAAACAAGACTTCTTAAAAAATTATTTATAACTTTACAAGGGCATAAATCTTTTGATTTCCATTTTATTTTATTTTATTATTTTATTTTATTTTATTTATTTTATTTTTGATTTCCATTTTAGTTAAACAATTCTCTGATAGAAGCAAGTTTAATTAAATTGGTGAGTCAGTCCCCTAATATTCAGGCTGTAATCCAGTTTGGGGGGAATTGAAAATAACTGTGTTTGTTTTGAAAATCTCTACAAAACTGGCAATTCAACTCTACAAGTGAGTCAAAGCCCACCTATTTTTGCCAATTGCCAAACCACATTCTTTTTCCTTTTAAAATGTTTGTAGATAGTACAAAAGATCGGGATATTGAAACAAAATTGTCTAAAACTTTAAAAAGGTAAATAACAATTACCCCAAAACTTTCAGAAAAAAAAAAACCCATTCTTCCTCTGTCTCTTAAAGTTACAAATATTATGTCTTTGAAATGTAAACACTACCCACAATCATCTGACACTTAGTTTTTTTAAAAAAAGGAAAGAGGGCTTTTAAAAAATATAAATAGCTAAAAGGGCTCTTGTGGTCAAACTCTAGCACAGCCTCTTTAAAATTACTTCCAGGGACAAGTACAAATCTTAAAAGTTTTTTTTCACAAATAGTAAAAGACTATAACCATGTGAATGAGTAAATTTATTTGGTTAAGTAAATAACCAAATAAATGGTTTCTTATATATTAGTGAGTTTTATATTGTTTTAAATCAGAAGCTACAAGATCTCTGTGTTTGTCTACATGTATTATAATGTATTTTTTGACCTCCAGATGGTATTGCCAAAATTAATTTGAAAAGAGCTCTATTTAATTGGCTAGAGAAAATTAAGCTCTTATGTAAATTTACTATTTCTTAAGTTCTCAAAAATAGCATAAAAACTTAATCCAAATGAATTCCAGGTTCACGTGATCTGGGAAAATATTCAGTAATGTCAACTTTAAAAATAAAGCTGCTAGTTATTTTACCACCAAACATGGGTTTATTTGGAAATAGAAGAGAACTGCAGTCCAGGTCAATCCAGCTACTGCAACACCATAGACAAGTCTGGAGAGCACAGGATGCCCTTTATAGAGGAAAGGGGAAGTTGTAAGAGATTAGGAAATGCAATTAAGTGCATTTTCTTTCCACAGGGGTAGAAGGAGCAACAGTGGGGGGTTGGGGGGAGGTATACAGGCCTGGTCTAGGCATCTTGAGAAAGCTGTTTCATCAAATGTCCTCTGTGTCAATTCCAGGAACTTTCAGGCCACCACATGGTGTGTGGGTCCAGCCAGTTTGGGGTTTTCTTTAGATGAATCACATGATTCCAACAGTCTATTCCCTGGACTTTGGCAACACAAAGGTTGTTTAGCAGTACCTAATAAGGGCCTTTCCAGGGAGACTAAGGAGAGAGTTTTTCTGGAGGTATCTTTTCCAATAAACAAAATCTCCATGTTGCAAGGTATGATGTTTAAGAGCTTTATCTTCCAGGAGTGGTTGATGAAAAGATAATCTGACCAAAGTATAATTGTTTTTAATAGAAGCAACCAGGCCTTTACAATATTTTTATCAGCTCTGGGTTAAAAAAAGCAGAGGCCAAATATATCGGATGTGACTATCGTGCAGGGTAAAAGTCTATGAGTTCCAAAGTGGGTGGATTTGAGTTAGAGAAACCAACAGCAGTGCTTTTAGCCAAAGTAGTTGGAGGGTCTCTACAGATTTTCTCAGTTTAGTCTTTTCTTTTTTCTTGAGTTTTTTTTTTTAATTTAATTCCAGCACTTAACATATGATGTTATATTAGTTTCAGGCATACAATACAGTGACTCAACTCCATGTATCACTCAGTGGTCATTGTGATAATTGTATTCTTAACCCCCTTGGCCCATTTCACCCATTGCCCCCATCTCTGGTAACCATCAGGTTGTTCTCTGTAGGTAAGAGTCTGTTTTTTGATTTGTCTCTTTTTTTTTTTTTATTCATTTTGTCTCCTAAATTCCACATGTGGGGGAAATCATAGGGTATTTGTCTTTCTCTGACTGATGTATTTCACTTAAAAATATAATGTCTATATCCCTCCATGTTGTTGCAAATGGCAAAATTTCATTCTTTTTTATGGTTAATATTCCAGTGTGTGTGTGTGTGTGTGTGTGTGTGTGTGTGTGTGTGTATCTTTTCTTTATCCATGCATGGATATATTTATTTTATATTTTGATGTAGTCCCAGTAGTTTATTTTTGCTTTTATTTCCCTTGCCTTCAAGAGACGTATCTAGAAATATGTTGCTATGATCAATGTCATAGAAATTACTGCTTATTCTCTCTTCTAGGATTTTTATGGTTTCAGGTCTCACATTTAGGCCCTTAATCCATTTTGAGTTTGAAAGTGGTCCAGTTTCATTCTTTTGTATGTTCCAAACACCATTTGTTGAAGAGACTTTTTCCTATTTGCATATTCTTGCCTCCTTTGTCAAATAGATCATATATTTATGAGCTTATTTCTGGGTTTTCTATCCTGTTCCATTGAACTATGTGTCTATTTTTGTACCAGTACTATACTGTTTTGATTATTACAGCTTTGTAATATAACCTGAAGTCTAGAATTATGATACCTCCAGCTATGCTTTTCTTTTCAAGATTGCTTTGGCTATTTGAGGTTTTTTGTGGTTCCATACACATTTTAGGATTGTTTGTTCTAGTTCTGTGAAAAATGCTATTGGTATTTTGATAGGGTTTGCATTATTGCTTTGGGCAGTAGAGACATTTTAACCATATATTTTCAATTCATGAGTGTGGGATGTTTTTCCATTTCTTTGAGTCATTTTCAATTTTTCATCAATGTTTTATAGTTCCAAGTATAGGTCTTTTACCTTTTTGGTTAAGCTTTATTCCTAGGTATCTTATTATTTTTGGTGCAATTGTAAATGGGATTTTTTTTCTTAAGTTCTTCTCTGCTTCATTATTAGTATATAGAAATACAAAATATTTCTACACGTTGATTTTGCATCCTGCAACTTTATGGAATGCATTTATTGTTCTAGTAGTTTTTTTGGTGGGGTCTTTTGGGTTTTCAATATATAGTACCATGTTGTCTGCGAAAAGTGGAAGTTTTACTTCTTCCTTATAAATTTACATGCATTTTATTTCTTTTTGTTGTCAAGTCCTGTCACTAGGACTCCAGTACTATGTTAAATAAAAGTAGTGAGAACAGACATCTCTGTCTTGCTCCTGACCTTAGGGGAAAAGCTCTTAATTTTTCCCCACTGAGTATGATGTTCACTGTGGGTTTTTCATAGATGACCTTTATTATGTTGACTTATGTTCTCTCTAAACCTACTTTGTTGGGGGCTTTTATCATGAATGGGTGTTGTATTTTGTCAAATGCTTCTTCTGAATCTATCGAAATGATTATATGGTTTTTATCCTTCCTCTTATTGATGTAATGTATCATGTTGACTGACTTGCAAATATTGAACCACCTTTGCGTCCTCGGAATAAATCCCACCTGATCAAGGTGAATGATTTTTTTTAATGTATTGTTAGTTCTCTTTATTAGTATTTGTTGAGAATTTTTGCATCTATGTTTGTTAGAGATATAGTTTTCTTTTTTTGTAATGTCTTAATCTGGTTTTGGTGTCAGGGTAACAATAACCTCATAGAATGAATTTGGAAGTTTTCCTTCCTCTTCTATTTTTTGGAATAGTTTGAGAAGAATAGGTATTGACTCTTTAAATTTTTGGTAGAATTCATCTGTGAAAACATGTGGTCCTAGACTTTATTTTGTTGGGAATTTTTTGATTATTGATTTAATATCCTTGCTGGTAACTAATCTATTCAAATTCCTATTTCTCCCTGGTTCAGTTTTGGTAAACTGTATGTTTCTATGAAGTTATCCATTTCTTCTACGTTGCCCAATTTGTTGGCATATAGTTTTTCATAATATTCTCTTAGAAGTGTTTGTATTTCTATTGGTTGTTATTTCTCCTCTTTCATTTGTAATTTTGAGTTCTTTCCCTCTCTCTCTCCCTCCCTCTCTCTCTGTCTGGCTAGAGGTTTATGAATTCTATATTTTCAAAGAACCAGCTCCTAGTTTCATTTATCTGTTCTGTTTTTTAGTTTTTATATCATATATTTCTACTCTAATCATTATTATTTGCCTGCCAGTTTTAGAGGGTTTTTTTGTTGTTCTTTTTCTAGCTCCTTTAGGTACAAGGTTAGGTTGTTTGAGATATTTCCTGTTTCTTAAGACATGCCTGTATTGCTATAAACTTGTCTCTTCAGACGGAAAGGTTTTAAAACATTGTGTTTTCATTATAATGTTTCCATGTATTTTTGGATTTCTTCTTTGATTTCATGGTTGACCCATTCATTGTTTAGTAGCAGATTACTTAACCCCCAGGTATTAATGGCCTTTCCGGATTTTTTTCTTGTGGTTGATTTCTACTTTCATAATGTTGGCCAGAAAAGATGCATGATATGACTTTGACCTTTTTAAATTTGTTGAGACTTGTTAATATATGGTGTATTTTGGAGAATGTTTCGTGCGCACCTGAAAAGACTGTGCAATCTACTGTCGTAGGAAGGAATGCTTTAAATATATCTGCTAAATCCATCTGGTCCAGTGTGGCATTCGAAGCCATTGTTTACTGAGTGGATGATCTGTCCTTTGACATAAGTGGGGTGTTCAAGTCCCCTACTATTATTGTGTTACTATTGATCAGCTCCTTTATGTTTGTTATTAACTATTTTATGTATTTGGATGCTACTATGTTGGGTACAGAAATATTTACAGTTATGTCTTCTTGTTGAATTGTCCTATTTATGATTATGTAGTGTCCTTCATTGTTACAGTCTTTGTTTTAAAATCTATTTTGTCTGATAGAAGTATTGCCACTCCAGCCACTCACTGATGTCTTTCACCTTTCTCTCCAGTCCAGTATATAATCATTCAATTCTCTATCAGGCATGTTACTAATATGTTTCACTTAAATCTCTGATCATGGCCTCATTCTGTTCTTTCATTTAAGGCAAATTCCTCTGTGTCAAGTCTCTGTTTCAGTGTGTTAGGAAAGGCAGCTATGTGTCTTATTCTTCAGTGTAATGGCCTTACGAAGAAGAGGTCCTATAGTGCCCTGCAGTGTAGTGTCCCCTGTTTCCCAGGGCCTGACACCTCAGGGAATGTCTGCAATGTATGATGTATGCACTCTGCTGTTGTGTCTTGGACACTATCCTTCAGACCAGTCATCTTCAGAGGCTCTCTTTGCCTATTGTGGGCCATGTTTTGTCCCTGCTCTGAATGTGACAAGTTTTAACTAATTGGACTCTGGTCTGCTTGTAAAACGAGACCTGTCACTGCTGCCACCAGAACTGAGGCCTTGCAAAACTCCTTGGTTGAAAGATGCAGTGTTGGCAGGGGATTAGGCCAATCCCCTGGAGGAAGTGGCTCACAGACTGGGACTGAGGCAAGCATGACTAGAAAGGGTGATTCCACCAGAGCAAGGGGAATGGTGCTTGGTATAAGCTAGGTAGTGAGTGTTGGTGCTGGAGTGGTTCCCACATGTGACCCTGTGCTGATGTAAGGGGCAGGAGGGAGGGAAATAGGGCCTGCCAGGTCCTTTGTTCCTGTTCCTCCATGAATGCTGCCTCTCTGTGATGCACTCTGAGCAAATAACCTCCTCACTGAGTGCACCAGGCACTCTTTATACCACAGTTTCTACATTGTATGTTGGTGGGCTGTTCGCCCTGCCTTTTCCCCAAGGGCATCCCCAATGCCATCTGGGCTCCCCCCAAGCCAAGCCTGCTGACCTTTAAAATTCCAGGCTGTAAGCCCTGATGGTTGCAAGAACTTATGAAATTCAACCCCTCTTCCTTTCCAAGTCAATTGCTATGGGAATTTGTCTTCCTGTATGGGGTCCCCTGTGTGCTACAGTATCTCTCGGCCTTCTCTGGAACCAGCTCCCTCCCCATGGCAGCAGCCAAGATCCTGGTCTCTCTCAAAGTGTGTCTCCATGTGTCCTACCTTCTTTGGTATGGTTTCTTCTTTACCTTTAGTTCTGGAGTTTATTCTGCTAGGCTTCTGGTTGATTTCTGGGGCGTTTGGGATGATTTGATAGCTTTCTCATTGTATTTATGGGACAAGGCAAACCTAGGTCTTCCCATTCTGCTGCCATCTTCCTCTAACCCTGAATTACTCTCTCTTTTTTTTTTTTTTTTTAAGATTTTACTTTTTTAAGTAATCTCTACAATCAGTGTGAGGCTTAGACCCACAACCCCGAGATCAAGAGCCTTATGCTCTACTGACTGAGCCAGCCAGGTGCCTCCTTCCTTAGTTGTTATTTTAATACAAGATATAACAATTTGATTTGATCAAGCCAACATCTAGGATTTCCTTAATTTTAAGTTTTCTCCAGACTAAGTCCTCAGTAGGCCTCCAGGAATCCTCAGAAGTTAGTATATAATCTATTTTACCCCTAAACCACCTCTTGAGTAATTTTTATAGAGTTAGCTACTAAGGCATTTTTGCTATTTTCCTCCTGTCTTTCACAGCTGCGTTCAAAATGTTTTATCAAGAGAGGAGCAAGATGGCGGAGGAGTAGGGTCTCCAAATCACCAGTCTCCACCAAACTACCTAGAAAACCTTCAAATTATCCTGAAAATCTATGAATTCGGCCTGAGATTTAAAGAGAGACCAGCTGGAATGCAACAGTGAGAAGAGTTCGCGCATCTATCAAGGTAGGAAGACGGGGAAAAAGAAATAAAGAAACAAAGGCCTCCAAGGGGGAGGGGCCCCGCGAGGAGCCGGGCTGAGGCCGGGGCGAGTGTCCCCAGGACAGGAGAGCCCCGTCCCGGAGAAGCAGGAGCTGCACCGACCTTCCCGGGCGGAAAGGGGCTCGCGGGGAGGTGGAGCAGGACCCAGGAGGGCGGGGATGCGCTCGGGCTCCCGGGGACACTAACAGAGCAACTGCGCGCCCAGGAGAGTGCGCCGAGCTCCCTAAGGGCTGCAGCGCGCACGGCGGGACCCGGCGGGACCCGGAGCAGCTGAAGGGGCTCGGGGGCGGCTCCGCGGAGGGGGCTGCGCGGCCCCGGGAGCAGCTCGGAGGGGCTCGGGCAGAGGAAGAGGCTCCGTGCGGAGGGGGCTGCGCGGCCCCGGGAGCAGCTCGGAGGGGCTCGGGCGGCGGCTCCGCGGAGGGGGCTGCGCGGTTCCAGGAGCAGCTCGGAGGGGCTCGGGCGGCGGCTCCGCGGAGGGGGCTGCGCGGCCCGGGAGCGCGAATCCACCAGCGCAGGCTCCGGAGCACAGGGCGCCGGGACACAGCCCAGGATCCCGCCTCCCCCGGGACAGGCAGAGGCCGGGAGGGCCCAGGACAGCAAGGACGCTCCTGCCCCAGCTGAGCAGATCCGCGGCCCCGCCCCGGAGCCTCCAGGCCCTGCAGACGGAGTTCCTGCCGGAGCCGAATCCAGGTTTCCAGAGCTGCCCCGCCACTGGGGCTGTTCCTCCTGTGGCCTCAGGGGGTAAACAACCCCCACCGAGCCCTGCACCAGGCAGGGGCACAGCAGCTCCCCCAACTGCTAACACCTGAAAATCAGCACAACAGGCCCCTCCCCCAGAAGACCAGCTAGACGGACAACTTCCAGGAGAAGCCAAGGGACTTAAAGAACACAGAATCAGAAGATACTCCCCGGTGGTTCTTTTTTTTTTTTTTTGTTTTGTTTTGTTTTGTTTTTGTTTTTGTTTTTGTTTTGTTTTGCTTTTTGATTTGTTTCCTTCCCCCACCCCCTTTTTTTCTCCTTTCTTTTTCTTTCTCTTTTTCTTCTTTTTTTTTTCTCGTTTTTTTTCTTTTCTTCCCTTTTTTTTTCTCTTTCTCTTTTCTTTCCTTCTTTCTTTCCTCTCTTTTTCTCTTTTTCCCAATACAATTTGCTTTTGGCCACTCTGCACTGAGCAAAATGACTAGAAGGAAAACCTCACCTCAAAAGAAAGAATCAGAAACAGCCCTCTCTCCCACAGAGTTACAAAATCTGGATTACAATTCAATGTCAGAAAGCCAATTCAGAAGCACTATTATACAGCTACTGGTGGCTCTAGAAAAAAGTATAAAGGACTCAAGAGACTTCATGACTGCAGAATTTAGAGCTAATCAGGCAGAAATTAAAAATCAATTGAATGAGATGCAATCCAAACTAGAAGTCCTAACGACGAGGGTTAACGAGGTGGAAGAACGAGTGAGTGACATAGAAGACAAGTTGATAGCAAAGAGGGAAACTGAGGAAAAAAGAGACAAACAATTAAAAGACCATGAAGATAGATTAAGGGAAATAAACGACAGCCTGAGGAAGAAAAACCTACGTTTAATTGGGGTTCCCGAGGGCGCCGAAAGGGACAGAGGGCCAGAATATGTATTTGAACAAATTCTAGCTGAAAACTTTCCTAATCTGGGAAGGGAAACAGGCATTCAGATCCAGGAAATAGAGAGATCCCCCCCTAAAATCAATAAAAACCGTTCAACACCTCGACATTTAATTGTGAAGCTTGCAAATTCCAAAGATAAGGAGAAGATCCTTAAAGCAGCAAGAGACAAGAAATCCCTGACTTTTATGGGGAGGAGTATTAGGGTAACAGCAGACCTCTCCACAGAGACCTGGCAGGCCAGAAAGGGCTGGCAGGATATATTCAGGGTCCTAAAGGAGAAGAACATGCAACCAAGAATACTTTATCCAGCAAGGCTCTCATTCAAAATGGAAGGAGAGATAAAGAGCTTCCAAGACAGGCAGCAACTAAAAGAATATGTGACCTCCAAACCAGCTCTGCAAGAAATTTTAAGGGGGACTCTTAAAATTCCCCTTTAAGAAGAAGTTCAGTGGAACAGTCCACAAAAACAAAGACTGAATAGATATCATGATGACACTAAACTCATATCTCTCAATAGTAACTCTGAACGTGAACGGGCTTAATGACCCCATCAAAAGGCGCAGGGTTTCAGACTGGATAAAAAAGCAGGACCCATCTATTTGCTGTCTACAAGAGACTCATTTTAGACAGAAGGACACCTACAGCCTGAAAATAAAAGGTTGGAGAACCATTTACCATTCGAATGGTCCTCAAAAGAAAGCAGGGGTAGCCATCCTTATATCAGATAAACTAAAATTTACCCCAAAGACTGTAGTGAGAGATGAAGAGGGACACTATATCATACTTAAAGGATCTATTCAACAAGAGGACTTAACAATCCTCAATATATATGCTCCGAATGTGGGAGCTGCCAAATATATAAATCAATTATTAACCAAAGTGAAGAAATACTTAGATAATAATACACTTATACTTGGTGACTTCAATCTAGCTCTTTCTATACTCGATAGGTCTTCTAAGCAAAACATCTCCAAAGAAACGAGAGCTTTAAATGATACACTGGACCAGATGGATTTCACAGATATCTACAGAACTTTACATCCAAACTCAACCGAATACACATTCTTCTCAAGCGCACATGGAACTTTCTCCAGAATAGACCACATATTGGGTCACAAATCGGGTCTGAACCGATACCAAAAGATTGGGATTGTCCCCTGCATATTCTCGGACCATAATGCCTTGAAATTAGAACTAAATCACAACAAGAAGTTTGGAAGGACCTCAAACACATGGAGGTTAAGGACCATCCTGCTAAAAGATAAAAGGGTCAACCAGGAAATTAAGGATGAATTAAAAAGATTCATGGAAACTAATGAGAATGAAGATACAACCGTTCAAAATCTTTGGGATGCAGCAAAAGCAGTCCTAAGGGGGAAATACATCGCAATACAAGCATCCATTCAAAAACTGGAAAGAACTCAAATACAAAAGCTAACCTTACACATAAAGGAGCTAGAGAAAAAACAGCAAATAGATCCTACACCCAAGAGAAGAAGGGAGTTAACAAAGATTCGAGCAGAACTCAACGAAATCGAGACCAGAAGAACTGTGGAACAGATCAACAGAACCAGGAGTTGGTTCTTTGAAAGAATTAATAAGATAGATAAACCATTAGCCAGCCTTATTAAAAAGAAGAGAGAGAAGACTCAAATTAATAAAATCATGAATGAGAAAGGAGAGATCACTACCAACACCAAGGAAATACAAACGATTTTAAAAACATATTATGAACAGCTATACGCCAATAAATTAAGCAATCTAGAAGAAATGGACGCATTCCTGGAAAGCCACAAACTACCAAAACTGGAACAGGAAGAAATAGAAAACCTGAACAGGCCAATAACCAGGGAGGAAATTGAAGCAGTCATCAAAAACCTCCCAAGACACAAGAGTCCAGGGCCAGATGGCTTCCCAGGAGAATTTTATCAAACGTTTAAAGAAGAAATCATACCTATTCTCCTAAAGCTGTTTGGAAAGATAGAAAGAGATAGAGTACTTCCAAATTCGTTCTATGAAGCCAGCATCACCTTAATTCCAAAGCCAGACAAAGACCCCGCCAAAAAGGAGAATTACAGACCAATATCCCTGATGAACATGGATGCAAAAATTCTCAACAAGATACTGGCCAATAGGATCCAACAGTACATTAAGAAAATTATTCACCATGACCAAGTAGGATTTATCCCTGGGACACAAGGCTGGTTCAACACCCGTAAAACAATCAATGTGATTCATCATATCAGCAAGAGAAAAACCAAGAACCATATGATCCTCTCATTGGATGCAGAGAAAGCATTTGACAAAATACAGCATCCATTCCTGATCAAAACTCTTCAGAGTGTAGGGATAGAGGGAACATTCCTCGACATCTTAAAAGCCATCTACGAAAAGCCCACAGCAAATATCATTCTCAATGGGGAAGCACTGGGAGCCTTTCCCCTAAGATCAGGAACAAGACAGGGATGTCCACTCTCACCACTGCTATTCAACATAGTACTGGAAGTCCTAGCCTCAGCAATCAGACAACAAAAAGACATTAAAGGCATTCAAATTGGCAAAGAAGAAGTCAAACTCTCCCTCTTCGCCGATGACATGATACTGTACATAGAAAACCCAAAAGTCTCCACCCCAAGATTGCTAGAACTCATACAGCAATTCGGTAGCGTGGCAGGATACAAAATCAATGCCCAGAAGTCAGTGGCATTTCTATACACTAACAATGAGACTGAAGAAAGAGAAATTAAGGAGTCAATCCCATTTACAATTGCACCCAAAAGCATAAGATACCTAGGAATAAACCTCACCAAAGATGTAAAGGATCTATACCCTCAAAACTATAGAACACTTCTGAAAGAAATTGAGGAAGACACAAAGAGATGGAAAAATATTCCATGCTCATGGATTGGCAGAATTAATATTGTGAAAATGTCAATGTTACCCAGGGCAATATACACGTTTAATGCAATCCCTATCAAAACACCATGGACTTTCTTCAGAGAGTTAGAACAAATTATTTTAAGATTTGTGTGGAATCAGAAAAGACCCCGAATAGCCAGGGGAATTTTAAAAAAGAAAACCATATCTGGGGGCATCACAATGCCAGATTTCAGGTTGTACTACAAAGCTGTGGTCATCAAGACAGTGTGGTACTGGCACAAAAACAGACACATAGATCAGTGGAACAGAATAGAGAATCCAGAAGTGGACCCTGAACTTTATGGGCAACTAATATTCGATAAAGGAGGAAAGACTATCCATTGGAAGAAAGACAGTCTCTTCAATAAATGGTGCTGGGAAAATTGGACATCCACATGCAGAAGAATGAAACTAGACCACTCTCTTTCACCATACACAAAGATAAACTCAAAATGGATGAAAGATCTAAATGTGAGACAAGATTCCATCAAAATCCTAGAGAAGAACACAGGCAACACCCTTTTTGAACTCGGCCATAGTAACTTCTTGCAAGATACATCCACGAAGGCAAAAGAAACAAAAGCAAAAATGAACTATTGGGACTTCATCAAGATAAGAAGCTTTTGCACAGCAAAGGATACAGTCAACAAAACTCAAAGACAACCTACAGAATGGGAGAAGATATTTGCAAATGACATATCGGATAAAGGGCTAGTTTCCAAGATCTATAAAGAACTTATTAAACTCAACACCAAAGAAACAAACAATCCAATCATGAAATGGGCAAAAGACATGAACAGAAATCTCACAGAGGAAGACATAGACATGGCCAACATGCACATGAGAAAATGCTCTGCATCACTTGCCATCAGGGAAATACAAATGAAAACTACAATGAGATACCACCTCACACCAGTGAGAATGGGGAAAATTAACAAGGCAGGAAACAACAAATGTTGGAGAGGATGCGGAGAAAAGGGAACCCTCTTACACTGTTGGTGGGAATGTGAACTGGTGCAGCCACTCTGGAAAACTGTGTGGAGGTTCCTCAAAGAGTTAAAAATATACCTGCCCTACGACCCAGCAATTGCACTGTTGGGGATTTACCCCAAAGATACAAATGCAATGAAACGCCGGGACACCTGCACCCCGATGTTTCTAGCAGCAATGGCCACGATAGCCAAACTGTGGAAGGAGCCTCGGTGTCCAACGAAAGATGAATGGATAAAGAAGATGTGGTTTATGTATACAATGGAATATTACTCAGCTATTAGAAATGACAAATACCCACCATTTGCTTCAACGTGGATGGAACTGGAGGGTATTATGCTGAGTGAAGTAAGTCAGTCAGAGAAGGACAAACATTATATGTTCTCATTCATTTGGGGAATATAAATAATAGTGAAAGGGAAAATAAGGGAAGGGAGAAGAAATGTGTGGGAAATATCAGAAAGGGAGACAGAACATAAAGACTGCTAACTCTGGGAAACGAACTAGGGGTGGTAGAAGGGGAGGAGGGCGGGGGGTGGGAGTGAATGGGTGACGGGCACTGGGTGTTATTCTGTATGTTAGTAAATTGAACACCAATAAAAAAATAAATTAAAAAAAAAAAAAAAAAAATGTTTTATCATATAAAACCATTTGGAAAGCTCTATTAAGTGCCTACAATATGGCAAAACAGTATTAAAATAATTATTGTGAAAAAAATTATTGTGGCCACTGTAGCACCAAATTATAACAGCTGTCAATTTTGTCCGTTCAAAGGCTATTTATAATTTCAGTAGGATATTATAGATGTAAATACTATATTAAGTTTAAAATTTCTCAATCTGAAAACGGGCTTAACCAGATTTTGGTCAATCATAACTTTAGCATAATGAATCAACCTGTATTTCAAGTTTGACATGAGTATGATATATCCCAAAGCACTGACCAATGTTAATTATTATTACTTTGCTTTGGATTGTGGATGACCCAATTATTTTGGCAGGGAAAACAAATAAACACTCAGAGATGTAGTCTTTGGCAACAGTTTATTTCCCATAGGTTCACTGTGGAATTTTACAAGTCAGTAGCATATAGGATCATATCTTTAATAAGCCGGTAAAGAAATAACATACTCTAAATCAATTGTAGTCCAACAAAAGACAAAACTGCAAGCTGCAAAACAAAATACATGCATTTAGTTGGGGATTGCAATCTGGGAGACAGATTCAACCAAAATCAAAAGTGTGCTCTGGACAAGAGATAAAAGAAGTTAGAGTTTTTAAAGAGGAAAGAGGGAGGGCAGCCCGGGTGGCTCAGCAGTTTAGCGCTGCCTTCACACCAGGCTGTGATCCTGGAGTCCTGGGATTGAGTCCCACGTCGGGCTCCCTGCATGGAGCCTGCTTCTCCCTCTGCCTATGTCTCTGCCTCTCTCTCTTTCTCTGTGTCTCTCATGAATAAATAAATAAAATCTTTAACAAAAAAAAAAAAAGAGGAAAGAGGGAATTTAGAAAAGTTATTTTGAATGAATTGTGATTGGTACTGGTATAGCTACTGTAACATGAATCTGTATGTGATCAGTTGTTAGGGCTAGTGTTCCTGGAAAGTCCATTTTAACATGCAGCAGATGTCTTGACTTTTAGGTGAGTTCAGCAAGAATTCTGGGAATTTGAGACAGAAGATGTCCATAAGCTGCACTTCCTCAGTGTCCTCCAAGCTCCATTTTAAATGACCTTCTTAGCAGTGCTTTATTTTATTCTCTCCATTATCATTTCCCCCTTTTGACTGAGATGTTTCTACACAGAAATCACCAATGATATCCCATTGCAATGCTGGAGTGGCCAGCAACCTGCACCAGGTCCATCAAGTCCCTAGGAGGGGAGAGTCTTGTGGTTAGGCAATATTCATCATGTTTAACCTTTATGCAAGAGTCTTATGGCCACATTTGAGAAACAAGGAGGTTTAAGGAAGTGGGCCTTAGACTTGTTCACTTTTCTAATGACTTTCACTTTTTGGATATCCGTTGTTATGTTTGATGAATATTTTTAAGCCTTTAATCAACTATTATCTTGAGTAACGAAACCATGGGTAGAGTACTATTTAAAATAATAATTAATACAATTTTTAGACTCAAAACACAAGAGTCCCAAATCCTGAGAGTAGCCAGTTAACAATATTAGAGAATTTAAAATCAAATAATTCTAGTATAAAGCTTGAATTTCTTTTTAAGGATCTAGCTAATACGAATAGTTTAGTGGGCTCCAATTCCACTTGTTGAGAAGTGTTTAAGTATGGCATGAGGTTTTAGCTATGGCACAAGCCCCTACTTGGACTGCAGTAAATAATCTAACACTGTTCTATGATGCTAGGGAACCTAAAGATTTTTCTTGAACCTTAATAGCTCAGGCCATTCAGCTAGCAATTCAAATAACTGTTGTAGTTAAATTTTGTGACATGATGTTATATTGGAAGGTGGTGCCAACCCCCAGCCAGGAAAATAAACCTTGATAGAGATCATTACGGATATCACCAGAAAAGCCCATAAAGAGCATGGCAAGCTTGTTAAACATGATGAATATTGACTAAATATGATGGAATGTCCACAGCTATTATCTTAACAGAGAGATTTTCATAAGGATAATTTTCTTATGAACAGGGCCCTTTTCTTCATTTGATGGGAGATTAATTGGGATCTAAGAATGGAAAGAAGGTGGCCCCAAAGGCACTAGCCAGTAACTCAGCTATCTAAATAATCAAATGCCTAAGGTGTGGTAACATGTGTACCAAGATATATCCTTTAGGGGTGCATAGACTTCCAGATAGTGTTTGTTTACATTTTCATTTTGGGAAAGTGGGAGAAGGACAGTATCTAGCCAAGGGATAAGAGGGCCTTGGGAGTCCAGAGGTCTAGTTAAACACATCTCTCATAAAATCTTGAGTTGTCAAAGGATAGTATCAGAAGGCTTGGTGCATTTGAAGGTCAGTACCTTCAAACAGAGATATCCAAAGGATTTGGTCTAATGGAAATGAACAGTTGGAAAAATTTCTATTGGAATAAATGAAAGATATACAATTTGTATAAAGGTAATTCTAGGAAAAGGAGGATGTGGGTTTCTACTTTTTGCTAATTAAAGTTCTGTTAACATAGGAGGTGATATCTAATTTTTTCTAAGTTTTTAATTCCAGTTAACATGCGGTGTTATCTTAGTTTCAGGCATACAACATAGTGAGTCGGCACTTCCATACATCACTCAGTGCTTATCTTGACAAATGCCTTCTTCAATCCTCATCACCTATTTTATTCACCCTCCCCCACCTCCCCTCTGATAACCATCAGTTTGTTCTCTATAGTTAGGTCTGTTTCTTGGTTTGTCTCTTTTTTCCCCCCATATGAGTGAAATCATATGGTATTTGTCTTTCTCTGACTTATTTCATTTAGCATTATATGTTTTAGCTCTATCCATGCCATTGCAAATGGCAAGATTTTATTCTTTTTTATAACTGAATATTTAATATTGTGTATGTGTGTGTGTGTGTGTACAATTCAACTTTATCCATTCATCAATAGATGGACACCTGGGTTGCTTTCATAGTTTGGTTATGGTAAATAATTCTATGATAAACAGAGGGGTACATATATCCCTTTGGATTAGTGTTTTTGTAATTCTTTGGATAAATACCCTGTAGTGTGACTGCTGGATCATAGGATAGTTCTATTTTTAACTTTTTGAGGAACCTCTATACTGGTTTTCACAGTGACTGTATCCATTTTAATTTGAGGTGGTCTCTAATTTAGGGGTAAATGAGTGTAAAACACTGTAAAACATGAAGGCTTTTCTTGAGGTAAGAATATCTTGACACAATAAGTGTTGGGGGTGGGGCGTTCAGTAACTAATGGAAATATTTGGGACCATGGATAAGTTAGATATAGGTAATATTATTAGTAAACAACCCCTGAAAGATGTACAGTCAGAAAAATTTCCCTAGCAAGGGACTGAGATATCTGAATTATAGTACTGTTCTTCCAATGGCAATGAGGTAGAAGAGAAATATTAAGCCTCATGAGAATTGGTGTGATGACTCTTGTGAACATAATACTGGCCTGCTCTTGAGTCTTGGGAGAGTCGTCTCTACAGATGTCATCTGCTTTTTTTTCCCTATGCAAGTGTTAAAGGGCTCTGATTGGTTTGGTGGTTCAGTTAGATGTTGGAGACTTTTTAAAATAGGAAACATAAACCCCTGAGTCTATGACTTCTAATTTAGCAGCACAAGGATTAGTCAATAATACCTGGTGTGACCCTCCATAACTTGTGGAGGGAATCTTGATGGAATTGTTTTTTCCAATAAACTATATCTCTGGGTTGAAAGCCATGATGTTTGAGGTGTTCATCTCCCTGCAAAAAGTCTGTTCTACCCATTTCTCATTTCCTTAAGGGGCCTGAATTAGTCCCTTACAGTAAGTCATCACCTCACCTTTAAGTAAGCTGAGTTCATATGTACCTTGATCTGTTCTCATTGGTCTTCCAGTTATTATTTCAAAGGGTGAGAGTTTAGTCTCCCAGAAGGAATAGGTCTAAGATTCAATAGTACCAAGGGACAAACTTGTAGCCATGGCAGGTAGAAAAATTCCATAAATTTTGCCAGTTGGGTTTTTATAATGTCATTGGTACATTCTACAAGGCCAGATGATTGAGGATGATAGGCAAGTTGCATAATTGGCCAAATGTGGCAAATGACCTATAATATCTAACCAGTGAAATGGGTGCCTCAATCACTATGAAGCTCTGAGGGCAATCCCCAATTTGGAATAATCTTTTCTAATGACATGTTTCTATTGCTAAGGCCATAGCTCTGTGGCAAGGAGAGGCTTCTGCCCAGTGAAAAAACACAAATGTTTTAGTAATGGCTTGTGTGTTGAGATGCTGGCAGCCGGATAAAATCCAGTTGCCATATCTCAAAGGGGCCAGAAGGGAAAATTTCCTTTTGAATTATGAAGGGGTTTTCCAGGGTTATGTTTAGGGCAAAACTGACATTTTTCATAAATTTGAGAAGATATTTTGTTTTTGTTTTGTTTTGTTTTGTTTTGTTTGGGTTTTTTAATAATAAATTTATTTTTATTGGTGTTCAATTTGCCAACATACAGAATAATACCCAGTGCTCATGCCGTCAAGTGCCCCCCTCAGTGCCCGTCACCCATTCACCCCCACCCCCCGCCCTCCTCCCCTTCCACCACCCCTAGTTCGTTTCCCAGAGTTAGATACTTTTGGAGATGGTTTCCAAAAGTATTATTTTCCCTGAAAGAACATTTTGTCAGTATTTCAATGAGTAAGTTCATGAATATAAGTAAAACTTTGGACACTTTTTTTTTAATCATGCAGGTTACCTCACTACTAATGATCAGTAAATTTCAGATTCACTTTTAAAAGGTCACCTCAGTGGAGTAAGTTAAAACTGTAAATAAGTCTTGTTTTGTTGATGTGAGAACTAAGGACTCGATTTCGGACTTATTTAACACTTTCTAGGAGTCGGTATCCAGGGGAGACTGTTTAACCAACATGGAGCTGAAGTCCAGCTGCCAGCACGAAGGTCTCATGTTGCTAGAGCACGTTGCTAGGGAACCAAGGGCACTGGTGTTGATGGGCAAGATGATCTTTGCAGGGACACTGCATGGCTTTCGCCACTGCCAGGAAGAGAGTCATCCTAACCATGGCAGGAGCTAATTGCCCCTAGGTCTTCAAGGCCTCACACACTCTCAGTTTTATAGTCTAATGTCCCCTTGCCATTCTTGTTTTGCTTCTTCACATGTTTTTATTGATAAGCCTGTGGCCGGGGCCCTCAGCCACTGAGCTACTAAGTTCTTATAAGTGAGAACCGATGAAATGATGACATCCTGATACCATGTACTTCATTGTTATGTCAAAACAACTTCTGAAAAAGTGTTTTACCTTTGTTAGAAGTGGATTTGAAATCACATCAAATTAGTACACAACAAAAGTAAAAGCTGAAGGGATCTAAACTGCCTTGCCAGGAGGGGCCAGGCTGGCTGGCCAGAGTAGCTTTGATTCCTGGTAAACCTGTGACCCCAGCAAGCAACCAGCCTAAAACGGAGACTGACTGTTGCCAGTTTAAAAATGCCTGCCACCTCAGAAAGATTTACAGGGGTGGGCTTTCTTCACCCTGCAGGCTGTGCATGTGGCTGGGAACCAGTCCCAGAACCACAGGCTTGGAGGACCTCAGCCTCCCAAGGCCAGCTTTCCCCCACCCCCCTCCTGTTAATCTGTTCAATGTTAATTTAATTCTCAGGCCAGCTAGAAGAACCTTGAACCTGATGCGGGACTTGATCCTAGGACTCTGGGATCATGGCCTAAGTCAAAAGCAGATGCTCAACCCTGACCTATCCAGGTGCCCCTAAGAGCTTGGCTTTATGATCAATGAGAATATGCTCTCTGGTCTCTGCCATCCAGGTCCAAACCTGAAAAGTTGTCCCCAATATTTCCATTAAAAGGTTTATGAGTAAAAAAAAAAAAAAAAAAAAAAAGGTTTATGAGTTTGAGTTACTGTTAAGAAGATCCTAATCACCATGGCCAGATAATGGATCCTTTAATTTGGCTATGTTTGAAGCGAAAAAATTCATTGTAAGGGGTTCTCAACTGTCTTACTAGTACAACAGCTAGCCTTAAGGACTCTATTTGAGAAGATGAAAGAACAGGCATTAGACTTAAAGCAAAACCTAATGTCCACATTTGAGCTAAATTCCCCTTATCAAAATCTGTCCCCATCTGCGTGTTTTAGCTTTCCTTTCCCTACATGATTTTAAGAAAGCACTCCAGCCTAATCTCTTGGTTCAAAGTATACAGGTCACTAATATAAATGCTGAAAGCTAGGAAATGAATTTAACAACACAAGCTCCTAAAATCAGCATTAAGGCTCACTTTACTTCTATTTTATAAGGCTCTGTAATTAGGCTGTGCCAGCTTTAGGCATTCTTATACAATGTCCTTTGCAGATGTATTCTAGACTCCCCCCCCGCCGCCCCCACAACAACAAAAAAATTGTTTGCTGAACAGCAATATATCTTTTAAATTATAAAGCCCTTTAACTCCCTTTCACAAGATTCTACCAAATTTAGAGAGGAATTCAGAAGATTA
This sequence comes from Canis lupus familiaris, assembly GCF_011100685.1. NCBI lineage: Eukaryota > Metazoa > Chordata > Mammalia > Carnivora > Canidae > Canis > Canis lupus. The sequence goes on from NC_049228.1 coordinate 5,548,822, forward strand.
GTAGCCATTTACAACACCCCCCTCACAGAGAAAACAGATGACCCAAATTTCTCCTTGGCCCTCCTACAACAATCAGCGGAAGACTGATGTGCAGGGACTAATGGAAGCCAGCACTGAATCATGAATGCCTTTGTTAAAAGGCCTAATAAAGTTCTATCAAGGACTTTCTTAAAGTCTTTAATTTAAAAAGCAGGTCAGCCCCTTAATATTCAGGCTGCAATTCAGTTCTTCTGGGGAATTAAAAACAGTCGTTGTCTTGCAAATCTCCACAAAACCAAAAATGCAATTTTACAAACAAATGAAAGCCCATCTATCTTTATGAATCCCTAAACTTCACTTTTTCCTCTCAAAACCTTACAGAGAGTACAAGAGATCAGAATATAGGACAGAATTCATGACTATTTTGTCCCAGTAACCATTACCCCAAAACTCTTGGAGATAAAACTTGTATTCTTTCACTATCCCTTAAAGTTATGAAGCATAGTTTCTTTGAAATGTAAACACAGCCTATAATCACCTGACACTGAAGGGGGAAAAAAAGGGTAGAGACCTTTTTAAGACACAAACTACTAAAACAGCTCTTATGCCCAAACTCTAGCACAGCCTCCTTAAGATTACTTACAGGCTGGGTGATGGGCACTGGGGGGGGGGGGGGCACTTGATGGAATGAACAAGGGGTGATATGCTATATGTTGACAAATTGAACTCCAATAAAAAATAAAATTAAAAAAAAAAGATTACTTGCAGGGACAAATATAAAGTCTTCTCTAAAAATAGTAAAAGACTTTAACTATGTAAGGAAGTAAGCTTAATTTCTTCCAACTATTATGTGTGAACTAGTGAGTTTTATTTTATTTTTTTTAATTTATTTTTTATTGGTGTTTAATTTACTAACATACAGAATAACCCCCAGTGCCTGTCAGTGAGTTTTATTTTAAAACAGAAGCTTAAGAACTCTGTCTCTATGTATGTGAATGTATGTATGGTAGATAGTATTTTTCTACCTCCAGAAGGTATGGTCAAAATTGAGAATTTTATGAACATTTAACTTTTTCAAGCCCTTAATTTTCTTTGCACCAATGAAATAGAGCTCTTTTACAAATTAAATAGAAACTTAATCCAAATTAACTTCAGGTTCATGTGATCTGGGAAAATATATTCAACATTAAAGCTATTTTAAGGTTGTTGGTTTAATAAAAAAATATGCCTTTATATTTATCAGCAATAAAAACTTTTATCCTGCCTACCTTTTCTGAAAGTCAAATAAGTTCATGTTATATTTAGATTTCAAAAATTTCTACAACAAAAAATAGCTTAGGAGGATGACTGGGTTTATCTGAGATGTCATGGAGTTTTTCTGGGTAACCTAAACATGAATTGTTAAAAAGTAAATTGAATAGATAAAAACTTTGCTTAAAACACTTTTATCTATAAGTTTCACTATACCCTTTTTAAAAGATCTTTTATTTACGTGTTTTAGACAGAGAGAGGGAGAGAGAGAGAGAGAGAGCAAGCACAAGTGGAAGGGGCAGAGGAAGAGAGAGAGAGAATCTCGAGCAAACTCTGCACTGAGTGCAGAGCCTGTTGCAGGGCTCCATCTCATGACCATGAGATCATCACTTGATCAAAACCAAGAGTCAGATTCTTAACTAGTTGCACCACCTAGATGCCCCCACAAACCTTTTTGATAATTTAAAATTTTAAGGTTTTGCCAGGTTAAATGATGAGCTGTTAAATACATTGAATATCTAGATTGTTTCCAAATAAGATAAACCTACGTCTAGAAATTGTTTCATTATTTTGTCTTTTTTGCTTACTTGTTACAGAGAAATTAAATTTGGACCTGTTAGTAAATTTTGCTGTGTTTTGTTGAAAGATTGCACTGTGAAACAGCACGTTTCTAGAAATTATAAAATGTATTCATAAATTTGCCAATCTGAAGAATGCTAGTAAGGGACACCTGGGTCTGCCTCTCTCTCTCTGACTCTCATGAATAAATAAATAAAACCTTTAATACAATAATAAAGAATGCTAGTATAACATTCACAATTACTTACTGCTTATTTTATAGCTTTGGTCACACATATTAGAAATTTTTAACCCTTAACAACTTTAATATCTAGTGAAAACTAAGAAGGAAAATGTTTCTATATGCAAGAAAAGAAGGATGTATGCTTTCAGTAAAAGAAGTATGAGGAAAGTGAATGAGAAAAAAGAGTGATTTTGTCCTAAAGTGAGGCTGGTTATTTATATAGGATAAACTTAGGGCAAATCTGAATTTAAAAAAAGTTTTGAAAGTATTTTAAAAAGGGAATTCTAATATGTGATCAAGATTTAAATGAATTTTTTGTATGATTAAAATGAATTTATTTAAAGAAGAGTTTTAGTGTCAAAGTAAGATGTCATGAAATTAAAAGTTTGTTTTTCTCGGGGACACCTGGGTGGCTCAGTCAGTTAAATGTCTGACTCTTGATTTTTGGCTCAGGTCAGGATCTCAGAGTTGCGAGATGGAGCCCTGCATTGAGCTCTGCACTGGGTGTGGAGTCTGCTTAAGATTCTCGCTCCTCCTCGCCAAAGTTTGTTTTTTTCTGTCAAATAAACAATCTTCCTACATTATTGGGCTGGTTTTAATAATTATAAACAAAGGCTTTTCTTTACCTTAATGTAATCTACCTAGAAAAACAAAGATTCTATGTTTTGTCTTTATCAGATCTTTGATTACTTACAAAAAACTAAGTCTATTCAGTATTGAAAGAGCTAAGGCTTTGGTTCCCATCCAAGATGGCAACGTACAAAGACCCTCATCTCCTCCACAGACACGTCACCTCTATACCTATTTATAAAGCAGTTCTTCCTGAAGAACCACCAAGGGCTGACTGAACAAAAGATATTCTGCACAAAAGATAGGCCACCTAGAGAATGGTGAGGTAGAAACATGGTAATAAAGGGATACTCCCACCCCCACCCCATGCTGCAAAGTACAGTGGGAAAGGATGGCACTGAAGAACTGTGAGCTGATTTCCCTGTCCCGGGGCAAAGGGAGAAGAAATTTGTTTAAAAGAGCAACTAGTTTATAAAAGAACCATCCCTAGAGCTCCACCAAATGTTGGGGGCCTGGTGAACATGGTTTACACTCCCTCTCCACCTTAGGACTGCAGATGGGACCAGAATTCCACGCACCATAGCTGGCCTGCGACCTCAATGATACCAGGGCCCTAGCCTGGGCACAGAATAAAAGCCACAATTTAAAACAGAAAATAGAATATAAAGGAACTAGCCCTAGAATCCTGCCAGCAACTCTCCATGTCAAAGGAGTTGGTGAGCCCAATAATTTGTGTTCCTTCTCTACTTTGATAGCATGGACAGGATTAAGGTCCAGATGCCCTTACCAACCTACTACCTCAGTGAGCCCCAGGCTCCTAGCTGACACCGGCCCTAGCCATCCCACCAGGACAGTCCCAGCACGGTGCATACCAGGACATCGGGGGCAATGCTAACTACAGCTCCAGCCATCACACCAAGGTGACACAGGCACAAAGCACCCTCTAACACTCCAAGTCCATACCACTGAGGCTCCAGGTAGCCATTAGGGCACTGCCAGTGCAGAGTTCTCTGGGACCTTCTGGAACATGCCTGCTTCAGCGCCAGCCAGCCAGTATCCAATATCCCATGCTGGCCCATTGTTGGCTTTGGTTCCAGTCACCCAGCCCCTGCACTGAGAGCCCAGTGGCACCACAGTCCATGCCCACTTCACACAGCTGTCCTGCCAGGGTACCTACTGTGTTGGGCAACCCAGAACCCCTCAGCCTATACCTACTTCAGTTCTCTTGCCAGGGAGCCCTCTGCAGGGAGAGCACAGGATCACCCTGGCATTCACCCACCTCAGGTTGAAAGCATATCACACATGTTTTCCAACTGCAACAATATGAAACCAGAAATCAATCACAAGAAAAACATATTGGAAAAACGTAAACATCTTCAGGCTAAACAACATGTTACTAAAGAGCCAATAGGTCAGTGAAGAAATCCAAGAGGTCATAAAAAAAATACTGGAGACAAATGAAAATGAAAACACAACAGTTAAAAATATTTGGGACACAGCAAGGACAGTTCTAAGAAAGAAATTTATAGCAATACAAACCTACCTCAGAAAACAAGAAAAAAATCTCAGTTTAACATAACACATAGGAACTGGAAAAAAGAATAACAAAGCTCAAAGTTAGTAGAAGGAAGGAAATAATATTAGTAAAAATGAAATAGAGAACAAAACAGATACACACAAACATGCACAAAAGATCAATGAAACCAAGAGCTGGTTCTTTGAAGAGAGAAAATTTTTTTGAAAAGATAACATTGATAAACTTTTAGATAGACTCATTAAGAAAAAGAATGAGAACACAAATAAAATCAGAAACAAAAGAGAAGAACACCAGAGAAATACAAAGGATTATAAAAGAATACTCAAAAAGTATAAGCCAACAAATGGAACAAACTAGAAGAATGGATAAATTCATAAAAACATACAATCTTCTAAAACTGAATCAAGACAAAATAGAAGATCTAAATAGACCAATTACATGATAAAAACTGTTAAAGTGGGTTTAGAGGGAATATACCTGAACATAATAAAGGCCATAGATGAAAAAGCCACAGCTAATATACTCAATGTTGATAAATTTTATCTAAGATCAGGAACAAGATAAGGATGTCCATGCTCACCACTTTTATTAAACATAGTACTGGGTGTCCAAGCCACAGCAATCAGATAAGCAAAAGAAATAAAAGGCATCCAAATTGGTAAGGAAGAAGCTAAACTGTCACTGTTTACAGAGGACATACGCTGTATATAAAAAATCCTAAGGGCTCTACCAAAACCTATTAGAAGTAAAAATAAATTCAGTAAAGTTGCAGGATACAAAATGAATACACAGAAATTAGTTGTTTCTATACACTTACAAGGAAATAGAAGGAGAAATTAAGAAAATATGTCCATTTACAATTGCACCAAAAAGAAAATACCTAGGAATAAACAAACATAACAAAGGAAGTGAAAGACTTGTATTCTTGAAAACTACAAAGCATTAGTGAAAGAAATTGAAGATGAGAGAAATGGAAGGATATTCCATACTCATGGATTGGAAGAAATAATATTGTCAAAATTCCATACTACCCAAAGTGATCTACAGATTCAATGTGAACTCTATCAAAAAACCAAAAGCATTTTTTACAGGACAATAAAAAATAATACTAAATTGTTTATGGAACCCATACAAAGATCCCAAATAGCCACAGCAATCTTGAGAAAGAACTAAGTAGAAAGTATCAAAATCCCAGATTTCAAGATATAGTACAAAGCTGTAGTAATCAAAACAGGATAGTACTGAAACAAATATAGATACAAAGATCAATAGAACAGAGAGCCCAGAAATAAATCCACATTTACATTAATTATTATCTATTCATCTACAACAAAGGAGGCAAGAATATACAATGGAGAAAAGATAGTTTCTTCAATATACAGTACTGGGGAACCTGGACCACTTTCTTACACCATACCCAAAAATTAACATAACAATTAAAGATCCAAATGTGAGACCTGAAATCATAAAACTCCTAGAAGAAAACATAGGCAGTAATTTCCTTTTTGGCTTTAGTGACATTTTTCTAGATCTATCTCCTGAGGCAAGGGCAAAAAAAGCAGAAATAAACTACTGGGACCACACCAAAATAAAGAGCTTTGCACAGCAAAAGAAAACATCAACAAAATGAAAAAGCAACCTACCGAATGGGGGAAGATGTTTGCAAATGACATATCTGATAAGGGTTAATATCTAAAAAATATATAAAGAACTTACATAACACCAATGAAGAAAAAATCTGATTTTAACACAGGCAGACAGGGCGCCTGGGTGGCTCAGTGGTTGAGCGTCTGCCTTTGGCTCAGGTTGTGATCCCTGGGTCCTGGGATCAAGTCCTGTGTCAGACTCCCCATGGGGAGCCTGCTTTTTCCTCTGCCTCTCTCTCTGTGTCTCTCATGAATAAATAAAATCTTTTAAAAAAATAAAACGGGCAGAGGACCCAAATAGAAGTTTTTCCAAAGAAGATATATGATGGCAAAAAAGCACATGAAAAGATGTTCAACATCACTAATCATCAGAGAAATGCAAATCAAAGCCATATAAGCTATCACTTTCCACCAGAAAGGCTGGTGGATCAAAAACACAAGAAATTGGGATCCCTGGGTGGCGCAGCGGTTTGCCGCCTGCCTTTGGCCCAGGGCACGATCCTGTAGTCCCAGGATCGAATCCCACGTCGGGCTCCCAGAGCATGGGGCCTGCTCCTCCCTCTGCCTGTGTCTCTGCCTCTCTCTCTCTCTCTCTCTCTCTCTCTGTGTGTGACTATCATAAATAAATTTTAAAAATTAAAAAAAAAACACAAGAAATCAGTATTATCGAGCATGTGGGGAAAAGTGCAACTGTTGGTGGAAATGCAAATTGGTGCAGCCAATATGATAAACAGTATAGCGTTTCCTCAAAAATAGAAATACCACATGGTCTAGTAATTACTGGGTATATTTATCCAAAGAACACAAAAACACTAATTCAAAAACATATAGGCACTGCTATGTTTATTGCAGCATTATTTGCAATAGCCAAGACTGCCCTACTGTCTATGGACAGATGAATGTATAAAAAAGATGTGGCATATATATATGAAGGAGAAAATATGTATTTTCTTGCTCTCTATCTTTGAGAAGTGTACACACACACACACACACACCATGGAATATTACTCAGCCATAAGAAACAATGAGATCTTGCCATTTGCAGCAACATGGGTGAACCTGGAGACTATGATGCTAAGTGAAATAAAGAAATACAAATACCAGATGAAGTCCAAAAAAAACCCAAAAGAAATTAAAAAAAAAACAAAAGGAAAAACAGACTCATGAATACAAAGAACAAACTTGATAGTTGCCAAAAGGATCCTGGGATGGGCAAAATGAGTGAAGGAGGGGGAGGTACAGGTTTCTAGTTATGAAATAAGTGACGGGGATAAAAGGTGCAGCATAGGGTAATAGTGTTTTGTGTGACAGTAGCTACACTTGCAAGCACAGCATAACATACAGAATTCTCCAATCACTCCCTTGTACATTTGAAACTAATATACCATTGTAGGTCAGCTACACTTCAATTTCAAAACAGGGCTAGGGCTTTTTACAATGATTTAACCTTCTGTATTTGCCTGCTAAGTCTTTAATTGCTACCTTGGCTAAGTGGATAACTAAATAGTTTTTTATAATGGCCTGCGATTCCATTTTATCCAAATGTCCATCCAAAAACTGATTTTTTTTTTACAAAGTTCCCCAAATCAAATTTTAAAATGAAGTCTTTTGACCCCAAATTTGAAATTTCCAGAGCGTCCCTGGAAAGTTTCCAAAACATTGTTCTCATAAAAGAGAGATGTTAAATTAGACATATTTAATATGTTAAATTACATAAGAAGCGTTGTCAGATACGTGATGCTACTCCTTCGATTATAATTGTGCAAATATATGTTAGGGTCAAGTGTTCCAGAAATCATACAAAATTCCTAGAAATTTGTTTTGTCCTGGTGTGTCATCAGTTGTAATTTTTGTTTTCTCGAAGTATAGTGTGTCACAGAAATAATCAAATTTCCTTGTCAGTTGCATTGTAATAAGCTAATCGGATCTTTAGGCACCGTCATTTTAAAAACTTTGTCATTTACAGTTATGGTTTTGTTGATATTTTTACAAAAGTGTTTCATCTTCAAGGAGATTCAGGAAAGAGACTCTGATACGTACTCTAGAATAAAGCTCTCTAATAACTTAAACCTCACACTAATTGAACTGGGTAAGAATTTACAGAAGTCTACTGGAGGAACTGATAGTCTTGTAAAACTACTTTTAAAAGATTAAGGGCAACAAATATTAATTATGTGGGGCTGAATGATTGTAATTATTGTGACTTTTTGTTTGATTGCTGGCTCCTTAAATTTTATTTTCCAGATATAGGAAGACTTTTCCTCTCAAGCTAACTATGACTGGCAGCAATTTGGTAGGCTATGCCTTTCAAAACATTGAAATATTTACCTTTTTCTTTCTATCAGATTCCTCCATAATTAAGATACTCTCAGTATCTTATGTTTTCATGGCAATATATTTATTTGCATAAGTTCAATAAGACTCTGTTCTCCTTGTAACAGGACATCATTGCAAACATGGCTTATAGTACCGAGACTTTGACTAGAATGTCATTTTAAGAGAAAAATGCATAGACTCGGATATGGACAGACACATTTAAGGAACTAAGATTAACTTTATGGAGCCAATGAAAAGCTTCCTGGAAAATCAGCCTGATAACTCACTTGCAGAGTTCCTAGCAACCTCACCAGGGAGCAAAGATTACTTCCTGGCAGGTGCAAGAACCTCAGGATATTTTTAGGACCTCAAGAAGAGATAAAGTAACCCAAATCTATAGGTATTGCAGGTGAAGTCCAATAGCAAGTATTTGGCTTGGCTTCTTAGCCTCAAGAGGCTATGAGAGTTCAACGTGGGGACTTCTGGGGTTCAAGATGGCAATGTAGGAAGATTCTGGACTCACCTTCTCTATGGAACACCTATTTTACACCTATTAATAGAACAATTTCTTCTGAAGAAGAACTGAGGGCTGACTGTGCAGCTAGTGAATGACCAAAGACAGAACAACTGGAGAGCTGGAGACATAGTAACAAAGGGAACCCACACCCCCAATTCTGCAAACTGTAGTGGGAAGCGATAGTACTGAGGTGCCAAGAACAGATCCTTTTGTCCCTGGGCACAGAATAAAAACATGCAGTTTAAAAGAGCAACTAGCATATAAAAGAGACAGCGTTCGAACTCTGCCAAGTGGCAAAGAACCTGCAGGGATGCTCTCCAGCTCAGAGGGACTGGAGAACCACATGCTTTATGTTCCCATTCCACCTTAGGAGCCTAGACCAGAGGAGGGTCTGGACACCATGATGGCAGGTCCAGTCATCCCAGTGAGCTTGCAACTTGAGCAAGCCCAGTGTCCACAAGCCACACCAGCCCTAGATGCACTGGGACACAGAAAAAAAAGAGCTGTGGTTTAAAAGGGCAGAGGAATTGTGGGAATGTTCTCTCCACCATGACCTCAAAAGCCAAGGCCAGAGCAGAGTCTGGCCACGATGCCCTAATTGGAGGGTCCTGATGCCATAACTGGAAGGTCAGGTTATCACATGGAGCTTGCAGCCTCAGCCAGCCCAGGGTTCTAGAGCCCACACCAGCCCTGGCGGTGCTGGCACACAGAGGGGGAAAAAGCCATATTTGAAAGGGCTGAGGAACTACAGGAATATACTCTCTCCCTCCACCTCCCTCTTCTAGCTTAGCCTACTCAGGTCTGGCTCACAGTGAGCTTCCAACATGGGCCAGCCCAGGGTCCACAAGCCTGCACCAGTTGCTCTGTGGTGTTGCCATAAGAAAACAAGTTGCAGTTTTGTCTTTGTTTTAATCTTTACTACTTTATTTCTTTACTATTTAAAATTTGTCTTGTTCTGTTTTTTTTTTCTTTTTGGTTTTGTTCTTTCTTTTATTCTTCTCCATTTCTTGTTTTCCTTTTTTCTTTTTTCCTATTCATGTAATAATTATTATTTTTAAATTTTCTCCATAAAAAGTTATGGTTTAAGAGTAACTAGCATTACAGCCACAGCTCCAGCCAGCAATAAAAGTCACCAGGCACACACAATCTGCCTAGAGGTCACCATACACAAGAATACTACTTCAACTTTAAGTAGCTGTTTTGCCTAATACATAGAGGGAAAAAACCACATAGAAAGTCAAGCAAAATGGGGAGACAGGGGTGGTTCACTGCTTTTCTGTGAGGGCTCACTGAAAAGTAGGGGGAACAAATTTTCAACTCCATGGTTAGAGAGCAGGACACAACCCACCCATCTGGGCTGAACCCACCCATCTGGGCTGAAAGCCTTCAGGGAGCAAACAGAACCACTTAGTGGAATCCAGGGCCACTTACACCGAGCCATGCCTCCTGTGCTCTGAGGGGCTTGTGCAATAGGGCAAATCCACCTGAGAATCAGCACAACAGGCGCATCGCCCAGAAGACCAGCACAACTCCCTTGCACCAAGTTCACTAATCATAGAGAGCTGCAAAGTTTCAGTTCTAGGGGAACTGAGAAAAAAATAATAAAAGACTAAAGAATGAAGATACAAAGACTTTTTTTCAGTTATTTTCTTATTTTTTTCTATTTTAATTTTAATATATATTCTATAGATGTTTTTAATTTTTTGGTGCCTTTCATTGTATCTTATTTTATTTATATGTATTTTTTTCTTTCTTTCTTATTTTGGGATCTAAGTTTCTTATAACAAGCAGACCAAAACACATCCAGGATCTTGTTGTTGTTGTTGTTTTCTATTCTTTTTTTTTTTTTTTCTGAACAAAATGAGGAAATGGAGAAAATCATAACAGGAGGTAGTACTCACGGCCAGGGATTTAATCAATATGGATAAATAACATGTCTGAACTAATTTAAAATTAGCATAAAGATACTAGTGGGGCTTGAAAAAAGCATAAAAGACACTAGAGTATCCCTTACTATAGAGATAAAAGAACTAAAAGCTAGTAAGGCCAAAATTAAAAATACTATAACCAAGATGCAGTCCCAAGTGGAGGCCATAAAAACAAGGATGAACAAAGCAGAAGAGCAAATCAGTGATGCAGAAGATAAAATTATGGAAAATAAGGAAGCTGAAAAGAAGAAGGAAAGAAAACTATTAGATCACAAAGGTAGACTTAGGAAACTAGGTGATTCCGTAAAGTGAAATAATATCTGTATTATCAGAGTCCCAAAAGATGAAGAGTGGGGGAAAAGGAGGTAGAAGATTTATTTGAACAAATTATTGAGAGCATCCCTAATCTCGGGAAGGAAACAGGCATTCAAGTTCAAGAGGCACAGAAACCTCCCCTCAAAATCAACAAAAACAGATCATATTATATTACAGTGAAACTTGCAAATTACAAAAAGAAAGAGAAAATCCTAAAAGCATCTCAGGATAAGAGGTCCTTAACCTACAAGGATAAACACATAAGGCTGGCAGCAGACCTGTCCACAAAGACCTGGCAGGCCAGAAAGGACTGGCATAATATATTCAATTTGCTAAATGGAAAATATATACAGTCAAGAATACATTATCCAGCAAAGCTGTCATTCAGAAGGCGAGATAAAGAGTTTCTAAGACAAATAGAAACTAAAGGAAATTCGTGTACACTAAACCAGCTCTGCAAGAAATATTAAAAAGGACATTTGAGTGGAACGAGAGACCAAAAGTAACAAAGACCAGGAAGGAACAGAGACAATCTACAGGAACAGTGACTTTACAGGTAAAACAATGGCACTAAAGTAGTATCTTTCAATAATTACTCTGGATATAAATGTCTAAATACTCCAATCAATATATATAGGGTAGGGGCAAGTTGGTTGGTTAAGTGTCTGTCTTTGGCCTAGGTTATGAACGCAGAGTCCTGGGATCAAGCCCTACATCTGGCTCTCTGCTCCACAAGGAGCCTGCTTCCCTCTTTGCTTGCCACTCTGCCTTCCTATGCATTCTCTCTCTCTCTCTCTCTCTCTCTCTCTCTGTCTCTGTCTCTTTCTCTGTCAAATAAATAAAATCTTTTAAAAAAATACATAGGGTATCAGAATGGATAAAAACCCCCACAAGATCCTCCCCCCCAAAAAACACAAGACCCATAGATATGCTGCTTATAAGAAACTAATTTTAGATTGAAACTGAGGGAATGGAGAACCATTTACATGCTAATGGACATCAAAAGAAAGCTGGAGTAGCCATCCTTATATCAGAAAACAAGATTTTAAAACAGAGTATATTAAGAGGTAAATAAGGACACTGCATTATAATAAAGGGTCAATACAACAAGAAGATCTAACAATTGTAAATATTTATGCTCCTAACTTGGGAATAGCCAAATACATAATTCAATTAATAACTAACTTAAAAAATTCAGTGATAATGATACAATAATAGTAGGAGACTTTAACACCCCAACTCACAGCAATGGACAGATAATATAAGCAGAAGATCAACAAAGAAACAAGGGCTTTGAATGATGCAATGGACCAGATAAACTTAATCAATACACTCAGAGCATTTCATTCTAAAGGGGCAGAATGCACATTCTTTTCAAGTGCATATGGAACATTCTCCAGAATAGATCACATACCGGATCACAAATCAGGATTCAACTGGTACAAGAAGACTGAGATCATACCACACATATTTTCAGACCACAATGCTATGAAACTTGAAGTCAGCCACAAGAAGAAATTTGGAAGAACTACAAATACATGAATGGGTCAAACAGGAAATTAAAGAAGAAATTTAAAAAATACATGGAAGCAAATGAATATGAAAACATGACAGCTCAAAACCTTTGGGATGCCAGAAAATTCTCAAATACACAGCCTAAGCTGACACCTAAAGAAATGGAAAAAGAACAGCAAATAAAGCCTACATCCAGGAGAAGATTAGAGCAGAAATCAGTGATATGCAAACTAAAAACAGCCAAAAATAAACCCAGTAGAACAGATCAATGAAACTAGGGGCTGGTTCTTTGAAAGAATAAAGTTGATAAACCCCTAGCCAGACTTATCAAAAAGAAAAAAAGACAGAAATAAGTTAAATCAGGATTGAATGAGGAGAGATCACAACCAATATTGAAGAAATACAAACAATTATAAGAGAATAATATGAGCAATTATATGCCAAAAAATTAGGCAATCTGGAAGAAATGGATACATTCCTAGAGACATATAAACTACCAAAACTGAAACAGGAAGAAATAGGAAACCTGAACAGACCCATAACCAGCAAAGAAATCGAATCACTAATCAAAAATCTCCCAACAAGAGTCCAGGGCCAGATGGCTTCCCAGGGGAGTTCTACCAAACAATTAAAGAAGAATTAATACCTATTCTTCTGAAACTCTTCCAAAAAATAGAAATGGAAGGACAACTTCCCAATTCATTCTATGAGGCCAACTTCCCAATTCATTCTATGAGGCCCTGCTCCCAAAACCAGACAAAGACCTCCCTAAAAAGAAGAATTAGAGACCAATATCCCTGATGAACATGGATTCAAAAATTTTCACCAAGATACTAGCTAATAGGATCCAACAGTATATTAAAAGGATTATTCACCATGACCAAGTGGGATTTATTCCTGGGCTTCAGGGGTGGTTCAACATCTGTAAATCAATCAACATTACACACCACATTAATAAAAGGAAGAATAAAAACAATATGATCCTCTCAAAGGATGCAGAAAAAGCATTTGACAAAATGCAGCATCCTTTCTCAGTATAAACCTTCTGCAATGTGGGAATAAAGGAAATATACTTCAACACCATAAAGGCCATACACAAAAGATCTATAGCGAATATCATCCTCAATGGGGAAAAACTGAGAGCTTTTTCCTTAAGGTCAGGAACACAACAGGGATACTCACTCTCCCTGCTATTGTTCAACATAGTACTGGAAGTCCTAGCCTCAGCAATCAGACAACAAAAATAAATTAAAGGCATCCAAATCACCAAACTTTCACTATTCACAGATGACATCACTTCTATGTAGAAAACCTAAAAGACTCCACCCCAAAATTGCTAGAACTCATATAGGAATTCAGCAAAGTCACAGGATTAAAATCATCACACAGAAGTCTATCGCATTTCTGTACTCTAACAATAAAGCAGCAGAAAGAAAAGTCAAGGAATCCATCCCATTTACAATTGTACTAAAACCCATAAATACTTAGGAACAAACCTAACCACTTAGTCAATCAGAGAAGGACAATTATCATATGGTTTCACTCATATGGGGATTATAAGAAATAGTGAAAGAAATTATAACAGAAGGGAGGGGAAATGAGTGGTAAAAATTAGAGAGGGAGACAAACCATGAGAGACTCCTAACTCTGGGAAACAAACAAAGGGTTGTGGAAGGGGAGGTGGGTGGGGGAGTGGGGTAGCTGGGTGACTGGCATTGAAGAGGGCATTTGATAGGATGAGCACTGGGTGTTATATGCTGGCAAAGTGAACTTCAATAAAAACAAAACAGAACAAAACAAAACAAAAAAGGAATAAACCTAACCAAAGAGGTAAAAGATCTGTACTCTGAAAACTATAGATCACTTATGAAAGAAACTGAGGAAGACACAAAGAAATAGAACAACATTCCATGCTTACAAATATTGTCAAAATGAAGAACAAATATTGTTAAAACATTTGTGCTACCCAAAGCAGTCTATATAGTCAATGCAATCCCTATCAAGATACCACCATCATGTTTCACAGAGCTGGAACAAGCCATTCTAAAATGTGTACGGAACTAGAAAAAAAAAAAAAACAGAACCCCAAATAGCCAAAGTAATGTTGAAAAAGAAAAATCAAAGCTCAAGGCACCACAATTCCAGACTTCATCTATATTACAAAGCTGTAATCAAGACAGTATGGTACTGGCACAAAACCAGACACATAGATCAGTGAAACAGAACAGCAAACCCTGAATTAGACCCTCAATTCTATAGTAAACTACTCTTTGACAAAGCAGGAAAGAATATCCACTGGCAAAAAGATAGTCTCTTCAACAAATGGTGTTGGGAAAGTTGAACAGCCACATGCAGAAGAGTGAAACTGGACCATTTTCTTATACCATACACAAAAAATAGACTCAAAATGGATGAAAAACCTAAATGTGAGACAGGAATCCATCAAAATCCTAAAGGAGAACACAGGCAGCAAATGCCTTAATCTTCGCGATGGCAACTTCTTACTAGACATGTCTCCAAAGGCAATGGAAACAAAATCAAAAATGAACTATTGGGACTTTATAAGGATGAAAAGCTTTTGCACAGCAAAGGAAACTATCAATAAAACTAAGACAACCTACAGAATGGAGAAGATATTCACAGAAGCTATCAGATAAAAGGCAAGTATCCAAAATGATAAAGAACTTATCAAATGCAACACTCAAAAACAAAAACAAAAACAAAAACAATCCAGTTAAGAAATGGGCAGAAGACATGAACAGACATTTCTCCAAAAGAAACATACAAATGGCCCACAGACACATGAAAAATGCTCAACATCATTCGGCATCAGAGAAATACAAATCAAAACCACAATGAGAGGGGTGCCTGGGTGGCTCAGAGGTTGAGCATCTGCCTTCGGCTCAGGGTGTGGTCCTGGAATCCTGGGATCAAGTCCCACATTGGGTTCCTCTCAAGGAGCCTGCTTCTCCCTCAGCCTGTGTCTGCGTCTGTGTATGTGTGTGTCTCTCATGAATGAATAAATAAAATCTTAAAAAAAAAACACAATGAGATACCATCTCACACCTGTCAGAATGATTAAAATTAACAACTCAGGAAACAACAGATGTTGGTGAGGATGTGGTGAAAGGGTAACCCTCTTACACGGTTGGTGGGAATACAAACTGGTGCAGCCACTCTAGAAAACAGAATGGAGGTCCCTCAAAAAGTTCATAATAGAAGTATCCTACGACCCAGTAATTGCACCACTAGGTATTTATCCAAGGATACAAAAATAGTGATTTGAGGAGACACATGTACTGCACTGTTTATAAGAGCAATTTCAGGATGCCTGGTGGCTCAGAGGTTGAGCATCCACCTTTGGTTCAGGGTGTGATTCGGTTCAGGAATCAAATCCCACATCAAGCTCCCCGCAGGGAGCCTGTTTCTCCCTCTGCCTATGTCTCTTCCTCTCTCTGTGTCTCTCATGAATAAATAAATAAAATCTTAAAAAAAAAAAGAGGAATCTCCACAATAGCCAAAATAAAGAAAGAGTCCAGATGTCCATTGACAGATGAATATATAAAGAAGATGTGGTGTATATATCTATATCTATATCTATATATCTATAATAGAATATTACTCAGCCATCAAAAAGAATGAAATCTTGCTATTTGCAATGATGTGGATGGAACTAGAGGGATTATGCTAAGTGAAATAAGTCAGTCAGAGAAAGAAATACCATATGATTTTACTCTTATATGGAATTTAAGAAACAAAAAGATGAACATAAGGGAGGAGAAGGAAAAATAAAATAAAAACAGGGAAGCAAACCATAAGAAACTCTCAACTATAGGGAACAAACCGAGAGTTCCTGGAAGGTAGGTAGGTGAGGGGATGAGGTAATTGGGTGACGGGCATTAAGGAAGGCACTTGATATAATGAGCACTGGGTGTTATATGCAACTGATGAATCACTAAATTTTACCTTGTAACTAATATAACAATATATGTTAACTAAACTTAAATGAAAAATTTTAAAAATAAGCAATATGCCTGATAAAGACTTTAATTTCATGATTATAAAGATATTCACTGGACAAGAAAAAAGAATGGAAGAACTCAGTGAGACCTTCAAAAAAGAGATAGAAAATATTTAAAAGAACCAATCAGAACTGAAGAATAGAATAACTGAAATGGAAAAACACACTATAGGAAATTAACAGTAGGTTAGAGGATTTAGAAGAATGTATCAGTGATCTGGAAGACAGTAATGGAAAACACATAAGCTGAACGACAAAAAGAGAAGAGAACTTTAAACAATGAGGATAGATTAATAGATCTCTTGGATAACATCAAATAAACACACATTCACATTATAGGGATTCCAGAAGAAGAAGAGAGAAAAAAGTAGAAAATTCGGAGAAATAGTAACTGAAAGTACGACATCCAAGTTCAAGAATCACAGAGTATCAAAGAAGATGAACCTAGGAGGTCCACACCACACACAGCACTATAACAATTAAACAGTTATTTAAATAATAATAATAATGTCAAAAGTTAAAGAGAATCTTAAATGCAGTAAGAGAAAAAAATTACCTATATAGACATCCTATAAGACTGTCAGCTGATTTTTTCAGCACAAATGTTGCAAACCAGAAGGAAATGGCATAATATGTTCAAAGTGTTGAAAAGAAAAAACCTACAACCAAGAATTCTTAGGAAGGTTATCCTCAAGATTTGAAGGAGGATTGTTTCCTAAACAAAAGATAAAGGAGTTTATCACCACTAAACCACCCTTACAAAGTTAAAAGGACTTCATTAAGTAGAAAAGAAATGGCCATAATTAGACATAGAAGATATGAATAAAAAGATATAAACTATGACAACACATACATAAAGTATGGAGAAGAGAGCAAAAATGGAAGAGAAGGGGGAAACGTTTTTTTCTTTTCTGTTTTTCTTTTTCAAATGTATTTGAACTTAAAAGACCGTCAAATTAATGTAGACTGCTATTTACATAGGATGTTATATGTGAACCTAAGCAGAAGTCATGGGATCAAGCCCCACATCAGGCTCCCCAATATGCAAGGTGTAGTTCTCAAGGTCACCTTGAGATTCTCTCTCCCTCTGCCCCTTCCCCTGTTCACACTCTCTAAACAAACAAATAAAATCTTTTAAAGAGAGAAAGAGAGAGAGAAATTGATAGTAATACAATAATAGTAGGTAACTTTGACATCCCATTAGATCAATGAATAGATCATCCAGATAATCAGTGAGGAAACAAGGTCTTTGACACAATGGACCAGATGGACATAACAGATATATACAGGACATTTCATCCAAAAACAGAATATACCTTCTGTGGAGTGCAGGTGGCTCATTCTCCAGAATAGATCATATTAGGCCATAAAACAAGCCTTAATAAGTTGAATAAGATTGGAATCATGCCATGTATCTTTTCCAACCACAACATTGTGAAACTAGAAGAAAGTCACATGAAAAAAGTGGAGAAACAAAGATGTGAACACTAAAGAACATGTTACTAAACAACCAATGGGTCACTTAAGCAATCAAAGAAGAAATTTTTATTTTTATTTTTTTATTTATTTTTTTTTAAAGAAGAAATTTTTAAAAATACACAGAGAAAAATGAAAATGAAAACAATGGTCCAACATCTCTGGGACACAGCAAAAGCAGTTCTTAGAGGGAGGTATACAGTAATACAGGCCTATCTTAAGAAACAACAACAAAAAAAGCTCAAATGATCTAATCTTATCTTACACCTAAAGGAAACAGAAGAAGAAGAACGACAATAGGGAAAAGACAGTCTCAATAAATGGCGCTGGGAAAACTGGGCACCACCATGCAAAAGAATGAACTGGACCACTTTCCAACACCATACACCAAAATACACTCAATATGGATTAAACACCTAAATGTGAGAACTGAAGCCATAAAAATCCTAGAAAAGAACACAGACAGTAATTTCTCTGACATCAGCCATAGCATCAATTTTCTAAAGATATCTCCCAAGGCAGGGGGAACAAAAGTAAAAATGAACTATTGGAGACTATATCAAAATAAAAAGGTTTTGCACAGCCAAAAAATCATCAGGAAAACAAAAGAGACAACCTATTGAACGGGAGAAGATATTTGCAAATGATATATTTGATAAGGGATTTATATCCAAAATATATAATTCAATGCCAGAGATCAATTAATACGATTAAAAATGGGCAGAAGTTATGAACAGATATTTCTCCAAAGTAGACATATAGGTAGCCAACAGATACATGAAAAGATGCTCAACATTGCTAATCATCAGGGAAATGCAAATGAAAACCATAAAAAGATATTACTTTATACCTGTTAGAATGGCTAAAATACAAACAAACAAGAAATAGCAAGTATTTGAGAAAATGTGGAGAAAAAAGGAACCCTCATGCACTGTTGGTAGGAATGTAAATTGGTACAACTACCGGAGAAACCAGTATGGAGGTTCTTCAAATATTAAAGATAGAAATACCATATACCCAATAATTCCACTATTGGGTATTTACTGAAGGAAAACAAAAATGCCAATTTGACTTCCTTTTTTTTTTTTAAAAGATTGTATTTATTTATTCATGAGAGACACAGAGAGAGGCAGAGACATAGGCAGAGGGAGAAGCAAGTTCCCTGAGAGGAGCCTGATGTGGGACTTGATCCTGACCCTGGGATCACAACTTGAGTCAAAGGCAGACACTCAACCACTGACCCACCCAGGTGCTCCTGATTTGGCATCCTTTTGGCCAGAACCCCATTTCCCAATAATTCACCAAAATGACCAACACAAAGGGAAAGAGGACGGACACCTGGGTGGCTCAGTGGTTGCGCATCTGCCTTGGGCTCAGGGCGTGATGCTGAAGTCCCAGGATCCTGTCCCTCATCAGTCTCCCCTCAAATAACCTGCTTTTCCCTCTGCCTGTGTCTCTGCCTCTTTCTGTCTCATGAATAAATAAATATTTTTTAAAAAACCAAACCAACAAAGAGGAAAGAGGAGAGGCACCGCTATATATTCTTTAGGCCTTTTAGAAAACATAGAGTTGTTCCTTTGGCCACACACTGGCGGATCTACAAGAAAGGTGATACTGTAGACATCAAGGGAAAGGGCACTGCTCAAAACGGAATACCCTGCAAATGTTACCATGGCAAAACTGGAAGAGTCTATGGTGTCACCCAACATGTTGTTGGCATTGTTGTAAACAATTTAAGGGCAAGATTCTTGCCAAGAGAATTAATGTAGGTCTTGAGCATATTAAGCAGCCAAAGAGCCGAGATAGTTTCCTGAAGCATGTGAAGGAAAATGATCAGAAAAAAGAAGGAAGCCAAAGAGAAAGGGTTCAACTGAAGCACCAGCCTGCTCCTGCTCCATCTTTTTTTTTTTTTTTGAGGTTTTGTTATCATTTATTTGTGAGGTTAAAAGCAAGCGATAAAAAGTAAAAACTGTTGTATAAATTTTTGTTTTGTTCTCAATTTGTTTTCAGTTTCCAGTGTCCTCTTGAAGACCAGTCTGGGGAATAGGGGAGTAGGGGTGGGGACTACAGGGGAGACAAGTGAAGGAGAAGGAAGAGAGAAGAGGAGCTGAGACTCAGGGACTGGGGTCGGGTGCAGGGGGGAAGGTATCCTGCAATACCCAGACCTGGTCCAAGGAATGTTCCAACTCCAACTAAAAAAGAGAAATAGCCAGAGTGACTTTTTTTTTTCCTTTTTAAAAGTTTATTTTTAAACTTTTTTAAGCCAAGGGTATAGGAAGAAAATAAATTGCTTTCTCCTGAAAGAGGCAGTTTCAGGAAGCACACATTATGAGAACCAATGGAAAGGAGTCTGAGCTGCTGGAACCCATTTGTGGCATGTTAAGTATAAAAAAAAATTTAATTAAAAGACCTCAAGACTGCAAAAACAAAACAAAAAAAAGCCCACTAATTTAAAAAGATATATGCACCCAGTTATGGGATGAATAAGTGAGGGGAATAAAAAGCACAACATAAGGAATATAGTCAGTGATACTGTAACAGTGATATAACAGGGCAGATGGTTGCTACACTTGGGGTGAATACAGTGTAATGTATAAACCTGTGGAATCATGTACAACTGAAACTAATGTAGCATTGTGTGAACCATACTTAAATTTTAAAAACAAAAAATAAACATGCAATTTCCATATGAACTAACAATTACACTCTTGGACATTTATTCAAGAGAAATGAAAGTCTATGTTCAAACAAAAACATGTATGTGGTAAAAAAATAGAAATACCATATGATCCAGTAATTCCACTACTAGGTATTTACCCAAATAAAACAAAACATTAATTCAAAAAGATATGTGTACCCCTATGTTTTTGCAGCCTAAAGACATGGAAACAATCTAAGGGTCCATCAATGGATAAAAATTTGATTATATTTATATATAATTTAATATTTCTCAGGTATAAAAAAAGAGTAAGAGCTTGCCTTTTTTGACAACATGGATGGACCTAGAGACTACAATGCTAAGCGAAATCACTCAGAAAAAAACAAATACTGGATGTTTTACATGTAGAATCTGATAAGCAAGTGAAAACAGAAACAGACCTATACATACAAAGAACAAACTGATGGTTGCCAGAGGGGGAGGGGTAGAGGGATACACAAAATGGGTGAGAGAGAAAGGGAGGTATAGACTACCAGTTATGGAATGAATAAAGTCATCAATATATAGGAAATATATTCAGTGGTATTGTGATAGCATTGTGTGGTGACAGGTGGCTACACTTGAGTTGAGCATGACACGGCGTATAGAGTTGTCAAATCACTATTTTATACACCTAAAACTAATGTTGCATTGTGTGTCAATTGCATTTCAATTAAAGTAAAATTCAAAAATCAACACATTTCAAAAAAATACATCTACCACTCTATCATTACATATAGGGTCCCAAGTAAAAATTGCGCATGGATCTCCAACTAATGTAGAAAAATTTAACAATTAAAAGGGATTCATCGAAGGATTAAGAATAAAATTAACCCAAAGACATGAGTCCATCGATTGCTAATAATTGTTGATAGCTGTTGATAGACTAGACCACTGTTTGGGAAGATCATCAAAAAGATGTGCCTGCCAACTGACCCATGAACTGGACCCAGGCACTCAGAGGCTTTTCACCCCCATCCCTATCCTTGGAATGTATATTGCACCTGCCTTTCCAGCCCCCACAGCTTTTTCCAAGGACATAGCCTTGAATAGTGATGTGGTATTGAGAACACCCTGACTGAACCCAGTGAAGGCTTCTACCTACACTTTGATTTGGGGGGCAGGTATGCGCATCCCTTCGTCCTGCTACTGCCTAAGACAAGCCTTGTATGTAAATTTCCTTTGCTTACTAAAACTGTCACCTACCAATCTGAGTGGCTTCTTTCTTCACTCTGTCTCTGCCGTCTGCATACAAGGTCTAATTTCAGATTTCACCTGGGAAGCTCCTGGGGAGGAGATTTTAAGCCAACAACCACCCATTGAGGCTAAATGCTTTAGAGGTCCCAATTTAGAAAACAGTCTTGGAATAGATGTAATAAGACCTGTACGAATTAAAAAAAAAAAAAAAAAAAAAAAAACCTTAAAGAACATCTAAAGGAACAAATTAATGCCCCTAGTATTTCACCATTTGATATCCAATCTAGCCTTGTTAAGGTCAGTGTTTAGGTATAGAGACTATATATATGGGTATATAAGCGTACAGTAGATTATAGAAAGATAAACACTGTCCCCAAGTTGAGGGAGCACTCCCAGATACAGGCACTATCATAAACAATATCACCACTGGATCAGGAACTTACTATATGGTAACAAACTTACCTGACATATTGTTGATATTCCAATTGATGAGGAGAATATACATTCATATGGGAAGACAGACAACATCAGTTCACTAGGTTACCATAAGACAATATCAGTTTACTAGGGCCCAGTAGTAGTCCATAACCTTCTAACACAAGATATCCAGGCCTTCCAGGAAAACACAACACACACAAACCAACAATTCCTATACTGATGGCATGCTTATTTATGGTGCTAACTTGGAAAGAACAAACTAGAGTCCAAATAGAGTTAACTGAATTCCTTACACTCAGAAGATGGACAGGTGATCCAAGTAATGTCTGACAACCCCACACTAAAATGTTTAGGTCTTCTGAAGGCAGAAAAATACCAGACCCAGTCACAGACAAGCTAGACAAGCTGCATTCCATTTGTACCACAAAAGCAGCAGCTCAGAAACCAATAGGACTGTTTGGATATTGGAAACAGCACATACCACATACAAGGATCATATTAAAACACATTTATGAAATAACTAGGAAGAGTAGGGAACTTGGATAGAGACACAGAGGCAGCCTTCACTTATTTCACAAATGCTGTCAGAACTTGTAGTTCACTGGCACCAGCTAATAGGGACTCTAGATGCAAACTGGAGTACCTACACTCAGAAGGGTTTGTAACATAGTCTCTGTACACTAAAACACCAAGGATCCCAGATATTCCCCAACTGTATTTTGGACTAAGAAATTCCTGTGGCCCAAGAACAGATATGCACCAATTAAAGGCTCACCTGGGCACTCTCTGAGCCCTACAGAATACAGAGTCACTAAGAGAAAATAAATAAATTACACTTGAACTCCAACAGCCTATACTGGAGTGGGTAAGACAGATCCCTGACAAACAGAGAGAAGCTACTCCTGACCATAAAGTCCTAACATAGAAATGGCTATTTCGTGGGAGGCCTGGGTGGCTCAGCGCTTGAGCTTCTGCTTTCAGCTTAGGGCATGATCCTGGGAGTCCCAGGATCATGGGGCTCCCTGTGAGGAGCCTGCTTCTCCCTCTGCCTGTGTTTCTGTCTCTTTCTGCATCTCTCATGAATAAATAAATAGGACCTTTAAAAAGAAAAAAAGGAAAAAATATCTTAAAAAAAAAAAAAAGAGGGGACCCCTGGGTG
Source organism: Canis lupus familiaris (assembly GCF_011100685.1). Classification (NCBI taxonomy): domain Eukaryota; kingdom Metazoa; phylum Chordata; class Mammalia; order Carnivora; family Canidae; genus Canis; species Canis lupus. Next base: position 5,572,187 of record NC_049228.1, read on the forward strand.
GCGCAGCGGTTTGGCGCCTGCCTTTGGCCCAGGGCGCGATCCTGGAGACCCGGGATCGAATCCCACGTCAGGCTCCCGGTGCATGGAGCCTGCTTCTCCCTCTGCCTGTGTCTCTGCCTCTCTCTCTCTTTCTCTCTCTCTCTCTCTGTGACTATCATAAATAAATAAAATTTAAAAAAAAGAAAGAAAGAAATGGCTATTTCCAAGAAGGACAAATGGATTGAGGGTTCAACTTCCGTGTGAACTGAGAAAATCTCCAATATGCCAACAGTAGGCTCACCAGAGTTGCTGAGGAGTGAGCCTAACCAAGCTCTAGCAGTTGGGCAACAGAAACTGCCTTTGACCATGCCACTCAACAATGCCTGGTTTACAGATGGATCAGCCTCCATGACACCGTCTGCAAAATGCTGGCAGGCAGTAGCCTTGAGCACTAATGATGGTCCAACCCTGTCAGAATCAGGCTTGAGAAATTCAGTACAATATGCTGAATTAATAGCCATAAAATTGGCAATCGAATAATCTGTTAAGGAAAATCAGGATGACATACATCTTTTCTCAGACTCATGGGTAGAAGCTAATGGAATAGCTCTTTGGTCAGAAACACGGTGGGAAAATGACTGGAAAAATAGGAAATATGAACATATGGAGTATGGACATAATGGCAGAAAATAGCACTGGGTGATATCTCCATGTTCATCACACATGTCTCTGCACATCAGAAAGCCAACTCTGAGTAATGGACCTTAATGACCAGATAGACAAACTCACTAGAAAAACAAAGAGGCTAAAAATCCAAAAATTTAATAACAAACACAATGATTCATGACTAAGGAGGAAACCAATTCAAAACACAACCACACATAAACAAGAAGGACAATGAAAGATCAAATCTGAGCACAAAAATGTGCCAATTGGTTGTCTCATTCCACGGGCCCGTATCACCAAACAGGTCATGTTGGCACACAAAGCACTGGAACCTGGTCAGGAAAAGAAACATTTATGTGTCTACCAAATAGCTCCGATTTCAAATTAAGAAGTATGGGAATTGCTCACAGTTTAAAGCTTGAAGGTCATTAATGAATTACCCCATGTAAGGTCAAAATTGATAGATCCTTCCAGATTATACAAATGACTGTATAGGACCACACATGTGGACTGAACACCGTGTAAGCTGGCCTTGGGCAGACCCCGCCTACAAGCCCTTGGAACCCAGACCAGTCCTGAGCTACTGCTGGCTTCCACGGTGGAGAGAGCCCACTGCCTGCAAACCTTTGAGGTTCCTACTTCAACTGGTAACGGTCAGTCCCCACTTAGACCGGCTTTCTAACCAGGGCCTGGTCTTCAGCAATCCAAGCTGGTGGCTCCTACTGGCTCCTCCAGCCATCCCAGCTGGCCCCATGCTGGCAAGGCAGTCGGGATTTCTCCAAATCAGCCTCTGGAGAAATACGCGTCTTTGTGTAGGTGAAGCCTTGGAATCAGGCATACGCCAGGTCCCCGGGGTAGAGGCCCCAACCTGTGATTTGGCCTCTCCATTCGCTCGCCCTGTCTCTCTGAGTACAAACTCCTGGCTACACAGACCTGCCCGGCCCACACATGTACAGGATGTACCCTGAAAGCCTCCCCCGGGTGAACGGGGGTGTCTGCCCCTTGGGAGCTGGGGCCCATTCCTACCACCTGCACAGCTTCAAATGTAAAAGGAGCCCATTCCCCCTAAAAGCGATCAGAGACGGCGGCTAAAACGAGCCACAGTCCCCCTGTAGACTTACTGGGTGCTGGTATTTCAGACCTCCAGCAGCAATCAGGGCTCCCGGGGTCCCTTACTGCAGCGGGATACTAATACCCGCCGGCCCCCTGCCCCATCTTTCCCCAACTCTGCATTTTCAGGGGGAATATGCACACTTGAAGTTATGCAGATGCCACATATCCCTCACCACCTGCTGTTGGACTCAGACTCTGCTGAAGCTTGCCCTGATTCAGGTCCGTGGCTATGCTGCCCCGAGTGGCCCCAGCCTGGGCAGTCCGAGCACCCTGCCAGCTGGCCCCTGGCACACGGTGCCCTCCAGGCCTGTGGGGCACAGGCTGCTCCCCAACCACCTGCTCACCTCCAGGGTGGAGAGAACCCACCCCCAGAAAACCATTCTGAGGCAGCAGCATTAACGGGGACCATGTGGACCGGCTGCCTGGTGGGGTCCCGGCTTCTCCAGTAATCAGGGCCCCGGGGCGTGTTTTACTGGGAGGCACCTCTTAGGGGAAGGTGTCTCTTACAGTCTCCAGCAGCGCAGCCTGCCCCTGCCCCCCTCTCCCCCACAGAGAGCTGCAGGGATCTGTACTGACTTGCCAGCGTTGCATCAGGCAGGCTGGTAGGGGTAGCCTGCAATCAGAACCACCTGGGAGTTCTCTCGCCACAGAGGCCCCGGCCCCCAGCAGGCGGTAAGTGCGCTTGGGGACTGTCACCCATGTGGCATCCTCCTCAAACCCCTGTCCAGCGGGATGGGTACCCTCCATTTGGAGGCAATGCAGGTGGTTCAGGATGGCCACTCATTTTGAGGTCTGCGGGCCCGGGGTGTGACTGATGGAGTACGAATGGCACGTGCATGGGGTGCCCATGACCCAGCTGCTGAGGACCCGAAACAGGGCAAGTGTTGGGAGAGGCTGTGTCCCAAGAGCAGGTTTTGGAAGTAACTGGCATCTGCCAAATTCCGAGCCTGAACCTGCCCAAGGCTGGCAGTGCATGGAAGGCGGGGCTGGAGGAATGTGGGGGAGAGGGGGGCAGGGGCAGGCTGCGCTAACTTCAAGTGTGCATATTCCCCCTGAAAATGCAGAGTTGGGGAAAGATGGGGCAGGGGGCCGGCGGGTATTAGTATCCCGCTGCAGTAAGGGACCCCGGGAGCCCTGATTGCTGCTGGAGGTCTGAAATACCAGCACCCAGTAAGTCTACAGGGGGACTGTGGCTCGTTTTAGCCGCCGTCTCTGATCGCTTTTAGGGGGAATGGGCTCCTTTTACATTTGAAGCTGTGCAGGTGGTAGGAATGGGCCCCAGCTCCCAAGGGGCAGACACCCCCGTTCACCGGGGGGAGGCTTTCAGGGTACATCCTGTACATGTGTGGGCCGGGCAGGTCTGTGTAGCCAGGAGTTTGTACTCAGAGAGACAGGGCGAGCGAATGGAGAGGCCAAATCACAGGTTGGGGCCTCTACCCCGGGGACCTGGCGTATGCCTGATTCCAAGGCTTCACCTACACAAAGACGCGTATTTCTCCAGAGGCTGATTTGGAGAAATCCCGACTGCCTTGCCAGCATGGGGCCAGCTGGGATGGCTGGAGGAGCCAGTAGGAGCCACCAGCTTGGATTGCTGAAGACCAGGCCCTGGTTAGAAAGCCGGTCTAAGTGGGGACTGACCGTCACCAGTTGAAGTATATGTTCCCCAGCTCAGGGGGAACAAACCCCATAGTTTGCGTCTTGGAATTATGCAAACCCAGGTACTCCCAGCAGCCCCCTCCTGGCCCCTCCCGCTCACCTGCGCGGTTCGCACACGTGCCGCCTGCCCTGTATCAGCTGGCCTTGGCCCGCAGGGGGCGCTCCAAGCCTGTGGAACTCCAGCGGGAGCTCCAGCACCTGATGGGCGTCAGGGCCTTCCCCGGGAAAATCTAAGGTGGCAGCTTGTCCTCGACCGCAGTGCCCAAGCATAGTCACCGTTTCCTGGGGTTCCTGGCCTCTGCGGCCGCCACAGCTCACAGGTGTCTCATATTGGAGGCTACCCCAGCCAGCACTCACAATCTGGCTCTGGCAAGGCAGCCCAGATGACTCAGGCCTCCTAAAAGAATATGTGCATTGAGTAGGTTAGGTCTTGGAATTACGCAGGCTTTGCGCTTGAGGCTGACACCTTACACCCCCAAAACCTCCCTCCTGGGACCTGACATTGCCCAGGTGCAGGTATATAGCTACTTTGACCTGTGCAACCCACACATGCCCAGTCTTCACCTGGCCGCTGCTGGTGCGCCGCAGGGGCCAGTCCAGGTCTCTGGAACTCCAGCATGAACCCAATAAGCTGAATGGCAGTAATGGGGTCAGGCTTCCCCAGTAATTAAGGCTCCCGGGTGTCTCTTATTGGAGGTACCCCAATCAGTCAGCTGCCCCATCCATCTACTCCTATTCTGCCTTCAGCAGAAATATGTGCCTTTGCACATGTCAGATGCCAGGTACCCCAAGGAGCCTCCTCCTATGACCCGGCCTCGCCCCATGTTGCCCTGCTCCAGGTGTCTGACTACACTGACCTTTGCTGCTGGAGCATGCCCAGTCCTCACCCTGGCAGCAGGCCTGTGGCTGCCAGGGCCCTTTGGGGTTCTGGAAGTCGGATGGAAGACCAGCCACGTGAATCTCCCCCAGGCTGAGGGAGCCCACCACCTGAAAAGTCTTTCTGAGGTGGCACCTTTAAACCGGCCAGAGTCAGTCCCCCCTGGCCTGGCTCCCTAGTCAGGCCTGGGGCTCCTCCAGCAATCAAGGCTCCCAGGTGTCTGCTATCGGAGGACACCCCAGCAAGCCCATGGCCGGATGTGGCAAGGCACTCTAGAAGCCTCCAGCTCACCTCCAGTGGGGCTATGTGCCTTTGTGCACGTTAAGGCTAGCAATGAGGCAGATGCCAGGTACTTCCTATAACCCGTTTTTGCGACCCAGCCCGCCTCCCCACACACACTGGCCCTGTCCAGCTCCCTGGCTACCTCCAACTGTGCCACCTGCACATACAGTCTGTATTCCATCAGCCACCGTTGCACAGCCAGCGCTTACAGAGCCTGTGGAGCTAGGGCCCCTCTAAACCACCTGCAGCCTCCAGGATGGCGGGGCTCCTCCTCCTGAAAACTGGTCTGAGGCAGCCCCTAAAAAGAACAACCACCAGTCCCCAAGTGGACTTACTATTTGCTGGGGTCTGAGCTTCTACAGCCATCAAGACTCCCAGGCTTGGGAGGCCATCAAGCCTCCCATCCAGGCTTCTTGGATGATACCCTGACCAGCCTATAGGATCCAGGCCCGGCAAAGCCGTTCAGATACTCCAGCTCCGCCTTCGGTGGGAGTATGCACAACTGTGGAGGGTAGGGCTCGGAATTAGGCAGGTACCTTGTAATCCCAAGAGCCTGCTCCAGGAACCAGTCCTCTCCAGGCAGTAACCCTGGTCAGGTGCTCCTCCTGCCTGAGCTGTGCGCTTGCACATGCACAGTGCACACCCCTAAGCCAGATTTGAGCGGGCCTGGCCCTCAAGCCTATAGAATTCTTGCCAGGCTCCAGCTACTGGCGTTGCCACCAGTAGCATAGTCTCTGGGAGCAAGCGGGGAACAGAGGACACCCCGTCCTGCCTGCCACCTGGCCCCACCCTGTCAAAGGAGTTGAAAAAACTCTCCAGCTCTGCCTTGGGATGAATACGCCCTAATGGCAGGTAGACCTTGAATTAGGCTGATGTGTTGTACCTCCTAGAGCTTGCTCCTATCATCTGGCCTTTCCCAGCACTTGCCCTGTGCTAGGTCCCCGGCCCCCCGCCCTGCACGTCCTGTGCATGCACCATACGTGTTCCATCAGCTGCCTTTGGGTAGGTGAAGCTCTCCAGGCCGCAACAAGCACCAATCCACAACCACCTTCGTGGGCGCAAATGTGGAGATCGCCCAACACCGAATATGGCTCTGAGGTGGCCACTGGGATGGGCAATAGTCTTCACCTGGACTTACTTTCCACTGGTTTTCCAGGCTTCTGCTGCAACCAGGGCTCCTGAGTATGTTATTGGAGGATATTCCAGCCAGCTTACTGTATCCATCCTACGCAAGACAGTCCAGCTCTGTTTTCAGGAGGAATAGTTAGGGCTTGGAATTTGGCAGATACCTTGTAATCACAAGAGTCCACTCTCGTGATCAGGCCCCTCAGGACACTTGCCCTGTTCCAGATCCCTGTACACCTGCACATGCTTAGTCTACACTGTCAGCAGGCACCATAGCAGGCAGCTAGTCCAAACGGGACACCTGAGATCCGTGACTATAGAAGATGCACAGGACTCCAGCAGAGAGTGAGTCTATGAGGTGACTGACTTGCCAGCTTGGGCTACCACATCAGAACAATTTTCAAGTGGTGGCCTCCCCTCATCCTGGAGGCTATTCAGGTCATTTGCATCTCACCTGAGCTCCATAGGCTTCCAGAGCTAAAGGCCTACTGATGCGTGTGGACCACATATGCCCTGGTGGCACAGGTCAGGGTAGTGAGGAATAGGGAAGGGGCAATGTCAGGCAAGGCTGGGTCATAAGAGTAGGCTAATAGGGACATCTAGCATTCTCTAATTCCAAGCCTTGACCTACACAGTGTGCAAATTCCTGCTCACAGCAGAGCTGTAGGAATATGGACTGCTTTGCTAAGGCAGGGCTGGACAGCTTGGCCAAAGTATCCTCCAAGAACACACACTTAGAAGGCTTGATTGCAGAGGGAACTGGGGACCCTAATAGGCAGCGGGTCCATGGTGGGCTTAGAGGTCAATTTCTCTTACTCTTGAGGCAATGCCAATGATTGAGGATGGATCATTGCTCCATAGGCCTGTAGGCCCCTGCTGCCCAAGGGCGGCTTATGGGGTGTACTGTGCATGCACGGACCTCGAAGGTCAGGGTAGCCAGAGACCTGTTCGAGGGCAGGTGTCAGGAGTGGCTATGTAATGGGAGTGGGTAGTTAAGGGTACGAGGCGTCTGCCCAATTCCAAGCCCTAACCTCCGCAAGTGTGCTTATTTCCCTCTGAATGCAGAGTTGGAAAAAACTGGACTGCCTTTCCAGGGTCCGGTCAGGCAGACTGGGGGGTGAGGGTGAGGTTCCAGATAAATAAGATATAGTTTTAATGTTTCAAGGAGCTAGATTTCTGGGTTTCTGAAAAAAAAATTACAGGTATATTTTTCTGGAGCTCAGGCAAATTTGAGGTCCATCCAGTTGGGGGGAAAAAAGGAGAGTTTCGCAGTTTGTCTCCAAATGATTTTTTTTTAAATGCATTCCGATTTTGTGATTCATAAGATATCAGCATAGGATGCTCTAAAGAATAATCCACAGCAATGAAATGATTTTAAACTTAGCCCACCAACAGCTGTCTCATCACAAAACTGGAGGTGAATCCAGCCACGGGGATATTTTCTTACTCTTCATTTGCACCTGCAGCGATCACAGTCTGAATGTCTCATTGATTTCTGAAGTCCCTGGAATAGCACCATTTGTTTATTTGTTAAAGTTTCCTGATGTTGCGGATATATCAGAACTGGCTTCAAAGGTCAGGCGGGCATCTTATATTTGGCTAATCCACGTTGGCTAAATCTGGCTTTAGCTATGTGGAGAAAGATAATGGCTATTTTGAACTACATTTGAGTGGGGCTTTGGAGGGGAAAAAAGGACATGAATCATGTGGGAGCCGCTCCAACCGCTCGAAAGGCCACAAGACACCTCTCAGAGAGGGTGTGGAAGCTCCTGCTAGATCCTTCACTGGACTTTAACCCAGCCCGATGCTGAACCCAGCCAGACTGTTATGAAGCAGGGGCTCTTTGAAGAAATATTAAGTATTTAGAGCACTCAGGTCAGAGATCCATGAAGCCCCAGCACCTCCAAGAAATCCTTCCTTCCTTGGCCATGGGAACAACAGGCTAAAGATCAAAGAAGCTTCTGTTTCCCACCTCGGGAGCAGGAAGGGAAGGAGGAATGCTTCAGGTTGGCTCCCGGAGGTATGTCTGAAACCTGAAACCGGAGACGGGGTCCTCTCAGAGCAGTGATTCAGGATGAGGCAAGAAAACTTGTGGGAGCAAGTCCCATTCCAATGTTCAGGGCAGGGAAGTGGTCTAGGGTGTCCACCTAAGTATTGAGAACAGGGAGATTATTTAGTAGGGTTTTGCAAACAGAGCTGGAAGGGAAGTCAGGAGCAATCTCCTCTAAACTTTTTTGTTGCCATGGAACCCTCTCTTCAAACAAAAGCTTGCAGAGGGGCCCTAACACAAACCCGCAGGACAGCAGGATTGCTGGGGGTGCAGCAGGGAGGGTCAAAAACCCCACAAGAGCTTATGCATAAAATTAGAATAACTTTAAGCATTGGAAGAAGTTTTATTTCTACCATCGAGAATTTAAAGCAACATTGGTCAAAGAGAATACAGTTCCCCCCAAGTGATACATTCTTAATTTATCAAGTGAAAAGCCTTTGGATCCTTGAGGACATTTTGGCTTGGAGGCTTGAGAACAGGGAATACGACTTTTGGTCACCCGGACATGAGCCTCGGATGGAAATTCTCGGATGTACGGACTGTGCTGTGCGGGTTTGGGGCCAGGAGTCCCCGCGCCCCACCAGCGGCGCCCCTGCTCGGCACCCAGAGAGCGCTGGTCCCTCTCCCCGAGGCCTGGGGGCCCCGACTTCGCAGGTGTCGGAAATCCAGTTAGAGACGCGGCGCTCGCTCAAGGAAACCACACTTGGTTCTTCGGCGTTAACCTCCTTCCTTCTCACGTTCGCTCCAACGCTCGAAATCCGCCTAACATTCGGGTTACTGAGGTTTCCTCGCTTTTCAGAAAAAGGAAGAAACAAATCCCCCAAATATTCCCGGGGAGGGGGGTGGAAACTAAGATAAAATAAAGCACACACAGGAAGAGCTTTCCGGGGGTGGGGGGTGGGGGCTGGTGCTGCCGAAGGAAGGCTGGGGGCTGCGCTCGCTGCAGCTCGGCTCCGCGGGCCTCAGTTTACTCATCCGTGAAATGGCTCTTTGCGCCCGCCCCTCACCCACGGGGGAGCCAGACCGACGTCAGCTTATTTTTTTTTAAGATTTTATTTATTCATGACAGACACACACAGAGAGGGGGGGAGAGAGAGAGAGAGAGAGAGAGAGAGAGAGAGAGAGAGCGCGGCAGAGACACAGGCAGAGGGAGAAGCAGGCGCCCTGCAGGAGCCCGACGTGGGACTCGAACTCTGGTCTCCAGGGTCACGCCCTGGGCTGAAGGCGGCGCTAGAGCGCTGAGCCCCCCGGGCTGCCCCATGATCAGCTTAAATGCTGCATCCCGCTCTGTCTGCAAAGAAGGGCACGTCACAGACCGGCCGCCGATTAAATAAATAGCACCCTGCTCCTAAGCGCCGGGACAGTGGCCCTACGTGAGTCTACCATTCCCGCGTCCCGCCTTCTTATTGCTTCCATTACCCTCCGGCGGGGGGTGGGGGTGGGGAGCCCCCCCCGCCGTGGGAAAGCCTCGAGGGAATCGCACTTATTTTTTATTATTAAATGCATAGTCCAGGGAGGCTTCCGAAGTGCAGGCGCCAACGCGCCGAAGGGCGGCGGGCCGGGAGGGGCGCGAGCACCGCGGAGCAGAAACCGGGGGGCAGGCGCTGCTTCCGCACGTGCTCGGCCCGCCCCGGGGACCCCGGCCCCGCCCCCCGCCCCCCGCCCCCGGCCCCGCCCCGTGCGTCCCGGCGCAGCTGCGTCGAGGCGTTCCCCGGGGCGTGCCGCCGTTGCTAGGCGACCGCGCGCTGCCCCGCCCCCGCCCTCCCCTGCCGCCGCGGTCGGCGCTCCCCGCCGGGCGAGTCGCGAGCGGAGGCGCGCGGGTCCGCAGTGTCCGCCCGCCGGTCCCCCCGGAGGCCGCCGCCCGCGCAGGTGGGCCGTGCACGCCGGGGCCTCCAACCGCCGCCCCTCCCCCCCGGGGCTCCCGAGCTCGCGGATGGGCGGCACGGCTCGCGGGCCCGGGCGGAAGGATGCGGGGCCGCCCGGAGCCGGGCTCCCGCCCCAGCAGCGGAGGTAACGGCGCCGCCGCGGGGTAACGGGCGAGGCCCGGGCGGAGGCTGCGGGGCCCCTCGGGGACGGCCGGGGGCAGGGCTCCGACCCCTCCCGGGGGACCCGGCGGCCGCCCCCCCCCCCGGCCCCCCGCGGCCCCCCGCGGTCGGGAGCAGCCGGGGCGGAGCGGGGCGCGGTCCGGGCGGGCGGGCGGGCAGCGGGACCTTCGCGGGAGCCCTGTTGCTCTGGGAGCAGCTGCCCGAGGGCTGAACTCTTGGGGTGTCTCCGCGAGGGGTGCGGTCCGCCTTGGGATGTGCAGGTGCAGGGTCCTGCGAGTCGGGCTCTCTGGGGATCCCATAGAGAGAGATGCTCCACCTTGCATTGTATTTTACCCCTAAAAGGAGACCAGGGACCACCACCCCCACCACCCCCACCCCCCCCTCCCCTCCCCTCCCCTCCCCGCTTCATTTGCATGCAGACTTCCTTTGGGTAATTTCCTCTGCCTATTTATAGGATTACTTGCAGGTCTTCAGTGTCTTTTTCCTCTATGAATGTGGACGCCTGTCCCATTTCATTTATTACAACCGTGCTGTTGGCCAAGAGTCGGTCACATGCAGAATTTTTGGTTGTCAGAGAAGCAGTTTTCTTTTCTCTTTCTTTTTTTTTTTTAGAGAGAGAAGCAGTTTTCGTGAAAGATGCAAATAATTTCTATCAGGATGTGAGCTAGTTTTTAATAAGAATAGTCCAAAAAGATCATATTTCTCTTTTATCTCCTCTTATCTCTAGTCCAAAAATATCTTAGTGGGCTATTTATTTATTTATTTATTAGTGGGCTTTTTAAAATTCTTTTGAGTTTCTAGAAGACGTCGATGAAGAAGGCCCTAGAACCAGTTTTTAACAAAAACGGTTTCTAAAGGCAACATTAAGTATTGAAATCTTAAAAACTGAAATAGATAGTTCAGCATGTTTTAAAAGATTTTTAAAAATTCTCCCCACCCCGGCAATCCGGTCACCACCACCGTTGTATTTGTATGTATTATGGAAAGATGATACAATGAAAGGCTTATGTATATGACTGGGAAATTCATGTTCTTAGTGGTAGATGAAGTACAATATTTGGGATAGGACCCTCTGGTGGATTAAAGAAATCCTGTCCCTCGTTTGTGGTGGAGGCACAGCGCTAAAGAACAGAGAGGTGGTCCCTGGTCCTTCAGCATTTAGCTTTCCCCACCCCCCAGAAAATGAAGTGGGTAAAGAAGTGAAATTCAGTACATTTTGTAATGTAGAGAATCCCTTTAGTATTTGGTGTAGTATTTATTCAGCTGTACGTTTCTACAAGTTAGGTAGGTGTTAAGTAGGTAAGTAAATAATAAAAAGAAGACAGCCCTAAGACCTTTCCTGCATGTAGCCTGGCACTATTCCCGTTTTAACATGTGGAAAACAAGCACAGAGAAGGAGGTAGTACAGCTAGTGGTAGAGCTGAGATTAGAATCCAAGACTCTGACTTGTAAAATGCAGTTACCTCCCCCTTTTTCTCTCTCTCTCTTTTTTTCCCCTGTTTTGATTAGGTTTCAGGCTTCAGATTCAAATTAGCCTTTATTTTCAGGTAGTAATTTAAAGGAGATCCTTTTGATAGTCCCTATTTTTATTTTATTTTTAATTAAAAAAAATATTTTATTTTTTAGTAATCTCTACACCCAGCATAGGGCTCGAACCCACAACTGCAAGATCAAGAGTCGCATGCTCTGCCAACTGAGCCAGCCAGGTACCCCGATAGTCCCTGTTTTTTAGCAACATTCACAGAGTAAGACTTGTTCTATTTCAAAATAAAAACCTAGAAATGCTTTCCTTTTTAGAAAAAGAAAAGTTAGGTTTCCTCTATTCTTTTGCCAAATACCCGCGTTGTTTGTATTTGATGCCAAAATGCAGTGTAGACCTTTATTTGTGTTATTTGTGGCAGATGTGAAGCAATAAAGACTGAATGTTTTGAATATACAAGCTTATATGCTTAAGTTACTGATGGATTTTATCTGTAACCCTTTCAACTAGATTGGGGGATGGTGTCTATGATACCTTCATGATGATAGATGAAACCAAATGCCCACCCTGTTCAAATGTACTCTGCAATCCTTCTGAACTGCCTCTACCCAGAAGACTAAATGTAAGTAAATGAAGTAGTTCTTTGCTCTCTAGTTGCCTTGGAAAGAAGGAAGTGCTACTTAATGCCCAAGGTACAGTTACAACATCTCGCTGGCAACCCAGACTCTTTTGTTTCCTTTTGGTTTCTCTTGACTTTGAAATAACAGTTGCCGTAGTCCAAGTTTAGCTTTACAGAATGATTTTGGTTTGGAGCCTTACTTCTTTCAATCACGGGGGTAAATATGTGGCATTTTATCTAGGGAATATTTATTTTGTTTTAGAATGACATAGACAGCATGTTATGAAGGCTCATTTTAACAAAACCAGGAACAGAAGATACCCCTGAATTCGTAGATATGCAAATTTTTTCTCCCTGCTAGATAGAAATGCAGTCCTAGCTTATTAGTATGCTACAGAGAATCACTTTATAGATCAGAAAATAAAACTTGAGCGGTACAGTTTGGCTTTTGATGCATTTAATCATTCTGGAGCTTGCAGACATTGAGCTTTTGACACTGTTCTACTTAAGGTAATAAAAAAGATTAATTTATATTCCCTCAGCATACACAAGAGTAGTGGGGAGAACAGGCTTTGGACGAGTTCCATGACAGGGAGAAGCTGTCCTGTGACTTTAACATTTGCTGCAGATACCACCTAATGAACAAATTGAATAATTGAATATGCTAATTTGTAATTTCTCCTTCACATTTCTGCATTCAAGACCTCAAATTGTTTCTATATTCCAAAAAAAAGTTACTTGTATTTTTCATAGCTCTCTCCAGCTTTTTGTCTGCTTTTGCTATTAAAATCAATCTTTTCACTAGTTCTGAGGCTAATAATATTACAAAGTATTGGCTAAATATATTTGGAAGGCTGGTCACCCTATTTTTAACCTGTTCTCTGGAGTACAGTAAGTTTCCTTTCCATTCTCAGCAAGCCTATTTCTTTAATATGTGAAAAACCTCTAAGAGCTCCAGAACCACATACTCCTCTGGTTGACTATCAGTTTTCTTGGTTACTGGCTGCCAATTAGCATGTCTCTGTGGGAAACTTTTTGCAATTGGGCTGGCACATTAACATGTGACTTAAAAGTTCACTTTAACTTTAATTTAGAGTTAGCCCATGCTAATCATCTCCCAGTAGTTCAATTACATTGTATATTTCAGGATCACAATGAATTTCTTACTGTATAACGCACAGAATAACAGTTTTGGGGAAACCTAGGATTTTCCATTCTAGCCTAATGGTGTCTTTGCAAACTTTGCTGAAAAAAGGCTCTGAGCTCTTGTTGACATTTATAGTTCATTATGACACAATTCCATCCCCAGACCCTATTACTCTTTTCACTCACAAAGCCTTTAAGCTTCATTGTTTATTCAAGATGTTCTTAGGTTCTCATTGTATACTATAAATCGTCTGCTTATAGACTCTTATTGGGCTAAGCTTAGTGTTGCAGATTTAGGGTCAAGAGCTAGGGAAAAGAGTATGTAGTGTTTCATATTCTGGATGAGAAGGATAGTGCCTCTCAGAATTTCTCAACAAGACCTTCAAGACTTGATTAACATAGTTGAAGATTCTATTTGAAATGTCAAGAGCTCTCCAAATTAACAGTGTATGTGATGCATTCTTAAATAAAACATGATTAATATGACATTATCTGTCCATGTGGTATAATTACATAATGAAGAAAATAATTGATATAGTCGGTCAGTTGTATTGCTCAGTTATTGTGATTCTAACTACAGACTACAAACATATGGTATTTTATAACTATTATACTTTAACATGCATGCAAATTGTAGATTCCCCTAGAACAATGGAAGGAAGATTTTATTTATAGCACAACCGTCTTGATACATAATTGATTCAGGCCAGTATATGAGTTATTTACAGGAAAGGAAAGAAACCTAAGAGGAGAACCCCTCCCTGTGTGGAAAAATTCCTTCCTGGAATTCTTCAGATTCATTGGGGATTCAAAGCTTGATAATCCATAGTGGACTGTACCTGAAGCATGGTGTTCTGTTCTGGGGGGCCACACTTCAAGAGAGACGTGAAGTGCAGCCTGTGTCAACACAGTCAACAGTGTGAATAGGATAGTAAGCAACATGACACAAGCCATGTGAGGTAGAGGATGGAATGTAATGATGAGCCCAGAGAAGAATGGTGGGGGCAGGACAGCTGCACTTAGGTATCTGAAGGACGTTTACATGACATTTGGCCACTTCTATGTAGTTCCCGAGGGCAAAATGAGACTCATTATTTAGGGAGGGAGATTTAGGCTCACTTTAAGGAGAAACCATCAGTCAGGAAATCCAAATGACATCCTTAATTTTATTGTTGATGTGAAAATTAAAGGTCTGTTTTATATCCGTCCTTATGAATGTTCTGTGCCTGAGACCCTCTCTTTATCACAAACAGAAATGAAGACGTCCAGAGCCAGCACAGCCTTACATGTAGGCAGAGTAGGTGGAAAAAAGAAAGAAAGAAAAAAAAAAAAAACAGGGATGGATCCTGGACCACAAACCCTTTTCCTTCCAGCTTGTCACTCATGATTGGAGGTTCCTAGAGTCATTTTGCATTAAAGTTCCAATATCTTGAAGAGGTGACACCTTCAATTGTATAGCAAGTCACAAGCAGGTTTTATGTTGGAGGGAAAGTGGGTGAGGTATTTCCATGCGTCCTAAAGGAAGGCCTAGTGTGGGGGCCGGCATACTGCAGGAGACATATCTAGTGCCAGATGTCTGGTGGAGGGAGACTGGAGATAGAGGAGGAGGGCCTACGGAGAGAAGAGAGAAACTGAAGGGAAAGAGGGCGTACAGGAGTTTCAACTTTAATATGTTGAAAATTTTGCCTAATTATTAGCCAGTGTTTATAAAATGTTTTATAACTTGTAAAGGTCTTTCACATATATTATTAATTATAATTTGGTTCACACAGCCTCCTACAAGGAGGTATTATTATCCACATTTTATAAATAAAGAAACTAAGGCTAATAAACTGGGCGAAAGGTCAAGGGACCTGTCCAGGGACCTTACAGCTTTTAAGCAGGATAGGCAGGACTCCAACCCAAACCATTTGACATATCTTTTCTTCAGCACTTGACTCCAACACCCTGTAAATATGTAGATGTATTGACATTAGGTAGTAAAAACGTGAAGGGAAACTGAGATGCCTGCAGAGTTTCGCTTTTATTATGTAAATCTATCTAAAACCAAACAATGAATTATGAATTAAATTTAATTAAAGAATTAAAATTCCCTCGTTCAGCCTAACCTGTCTTCTCCTGGATTGTATTTCTTGAGAACACCTGGGGTTTTATCTTTAGCACTCTTAATAGTGAACAGTTGGGGTCCCTGTGACCCTCACGTGGCTGGATGGATAGATGAATGGGACCCTCTTCTGTTTTTTTCAGTCCTAAATACAGGGATAGTCATTTGACTTAATTTCTGTGAAGAAAAATGTTGCATTATATTTACATCTTAGCAAGGTATTTGTTGTCTGCAGGCCTGTTTTATTTTCTTGACCAGTGGTAGTTCTCTGTTTTGGCATCAGAGAGATTTTTTTCTCGGACCATATGTCAGCTCTTAAACACTTCTTGCAAAGTGTGGCTACAGTCGTACTGGCCGCGTCACTTGTGTGTGCAACCGCGTAGTACCCTGTTTCTATAACTACAGGACTCCATAAATGTTAGAATTGATTAAATGACATGAAAGGAGCAGCCGGCAGGAACAAATGTCCTGCTTTTATGACTACAGTTGTGTGTAAAATTTGCCAACACTAAAATTTTTCGTCATTTTTTTGCTGCTATTTATATTTTATCCTTTTTTTATATTGTTCTTTAGGCAATAGGCTTGTGCTGTTTTCTTAGGTTATATCAAAATTCTACCTTTTAAAGATTCGGCCACTTTGGATCATTACCTTTCCACAGGTAATAAGAAAAGAATCTTCTTGGTTTTTGATTTTCTTGAATCTTGAATCTTCTTGATTTTTTCTTAGTGTATATGTATAATTTTTTGTAATTCTCTTTTTTGCTTTTCTTTTTCTCCATCTAATTTCAAAGAATTGTATTTCATCTCAGAAGAATGAGTAGAACATTCTTCAGTGAGTTACTGTTTCTTGAAGGAGAATGTTAAGCAAACTCAAGTAAAAAGAGTAGTATGCCTTTATCACGCAGGCTCTTGCTGAGGAAGAGTGGGTGATAGGTGTGGGTGAGAGACACAGGAGAGAGACTCCCTATTTCCTCAGGAGAGTTTTACAAGAACCTCTCCCGCCCCATCCCCTGGGTCCTTGGATCCTCACTCTTACTCATCAGATACGCAAAGAATTGTCCCAGTGGACCTTCGGAGTTCCCTCTGGCTTAGAACTCTTACGATTCAGTGAGCTGAGCCAGAAGCATTCAGTCATTTGGGGGCAGCAGGGAGGGGACCTGGGACTAGATAATGAACTCTTGCTTGATTCCAGGCCATAGCCATCATTCAGCCCTAGTAAAGAATAGTACAAGTACTAGGAGAACCTGGTGCCAAGTTGTGTTCATGAGAAGGGTGCTGGACTGACAGGAGACCTGGGTTCAGATCCTGTTTCTGTCCCTTAATGATGCTTTATCGTTTATGGAACACTTCTTCTGTCTCTCTCTTTTTTAACAGAACACTTTAATATGTATATTTTCATTCTGATATATGCCCTTAAAAATTGGGAAGGTACTTGAAACAGTAAATAAGAGGCAGTATGTATGTAATCAAGTGCCAGATTACATGGTACAGGTGTGAAAAGCTGCAGAGGTTAATCAGCACGGGCTTGGAGTAGTTCTAGATGGAAGTGGGGGACTGGAATTGGGCCTTGAAATACTGTAGGATTAGAGGGGATCAGGTAAAAAGATTCTCAGCAGAAAGACATACCTATTAGAAGGAACCTAGCACATTTAGGGTTTGGGAAGAAGACCATCCTCTCTTGAACAAAGCAAGGCATAAATTGAGGGTTGAAGTGGGCATGATACTTGGGGGCGGGCGGTGTTGGGCAGGCCTGAAGATGAATATAACACAAATCTCTAGAGACTCCTGCTTTTCTTATCTCACTTTTGGGTCATTGTAACCTAACGTGACTGGACGGTTTTGTTGTCGTTCAGGCAGGGGAAGGATTCTTTTATCCTTCCACTGTTTTTAGTGGCTTTACCATCACATTCATTTTTCCTTTCCATAGATCACTGCTGAGCAGTTAACAAGAGATCACACTCAGCGCTTCCTGAATGGAGGTGAGGTGAAAGTGGAACAGCTGTTTCAAGAATTTAGCACCAGAAGATCCGATACTCTTCAGTCAGATGGCATCAACGACTCTGAAAAATGCTCTCCTACCGTCTCTCAGGGTAAAAGTTCAGATAGCTTGAATGCAGTAAAACCCAGCAATTCAGCCAAATCATCCAAAGTGGTGCCACTGACTCCAGAGCAAGCCCTGAAGCAATATAAACACCACCTCACCGCATATGAGAAGCTGGAAATCATCAATTATCCAGAAATCTACTTTGTGGGCCCAAATGCCAAAAAAAGACATGGAGTGATCGGTGGTCCCAATAACGGGGGGTATGATGATGCAGATGGGGCCTATATTCACGTACCTCGCGACCATCTAGCTTATCGATATGAGGTGCTGAAGATTATTGGCAAGGGGAGTTTTGGGCAGGTGGCCCGGGTCTACGATCACAAACTTCGACAGTATGTGGCCCTAAAGATGGTGCGCAATGAAAAGCGCTTCCATCGTCAAGCCGCTGAGGAGATCCGGATCTTGGAGCATCTTAAAAAGCAGGACAAAACCGGTAGCATGAACGTCATCCACATGCTGGAAAGTTTCACATTCCGGAACCATGTTTGCATGGCCTTCGAGTTGCTGAGCATAGACCTTTACGAGCTAATTAAAAAAAACAAGTTTCAGGGTTTTAGCGTCCAGTTAGTTCGCAAGTTTGCTCAATCCATCTTGCAATCCTTGGATGCTCTCCACAAAAATAAGATCATTCACTGTGACCTGAAGCCAGAAAACATTCTCCTGAAACACCATGGGCGCAGCGCGACCAAGGTCATTGACTTTGGGTCCAGCTGCTTCGAATACCAGAAGCTTTACACGTATATCCAGTCTCGGTTCTACAGAGCTCCGGAGATCATCCTAGGAAGCCGCTACAGCACACCTATAGACATATGGAGTTTTGGCTGCATCCTTGCAGAACTTTTAACAGGACAGCCTCTCTTCCCGGGAGAGGATGAAGGGGACCAGTTGGCCTGTATGATGGAGCTGCTAGGGATGCCACCACCAAAACTTCTGGAACAATCCAAACGTGCCAAGTACTTCATTAACTCTAAGGGCCTACCTCGCTACTGTTCTGTGACTACTCAGGCAGATGGGAGAGTTGTGCTTGTGGGGGGTCGCTCACGTAGGGGTAAAAAGCGGGGCCCTCCAGGTAGCAAAGACTGGGTGACAGCACTGAAGGGATGTGATGACTACTTGTTTATAGAGTTTCTGAAAAGGTGTCTTCACTGGGACCCCTCTGCCCGTTTGACCCCAGCTCAAGCATTAAGACACCCTTGGATTAGTAAGTCTGTGCCCAGACCTCTTACCATTGAAAAGGTGTCAGGCAAACGGGTGGTAAATCCTGCAAATGCTTTCCAGGGACTGGGTTCCAAGCTGCCTCCAGTTGTCGGAATAGCCAATAAGCTCAAAGCTAATTTAATGTCAGAAACCAACGGTGGTATACCTCTGTGCAGTGTACTGCCAAAACTCATTAGCTAACGGACAGTGCTGTGCTCAGAGATGTATATGTATGTATTTTTAATTATCCTGCAAACCTGAACATGGGGAGAAAATACAAGCCCATTGGTGGATATGTTTTTGTTACACTAGATTTCTTTTTTTTAACAAGGCAAAACATTTTTATATGACTGTAACAGAACTCTCCAAGGGCTAATTACCTAACCAGCCTGTGTTGGCCATCCTGGAATGTACATTAAATGACGTTTTATAGGTCAGTGCATCTTCGTTATTGTCGTCAGATGTACATCACCTTATGCTCCCACTGCTTTAAGTCCCTTTCTCTCAAGATATAGGGTACCCGAGGAGTCTATCCTGAGCACTCGTCACTTCTCGTCTCCCTCCACGTCTGTTCCAGAGGGGTAGTTTGGGACACGGCCCTGCTTCGTTCGGGATGAGAGCTGGAGCCAGTAGCCTTCTTGCCCAAGCAGGCCATTCCATGAGCTCATTCCAGGGAAAAGGGCTCAGCAGAATATGGGGCAGGGGAAGGTTCTGGAAGCTCTTAGTCACTTAAAGAAGTGGTATCACTGCTTCTCGGTGACTCATTCTCTTTCTCTCAATCCTGTAATGTGTGCTGTGTTAACTTTATGACTTTTATGATTATTTTGCTTCTGATTTGTTTCCTGGGGAAAGCATTTTACAGATGTCCTGCCACTTTACCAAGCGCTGGTTTTAAAACTAAGCCCTGTGTGTCCTTTACCACCCCGCCCCACCCCTCTCTGCAGGGAACACAAAGCAGCTTGCAAACTGCAGTTCTGAATCCCGAATCTCGGAACCCTGGGGACCAGCCTCCTCACTGCATTTCCATGGACTTCTTCCTTATGAAAGCCTCACTATCGGATAAACCTAAACACAGGCCCTCCTCGCCCCCCCGGCCCTGGCTCCTCCAAGTGCCTCAGTCTTCCCCACTGTCCCTTTAAGCCCAAGACTATTCCTGAGATTCCGAGTGAACTTCAGTTCTAAGAAAATCCAGACACCAGTAGTCGTCCACTTCCTTTTCCATCCCTTGAGCCTCCTTCCTTTTTCTCCGTCAAGATTCAAACAGTGAGGGCTGGCGGTAAAGCTAACTGCTAGCTGAACTTCCTCCTTGGAAGCGTGGGGAAGATACAGGAACCAAGCCGCCCCTACTGCTGTCTTGCCCTCTGCTTCTGCCCCCCGCCCCCCGGGGGGCACCTGCAAGCAGGCCTCCCTGCGCCCTCTAAGGGAGACCGTTGCTTCCTGCAGCACCATCTCAGGGGGACCCAGTTCCTTTTTTCCTGTCGAGTTGAGTCTCTGCGAGCTCCACAAGGTGGGAAGACCTTAAGATCCCCAGGAAACAACCAAAAGAAGAGAAAGGCCCTGGGCGCACGATTGAAGGAACTCCGGCCTTACCCCGGGCCCCGATTGCCACGGCCCAGGCTCTGAATATGGAGCATGAACCGGTGTCCACGGAGCGTGGCCTGAGCCCCCAGCAGGAGTTCACATCGAGGCCTCGGCCTCTTGAAACTGGGGATGTCCTGGTGCTTCTGGTGACTGTGCAACTGCACTATTTAAAACTTGAATCACTCCCTTCACTCTTGGTTTCCAGAAGGCGAGAGAACACACCTCCTGCTGAGCTCTCTGCCTGATGGTGACGTTGCATAAGAAGCCCCTGGTTATCTTGCCAGAGCATGTGTTGAGGTTGTTTTGCCCATTGCTATCAGTGTGGAAGGCAAACTGTTAAAAAAGACTGCTGCCCCAAACACATCTGCCGTGCCGGGATTCGATGTTTGTGTTTTTAGTGAGTGGTCTCCTAGGTCAGCGTGTGCTGAGGCGGGAGAGGAGGGAACCTATGCATGAGGTTGGCAGGGGGTCTGTTTCTGCGCCTTGAGTGGACCTAGGCTTCTGAAACCAGGCCCAGTGACGGGCCATAGACAACCCGTGACACCAGAGACAAATTCTAGAAAGCTCTGGGAAGGTGGATGGATGTGTTTCTGCCTAAGTTTGGCAGCCTAGGGAGTGACACAGAGCAGAGTCACCCAAGCTGGCACGCCTGTCTTCTGTCGCCGTGTCAAGTTGGGGAGGGTGGGCTGCTTTAAAACATGATGGCTGTGCCAGACGGAGCTGGGGAGGTTTAGGGTTTCAAGTTTAGGGGCAAGTTGTCATTTTTAGAGGTTGTTACCCAGTGCCCGCTTTTATCAGCCACCGTGGAATTTTCACTTGGATCCCTGCCCCATAGCAGGCAGTGACTAAATTGGAAGAGGTAGTGCAGAGATTGAGGCTAACTGACACTTACCGAATTGTTCTTTAGACGTTCTTGTTCTTCTGGTCATTTCAATTAAACAGGTCAAGTTGGTTGACTACTGATTTTTAAATTGACTGAATCAACTGAGTTTCCAAATTGCTATTGACACCGTGAAAAGAGTTGGGTAGGAATTTTTGTTTCCGTTCCTGAAGTCATTTTTTTTTCTTTCAATGGGCAATTGGCTGATCAGCTCATACCTACCTGCGCCTTGTATCCGGCCCTCTCCTACCTTCTGTCTTCACAGTGATTCATCTGTTCATCACATGCTATCGTGGTTTCTCCTTTACTGGAATGTAAGCTTCAAATGGGCAGGCCCGTGTCTTCATGGTGCTCTAAATTAACCGATTGTAATGCTATTCATGTGCAGCTGATGGAGGTTCGTTTCCCTCCGTGTACCAGGAACGTGCTCAACTCCTGTCTTCTTTTAAACTGGCCCACACTACCTCCAGTCTCTAATTTCTTCTTTTTGAAAAAGGGGACTCGGAGAAGGGTTACGTGAGGACACCTCCTTTTGGTCTGGTACTTGACACCTTGATGATCATGAAAAATGCAGCCATAAGCTTAACTATGACTTAAAGACTCTGCTTCCAGCCTGCAGGGACTCTGAAAGAGGAGAGGGTCTAGCCTGGCTCTTGCCCCAAGACATTGGTTTAGGGCTATAGTAGCATGCTTTAGTCCTAGGTGAGGTGTTTTTTTTTTGGGGGGAGGGGGTTGGTTTTGGATGTGGGTTTGTTTTTTGTTGTTTTTAGAAAGGGAGGGGGCAGAGGGACAGAGGGAATCTTAAACAGGCTGCACACCCAAGTTGGAGCCGGACGCGGGGCTCGATCTCACAACCCTGAGATCCTGACCTGAAATCAAGAGTCTGCCACTTAACCCACTGAGCTTCCCAGGCTCCCTGAGCCCTAGGTGTTTTAAGAGGGTTTGCGACAGACGGGTTAACTGGCTAGTGTCATCATACTCTAATTTTTTTGACCCCTAATCTGTTGAGAGGGGGGTTTATTGCATGATCAAAAAACAACAGAACAAAGGACTAAATAAGAAGTTCAACTGTGAGACAGTTTGAATCTGTAGCAGCTGGTCGCCTTGAAACACTTTCTGTTTTCCCTAATTCCTAAGTAGGCATAATTAAAGTTAAATGCTAAATTTTAGGGAGCAGCTGATAAAATGCTTCTGAGTTTTCCTCACAGAATACTCCTACTGCTTTAGTGAGCCGTGGAAAACTTTTAATTATTTCTCAGGCATCTGTTGTTTGATGTCCTCAGCATGGAAGGTGGAAAAGCGACCATGATCGTTCTGAGCTGCCTCTGTACGCTCTTTTCTGCTCTTGAGAACTAAGGATAAGTCCCTAACCTTTGAACCAGGTGGACCGCGCATGTGTTCCTCCAGGTCTTCAGTCGTGTTGGAGATAACTGGTCTGTAGAGCACTGTAACTTCCTGTACGTAGAGCAACCGCAGCATCCGTGCTAGGAACAACCTGGAGTCTTCCAAATAAGGAGAGAGACGAGACAAGACAAGGGACCGGCACATCGGGCAAGAGTTGTTCTCTGCCAGCATCAGCCTTCCAGTTTTAAGTAGTATTTTTAACATCCTCAGTTCAACATGTCCCACTTTCATCTTCAACCTGTACTTCCTAAAGCCCAGGAATTTAAAAGAATTTAACTTCCATATCTGGCCTTCAACCATAATGGGATTCGGGCAATCCTTTCCAAGTGTCTGTTAAATTATGCCCACTAATTTCAGTGAGGCAAGGTTTTAAGAGTCACAGTGAACCCATCCATGTAAGGACTGAAAGCTCTGGTCCCCGAGATCCATAACCCCTGAGATAAGCCAGAGCTACAAATACATCGTCTAGACTTTGAAGGAGAGAATACGATTCTTAATATAGCTCACCAACCGCTAAGTCGTGCCTAGACTGTCATAATTTTTCTATAACGGGAGAAGCCTGCCTGGCTGCCTGTTGGCTAGAAAGAGTCTCACCTCCTCTGCCACCGCACAAAAAAAGCTAAAAAGAACGAAGGGCCCCGAATCAGGGCAGATGGTGACCCATGACTGTTTCAGCTCAGGGTGTCAGCCTCTAAAGCATCAGGTTTGAATCATTTTGGTATCATGGGACTCTATCATTGTTCATTTGAATCTGCTGACACGCTTCCTCTGGAAAGTATAGTTTGGCATGGATGAGTCAGTGGGTTTTTTGTTTTGTTTTGGGGTGGGGGGTGTTTTTTAAAAAATAAAGATGAAATGCTTTGACAATTTTTCAGCATCTCATGATTGTTTCAGAACCAAGGGTGAGAACGTCCGCAGCTGGCCCCGCGTTCCCAGTGTGGTGAGTGGGTACCAGTCAGTATTGGTGCCGACAATGACAGAGAAAGAAATGCTCGAAAAAGGAAATAAAGGGACAGAGGGGTAGGACGAGAGGCAGACTTATGGAGACTGGGCCTGTTCTTGTAGTTCCCCAGAGCTTGGGGGCGTACACCCCCGCTTTGTGGAAAAGGGTAGGGGGAAACCGTGTAGGGATGGCCGTTTCCCCGAGGCCCTGAGTGTCAGCTCTCCCCTCGAGATTTCTTACATTTAGCCTTCAGGGCCCCAAGCTTAACTTAAGGATGAATCCTCGGAAGCAGCTTCAAGAAGTCCAGTTTATTTGGGAAGTCTCAGGGTTGGTCTTAGGCCCAGGCCTTGTGCCACTCGTTAACTTAAATACAGTCTGAGGGACGAAGCAAAAGGAAGGAAAGGAAACAGACTTCTTAGCGGCCCTTGGGCAACTTGGCCCCTGCCTGCTTCTGATCTGGCCCTACACCATTACTGCCCTGGCCACAGGAGCTCAGGGGACGCAACTCAAGGACCGCTTTCTGCCACCCTTGAATCATCCCCTGGATTCTTGAACAGGTTTTCACCTCCTGGGAGCCTGGCCTACGTGCTCCCAGGAAAGCCAGGCAGTCTGTCAGCCTTGCGCAGGCGAGTCCGACTTCCCCACCACCCGGTATGCCCCGAGCCCAAGCCAGCCTCGGGCTTTTTGCACCATCATCAGGCCAAAACTCTCAGAACTTAGAGCTTAGAGAAGGCAAAGAACTGGCACTGAGGATGCCTGGGGTTGTCCGTTGCTCTTCATTATGCGGGAAGGCATTTCAGTCCAGAGGCAGCAACCCTAAGTGACTGCGGATTGACTGTGACAATGCTGAGGTCTGATCCTGATCTTTCTATAGTGTGAGCCTGGCCACAGTTCGGCCTTGTTTTGCAAAGGCTGCCCAGCCCTGCCTTTGCATCTAGCTGCTGCCAGGCTCCCGGTGCAGGAGCCTACCCGGGATACCCAATTTGAACCACTGCAGAGTCCTTAATCATTCCCAGGTGGAGCCCTGGCCCAAACATCTCTGCCCTTCTGAAGCACGTCCATACAGGCCTTTGTTAGTACGTTTATTCTTTCAACAGTGACTTATTTATTGAGCAACTGCTGGGTGGGAAACGGGGGGCTGGGGGGGAGGGCAGGGGAGCACTCTAGTGGCCTTTGTCAGGGTTGGGAGCATGCACAGACAGCATTGCGGACCACTTGCTCACAGGTTTTATTTAACAAAAGCCAGGCGATGGGGTTTAGAGAAAATGCCCAAGTTACCCACGCTCTGTTCTGGTCTTAAACTTGTGCAGATCTCTGAGCGAATGGGGCAGGAAGGCGAGATGGATTCACAAGAGGATGTTGAATCTCTGCGGAGGGTGTGAGGCTGATAGAAGAGAAAGCTGGGGCAGGTGGGTGGGGGGCGAAAGGGCCACTATCCCACGTGGCTCTCGCTCTGTTTCCGACCTTGACGATGAGATTGGGGTCACCCCTGGGGTTTCCCTCCTGGTACTCCCTCCTCAAACATCAGTTCTAACCCAAATTAACTATCCCACAGGCACCAGGGGGCCCTAGCAGCCTCCCTAGCTCCCTAGCTCCCTACCTCCTACGCAACTTGCCGGCTAGCTCTGCTGTTTTCTGCGGTTGCTATACCGACCTCGTTTATTTCTGTCCCATCTGCAAACCCGGTCAGGGCCTGAGACCGAGGGGACCACCCGGAGGGATCCAGACGCTTCCTCCCTGACTGAGATCACGCTCTGCAGGTTATTGAGCAGCTCTCTGTCCCACAATGTCCTGGTTCCAGCCGCGTCCCGGGCAACCTTCTTCATCCAAGAGCCCCTTTCTCCTCCTCGGATCCGCTCCCTGCTTCCGAATGCTGGAGGCACCGCCCGGACCTAGGGGCACTGGGGTGGGGGTGGGGGTGGGGTGGGGCTTCCGACTTGGGGGCCCGGGGCACAGGTGCTTCCCCTCCCTCCTGCCGCCGTGACCGGGGTCAGCAGCTCCGGTCTTCCTGCGGGGACAACTGTTTCCCACCTGCGGTGTCGCACTCGCCACCCCGCCTACCTCTCCCAGCCCAACCTGGCCCCGGGGCAGCTGCATTTCAAAGGGACAGTAATCCCTCCGCGCCTTCTCCGCGCCCCCCCCCCCCCCGCCCCATCTCCGCCCAGGAAGGTGCAGCACCTGCCGGGGAAGCCGGGGCGGAGCTGGGGCCGTGGGAGGGGGGAGGTGGGGTTCCCCCGACCCGGGAAGGGGCGGCCCGGGTAGCTCAGCGGTTAGCGCCGCCTTCAGCCCAGGGTGTGACCCTGGAGACTTGGGATCGAGTCCCACGTCGGGCTCCCTGCATGGAGCCTGCTTCTCCCTCTGCCTGTGTCTCTGCCTCTCTCTCTCTCTGTGTCTCTCATGAATGAATAAAATCTTTAGAAAGAAAGAAGAAAGAAAGAAAGAAAAAAAAGAAACCCGGGAGGGCGCCCCCGCGGCCCTGGGAGCGCTGGGAGCGCCCCCCTCACCTAGGCCAGGTGCGCGGCCGGGGCCCCCTCCCTCCCCCCTCTCTCCCCCTCCCTCCCCCTCCCTCCCCCTCCCTTCCCCTCCTCCCCCCTCCATCCTCCCCCCACCCCACCCCCCCGCCAGCGAGCTGGGATTCCCGGGGGTGCGGCGTTGACACGCGCTGGTGCCCGAGGAGCAAGAGAAACATTGCAGCAGGCGCGGGGGAGTGGAGGTTAACAAGACCTGGGGGCCCCTCGCCATCACCCCCCATCACCCCTGCCCGCCGCCCGCCTCAGGGAGCCCGAATGAGGGTGCCCGGCTCTCTCTCCGGAAGAGGGAAAGGGGGGCGGAGGGCCCCCCCCGGAGACTCCAAACACACCTGTCCGGAGCCGCGGTCCGGAGCCACACTGCATCCGCGCCCCGTGCGCTGCTCACGCGGCCTTCGCGACCCTCCCTCCGCCCACCCAGCTCCCCAGGGGCCAGGGGGTGGGGGTACTTCCACCTGCAGGGCTGGGGGGGCCGCGCGGCGACCGCTGAGACTTGGGTGCAGGGGAAGCCCCGCCCGCCAGCTCTGCCGCGGGGGGGTCGGGGGGGCCCGCATCCCCCGCCTGGACCCCCGAGGGTCGCAGGAGCCCGAGCCGCTTGCAGGGAGAGCCTGGGGCACCTGCAGCTCCAGCGTCTCAATCCCGCGCGGGGCGGGGAGAGGCGGGGAGGGGCGGCTCAGGCCCGAGGGAAGCGGCCCCCGGACCTCCCCCCACCCCGCCACCCCCCCCCAGGGGGGTACCATGGGGCCCCGCGTCCTGGCCCCGGGAGAGGGCGACAACCCCAGGGGGGCAGAGGGGTGGAGCGGAGCAGAAGACACACACAAGGCTTAATCTGGCCAAAGCTGTTGTTTCCAGGAGGCCTAGGTGCGCTCGCACACGTGCACACGCGCACACTCACCCCCCTCGCGTCTTTGCCGTCGCCCAGTTGTGTCCACCTGCGTGCATTCCCGCCCCGGCTCCAGCCCTCTCTCGGTTCAGACCGCCTGCATTCGATGACCTTCAGGGGTACACCTGACTGCCCCCCCCCCCCCCGCGACTCGGGAGGGAACACAGGGCAGCGGCTGCTTCTCCGGTCTAGGACTCAGTTTCCCTTTCAGCGGCTGGTTTTGGATCTGGCTCTCAGGGCCCCCTGGCAATCTAGGGCAGCACGCAGAGAGAGGCTCCCAGGAGGAGAATTTTTCCTGAAGTCGGGGAACTAGGTGAAACGATTCGTCCAGCTAAAGCCCTCCTCGTTCTGATCTAAGCTCCCAGCCGAGAAGCTGGGGACCCCTGAGCCAGGAGACCCGTTCACTCAGGTCCTGCCGGTGAGAAAAGTGCCCCCGTGTATCATGGTGCACCTGTGCGCTGCAGTGGGGGTCTGATGGCCGGCTGGGGGTCACAGGGAGCCAGAAAACTTGCTCCCTGAAGGCTGCCACGGTGCTGAGGAATGGGGAGACCCAGACAGCAGCGAGTCCCCAAGGAGCCTGAACTAGATTCCAGTTTGGGGTTTGGATTCCAAACCCCAAGAAGGTTACTCCGAAGGTCGGGGACAAACGTTCACTTTCTCTGGCTGGAAAACTGAAGACGCTTGGGGGGTGTGGGACGTATGCAGAAGCATGTAAGTTCCAGGGAGGTGATCAATATATTTGATTCTGAGCCAAGGTAGGGCCCAAGCACCAGTGCGGAGCAGCCACCTGGAGGACGCGCCCGCAGAGGATCTGGCTAGGCCACGGGGTAGACAGGACACCGGGTCTAAGCCCCACTCCAGGAGGAGTAATTGGGAGAGTCCGGTGAAGAGGCTATTTCCAAAACTGGGGCAGGGTTCCAGGAAACTAGGAAGGGACGGGGAAGCACCCAAGGGATGGCCACATTGGCCAAGGGAAGGGATCGGCAGGAGGCGGCCGCTCCGCAGAGGGCCTTGGGGAGAGGAAGGCAGGCCAGGCGGGAAGAGGCGAGGGGATGAGCCCGCTGCCCTCTCCGCTGACTCCCACTGTCCTGCTGGCCAAGCCTAGCTCAGAGCCAGAGTAGAAGACACTGGTTGGTGTGCTCCTCAAAGGCCAGACCCAGGGCCCGGGGCCCAGTGGAGAAGGGTGGGAAGTGGAGCCAGAGGGACAGGGCATGCGCAGCGCAGTCTCAAGGATCCTCAGAGGGCCACTCCATCAGCATCAAAAAACAATCTGGAGGCACAAAACGTGCACCAGCATTATGCTGCCCACTGAGGATAAAACCTCAAGGACTGGTGTTCTAGCTGGGAAGCTGGGAGCAGGAGTGCTCCGGGAAGCCTTCCTGGAGGACCTGGGAACCTGAGATGGGGCTCAGAGGTCAGGTGAGCACAGGGCCAGGAGCACTTGCTTTCAAGGTAGCAGAATGGCCCTTGGTAACTGTGTCCGCCCAGCGTTAAGTTTCAGATCTTCCAGGGCAGAGGTTTGATGTAAGAGCCTGGGGGCAAAAACACCGCCTGGCTGGGGCTGTCTCACTCCACACGTTACTTCTCCCCTCACGTGGGAAGGATGGTTTTCCGTGCCTGCCTGAACTTTCTGAACCCTCTTTCCCGCTGCATTGTCGCAAGGGCAGATTCCCTCCACCTCCACCGGTGATGTCCTAACCCAGCAAGCAGATCACCAGTAAAAATTCGCTGGGCTCCATGCAGGGATCTCCCACCTGGATGGGTAAAACACACTCCTTGCTCTCAAGGAGCAAATATTTTACAGAGACGTGTGAAAGGAAAGGAAAAAGAAAAGAAAAAAAGAAAAGAAAAGAAAAGAAATCACTAGAATTTGGTCAGAGGAATGATGAAGGTATTTTCTAAGTTCTAGAGCCTCACAGCAGAGACTGTGACTGATTCCGAGGAGTGTTTTTAAAAAAAGGAAAAAGCAAAAAAAGGCATCGAAGAGGTAAAACACTGCAGTCCATCCGGGAGTCAACTTTGCTAGGCAGAGAAGGGAATTCCTGGTGGAGGACTTGAAACATGTGGCAACAGCAAGAGGTGGGAAAGCGTCGGGAAACACCCAGTGTGGCTACAACACAGGGTGGCAGGAACTGAATCTGGTGAGAAAAGTCCGGGCTGATTTAAAGGAAAGTTAGGGATCCAGTTGTGGAGTTTATTAGTTTAGCAGATAAATAAGAAACTGAAAGGAGTTTTCGTGTAGGGTAGGGGAAAAACATGGTGAGTTTTCTTCTTGGGGAGAAAGTAGTTTTCTGGGAGGACACAACATTTGTGCAAATGCAAGTAAAGGAAACTGAGCCCAGGGATCTGGACCTCTGCTCCACTCCTGCCTCCTCTCCACATCTCACCCCTTCATCCGAACTCCTGTCGTCTCTCTCCAGAATTTTATTCCTTAAAATTGCTTTGCAGTCACCCTTCTGACTTGGCAGCAAAACAAACAAACAAACAAACAAAAAACAAGGCGAAATAGACGAGCTGGTCTCCTCCAGGATGCGTGGAACAAGAACCCCCAGGAGGATGTTTCCCATCCCTCCTGGTTTTACCCCATCCTCACCTTTGATGACCCAGAGACTGGCATGGAACCCTAACTGGAGCAGATGGCCTCTGGGACTTAGGACCTGCCAGTCTTAGAATAACCAGCCAACTCAGGGCTTTTCAGGCTCCCTGGGGTTCTTTCCAAACTTTGTGGCTATTCCTTCAGGTCTTAGCTGAAAAACACCAAAAATAGGCCAGTTCTTTTCAATTTAATTAGCCATTTCTCTGAGGACAGCAGATGGAATGAAGCGAAGACAGATGCATTGGGGGCAAGGAGGATTGGGAGTAGATGCTAAATGGGGTTTCTCATGAGCCCAAATTCACCCCCACAAAGGGTGCTTCTAGAATGAGGAGCTCAGAGGCGGGCTAGGGGGCCCTAGGATGTGGACTCGTAGGCCAGGGGTCTAAGTGTTGCTCTCAGGCCCTGCCTGGGAAGTGGCCCTGAGGGCGGCAGCAGGTGCCTGGGTCTGCTGGGCAGGAGAGAGGAGCCCCTGCTCCCTTGGTAGGGGCCAAAACACGGTCACCCCTGAGGGGGGCTATCTGCCCTCAGGTGGCTCCTGTCTCAGGGATGCTGGGGATCCAGCAGCCAACAGCCGCCAAGCCAGGTGCCGGAGTCTATCTGGAGTTCTTTCAGGGTGGGGGAAACAGGCGGGTGCCAGGGACAAGATGACCCTGCACGCCTCCCTTATCTAAAACGGAGTGATGTTTGCTAAGTGAATGCAGGCCAAGCTGGCCCAGGGGAGGGCCCAAATGCCCCTGAGGGCCTTAGGAGGTCCCTGCCTTGGGAGGCGCCTCTCCACTGGGCAGAGACCACCCCAGGTGGAGCAACCGCCCCCTCTAGTGGTGAGCATGGTATAAAGCTACCCAGAGGCCGCACTGTCCCCTGGCGCCTTCAGTCTCTAGCAATTTCTCTCCCAAAACTTGGGAGAAAAAAAAGAAAAGAAAAGAAAAGAAGAGAAGAGAAGAGAGAGAAGAGAAGAGAAGAGAAGAGAAGAGAAGAGAAGAGAAGAGAAGAGAAGAGAAGAGAAGAGAAGAGAAGAGAAGAGAAGAGAAGAGAAGAGAAGAGAGAAAGAAAAGAGAAAGAAACAAGAATAAAAAAGGACCCCTAACCCCTTGCTCCTCAATCTCCCTCCTCGAAAGAGCGAAACTGAGAAAAGAAGAAAGAAAGAAAGAAAGAAAGAAAGAAAGAAAGAAAGAAAGAAAGAAAAAAAGAAAAAAAGAAAGAAAGAAAGAAAGGATGGACTGCAAGTCCAGGCTCGAGTCCCTCTAGCTTCCCGGTCTTTCTCCTGACTGCTGCTATGGTCCTGAGCCAGAGCTTCCTCGAACCTTCTGGACTGACACGTTCCGGTGGAAAAAGCACCGGAGCTCCTTCCAACGAGAGCCTGGAGTGAGTCACTTTTCCTTTTTTGCTCCTTGGAGGAAAAGAAACTACCTGTTTGCATCTCTTCGTTCAGACCTAGCCCTTTCCATACCTGCGACCCGGAGCTGCTAGAAGCATGGCCTTTCCTTCCCCGGGGAAGGCCGCTGCCTGCCCGGCGTCGTGTGGCTGGGCAGTGGGTGCTGTCCCCTGTCGGCAGCTGCCCGCACTGTCCCCTGGGCCTGGACCTGAGACACCCCTCGGGGCTCAGCCCCTCGCGGCTGCCGGGCTCCTTCCACCATTGTGGGGAAGTCACCTTTTCCAGCCGCCCAGGGCTGCTGGCCAGGGAGGGTCAGGGTGACCTGGTGACAGTGGCACTCGGGCTGGAAAGACTTGGTCCTAAGCCTGTTTTGCCTTTGTTATCGTTACTTAACAGGCTTTAGGATTTATATTTATTTTTAGGCACCTTACTTGAACATTCCTTTTATGTGCACTGTGACGCTTCAGGTATCAGATGCTGGAGGCTGGGGGCGGGGGGGGGGGGGGGGGGGGCAGCAAACCAGGACCATTGTTGCCTTTAGGGAAACAATTTGACTATGGTTTGGGGCTGTTTCCACAGGTAAATTAGCGCTTTTGCTATAGCTTGCTTCCTTCCTTCCTTCCCTCTCCTTCCTTCCCTCCATCCTTCTTTGTACCGATAGTGTAAAACTAAAACACAAAAGGAGTGGGGTGAATGGTCGTCTGCACGGCCAGTGCTTGGATAGGGACACATTGAGGAGCTATGTTGCATACTGTGCTTCAAAATTGTTCTCAAGGGGCACCTGGCCGGCTCAGCCTGTGGACTTGATCTCACGGTTGTGAGTTCAAGCCCCATGTTGGGTGGAGAGATGACTTAAAAATAAGATCTTAAAAAAATTTGTTTTCAAGAGTTTATTTTGCTAACTGTACCTTTAGACTTTTTTTTTTTTATCGTGGTAAGCTGCATGCAATACAAAATGGACCATGTGAACCATTTTTAAGCGCATCGTTCACCTGCCATCAAAGCGCTTTTGCATCGTTGTGCGACCATGACCACCGTCCATCTCCAAAGCTATTTCACCATCTCAAGCTGAAACTCTGTCCCGGGCCTGTCTTTGACCCTCAGACTTCCCAGTGTCTTCCCCTTCCTCTGCTCTCCCTAGCCTGGCCAGACCAGTAGTCTGGGCCCTTTCCCTGGGGGTGGGGGTGGGTGGAGGTGGGAATCACTTTGATACTGAGAACAGCAGAGAAGGGGGCTGTGGCTGCCTCAGTTTCCTACAGCTGTTGGACTTTCTAGCCAGAAGGGACCTCTAGGGGACCCCTTGAATACCCCTTCCCCAGAGCAGAACCACAGCTACTCCATTGCCTACCTCTGTGCCTGGTCACTCAGCTAAGACTTGTTTAATGAATGAATGACTCTGGGAAGATAACCACTATCCTGGGAAAGGACACTTTCTAGATGGTTGCTCATGGTCATAGGAAGATGACAAGGCATGTCCTTTGGGGTCAGAAAGATCTTTGTCCCTTCCTAAGGATGTGGCTAGATTTTCCTCTGTTAAGCCGCAAATAGAAATAGCCATTCTTACCTTATGGGATGAGGCTTGAGGAGGCAGAAACACAATTCTGCTAGTTGTCTCTCTTCCACCGACTAGGGAATCTCACAGGTGCATCTCCAGAAAGGACTTCTTTCTCAACTCCAGTTCCATTTCTTACTGGCTTTTTTTTGGTCAGATCCTAAGAGAGAGAAGCTTCCCCGTTGTCTGAGCTCTGACCTTTTGCCTTTTAGAGCTGGGGTTCTAGTACTTAGAAGATGTGAAAGGGGAGTCTTAGTTGCTTTAACCTGAAACTGAGCCTCCCAATTTCTATGTTATTGGACGAGGTTGTGGTTTATTGATGTTACGTGTTCTCTTCCCTCCCCTCGGCCCCCATCAACAATTACTCACACAGGAAACTCCTCTCATCCTCTACGCTAAACTATCATGTCTTTTACTATTTCCGAATCTCTAAGAACTTGACTATGTTCCCCTGGGACAGAGGACAGCACTTACTACGGGCACCCAGGTTTTAACAGTAACTGGGTCCTGGCACTCATTCTCCAAAATCCTTCTTTTCATCCATCCCTTCATTCCAATTACTTGGTGTCTTTATTCTCACCTCCAAATTCTTTTATTTTTAAAGATTTTATTTATTTATTCATGAGAGACAGAGAGAGAGAGAGAGAGAGAGAGGCAGAGACACAGGCAGAGGGAGAAGCAGGCTCCATGCAGGGAGCCCAATGTGGGACTTGATCCCGGGTCTCCAGGATCGGGCCCTGGGCTGAAGGCAGCCCTAAACCACTGAGCCACCAGGGCTGCCCCCCACCTCCAAATTCTAAGATGAGGCCACAGAGTAAGTAATTTGTGGAAATTAAGTGATCCAGCTAAAATCTATAGGCTGTATGACTCTGTCTATCCTATGAAGTAGTTGGAAAAGTTAAAACCCAAAGGAAAGGAATACACTTCCTTTTAAAATTGATATTCATGGGGCATTGTGTTTACTCAATGATTCTGGGAGTCGCATGGACAGACAAAATCTGCAAACCTGATAACAGAGATTTTATTTTTATTTTATTTATTTATTTATTTAGATAACAGAGATTTTAAAACAGTATTTCAGAATAGCCTCTACCCTCATTTCTGTCATTGCTCTCTTTGACACAACACCTGCAGATGAAACGTCTAAAAATGGTGCTTGTGACTTTGTGGCCAAGCCTCAGAAGATCCCTATCTACTACTGCACTAGGGAGTTTGGTCCATTTCTCTAGGATCTGGGGAGCTATTGAGAGATTTTGGAAGCTTTAGAATAATGTGACCAGCTTTAATAATTAAAAAAAAATTAGGGGATCCCTGGGTGGCTCAGCGGTTTAGTGCCTGCCTTCGGCCCAGGGTGTGATCCTGGGGTCCCGGGATCGAGTCCCACGTCAGGCTTCTGCATGGAGCCTGCTTCTCCCTCTGCCTGGGTCTCTGCCTCTCTCTCTCTGTCTCTCTCTCTCTGTCTCTCATGAATAAATAAATAAAATCTTAAAAATAAAAATTAGTGGGGCAATGTTGAAAGAAAAGATTGGAAAGAGAAAACCAGAAACCAGTGAGGAAGGTGGTACGTGCCATAATCCAGATAGAAGATGGTGAAGGCCCAAGGTAGGGAAGTGTCATGGAAGCAGAGAGGAAGGCAACTGGTGGAGAGGAGGTGGGCAGAGCAGGAAGTGGTCACTGAGTGTCAGGGATGAGAGACAACGAGGACCACCAGCTTCTGCTTTTGGCAACTCTGGATTGTGATGCCTTCTCTGAGCAGCAGAATGAAGCTGTGTGTGTGCATGTGCATGTGTGTAATGAAATCAGTGACGTAGATGATGAATTTAAGGTGTCTGGGAATACCTAGTAATGAAAGTCCACCATGGGTTTGGATTCAAGGGAAATATTTGGGCTGGATTTGTAGATTTAGGGGGCCTGGGAACAGGTTTAGTGGAAAAGTAGTAGGGAATGATTGGGAAACAGTCACAGGAGGAGCCCTAGAGAACACAGACCCCTCAGGGACGGGCAGGGGAGAAGAGCCATTGAGGGCAACTGACAAGTGACCAGGGATATAGAGGTCAGTGCCATGTCCCGAGAAGGAAGGCAGGACAGAGGCTGGGGAAGAAGGGATGGCTTGGAACATCAAATCCAGCCAGGAGATCAAAGTGAGGGTGAGAAGGAGACACAGGGTGGCAGGGACACTGGCATGACCTGGGGAGAGTTGAGGAGACAGGGGATGGAGTGGCCACAGGCCCTGCAGCTCCGTGCCTCCCCACCCCATGAGCCTGCTAGGATAGGGAAGGGGGGATGCAGAGATAGGGGGCAAGGGTAGGCTGGGCCAGAACCCAGGGCCAGGAACTTCCACAGGGTACAGGATGGGGGAAGGAGGGAGGCCACTGGTGTCAAGTTACCTGCTCAAAAACCATCCCTCTCTTGGGGGGCGGGGGTGGGGGGGTGGGATAGGCGCCTTCCCACCCTGGGAATTCCAGGGCCCTTGGTCCATGGTTGGCTCAAGATGGGTGTGTGATCTACTTCTGGTTCTCAAGACGTGAGGGGAAGTCGGCTGAGGTTCTCTGGGAGCTATGCTTTCCCTTGATGGGTACCATAGTCCCAGGAGGGGGGATCCCTTTAAAATGTGTTGGGACTCTTCATGTCCCCCCTGCCTCTTCCCTTGCTCTGTGGCCAGGGGATGGGGATGCCTTGCAAGCGTTCCTGGGCAAGGCCGCGGGACAGTCGCTGAGGACAGCAGGGCAGGAGCACGGGAGGACCGGGATCCTTGGTGGTATTGCTGAGGTACCGAGCACCCTGGAAGCCCTTCCCTTCAGTCCTATTGAGAAACGATTGGCTTCATTACGGACGAAGCCATCACTGGTAACCTGCGCAGCTGGATGCGTCCCCACTGCAGAGGCAGTTGTCTTGTTCTGATCCTGAGATAATTTATATAAAAATTTATATAAATTTTTATTTATTTGTTTTTTTAAGATTTTATTGATTTATTCATGAGAGACACACACAGAGAGAGAGAGGCAGAGACACAGGCAGAGGGAGAAGCAGGCTCTCTGCGGGGAGTCCGATGTTTAGGGCCTGGAATCCCTATTAGGGAGGATCAAAACTTTGTTCATCTTCAGGGTTTTCTTTTTTCTTTTTCTTTTTTAAAAATTTTATTCATTTATTCATGAGAGGCACCCAGAGAGGTCGAGACACAGGCAGAGGGAGAAGCAGGTTCCCTGTGGGGAGCCTGATGCGGGACTCGATCCCGGGACCTGGGGTCACGCCCTGGGCCAAAGGAAGATCCTTAACCACTGAGCCACCTGGGAGCCCTGCATTGGTCTTTAAATGAAATCAAGGTACCGGTAACACTTTTTAAAATAGCGAAGTCAAGCATCTCCGACTAGAGCTTCTTGTCTAAGGCAGCAGTTCAAAGCCATCCCTCTTTAAAACAATCCTGAGCTGCGGTTCCTCTGGGAGGGGTAATGACATTAAGGACATCAAGTCTGTCTTTCTGGTTGAAAGCAGGTCAAACAAGCCTCCGTGCACCCTTTCAAGCAAAAAACACCCATTAGTCCCCTCCGTGGCTTCTCCTCGTTGTTCCCGCTCCTTAGTGATCCAACTGGGAGGCGCATCTCCCCTAATCCTTTTAATTGGGCCACATTGTGACCGTAAGAGAAGATAGGACTTTGGATGTGGTGCTTCCCTCTGGGGATGTAGGCGGAGGAGCTGTGCTCTCTGGACCAGGGGCTGGAGAGTCAGGGCCGGGTTCCAGACCATGGGCCTGACAGAAAAGGAGAGATGTGCAAACAAAGGAGGCAGGGGAGGAAATACCCACAAGGCCCAAACTGCTTTTCTCAGGGCTCCTGAGGGAGGTGCAGCTGTCTGGGAATGGGGTGCCCACCCTGGAG
Source organism: Canis lupus familiaris (assembly GCF_011100685.1). Taxonomy (NCBI): domain Eukaryota; kingdom Metazoa; phylum Chordata; class Mammalia; order Carnivora; family Canidae; genus Canis; species Canis lupus. The sequence continues at coordinate 5,608,247 of NC_049228.1, forward strand.
AAATGTATAGCCTGCAAGAGGGAAGACCCTGAAGTGTAACCAATAAAGACCTAAGGGTAAGAAGCAGAGGATTGGAAACAATAGGGGTTGAAGTGGAAGGGGTGCAGTCAGCAGGTCCGGGAATATTCTAGGTGAATGGAAACCAGGCCAGTAGCTGGGGAGAAGGCAGAGAGGGCAGGATCCAGGAGGCCTTGCTGGGATGGGATCACTGTAGACTGCCAACCTGTGAGACGCAGGCTGTGAGGGATGAACACGAGGACAAATCTAGCCCAGTGCCAGGAGAGATCCCAGAAATCCCCCCGGATCCGGAGTGAAAACTAGCCTTTTTTTTTTTTTTTTTAAGATTTTATTTATTTATGAGACCAGCCTTTCTTTTCACTGTGGGGTACCTTCCTCAAGAAAGCCACACCCAGACACCCAAGGTATTTGGGGGTCAGCTGTGTTTTCCCCTTCCCCTCTGCTTCTTTTGGGAGCTGGGCCCACACCAGGGTAGGATAACAGAAGACAGCACCAGAGCTAGCTGTGCGCCGGGATTCTGGGAGGTTCTACGCAGGGCCAGCTTTGTGGGAGTGCGACCCATAGTCACCGGGAGATCTGGGCACCCAGGACCTGGTGCTTGGCTTAACGCTCTGCTGCTGCTTTTTTGAAATTTTCAGTAAGTTTTTTTTTTTTTTTTTTAAGATTTTGTCTATTTATTCATGAGTGACACAGAGAGAAGCAGAGACACAGGCAGAGGGAGAAGCAGGCTCCCTGTGGGGAGCCCGATGCGGGACTCCATCCCAGGACCCCAGGGTCATGACCTGAGCCAAAAGCAGATGCTCAACTGCTGAGCCACCCGGGCACCCCTCATCTTTTTTTTTTTTTTTTTTTTTTTTTAAGATTTTATGTATTTATTTGAGACAGAGAGAGTGAGAGAGAGAGCACAAGCAGGGAGGAGAGGGAGGAACAGACTCCCGACTGAGCAGGACCCTGGGATCGGGACCTGTGCCCAAGGCAGACCCTTAACCGACTGAGCCACCCAGGCGCCCCGACATCACCCCCTCTTACCCTAGTGTAACTAGTGCTTCAAAGTGTCTGTGTGGTGTTTGTGTGTGTCTTTGTTGGTGTCTGAGAGGGATGTAGTTTTTTTAAAAGATTTTATTCATTTATTTGAGAGAGATTGAGAGAGAGAGAGAGCGCAGGGTGGGGATGCAGAGGGAGGGGGAGGGAGAAGCAGACTCTGCGTGGGGCCTCGGGGCTGCACCCCAGGACCCTGAAGTCTCGGGCTAAGACCAAGGCAGACGCTTAACTGCTTACCTGACTAAGGCACCTAGACGCCCCAGAAGGTGATTTTTGAACTTTAATTAATTAGAGGTTCCCTTGTTCTTTTTCCCTTTACCTGCCTTTTTTGTTCTTACAAAAATGACTCTTGAACCACTTGCTTCCGGCCTCCCTCCCTTTCTCTTCAGATCCCCAAGGGGAGGGCAGGATCTAAAGGAAGAGTATGACACTCTTGTCATCAAGATCATAATCTGGCACTTCCCTCCACTCCCATCTGAGTCTTGAGAGCCTGTAACGTGTTCAACCTTTGTCCTTAGAGCACAGCTCTTGACTGGAGGTAAAAAATTGAAACACTGGCCCAACACCTGTATTCCACGCACGCTTTTCCTGACCAAAGTCTGGAAGCTGTTCCTCCTCCCCCTCCCAATCTGAGATGTTCCTAACCCTGTTCTCAGTTAAGAGGACACTCTCTTATAGTCCTAGGGTTTCAAGCCTGCGGGGACTGCACATTTTTTCCTTAGCTGAAATACTTGTGGTTTTTCCCAACAACTTTGCAAGTTCCCTGTAGAGCTGGAAATTCCCTTCTTGATTACAGCTCTTGATGGATGCAGAAGCAGCCTGGCCCGGTCCCATCCTTCCTGCTGACCTGCTCGCTGTGTGTCTCCAGGAGGTCGGCCTAAACTCTCTGGGCCTCAGTTCACAAGGCTTTCCTTAACTGGGGCAGAGTGGAGAACGGGGAAGAATAGCCATTTGGGGAGCTACCAACCCACTTAGATTCCTCCTTCTGGAAAAAAAAAAAGAATGAGCTTAATAATTTCCATTGCTAATTACTGTCCCCCACCCCCACCCCCACGCCTGCCTCCACTCCCAGCTGTGGATTGACAGAGCCGATAAGCCGTACTCCCCCCCCTCTCCCACTCAGACACACACACTTCTGGCAGGCCCTAGATAAATAGGCAGAGGCAAGTGTGCAGAATTATTATTATTATCATTATGATGATTATTATGCTTTCAGTATGAGAAACAGGAAGTGAAACTGACTAAAATGTCCAATGAGAACCGCCTGGCCCTGTCTCTGCAGCCACCCCACAGGCACAGAAGAAGCCAGCCAAGGAACACTGTGGGCTGGCCATAGGCTCTGTCAACCTCCAGCATGTATGTGTGTGTGTGTGTGTGTGTGTGTGTGTGTGTGTGTGTCTTACAAGGATCGTCTTTAAATAACTAGTTTCCAGGACTTGTGATCTTTCAACCTTATTCTGATGCCCAAGCTTCCTCCTTCTTGTAGATGTCCTCAGGGGCCTTTCTTACTACCTCCTTCCTCATTTCCTAGAGAGAGCTTCCCATGGCTGTCAGAAGATGTTAAAGAACAAGTCCTGTGATTAATGGGTGCCTCTGTACACACCTTGCCAGCTGAGGCCAGGTCGGAGCCCGACACCTTTCTCTGCAGCCTGTTTTGTCCCCATGGCAGAGACGCTCCCGGGGCCAGAGGCCCTTCTTCCCTCACCCTTTAGGGGAGCCCTGTTTTCTCTCCTGGCCTGGCCATCTGACACTCCATCTGCTTGGCCGATTATTCACATCCTTTGTCTTTTTCGGTAATCGATTGTGAATAAATGGTAGTCAGGAAACACGGCGTCAGGGCCAATGTCATTATCCCACGATGACATTTCCATTTGCAGCACTGTGGTCTCTGGAAATTCTGAAAAAGAGTGAAAATGACCCGATTTTCATACTACCTTGTTAGCTCAACTTCCCAGGGAGAAAAGAGCAGACGGCGACTTGGGGAGGAGACGAACCAAGCTGGTGTTTCAGAAATACCTTCTCATTTGGACAACGTTCTGGAGACGGCCAGAGGGAACAGATGAGGAAAATGCATCAGGGAGAGGGAGCAAAAACAGAAACAGAGCGAGCCGGATGCTGGGCTCTTGTGCTAGCGCTGGGCCCATGTCCTTTTACGGCTTTTGTACCAAGATCTTGAGCCAAATTAGTAGCGTATTGGTTTGGGAAAACCACAACCATCTAAGTCTCGTTAATATTTAATAAGGGCCCAGTGGAGCCCAGCCAGGGGTTGCCAATGAGGTCACAGCCGGGTAACTGATAGTAGAAGAAAACTCTAGGATAGAGCCCTGTACCCCAAGCTCTATCTTTGGGGGGGTCACTTCCCAGCTGGCCCTGCTCCCTGTTCAGGAGACTGTGGTACTTGAGAAGACAGTGTTGGGTCCCAGCTTCCTGTGTTCAAACCCCCATTCCAGACCATTCTTCAGGTCACTAAAATTCACTGGGCCCCAGTTTCCTCATCTGGGTCCCTGGAAGGATATTAATAGCACCTGATTTATCAGCTTATTGTGGGAGTTGATTGAATCAACACATGGAGAGCACTTAGAACCCCACCAGGAACATTCTAGGCATTCAGCAAATGGGAGCTATTATCATGATGGGTCTCTGTGCGCCATCTGCCATCCTCCATTCCATCCACCCAGCAAAAATATAAACGTCATATTCTGTGACATGCATGAGGCAAGTCACTAGGGATGGAAAGTTTGCAGAACATAAGTCTCCTCCATGGCTTTACTGTCTCCCCAGGATTCTGTTATTCTGTTGCGTGCACAGTGAAGAGCACGCAATAGGTGGTATCATATTGGCTCCCATTCTTCCTGGTTCCTTGACCTTGACCCTGTTCCTTGCCTGTTTGCCTTTGTTTACTTCTTCTGCTCCCCTGATCTTTCTCTTCCCAACTTCGTAGGATAGGTCCCAGGTATCTCAGCCAAGGAAGGCCCCCGGAGTCCTGCCAGGCTCTCTCTGACTTGTCCTGGTGAGGGAGGCCTGGGAGGGGCAGGGCACAGGAAGCTTGCTGCTCTTTCTACTCAGCAGTTCTCTCTTCCCAGGCCTGGGCTCCTCCACACACTCTCTGGGGAAGCTGGAGGAGGGCTACTAGGCTTTGTAATAACCACACGTCTTCATGGTAAACAAGAACCAGATTCCTGGGGAGTGACGCGGGCGGGAGCCCTGTGGCCAAGCAAGGGAGCTGTGTGCAAGGGAGCAAGGGACTTGAAGAAACACCTCTACTTGGCCCTGACCTGTCTGTGGAAGGCCCAGGGAAAGGCTGCACACCCCCGCACTTAGCAGGCATACCCTGAGTTACAGGGGCCTTCACACTGAATGGCTCTGCAGACTCAGGTTCTGGCATCCTGGCTCACACTCACATCCAGGGAGCATCTGGCCCTGTCTCCCCTTTGTCAGGATTTGTCCCATCCTCTTTCCCTACTCCTGACCCATGAACTCCTGCCCTTGGTAGTCATCCCCCACCCCCTGACCCTTGTATGAGGGATTGTACTCTTCCTCCCTGATGCCAGGAGAAGCCTCACACTCCAAGGAGGACGGCTTGATCCCAGGAACCCAAGAAAGAAGGTTGCCATGAGGTGAGCTGGCCCACGAGCTGCCCGGGCCTTCTGACTTCAGGCGGCATGGCTGATCCAGGGCTTTCCTTTGAACAGTGTTGACTTTGGAATTTAGGATCTGCTGGGCCAGGATTGAGGCCAAACACCATCCCTGCTAGTTCCTAGGTAGAAGGCTGGACTGGCTTCAATACCATGAGAAGGCTACCCTAGAGCTGAGACAGCTTAGGAGGGCTGAGGATGGGAGGGAGCATTTGACTGTAAGTCTTTCTGAGCTTTTGCATTTCATTCCATGTGAATGTATTAAAGATTCCAACACTTAAAAAAGAATTCTGTAAGTTTGTTAACTTCCTGTATGTTAGGTATTAGAGGAGTCCCTTGGTCCTCTCCTCATGGCAGAAGGGATGGTGAGACACACAACTGCATCAGGGACACTTGGTTTGGATCCGACTTCAGGCTTAGAAGGGGCTGTCACAGGCAGGTGGCTACTCAGGTTTGAGATTTTGAGTGTCTGAATGACTTGGAATGTTACGGTGAAGGAGAGGCATTGTTGAGTGTGCTGGTCCAGGAGCAAGGACGTACCTGTTGCCCCCCTTTGATCCCTCCAGGCCTGGAAGGCCATGACTCTCCCATCTGGTGGACAGCAGGAGGCCTCCTCCACCCAGGGAAGTCAATGGGGCAGGCTATTTGTCCTGCTCTGTTACCTTGGTACCTGGGAGCTCACGGGGAGGGGATGGGTCAGTGCCAGCACCCTGAGGACCAGTGTCTTCTCTGGCAGATGCCAGAAGCCACTTCCATTTTCCAGGTATTGTGTATTTGTCTTAGTACATTGTTTCTTTAAAAACGTTTCTCTCCTTTTTGTTCCTCATCCTTACATTCATATAATATTTGAAATGTGCATAGCACTTTCACAAACATTACCAATGGCTCCCTAGTGCCCCTAGTTCAAAGCCTTAGTGGAATTTCTAGCCTTTGTTTCTGCCTCCCACCTCACAGAATCCTATATTCTGGCCCATACTTAATTCTTTCTTTTTTCCTTTCTTTCTTCTTTCTTTCTTTTCTTTCCTTTCTTTCTTCTTTCTTCTTTTTCTTCTTGTAGTAAGAAATGCCCAGTGTGAACTCAAGACCCTGAGATCAAGACCTGAGCTGAGATCAAGAGACAGACACTTAACCAACTAAGCGACCCAGGCACCCCAACTACCTGTTGCTTCTAAATGGGCCATGCGATTTCTTGTTTCTTTCCATTCTGTCCTTCAGTGGCACCTCTTTCTCCAGTGTGGCTTTCTTCCTCTGCCTAGAGATTTCTTGCCCATCTTTAGATGCCTGAGTCAAATGTCACATCTCCAGTGAGGACTTTTGGGTGAATCTGTCCTGTTCATGAGCTCAGGAGCACCATGCTTAAACCATCTCAAGGGTACACCTGTTAGGATGGCTATCACCAACACCCAAACCAAACCAAAAAACCCTGGAAAGTAACGAGCAATTAGTTACATGGAGAGAAATAAGAACCCTTGGCATCTGCTGGTGTGGATGTGGAAGGACACAGCTGCTATGGAAACAGCACAGAAGGCAGGTCTCAAAAAGAATTAAACGGAATCATTATATGATTCAGCAATTTCACTTCTGGGCATAGACCCCGGAGAATGGAAAGCAGAGGCTCCAGCAGATATTAGCACACGCATGTTCACAGCAGCATTATTCACAACGGCCCAAGTGTGGAAGCAAACAAGTGTCTACTGAGGGAGGAATGGAGAAACAGAAGGTGGTGAGTACACACGATGGTGCATGCATACACAAGAGCCTTAAACAAAGAAGGAAATCCTCCCACAGGCTATCACGTGGATGACCCTCGAAGATGTCGTGCTCAGGGAAATAAGCCAGTCACAAAAGAACAAATACTGTATTATTCCACTTGTATGAGTTTCCTAGAGTAGTCAAGTTTACAAAGATAGAAAGTAGGATGGTGGGTGCTAGAGGCTGAGAGGAGGGTGGGAGTTGGGAATCAATGTTTGATGGGTATAGAGTATCAGTTCGGGAAGATGAAAAGTTCTGGAAATGCATGGTGGTGATGGTTGCACAATGTGAATGTACTTAACGCCACTGAACTGTCCACTGAAGAATGGTTAAAGTTATAAATTTTATGTTATGGGCATAAATAACCATCACCATATTTGTATAGACATATAAAACTCCTCAAGGCACTCAATGTCGGGCAGGGGCCTCTAGGCATTCCCATGCCCAGCACAGTCCTTGGCACTAATTTGTGCCCAGTCCATGTTTACTGATATGAGAGGGGCACAAGGTTGATGGTGGGGGAGCATCTGCAGGCAGCTCTCAGGCTGGCCCACATGCCAACTCATCTCTTCCAGCATATCCAGGTTTCCCTTGCACCTGCTGCTCTAGCTCTCTACCCAGCGCCCTTGGGGAGATCCCTTGCCAGCATCAGTGAGTGAGCCGAATGACAGGGACTTGCCTGTAACATGTGCTATATAGGTCACACAAAAGGAAAAACTTACTTTCAGTGTTATAATGAGGCACCGGAAGTTCTGAGAGTATAAAGTTTTTAGGGTCACACACCTACCTATCTCTATGATGCTATGAGTTGTGGTTGTTGGAGGAAGGAGACAGATTAGGTGATTGCCTTAGGTCCTTTTCATCTCTACAATACTACAGCCTTCATAACCTAACAAGATATGTGGGAAAAAAGAAATTAGCTCTGACCTCTGTCATGAAGTGAGCAAAAACCAAACAAAATATAGTATAAATGCCACATGTGCCTCCTATATTTAGGTTCTTCCCCAACAGCTTATACATGCTAGGATCCCAAACTCATGAGTGTCTCACTGACTTTATTCATTGCCTTTACCTCGCTTAGAGGGAGAGTCTTTGGGAATAAGAGTAAATTGCAGGTTGCAGAGCGTGTTTGCTTCTCCTGAGCCATGCGCACAGGCTGGGATGGCTTCCCCAGAGTGGCCTGGCAGGTGTCAGGTAGCTGGACCACGTACAAGAGCATTTAGGAACACAGACTCTGACATATGTGGGAACAGCATGAGTCTGAGGTCTGGTTCTTTCCACTCTAGTGTGGTGACTCCGGCCGGTAACTTAACCTTCTGAGCGTCATGTTTCTAATGATCAAAATAGCAGAAATAATGCTACTTGCAGCCTTGCTGAGAAGATTGAAGGAGATCCTTGGCATTAGGATCTCTATTGCAGCATCACAGCTCACATTTATAGAGGCCAATTCCTACGTGCCAGTAACAGTTTAAAATACTGCATAGTATTTAGGGAATACTTAAGGAATTATCTATCACCCCCTTTCATTATAGAAATGAGTGCTGAGGTTTAGTTAATGTGGTAAATGGGAAGTGGTAGAGGTGGGATTTGGGCTCAGAATTTGATTCCATGATGCTCTGCTGCCTAAGAATTATGTTCTCATGTGAAGCTAGTATCATTATACCCATTATACCCTCATATCACTAACCATTCCACACGTGCACACACACGCTCATGTACTTCTTCTTCACCTCTCTTATCCTCCCATTTCCATTTACTTAAGTGAGGGAGGGAGGAAAAAAAATCCAGGGGACACAAGATCACCAGGCAAAGATGAAATGACCTTTTGAGTTGACACACTCTGGTTGTGTTCCTGGATGACAAATCCCCTTTTCTTTTCTCTCTTCCTCAATTCATTCTCCAGGCCAAATGAGTATCTGAGTTGCAATGGATGTGCCCAATATAGGTTAGACTGGAGGGACAAAGCTTTTGTTTAAAAAAAAAATATTTGTTTATTCACAAGAGACACACACAGAGAGAGGCAGAGACACAAGCAGGCTCCATGCAGGGAGCCCGACGTGAGACTCGATCCTGGGTCTCCAGGATCACACCCTGGGCTGAAGCCAGCGCTAAACCACTGAGCCACCTGGGCTGCCCAAGGGACAAAGCTTTTAATACAGAGACAACAGCTTGAGGCTGCCTTGAATGTGGTAGATTATGTACTTCTTTCCCCTCCACTTCCCATAGTAAGCTGCAGAATTATAATTAGGCATCTTCTAGTCCTAATTGGCCCCATTTGTAGTCCCTTTGGACGATGTTATATCTGTTGATGTGCAGAGGCTAAGTTTCCATTCCCCTTTGGGTACTTCCTTCTTTCTCTTTCCATTCCCATTCTTCCCCTCCACTGTAGCTGCTCCCTACTGTAGCACTTAACTGTCAAAGGTTGGGGTACAGACAGGGTATGGGGGGATGGGGGAGCAGATAATTTCTTCCCCTCTGGGAAACCCTCAATAGGGCATTCTTTTTAAATTTTTTAAGATTTTATTTATTTATTCATGAGAGACAGAGAGAGAGAGAGGCAGAGACATAGGCAGAGGGAGGAGCAGGCTCCATGCAGGGAACCTGACGTTGGACTCGATCAGAGGTCTCCAGGATCACACCCTGGGCTGAAGGCAGCGCTAAACCACTGAGCCACCGGGACTGCCCTCAATAGGGCATTCTTGGAGGCACTTGCTTTGGGTAGAATTTTTTTTCCATGGATTAGCTCTTAGCACTTTTAAAGATTTCAGAAATTTTTGTGACGAATGATTCTTATATGTCATCCTCACATTGAAGACTCTTTCATTTTATCAAAGAATTCTCACCCTATGATAATTATTATCAGCCTACTATCTCTGTAGGCCCCAAATAATTTTTCTTCCAAAGGGTGAATTTTCAGTGGACAGATCTTTTCCTGTGAATCCTTTTTGCAATATTCTGCTTTTTGCCATACTAGCATTAGATACCAAATCTAGTTTATCTGTGTGCATATGCATATCTAGCAGCCTATGGATGATCCTATCTCATCAAGAGCATGCTATCTGAAAAGTTCCAAGAAATCCACCTCTATAGAGTCCTACCCACCTTCATCCATTTGTAATATCACATCATAGTAAAATAGGAGATCTTTACTCCCTGATGATGTGAAGGCAGGGAAGGGGAAGCTCGGAGAAGAGAGATTGCCATGGAGCCATGATTTATCCCATAATATAACCCAGCTATGCAAGTTAACATAGACCTAAACTAGAAGATTGAAGGAAACTGAGATGTGGGAGACTTAAAGTTTATCAAAAATGGAAAGTATAGCTCATAACTCTTTGGGCCATTCCTGTCCAGAAATGGCGGACACTGTATTTCTGAAAACAAGAAGGATGTGTGGGTATACATTTGCTCAGGGTTTAGACTGGGAGATATGACCGTGGACTTCAGGTCAGAAAAACCTGGGTTCTGTTCTTTACAAACTCTGTGACCCTAGGAAAGCTATTTAATTTCTCTAGGATTCAGTTTCCTCCCTTAAAAAAACAAATAAATGAGAATAACAGTCCACACCCCATAGGGCTGTATAATAGTTGGGATAACTAATAGTTAAGGTTAGTTGTGAATGATAGAAAACCTGGTATATCAGTTACTATAATAAGAAGGACATTTACTACTCTTCTATAGAAAAGTCTGGATTAGTGGTCTAGGGCTGATATGACAGATGTATGCTCACCAGGACATAGGCTGCTCTTATCACTTTGTTCTATCATCCTCAACCCATGGCCTATACTTCATGATCCAAGATGGCTCTTCAGGCTCCAGCCATTAAATTTTCATTCCAGCCATCATGGAAGAGAAAAGAGGAGGAGAAGGAAGAGGACCTACCACTTCCCCTCAACCCCTTCTATTTATAAGTCATTGGAACTAAATCTCATGAATACAACCAGCTTTAATGGAGGCTGGGAAATCCAATTTTTACTCTGAGAAGTCATGTGCTTAGCTAAATATTGGAAGTTCTTTACTATCAAAGACGGGGAAATGGGTACTGGCCCAAAAAAACTAGCAATCTGCCACAGATCTTTATGAGACTTAAATGAGATGATGCAGATGGAGGGCTGAGCACAACGTAAGCACCCAATCATCGTCATCATCATCCTCACGAGAAAGTGGGGAATACTTTGAAACTATCCCCAGCTGTTTCTTTATTTTAACCTCATCTTATTAATAATGTCACTCTTACCGACCTCCCTTCTCAGACACTATCAGCTTTATCTTTTTTGAAGGTCAGACACCTATACCTTATGAAATAAAACGATGTAAAAGGAAAGCAAGGGAACAGCGAACACAGGATTCAAGATAATGGTTGTCTTTGGCTGGGGAAACAGAGGTGGTTGGGGTGGGGATGGAGGAACCACCTAGTCATTTCATTGTCAAAGCCCTAGTCTTTATTTTATTTTGGGTAGGGGATTCACGGGTGCCTCTTGCATTATTAAAAATAACTGATAACCAACTAAAAGTGGAGGTACCTGGAGCCACGATGAGGCTGTATCATGATCAAGGATTCTAATCAATCTGACTCTACGCATATAAGGTCTTTAAATTGTCTTTGCGGGCACGGCATTGTGTGGCTTATGTCCCTGCAGGTCAATGATAGGCAAAAATAGTACTTTCTATCTGCATAGACTTTTCACTTTCGAAGTGCTTCTACACATCAATAAAAACTGCTTAAGAAGTTTATTACACATCATTGAGAACGTGGCATTGTACAAATAGGACTATGGACTTCTGTGTCCTAAGGGAAAATAGTTTCTTTTTTTCTTACGGTAGCTCTATGAGGTCAGCAAGACAAATGTGTTATCACTTGTCATAGATGAGAAAGAAGGAACTGAGAGGGCAAGAGACTTCAGTGAGGTTATGACTAGTTGGTCTGCAAAGGAACTTAAGACTGGATCTCTTGCCCAGTGCTTCTCCCTTTATCCCAGCTCACTCCCAGTTATAATGCCTCCATTAGGCATTTATTCCGTGCCATATGCCAGGCACATTGTGCTGATGTGTTTGTGTTCACGTAGGTGTGTGTTTTCTGGAGGCTGTGTGGTTTATGTAGTCTCTGTGCACACGCACACGGCCATGCCCTAGGAGTCCTTGTGTGCCCCAAGCCTAAGTGGTCCATGTAACTCCTAGAGGAATCCCCAGCTGGGGTTTCAGTTGTCTTATTATTCCTAGCTCACTGGGCTTCAGCATCTCTCCAGAGCCCCAGCTAGTTAGGAAGGTAGTTTTGATATCAGGGACAGATCCCCAGGCAGGGGGGCACGGGGCAGAGGAACCAGCCAGCCATGCTTCAAAAATAATAATAATACTTCCTGATAATTTATAATTTATGAAGAGTTCTCATAAATACGACTTCATTAAATTCTCACTCTGCCCCAAAAGTAAATGTCATTATTTTTGTCATTTACTCAGATACAAAGAGAGGATAGATGGCTTGCTGAGGGTACCTCCACTAGAGGATGGACTTGAGCTCAGGTCATTTGTCTCTAAACTCTGTGCTTTCCTATCTCTGAAAAGGCAGAGAGCTAATCTTCTTTCCAGCCATGTGGAGAGAAGCCAGGTGAAAGCTCAATGCCAAGCAGTAGGAAGCCCCCAGTGACACTCTCTGTGGGCAGAAAAAGACCAACTCAGAGCGTGGAGCAGCCCCAGACCAGACAGGGACCTTCAGTCAGCAGAGAGAGAGACTGAGCAGTTGGAGCTTTCCACCTCCCCATCCCTGGCTCCTTCCTTCTCCGTCCCTGGGCATCTCCCCTGTGTGCCTTGGGGGAGGTGAGAGCCCCACTGCAGCACTGGAGAGGGGAAGGTGGTTTCCAATCTCTGTGGCCTTAGGCAGTCTCAGTGTCTTTGAAGAGTGAGGGGTGGCAGGGCGGGGAACTCTAACCACATCCACGCTCAACTACTGCAGCTGGAGGTGAATCCCTCCCCCTCCAGCTCCCAGACCTGGGTCTGCACCACTTTGGCCATGCCATTCCCTTGCACCCTTCTGTTTTCTTCCCCACACATTAACACTACCTGCCACTGAGAGGCTGAGCATGGAACCTTGTACACAGTCAAGTTGTACACTGAATAAGCCCTGCTTTGGGGCACCTGGGTGGCTCCAAAGGTTAAGCATCTGCCCTTGGCTCGGGTCATGATCCCAGGGTCCTGGGATCGAGTCCCTTATTGAGCTCCCTGCTCAGCGGGCAGTCTGCTTCCCCTCTGCCTCTCCCCCTGCCCCCTGCCCCGTGTGCTCTCTCTCTCTCTTAAATAAGTAAATAAATAAAAATCTTAAAAAAAATTAACGCTGCTTCGAAAGAGCTAATATTTATGTTAGGGGAACTGTTTTCTTCCCAGCCCCACGCGGTGGACTCTGCGGTCCACTCCGGGAGGCCCTCCCAGAAGGCTAGCCTTCTGCTCCACCTCTTGCTCCGTCCCAGCCTGGGGTCAGTCCTCAGGGGGCCCCTACCCTCAGGCTATTCCCTTCTTTTCTCCCTGAGCTGGATCTCCCTGGAAGAGGGAGCTCTGGAGTGTTGAGGGAGGACACATTAGGGGCCACGTGTGGCCACAGCCCAAGCCCTATTTTTAATTTTGCCTTATCAGTAATCAAGCTGAGGCTTTGTCTTCACCTGTCCGGTTCCTTTGTTGTATTTCTCAACTGTCCCACTAGTCAGAGCAGGAGCGGGTCGGCAGGGGGTGTATTTGGTATCATCCCCCACACCCTCAGCACGTGCAGAGGCCCTGGGGCGGCGTATGCTTAGGGCCTCCCCAGCCACCTGCCCTGACCCGGGCTACTGCAGGCCCAGCTAGGTCCTCGGGATCTTTCCCAGAGATCCGGCGCCAATCTGGATTCCAACCCGACTTCTGAAAAATACCCGCTTCTCCTAATGGTGTAGGTTCAGCGACTAACTCTTCCCTGCCGGGGATCAGAACCTAGTCCCCAGACCTCCCTTTGGGCCACAGAGTCCTCTCTGAGTCTCCCCCGCCCCCCCCCCCCCAAAGGTGCTGCTATCCTTTCCGCTGGGTTAGAGGAGCAGGTGGCTTGCTCGGGCCCTCCGGGAAGGCTGAAGGTCAGTCTCTCCTGTTCCCATTCAGTTTCCCTTTTTTTTTTTTTTTGTAGCTCATTTACATAAAAGAAGTTCAAAGTTACCATTGCTACATTGTTGGCGGTTACCCCACGATCCACCTTTTAAGGGCAGAGCGATACACCGATGGGAAGAGAAATGCAAAACTCAGAGGCGAATGAACGTCGCGAAGCGATTGCCCGCGCGCTCACCCGGTCCCCGGGACCCCGGGCTTGTCCGCCGCCGCCCCGCCCGCGCCCGGGTCTCCCGCGGCTGCTGCCCGCCGGCCGCCCGCCCGTCCTCCCCCGTGGCTGCTGCTTCCCAGAGAGACGGACGGACGCGGCAGAGCAGAGGGGATCTCGGGGCTCCGGGGCGCCGCTCCTCGCACACGCCTGCCCGCCTTCCGCGCGGCCCCGGCGGGCGGCCAACCGCGGTCTCGGGCCCCGCGCCCCGGCGCCCCGCGGCACCTCGCGTCCTCCCCTTTAAGGCCGGCCCCGCCCCCGCCCCGCCCCCGCCCCGCCCCCGGCCCCGCCCCGCCCCCCCGGCCCGGCCCCTCCGACCCTCCCCTTTAAGGCCGGCCCCGGACGCAGACGAGGCTGTGACGCGGCCGCCGGCCCCCGGGCTGGGAGCATCGTCGCGCGGCCGCTTCCCCCCGGCCGGGCCCCGCCGTCCCGCGGCCGCCGAGCGCCAGGCCCCCGGGGGGAGGCTGCGAGGGAGGCAGCAGGCCCGGCGGGCGCCAGCGGCGCGCGGCGGGACCCACGGAGCCCCGCGGCCCGCCGAGCCTGGAGCCGGGCCGGGCCGGGGCAGCCGCCTCCAGCCCCGAGCAAACTTGGCCGCCGGGCGGGGGGCGGCGGGGACCCGGTCCCGAGCCCGAGGGGGGGGCGGCCGCCGGGCCCCGCGCCCCCGCGCCCGCGCCCGCGCCCCCGCCCCCGGGCACCATGCTGTCCGGCTCGCAGGGCCACAGCCCGCCCGCGCCGCTCCCCGGCCCGCCGCCCGCCCCGCCGCAGCCCCCCGCGCCCGGCCCGCCCGCCGCGCCGCAGCCCCCCGCGCCCGCCCCGGCGCCCGCCCCCGCCCCGGCCCCCGCCCCGGCCCCCGCCCCGGCCCCGGCCCCGGCCCCGCCGCAGTTCCCGCAGTTCCACGTCAAGTCGAGCCTGCAGATCAAGAAGAACGCCATCATCGACGACTACAAGGTCACCACCCAGGTCCTGGGGCTGGGCATCAACGGCAAAGTTCTGCAGATCTTCAACAAGAGGACCCAGGAGAAATTCGCCCTCAAGGTGGGTCCGCGGGCCGCGGCGGGGCGGGGCGGGGCGGGGCGGGCTCCGAGGGGCTCCCGGGGACCCCCGGCTCCGGAGCGGCCGGAGCGCACCGAGCCCCGCGGGACCCGGCGTCGGCCGGCGGGTCGGGGGGGGCGGGGGGTCGGGGCGCCCGCGGGGTGCGGGGGGGTCGGGGCGCCCGCGGGGTGCGGGGGGGTCGGGGCGATCGTGGGGGGCGGGGGGGTCGGGGCGATCGTGGGGGGCGGGGGTGTCGGGGCGCTCGCGGGGGGCGGGGGGAGTCGGGGCGCCCGCGGGGGGCGGGGGGGTCAGGTCCGCGCCCGCCACGCCGCCGACCGGGCTTCCGGTCACCTCCGGGTGTGGGTGGCGGGACCGGGAGGGACCCGGGAGGTCCCTGCCGTGGTGGGGTTGCAGCGGGCCCCAGCCGGGGCGCAGGCCGGTTGGCTCGGGGACCCCACTTCTGCCAGCTTCACGCCGGCCCGAGGAAGTGACTTTCGGGGGCTGTGGTTCCCCATCCTCTCCTGCCTCCTTTCTTTCCCTCCGCGGGCACAAAAGGCCCCATTACTCATTGAGCCGGTTGGTCGCGGAGTTTGGAGAAGTCGGATCAGGGGTTGCTTTAGCCTCGCTCCTTATTTGGGAGCCGGAATGTGTGATTTCACTTCCCTGGGCCTCCGGAGCGCGGCCGAGCCGCCGTGGGGCGCGCGGGCGGGGGGGGTGCGGGCCGGGGATTCCGCGGGGCCGCGGGGGGGGCGACCCCGAGCAGCCGCTCCGACCTGCGCCCGCCGCTCCCGGGGCTGCACCGCGCCTGGGCCGTGCTGATTCCGCAAATCGGAGAGGGCGCCGGAGCCCCGGACACGGGATTGGTGGACGTTATCCTCGAGCTGGGGAAACCCAACCTCTTTTTTTTTTTTTTTTTTTTTTCTAAGGGGGTGTGGTGGTTGGGGTGGGGATAAGGATTTAAGTGAGAATACCCGCTTCAGGAGTTAAACAGAATGGACTTGGAGGTCTTGATGCCACAGGTGGGTCCCCCGTGCAGTGTGAGCCAGGGTTCGGGGTCACTAAGAAGGTTTTCCCCTCCGACAGGTTTCAGATCAAACCACATCTCTAAAGGTGACACATCAGGCCTGTTTCCCCTGGGGCGTCTTAAATGATTGGAGGAGTAGAAAAATACTTCCTGTGTTATATTTTTCTCTTCCACCTACCCCCCCCCCCCCCCCCCAGCTAGCTGTGTTTAAGTTCTTAATACAAAACTCAGATAGGTGTGATGGGTGGAACTGTTGGAATATATAATTAGATGTAATAAAACTCTGGCACTTTGCAGTTGCAGAGGGCAAGCACAGCCAGTGTCCAGATTTTAAGGCCTCTACGGTGATTTTCTTGCTGCTCGCATCCTCCTTTTCTGGGGGAGGGCTTTCAGCTAGTCTCAGCGTTGTCAGAATTTAGGTTTCGACTCCAAGCTCTTGCCGTGGGCTTTCGGTTGTTGTGCCTTAGACCACTCTTTTCCATACTCACAAGTGGGGACAGGTGGGAAGAGTGGTGGTTTACCTGTGGCTCTGACCTTGAGGAGCGGAGGTGAGTGGAGCTGTTTGACCACAGTTAACCTGTACCGGTGAGGAAGTGACAGACGTTGTTTCTGGGAGAGTTTTCTATTCCCTCTGAGAGGCCATCTGCCCTCACCCGTTGGCAGTTTGGGGACGATGGCTGTTCATCCCCTTGGATAGTTGGAATATTGCATAAAGACTTCAGAACAGAAACTCACAACTTCTTCCTTTATTCTATTTCATGACACGTAAAACCATAGGCTAAAATGTTTTAGGTTGGCGACTCAGATCTCTATCGTAATTCAGGTTTCTATTATTGTAATTAATAGAGAGATTTGGACGTTTCCCTCCTGTAAATCGTTCTGAAAGGAAAAATCCAGCAGCAGTCTAAGTAACACTCATAATTCATCCTGCTCAGGTTAGAAGTCAGTCTGTTTTGACAGGCAGTCTGCTCCCAGATATTATAAGTTGACTCAACTGTTAAATTGTAGATTCCCACACATCTTTGTGTAAAAACTTAATAATAGAGGAAGAAAGAAGGTATGAGGCATTCAGAGAGTGACAGCAGTGTCAACAGTACTTCCATATCCAAATATTGGCTAAGACATAATTACAGCTTGTGGGGGGAATCTGGGCCAAAGAACCCTATTTGAGACATACACCAAAGAGATTTCTAGATCTTGAATCTTGATGAACTTAACCTCAGATGCTGAGTAGTGAAACGATTTTCAGAACCAGGAGTGCTTTGATTATAAAACGAGGGAGGCGGATGTTGCAGGCGAGGACGGATTACCCCACCTGGAAGGTGCCTGAGGAAAAAGGGACCAGACCTCTACTCTACATCCAGTGTCAGGCCGTTCCTGAGGATTTAGGGCAGGAGCTATAGGGCTGGAGCTGGGCCTCGGGGGGCTTCTGATCTCTGCTGTCTCACAGCTCTGAGAGTGGATGGGAGGTGATGGCTGCCCCGGATGCCCTGCTCCTTCTGTGGTCTGATGACCTCTTAGTCCTCTTAAGTGAAATCAGTGCTTTTAAAAAAAAAAGTCCCCACTTAACCCTGCTGCTTCTCTACCTCCACCTCGGAGAGCTAGCATTTCAGGGCTTTTAGTGGGTGCTGTGACCTCACCTCACCATCTCTCCTGGCTGCTCTTGCTAAGTTCTGAGTCATACTCATACTTTGTCAGAGTCGAAAGGGACTTCAGAGGTCATCTCCTCTAAACCCCCTCTTCTTGCAGAGGAGAAAACCAAGGCCCAGAGCAAAAACTTGCTTGAGGTCATAGAGCCATGCACTTGGCAGAGGCAGGATTAGAACCTGGGGCGCCTGACTCCCCATCTCAGACCTCTTCCCACTTCATAACTGCAGTGACGTCCGCAGGCTCGGACCTGGGGTTGGCTGCTGCTCCAGAGCTCCCTAAGCCCGAGGAGCTGCCCTCTTACCCTCGTGGCTCTTGGCGAGGGGATGCCCGGTGGGTATTTATTGCCTCTCCAGCAATAACTCCAGAGTTGGGGTGGCGGGGGGGGGGGGGGTGGCAGCTTATATACCAACTCAGCAGGTTCATGAATTTTATTTTATTTTATTTATTTTTTAAAAAATTTTTATTTATTTATGATAGTCACACACACACACACACAGAGAGAGAGAGAGAGGCAGAGACACAGGCAGAGGGAGAAGCAGGCTCCATGCACCGGGAGCCCGACGTGGGATTCGATCCTGGGTCTCCAGGATCGCGCCCTGGGCCAAAGGCAGGCGCCAAACCGCTGCGCCACCCAGGGATCCCGGTTCATGAATTTTAAATTGGGTAATGAACTTTTAAAAAAAATTTTTTTTTTACACCACCTCCACCCCTTGGAGGGAGCGTTTGATAGAAATCGTACTTATTATTTTTTTGTATAAGAATGTGGGAATTCTCCTAACTCTTTCTTTGGTAAGGACACCTAGTCTCAATCCACTTGTGTAATAATTGGTTGTACTCCCCGGGGGGTTCCTCAGCTGCTTCCTGCTGCTCTGTGTCATGGTGACTCTTGGGTATTAGCTGAACAAATTTAATTAAAGCTGGCACCGTTGTCCCTCTCTGCTGTGTGACTCTGATTAGTTGAAGCATATTATTGCCGTACAAAATATAGACTGTTATCATACCTTATCTCTGTTTATCTTTCCATTGCGTGGATTAGAGAAAACAAGGTCCTGTGATGTCGTCTCCTTTCCTTTCTCCTATGGTTCTCCCTCCCTAGGTCACTTTGTGTCACTGTGGTGTGGCTTCCTATGGTGTTCTGAAGGGGAGATAATCGGAACCTCCCGTGGTTGTTCTGGATGCAGAGGGGAACACAGGCGCTCCCACGGCCCCGAAGTACAGGCTGCATCCTGCTCAGCACACCTCATGCTGAGCACCTCCTGGGGAGCAGGATAGGTAGCCTGGCTGTGTGAGGGGCAGTGTCCCCAAATTGTCTTTGCTGGTTGGAATTACATGGGGGGACAGTTTCATTGACTAAATTGGCCTCTTTTCTTTTAAAGAAAGAGAGGTGGGGGAGAGAGAGCCTCAAACAGGCTCCAGGCCCAGTGTGGATCCCAAGGAGGGGATCGATCTCATGACCCTGAGATCATGACCTGAGCTGAAATCAAGTCAGACACTTAACTGACCGACACCCAAATCAGTCTCTTTTAAATCCACTGTGGTTATAGGTTGTTGACATTTCGCTGAGCATCCTACCATATGCTTGGTGGTGTAGAGGATACAGAGATACAGACGTAAAAAATGCCTTAAAATTTAGGGGGTCAAGAAACCGATTTGGAGAAGGCAGGATTAACAGATGGATTCTGCATTGTCCAGTATGGTTGCCAATACCCACGCACAGTTATTTAAGCTAAAATTAATTAATATAAATTAAATAAAAAATCAGCCAGCCAGCTTTCAAGTGTTGAGAAGCTACGCACGGCTGCTGGCTACTGAACGGGATAGCTTGGAAGAATAGATTCATCCTCGTAGAAAGTTCTACTGGACTGTGCTGATCTAGAGGTGAAACTGTGTGGTTGGGGATAGAAGAGTTTTGGAAGGGAAATCTGTGAGGAGCCTAGGAGCCACGGAGGGCTCATTGCTGGGCCTCTGAAGTTTAAGCAGATTTGTAGGAGGGGCTGGTGACCCTGGCCCTGAGGGGAGAACAGGAGACCAGGTGGGCAGGGAGCGTGTAGGGCTGCTGGCCCAGAAATGAGGCGAACCTAGCTTTGTATTAAAAGCAGGCTTTACAGTATTTGTGGGGCATGAAGTAAACTAACAGGCTGTTGTAAAGAAGGGTGACAGATCACAGAGGTTCAGACCAGGGAGGTCTAGTTTCTGGTTTCAGAGACCCCCTCCCTCTCGTGGGGCCTTGGCGCCCGCTGAGGCAGGATCAAAGGTGGATCAACGTAGGGTCCTTTTTCACTTGTGAATTCTGGGCTTTGATGGAGCTTGAAAATAGTTTCCAGCTAAGATCTGGGATCAGTGGCTGATGGAAAGGGGGAGAAAAGCAGCCCCAGGCCTCGGGACCAGATGTTGGTGGGTGCCTGGGAAATGAAGAGGCTCCTTTTCAGGGGGGCATGACGGTATCGGGGCCCACGATTAACATGTTTTGACTGCTTGGGACCAGAGGAGTCGACTCATCATCAGTTGACGATTCTCCCTAAGAAGCAGGTGCAGGGATTCAGGGAGAGGTCTGGAGGGGCCAAGCTTTGGGACTGCAGATTTAATCCCTGGCCAGCTCCTGGGTTGGAGGAGAGGCCAAAGCTCCTGTCACCTGCAAATCCCAGGAGGAATGTCAGCCACAGTGGGGAAGGACAGGGCACTGGTGTCTGCATTGGAGTCCTTACCAGGAGGCCCTCAGGGCTCTGATTCAGAACTCTCCCTGATGGTTGGAGGTCTTGCTTCCTCTCTTCCACTTTGGGCCCTTCCAAGGGCCACATAGGGTCTCTTTTTCCCTGTCTTTCCCGGACTACATCCTTGCAGATGCTTCAGTGTTCCAGGAGGGAGGGGCGGGCAGGGCAGAGTTGTTCTTAGTGTTCCAAGGGGCCGCAGCTGCTCTTGGTAATGATTTAAGGCCCGTGCGGAAGAGTCCCATACCTCATTGCACCTTAGAGCTGATGACACTCCCTGGGCATCTTTCTTGACTCCTTCCATCTCACCAGAGTGGGAGGTGAGGCCAGGCAGGAAGGGTTCCCAGGTCTTACCCTTGGTCTTCATCAGGGATGCAGTTCCCTGGGATCTTCCCTCAGTCTCGGTTCCCGTGATGTTTTGGTTGCTACAGGTAGTAGTATTGGGACTGTGGCCCTTGCAGGGCAAAACTGAGCTGAACTAACTGCTCCCTGGGCTTTTTCTACATAGGTCACCTTAATGATGGGGACATTGGTGGAGAGAAGGGGCCATGCCCCTGGGCAGCTTACCGTACACCAGGGGTAAAACCTAAATCAGATTTGGTACCTTTTCTCATCATTAGCTGGATACTGATATTTTGCATTTTAGGATATATATGGGTACAGATTTATGAAGATGAGTCTGTTATTACTGGTCATGTACTAGCTAAGAAAGGAAAAGATGATGTCCAGTGTATGTGCCCTGCTAACTGGTCATGTGACCTTGAACAGGTCAGTTAAATTTCCCAGGCTTTGGTGCCTGTGTCTGAGGTCAGGCTCCCAATTGCTCCTGAGCACTGGCATGGGTGGGGTGGGGGGGGGGTACGGGGTGGAAGGCTGTGCCCAACCTGCTCCCTGTCGGACCATCAGCAGTGCCGGGGCCAGCGGGGATGCCCCTATGATAGGCTTGATGCTGGGCTCCACGGTAGCTGCGTCCAGTTAATTAATACTCATCGCCGACCAGCTGCTCCTTCTCTCGTGGGAAGACTTGGCAAGCGTTGGCAAGCGTTCCAGCGGGCGCCTCGGCGGAGAGCATGGGCTGTGTAACTCGGGGCGGGGCGGGGGTCTCCTCTTACCTTGAGGGCAGAAGAATCCTAGTGTCGTGGGGTCTCAGGGTGGAGAGCAAGAACTCTTCGTGTTCTGGAACTTTGTTCCCATTTGAGGTGTGGGTCCAAACAAGGCTGCGGGGATTGGCTGTGCAGGCTGCGCCCTGCAAGGGGGCGGGGGTGAGGGCTGTAGTCTGACCTGCTGTCCACTAGTCTGGCTTCGTGTTGCCTTGGGGTGGGGCTCGTCCCAGTGGGTGCCTCCCTCTAAGTCACCCAGAGATATGGTGGGGGCTGGGGGCTGTTCCCAAAGCCCATGAGGAAATCGGGATGTACATCCAGATAGCACTCCCCCCCTCCCCAAGGTTATGTAAGACTAGAGACCAGAAGTCCGGAGAAGCAAGAGGAAAGACAGATGCCTGGGGATGCCTCTTTCCTTCTCTTCCGGCTCACTTGGTGCCAAAGCCGTGGTTTCAGCCCAGAAGCTTTGGCTGTGGGGTCCCGTGGGCCAGGCCACCCTGCGTGGTTGGAGGAATGAGACACCCAGGGCAGAAGGGGATGAGGTTGTGCTCAGCCCCTGGGAGTGCAGCCTTGGGCTCCTGGTTCTCCGACCTAGTAAACATCTCTGGGTGCAAGCTGGTGGGTGGGAGAGGCTGGGACGAGGCCCCAAGGTCAAACCCTATCTGTTAGTCGTGTTCCCCTCCAGCACCGGCCAGGCTCTGTGTTTATTCTGCTAGGAACCTGAGCTGCCCAGAAGGGTCATGTGAAAGGGCATCTTACTCTGAAGGGACGGACGTTCCAGGCATCTCCGTGGCCAGCGGCCATCTAGCGCTCATCTGGAAGGTGAGGGGTGGTGGCCCAAGGCAGACGCTGGGTGGCCACCATTCCAAGGCTTTCCTGTCTCCTAGCAGATGAGGGGAACAAAGGGGGCCTTCTCTCTGCGTGACTCGGCCCCACTGATTCTTTTGAACCTAGAGCAAAGGTGAGGGGGACCTACTGATGAGCCCCTGCTGGGGACCTACTGACAAACCTCTGCCTTCCACCCCTCCGTGGCAGGTGATGGCGTCAATCACCTCCCTGCCATTGTGATGATCCATATTGTCACTAGGCTCCCAGCCTACACACGGGACATTTGCAACCTGGCCTCCCGCCCAGGGCCTAGAATTGTTACTCAGCCCCTCTGTCCCAACAGCTAAAAATAGACCTGCCACTGGTGCAGTCTCCCCTCGCAGCCGGGCCCTGCTGTCCGCCCCAGCCTTCCTGTCCCTGCCACACTGCAGAAGACGGAGTCTCTCTTCTAGCTCGATATCTCCCCCTGCGGCCCCTTCTCTTGCAGCCTGAGCTTGGTGGGTGGTTGGGGCCAACTGCCTTTCCCGAGCCCTGGGAGGGAGGCATGGCTGGGGCTGCTCCAGGTGGCGGATCTCACTCCTGGCACTCGGAAGAGCGATAAAAGTGATTGCCCCCAACCACCTGCCAAGCTCAGGCTGCAAGGGCAGGGGGCCGCCGCTGTACAAGGGGTACAAGGGCCCGGGGAGCTGCCCTGCTTCTCCATCGGGGGGAGGGCTAGGGGGAGGGTGTGGAAGCTCATCAGAGTCCATGAGACTTTCCCCGTGCTTGCCTCCTGCCCTGGCTGCCTGCAAGGTACACTGGCAAGCAGGCCTCCCTGCCGCAAGGTGTATGGCTGAGTTAGGAGGCCCTGCCCCTACGTGGGGCTGTCCCGGGCCCTCCCCCGACTGCCCCGTGACCGCCTGCTACCTGCCCTAGGACTCCTGTCCCTGTCCCGTTGCTCAGCTATAATCTTCCCCCCTGCTGTGTGGGGCTTCGGGTTACCACGCTCAGAGATGTGACCTCATACTGTCCGCCTCCAAGCGTAACTGGGCCCTGGTTACTGGGCCCTGGCTCTTGGGCCCTCCTTCCCGAGTCAGGCATGGCTCCTCCAGCCTTTTCAGCTTTGCCACCTGCAGGATATCACAGAGAACACCGGTCTCTTCTGTCTCCTGACTGTGGGGGCAGGGTTGTTGCTGATCCATGTTCATCGAAGCCCAGTGGGGTGGCCTCTTCCCTTCCTGCCTGGGGATCCTGGGCAGGCGAGGAAGCAGAACAGAGATGCTAGGTGACAGCATGATAGATACTGGGTGGACCATTTCTTTTACCTTGACTTTGACATTCTTTCTGATTTTCCTAATCCTTGGACAGGTGTTGGTACTAACCATGCAAACAAGGGTTCTGCATCTTTTTTTCTGAGACTGAGGTTTGTTTGGGAGAAGAGGTGTGTGAGGGAGGGTAATAGGAGCTGAGGTAGGTCTTGGGGGGCCCTCTGGCTTCAGCTCGAGTTACATACTGGACTGTGTCTCTGTGGACTGCTTTCTCCTGTCTGTCCCCCTGGGGCCTCATTTTCTCTGCGGGGAGAGATTTATCTGCCAAGGCCCATTGGCTTCTGAAGGGAGGAGTTGGGTGTAAATTGCTAAGAGTTTATTTTTAACTCTGACAGAAGGAGCCCCTGTCCTTGGAGTAACCATACCCTCCCTCTTCTCTGTCCCGGGCCTCCTCCTCTGGCTTCTGAAATTCTTAGAGGAAAGCTTGCAGATTCTAAAGGCCAGGCTTCAGGGGAGCTGGGGCAGTGAAGCCTCTCCAAGTGGAGGATCTGCCAGTTGCTGGACAGGCCAGACTTCTGTAGAGCTCAGAGGACCCTGGGGGGAGGGGCAGGGAGGTGGAGGGGGAGCCCTGGGCATTGGAGGCCACAAGTGTGGAACTTAGAGCATCCTAGGAATGCAGGTGGACTGGTGTAGAGGCCATAGGGGCCTTGGACCGACTCGCCAGCAAATGCCAGCAAAGGAGAAGGTAGCAGGGGTCATCTTGCGCCCTTCAGGTGCCTCTGTCCTCATAGGCACCCGGAGCTCTGAAGGGGAGAAGGAATCGGGGACAGAGCCAGTGCATATAGTAGCCTGCTTTGGAAATGCCTGTGTTTACAGAAACACTGAAGTTTAATTATTCCCTCCAACCGCCGGGCTCCTGAGTGTCACATCCTTTCCACTGGAGCTGGTGTGGGATCCTCAGGGACTTCATACAGTCATGTGACCCCCCAATGTCCCCCCTCGCCTGGCAGGGTGCTGGTCACCTGGGCTCCCTGCGGGGAGGAGGAGGGGTACCAGTGACCCTCGGCCCGCATCTGGACCCTTCTGATTTCATGGACTTGTTTTGGTTACCTTGCCTTAGGTTTTTAAAAGGAACAGAGACTGGGGTTTGAGGTGTAATGAGAGCAAGAAGGAAGGGAGAGCCGGAGGTGGGTGGGGTGGGTGGGGTGGGGTAGGGCCAGGCCAGAGAAACGCGTGGCTGCCTCTGAGAACCTCAGCTGGGGAAGGGAGGTCTTGCCCCCTCTGTTCCTTGGGGGATTACTCTGCCTAAAGCCAGCTCTGATCATGCAGCTTCCCCGCTTAAACCCTTCAGTGGGTTCACTCTGCCTGTAAAATACAGGACATTTCCGGATCCTTCCCTGATGTGACCCAATCTGTTTTTTTGTGGGTTTTTTTTGTTGTTGTTGTTGTTGCTGTTTATTTTCTGAATACCTGCTGTGTTTCAGCTGAAGTGCCTTACCTTTGCTGTTTCCTTAGTAGGGCCCTGCCTCCCTCTCATTCCCCACCCCCATCACCTTTGCTCACGGGATGTATGCCATCTGTCCACCTGTATCATCTTTGCCTCCCTGCCCCACCCCTCTCTGTATCTAGCTACTCCACCCTGTACAAATGCTGCCACTTTCACGAAAGCCTTCACGCTAGAAGTGGCTCTCCCCCACCTTCCCTGTCAAGCTTGCCAAGACACTCTTCCCCTGTTTCAGTCTGTCTCCACGTTCAAGGGGGCTCTTCTAGATACTGGATTGTAAGTCCCCGAAGATTCACATCTTCGATATTTATATATCCTCTTATTTCCATGTGACTATATACCCTCTTTAAAAAAAAGATCATGGAGTATTTTGGCATCGTGCATCATACCTAGCTGCCTAATAAAGGTGTGATCGCTGAGTAATAGTGGGCGCTACCTGCATGAACGTAAGGTCCTGATAGTGATCCTCAGGTGGAGGGGGGACAAGAGGAGCCGATCAGGGCGTGGAGCAATATTGGGCTAGGCTCTCTGAGATTGAGCCAGGGGCCTAGTAAAGCCCCCCGCCCCCCACCCCCCGACCGTGTCCGAACCTGTTCTTCCTCTTATCTGCTAAGAAACCATTCATAGCAGAACAGTCTTCTGGGCATTTCTTCCCTCCACACATTCGGATCTGCTGACTCAAGCTGGCACCTTCTGTTTCTACTAACGGATTTCTCGTTCTTGTAAGGGCCCTGACCACAGTTTCCCATTGATGCCTCTTCTCTTTCTCCTCCCTGCTCCAGAGCCCCTCCTTTTCCTGTTCCACTACGGAGATGATCCTTCTGTCTCTCAGAGAATTTTAACTGAGAGCGGGACGGATGTAGAACTAGCCAGCTCTCCTCCAGCTCTTGGCATCTTCTAGTTAGCTCCAGACAAAGCAGAGACACACAGATGCGGTCCAGGGTGATGTGACGGCTGGCCTCGCTCCTGCGTGTCACAAGGAGATGCGTATTGAGCCCCAAGTTGCCAGGTCTGAGGTCAGAGGTTTGAATTTCCATGGGGCCACTTAATTCCATGCCACAGATTTGTAGGAGAAACAGATTGGGACTGGTATCTGAGCGCCCTGGCTTGTGTGGTCCTCAGCAGGTCCGAGAACCTGTCTGGGCCTCACTCAGTTTCCTCATTTGTGAATCACAGGGCTCGGGCTTGATCTCAGACTTGATTGTAGAGGACTCCTGCCTTGAATGAAGGGTTTTCTGTATTACTGTTCCCGCACTGCTGGGAAAACAACCCTATGCTGGGAAGAAGGTGGGCAGCCCAGGTTCCGGGCAGCAGGGACCGTTCCTCTCTACCCTCACCTTCTGCAGGCCAGTGTTCCGTCACCTTTCCCAGGGCTGTAGTATTTTTATTCATTCAGCCGTTGAGCCAGTGTTTATAAACATTTATTCTCCTCCATGCTTGCCTCCTGCCTTCCCTGCTGCCTGGCCATCAGGACGCCCAGATGGCAGGATTAGCCTCGAATGGGAGACAGTCAGGGTCATCCCCTTGGGTTTAGACCCCTTTAATACCTCTGCTATATGAGATGAGAGGAATTTGGAACAATGAGGGCTGATTCTTTCTAGCAGCTTAGACTAGACTCCTGCCTTTCTAAGCAGGATTTGCCTTAGGGTGCCTTCTATCCCTCTGTGATCCGAAGCAACTTACTACTCGAGAAAATTAATTAGCAGCGCTGAGGATGACTTCTGCAGCCTCCCTGAGGATAGATCAGAGCGGCACAGGGACCCTGATGCATATAACAGTCCTCCGTCTCCTGCCTCATTCAGATCACTGTTAACCGTTTAGCAATACTGTGAAGGTTTCCCAGATTAATAACAAGTCTTTATTGAGCAGATACTTTGTGTCAGGCATTGTGTGAGGTGTTTTACTTACATTCTTGGTAATCCCTTAAATAATACTGCAAGGTCGAAGTCTTTACAGAACACTTAGACTTTACAGAAGGGGAAAGTGGTCAGACACGTTCAGAACAGTGCATTTGCTAGCAACGATTTACTGAGCACCTGCTAAGCGCCGTCAATTATTTTCGGCCCTGGGGGGATCTGTTAAGTGCACAAACCAGACCAAAAAAAAAAAAAATCTTGTCTGCATGGAGCTTGCATTCTAGCAATGGGAGACTGACAAGACATAATCAATTAAATGATACAGCTTGTCAGATGGTGGCAAAAAGGGACGCCTGGGTGGCTCCGTGGTTGAGTGCCCAAGGCGTGATCCTAGAGCCCCGGGATGGAGTCCCGCATCGGGCTACCCGCAAGGAGCCTGCTCCTCCCTCTGCCTGTGTCTCTGCCTCTCTCTCTGTGTCTCTCTCACAAATAAATAAATAAAATATTAAAAAAAAAAAAAAAAAAAAACATGGTGGCAAAAAGAAAGGAGGCCCTGGACTGCTGGGCGTGTGTGTGGCTCAGGGAAGGTGCACTGGGATTGCACTTGGGAGTCCTGGGAGGGGAGCCATCAGGTACAGAGCCATGAGGCTGCCGGTGCTGGGAGGGTCGGACTCAGCCTGCGCTCCCTCTGGCTTGCCATACTGCCTCTCTATATAGTTCCTCTACGAATCCGTTGTAACTTAGTACTTAGTTGCCCTAGCAGTTTAGGTTGTATCATCAAATATTTATGGAATGCTTATTTTGTGCACATCGCTACACTGATAGGGTATGGGCCCTGCCTTTGGGAACTGATGGTCCAGACGGGGAGTGAACACCTGTGTGAGTATAAAAGGAGTGAAAAAGATGAAAAAGACCCCCGTCCCCCCCCATGAGCCCTGCGATCCGGATTGTGCCCTCTCACACATACTCTCATTTGACGGTCTCTGACACAGGCAGGCCAGGACGTCTGATGTCTGGGTTTAATACAAAGAAAGAGGCTCGGGGAGGCGGCGGTGGGTAAGTGGTGGAGTCGGGGCTGTGTGGCCAGGGACACCTGGGAGGGGGTCAGCTCTGCCCGGAGTGGGCAGAGGACACATCATGGAATCACACCTGTGACACACAAGGTGGGGGGCAGATAAAAGTGTGGCCGGTGGGAGGGATCTTGAGGAATAACGTGAAGAATGACGCTGGGTACTCCCACCTTCCATTCGGCCCAGGGGGGCAAGGCTGACCTCCTCCCAGGGATCTCCGTGGTAATAGGAAATGCTTGGGGTGGGGTGTTGGCGGCCGGCCGTCCAGTAGAGCCGGGGAGGAAAGGAGTCATGAGGAGTTGGCCGGGCTGACCCCGTGGCAGAGCTGACTTTTATGGGCCGCTGGGCCCTCCCGGGACTCCTGTCCGGCTCCGAGGGGCCACGCCGAGCTGCGCGCCTGAGGTGGGGGGGTGGGGGGCAGGCGGCGTGCAGGGTGCCGGGGCGGCTCTCGGGCCCGGGCTCCGGCCACCTTAGGCTCCTGCCTCTCGGGGCCTCCGGAGTCCGGGCTCAGGTCGGAGCCGACCGTTAGCACAGCTGGGAAAGTGAAGCAAGGCCTGGGTTTTTTCCTGAGCGAGTGTTGTGGTGAAGGAAGTTGCAACACGATCTTTTCTTTTCCTTTCTTTTCTTTTTTTTTTTTTTTTCTCTTTTTATAGAAGGGGAAAACCATCTTCCAGTAAACTTCAAACTTCAGTCACAGCCTCTAGTCTTTGATGGAGGGCACTGGCCGCCCCCCTGCCCCCCGCGCTCTTGGTAGAGATCTTTCTTTCCTCCCCCGTCCCTCTCCTCCAGGGCCGTGGCCCTGCAGCAGGCCGGCTGCCTGGTGGGCTGCCCAGCGGCCTCTCCTTTACAGTGGGAGCTGGTGAGGGAGGACAGGTGGTTCCCGACACCCACCTGGCCTCTCCTGCTCCCGCATCCGGCTGTGTTCATTGGGTATTCTAGAAGGCCGAGGCAATACTTCTCGGCTCAGGTAATCACACTCGGTGGTAGATTCAGAGCATGTGCCTAGGCAGGTGCTGGGCAGAGGGCCTTGACATGTGGGAGGCGGGAATCAAGGCTGGAAGACCACACACGTTAATCTGGAGTTCTTGGTCAGGTTTGAATTTGGCCTTTGTACTGTACCTGGGCAGGAATCCAGTTATGTTTGAAAGCATGCAGATGATTTATTTTCCTGATGGGAAATTTTGAGGTCTGGAAAAGTAGTGGGTTTGGGGTTGTGTTTCTTCTTCTCCTCTCCTCTCCTCTCCTCTCCTCTCCTCTCCTCTCCTCTCCTCTCCTCTCCTCTCCTCTCCTCTCCTCTCCTCTCCTCTCCTCTCCTCTCCTCTCCTCTCCTCTCCTCTCCTCTCCTCTCCCCTCCCCTCCCCTCCCCTCCCCTCCCCTCCCCTCCCCTCCCCTCCCCTTTCTTGGATTTCTGTGCCCCCCAAATTTCCGTGGCCAAAACGTTCTCTACAAACCTTTGCGACCCTGGCTTTAGTCAACCAAGGGGTGTTTTAGGTCATCCCTGAGAGTGAGGCCTGCTTGCTCTGAGGAAGCTGGGAAATGCCCCACTGCCTGGGGTGCGTGGTGGCTGCTGGCACTTCTAGTGCTGCTGGCGTTAATTGCTTTCTCCAGCAGAGGAGGGCAAAGTCCGTAGGGGTGAGAGTTTTAGTTTGGGCTGTTTTCTGTACCTGTTGTCTTTGGTACAGCTGACATAGAGCTCCTCTTTTCCTGCGGTTTTCTTTGAATTTAATCTCCCTGTCTAGTGCCCTTCAGGCTGGACATGAGCTCTGAGAGGTGGTGGTGGATGGAGTTTGCTTGTTTACCTGGATCCCACAATGAACACATCAGCCCTCTTTCACAGGATGCTGCGCTGGTCAGTAGCGTAGCCCTAGCCACATGTGGCTATTTAAATTAAATAAATAAAACGAAACATTAGTTCCTCTGTAGCAGTAGCCACGTTGCAAGTGCTCAGTGGTCTCATGTAGCTAGTGGCCACTGTACTGGGCAGCACAGCTAGAGAACATTCTATCATCTCAGAACATTCTCTTAGACAATGCTGGACTCTAAGGTCATCATTCTGCACCCTGGTAGAGAATTATCCGAGGTGGAAGGGGATTTGTGGAAGAGCACACGGAGAGGTTTTAAGGCCCAGGTAAGGGGTAAAGAGGTGGTAATCATTTAAAAATGGACCTCAGATAGTATTTAGTTTGTCTTGTTTAGGACTACATCCCAGTAGATGGTCAGGTAGCCCCATGGCTCCCGCACTAAGTCAGTTGTCACCTGTGGGTAACATTTGAAAATACAGATGCCTGGGCCTCACTCTCCATATCTTTTTGAGTCTGAGACCACAGAGGTGGCATTCAGGTATGTGTGTTCTCATCTGATCATTATCTGGGTTTGGCTACCACTGATCTATTGATCCTGAGCTTAAATTCCTCCAGTGATGGGGGGAGCTTACCCCTTTTCAAGAAAACCTTACCATTAAAAAAACAAAACAAAAAAAATCAAACAAACAAAAAGCTGCTGTTGTTAAAGTTCTCTGTTTACTGAGTTCAAAATTTGTTCCCTGAACTTGTAATATTCCTTAGTGCTAGTTGCGTTTTCTGGAGCCTCACAGAGTGCTTCAGTTCCGTCTCCTGTACTCCGTCTTCTGCAGATATTTGAACACAGCCTGTGACCTGACGTCATGGCTCATTTTCAGAGTACTCAGCCTGCCAAGGGCTCAAGGGAGATGCAGAGATGAGACATCATTGCCCTGATCCTTCCAATTATCGGGCCTTGCTGAGAGATTGAGGAAAGGTCCGTGTCGCGGTGGACCCTGTCAGTGGAGGCTCCTAGAGGTTGTGCAGCCGGTGTGGACCATGTGTACCCTCCCCCTCTCTGCACACCGTTCCGTAGGAAAGAGTCCCTGTTTCTCTCTGCATGGTTAACGCTTGCTTTTTGGGAGCACTGATCTGTTTGCCTTCAGAGGCATTGGGAGACTCAGCCATCCTTTGCCCATCAGGTAGGACCATAAACATCACTCTGCTTAGAGACCTTCAGTAGCACCCTCCCCTGGCCTCCAGCGTGATGCATGGAGACTCCTAACATGGCCTTCAGACAAGCTGGCTTTGACCTTCCTTCCACCCCCACCCCTCACACACATACACTCCCCTTTCAGAGACCACTACTCCCCACTCTGAGTACTTGCTTAGGCTCCCAGATCTTCTGCTGGGCCTCCCATTTGTTCATCATCTCATGTCCTGGTAGGGTTCGAGCTCTCCTTCGAAGCTTAGATTTCACCTGCTGCCCACCCCCCACCCCAGGTAGATGAGCTCCTTTCCTTATGCTAGTAGGTAGTTCATACTAGTGGTAAATCTGCTCTGAATTTGAATCACAGTCACTCTTGTGTCCTTCTGCCCTGGACTCTGAGCTCCTTGAGGACAAGGACTGTGTCCATTTGTTCGGAATCCCCCAGTGCAAAGCGTAGCACCAGGTATTTAGCCGAGGTGTCGCGTGTGCCCCCAGAAGTGGGGTAGTCTTCCTGCCCGTGTGGCCTCGGGATTCCGATGAGCCCGCCTTGGGGAGCAGGAACCCGTCTCCCAGGGCAGCCTTCTCTCCCCAGTGGCCTCGGGCCCCAGCAGCTCCTCAGAGAAAAGTGCTGTTTAGCAGCTGATAATTAGCACGCAGGGCCTGGAGCCTTGGCTGCCTCAGAGGCAAAACTGGTATTTAAACAATAAAGTTTTTGAAATCAAGAATTAAAGTGTCTGCTTCAGAAGCAGCTACATCCAAACAGAAGCTGCCCGGCTCCGATAAATGGAATAATGAGCGGAGTCAGGGGCTCTCTCTGGCCCTGCGGGGGCCCCGGGGCAGGCGGCCTGGCCGGGTGTCCGGAAAGGGTATTTCCTGTCGCTGCTCTGCCGGGACCTGGGGCTGCCTGGGGAGGGCAGGAGGCTTCTTTGGGAACGGCTGCCGGGCTTCCCTTTTACCCCCAGCCTGTATGGATTAGGCTCATTTTGCCCAGTGGACAAGAAGAGAAATTTGGGGAAACATACTAGGAATAAACGGGGGGGCTTTTTCCGAGGTGCTGAAGCACACTTTTGCATCCAGGGCTAAATAGAGACGGTCCCCTCCTTGCTGCCTCTCTGTGTCTCCTCTTGTTTTGTGCGCTGCCGCTGGCGTGGAGAGGCGTGGAGAGGCGAGAGCTGACGTTCGGCCTCCTCCCTCCCTAGGTCAGAACCGGCGGGAGGAATTCCCCGGCCTCTGGTTGCTGCCCAGATACTAACCGCAATCTCCAGCTCCACTGTTCTAAGAAACTCGCGTACCAGGAACAGCCCGTGGCTTCCGAACAGGGGCAACTGCTCGAGAGGCAGAGGCTTCCTGTGTGTGTCGGGGCGGGAGGGGGGGGGCATTGAGAGGACCCTGCAGCCTGTCACCAGGACACCTGCCTCTGTGCTCAGCCGCAGAGGTCAGTGGGAGGTGCCTGTCCGGAGCCTGCTTTATCGGGAACGCAGCAGAGAGCCCACCCCGGGAAACCAGAGAGCCTCCCGAAGGAGCATGTGGCCGAAATCAGGGTGTCTGATAAACAATTTTTTTCAGGGAGCAGGTGGGGGAAGACTATTGTCCGCTCCTCTGGAGACAACCCGAGATGTAGATATATAGTTTGAATACAAAAACACTGGACTTTCTGGAAACGTTAACATCATCCGTGTCCCGTCTGAGCGTCTGTCACTCATTGTGACCTCTCCATTGGTATCTGGCCCGTGGCGGGAAGAAGCCCGGGTGACAACCCTTGCCTGCCATCCTCTTCAGTTTCTCTGTGGGGATTAGTGGCATCGGTGGCTGAGCTCACCCAGACCATGTGACACTTGGTGGTGACCCCTCACTGACCGCAGGTGTGTACGCTGCGTGCATGACCCGGTTACCCATATAGGCAAATGCAAAACAGTTGGGGTAGTTAGGAGGAGACTTGATACAGGAAGAATACCCAGTGGCTGGCCTGGGGTTGAGCCCTTGTCCTTGGTGACATAGGCTTAGGTGATTCACAGCCGACGTTGGCTCGGGTGTGTGCAGAGGCTCAGTCTCTCTGCTGAAGTTGTAACGGTCCTTCGGAAACTTCACTAGTTGAACTGAGGGTGAAGATGCCCCAAGCCTGCGTGCGCTCATTAACCTGTTCACCTGTCTGTTCACTGGCAGGTTATCGAAGGGAAAACATGTTTTTCTTATATACTCCCAATAGTAGGAGAGCTATGGTCAGGGGTCAGGGTGGAGGAGAGAGTTACCCATCTCTCCAGGCACCAGACGGTCTTGGAATGTGTTGGTGGAATGCCGGTCCCAAGATGCTCTGATGAGATAAATCTGGGAAATGCTCTGCATGCACATTAACATTTTATTTTATTTATTTTTTATTTATTTTTTCACATTAACATTTTAAAGGCTCTGAGAAGTTCTGTAGCAAAAGAATCCATTTGACTTTGTAACCTAGTGCTCCTGACATTTATGGAATCCCTTTTTTTTTTTTAACCTATTAATTATTAGCATCCTTAGAGTCTACTGTTAGTCTACTGTTAGGGAAATGGCAGTACACCTCCCTGCTCTGGGCGAGCTGCCAGTGATTCGAGAAGAATTCACCTGACTCTAGGTCAGCCCAAGTTGGAGAGATTTTTAAAAGGTGTGTGTGTACATATGTGTGTGTGTGCGTGTGTGCTGGGGGGTGTGGCAGAGAAGGGCCCCTGGCAGGTGGCTTCTATTGAAGTTGGCCCTGTCTGCATCCCTGCTGGCTTTGTGCTTCTGGAGAAGGCTTTTGTCCTGGCTTGAACATGCTGAATAGCAGCTACATCTGTCATGCCTGGGAAGCGGCAGTTTGCAGCGTGGGGGGTGAGCAAGCAGTGAACAGACACCCCTGCTTGAGGCCCCGGCTGCTGAGAGTCTCTCCATATCGAAGGGAGGGGCTGGTGATCCAGAGGCAGCTGCTTGCTAATCCTGGAGTGGAGGGGAGCGAGATTTAGCTCCCTTATCTCTGCATTCTCCTTGTCCGATGGGGGAAGATTGTGTTGAACCCCGAGCTGGTAGCTGGGAAGAAGCAGGTGGGCAGGATATTTTCTCCCCTTCACCAGCCACAAGGCATCTGGAGGGTGGAAGACACTTAGCTCTCCATTACCCAAGGCGGGGAGGGGGGGGAGGGAGGGGCAGAGATGAAGCCATTTTGGTTTAAGTTTAAGGAAGAAATCAGAATTGTGAGGTGGGGTTCATCAAGTTTGTGATGTTTTAAAATTCGAGAGTCCTGGCTAGAATTGCTTTCAGACAGTTGGTGACAGGAGACGGGTGTGAGTGGCCGGCTCCTTAAGAAAGGTCTGGGGGGGCCCTTCCTGGGTTCTTCACCGGGAACAGAGCCAGTTCCAGGGAATTCCCGAGGCTTGTGCAGACTCAGTACCCTCCCTGTGCCGCTTTGCTAGAATGCAAAGGATTTCTAAGGAAATTGGCCACTGGGAAAAAAATGGGACCGTGAGTAGGAACCAGTCACTTCGTGGAGGTTGTACATGGCCCGTGTGGGAAGACCTCTGTATAATTAAGGCGGGCTCAGGATTTCCCTGTTTGTATGGATGTATGTGTTAATATATTTTTTTATGCTGCTTTTCCTCTTTTGACCTTCTCCCACAGGGGGAGGGGTTTGTCTGTTCTTAGGAAGTGGGGTGAGGTGTCCCTTACCTCCCAGCTCCTCTGGCCTTCTCTCGCCTTCCCTGGGTCACAGCCCCCGAGGCCCAGAGTCACTGAGCGGGGGGAACACCCCCAGTCCCTCTGATTGTTGCCCTTGTTAGTGGAGAGAGGGCAGATGCTCCCGTCCGTTGCCCCTGCACAGGAAGTCTGGGTGGGCCAGGTTTTGGTTTGGGAAACAGGAGCGTTAGAGGCTGCTGCCAACTGGGGTTGTGTTTGCAGACTCCCAGGCTCCAGTGTCTCCGGAGGGACCAGCAGCTCTGACCCTCGTGGGCTCGCTCCGGTCCCTGGGGAGGGAGCCCTTGCCAGGAACCTCTGAGCTAACTGGAGGTGGGTGTTGTGTAAGGGTGGCCGAGGACTGCCCGGAGGACTGCCCGGCAGGAGAAGAGTAGGGGATGACTCCCTCCTTCCCCCACCGGCTGGGGATGCATCACCACTGCTGGGAATGCATTCAGGCCACTGATAGACCAAGTGGTCATTATGGAAATTCTTTCTTACCCCAGGGTGGGGCTTTACTTTTTCAGAAGAGTCTTTAGATGTCCGGGCCTTAAGGGACCAAGCCATTTACCTGCTGTCCCCTCAAGGCTACAGGGCAGGGCACTGTCTGAGCCCCCATTCCTGCCCTCTGTCCCTGTTCCCCCTTCTTGTGTCATCAGTGGCCGTAGCCTGGTGAGCAGTGGGCATGGACTCGGGGGAGAGGCTGGCACCCCGCATGCCTGGCCTTCCTTTCCCCCACAGGCCCTAGCCTGGCTGGGTCTCCACTCCTGTCACCCCCACCCCCAGCTGTGGCACATCTGGGCCTATGCAGGGTGTCCGGTTGTCCTGCATAATGAGCATCCCAGACTTCCCCTAGGTGATGTGCCACAGTGATTCCAAGGGAGGAGTGGGATTTCCCCCACCCCCAGGCACTCGAGAGACTTCCTCCAGGCTCCTGGCTCCCATTTCCGAGTCCTGATCTCTGCGCAGTGTGCTCTCCCATTCCTCCCCCACCCCCACCCCCTGCCCTAAGGAGAAAGGCGGGAAGGAAGTCCAGCCAGAAGTTGTTTTCTGGTTTGTGAGGTAACGGTCTTTGGATTGAGAAACACACATGTACCCTCCCCTTTAAGATCTGAGGCCAGAAGCACTAGATTCTGGTTTCCATGGAAACCTGGGTGGGCAAGGCAGCGAGACGGGGGCTGGTTATAGGTACAGAAATGGGGGAAGGGGCTCCCAGGGCCCCCTGTGCCTTTCGGGGGGCGGCCGGGGGTGGATCTGCATAGTCCACTCAGGGCCCTGGGTTGTATCCCTCCCCTGCGTCACCAACCGCAGGGGAACCTTGGCAAATATCTCAAACCCTCAGCACCCTAGTTTCCATGTGCCTAAAATGAGGATCACACCGGCTCCACCTGGATTATGGATTTAAAGGTGACGTTATACACAGAAGGGCTTCGGAATATATACAAATTGAACAAATTTTAAGATAGTATTACTTACCTAGGAAGATTGGAGAATCATGTCAAAGAACAGAGAGTTAGAGACCTCAGGTAGGCTTGGTGTAGCTTAGATCTTACAGGAGAGGAGAGAGAGTAAAAGTGACTTGTCTACAGGTAGGTACTCAGCAGTTAATTGTAGAACTGGGACTAGAACCAGGTCAGTCAGCTTTCTGGCAGATGCTTCTATCCCTTGGCAAACTCCGGGCTGTGTGTCCTTGGGGTAGAGAGCCACAGAGTGGAGAAAACATGACACAGAAAACCTGGCAGTTTGTGTGCGATCGGGTATAAATTATCCAGGCCATTGGGAGTTAGGAGGAGGATAGTAGAGTAGATAATCTTAAAATTATTAAAATTGGATTTTGCAAACTATTACTGATTTGTTTTGCCTCTACCAAATGTATCCCCATAATTCTCTGGGGTTTCTATGATGCCCTGTGTCCCAGAAACCTGCTGTGTGTTGGGGGGGCGGCGTGCTCCTGGTCATTGATTTGGTGTTGGCTGTGGCTAACCTACAGACCCTAGACCCTAGACCCTAGAGGGGAGGGTCCACGTGCAGACAGGAGAGAGCTGGTCACGCCCAATCCCATTCTTCGGGGACACATGGGTACGATGGCCAGGGCATGCCGAAGCTACCGGGTCTCTGCGTCCTCTGGCACCTGTCTAGAAACATGGTTTGCGCAGACACAATGAACAGTAGACTGTCAGAGCTGGAAGGCACGCGAGGGATCCTCTAAACTGGTCCCTTGAGTTTCCGGGGGCAGTACTGTGGCCAGCAAGGGGCAAGGACTTGTCTGACGGTCATGGAGCTGGTCTCGTGGGAACAAGGACTTAGGACCGCAGAGGTCTGAGCACCAAGCTCACATGCGTTCCCTCTTGGCCATGATTGCCTGTCCCCAGGTCGGCCTGACCTTTTGCAGTTCTGCCCTTGAGAGGTCCTGATGTTGGCCGAAACCGTTCCTCTTCGTTCCCTTGCCACCTTCTTCCTGTGACCCTACAGACACCTCTTTTCCCCTTGTGATCCTTACTGGCTGTTACTTCCTTCCGTCTTCCTCTCCTTTTTTGTTATGAAATACTTGAGACATGCAACCACCTTGAAAGAATTCTCTGGGGACTGCCCATCTGCCCAGCCACCTAGGTGGCTCTACCATTGACATTTCACTCTGCCCGCTTTCTCCTATCTTTCTCTATCTTTCCCTCTCTCATCCATTCATCGGCCTTCTTTCGGGAGTGCCTTTTAATTATTTATTTATTCATGAGAGATACAGAGAGAGGCAGAGAAAGAAGCAGCCTTCCCTCCCCGCCCCCCAGGGAGCCCAGTACAAGGACCCAATCCCAGGACCCCAGGATCACGACCTGCACCAAAGGCAGATGCTCAACCACTGAGCCACCCAGGTGACCCTCGGGGGTGCCTTTTATAGTAAGTTGCAGGCATCAGTGTGCTTCCCCTCAACATTTCCACATACGGAAGTATTAATTACAGTTTGGCATTTGTTCGTGCCTTTACTTTTTTGGGTTTTGGTGGTAAAATTTATGTAACTGTGACATGCTCAAAATTTAAATGTATCGCTTGATGAGTTTTGATAAATGTTCCGTCTTTGAATTCCAAACGTCTGTCAAGATACAGAGTCAACATGGGGCTCCTGAGTGGCTCAGTTAGTTAAGTGACCAGTTCTTAATTTCAGCTCAGGGTTTGAGCCCTGCCCAGCCTGGAGCCTGTTTAACATTCTCTCCTCCTCTGTCCCTCCCCGCATCTCTCTAAAAAAAAAAAAAAAGGGCAGCCAGGGTGGCTCAGTGGTTTAGCGCCGCCTTCAGCCCAGGGCGTGGTCCTAGAGACCTGGGATCGAGTCCCACGTCAGGCTCCCTGCATGGAGCCTGCTCCTCCCTCTGCCTGTGTCTCTGTTTCTCTCTCTCTTTCTCTCTCTCTCTCTCTCATTAATAAATAAATAAAATCTTTTTAAAAAATAATAAAATTTTTTTAAAAATTTAAAAAAAAAGAAAAGACCTAGAACAAACATCTAAAAATGTTTAGTTAAGTTCCCTCATGATCCTTTCTAAACGATCACAGTTCTGGTGTTTCTTCACCATAGATAAGTTTTGCCTGTTGTGGAAACACCATAGAAATGAAACCATCGGCATGAACTTATTTATGTAAGGTTCATCCACATGGTTACCTCATTGGGAGTCTGTTCCTTTTTTATACTGAGTAGTATTCCATTGTATGGATATCATGTTTTTGCCTATCCATTCTCCTGTTGATAGACATTTGAAGTGTCTCCAGTTTTGGACTATGATGAATAAAGCTTATGAACATTCTTGCATAATTCTTTTTGTGGACATAATGTTTTTATTTCTCTTGGGTCAATACCTAGGAGTGGGATTGCTGGGTCAAAGGAGGCTGTTGTTACTTGTTCTGGACTCCGCCCTGCCCTCTCATTGTGTTCTGCACTCAAGTTTGGGAGTAGTGGAAAGTGCCTTCTTGCTCACCTAGATTATTCTCTTACTCAGTATAGGAATCCCCCGAGAGCCCACCTGACAGCATCTGCTTGAATGTATCCAAGGATGGGGAGCTTATTACCTGACTGACCTCTTCTCTTATGAGGCAGCTCCTTATTGATTTCTGCCTCTTCCGTGCGAGAGCCCTATAGAATTTCAGGACCTCTGCCCCATCTCGTCCCTCAGCCATTCCTTCAGGGATTCTCTTCAAGCTAATTGTCCCTATTGGTCCAAATGTTCCTCAGCTGACATTTTCTCAGACCTTTAATGTCCTGGTCATCACCCTCTGGAAGTTAAATGCTCTTTTTCAAATGTGTTGCTCAGAGGTGAGTGCTGAATTCTGGATGTGGTTGGGCCTGGACTCCTGTCTTGTTCTAGGACTAGATCCACCCATGAACTGAAGGTGATATTCACTTCTTAGCAGCCACATCGTGGCATTGGAGGCAGATGAGCTAATGCTTGTGAAAAAAAAAAATTACCACAAATCTCAGGCGATTTTGAGGTTGTCCATTTGAAGTCATCTAGAGCCTCTGGTATTAATGGCATTCACTCTGTACTTTCTACTCGCCACCACTCTATCCTTTGCTACCACCTTCTGAGAAAGGCACCACTAAAATGAACTTAATAAAAACTTTTTGGTTTAAAACAGAGTTTGTCAACTTTGGCACTGTTGACGTTTTGGACCAGGTATTTCTTTGTGGTGGGGGATTGTCCTGTGCTTCCCAGGAATTAGCAACTCCCCTGGCTTCTACCCACTTGCGATCCTGTCCATGCCCACTCCCTGGCCCCTCAAGCTGCAACAATCAGAAATGTCTCCAGGTATTTTCATGTGTCCCCTGAAGGGGAAAATCATTTCAGGTTGAGACCATTCTTAAGGCATAGAACTTAGTCACTGAAAAAATTTTAAATAGTAAAAATAAAGCTCTTCCTGAAGGGTAACCAGTGTTCTTCTTATATATGTATTATATATAATATATTATTTTTATATTTATATTTATATATAAATATAAATTATATATTATATATATATGTATATGTATTTCCATATTATGTCCTTTATGGAGGACCATCCTTGCTTTTCGCAGTTCCCAGTATGCATGGATTTCAGTTAGCACAGCCTAGCTAAGTAACCCCAGGCCCCCAGTACCTCACTTGCTGTGGTGTATTAACTCTGAGTAATTGCACAGTCTAAACTTTGCTGCGCGCTCCGCAATCCACAGATCACTATGTACATAACAGATGTTTTTTATGATCAGCGCCCAATCACTTCCCTTCCTTCAGAGTCTGTCAGTGGTGGTCACTTGCTGCCCATCTGTTGTCGGGTTCACACACAGAGGAAAGTGTGCACTTGTGTTACCTCTGTGTCCCCTAGTGATAACCTCCTGTGACCGTTTGCAAACATGGATAATCAAAAGAGGGAGTTGACCAACAAAGATGCATTTTCACAAAGATTCGGAAAGTAGTAATGCTGGAAGTGAAACTGGAGCTGAACGTAAACGGAGCTTACATGGAATTACTAGCTGGCTGTGGGAATGTCGACACTTCCACCGCTCCACATTCCATGACTCTACAGATGAAGCCAGAGGAACTCTGGAAGGCAAACTCATTGACATGAGTGATCGTGATGGAAGCATGAAGAAGTTCCAGAGGAAGTGAAAAACCCCTCACACTCTTGGAGGTGTCTTGCAACGTCGAAAGCACAAAGGATGGAATGTGGGAAAGTGACCCAGACTTGGGACAGAGTATGGCAGGTTGCAGAGGCGGAGATGAGGTGGATTGTGTGTCCAACGACGAGAAGACAAGCACTCTCCCAGCTACTCTGGATAAGTTCTTCACAAAGAAATGACACACTCATTCTCAATGTCTAGTATTTTTTATTACAGTGTACTAAACACAAGTTTTACTATTTTTTCCATTTCTCTATTCATTTATACCCGACAGAGAGTTTTTAATGTTTTGACAAAAATTTCTAAAGGTCATGGAACAATCTTCATTTTTTCCATTGATGATTAAGATTGCTTTGCACGGTCATGTGTGTGGTTCTATATTAGTGTGCAAAGCAAGTCAGTCTATATTTAGAGAAGTGTAGGTAAATGCACATACACAACATTTCTTTTGCTTTTCCTCTTGTTTTTTTTTTTCAAAATATTTTACAAAAATAGAATGTATCAATTTGCAGTTTACTTTTTTTCACTGCAGGGCACCTTTTTTTGAAGAACTTTGGATCTCAGTATGTCTAGATCCACCTCATTCCTTGTGATAATTGTATCTCATTTTGCCTATCGTTATGGATGTACCGTAATTTATTTGACAACTTTTCTGTTCGTGGACATTTCGTTTCTTTCTAGTTGTCTTTTTTCTCCACGTGAAAGAACCCTGAAGTGGATGTCTCTGGCAGATTCCATCACTAAGCCTCACTGAATGGATGAAGACAGTGGAGATTAGAAAGGAAAGAACCAGAGCACCTGGCTGGCTCAGTCAGAAGAGTGTGTGACTCTTCATCTCGGGGTTATGAGTTCGAGCTGCATGCTGGGGGTAGAGATTTCTTAAAAATATAATCTTGAAAAAAAAAAAACCAACAGAAAAGAAAGTAAAGTGACTGCCTGAGTTCAGGCAGCTACTAAGCTTAGAGCTGACATTTGAACTTAGGACCATCCAGTTCCAGGTCCTCGCTTTTAACCACAGTGCTTTATAGCTTCTCTTCTCTTTTCTTAGAAGTAGCTTTTACCAACCACAGCAGCAGCAGCAGCAGCAGCACCAACGCATAGAGTTTACTGAGTGGGGCACGATTCTATTTGCAAATGCTTCATTATTCCTGTCACCTAACCAATATCCCTACGAGGTAGATGCTGGTGTCATCTCTGTGTTACACTGAAGGACGCTGACAGGAGTTAGGAGACTCTCAGGGCCACAGCTTGGTCAGTGCAGGAACCGAGACTCCTCCGTCCTCGGGCAGCCTGGCTTCACAGCCTTTGCTCTCCCTCCTCGTGTTACACGGGTCAGATTGGAGAAAGGGCTCTTTTATCATGTGCTATTAGAGGCCTTTTTTTGGATGTGTGGCTTTGTTTTGGCTCGTATTTCCACCTACTGTAATCTTTTAGAGATAGTTACTCAGGACACCTCCAGTTTTTGGTTCCCTGCAGGTTTGATGAGCTTGCTGTCTAGTCTTTGTCTTCAGCCAGTCTGTTGGTAAAATACTAGGCCAAGCCACAGAAGGCATTTCTTGGTTTGTCCCTGGAGCTGTTCCCTGGGTTTAGTGAACAAGCAGGTATTTATTGAGTAGGGCCATACTGCCATGTATCCGGCCTACGGTTTGACATCAAAGGTGAACAAGATCTAAGGGAACATCAAGTGTCAACTATACCTCAAAAAACAAAACAAAACAAAACCAAAAAAAACCAATAAGATACAGTTCCAGCCTCTGAGAGGCACAGGGTCTACCCAGCAGGGGCAGAGAAATGGTCTTATAAATAATGCCAATGAGTGTAGAAGTAGGAGTTTAACAAGAGTCTTGGGAGAGCAGAGAGGGAAAAGGGGCTTGACTGGTGGTCACCAGCGAGGCTTTGCAGAGGAGGCAACGCTGCGTTGGTGCTTAAAGGATGTGGACATAGAGACATGACTTGTTCGAGAACGGGGAAGTTCAGGGGAGGTCAAGTCGAGAGAATGTGTTGGGAGGGGAGGGCGGAGATCTTGTAGGTAGGAGCCAGGAAAGACCAGGCTGGGGGTTTAGGTTTTGTCCTGTTAGCCAGGGAACAGGTTCAAGGAAGACCACGTCCTGCTCACATTTGCCTTTCAGGGCCTGACACGGGATGTATCGGAACAGGCTAAGGCTACCATCTAGAAACCGATTAGAAGGCACGGAAGACAGGAGGGAACCAAGCAAGTGGGAACAAGACTGGAAGAAGGAAGATGGAATGTTTTGGAGATCTTTCCAAAGACAAAATCAGATTGGTTCTGTGGGTGAGAGGGTGAGAGGGTGAGAGGGTGAGGATGACGACTTCGAGGGCTATCTGGGGGCCTGGCCAGACGTGACAGCATTGTCACCGAGGCCGAGGAGCAAGGCCGAGGGAGCGTGGAGTTCGGCCCGGCCCCAGATCCGTGGCTAACCCGTTATCATCGTCACGTACAACAGCCGCACGTACTGCGGCAGCGCTTCGCCGTGTCGCCCTTTCCACCTCTGCGAGGTCCGAGGTGCTCAGGTGCGGGGCCGTCCACGGGCTCTGGCCCCTGGCCCCCCGTGGTCTCTAATTCAGTAACCCTGCTGATAAAGGAATCGAGCTTGGGTCTGCTGGGGCTTCTCCGGGAGCCCAGGCCAGGCCGAGATGGTCCAAGTCAGAATCCGTTCGAAGCTTTGTCCGAGACCGATGTGGAGCTAAGCAGCCCTTAGGGACCTCCTGGTGC
This sequence comes from Canis lupus familiaris, assembly GCF_011100685.1. Lineage (NCBI taxonomy): Eukaryota > Metazoa > Chordata > Mammalia > Carnivora > Canidae > Canis > Canis lupus. The sequence goes on from NC_049228.1 coordinate 5,651,074, forward strand.
AGAGCGTTTCTGTTTCCTCCAATCTGTTTCCTTGACTCGTCTGCGAGCTCCTTAAATCCCCACGTGTTTAGCCTGGTGCCTGGGGCCCGGGGGTGCCGAGGGGTGATGCTGCTGAGAAGCGGGCTCCTGCCGTCATCTCCCCCTCCCCGTGCCCCCCGCGCGATCGCCGCCGCCGGTTCTGGCCTCACCCCTGCAGGCGTCTGCACATCCTGGCACGCGAGTCTGGTGAGGTTGACATCTTGTACTTGCGTCCTCCTCGGTGCTCGTGAGCTGGTTCTTGGTCCGGCGCCCATCGGAGGTGCAGACGGTTCAGTGCAGACGGTTCGCTTGTTCCGTCGGAAGAACGTCCTTCTGGACAGAAAGGATGGGACACATCGGAGACGAGCATTCCCGCGTCGTCCAGCGTTCCTGTAGCCTAGAGCCTCAGCCCCCACGACGGGCCCTCGCGCTCCCTGGTTTTTCTCTGGCTTTGCACGTAGGGTGACGACACCCCGAGTGGTTCTCACGTTGCCACCAGCCCTGCTCACTCTCCACGCCACCCTCCTGGGGTCGGTCCTGTCTTCCGTGGCTCCCTGTGTGGTGGACTTGGTCATCTGTGACTGCTTCTGTCCTCCCGCCTTCCTGTTCCGGGAAAATTGGGGACTCTTGTGATTTACATGCTCAGAGTCTGCTTGGGGGAGACCAGACCTTATATTGCAAAATGCCTCCCCCCCCCCCTCGTGGGATCTCTGCTCATACTGTTCCGTTGTCAACATCTAAATACTGGTTTTCTGCGGGTCTAGGCTAAACAATTGTTTTTGTCCCCTGGTTTTTTCTTCCCCTCCTTTGAACTCTAAAATGACAAGGTTACTTCCTCCCAGTGTGGTATTCTTGTTGTTATTGTTACTGCTAACTACGGTGTTTTGTTTTCCTACGCAGTTTACTAGACTTTGCTTCCTGGTTAGCATTGAGTCCAAAGAGCATTTCCCTTCCTTGCACCTCCGGCTTTGTGACAGGTAAACCCTTTAGAAAGGCACGGCAAGAATTTATCAAGTGCCCTGCTCTTAGCAGGAAAAAAAAACCACAAAAAAACAAAAAACCCACCTTGCCTGTCTCTCTCCATCAGATGTCCTCGTGTCCGTGTCAGCTGATGCGAGCTCTGTGTTGCATCTGGACCACATCTGCTAACTAGGGAAGAGGGGCTCCTATTTTCCGCCATCTAGTTTCTAGTTTCTCCAAGGTTTCCCCAAGAACTACTTCTGACTCCTTTACCTTCTCTCTGCACCCTGCTGTCCTCCTGTCTTGGGCATGTGGAATTGTGGAATTGTTGTCAGGGGTGGGGTGTTGCCCTCTTTTGTAGGACCCTCTCTTCTTCCACTTTCTCTCGCTCTACTCTCTCTACGTCCCATTAGATCTGTTGATGAAGGTGTACATGCCATGAATCTCATTCCACTGAAGTGGAGTGATGATGATGATGACATGGCATTTATCACTTCTAATTAAGAATTTGAATCTGCTTTGTCACCTGTACAGGGTCAAGTTGCTGGAGGCAGCACTGGCCAGAACCAGTGTTGCTGACCTCCCTCCGTCTTTATTTTCCTTCTTTTTTTTTTTTTAAACAAGATTTTATTTATTTGAGAGAGAGAGGGAGGGCTTGGGGGTGGGTGGTGTGGAGGGAGAGGGGCAGAGGGAGAAGGCTGAGCAGGGAGCCCAAAACGGGGCTCAATCCCAGGGCCCCAAGATCATGATCTGAGCTGAAGGCAGATGCTTAACCAACTGAGCCACCCAGGCGCCCCTCTTTTTTTTCTTTTTTAAAGATCTATTTACTAATTTTTATTTCATTTTTAAAAAAGATTTTATTTATTTGACAGCACAAGCAGGGAAAGCAGCAGAGGGAAAGGGAGAAGCAAGCTTTCTGCTGAGTAGGGAGCCCGATGTGGGGCTCCATCTCATGGTCCTGGGATCGTGACCTGAGCTGAAGGCAGATGCTTAACTGACTGAGCCACCCAGGTGCTCCTATTCACTTATTTTAGAGAGAGGGAGAGTTTGCACACGTACGCACGAGAACCAGCAGAGTGGCAGAGGGAGAGAGTCTCAAGGAGACTCTGCCAAGGGCGGAGCCCACTGGGCCTCTCTCGACCCTGAGATCATCATGACCTGAGCCGAAGTTGAGTTGGACGCTCAACCAACTGAACCACCCAGGTGCCCTGATCTTAATTTCTCTTGATAATTTGTCCATCTCAGGATTTTTAAAATCCATACCTAGATATTATGAAGAAAATGGCATGTTTTCATCCTTCCACTCAGATTTTATCTTAAATCCAGCTGGGAGAGTTGAGTGTGTTTCCTTCCTACCACTGTCTACCTTGTGTCCTCGGGGAAGATGCCTTGTATCCTGTTGTACTCCATGGGCAGTGAAGTGGTTCCGATCGTACACATATACATTATATCTCTTCAGCATTGAGTGGATGCGGGGCCAGACAGATGCAGAGATAAATGGGGGCAGGCCTGTGAACGGGGCAGGGAAGGCAGCCAGGGCAACAATCAACTACTATTAGCAGCTCAGGATTTGCTTGTCAAAACCTCATTTGCCGTAAAACAAGAGTCTGGAACGTGGAGCATGAACTGGTGTGCGTCTTGGCCCTGGCAGTGACTCGCCGTGTGTCCTCAGGAAGGGTGCTTCCCTCGGGCCTTGGCTGCCACACCTGTAAATGGGATCAGCAATTGACTCTTCCACAGGGCGGTTAGGAGGCTTATGTATAACGTATGTTCTAAATATAGAGTGCACCTGACACATGGATGGTGTGGTTATACATGAAAATTCCTCTTTCTCTTTCAAAGTCATAGTCACCTGCTAGAAGAAAGAGAAATATCTGTGTCCCTCAGTCGTTCAGTTTCCTCCCTAAGACTCCAGAGGGCTTGCCTCTCCCCGCCGTGTGCAGCATTCATGCCCATAGAAGCCAGAAGTGGTTATCACTGGTGGTTTGGGGCCTCGGCCCGTTCTTTATTAACTTGGTAATATTCTCCAGGAAGACACCAGGCCTTTGCATCAGCTGGGTAGCCCTCATACCTGGAGTTACGCTAGGTCCTCATCCCTCCCCTGGTCCGCGTGGGATCCCCTGTCTCTGTCCACTTCCCTCGCCCGCAGGAGGGCCAGGTTGCTATGGGGCATGTACAGCTGTGCCACTTTCCCAGGCCAGGGGTCAAGTAAGAACTGAGATGTACTGCCTCCTGGAATCGAACCCCCTCGGCTTGATTTTTAAAAAGAAATACATGCAGATGGTAAGATCCAAATATAACAGAAAGATATAAAGCAGAAAGGAGAAGGGGGAAAACAAGAAAAATGCACATTTCTCGCTGGAACCTACTCTTAACTGGTGGTTCAGCTGGTGGCTGACATTTTTGTGGGGGAGGGTAAAGACATCCAGAAAAGTGCAAGCCCATATATGTTCTCCTCTCTGCCTTAAGAAACAAAACCACCCAAATGGTATTCTATGTTTCTGTTCTGTTCAGGACTTAAAAAAATTTTTTTTTTCGGAATTTAAAAAACACACAAAAGAAGAAAACATTACCACCATGTACAGCGAACCATTAATTAACCTTTGATGTGCTTGCTTGCTTGCTTTTATGAATATACCTTAAAAGTTACTTAAGCGATGCCGGTGCAGGTCCACTAAACAAGCTGGGATGGTAACGATAAAGCCAGAGTGTCGTCCTGTCCTTTGCTCGCCCGTGGGTGGGCACTCTCTTCTCACCACCGCGTGGATGTGTGGCCCTGCCTCTCTCCTGCCCGGGCCCGGGCCCTAAATCCTCTGTTGTATGGGCGCCCGGCCACTTCTCTGACTAGCTCCACAGCGGTGGACGTAGGTTGTTACCAGTTTGAGGCCACTAAAATGCTCTAGGAACCTATTTATTAGGATGGTTTCCTAGGTGGGCAGTGACTTCGTGCAAGGTTTGAACATTTACAGTCTTGAGAGATCCGGCCAGACTCCTCAAACAAGATCTATATCCCTACTGAGTGTATGAGAGAGTGCCCTTTCCTCTCAAATGTTGGCATAGACCCAAGAGTTTTATTTTGCTTTGGTTTTGGTCCAACATGAAAACATGTTTGCCATTCGGGTGAAATTGCTGTCGTTGTTTTTATAAGCATTTCTCTCTTAATGAGTTGCATCAAGAATCATTTGGCCGTCTGTGTTCCTTTCTCTTTGAACTGCCTGTTCTTATTCTTTGGCCATTTTTATATTGGGTTGTTAATCTTTTACAATTGATTTCCCAGTTAGCCTTTTATCCATTATGTGTTGCAAATATATATTTTTTTAAATTGTCATTTATGGTGTGACTTTTAAGCTCCTTGCCTTTTTGTTGAACCTTGGTCTTTTATGGCTGCCCCAGGAAGGTCCTGGAGAGAGAGGGTGGGAACCACAAGAAGGTCCAGCTCATCTTCTGGGCAGTGTGGTGTGGTTGTTGCAAAGCTTTTAGTCTTGGATTCCTCATTGTTCAGTGTGGCTTTGTTCTGGGTGGAGATGTTTCCCTATCACAATAACGAAAGCCAGTAGCAAATAGAGAGTACTACTTTTACCTCCCAGCCAAATATCTGGGAATGTATGCACCAGCCAGGGACCCTGATGCAGCACTTCTGTGTATCTTCTACTTCAGTAACCTTCTTAAGACTTGCGAACCCTGTTGAGATTTCTGCTTAGATCACTTCTAGGGGAAGACCAACAGTAGCTCCTCGCTGAGCTTTGCAGAAACTCTAGAAGGGGACATACTCCTTACCCCAGCCCCACCCCCCCATAGATGTAGAGGAAAACCACTTCAACCAAGACCCATCTGTCATCTCTTATGTTTCTGAGCTCGGCTAGAGGTAGAGACGTGACCACGTCTCCAGGCTGTAAGCAGCTCTCCCTAATTTGAGGGGGGCTGAGGGAGAGTCTCCCTCACCGCCACTGCTGGTTTCTGGCAGCACCCTGTTTAGTTTCTTTATGCACAAATCACAAGATCGAATTAAAACCGCTTTCTCACCGTGTACCTCCTGCATGCACACGGAAGTCCCATGGGGCACAGGCCTTACTTGCTCAGTTCTCTGTTAGATCCCAGCACTCTCCAGAACAGTGTGTGGCGTGTACTGGGTACTCCGGATGTTTGCTGAGTGATGGCATTTCGGGAGGGTGAGCTCACGTGCTGGACCGTGCGTGCTGTGTGTCTCCAACCTGTTTCCCTCCCTGGCTCCGGACCCAGAGATGGAGGCTTTGAAGGGCCCAGACAGAGATCACATGATGTAAGGACAGCGTGTCCTGGGCCTGTGTCCCCGTGACCTCCTCACACCTCCCTTTCTCGCTAGCACAGGGCTGTGGGGTCCAGTTCCCCAGCCAGGCTGGAAGGAGAGGTGTGACCATGGCTGAGCCGACACAGAGGACGGCTGGCTGGGGAGTGGGAGGGCTGGGTCAGAGCGGAGTGGAGCTGGAGAGGACGCAGGATGATGGAACCCCTTGTGCTGTGGTTCCCAGTGTCTGCTCACCACCGCCCCCCCCCCCCCCCCCCCGCCCCCCTGACTGCAGCCTGCACCTGCTGCAGCGGGCTGCCTTCCTGCTCCAGACTCCAAGGTGGCAGCCCCCTGCTGTGGACCTGGGGAGGCTGAGCTGCCTGAGAGCCTGAGCCTCTCTGCTCCCTGGCCGGCCTGGGGGTGTGGATGACAACCTCCCATTTACATTTGGAGAGCTAAGCTGCTTTCTTGGCCTCTTTAAAAGTACAAATGCTAATTGTAAATCACCTAGAAAATAAAGATCTGAAGAAGAAAAAATAAGGCCCTGTAATCCTGCTTTTCAGATGGAATTACAATTAGCATTTTACTGAGTATGAATACTCTTCCTCTTACACCCCCCCCCCCCCCGTATAAATAAAAATATAGAACTGCACTAGCCATAATAAGCCTTTGAAACTGGGTTTTTTCACCTACTATCATATACTTTCTGATGAGTAAGTGTAGGGAAACTAAGATTGGGATTTGTGCTGCAAAGAAAGAGCCAGGGTGAGTGCCCCCACTCACGGTGATGGAGGACCTAACAGACTCGGGACTCCGTTCTGCATTAAATGTTCACTTCAGACATCACATTCGTGATTATAGATTATATAGCTAAGTGCACTTTTAAAAAAAGCAATCTCATTTGCTGGTTGCTGGGCCGCTGGCTTCTGGTTGGCATAATGGACTCGGGATTGGGATGTACATACATTCAGGTTCCATCCAGGGTAGTAGCTTAGGGTAAAATTTTAAAAGCAGGATTTCGGGATCAAAGCGTTTGTACTTTCAGGCATGTCTATGTTTTCCGCCCCCATTTTTGGCATTGATGTCATGGATGGTTCTGGAGGATTCTGTGCCTTTGCCTTCCCCCATGGGGCGGTGGAAAAGGAGCGTCAGGAGCAGTGGGGCCCCACATCAAATCCCAGCCCTGCCACGGGCCACTGCGGGAAGGCTTGGAGCTAATTGCTTAGTTTCTCTGAGCCCAAGTCTTCTCGTTTATATAAAGTTGGATGAGGGCAGCCCCGGTGGCTCAGTGGTTTAGCGCCACCTTCAGCCCAGGGCCTGATCCTGGAGACCCGGGATGGAGTCCCACATCGGGCTCCCTGCATGGAGCCTGCTTCTCCCTCTGCCTGTGTCTCTGCCTCTCTCTCTCTCTGTGTCTCTCATGAATGAATAAATAAAATCTTAAAAAAAAAAAAAAGTTAGGTACTTCCTCTGGGGTGGATGAGGGGTCCCCATTCAGAGTAGTTAGCACCCACTTAGCACAGAGCACGCAGGAGGGCAGGGTCCCCCTTCCCCTGCTCCCGGGGGTCCTGCACTGTGTGTGGGGGGGACTCACAGCAGCAGCCCTCCTGCCCACATCCTTCTCTTTAGCCCGCAGAGCACCCAGCACCCAGCACCACCCCATCCTGTAGTGGGGGGTGGGGAGGGGGTGGGTGGCTGGTGCATGACACACGGGGCCTTGGGGCTGACCTGCTATGACCGAGGACGTCTGGTTTAACGACACACCACACACACACCACACACGGGCAGCACAGCCAGTGCCTGACTCAGGTTTTTGCATCACTCTTGGCTCCCTGTCAGGCCTGGGAAGGAAAGGGGTGGCTTCCTTCTCTCCTTACAGTGCACCCCGCCCCCAGCTGTCCGGTTGAGGCAGTGGAGGGAGGCCAGGGGTGCTCAGGATGCCCAGACCGCCTCCCCGCCGGTATTCTGGGGCCCCTCGGGACTACTAATACCCCCTTGACCGAGGGGGGCGTGAGCGGGAGCCCAGCTGCCCACCCCGTGGCACTGCGACAGCGTGGCCGGGAAGTGAGAGCAGAGTGCTAACACACGCGTGTGCTGCTCACAGTAGGTTACAGGGGGAGTCTAGTAGCTCATTTAATATAGCTGAGGACTCTTACTAGTCTGCTTTAACCGATAGGAAACTGAGGCATGGAGGGGTTAAAGACGTCCACAAGTTCACACACCTGGCAGCTGTTAGAGCTTGTGAAGGGCGTGATCCCTTGGGGCCTGGGACTGGCTCCTTCCCGTCAGTCCTCATGTCCCCATTGCTGGCGAGCCGGGCTCCAGGCCCTGGGCTTTGTTTCTTCCCATCTCTCTGGCTCAGCTCAGTTTAGGATGCTGACTGCTCCTGAGTCCTTCCCTGTGGCCTCATGATAGAAGACTTGGTTGGGAGGATGGGAGGTAATGGGGCCACAGGCAACCAGAATTGGGGGCCCCGGTCCTCTTGCCTTCGGGCTCCAGCAAACTGAGACAGGGAACAGCATTTGGGGAGAGCTCCTGTGTCTCCCTCATCGCCGCTGTCATCCTAGAGTTTCCCAGGCCCTTGCCACAGTTGGTAGGGTGGCCTGGCCTATTGCATTGCAATCTAGCACATGCAACGATTAACCTTTTCTACAGTGCAAGAGAATTTCAGACGCGAACTATAGGGGGTGGAGACAAGTCACAGTATCTGCTCCGTGCTTTGCGTGGGCTTAAAATATTTCATAAACCCTTCCAGGCTCTTAATGTCTAAGGGCCTGTGGCTTCTTAGTGAGAAGACCCTCCCCGTCTCCCTCTCTCCAGTCTGGGTCCCTGAGATCTATAGACCTGGGCCCTTGTCTTTGTCCATGCCAGAGAGGTGAGCCTTTCCTACCTCTCCTAGGTGACTCTATTGGCTTCTGGTTGAACCTGCTGGTGGCTCCTGGCAGGACCCCAGGAATCCTGTTTCATTCCCTCTTTCCTCTGGCTTGGAGCTCAGCCCCCCCCCCCCCCCTCCCGTTCTTTACTTAGCTCTGTACTCCAGATTAGCACATTCTTGCTGTCCTCCCTCCAGGCTCTCTGCACCCCACAGCTGTCCACAAAGCCTCTTTGGCTCTTTAGGCTCTTCCCCCATGACATCAGCCAGCCTGCCTGCCTGACTCAGTTGAAGGTCTTAACTTTTGTTGCTGGAGTTGGTCTTCATATCCATTCAGAGATTTCTCATAACACGTACCTGGATGCCAGTCTCCAGTCTTCATGGGAAATTCTTATGTTCCTTTTAGAATTAAAAAATGCTACCCTTTCCAGTTTACTTATTTCACTAAATTAATTCTGTTTTGCAAATGAGGAAATCCTTTTGTCAGAAGGGAAGGTTGGCTTACCTGACCCAAGCTAGGAAGTGCAGAGCTGGGGTATGAGTTGTACACCGTTCCCAAGGCCAAGTGTATTGTACTGGGTCCATCTGGCTCACCTACCAGGTGAAGAATTGCGTGTAGGCCCGGAGGTGGGATGGGAACCCATGCCTCCTGCCCACAAATTCTCCTTTGCCACACGGTCTAACCTGTCCAAGGCAGAAAGAGCAGCATTTGGAGTGGGAGCTCTGAGTTCAGGAGGGACCAAGGGGCACTTGGGTTTGGGCTTTGACGTGTCATCACTCAGCACAGCTCTGGTTGGGCAGGGCATGGAGCTGGTTCCCAGACTGTGGTCACTGGGCTGCCCGTAAACCCAGCCTGGAGTCTTGCTGGTGACTTGGACCGGCTTCCTCAGTGGGCCCCAGCCTCAACTCGAGGTGATGGAGAGGGTGCCTCTGCTGTGGCAGTTGTGCTGCTGGTTTCCAGTGATAACTGCCCCTCTGAGGACAAAGCCTTCTTAAGGGGTGTTCTTTCATTAGATGCTTAGAATGGCTCTGTAAGGAAGGGGGCCCCCCTCACGGATAGATGCAAAACAGGCTTAGAAAGGTAATGACGCCTTCAAGGTCATTGGAGATACTGACCAATTCGAGACCCCGCCCCTGGACGGATGGTAAATCCCGGACCTCAGGTTGCCTCTGAGTAAATCCGCCAACTGTGCTTCTTCTGTGGCCTCCTAGTGATCAGGGTACCTGCAGGGGGCGAGAGAGATCTTTCTTACTCGGCTGCTCTGAGGACTCTTGCCTCTGAACCCTTTGAACCTGCCAGTTGTATAGCACATTGGCTCACTGGGTTATAAATATTTCCTGTGTCGGCCTCCCGTAGTAAGTACCCTGACCCCCGCCAGCCTGAGTTCTTTCAGACTGGGACTGCTCTGTTCCTCTTGGCGCCCTGCACAACGCGGGACCCAGTAAATGCCCGTGGAGTGGAAGTGCGCTCCACAAATGAAGTTGCAAATGAAGTTGGCCGGTGCCTTCTCCTGCGTTGCTTAGAGCGGGGGAGAGGAAAATAAACTTTTTTTCCTGGGCCATGGTAAGGTGGGTGGCCGAGCTCGAACCTGTGCGGTGTCCCCAGATGGCCACGAGGTGGCAGTGTGACCCCGTGGGCAGCTTGCCCCACTTGTTTAGATTGTGCTGCGAGGTCAGCCTGCAGGTGTCTGTCCGGACCTGACCCGTCTGGGCCTCCACCCCTCCTGGGGAAGCTTTGTGGTGACATGGAAAGGCCTGGGCTTTGGGGTCCAGCCCTGGCCCTGCCTTTCTCTAGGGACTTAGCCCTGGACACACTGTTTCCCTGAGCTTCGATTTCCTCATCCCGTAACATGGCAGTTGCACAGTCAGAAAAGGCCTAGTATGTCGTGGCCTGCAGCGTGACGAGGTCTGTCCTCAGGGCTGGGAGTTCCCGTATTTGCCTGTCGCTGCCCTCGGTCACCTGGCTCCGTCCTGGCCGTCCCAGCTTTCTGACCAAGCTTCCTGCACTTTCCAGCGGGTCTCTGAGCCTCAGCTGCTGCATCCCCCACCTGCCCCATCCCTGCTCCCCCCTAGCAGGGCCCCATCCCCCTGCCTTCCCTCTGCCTCACCGTGTCCCTCTCGGCCTCGGCCCTCTGATGGGGACTGCGTAGGGCTCATCTTGGTGGCCCACAGAGATGGGAAGTCTGTCAGGGGCGGCGTCTTGGTTATTTTGGCATCAGTGCTGTGCATTTAGCCAACAGTCCGTGACGAAAGTGACAGCTCTGCTTGTTGGGCATCTGCCAGGGGCTCTGCTGGGTGCTTTGCAGAATTGCTTCATTTAATCCTTGCGACAGATCTACCCCCCATTTTATAGGGGGATAGACCATGATGCCTTTGGCTCTGAGCAATAAAATTCTACTAAAAGCAGTTTGTAAAAAAATAATAATAATAAAAATAAAAATAAAAGCAGTCTGTAGAGCAAGGAAAGATTATTATCGTACCAAGCACAAGTCCTGAGGGCTGCTCAGTGTCAGCCAGGCCCCAGGTGACTGCCACGCCTCCTCCCCGCCTTCCTCGGTGTGCTGATGCGTCCTCCCGCCAGGTGCTGCGCCAGGTGCCGCGTGCGGGAAAGGTGGTGCTTCCTTTAGGAGGCCGCTAGCAGACTCGTGACCAAGTTCTTCTTGGCCACCGTTGGGTCTTAGGCTTGTTCCCAAGCTCGTCACTGGTAAAGAAATTCATGCGACTGGCTGGGATTAGTCAAGATTCAGCCCCTGAGGCTGGCGAGGGATCCAGGTGAGGGATCCAGGTTCCATTAGGGCCCCTGGCCACCTGGCCCGTGGGACAAGGTGCAGGACTGAGGCTCATGAGTCAAGGAACCTGCCGAGGTTTCACACCTGGTGAGAAGCGGCGTCCCGGCCACATCGGCCGACTCCCGAGGCCATGGGGGGTTGAATGAAGTAAAGCGCAAGACTGAGAAAGCGCGTTGCTCTGGATTTGGTGTGCTGGACCTTGAGGGGTCTTGGAAGTTCCAAGAAGTAGGGCTTGAGCGAGTTCCTACTGGTTCTGGAGTCTCTCCTTCCTCTCGGCTCCTTTCCGTGATTGTGTGCCTTCTCCTCAGACTGTGCTCCTCAGGCCTCCTTCAGCCCCTGTGCCCCAGGGCCCAGTTCTGCCGCCCTCCAGGGTAGCCTGCAGGCCCGGCTAGACCGAGTGGCCCCGGGGCTGATTTCAGCCTGGGCCGAGGCCCCGTGGGGTCGTGGGGTCGTCTTGAAGGTTCCCTTTAGAGCAGATAAGGGAGCTGCAAAACTCTAAGTCAGGATTTAGGAGGAGAGGCCAGAGAAAATGCCGGGGGGTGGGGTGGGGGGGCTAGTAGGGGACCAGCAGGAGCAGGTCTGCCGGTGGGGAGAGCCCGGGCGCCCCGGAACAGACTCCCGCCGGGTCGTGCCGGGTGGCCGCCAGCTGCCCGCCTGCGGGGACGGCGCAGTCACGCAGGAGGCCTCTGGGCTTGCAGATGCTTCAGGACTGCCCCAAGGCCCGCCGGGAGGTGGAGCTGCACTGGCGGGCCTCCCAGTGCCCCCACATCGTGCGCATCGTGGATGTCTACGAGAACCTGTACGCGGGGAGGAAGTGCCTGCTCATTGTCATGGAGTGGTAAGCCAGGCCGGACGGCTCCCGAGGGCCAGGGGGCACGGAGAGGGCTGCTGGGCCGGGCCCGCCCCTCTCACCGTGGCTCTGTTTCAGTCTGGATGGTGGAGAACTCTTCAGCCGGATCCAGGACCGAGGAGACCAAGCGTTCACGGAAAGAGGTAGGAAGGGTCTGCTGGGACAGGCCTGGGCGGGCAGGGCCGTCGGGGGGGCGGGGGGGACACCGGGGCCACTCCTCGGGTGGGTGGGGGGTGGGAGGGGGCTAACTGGGTCCTCAACCCTCCTGCCACATCTTGCGACTCTGCTTCCTATCGCCCACCCCCCTGCCACAGAGGCGTCAGAAATCATGAAGAGCATCGGCGAGGCCATCCAGTACCTGCACTCGATCAACATCGCTCACCGGGATGTCAAGGTGCCCGCTGTCCGCTGCCGTGTGGGAGCCACGGCCCGGGGGGCCACGGTGACCCTTGGGAGGTGGCCGGGCTTGCCCTGCGCCCTGCTGCGCCTCCTGCGGCAGAGCAGGGCAGGGGCCGTTCTCTGCCCCCCGGGGCCGCCCTCTCTGGGCCAAGCCCCAGCCCAGTAGCGAAGCCTTCTGTGGCTACGCCCAGCCCTGTGGTCCTCCTTAGTCAGCGCCACACAGTCACACCTTTGGTTTCTGTGTCCCCGTGGTGTTTGTTGGCGGTTCTCTGGGCTCGTCTCTTGTCTCCAAGTACCCTGTAAGCTCCCAAAGGCAGGCACCTGGCCACGCGCAACGGATGCTCCTGATGGCGTGCCGATCGAGGGCGACAGATGGTTGTTGAAAGGGTGAGGGGAGGCAGGAATCGCTACCCTCCTCACAGGCTCAGCAGCGTTGCTGTCTGTCCGTCTGTCTCCCTCTCTGTAGCCTGAGAATCTCCTGTACACCTCCAAAAGGCCCAATGCCATCCTGAAACTCACAGATTTTGGCTTTGCCAAGGAAACCACCAGCCACAACTCTCTGACCACTCCCTGTTACACGCCGTACTATGTAGGTAAGTCCAGAGGGGGCCCGGGGAGCTGGTCTTTCCCCAGAGCTGTTGTCAGGTGCTCTCTATAGCTCTCAGGGGCCACTGGTCCTGGGGGGGTCGTGTCCTTTGAACCTTCCCGGAGCTGGTTCTGCTGTGACCTGCCCAGAAGTAGGGCTTGAGCGAGTTAATCTGGAATTGAGACGTTATGGGAGATGGATCCGTCTGGGAGTATAGGCAGGATTTGGTGCACGCAGGTGCGCTTCCCCCAGAAGAGCAGCCATTGCCATCAGATGCCCAGCAGAGCCCGGGACACAGATTGGGTTCCGCAGCTCCAGCCAAGTGAACTCACGTTTATCCAGAATAAACTCATGTTTGTCAAATTAAGTGGGCAGCATGGGTCGGGAAGGCTCTTCAGTCCAGGAATCGTCTCATCTTAAGATTCTAGCCCCGGGGTTCCTCTTGGAGGAGGCTCTTCTGCTCTCCCCCACGCAGCCTCAGCATGGGGTTATGACTGTTCCCCCTCCCACCCCCGGCCACAGTATCATCACGATGGGCTGAAGGGTTGGGATAGGGAGCATGATCCGCAGAGAAGCTGGGGTATATCAGTGTTCCAGGGGCCGGATCCACCCACACTGACCTTTGGTTTGCAGCTCCAGAAGTGCTGGGCCCCGAGAAGTATGACAAGTCCTGTGACATGTGGTCCTTGGGTGTCATCATGTACATCCTGTGAGTGTGCCAGGGAGGGTGTGCGGAGGAGGCTGGGCTGGGCTGGGCTGGGAGTAGGAGGCCTGTACCTCTCTGGGACAAGAGGAAGGAGCAGAGGTCCACATCCCCTTCTGGATGGGGGATTCCCTGGGAATCCCCTGCATGTCCCCTTGTCTCCATGCTTATTGGATTCTGATAGCTAAGCGGCAGGTATAAACTAGCTCACAGGCAGGAAAATGTGTGGTTTAGATGCTGGGTGTGTTGGATTTCTGGGGCCTGTTCTTGATTTCGTATATTGTGCCTGAAATCCATGAGTGCATTTCTCTGTGACCTTTCTAAGAAGCCTGTTCCTCACTCTGTTCCTGGTGCAAGTCCCCCGAATAACACCCGCACTGTCCCCCTCTCTTCCTGCTTCTTGATTCAGGCTGTGTGGGTATCCCCCCTTCTACTCCAACCATGGTCTCGCCATCTCTCCGGGCATGAAGACTCGCATCCGAATGGGCCAGTATGAATTTCCCAACCCAGAGTGGTCGGAGGTATCAGAGGAAGGTAAGGACCCCCTCCCCCACCCTGTGCACGTGCACATGCGTGCGCACACGTGGTACCTGCAGGATCCGGCCCCCAGGAGTGGTGTGGCAGTGGGTCCATCCCTGTGCTCACACCTGCTGGGCATGTCCTGTCTGCGTGAGGGACCCACCCTGGGCCACGGGTGTGGGGCTGCATGTAACCTATCAAGAGGTGTAACCATAATGCCCCTCGGGACCGGCTCTGTGGGCAGTCTGCCTCCAGGCAACCCCCCACCCCCACCCCCCTGTGCCCCTAAGTCTGGTTTCTCCCTGAAAACTTTGGGAAGAAGCAGAAGAGAGAGGGTGGCCCCTGAGCTGTCTCTGTCCCCTGCCCCACCCCACAGTGAAGATGCTCATCCGGAACCTGCTGAAAACAGAGCCCACTCAGAGGATGACCATCACGGAATTCATGAACCACCCCTGGATCATGGTAAGCCTGGTGGGCCGGAGGGACCCGGGTCAGTGGAAACCGACCCTCAGGGAGAGGGCGAGGGCGAGGGCGAGGGCTCAGCCACCACTCTGCTCCCCGCCAGGCTTTCCCTTGAACTCCTTTTCTCCCCCACAGCAATCAACAAAGGTCCCTCAAACCCCACTGCACACCAGCCGGGTCCTGAAGGAGGACAAGGAGCGGTGGGAGGATGTCAAGGTGAGGGGACCGCTGGCTGCGAGGGGCCCGGGGTGGGGGTGGGTGCCCGGGGGTGAGGGGCGGTGCTGGCCGGTGGGGTGGGGGGGTGTGAGTCTGCATTCGCTCACCCCAGGGATTTCTGTTACAGCGAGAGCAGTGACTCTGAGCCCCTTCCCTGGCCAGGCTGGGCCTGCGGTGGTTCCCTATAAGGAACCCGAAAGGCTATCTGGTACCGTCTCCTCGTTTTGCAGATGAGGAGCCCGAGGTCCAGAGAGGGAGAGTGACCTGCTCAAGGTCACACAGCTAGCGATGGGCTGGGGTGGACCAGAGCCCAGGTCCCCTGACTCCTAGTCCAGTGCTCTTTCTGCTTCCAGTGGGGTCGCTGGGGGCTCTGGGAACACACCCTACGGTTGTGAGCAGGCTCTGGTGACCCCGGCGGGGGTTGAGGCTACTGTCAGCCTCGGACCCACTGACCAGCCTGTCCTTTCTCTGCTCCCACCCCCTGTCGCCCTCACCCTGCCCTTCCCTGTGTCTCTTATCTCCCCTGTCGCCCTGTGGGGTCACCCTGCCCCCTCCCCAGGAGGAGATGACCAGTGCCTTGGCCACAATGCGTGTCGACTACGAGCAGATCAAGATAAAAAAGATCGAAGATGCGTCCAACCCTCTCCTTCTGAAGAGGCGGAAGAAAGCTCGGGCCCTGGAGGCCGCGGCCCTCGCTCACTGAGCTGCTGAGCCCGTCCCGCTCCACTGGCGGACAAGCAATAACTCTCGACCTGAATATATTTTTTAAACGAAGAGACCCAGGACTGCCCGCTTCACCTCCCTCCTCGGCGGCGTGGAGCCCAGAGCCCGTCCGAGGCCGCATCCCGCCTGTGGTTCCCACCACCTCGGAGAGGGAGAGGCTGGGAGGCTGCGGGCGGTGCGGAGAGAAAAGAGCAAGACGCTCTGGAACCTGTGCTCATTTTGCAATTTTATCAGTAATTTGACTTGGAATTTTTATGAAACTTCTTTTATTGTTCTTTCCCCCACTCGGCCTCCTCTTGCCCAGACCCCTTCCTCTCTGGATGTGTAAGGGCTCGGGGTTGGTTCAGGGGTGTTTGTGGCAACTGTCCGAGGGAGCGTCCCTGCGTCCACCTGGCCTCTCCTGCCCCATCCCGGCCGGGGGCCCCTGCGACTGAGGCATTCTGGGAGCTCGGGGCCCTGCGGGGCCGGGGCCAGGATGCCACCCGCCTCTGCGGGAGCCCTCAGACCTCACCGATGTGCCAGACAGACAGAGGCGAGTGTGATTGTGTGTGTGTGTGTGTGTGCGCACGTGCCCGGATCTGTGTCTGGGACTGTGCATGTTCATGGGGCCAGGGGCAGGCAGGGCTGCAGAGGGAGGGCCCCTGCTGTGGCTCAAGAACCTCACCCCTCCTTGGGCCTGCCGTGCCTGCGTCAGGTCTGCCAAAGTGCCTGAGAAGCCTGCCCCGACTCAGCCCGGCCCCGCAGCCTGCCCGGTGGTTCTGGGAGGCAGAGAGGAGCCACCTGGGCTCCGGCCCAGCGGTCGGGAAGGCTGGACCACCCTCACCCCCACCCGTGGGCGCCCGTGCAGTGCTGGTCCTAGTCTTCTGAGGCGCTTCCCTACCCAGTAGCCTCTCTCCCCCTTCCTGCCATGATTAACCCGTTCTTGATGATTTTTCCTATATTTTGAGCCACTTCTCAATGGGCCTCCTCTCTGCTCCCATGGGGGGAGCCTGGGCTGTTTAGAAGTGACTTGGAGCTTTTGCATTTTGCCGCCTCTCCTGGGCCCCTGGGGGTACCGGCCGGCTCCCCCTCGAGGGCAGAGGCGGCACCCCTTGGGTGGCCCCGTGGGTGGGTGGGGGAGTCTTCACACCAAAGATGTCCCGACTCTGCCCCTGCCTCCGTTAGCCACTTCACCTCGACCCCCAAGCAACTCAGCCTTGTGTGTCCAGGCCAGTGGGGGAGGGGGGGGCGGGAAGGGCCCTCCCCCCGGTACTAGTGAGCAGCGTGGGGGGAGGTCTCCGGGCCAGGGGTGGGCACTGATTCTCCAGCTCTCGTCTCCCTCGGGGCCGAGTTGCTGGAGGAGCACCCCAGATCTTCTCCGGATGTGGGCAAGGGCTCTGAGGGCCCCCAGTGCCTCCCGGTCCCTGACGGCGTGGCCAGCACTCAGATTGTTGTAAACTGTTGTTTTGTATGAGCGAAACTGTCTTTACTAAACGGATTTAATAGTTGAAAGGTTTTCTTGCTCTTCCTTCGTGGGACGCAGCCTGTCCACCCCCCACTTCTCCTCTTTGCACCCCCGTGGAGAGTGCTGGTATATGCTGGGAGGGCTCCCTGGGTGTGGGTGCGGGAGCACCTGGCCTGGCCGCAGGCTGGCCAGGCTGTGTCTGCTGTAGGGGCACGAATGCTGCTCTTTCTTCTCTGGAGCAGGGTCGGGGGGCAGCATGGGGTGGAGAGCCCTTGCTCTCTCGTCAAATACCGAATCGGGAGCCCGCTGGCTTCTCAGCACATGATCCTTTGACCTGTTTAGCCACAGCCAGGTGCTGGACGCCTCAGCCCGCGGTGGGGTGTGTTTCTGGGTTCAAATCCTGGGAGAGACCAAGGGAGCAGGGTGGTGTCATTCCCGAAAGTTCCAGGAGGGGGCAATAGGGGTTAAGCTTACACTGAAAGAGTCTACACTGACCTGAAAGAGCCCTGCCATGGTCACCTGACCTGTTCCCCCCACTGCACAGATGGGAAGAGCAAGGCCCAGAGGTGGGACGTTTGGGATCACACAGTGGACCAGTTTGCGGTGGGGTCTAAGGTGGAAATCGGTCTGCTGGCCCCACTGCTCTTCCCTGCAGTCAGATGGAACAGCGATGCACTAGTTCACATTTTCTCACGTGGTCCCCGGGGCTGACTGGGGAGAAGGGCAAGGCAGGGTGGTTCCCCCGGCTGCATGAGTCAGGGAGCTGACTGAGGGCACGTGAATGTGCTGCAGGTCACATAGCAGCCTGGTTTGGACTAGAACTCAGGATCCAGAGGCCTGGGGTGTTCTCCATCCTCACACCTGGCCTTCTGCCCACAGGAGAGGCCTGCTCGTGCCCCTCAGTCGTTGGCAGGATCACGGCTCCACGGCTCGGGCTTGTGGGCACAGGCAGGGCGGCCCCTGGTGGCCCCCGACCCCCCTTTATGGCTCCTGGGTGGATTGGCAGGCTCGGGGCCCAGCGTGAGACCACTCACCCGTGTAGAAACCACGGCTCGGATAAGCCCACGGGCGGTTTTGCTCCCCGGGAAGTCCAGTTGTGTTGGCTGCACCGAGACAGGTGTCAGAAGTGCCGAGAACATGGAGGAAGAGGGAACGAGGGCTGGGAGGAGGGGAGCCAGGGTGAGCGTGCCCGGGGGCGGCGCCCGTGCTCTGCCGTCTTTGGAGGCCACATCCATTTTCCATTTCTGGCCTAAAACAGCGCAAATGTAGTGGAGTTCCACAGGTCAGAGGTCTGATGGGGTCTCACTGGGCTAGAACCAAAGTCTCCGCAGAGCTGCGGTCCTTTCTGGAGGCTCTAGAAGATTCCATTGCCTTGCCTTTTCCAGCTTCAAAAGGCTCCTGCATTCCTTAGCTCATGACCTTTTACCTCCCTCCTTTTTTTTTTTCTTTTTTAAGATTTTATTTACTTACTTGAGAGAGAGAGAGAGTATAAGTGGGAGGGAGGGGCAGAGGGAGAAGCAGACTCCCTGCTGAGCAGACCCCAGAACCCCGGAATCCTGACCTGAGCTGAAGGCAGATGCTTAACCGACTGGGCCACCCAGGCGCCCCTCTTCGTCCATCCTTGAAGCCAGCAGCGTCGCACCCTCTGACGCTTCTGTGGTCCCATCTCTGACCTAGCCAGGAGCGCGGTCTCCACGGTTAAGGACTTGTGGGATTAGACTGAGCCTCCTCAGATGATCCAGGATAATCTCCCCCATCACCAGGCTCTTAACCTTAATCCCCCTGCAGTTCCTTTTGCCGTGTAAGGAACCATGTGCCTATGTCCGGGGATCAGGACGTGGGCATCTGCGGGGTGCTCGCTCTGCGCAGAGGCCTGGCTCAGCCTTCTCAGCCTCCTGCCCCACATGTTGACCCTTGTGTCTGCTGGGTCAGCTCGGCTCAGCACACTTGTGCCCAGGGACGATCCCGCCTGGATGTGGTGTTCAGGGAGGATGGCTGGGGGGAAGGGCCAGGAGGGGCCCTGCTTGGCCCATGGGATCTTGCCCTCCCTTTGTGCTCCTCCTCGTGCCCCTGACCCACGCACGAGGGGCTCCGTGATTCCCTGTTACTGAACTTCCTCCTGCTAAATTCCCAGACAGGATGAGAAAGAACTTGGACCTAAAGGCAAAGGCTGGGGCAGGAGGCAACGGGGTGTGATTCCGGAACATGCCAAAGTGGTGTAAGGTGTCAAGAGGGCTGGAGGACTAGTCTCCAATTCCCCTAACAGGAAACACAGCCTCACAGAGGTAAAACGACTCTCTCAAGGTCTCACAACTAAGCAGAGGTGAATCTCGCCTGGAGCTCCAGCTTCCAAGTTGATAGAGTTTCTTGAAATAAAAAAAACACAAAAAATCGCTAACGTCTTCTAGATAAGGAAGTGGGCCGAGGGGCACCCAAGGTGAGACAGAATGGATTCCTCTCCACTGAGTGCAGTTGTTTCCTTTTCTCTGAAGTGGGGGTGACATTCCTGCACCCCGTGGCTACTGTGAGGAGCTCCATGAGCTCATGAATGTCCCTGCTCCGGAAGGTGCCAGGTGGCCTTGTGCCGTGGCGAGCCCCACGGCCCAGAGGGCACAGGGAGCCCTAGGATTGGAGTGGGGCAGCGGCCTAGGCGGATCAGTCTCGCCCTCAGTTGGAGGGCCTGTCTGTGCTTTGGGTTGGGGAGGCGTTGGTTAGATAAACAATAACAGTAAATTTGGGGGTTTCCTTGCCTTGGTCGGAGACAGGAAGTGCCTGTGGGGGGCTGTGAGTGACGAGTGGGTACAGTGGGTAGTGCCTGCTGGGGTGTGAAGGAAATTCAGTTATTCAAGGGAGGAGGAAGGCGCTGGTGCGGCCGGGGAAAGTGGGTGTCCTAGCCACCCGGGGATGTAAACAAACCGGTGGGGCCTGAGTGGGGCCCGGAGGGCAGCCTCTGCCCGGCTCTTGGAAGTGCTCCGTCAGCCTGGGGGGGGGGGGGGCAGGTGTGGAGGTAGCTTCTCTTTGAAAGGGACACCAAGCTGCAGCTCCGAGAGTCCTTTTGGCAAGTTCACCCAGTCACCCAGCCGTCCCCTCCCTGTGCTGTGGGACAGGTGTGAGGAGACGCCCCGCATCCTACATCACGGGACACCCGGGCGCTTACTGAGCTGCCTTTGGGGACCAGGGAGCTTAGACGTCGGAGGGATGAGTGGGGTCCAGAGCTGCACAGCCTGGATCCTTCTGGACGAAGCCCTCACATGCTTGCCTTTCTGGGGCTCATACCAGTTCTACGCCCCAGGCGGCCTCACCAGGACTCTGAGAAGCAGGGGGCACGGTCCAGGGCCTAAGGGGCGCTTCCCCCCCCAAGCTGCAGGCCCCCACCCCGTGAGGGGGTCAGTGCTTCGGCCTCCTTGACTCACCGGCCGAGATGAGCCCGCAGAGGTTGAAGTGGCTCGTTCAGGTTCAGCTCCTCCGCGGCACCCGGTGCTCGGGCCCCAGGGGCAGGCGAGCTGGGACCCCGGGGCGCCCCCTGCACGGGCAGTCTGGACGGAGACGACGAGGGGAGGGCGCAGGCGAGCTTCCACGCCTGTCCCTGCAGAGCCCTTCCTCCCTTGGGGCACAGGCTCCCCCTTCTGTCTTTCTGTCTGAACTGCTGTCCGTGCCCCCTCCGCCCTCCCTTCAGCTTGACCTTTGACCCCCAGCAGGTCCTCCGAGGGAAATCTGATTTACCGCCCTAAGAGGGCGTCCTGGGTGTGTTTCTGCCCACTTTCTTTTTTTCTTACCTTTGTTTTTATTTATTTTATTGTTATCGATTTGCCAACATGCAGCATAACCCCCAGGGCTCCTCCCATCACATGCCCCCCCATCACCCAGTCCCCCGCCCCCCCCGCCTCCTCCCCTTCCAGCACCCCTTGTTCGGTTCCCAGTTAGGAGTTAGGTGTGTCTCCCTCTCTGATTTTCCCCATTCAGCTCCCCTCCTTTCCCTTATCCCCTTCACGGTTTCTTATATTCCCCGTATGCGTGAGACCCTGTGATGATCGTCCCTCTCGGGGGACCAGCTCCACTCCGCATCAGACCCTCCAGTCCATCCACGTCAGTGTCGGTGGTGGGGATCGTCCTTTCTGATGGCTGGGGAATCTTCCACGTATCTGTAGGCCACGTCCTCTTCATCCATTCATCTGCCGAAGGACATCGAGGCTCCTTCCACAGTTTGCCTCTCGTGGACATTGCTGCTGTGAACATCGGGGTGCAGGGGTCCCAGGCGTTTCACTACATCTGTCTCTTCGGGGTAAATCCCCAGTAGTGCGATTGCTGGGTCCTAGGGTAGCTCGATTTCTGACTCCTCGAGGAGCCTCCACCCTGGTTCCCAGA
The DNA here is from genome assembly GCF_011100685.1 of Canis lupus familiaris. Lineage (NCBI taxonomy): Eukaryota > Metazoa > Chordata > Mammalia > Carnivora > Canidae > Canis > Canis lupus. The sequence goes on from NC_049228.1 coordinate 5,672,244, forward strand.
GCGGCTGGGCCAGTGCAGGAGGGCCCCCCTTCTCCACTCTGTCTTTCCAGCCACTCCCACCTGGATTCCTCTCATTCACGAGGCCTGCACCCCCCGCCCCCCATCTATACCGAGATTTGGGAACAGAGCCTGACAGGGATTTCCCCTCTCGACTTCAGTTCATCAATTTTGAAAGACGCCTTCCACTTAGGTCAGTTTTCGTTACACATTTGACAAGTCAGGGCGAGAAAGGATAACGTTACCTGTAGCTGGGGGCTCCTCTGGAGCAGTGGGCCGAACGGCTGTCACAAGGCTGCCCTGCTCCCCTCCGAGGGCCACCCAGAGGCCCGGCCTCTCTGCAGGAGCCTCGTGGGCCTCACACCGCACGTCGGGCACCGGGACAAGGGCCCCTGACAGCTGCCCCAGAGCAGATACAAATTCTAACATGCTTCACCTTCCACCTGTTTTATTTTTCACAAACCAACCAACATCTCAAACCTAGGGTTACACCGGAATGGACATCCACCCCGGGTGAGGGGTGGTGCATACTTATTGCTGTGGCGGGGAAATTACTACCCAGAGCCTCTGGCCAGGAAGTCTCGTCTGTGGCTTGCAGGCGGCGAGATGTGGGGTGGGGGGGACTTGAGCGGCAGCTGCCGAGAGGCAGAGGCACGAACCTGTGTGTGGTAAAGTCATTTTTAGGGGCCAGGGCTGCCATGCAAATGTATTCGTTTGCATAACTTTCTTGCTCTATGGGACAGCGAAGTTTCCTACTCCATGGGACACTGCCAGCGGGATTTGCAAGTGAAATATCAGGACTGTCCTTCCCCCTTTGCCATTCCCCTCCCCCTGGGTTTTGTTTCTGTCCCTCAGGCCCAGTGTGACCAAGTGCTGGTCCTAACCTTTCTGATCGGTTGCTGGGGCCCTGAGAGGCCAAGGACCTACAAAGGCTATGCAAATGAGTCCCTGGGCCCAGTCCAAACCGGTGGCTCGCGCAGGCCGCTGCTGCCTGAGCCCAAGGGAAACGTGACCAAAGTCCCTCTGGCAGTCCAGGCAGCCGTGGCATCTTGTTCCTCAAAAAGCAGAGCCTCCCGGGGCTCAGGGGCCTCGAGTTTCACAATGAGCGGAGTGCTCCCAGGCCTTACCCTCTGATTTGGAGACCTGTGGTTCCAAATTCACCAGTCAGAGGTTTACTTTTCAAAGAAACCACGATCACATCTAAGTCTGAACCCCAGACCTCGGTTAGCTGTGCCTAGAGCCTGCGGTCCAGGGAGCCCCGGTATTTGCAGGAAGACCTAGAAGGGCCGATGGTTTTCTGGCACTCGGCCGTCTCCTTTTCTGGTCAGAAGCCTGTTCTAAGTAACGGTCCTCATAGCGAGACTCTGACCCAACTCACCGCACCCACCCCCACCCCCTGCAGCGGGGAAGAAGGCGGGAGGGAAGGGGACAGGGGCAGGCCGTCCCCTGAGCCAGTCTGCAAGAAAGAGAAAGAGATGAGAAATCCAGGCTGATCAGGCTTATTCCAAGCTCTGAAAAGGGCAGCTGAGCCGGCGTAGCTGCTGAGGACCTGTCGGATGGATGAGCGCAGCGCAAGGATAATTAACACAAGCAATTTTAGTAATTCAAACAGCAAAGAAACGCACACTTGTGTATACACACAGAATGAAATGGGCAAGTTCTTCACAACCTCTTCCTCCTCACCCAACCATGCCAGCCCCCCTCTCCACAAGTAATTTTGCATAACACTCGGGTGTGAATTTGATAGTACCCAGCCCTACAAAAATTTCTATTACTGTATCTACACACATATATGCTTAAAACACAGGTGAGAAATTTCTTTGAGGGTAATAACCGGTACTAATGGGATCACTGGGCATATGGTTCTACAACTTGTTCCTTAAAAGAAATTGTGGCCGAACATCCGTACGTAAAATTTCCCATCCTAACAATTCTGAAGTGCAGAGTTAAATAGTGTGAAGTATCTTCACATAGTCGTACAACCCCTCTCCAGAACTTTTCCATACCCATCAATCAGTGTGCAGCTTGCTCTTTAAACTCAGCCTTTTTAAAAAAACAAACAACCCAGCCTTTCTTTTTTTGTTTAACTCAGCCTATCTTAGTGTGTGTCCATGACTGAACTCAGAATTATCAAATTCCCCCCGCACCGTATTTTAAAGTTGTTTTTGTTTTATTTTTGTTTTTGTTTGTTTGTTTTGTTGTTGTTGTTTTTAGTAATCTCTGCACCCAGCGAGGGGCTCAAACTCACGACTCCGTGATCAAGAGGCATAGGCTCTACTGACTGAGCCTGCCGGGTGCACCAAAACTATGATATTCTTAATAGCTGCCAAGAATTCTGTAACATAGATGAGCCCTAATTTATTTAATTATTTGCTTTTGATGGATGTTTTATTTCCTCCTTTTTTTTAAATATTAGTATTAATGTTGCAATGATGTAAACATCTTGTACAACATCTCTGTGCACATGTGTACGGATTTCTGTAGCCTAGGTTCCTAGAAGTGGAAGTAAGATTAAGGGGCACGTGCATTTCATGTTCTGGGCGGCACTCCCAGGAAGACAGTATCGATTTATGAATGAATGCATTTTGCATATTGCTTTCTGAATGACAGGTCCATGAATGGATTCGCTGTCAGCAGTGGGGCAATCTGGGGATAGACGAAGTCAGCTGAGAATAAAAGGACATTTGAAGCACTTCCCAAAACATAGATGTGTACCCTTGGTTGCCTAGTGGGAGACTGGAAGAATCAGATGTGGAGGGGCAAGGGGGATTCCTTGAGCCTCCCCTCGGAGTCGGTGGCCCTGCTCACTCAATTACAGTTATTTGCATATCTTTGGGGCGTGTATGCAGAAGGGCTCAAAGACTAATCTGAGCTCCAGCCTTGTTCAGCCTCCTGCTGGCATTTGGTCTTGAGCATGTTATTGATCGGCTTCCTGGACTGCAAAGCGCCTCGTGGGAGATGACAGTTGTGCAAAGGACTTTGACATAAGGCAGACTGGCAGGTGTTGGAAGAGAGGCCCAGAGGGCCACGGGAGCTGAGAAAGGGGCTCCCCTCTGGTTAGGGCGATCCTGAAAGGAAGGCTCGTGCTGAAGGACTTGACTCTGCCTCGGGGTTCTAGGCGTTACCGGCGACACAGGAGACTTGCAAGCATTTTTTCTCATTGTACAGGAGCTCAGCCACACTAACCCCTACAACCCCGCCCCCCTTTTTTTTAAAGATTTTATTTATTTATCCATGGCAGACACACAGAGAGAGGCCAGAGACACAGGCAGGGGGAGAAGCAGGCTCCATGCAGGGAGCCCAATGTGGGACTCAATCCCCAAGCCGAAGGCAAATGCTCACCCACTGAGCCCCCCAGGGGTCCCAACCCCTACCACCTTATGGGACACTGAATGTGTGCCCAGCCCTCTGCTGATTACGGAGTCTGAGGAATCAGGCTTGAGGTGTGGTGGTCGATAGCTCAGATGCACACTGCCCCGGAGAAAGCCTTGGAGTCACATAGTAAACTGGGTTCAAAGTGTGTGCAGGTGACTTCACGGAGCCTCGGTTTATCAGCCAGTTCAGTGAGAATAATTGTGGCACTCCACACACACAAAATGTTTTTAGGATTGATTTATTTCAGAGAGAGAGAAAGAATGTAAGCAGGGAGAGGGGCACATGAAGGGTGACACAAGCAGACTTCAGGGAGCCTGATATGGGGCTCCATCCCCGGACCCAGAGAGCCTGGCCTGAGCCCAAATCAAGACTTGGAGGCTCAACTGACTGAGCCACCCAGGCATCCCCACAACACATGCAAAAATTGCTAATAATATTTAGGATTATAAGTATTAATTATGGAATGTGCTGCAGAGACCTGCAATCACAGCTAGGACCCCAACCGCTGTGCTCTCAAACGTACTGCTGCATCTGCGTCGGGCCCACATTTCCTCCATCTGCCCCCAGCCAGTTCCTGGGGGCCCAGGCCTCTAGTGACGGCTGATTTGGGTTTGAGGATTCCCTGGCCACTGTGCAGAAGCTCCTTTAGACCATACAGTAGTGCAGGACACGCTCACGCCCGACCCTCTCGCCTGTGCCCCTCGGTGGGCCCCCACAGTCTGATGGCTCCCCCCGGCTTGACCGGCCTCCTTCCTTCTCTCTGGAAAGACCTTTCCCCTCAATAAGCCCCTTGCCTGTCCACTGCGTTTCGGCATCTGCTTCTCAGAAGGCCCAGCTGCACGATGATGACACGGCTTCCCCTACGGGCTTGCTGGCGAGGCACACGCACAAGGTAAAGCTGGAGCATGAGGCCCGGCACGCAGGCAGCACTCCTCATCGCCACGTATCACAGCAGCCCGACTGCAGCTGTGCGAGCAAACCGATTCCAGGAAAAAGGAGAGGAAAGGGGGTTAACCCTGCATAGCTTTGGGTGAGAGAGGAGGCCGCTGTGCGTCTGCTGCAGGGGTGTCCTGGGCCTGGGCTGGTGGCTCTGTAGCCCAGCAGAGAGGACCCCCACTCACGTGGGGACGGGGCGGGGGCAGCTGGGTGCCTCCTGGGGGCAGGTGGGGCGGGGTGGGGTGGGGTGGGGTGGGTGTCAGTGCCCGGCAGAGTGGGGGCCAGGGGAGAATGATGGGAAGACTGTGTGCCTTCATGTGAAACAGGGGCCATGGGAAGCGAGGGTGAGTCACAGGGTTTCTCTCGAAACCCCCAAGCCCATGGCATCTAGAATGTGCTGAGCGTGGGGCCCGCCTTGGTTCTAAGAATGCGTCTCTTGCCTCCCCTCCCACAGCTGTCAGAATTAATCAGGCCCCTGATTTCAGCAGTATCGCTCTCTTCTCTTAGAAGAATTTGGCAACGAAAACTGGGTTATATCCCCGCACGGGCGGTCGCAGAGATCAGGGCTGATGGGGAGGAAACGTGAGAGCTGCTCTGGTCTCCGGCGTGGGTTCCAGAACCCACCTGCTCGCACCTGCAGAGAAGACGGGCTCCGGCCTGGCCTCCGCAGGTCTATCCCGCCTCTGCCTCTGGCGCGAGCCGCCTGGGGGCCTCGGACTTCTCGAAGCCTCCATCTGCCCCTCGTGAGCGGTGACAGGAGAGCATCTTCACCGCAGCGTTTTGGGGAGAATTAAACAGCCAACCTGTGTACACCCTCAGCCCCGTTCCTGCCCAACCCTGTTCCGGGAGCCTGGTCCCCTTTGGGATCATCCCTTCTCTTTTCTTTTGAATTCGGGCCTCCCGCAGCCCTGTAAGGTAGACGTATTGTTATCCCCATTTTATAGATCGATAAACTGAGGCTCAGCTTAGGCAACAGTGTCTCGTGGAACAGGGCCCGGATATAGCCTTTCGGGACACGTCCCCCTGGAGCAAAGGGGGGGGCAGTGGAAGCCACCCAGGCCAAATTAGAGGCCTCGGCCTTCACGGACCTGAAGGGCTGGAGGGCCCAGCATGGGCTGTCTCCTCCCCCGGCCCCCAGTGCCCCCCTCCCGGGTGAAACGCTGCTCCTGCAGCTACCAGCTAAGCTCATCTCCCCTTTGTCGGGGTGTTGCGCGTCTGCCAAGCCTACGCTGCTCCAATTAAAACTGCAGTCTCCCGCCTCCCACCCCGACTCCTCCCTCTGGGCACTCTCCACTCCCTTCCACGGCTTTATTTTTATTTATTTTTCATTTTATTTATTTATCTATTTATAAAACGATTTTATTTCTTTATTCATGGGAGACGCAGAGAGAGAGGCAGGGACCCAGGCAGAGGGAGAAGCAGGCTCCATGCAGGGAGCCCGACGTGGGACGCGATCCCGGGACCTCGGGGTCACACCCTGAGCCAAGGGCAGATGCTTGACCGCTGAGCCCCCCACGTGGCCCCCAAGGCTTTATTTCTAAACATCCTTTTTTACTGAAATACAATGTCCCTCCGCAGAGCTACCCGACTTCATGTTTTCCCCCAAGATCTGATCACCTTCTACAGATCTAGATACCGAGCCGATCACCAGTGGGATACAAACTCCACCAGGGCAGGCATTTGCGGCTGCTCTGTTATGGCTCCACCCCACCCCCCACCCCGTGCCTGGCACCCAGGGACCCAGCAGCACCCAGGGCCCCCCCCATGCCTGGCACCCAGGGGCCCAGCAGCACCCAGGGCACCCCCCCGTGCCTGGCACCCAGGGACCCAGCAGCACCCAGCCCCCCACCCCCGTGCCTGGCACTCAGGGACCCAGCAGCACCCAGTGCTCCTCCCCTCCCTGTGCCTGGCACCCAGGGACTCAGCAGCACCCAGGGCCCCCCCCCCCTGCCAGTGCATGACACCCAGGGACCCAGCAGCACCCAGGGACCCAGCAGCACCCAGGGCTCCCCACCGGCGAGGAGGATGTGCAGACCCAGCGGTGCCCCGACGGTGGGGGTGCGGAGCCCCGCGGGTGCCGAGGAGGCAGAGCAGAGGCCGCGGCAGGTGCGGCAGGTGCAGCCGAGCAGCCCCAGGAGCTGAGGCCCAGGAAGGCCTGGTTGGGGGGCAAGGTCTCTGGAGGTGGGGGGACGGCCACTCCTGTGGCCTCTCCTGTCGCCGACACTCTCCCCCTCCCTGACAAGGGGGCGGCTTCCTTCTGCGCCTGATGCCCCCGATGCCCCCGGGCGCCTCAGCCGTGGCCTCCTGCGCGGCCGCCCGACCCCCGACCCCTCCGACCTCAGGCCCGGGCCCGGGGAGAAAATCAAAGAAAGGAGAAAAGAAAGATGAGAAAGTAGGGAGAGGAGTGGATGCCCCCCGGGCTCCTACCCGGTGGTCCCGAGTGGAGCTGACACCCAGGGCCACAGGCTTCTCACAGGCATGGGGCCTCCAGGGGGAGGGACGGGTCATGATTTGGGGGGGCCTAGCTCTTCCCTGGTTTATATCCCGGGCCCTCTCCCAGGCAAACCAGAAAGCAGGCTGCGTGAGGGACGTTTGGGCGGCATCCCTCAGGTGGAATCTCCAGGCTGGAGGCCTGCAAAGGGATACTGCTGTTCCTCAACCCTGCTGAATCAGGGAACACCACATTTTTTTTTTAAAGATTTTATTTATTTATTCATGAGAGACACACAGAGAGAGAGAGAGAGAGAGACAGAAGCAGAGGGAGAAGCGAACTCCACTCAGGGAGCCTGATGTGGGACTTGATCCCGGGTCTCCAGGATCATGCCCTGGGCCAAAGGCAGGCGCCAAACTGCTGAGCCACCCAGGAATCCCAGGGAACACCAAATTATAGTTTTCCTGTTTCACCTCCATAAATGTTTTGCTTTGAAACTATGCCTGCCCTGGGGGGGCCTGGCCAGCTCAGTCCGTTGCACGACCGACTCCTGATTTTAGCTCAGGTCAGGTCCCAGGGTCGTGAGATCCAGCCCCACATTGGCTCCGTGCTGGGGGTAGAGCCTGCTTAAGATCCTCTCCCCCTGCTGGTGCTCGCTGTCTCTCAAATAAATAAATAAATAATTTTTAATTTTTTTAAACATTTTTTAAAACATTTTTAAAAAAGTATTCTTGCTCCAAACCGCCTAATAGCTACATATAGAGCAAAACCCAAGGGGATGGAATTTCTTAAGGTATCGCAGTCCCAAAGGGGTAACACTTTACCCATTTTCACTAACTGCAAATTTATAACATTAAGCTCTTCCCTGGTTCTCACAGCACGTGTGCCTTGTTTCCACCCGCTAGGGACTGGAGTTCTATGAACTCTGTGGCTGAAGGCACCAGTCCAGGGAGGTGCTCCCTCCCAGGAAGCAGTTCCATAGCTGTGTGACACTGTGACCACAGCCCCCGTGCACCAGAAACTACACCCCTTCCTTTGGCTTGTCCCAGCTGATCCTGGAGGGCCTCCCTACAACTGCACCAGAATGACTTGCAAGAGAGACCTGTACATAGTGAAGCTAGTGAAGCTTCAGCCTCCGCGTCCTGATTGCATGCACTGCTTTTCTAATTTGGGGTCTGTAAGCTCTAATTTATCTTTTCTGAAAGCCTCTAAGTTATTCAAGCTGTGGGCCCCACACACCTAGATCCATGGCTGCTTGTGTTCCACCGTGGCAGAAAAGGCAAGCTCTATGCTAGAGGTGCTTGCACCTTCCGTAGAGGTTCTTTTTATTTTTTTATATATTTTTTAAAGATTTTATTTTATTTATTCATGAGAGATGAGAGACAGAGACACAGGCAGAGGGAAAAGCAGGCTCCATGCAGGGAACCCGACATGGGACTTGATCCCGGGACTCCAGCATCATGCCCTGGGCTGAAGGCAGGTGCTAAACCGCTGAGCCACCCAGGGATCCCCATTCAGTAGAGTTTCTTGCACCTTCCGTCATTGTTGCTGGGAAGTGGCTACCAGCCAGGGACTAACACTTCCAGTTCTTCGGTCACTTGGTTCTAATCAGTGGATTGTGGCTGGAGGGATATGGCCCGACCTCCTAAAACCTTTTAAACATGCTAAAACCTATAAAAACCTGTTAAAACCTACAATCCTTTTCCCCTTCCCTTGCCTTCTGGCTGCACCCAGGACAACAGAAGCCATGTGTGGAGGGCAGGAAAGTGTAATTAAGAGTTTGGCTCCACCTTTGATGTTTGCTCACAGTTTTCAAGCCCTTTCCCTTTCTGCCCCTCAGAACTGACAGGAAAGCTTGAGTCCTCCCTCCTTTGGCCCTGGCTGGAAGTTCAAACCATGAGAGTCTCAGCCGGGGCCTGGGAATCCTTACCCAAGCTCCACCACCTACCTATCACCGACTCAAAGCCAGTAACCACTCCCTGCTTTCTCTCAAGCCATTTTTGGAACCAGTCCTCTTCCTTCCAAGAAAGCCTCATTATGAGAGTAATAAACCTCCTCCATGCCTTCCTGGTGGGTGTGTGTACACGTGGTGTCATCAGTCTTGACATCCAAACCACATTTTTTTTTTTTTTTTTTTTTTTGTGAGGGGAATCCGTCCTGTCTCAGGACTAGAACACAGAACCTCCATCAGCACCAATGGCTGTAAAACAGACTTCTTGCCTGTTGTCTCTCACTGCTGTCTCTCCATACACATTTTTCCATGGGTGAGGAATAAACTTCTAAGTCGCTGAGATTTCAGGACTTATCTGTTACAGCAACTAGTGTATCTTAACTAATATACCCAAGGATAAAGCTGTCTAGTTCCAATAATTCTAATTAATCCCAATATCCTAAGTAGATTTGGGGAAATCTAAAAAATAAAAAGACGGGGTGCCTGGGTGTCTCAGTCGGTTAAGCATCTGACTGTTGATTTGGGGTCATAATCACAGGGCCGTGAGAGTGAGCCTGCATTGGGCTCTATGCTGGGCGTGGACCCTCTCCCTCTGCCCCTCTCATTTTCCCACCCCCTGCTAAAAAAAAGAAAAAAAGAAAAAAAAAAAAGACTGATTATTTTCCTTTCTGGCTAAACAGAAGATGCCAAGTCTTTATCTAGCAAAGAGCCTGTGGGTGACAAGGCCATTTGATTCAGAGTATAGGGATAAAGATAAAGATGTTATGATTTTAGAATGATGGATTATTTATTTCATAATGTTAATATGACTTTATTCATCTTTAGTATTTTTCCATAGAAAAAAGAGGGGAGGGAGGAGAGTGTTATCATGTGTTATGAAACAAAAGGAGAAGGGGAGGAAAGAACCTAGTACAGCAAAATCAACCATCAAATAAATGATTCCAGTCATGGGGTTGCCAAAGTTCAAGGGAGATGCAGGTTGGGAACTTCCCCACCCTCTTCCCTTTCTAGGCATTCAAGATTTCACCCAAGCCTTTGGTTTCTGGCAATAAACATGGAGTTGCATTTGTCTTGCCTCCTATTTACCAAGCTTCAGCCTCTGTGACACATGCGGACCCTGTAACACGTGAGCTTTCTCAGTTGTTTTCTCATTCTCAGTTTCTCTGTGAGAGCCTCCCCACTGCTTCTCTTCACCTTAGGAGTGGAAAGAATGGCAGATTACGAAACCTATGGTGTGTGAACAAGTAGAAAAGAAAATAACAGCTGCCAGGATCCAGGTGTTCAGGTCCCACCTACGAGGCTCTGGAAGCCACTTGTCGGGATTGAGCTTAAGGAGACACTTGAGTCAGGAAGAGTCTGTGGGTGCGGGTGCAGAGTCAGATTTGAGGGGACTCTCCAAGTCATGCCTGGGAGACAAAGTGCCTTGAATCTGAAGGCCGAGGCCAGAACAGAACAAGTAGCATAGAGTCAGTAGGTCAGATCGCTGATGCTGGAGAATTCAACTTACTCAAAAGAATTAACCAAAGTTTTTACACGGCGCCTGTCTTGAGTGGAGAGGTGGCTCTAATCTAGACAAGCTGCTTGTTTTGTACAGTTGCTGCACTGGTGGCTTCGGACATCTGGTAGCCTTGGTGTGTTCTGGATTTCCCTGAGGCATCTGAGAAAGTCTTATGTGATCGATCTGTGGATAAGATATAGCTGTCTAGGGGATCCCTGGGTGGCTCAGCGGTTTAGCACCTGCCTTCGGCCCGGGGTGTGATCCTGGAGTTCCGCGATCGAGTCCCGCGTCGGCCTCCTTGCATGGAGCTTGCTTCTCCCTCTGCCTGTGTCTCTGCCTTTCTCTCTCTCTCTCTCTGTGTGTGTGTGTGTGTGTGTCTTTCATGAATAAATAAATAAAACCTTAAAAAAAAAAAGATATAGCTGTCCATCCATTGTTTCTAGCTAGGAGAAGGACCTTGACTGATATCTATGGTGCTATGGCCTTGACCCACCGTATTTAATATTCCATCATCTTGGACAAAGATAAAGAAGTGAAGTTTATCGAAAGCTAGATCAACTGCCCCAAATATCTAAAAGTAAAGCAGACAGAGATAAGCATGAGTCATACATTGAATTTCAAAAACTTCAATGTAAAAACAAACAAACAAAACACAAAAACTTCAATGTACAACCCGGAGTGAGAATGAAGTAATGGATCATTAGTAAAATAAAAAAGACTTGGAATTGTAGCTGACCCCTGGGTATTTAATTTCCTACGACTGCTGTAAAAAACTACCCCAAACTAGGGGACTTGAAACAATGGAAATGTATTCTCTGAAATCCAAAATCAAGGTATCAGTAGTGTCATGCTCATTCCAAAGGCTCTAGGGAAAAAACCCGCTTTGCTTTTCCAAGTTTCTTTTTCTTTCTTTCTTTCTTTTTTAAGATTTTATTTATTTATTCATGAGAGACCCAGAAAGAGAGGCAGAGACATAGGCAGAGGGAGGAGAAGCAGGCCCCTGCAGGGAGCCTGGCGTGGGACACGATCCCAGGACTCCGGAATCACGCCGTGAGCCAAAGGCGGACGCTCAAGCACTGAGCCACCCAGGCGCCCACCTTTCCAAGTTTCTGTGGTTGTAAACAGTCTGTGGTGTTCGTTGGATGGTGGCAGCGTAGCTACAACTCTGCCTCTGTGCTCACACGGCCATCTGCCCTGTGTGTCTATGTTCTTATATCCAAATTTCCCTTCTTTTATAAGGACACCTGTCACAGGTTTAGGGCCTACCCTACTCCCATATAACCTTACCTTGACCTGATTACATTGGCAAAGACTCTCTTTCCAAATAAGATCACGTTCACAGGTACTAGAGGGTTAAGACTTGAACGTAGCTTTTTGAGAGACACAATTCCACATGCAACACCTAGTATGGCCAGCAGCGTGTGGTATGGCTGGTGGTGAAGGATCTGCATGACGGTGGTGGGGCTGCATCATGATGAATGATCCGGGGCAAAGGGGCAGAAGTACTAACCTGCCCAGGGAGACTCATCAAGTGGACTCTCAGCAGTACCTGGCTCCTCCTAGCTCCCCTGGTCTTCCTTGCATCGCACTATTTTCCCTTTTATTTTTTTTCTGGCAGTTTCTCCTTGCTCTCCATTGTGGATACCTCACCCATTAAATGATTGTATTCCTCAGTGCTTTAAACTTTCTCTTCTCCATATCTTCTTCGGAGTGAGTTGGTGTCCTTCCTCACGACTTCAGTTATCATTTATATACAGAAGACTCCAGAATCTGGCGGAGGCATCTCCTGAAATCTAATTAGACATCTCCACTGAATACTTCCAACATTGGGCTCTTCATCTTCCTCCTTTGTTAAAACCTGGGCCTCGTCCAGGGTCCAGTCTCAGTCCATCGCACCACCATCTGCTCTCTTATCTAACATCCTTGATTTCTCCCTTGCCTCGCTCTCCTTGTCTAGGCAGCCATCACATCTACTTGACATGACATGTGAACTACTGCACAAATAGATCTATATAGTTTTCTTTTTATTTCCACTGCTGCTACCCTTGTGCAGGCCACTCTCTGATTTCCATTTTATTTGATTATTTTATTTTATTTTTGCCTGGATGACTGTAACAGCTTCTGACTTGGTCTTCCAGTCTCTGGTCTTCTCCGTTAATCCACTTTTCACGTGGCAGCCAGAACGCAAATATAATCATGTTATTTCCCTGTTTAAAACCCTTCGATGGATTCCCACCCTCTTTAGGATATGAGTCAACCTCCCTAACATGGCTAATAGAAACTGGATGACCTGACCTCTGCTTACTTCTCAAGTCTCATTCTCTCTCTTCCATCTTATTCTCATACCTTCCCCCTTTTCCTCTGCATCTTTAGGCCTGCAGTTCCCTCAGCCCAGCACACTCTTCCTTTCTCTCATTGCCTAATTTATGAATATTCATATTTTAGGTCTCAGTTTAAATGTTCTTTTCTTCTAGAGAGGCCTCTCCTGACCCAGTTTTCTTGCTCCCATCAGTTACTGGTTTACCCGTGTTGTGCAACTCCAAGGGGTGACATTTGTATCATATTGAGTGTGAATAGTACCCTTGAAATTGTGCAATGCAGTAACCAGGCACCCTTCGTTCCTCACTGTCATTGGTTTAATTGTCTTCCTTTCTGGGGCTGCAAGTGCCACAGCTGATGCTCTGCTGTACACCTGGAACACAGTAGGGACTCAATCAGTATTAAATTAATAAGTGAAGTTTAAGAGAGAAAGGACTCTCTTAGCAAGCACATACAAGAAAAAAAAATGCAGGAGTGGAAAAGATTATGGAAACCATACATTTTAAATGATAATTTGAGTAACTGAAGGTAGCTGGCTTGCAGAAATTAAGGCTTAGAATAGATATAATAGCTGCCTTCAGTGTTTGAAAGGCTATCTATATGAAAATGGAATATAGTGATTCTATTTTGTCCCAGAGAGTAACTAAAAGAACTGAAGGCAAGTGAAAGCAAAGAAAATTTGGGCCTGATAAGAAAATCAAAAGAACTTTCCAATCATGAGAGCTATCCAGAAATGAAACGGATGGCACATCGTGTAGAGTTCTGTTTCACTGCAAATATTGAAGTGTAAGCATCACTGTTCTTGTCCATCTGTTAGAATGATTGCAGATGGCATGTGGATAAGAGAGCCGTTGAGTGTCAGACTCAAAGTGTCTGATTTTATAACTATAAGGAAAGTTTTTTTTCTTTTTCTTTTAAAGAGTTTTGTTTATTTCAGAGAGAGAGTGTAGAGGGAGAGGGAGAGGGAGAGGGAGAAGCAGACTCCCTACTGAGTGGAGAGCCCAGTGCAGGCTTGATCCCAGGACTCTGAGATCATAACCTGAACAGAAGACAGACATTTAACTGACCAAGCTACCCAGGTGTCCCAGGAAAGTTTTCTTTTCTTTTCTTTTTTTAAGATTTTATTTATTTATTCATGAGAGACACACGCACACAGAGAGGCAGAGACATAGGCAGAGAGAGAAGCAGGCTCCTCATAGGAAGCCCAATGCAGGACTCTATCCCCAGACCTCGGGATCATGACCTGAGCTAAAGGCAGATGCTCAACCACTGAGCCACTCAGGGGTCCCGGAAAGTTTTCTTTTTAATTGAACTCAAGCATTTATGTATGCCTTCTCTGTACTTGACAGCAAGGCACCTCCCTGTGCTCAGGGATGCATTCCAGTCCGAGGGGCAATGTCCAACTCATAGGAAATGATTAAAAGGTAGAACTTTCCAGAATATCATCAATTGTCTAAATTCATGGCCCGGGGTTTGGTCACTGAGTGGAGATAACTGGTCTCCCACTGTGGTGGAAGGCTTTGTAGGAAAAGAGGCATTTGAAAAGGGAAGTAGAAGAGGCAAAGGAAAGTCCACCTCAGGAGAAGGGGGTGAGAAGGTAAGCCCTGTGAGGAAGGCACATGTGGGCTGGATGCATAAGCAAGTGTTCCTCACACATTTCATTCAGCACATCAGTTTGCACGCAGCTCTACAGAGCTCTGGTTTCCTTAGATGAAACCAAAGAGGAAGACGGGATGGGGGCTGGCCTGAGAATTGGCTGAAACTCGTGGAGTCACGTCCTGTGGTGAAGGGATGTGAACTCCTTGACTATCCGGAGCTCCCTCAAATATTTGGGGTTCAGTGGATGAGTCAGAAGTGACTCAGGCACTCGGAAGGAGGAAGGGAGTAGGGGAAGCCCCAGGATTGAAGTTGTTTAACCATTTATGGCTCAAGGGCTCAGGTAGATTTTTTTGTGCATGCTTTTGGCTGCGAGGAACCTGAAACACAATCAACAGTGACTTAGTCAAAAGGAAAATTATTATCTTTTATATTGGAGATTCTGAAATAGTCCTCCTCTAGGAGTGGTTAACGCATGGATTTGGCAAGGTTATCAAGGACTTTCTTCTCTCCATGACTCTGCTTGCTATTTTCCATTTGTTGATTTATCCTCTCCGGCCGAGTCCCTTCATGGTCTCAAGGAGGCTTCAGTAATGCCAGGCTTCAAGCGTGGAGAACATCCAGAGGCAGAAGAAGAGCCCAGTTTCCTTGCTTTTAAGAATAAAAAGACTACTTGGGTAGCCCCCATCAGCCAACCTCTCCTCACATCCCACTGTCCAGGTGACATGGTGAACCCATTCCTAAACTAATCGCTAGACAGGGGAAATGTGATTACCTTGAGAAGGGTCCAGCTCCCCTGAAGTGCATAGATGCGGGATACTTGAAGAAAATCAGGGTTCTTTGTTGTGAGAGAATGACAGCCAAAAGTGGTTGCAACATTTCCTTCCTGGGGAGGATCCTAAATTCTGTAAGTATGATAGAGACAGGGGAGAGATGACCTGGCCCATCCCACCTGCCCTGCCTGAGCTGGGGTCCTTGTCAGGATGCATGGCTTGTGCTAGGGTAGCTGTGGTTAGTCCTTCGGTGGGGCCTGAGATTCTCACCGAAACACTAGGTTGTGGGTTCAACCAGATGGTCTTTAAACACAACTCACAGTCTTCATGGGCCTGATACTGTGCTGGGCCAGTAGCATGGGGTCTCCTGTCCTCCTCCTCTCAAACCTACAACCGCAGGACTATTATTTCTATCTTCGTATGAGGAATTCAAATTAAGTAAGTTACCGAAGGTTAATCGTAAGAGGTAGAGGGAGGGTTTGAAATCAGGTGAGTCTAAGGTTACGTGTCTCTACCAATGGTATCTCATTACCTCTTTCTTCCAGCTTAGGGTTTACGTGAGTCTGGGAATAAAGCCTGGCAGTGTGATTTAAACCTGTGTTTTTCAAACTATCTTTAGTGAAGAACCAGATTTAAAAAAAAAAAAAAAAAGATCCAATCCATTGTGGATTAGCATTTTCATAAAATATAATAAAAATAAAATAAGGAAATAAAATTTTAGGCAAATAAAATTTTAAAAAAGGAAAAATATACAGAACACAACCCCTTGTCTTCAATGATTCAATCTAACAACAACAACAACAAAATACTCTATCAAATTGCTGTAAAGTTTTTTTAAACTTCGTTCCTGTGCTGCCCCTGCCACAGACTGAGAACAGTCTTTAGGCTGGTCTTGAGGCTGCACTGAGTGGCACTGATTTAGATGATTTTCTGTCTCCATCCCCTTCCCTAGACCATAATTCAGGACACTTGGTGCTTGGATAGCTCAGCTGAGAGGAGGGGGAGAGAATTATTCATTATAATTATTGAGGCAGCTATCACAGGAGAAGGTTAGGTGGCACTGCTGTTTCCTTGGGGACTTTAATTGTCATCAGCAGATGTCTCTTATACTCTCTTGATGGTAATGTTCTCTCCTCCCACTTTGTAAGAAAAGGATTGAGGACAACAGTAATGCAGTAGTCACCCCTTACCTACAGGGGTTACATTCCAAGACCTCCAGTGAGTGCCTGAAACTCTAACACTGAGCCCCATGTATGCTATGCTTTCTCCTATAAATCCATACCTATGAAAAAGCACAATTTAAAAAAAATTATTTATGTGCTTATTTGAGAAAGAAAGAGAGTGTGCGAGCAGGGCGAGGGGTGGAGAGAGAGGGAGAGAATCCTCAAGCAGACTCCCTGCTGAGTGTGCAGTGTGACATGGGGCTCGATCCCAGGGACCCCGAGACCGTGATCTGAGCTGAAATCAAGAGTTGGACCCTTAACCGACTGAGCCACCCATGCATCCTAAGAAATGTAATTTGTAACTTCGGCAGAGCAAAAGATTAACCACAGTAACTGATACTAAAATAGAATAATTGTAACAATGTGCTGTGATAAAAGTTACACGAATGCGGCCTTTCTCAAAATATCTTACGGTACCGTTCTTCTTGGGATGGTGTGAGATGATGAAATGCCTACATGATGAGGTGAAGCGAGAGGAATGACACAGGCAGGTGACTGCTGTGCGCTGGGCTGCTGCGTGTCAGAAGGAGGATCACCTACTCCTAGGCCAAGGTGGGCCGTTCACAACTGCAGCCGGGGAGGGCCCAAGGGCGGATGAGAGGGAACCGCTGTGAGTGGAATAGAAGAGGCTCGGGATAGAGAACCTGCACGTCCCCGAAAGATCTGCTCGTTCATTTGCTAGAGGTTACCAATGGGATGTGTCATTGGATGATGAATCATCTTGGCAAAAATTATAAACGTCTTGATTTGAGTGACTCGGGTTGCATGTGGTTAATGCCTGGACATTTGTTGTTTTCTGACGTAAAAATGACTTCAATCTGCTAAGTTATATTTACGACTCTATGGGTCCCTCTATTTGTTATGAAATTCCCAACAGTCTATATTAGGGAGTCTTCTAAGAAATCCAGATCTGCACTCCTCTAAGATTTAGGAAACTTAAAAATGGTAATCTGTCAAGTATATGAAACTTCTAGAGCTCTCCATATGTGGGAATTAGAATCCAGCAGAAGCTCCAGGATGCTCAAACATCGACCTCTGCCTTTCATTCACAAATGATGTGAGCACCTACGTCATACTCTTCTTTTGCGCTGCCTTCCACGGGCCCTCCTTCTCCCGCCGCAAGCCCGAGGGACTTCACTGCCCTTGTGGGTGACTTCTCCAAAACGTGGCTCTTCAATTCCATGACCTCCCTGCTGAGGGCTTTTCCCTCTGTCTTTACTCAGCCATCTACTCCGATGGTTGTAGCCTGGAACGCATTGTCCCTCAAAACTGCTCACCTCCAGAATCTCTTCATTCCGCCTTCTCCCTGCCTGGCCACCACCTCCTCTCCTTGGTGATTCAGCTCTTGCCACCACAACTGTTCCTTGACTGCATCAGGACCGTCAGTCCGTTGGCTTATCTTCACTGCCCTTTTTCATCAGCTCTCTCTTGTCTGCTCTTCCTTCATTACTCAACTTTGAATCCTGGGTCCATCTTTCTAGTCAGGCTCTGACTTAGACTCCAACTTCCTCTCCCCCTTGTCCTTTTGTCATATTCATGGGGCAAAAACAATTCTACCTACTGTATGTTCACTTCAGGCTGCCAGGAGAATCCTGAGAAAAAGTGTGCAACCTGGCGGACTTCAATTCGTGATTACCTACCTCAACTGGGCTCAACACGGCTTGGAAGTCTGCTATGTTTCTTTAGAGTCTTTTGCTTTCCATATATCTGCAAGCATCATTTCAAATCTTTGTTCCTCTCCTCAAACCTTCTTGCATTCTCTCTTTCTTATTCACTCTTTTCAGAGAAAATAGAAACCATCTGATGAAACGACCTCAACTTCCTGCCAACAAATCTTCAAACCAACTTGCTTTTGTACCCACTGTCCTTCCTTCCTTCCTGTTACTACTCAATGAAGGTGTTCCTTCTCATCTCAAAGGTCATCCTGCATCTTACCCCCTCCCGCCTTCTGAGGACATCAGTTCTATCTCATTCATCTATTTTCAAATTCTTTGTCTCCTCTATGGACCCAGGGTCCTGTCGTCCACACTTGTCATCCACTTTTTCGCTTCCCATTTACCATGCAATCCCATCAATCTCCCATCCCTTGCCATTCCCCTGCACTCTTCCTTCTCCCCCCTGCACTCTTCTCCTTTAAGTCACCAGTGCTCCCACTTGCTATATCCCGTGGAAGCTCTTTTGTCTTGATCTCACTTGACCTCCTAGTAGTGTTTGATTTAGTTGGCCATTCCCTCCTTCCTGAAATGGTTGCTTTCCCTGTTCTCGGGGACACCACTCTCTCCTTGTATTTCTTTTTACCACTCAGGACATTCTTTACAAGTTCCTTTGTCAGGCTCTCTTATTCTGACTTATAAACACCTTGGTTCGCCAGGGCTTGGTTCTCGGCTCTTTTCTCATTCAACACTCTTACCCTTGGTGATTTTCTTCACTCCCATGGTTTCACTCACCAGATCTACAGCAATGGCACCTATATCTTTATTTCAGATTATATCTCTGTGTCCAACTGGCCATTCTAGAAAAACTCACTCCAATTTCAGAGGCACCTCCAACTCAGTGGGGCCAAGGGAGAATGTATCACCTTCTCCTCTAAACCATCTTTTTGTTTACCCAGTTGTTCAGGCCAGATCAGACGGCTTTTTGGCCATCACCTACTGTCACCATTCTCATCTAAGTAGTTGCTGAATATTTGAAAGCTTGCACTTCTTTCAATTCCTATTTATTACCACCTTAGTCCATACTACAATTTCCTCTTATCTGAATTGGAAGCAAATGGACCCTAGAGTGTCTCATTCAGAAGATGTATATTCTCCTTTCTACTTAATAGCCTTTCAATGGCTTCTCTTAGCCTTGAAAGTCTAAACATTTTGCCTCTGCCCATTTCTCCCAGTTTATGTTCAACCTCTCTCCCTTATGTATAATATGCCTCATTTATTGTGTGTCATCTTTTAGTTCCTTTAACAGTTTAAGTCCCTTCTTATTTCAGATACTGGGATATGAGAGGACATGGAGAAGCCAGGGGGCCCTGAAGAGGGCCCAGAGCACAGCTATGTTGAGCAGCAGTACAAATCTACCCTTGCTTCAGAGACATCCCCTCCTCTCGTTCTTTGCCATTCTAAGAGGTCTTTAAATATGTGGCTCTTTCTGCTTGAGGTTCTCATCACCTTCTTCTTCATTTGGCCAACTCCCACTCATCCTTCATGCCCAACTGAATGTCACCTTCTTGTGGAAGTCCCTCTAGCCCCAACGCCCAGAGTCTAGGTTAGTTGCTCCATTAAAACTTCCCACTTCTAATTTAGTAGTTTCATAATTAGAGTAATATAGTGTAGTTAAGTTTGTAATGTCTTTTTTCTGCCCAGATGGATTTAGTTGTTAAATCCATGAAGGCAGGCACTATGTCTGCTTTATTCACTGTTTTCTCCCCAGCACCCAACGTAGTACCTAGAGCATGATAGATTCTGAGTGAATAACCATGCATCTCATAAAAACTCCAATTTGGGACAGATATCAGGGAGCAGCCGATTTGCCTCTGTTTTGATTTGAGTCTCGTCCTTGTTAGATATGAATGTAGAGATTTCCGTGACGAGGCATGTTAATTATTTATGCTGCATACTAGCCACAGTTACTGATTTGGCTCTGGTAGAGGTATGATAGGGTTCAGCTGGGGAAATAACATCTGCTTCTTGTAAATAATCCAGAAAGACTTCTTCAAACAGACATGAAATTCTGGGTTGCATATTGGATGAACTATAGGCTTTGTTATATAATGACTTCTTCAAGTTGTTTTTCTTGAATAACGTAAAGGAAGAAGCACTGTGGTAGACTGTCTCATTTTTTAGGTTGCTAATAGGTAAGTAACAATGACAGACAGTGAGCGAGCACATATGAACAGAGCTCAGTGTTGTAATCAATAAAAACTTCCAACACAGTTAACCTAGTATTTATGTATGGTGTTTGTAACTATTATTGCCCTGGATGATAGTCAAGCACCTCTGTTTAGCCTCTGTCCACTGAACTAATGCAACTCTAGTGGCTATAATATAGCCAAGTATTTCCTCAGGCACTCAAAAAAATATCATTTCCTTTCTGTCTTTCCCAAGCATAGGGATTATCGATTTTCTCTTTCCATCCAGAAATGGTAGGTGGAAAGGAAGAAAATAGTATAACGAAAAGTCCAGATTTAGTGATGAGCACATCACTAAGTATGTCCAGCTGTTTTTTTTATGGTGTTAGCACTGATCTTAACATCTGGTCTCAGGTGAGCATTTTCCAAGTGTTGAAGGAAAGAGCTGCTTTTACTAAGCATTTCCTCTGTGCTTTCCACGTATCCATGCCTTTATTTCTTCTGACAACAACACCGTGAAGGGACAATTATTCTCTCCATGTTAC
The DNA here is from genome assembly GCF_011100685.1 of Canis lupus familiaris. Lineage (NCBI taxonomy): Eukaryota > Metazoa > Chordata > Mammalia > Carnivora > Canidae > Canis > Canis lupus. The sequence goes on from NC_049228.1 coordinate 5,692,729, forward strand.
AGGGGAGGATACTGTGGTGGGTATTGTCTCCAGGTCATGCAGCTTGGAGTCAAGGTTTGGCAGACTCCGGAGGCCGTGCACATCATCCCTGCACTGTGGAGTAAGAAATAAGCTGCGTTACTTTTCCTTGGGTCTTTTATCTCTTTCATATCCTCTCCAGACAGAGTGTCAAGGAGGCTTCTGGAAGCTCAGGGCTCTGTGACTGCTCAACCCTGCTGGGAGATGGTGGTTGTTGGTAGTTCCTAACAACTGGAAAATTACCAGTGCAGACTCTGTGGATAGGAATGTGTCCCAGAAGAGGGCTTAAGTGGGAATAGGCCTGGCTGGCTGAAGGAATTGGATGCTAGAATTAGGAGCTCTGGGCTCAAAGGGCATTTAGAGGTCATCAAATTTAGTGGTTTGGAAGCTTTTGACCACAAAGGACTGCTGATATTAATTTTCCTCAGAGACTCTCTATTTTAAAATATTTTGGCTGTAGTGACAGGGAATAAAGGGGAAAGGAGAAAAAATGAGTGGGAAATATCAGAAAGGGAGACAAAACATGAGAGACTCCTAACTCTGGGAAACAAACTAGGGGTGGGGGAAGGGGAAGTGGGGGGGGGGTGTGACTGGGTGACGGGCACTGAGGGGGGCACTTGATGGGATGAGCACTGGGTGTTATTCTATATGTTGGCAAATTGAACACCAATAAAAAATAAATTTACAAAAAAAAATAAAAATAAATAAAATATTTTGGCTGGTTAAAAAAATTCAAAGAAATAATTCAATTCTCTGTTTTTATTAATCAAAGATATAATAGGTGACTAGCAAACAGAGCTTCTGGCCAGCATAAGGTGACTTATCTTTCCATACAAAGTGGCTATTACTCTAGCCAACCACATAGAAGTGCTTTTTAATGAGCCTGTGCAGACTTAGGGGAGGTGGAAATGGCAAACGTACAATTTCATTAGACTTTTTCAAGTTTTGGAAATTGTTCAAAGACAGTCTCTCCACCATGAGTACTTTCAGGAATGTACCTGTGTCTAGTGGTCCCAGTTGGAAATCATTGGTCCAGACTTATTTCTTTGTTTTATCATTGAGGAAACTGAGCCCCAGACAGGGAAAGCAAAATTTCCAAAGTCACCAAGTGAGTCAGTGTGTAGAAGAAGAATTAAATAATGGAACACGTATGTCACCTGGGACCCACTAACCAATCAAAGGTGGAGTTGACTGGTTCATTCTGTAGCCAGTTCTGTAACTTCTGAAAGTTCAAAGATCTTCCTGCCATTTTAAATTCCGCATGTTTGTTCTTATGATCCAGCTCCTATTTCCTTAGAGTGTTATTCCTGCTTCTCCCTAAATCACTCGAGGCCTAAAGCTGGTCCTTATGTTTCACAATTAAATCCATTCCTACAAGTGCTTGGAGGGGTCAAGATGCCATAGAGAGGGTAGCTTCTGGCATCAAGCAATTCTCTTTCCTCTTTCTTTATACCTCTGATATCATCCCCTTCCTTCCAGATTGTGCCTTCCAGAACCTTTTGATCTGTCTGATTTCCGTCAGTGGCTAGGTAGGGTAACCACACTGTCATCACAGATTTTGGGAGCTTCTTTCACTGGTCCCACCCTCCTCACCTCAGCAGCTGGGACCACAAGCAGAGATTCTCATTCTCCACTGCTATCCAAATTCTGGTGTGAGGAGAAGAGGGACATAGGAGATAAGGTGGTTGTTCTACTTAGAGAATAAAGGCTTGTTGCCAAAAAAAAAAAAAAAAAAGAAAAGAAAAAAATCCCCATCTAAACCTTATCTCTATATTTCCAATCCAAAACACATATATATCTTCATACCTGACATTCTATTTGACCTTTATATCAAGTGTGATCTATTAGTCAGCTCAGGCTGCTATAATAAAATATGTAAATTGCATGGCTTGAACAAAAGAAATTTATTTCTTAGTTTAGAAGCTAGAAGTCCAAGATCAAGGTGCCAATGGCCAACAGGCCATTCTGAGGCCTCTTTTCTTGGCTTGTAGTGACTGCCATCTTTCTATGCATGCTCAGTAAGGATTTTATTTATTTATTTATTTATTTATTGATAGATTTTATTAATCTATTCATGAGAGACACAGACAGAGAGGCAGAGACACAGGCAGAAGCAGGCTCCCTCTGCAGAGCCTGATGCAGGACTCGATCTCAGGACCCCACGATCACGCCCTGAGTTGAAGGCAGATGCTCCATCACTGAGCAACCTAGGCATCACAAGGATCTTTTTATTGTGCACATGTGGAAAAAGAGAGAGAGAGAGCTCTTTGGTGTCTCTTCATCTAAAGGCACTAATCCCATCATGATGGCCCCACTCTCATGGCTTCATCCAACCCAAATTATCTCCCAAAGGCCCCATCTCCAAATATCATCAGAGTGAGGGTTAGGGCCTCAACATATGAATTTTGAGGGAACACAAGCATTTAGTAGATAACACCTGGGTAAAAATGTTTTGATAATTTTCCAGATGAGAAACTGAAGCTCAGAGAGGTACATATATTAGTCTGAGTCCACAGGAGAGAGGACTGGAGGAGGGTAGTGTCCATGATGATGGCTTCTCCATGCATCCTGATGCTTACCTGACTCTTCCTTACCCCCACCAACCCAAGAGCCTCATGTGCCATTTGAGCACAGAGCTCTTTATTCTAAGTTCTTAGAAGGGTGTAGTAGTTGAAAAAATATGTCCACCGACTCTTTGAGACTCCTCCCTTCAAAAGGTGGATTCTACTTTATCTCCCCTTCAATATGGGCTATACTTGCCAACTCTCTTCTAACAAACAGAATGTGCCAGAAGTGTGAGATTTCTGAGATTAAGTCAAAAAGATACCGTGACTTCCTCCTTGCTCTCTCTCAGATCATTGGCCCTGGGGAAGACAGCTGCTGTGTGGCGAAGACATTCAAGAAGCCCTACAGAAAGGCCCATGCAGCAAGAAGCCAAGGCATCTTGCCAACAGCCACGTAGGTGTGCCATATTGGATGAGACTTGTCCAGCCCCAGCCAAGCTTCGGATGACTGCAGCCCTGGCTGTCATTTTGCCTGCAACCTCATTAGAGACCCTGAACCAGAACCCACAGTTGTCACTCTGATTCCTGACCCACAGAAGAAGACAAGAACGTGTGTTGCTTTAAGCTGCTAAACTTGGGGGACATCACCAGATAATTAATACCGAGGGGAAAAAGGAGAGGCATTTTATAGTTTTCTCAGTTCTCCATTCTCCCTACCACCCACGGGGCCAGGCCATACCCTCATGTCTGAGCATCTGCTGCCTCTTACGGGAGACCACAATAATAATCCCATACCCTATGGCTGACATGTACAGAACTAGCACCGGCTGGCTCAAAATAAGTGCTCAGTAAACTGTGACTGTTGTCAACATCTCATCGGCTGTGTGGCTTCTCTAGGTGAGCTTCTGTGTCTTGGTTTCAGATGCCCACTTCCTTTACCTGAGGTGCCAACCTCAACCTTAGGTTAGTACGCATTGCCCAACAGAGAACCCTAACGGCCTCAAACCTCACAGCTTCTCCAGTATAGACAGCCTTGGCGTAGAGAGCCTCAGATCTTCTGCTTGCCTCCTTTCTTAACCTTAACCTTTCATCTCAGAATTTCAGCTTTGATGCTTCCCACTTCCTTCCTAGGGTTACTTTAACTGAAGTGAGTCAGGTTTTACTGAAAAACTGACCACAGCCTGTTAGCCCCCAGCCTCCCCCAGACCAGGGCTGCCTGAGCAGAGTGTGAGGGTGATCTGTGTTTACTCAGACCAGTTTCCCTCTCTCTCCTCCAAGTCACGGGGCCCTGAGTAGGGCTTCCCCAGCCACTATGCCCCTCCCAACAGACCGCAGTCAGAAGCCAATCTCGTATTGGTCTGGTGGCTGAAGGAGGGAGCAGAGGGCATGACAGCACTTGGATCCTTGGGTGTTCTATCAAGTGGGCTCATCTGTTTGTGTTCTACTCTATTGAGTGGGCCTCTGATCTCAGCTCCAGGAGAATTTGGTAGGAGTTTTGGGGTGTGCGTATCAATAACCACCAAACACTTCTAGGGACCATCTCCATGTTAGCTCCTCATCTGAATTTTCACAACAACCCAGGTAAATTAGTATTCACCTAAAACCCAGGCCATACCCTCAAAGAAACAAAGACCAAGAAACACTAGAAAAGTCGTCTCCCGGTCTTTCTAATGCTGGTATCCGAAGAAACTCAACCTTAGTCTTGAAAACCAGCATGATCTTTTAGAGTTTAAGGATAATGTCTTAAAGAACTGAGTTTATAGGAAGACTATGGCGTCTGTACTATAGGCTTTTGAAGTGAAAATACAGTTTTTGCCTCTGATCAGATTTGGAGCTTACCTCTTCTTGGGGAGAGGGTAGCTGGCTTTCTTTCTCTGGAATGCAGAATTCATTTATCTGCTTTCTTCTATCTTGGAAATGTTGATGGAGCAATTTTAGTCACACAGAAGTCAACTGACACCATAACATGATTTTAATGATTCACTTATTTATTAAAAATTAAAATCTGCTATGAAAACAGACAAACAATGTAACATTCCCAGAGGAATTAAATTGCTTCTAGTTAAAACTGAGTTCTATTAGAACCAACTTTAAGTTGTTATAAATAACAAGCAGGCCACAGCTTTCAAGAATGAAGTGGTTGGGGAATGAGGTCAAGGGAATCCCTCTGAGCCACTGGAATATTAATTATCTTACCCTTCCTGAGAGGATAAGAGTCTTTATAACAATCTAGGGCCCCAGACCCTGGGACAAGAGAAATTATAGGGAGGTCAGGGAAAATAGCTCCACAGCTATACAGTATGGTCAGGCTTGGAATGGAAGCTTCGGTAGGCTCCCCAAGAAACACTTTTTTTTCTTATAATTTCTCTTAAAATACTCAAATACCATAGGGTATCACCCTATGAGAACAGCTTACACTCAGGTGAAAAAAATAAATACTGAAAAAAAATTATAATATTGGGCTTCTTTCTAAGTAGTTCACAGAGAAGCTCAGTAAATAAATACAAATGGGAGTTGAGGTATCAGAGTAATAAATATTCTAAGAGAGAGGTATGACGGGGTTCTCCAAGCAGTTGGTCGGCTCTCCTACATCCCGGGATGGTATTTTGCAGATCTCCAATTCATGTCCTAGAGTCGAGAAGAGTTGCCATCCTGGGTGTTTTGTTCTCCAGCACGTTTCAGATTTTCATCCTCATTGTCATGTAGGTTTCTATGTAGTTGATGAAGATGTCAAACTCACTCATGGCTTTGTAGACACCTTTCTCCTGGAGCTGTGTAGGGAGATAGGAAACGTGACGTGAAAGCCCCATCTGAGTGAGTAGACGGGTCCCTGGCTTGGGTGGGTGTGACCCTGGGGCCCAGATGGGTCCCTGACTTGGGTGGGTGTGATCCCGGCGCCCCGGGCGCCACACTGGCTCTCGTGTATGGGGAGGTGAAGGATGGACCCAGGCAACCCGAGGGTGCACCCAGTGCCTTGGGAGAGGCGATGCGGGGTTGGCCTAAAAAGCGTGGCTAGCGAGTGGCAAGAGGAACCGTCACTTTGTAGAGCGCAGTCCTTAGCAATTTAAAATTGATGCCTTAACAGTTTTAAAGGTCGTGTGCTCACATGACGCTTATTCAGAATTTGGAGAAAAGACAGTAGAGGAACCACGTTGAAAGTGGGACAGTGAGGGGAGGAAAGGACCCTTTGATGGTTATGCTCATCCATCGGCGGGGGGAGCAGGCCCTGCCCGGGGCCCAGGCCTGCAGCCAGGGCTCAGCCCCGCAGAGGGCGGAGGCCGCCTGTTCTGGGAAGAGGGTGCGGGGGGTTGCGGACAGTGGGACGCGTGAAACCCCACTTGATCTGAGAGCCCACGTTCGGAGGCAGCCCGGCAGGTGTGAACGGCAGCTGGAAAGGGAGTAGGGCCCGAGCCCGATCGCCGGGGGGGCTGCCTCCTGCTCAGAGTTTTGGGGTGCCCAGGCCGAAGCCCTGGGTGTGTGTGCACGCTTGCGTGCTGCCTTCCGGCACGTGTGGCTCTAGCCTAGATTCCCAACAGGCTCCTTTCTGTTTCCTTTGTCACTCTCGCCAGCATCTGGCTCAGCCCACAGGCCTGCAAAGCGGGGAACAGTCATTTCGAAAGCCCCAAAGACACTTCACAGAAAACAAATAGAAGCGAGGCAGCAGCTCCTCGCTCACACCGGCCGCCGGTTCCCACAGCCCCTGGGGGGAGGACAGCGTCCCTGGGCACCTGCGCCCGGGCCGGGACAAGGCGGCGCCAGTCCCTGGGGCGGCCACTCACCTTACTAAATGCGCTCTTCACCTGCTCCACCGCCTTGCTCTTATTCTCACAGGGCAGAAATCGGTGCTGTGGGGGGAAAGGGAAAGTGTTAATGCCACGGCTCCCAGCTCCCGTGTCCCTGGCACTTGGGGGACAGCTGGGGACCTGAAAAAGGGCCCAGACTCATCTTGGATACCTAACCCTCCCCAGGCCCCCCGGCAGCAACTTCAGGAGCCCTGAGCCCTGTGTCACCCTTGCCCACTAGACAGAGAAGAAATAGCCCAGGGAGGTGACAAGTGCTTCTCCAGAAGCCACTCTGCGAGCTCTGCAAAGCTTGCATGAAAGCCCAGGAGCTGGAGCTTGGAGCCTCCTCCCCAGTGACAAGTGCTGAGCCAGCGCGCTGTCCCCTCCCGCTTTCCAGTCCCTCCTCCTCGTGGGCTCCAGCCACCAGCACCCTTTGTGGGTCCCTGAGCGCTAGAGGTGCAGCGTGGGCATGCAGACCAAGGCCTTTGGTGGGCCCGTCCTAAAACCAGACCAGCTCCTTCCCCCCTTGGAGAAGGCGGGGGAGCGGCCGGGGTTCGTCCAGTGGGGAATCCTTTGCAGACCCCACTGCAGTCCGGGGGCGAGGGGCCCCCTGGCCCTACAATGCCCCGCTCCAGAGCTCTGCCTTCAAAAGGTGGAGGCCGAGGGGGAAGTGGGGTTTCTTCTCCACGGGACCCTGCCTGCCAGCGGCCCCTTTTGCAGGGTCCACAGGGGACAGAGGAACCCCGGGAATGAAGAGTGGGGCCCCTTTCACCGAGGGAGAGGGGAGTAGCTAATAACCCACAAATGACTCACAAATAACAGGAAAGCTGTTTGCAAACATGTAAATGCCTCGCCGCCTCCCCCACTCCTCGCTTAGAGAGAGCGATGAGCAAGCGATGGAGCTGCAGCCGCTGCCGGCCTGCCCTGGCCCTGAGCGGAGGTTCTGGAAGGCCCGGGAGCCACCAGCCGCAGGGGAAGAACTCTGCACTCACACAGCGTCGCAGCCTCAGCCTGAGGGTCTTGAGCTTCTCTCCCAGGGAGTTCACGTGGTTCTTGATGTCTGGGTCGTGGTTCTCAGCCCGGGGCATCACCTCCTCCAAGTAAAACTGGATCATCTCCGACAGGGCTTGGCAACCCAGGTAACTCTAAAGGCAAGAGCGTTGGGGGGGGGGGGAAGGGGGGGTGACTGGGCGGAAGAGCTGCTGCCCTAGCTTGAGAGGACAGCTTTGTCCCCAGGGACCTTTCTTAACCAGCCACCTCCCCCCAGGACAGCCCTTTGGCTGTGTGCTGAGTTAAGATCTTTCCACTTCTCCTTTTCAAAGCAAAGGAAGCGGACCCAGCTCCCAGCGGCCTCCCTGCTCTGAGTCACGCTGCTGCCTCCCCTCCCGCACACCCAGCCGGGCTCTCACCTTAAAGTCCTCCAGCAGGGACCCGGTCAGCAGTATGTTGTCCAGCTTGTCCTTCATTTGCTGCAAGAAGAACAAAAGGAGAATGAGCCGGAGGACGGAGGAAATGTCTTTTCCGATGCCCTCTTATTTATAGAGCTTCTGATGTTTCATCAGCGCAGCCTGGCCCCAAAAAATGGAAAGGAGATTTTCAACACAGGACATTCAATAGCGCTGGAACCCTTAGTTCAATCGGGTCATTTCCCCGAGGATCCAGTTGTTTTTTTAAAAAAGGCTGCCGGGCGTTGGAACCACGAGAAGCTTGCCTGGGTGCCGGTGTCCTCTCTGCAGAGCCCGATCAGGTTGGAAGGGTCCACCCGGGCCCACCCACCCCTCAGTGGTCCTGGCTTTTCTTTCTCCCTGCTGCAGACCCCCAGCTGCAGCTTTGAAAGCTGTCTGGAGGTGGGAAGCATCTCCTAATGCAGGCTTCCCCCCTGCAAGGCGCTTTCCCAAACCAGCAGGCTTCCAGGTTCTGGAAATGCACTCCCTGGAGACCCTATATGTTTTCCCCGCCACAAGGGATGGGGAGTGCATTGTCACCTTCAGGCAGACCCTTCATGACTTCTCCCAGCCAACTGAGCTCCAGAGAAATCTTAAAAAAAGTTGCTAAGCATAGGAGTCCTAGTGCATCTCCCCGGGAGGTGGCATTTTCTGCACATTTGCTGCATCACCCGGGCTTAGCTTAACTCACTGAACCTATGGCTTGACCTGGGACTCTTTTAAGAATTTAAGTTTGAAGGAAGTGAATGCTGGAGAGGGAGGTGGACAAGAAGGAAGATTCTTAGAGCTCTAGCAGGATGCCTGGTGGAGGCAGTGCCAGCAAGGAAGGAAGGACAGGAAGGCATCATACTCACAAAGAAAGTCTTCACCCTCCCGAAGGCAGCTCGGAGCTCTCGGAGCATGTGGGGCAGGCTGGCTGGGAAGTGGGTGCAGTCGTCCTCAGGTAGGGTGCTCTGGTGTCGGCTGGCTCCCACCCCGGCCAGGAGGACCAGGCAGCAACAGAGCAGTGCTGGGCTGGGCATGGCGAAGCTCTGCCTTCTGAAGAGTCGGCCTTGTGGTTTGGTTTTGCAAGAGCAAGCCCCTGATGTGTAGACCTTCACCTACTGTGTCCCCCTTTTATAGTGTGGGTGCGGTGAGGCCTCCCCATTCATAAAAAGCCACAGAGTCACAAATTTCCTGGCAAACGTTTTCTTGTTTTCTTCTCATTAAACCCCTCCCTTCTCAAACTTTGCATTATTTAACTTTTTAAGGTTCTTCGCTTTTTTGCACTGTAAGCAAAAGGGATTGTTGAACAATGAACTTTTGCATTACAGCTATTTTAGGATGAGCTACCTCTCTCTCTGTTTTAAAATAACTTTCCAGCTTTTCTTAACAAAAAAAAAAAAAAAAAAAGTTGATTTCCTGGGGTGAACAGCTGTTCTGTGCATAGAGGCCAGCAGTTGTGGGTTCTATGCGCGTGTTCCTAGGTCACAGTGACGTGGACAAATTGGCCGTTCCAGAATGCACTGAGATTGAGAAATAATTGGATCCCCTCCCCAACCTGGATTGAATACCCAAGGCTTTTCCTTGCTGAACTGGGAAGAGCCTCAGTTTCCCCAAGTGAGAACCGGGGTGAGTTAAATATCCTCATAGATCCCTCTGGTTCTTGCATTTTATGTTCCAAGGTGGTCCCTTGCAGAGGCCAGCTTCCCACTGGCTGTCCCAGTACTTTGGGAAAGTTCGTGAGAGTGGTCCATACTTCTTGATAGCTTGGCACCTGCCGGTCACTGTGACCCTTATCTCCATTTTACAGTGAGCAAACTGAGGTACAGAGATGCTAAGTAACCTGCACAAGGTTACATGGGTGCTGAGTGAGAGGGTCAGACTTTGCACCCAGGCCTGCCTGACAGTAGGGCCATGCTCCTTACTCTGTCTACACGGTCCCCAGGGTGTAGAATGATAAGGTTTAGATTGAAGAGTCCTCATGGTTTCTTTTAGTTGTGAGCTTCTGTGGTTGGACACTTAAGCTTGAAAGATGGGGGGTGAGGGAAACAGGAATAATAAGGAAGTTAAGTCAGGATTCCATGAAGACTGGACTGCAGGCCCCCCCCCCCCCCCCCCGCTTTTTTTTTCTCTTACCTGTCCCTTCCCTCCTTCCGAAGAAGTCTTAGCCATCTGGTCTTGGATTTGCACATGTGATGTGTGTGTGTTTGAGGGTGGGCAGGTACGGTAGGCAGGTGCAGTGAGGAAAGTTGCTCTACCTCTAATAAGGAAAGGAGAGGGGGAGTGACACCCCCTCTTCAGATATCTGGAAAGTCTCTGGGGGTCCCTTGATGTACCTTGACCTTCTCCTTCTATAGGAGCTTTTCCTTACCTCCCCAGTGAAGACAGTAACTAGGAAGAGCACTGACCTGGTCTCTGTCCTGACTCTGTCAGTCTTTAAACCTCAGGGAAAGTCGCTTGACTTTCCATCTGTCCCAAGAGGGCAACAGAGTACCTGCCCTCCTGCCTGCCAGGGTCCTTTGGGCTTCACAGGGGAGGGGCTCGGGAAAGTGACAAGTGGACTCAGATACAGGGTTGTCACCAGTGTTTCTGTTATTTCGTTGCCCTCCTGTGTCAGCCCTAGGACACCTCAGATGGTACTGCATCCTGAGCCTGCCCCATTGCTCTCACTGTGCCAGAGCAAATGGGGCAGACGTACTGGGGCCAGGCCAACCTGGAATGGGCCTGGGGGAAGAAATGACAGGGTCCAGCTCCAACCTGTGGGTACACCTTGTGGGTCAGGATCAGGGGGGCCATGGCCTCCCCTTCCAATACTTTGGGGAATGTCAGTGCAAAAACCTAAGAATTGTGAAGGGAGAAAAGAACCTTTTAGAAACAAGAGTGAAGCTAACACAGGAATTTTTGCTCTTGCTGATTTACCCTGGGCTTATTGAATATTACTGCCAGGATGCAGAGAAAAGAGGTGAGGAGCTGAGTTTTCACCCCTCTACCCTTGTACTTCCCTCTTGTCTTCTGGGTTTCCTGGGCTGTGCCTGCTTTCGCCCATCGGGCTGACTGCCTTTCTGAGTTGGGTGTTCTGGGTGCAGACTTAGCACGGAGGGAGTCAGGCCAGAGGCATCAAACCCCAGGCAAGGATCTGAGGCCCTTCTCCCTGACCCATGCAGCACAGACCCCTCCTATCTTTCTCTGCCACCACGCCCTGTTCTTGCCTCCACTGCTAAACCTACCATCTGACATTGCTGTCACCTTATGTGCACACCTTGCCTCCCCCCAGTCAGCTGTGAGCTCCCTGAAGTAGGATGTTGTTTTATTATTCTGTGTACCTGATACCAAGCATAGGGTCTGGTCGATGGAGGAAGGTGCTAGCTCTACAGCTTTCTCTTTTCTTTTTGCTCTACAGCATAGCAGAGTACATGATGAGCCTGTACAGGCTGGAGGAAGTAACATGAAGGAGGCTGGTCTGGGCACAGGCAGGCACTCGGATAGATAGGGAAGCAGCTCAGGGAGCCAGGCCAGCATCTTTTCCACTGTCTTCTTATAACTTGAGATAAGTGTGTAAATGCACACACACAAATATGCACATGTGCAAGATGGCAGGAGGAAGGGAGGCGGGCCAAAACCATTTCTGCCTTTCTTTAATGCATAAGCCATTAGGTAGGGTGAGGTACAGGAGCATGTAGCCAATTACTTCAAACCATTTGTTGAATAGTTGATCTTTCCCCCGCTGATTTGAAGTCATGGTCCTCTCCCATCTCAAAATTTCAGAATCTAAATGATCAAAGGTAACCACGGCAAATTTTTTGACGCAATTCCTTACATAACAAATGGAGATACCAATATCTTTCCTACCAGCACAGAGGGTTGACATCAGGCTGATAGAAGAAAACAGGGATGAACATTTTGAGGAAAGTTAAGAGCCTCTGCTTTTATATTGACAAAACCATGAGAATAGTAAACGTGGGCATCATTCTATATCTCAAGGCTGTGACGATATTCATTCATTTGAAAAGTCTGGTCATAGGATCCATCAGGAAAAGTCTCAAACTCATAGTCACATCTGAGACGTAAATGTCAGCAGTCTGCCCGGCATAGGAAGTTTGAGTTTGGGTTTTAGTACAAGGGAAGAGCCCTTGTAGGGGAGGAAGTGAGAGACCGGGCACCTACGGATGGTAGAGTGTCGGTCTGGGCACCATTTTGTTCTGTGGATTTCCAGAGGACTCGACTGCCGCTGATCACTGTGAGCTCCATGGGGGTAAATGGCCTGAGTCTAGTCTTCCCTCAAGTCCAGATGCTTAGCAGGGATCTATGAGATGATCACGAAATTGAATTTAAATGACTTTCTCCAGTGAGGAATCTCTGGGGAATCAGAGGAAGGTTGTGGGATAGGAAATCAATTTGCCTTTCCACCCCTGCTCCAGAATATTCCCGAATTTCTGCATTCAACTGCAAATGAAAGAAAATCTGATTAATCGTGGCTTAAAAAAGAAAAGGGTATTATTTTTTGGCCTCACTTAACATGAAGTCAGAGGCAGGCAGTCTGAGGCCGGTAGAGCACTTCGTCATCTAGAACCTGCTTTTTCTTGTCTTCCTGCTCTCCTCTCTGTTGTTGCAAGATGTCAGGGAGAAGGGACGTAGGTAAAGTCTTAAGGCATGTCAACCCAGGAGATCCTAACAGTCTTTCCAGAATAGACTCTCCTCAGTGAGTTTCACTAGTTTAGCTGCAGAGGGGTCCAGGCAGATGAGCACTATAAGCATGTGTGTGTGTGTGTGTGTGTGTGTGTGTGTGTGTGTGCACTGTGTAAATACATTGTGAGAGTCCTATCTAAGGGCACAAGAACTCATAAGGAATCTTCTCCCAGCTACCCCTGTGCTCAGCAAAATGGCAGGCTTCCTGGCATCATTGCTCTGCACGTTGCTGAACTTCTACAGCTCAGACCCAAGAGGAAGGAGCTGCTCTCTGGGGGTCCACTGGAGCCACAAATGGAAGGCTAAGGAATGGGGGCTTGCCAGACCCAGGGTTCAACTAGCTTGCCTGGCAACAGGGCCACTCGGGAGGGAGCAACGGGTTGGTGATACAGGCAGAGAAGATGGGATGGCCCCCACCCAGGATAGGCAAATGATGGTCCTGATGAAGAGTCTTCTTGGGACTTGGCTTCTACTCACTCATTCATAGTTCTTAGTTTAGGGCTGATAATGGGAGTTTCTTTTCTTCCCATTTGGGACATCTAGTATGTACAATGGTTTTCTCAGCTCGAAATTTCTAGTATTCCCTTGAATAACCTTCCTTAGCATCCTGGACAGAAACTTCCTCAGCCACTATGCCGCAATAGGCCTGTTCAACAGCACAGAGGCTGACAGCAAAACCCCAAGTGTGGCTGGGCAAGGGGTCTTGGGTGACAGGGCTCTGTGGCACTGTCCTCCTCTGGGCTTCTCTGACTTTGGCCTTGTGGCTGGAGTGCTTCAGAATATGAGCCAGGTGGATTAGAAGTTTCAAAGAGCCCAAGTAGGGGCCACCCCTAGGGCAAATCAAGCAAGGGTTATGCAAACTGGATTGGGCGCCTGTCCTAGGATCGTGGCCGGCAGACACTGCAAACCACAGCGGAAGGGCTGATCTTTGGACAGCCAACGTGGAATTCCCCTTTGTGCAACTGGGGCACCAAATCAAGCAATTCGGATTTTCCTTAGGGGACAGACACTGTGATCTGTGACTTCTCATATGAGAAATTTGGCGTACGGGGGCCAGGACACCAGGTGTTGGAGCCTTTGCCACCCGGAGGACACAGCTGTTTTTGCTCTGTCTGCATGACTACCGGGGATAACTAGTGTAGGTACTAGAGTCCTAGTGTAGTTATTATCACTACTAGTGTGGAAGAGCTGTGCAGGCGCACAGGGTCCCATTCTTAGAAGGGCTCTTACTCAGCTGTTCCTGCCTTGAGATTCTTAGTAATTGTTGAGCGAGTGGCCCCCAATTTATATAGCTGGTTCTGTAGAGGAGGCTGAAATCATGTCCATTCCCTGGTCTCACCTTCACCTTGTGTTCCCTAATGTAGTAGATGACATCACCATCTAACCCAACGTACAAGCTAGAAACCTAGAAATAACTTGCTGGTTCCCTCCTCTCCCTTGCCAATCATGACCAATGTATTAGAAGGCGCTCCTGACTTTCTTTCTTTCTTTCTTTCTTTCTTTCTTCTTCTTTCTCTTTTCTTTCTTTCTGGTCTTAGGAGGTAGGGCGGTCGTGATGGCAGGGGGTAGTGAGGGTAGGCTTTCTTTATTCTTATTTCTTTCGTATTCTGGATTTCTTTTCTTTTATTTTATTATTCTTCTTCTTCTTTCTTCTTCTTTCTTCTTCTTCTTCTTCTTTTCTTCTCTTATCCTTCCTTCTTCCTCCTTCCTTCCTTCCTTCCTTCCTTCCTTCCTTCCTTCCTCCCTTCCTTCCTTCTTCTCAGATTTTATTTATTTATTTGAGACAGTGAAGTGGGTGGTGAGGAGCAGAGGGAGAGGAAGAAGCAGACTCCCTGATGAGCAGGGAGCCCGACATGGGGTTCAATCCTGGGACTCTGGGATCACAACCTGAGCCGAAGGCAAATGCTTAACCATCTGAGCTCCCAGGCACCCCTGGGTGCTCCGGATTTTTCTTCACAAACATCTTCCTAATCTGCTGACTTTTTTCCAATTCCATCAGCAGCAGCAACAACTGTCTGATTCAAATCTAATCTAATCTCTCCTGGGCTTTAAAATAAAGGCCTAATTGATATTCTAATATCTATTTTCCAAATTGCTCTCTACTTGGTAGGTAGAGTGATTATTTGCAAGCAACAATCTGATCATGACTCTCCTATTTAAACCCTTCTTTGGCTTCCCATTTTCTTTCTTGGTAAAATACTCACATTATTCACACTGTCTACGACTCCTTTATCATCTGACCCTTCTTCTGCCTCAAATTTCAGCGCTCCTCACTTCCCTCTGCCCTCTAGCCTCATTGGCTTTCCTCTTTTTTTTTTTTTTATTTTCAAATAATCCATGCTTTCTCTCTTACTACAGAGCCTTTGCACATATAGTTCCCCCTTTCTGGATTGTTCTTCCCCTTTTCTTTATCCTTCAGTTCTCAGCTCAGATGTTACTTCCTCAAATGAGTTCTTCTTTATTTCCAGTTGGATTTTCTGGGTATATCTTCTCATAACACCTTGCTCCTTTCCTTTACAGTACTCACACCAGTTTATAGTTATACGTGGCTTTGTGACCATTTGACTGAGCTCCATCCTTGCCATCACACTGTCCTCCCCAGGGCAGGGCCCTCTCTGTTTTTGGTTATCATTATTTGCCTAGTGCTTGGCACAATTCTGGGCACATCCAAGGTCCATGCTAAACATCTGTGGACTGAGTGACTGAGTATGTGCTTCCTAAACTTTTGGTAGCTATAACTGGCTGCATTTGTCTTCCATCTCATAGAAAGTAGAGGATGAATTCACTTGGGGAAGCAACTACCCTCACAAACTATTATGCCTGTTCCCATTTGGCTGTTAGTTTTGAAAAATCAATCTCGCCACTAATCAACACTCTTCCAGGCAAGTGTTAACCAAATCCCTCGCGGTTCCGGAGTGTTTAAAATATCCTCTGTCATAGGGTGTCAGAAGAAGAACCTTAACCAGCACGTAATCCGTCTCTCTCATTTTACAGATGCACAAACCGAGGACCAAAGAAGAGACTTTCCTAGGGACAAGAAATAGTAATGGCAAAGGTGGAATCTGATGTCAATTCTCTTCTGGTTGTTCTTCTCCAATCAGCACCTAATTCCTTGACTCAGATGAGCATTAATAACTCTCAACTCTCAGGGCCAGCACCAACGACTAGAGGGCGCTAAGACGTGAGCCCTGTGTGGAGTTGCAATGGTGAGAAGTCAAAAGTCATGGAAATGAGTTTCCATTTACAAAGCTATCGTGAATCTATTACGTGCCTGTGAGGTATGTAGCCCTGCACTGGCGAAGTGGCGATGGGGAGAAGGGTTGCTTAGGTACTTTTGTCCCAGGGAAATACTGGAAGCTTTAGAATATTTGCAGACAGAAAAGGGTTTCTATGGTATTTTACCTCTGAGACGGGACTGCAGTAGTGTTCAAAGGCATAGTTTGGCATTCCTTCCCACCAAGGAACCCCTCAAATACCATCTCTCTCCAGAAACCTGATTCAAGAGAGCAGAGAATTGAGTATTTCCCTTCATCTTGCTGGCTCTGATTTTTTTTTATCTCCAAAACAAGTCCCTGACTCTAAAGCCTCAGCCCCATTCCACATATTTTTGATGTGTGCTTTAGATGCACATCTGTATCACATGTGTGAAGAGCCAGATGCTTTCTCCATCCTGGTTCCATGCCACTTCTGCGGTGACTATGCCATTTACATGAATCCTTAGGTAATAAACTCTTTGGGGAAGGGAGCAGGAGGGTGCCACCGTGTCCAGTGTGGTCTAGTTTCACTAAGTCCCCTGTTCTCAAGCTGTTTGGATTCAAGACCCCTTAACATTCTTCAAAATTGTTGAAGATCCCAAAGAGCTTTTACTTATGTGGATTCCATCTATCGATATTTCTTGTATTAGTAACGACAATGGAGAAATTAAAAATATCTATTTATGACTTTTAAAGTAATAATAAAGACTACATGTTAACATAAATAACATATTCTGTGAGAAAAAGCTATGTTTTCCAAATCAGAACGCATTTGGTGAGAAGAGCGACATCGTTTGACATTTGTTCCAAATATTTTCAAATATCTGGTTTAAAAGAAGAGTTTGTCTTCTTACAACTGTTTCTACACTCAATCCGTGGCAATCTGCTGTTTAGTTGGAAGTGTATGAAGAAAATCCAGCCTCTTGTACCTTGTACTTGAGGGGGTCCTTGGACCACCTTTTGAGAATCACTGGCTTAAGTGTTTTAACTAAAATCTCTGGGTGAGGATGAGTGGGAGGAGGGTGATCAAAGTTTGGCCTCAGAGGAAGATGTGGGGGATACCAACAGGTCACCTGCCCTGGTCGGAGAAAGGAGAAGCCCACTGCTTCATAGTTGTCTTTCTTATTCAGAGTTTCCGAATAGCCAGTGTGGTCCTCCAGTGCAGCAGCTCCTGTGAACATCAATGTATGTCATGGAAGCTGAAGTGCCTCACACGCAGTGTTTGTGGTTTCAAGTCAGAACTCACGGGAGTTTTGGGGCTGATCTGCAGTGCCCTACTGATTACCGTAAATCCCCTTCTCCAAGGGGCCCCAGGTCTAGGACCAGCTCATAGGGGCTGGGTGCAGTCAGGGGGCACGGGGCTAGTAGAGGGACTCCACTGTGGGCTTATTTGGGGTTCGACTTTCCACTTCCACTTTTAGTTCTTCTCTCTCTTTCTGCCTCTCTCTGCTTTCTCTTTGGTTAGCTTGTGCTTTCTCAGTTTTCAGAACCAACTGAAAATAACATCAGATGTTTTCCAGTCTGCTGGTCGGGATTTATCCAATCAAAACAATAGATTTTACTTTCCAGTCTCTTCTCACTCCCTGCAGGGTTGAGCGGCATCTATGATCAGTGGGCTTTCTCTGATCTGGCTAATTTAGAAATCACTTTAGCAAGGTGGGCACCCTCTTAGGAACTGGGTCAGACGTTGTGGGTTCAAATCAAAGCGCGATGACTAGCCGCCCATCTGACTGTGGGAGACTCTTTATAGAATGAGTGGAAGAAGAATTTCTCTTTTTCACAGAGCTAGACTAAGAACTCCCAAGGCCCTCTCAGATGCTTCAACCTTCAAAAATAGTTTTAAAATAACATATCACTGAACTGTAAAATGTATTTAAGAAAGCCCTACAAGGTTCTGATACTTTTGATGTATCAATGCTTTTGCAATTCTATCAACACTTTAAAAATATATATATTGTTCTTTCAAAAAATTAAGGAGAACCTGTTTATGCCTTGGCTTTTGGGTGATCTCAGACTGTTCCTGGGAGTAAGGTCAGGAGTCTCAAGCAGGAGATTAGATATAAATCGGGATCAAGTGGTTGATTGATGGGTTTCAGGGTTCCCCGATTGGCCAGGGATTGTGCACTCACACTTCTCTTACACGGTACATGCTGTCACATACTTCCTCATACAGCAAAGGTTGGGTCTTTGTCAGCAAAACACACGTCTTCCCCACTTCGCCACACCCCACACCCGTGGGTCCAAGTGGTGGGTTCCTGGAAACGACACGATGCACCCTGCCTTTTGGGCTAGTCTTTGCAGTGGGGTGTGATCGGTTGAGTGTGTGGGTCCCAGGTCAGACTAGAGGTGCCACCCAGCTCTGCCCCTTCCTGTCCATGGCACCTCTCGTGCCGCAGCATCCACAGCTGGAGATGGTAACTGGCACTGCAGGGTTGTCATAAGGGTTGAATGAAATGGTGCATGTACACAAGGGCATCATGAGTGCCTGGCATGTAACGAGTAGTCAGTGCATCTGAGTTGCGGTTGTTGCTGCTCTTCCGTGGGCGTGCTCAGCTGCTAGGGCCAGGGATATCTCTTCAGGGACCTGGCGCCTCAGAACAGGACTAGGTTCTCTGTCCCAGTATTCCGGGGATGGTACAGAAATGTCAATCCAAGTAGAAAGAGCTCTGGCTCCGGTGTCCCGGAGAAAGGCTACCAGCCCTGGGCCTCCACTGTGAGATCCTGGACCTGTCCCCTTCCATCCTTTGGCCTTGCTTTCTGCATCCATAAGTGGGGGGGGGGGGGTAGACAGAACTATTTTTCCTTTTAAAGGTTATTTATTTATTTATTTATTTCAGAATGAGAGAGAGAGAGAGAACAAGCAGGTGGAGGGGCAGAGGGAGAGGGAGTGCTGAGCAGGGAACCCGACGTGGGGCTCGATCCCAGGGCCCCAGGATCATGCCCTGAGCCCAAAGCAGACACTTAACCGACAGAGCCCCCCACCAGGGGCCCCAGAGTTCTTTTCCTAGGATGCTTTCCTAGGAGACTTGGGCGGTGGGAGACTTGGGTGGTGCTCCCCCCCATCCTTCCTGGAGGGAGCCAGCGGGCGCCAGGCCCTGGCTCTGGGTCCGAGCTCTAGGCAGGCCTGGGAGCGCCCTTCGGTAAGAGAGCCCGAGCCCTTTCCCCGGGCGGCCCTGTGTGTGTTCACCTGTATTTCCTTCTCGCAATCCTAGCCCCAGCCTTCTTGAGGTTGCAGTTTCATTGTGAGTCAGGGCTGCTGAGAGCAGTGGAAAGCCGAGGGGCCTCTGCCTGGCGGGGAGGACGTGATGCTGCCTTTTCCTCAAGAGCGCGGTTGGCGGGGGGACGTCGGGGGCGTGGGAGGGAGGTGATCACCTTCAGGAAGCGCATTTTCACATTGACTGTGTCTGGGAGGAAAGAATATTACTGGAAAGCCCTCGAGGTCACTTCACAGGTCTTTCAGAAGGGCCTGCACGCTCCCCGGCACTAAAATGTCTGTGCCATTTGGGTACCTGCTGTGAGGCAGGTGGCGCTAGGAGGGAGGGAATGCTCCATCCTTGTCCATCCTTGTCCCCTGCCCGGGGTGTGGGGGGGAACCTTGGCTCCTGGACCTGGGGAGGTGACCCTGGGGCTGAGGCCGGGCCAGGCACAGTGGGGCCGGCGGGGCCGGTGGGCCCAGTGCTGCTCAGCCACCACAGGCCTGGAGACAAAGAGCCGAGGCCCTCCAGCCCTCGGCTGGGTCTCACAGGGGACAAGCAAGGAGGGGGGTCAGATTTAGAGAAGCCGGGAGGAAGCTATCTAAGAAAAGCTGGGATCCCTTAGGTGTGCTGACCCCAGAGGCTGAGTTCTGCATGGGGCCGGGGGTGACCTGGCGCAGGGAGGAAGGTGCATGGGTCATCGGGAGCTCTCGGCCAAGCTGGGCAGAAGGTTTCAATAGAGGGGCTTCGATTTGGGGTGTCAGGCGAGGGTCCCCTTGCAGGGGAAGGTGGACAGACACCTCCCTGAGAGAGATCCCAGGGAGAGGGAGTACCGGGCGATAGAGGGTGACCCGAGATCGCTTTCTCTATTTCAGATGTTGCCCAAAGCTGGTCAACTGCGCAGCGAGAGAGCCGAACCCTCCTTAGACGGCCAACAAGCACAGGAAGATTCGGGGAGCATCATCATCAGGGAAACGCAAATCAAACCCACCCCGAGCTAGCACCTCACACCGGTCAGCACGGCTAGTACTGAAAAGACAAGAAATAACCAGGGTTGGCGAGGCCGGGGAGAGAAAGGACCCTCCGTGCGCTGCTGCTGGGAATGCAAAACGGGTGCCGCCACGATAGAAGGCAGTGTGGAAGTTCCTCAAAAAACTAAAAATAGGACTAGCATATGATCCAGCGATCCTGTTTCTGGGTATTTATCTGAAGAAAACAGAACTAACTTGAAAAGATCTGTGCACCCCATGTTCAGTGCAGCATTATTTGCAAGAGCCAAGATACAGAAACTACCCAAGTGTCCAGTGTCCGTTGAACGGATAAAGAAAAGGTGCTATATATGTATTATTCAGGCCTTAAAAAAATGAAATCTCGCCATTTGTGACGACATGGGTGGACTCTCGGGACATTATGCTAAGTGCAATAAGTCAGACAGAAAGCCAATACCAAAAAAAAGAAAAAGAAAAAGGAAAAAGAAAGAGAAAAAGAAAAGAAAGCCAATACCTTACAATCTCACTTATATGTGGAATAAAAACAAAACCAACCCGCCCCCCCAAACCCAAGCTCGTAGATACAGAAAACAGATTGGTGATTGCCAATGATGGGGGGGTGGGGAGGCAGGTGAAATGGGTGAAGGGAGTCAAAATGTACAAGCTTCCAGTTATAAAATAAATAAATCACACACACACACACATAATACACAGCATGGGGCATATGGTGACTAATATTGTATTAACGTTTATGGTCACAGATGGTAATTAGGTTTATTGTGGTGACCATTTCTCAGCATATACAAATGTTGATTCCCCATGTTAATAGACTTGAAATTAACATAATATTGTATGTAATTATGTTTCGATTAACAAAGAAGAAACTAAAAAAAGAAAAGAAAAAAAGAAACTATCGTTGATACATCTTGTAGACCCCAGCTCCCAAAAACCTGAACTGAAGTTGGTGCTATTTATATAGAATACCCCAGTTGCATCGTAGGCTACCAACAAAGCCGCATTTATAAAATGAGTATCTAGGGAGACATTGTTCCAGGTTCCGAAAAATGACTCAAGCATCTGTATATAAGCCGAAAGCTGCCTGCACTGAGGTGAGCAAACATGTACCCAGTCAAGGGAGCTGCAAGGTCCTCCTGTGTGTTGGGGAGAGGTGCTGACGGGGCTTGGGCCTGGGGATGGGGAAGAAGGAGGAGAACAGGACATCCTTAGTGGGATGTCACCGGCCAGCTGGCTTTGACATAGCTCTGTCATTGGCATCCAGGACCCCACCTATGCTTCCACCAAGGGAACCCTATCATAGATAATAATATTATTATTAATAAAAATAAAAATAATAGCCACCTCCTGGATATGAAAAGAAAATAGGCTGAATGCTTGTCTCAGTGCCTGGCATATCGTGAGGACGCAGTGACTCTTACCTGGCCATCCGTGGCTTCCAGTGGGACTACTGTGTCACTACGCTACAGTTACTACAACCACCAGGGCCACTGTTGTCAGCACAGCTCTGACTGTTGATGCCACTGCAATCTCCTTTTCCCTCCTGGGGCCCCTGCAATGACTTTGAACACCCAAAGGATGGTGCGAGTGGAGGAAGAGTTGGTCTCCTCTCTGAGCCCAT
Organism: Canis lupus familiaris; assembly: GCF_011100685.1. NCBI lineage: Eukaryota > Metazoa > Chordata > Mammalia > Carnivora > Canidae > Canis > Canis lupus. The sequence goes on from NC_049228.1 coordinate 5,714,219, forward strand.
CCTGCACCTTGCAGGGGATGGGAGGGGGCTGCAGGGTACGAAAGAGGCAGGGCCCCCGAGGAGGCAGATGGGGGGGAGCAGGGCACAGGGGCTTCTGGTCACTCTAACCACAGCTGGGGCTTCTGTTTCATTTCATGTAAAATCAGAGGGCTTTTGAGAAAACTGGAGGAGAGGGGGAGGGCCTGGGTTGCACCTTGGAGGCCACATAGGCCAAAAGGTTGCTCCTATCTTGGCCACAGTGGCGGGGAAGTTGAGGTTGAGGTGCTGGGGCAGTGCGGCTGAGATCTGGGGTTGCAGAAATGGTGTGAGGGGGGCTGAGTTCTTCGCGTCGACCCCACCCTTGGTCCCCTGTACTTCCCCTCCAGCCAAGCTAAAGGGCACGTGAAGGTTCAGCTAGAGCTGCCGGTTCCTGTCATTACTTTTCTAAAGACAACAAGGTTAACTCTTTATGAGCATTGTTCCCTCGGACCCCCGCCCACCAGAGAACAGACTGCATTCCTTAATTCGTTTTGGATTTTTCCAGACCATAGGCCCATCTTCCTAGTGCAGCCATGTCAACACCCAACTCCTACTTGTACGAATGTCCAGAGCAGAATCCAGCCATCCGAGCTCAGTATGCACACTCCCGAATGTCTTTGCAGCCTTCTGGCCCCCAGATTTTCGGCCCCGGGTCTTGACCTGAACAAGAGGGCTCTCCCCTGTGCTCAGAACACAACCTGTTCTCTCACAACAACTTTGCCTCAGTAGCTCATGGTTTAGGGACCCGCAGTGGCCGTACCCCCCACCTTCCATCCAGCAGAGTCCTTCAGTGTCACCACCTCCGGGAGCCTTTCTTCACCAAGCTCATCCCACAGAGCTTTCTTGCTTTTTCCAAAACGTTCCAGCGCTTGTGACCCTACATGGCCCTAAGTACTTGGTGCACACCACCCAGGGCTGTGAGGCATCCTCTGTGTTTGTCCACATGTGTGCGCACGCACACGTCATCCATGTGTGCATGTGTGCATTTTGTCTTCAGAACCTGGGCCCATGCTCCACGTATGCCAGGGATGGAGGAGACACAAGGTAGCCCAATGTGAACATGCTCATTTTGGCTACTAGATGGGGTCAAGAGCCTTAAATGGCAAAGGCCTATGCCCCCCGAAGAGGACACGTGTGGTGGTTTTGTCTCTCTTCCGTGTGGCTGTGGAGATGCCCGCCGACTTCGGTGAACCCTGGTTTCTGTCTCTGTGAAATGGGGGAGACTCCTCAATGCTTTTCCTCCCTTGGAGAGGATCCTAGAGGCTTGCGAATAGGTTGAAACGCTTTGAGGCCCCAGAATCGCTAAGGACATAAAAGAGCTCGCTTGTGGTCTTATCCTTGACTCATGGAGGAAGGCCTTCGTGGTTTTTCCCAGAACCACCACAGGAGGATGCTCTAGGAATTTCTCGTGCCTCGCCACGCCATGAACCACCGAGGCACGGGAGCGTTCCCTAGGCTCATCCTCCCCCCCTCCCCTGCTCCATGGGGTCCAGTCTGCGGGCCTCACCTTTCTTCCTGCCAACCGTATTACGGCCGTGGGAATCTGAACTTTTCAGAAAGCTTCCTTCTAAAATCCCCTTCTGCCCTGGGTTCACAGGGAGCCTGCAGACCTTCCTTCCTGTGACATGTCTGGGGAAACACACATCCCCTCAATCCAGAGCTGGCGAGCTTAAGCAATCAGCTCTGGTGTGTGAGGGTGTGCTTGTGTGCGCGCGACGGTATGTGACTCTGCAGCTCCTAAAGCTCTTCTTCGAGTCACTGAGGCTGTCTGTCTGCTACCACGTGGCATGTGCCTGCTGCGTGCCGTGGACTCGACACAGCTTGGCCCAAGGCTGAGAGCCCACAGACCCTTGCTGATGCCCGCATTAGACAGCTAGTTGGCTTAGGTGGTTTACTTCGATCACTCTTTGATTTCTTTTTTAAGGTCTTATTTCTTTATTTGAGCAAGAGACAGAGACAGAGAAGGTGAGCAAGGGCGGCGGGCAGGGAACCAAACTCTAGGCTCTATCCCAGAACCCCGGGATCACGACCTGAGCAGAAGGCAGACTTCAACTGGCTGAGCCATCCAGGCACCCCTTTGATTTCTCATTATGTGGCACATTGAACCTCCGACCTTAACCACTTCAAAAGACTATGCCATGTAGCTTCCTATAAGCGCGAGACTTTTCTAAAGTAGCCATACCTGTTCACCAGACTTTCCTTCCTGGAAACTACTAAGCTATTCCTCAATATTCTTCTACATTTCATTTACTCAAATTCCACCCATCCTTCCAATCCAGTGCTTCGGAGCACAGAGCCATGCACTCACCCTCTACAAGCATCTTCCAAGAAGCCACCCTCAGGTTCCAGAAAGCCTTAGAGATCAGAAATGGTCCAGTCTAAATCCAAAGGGCTGTCGTCCATGCAGATCATCTTGCCAGTCTAGCTCTTCCATGGGAGACCTAAAAGACTTCTTTCTAACCTAGAAGAGAAGTTGGAGTAACGTGGTTCCGGTCCTTGCTTTCCAGACATGACCACACCATCTGGCGCCAAGCTTTGTCCTGAAGCCTTTTCAGAAAAGGCCCTGACGTCTAATGATTTGGCAGGTCACAAAGTTTTCTTCAACAAAAGCCCCGTCCTGCTTTATTCTAATTCTTCTATTGGCTCCGGGGAGCACCCAGAGTTCCAGATGGTCAAAACCTTCTTCCATTACCATTTGGCAGTAAAGGGAAATTATACAAATAGTTTCCGCGTGTCTGGCGCGTCAAGGTTTACCCGGAGCCCTGATGCACACCATGTTGTTCTTCTCCCAGTCATCCTGGGAGGTAAGCAGGGTCCACCTCACTGTGGTTTTGCAGATGAAGAAACGGAACTGAGAGAGGTTAGCCAACCTGCCCAAAGTCAAGTAGCCGCGATGCGTGGGGTGAGACGTGAACCCCAAGTGCTTACAGCCATTGGAGCTGGGAGGGATTTGGGAGGGATTTTTTTCCCCAGGTAATTTCCATATTAACCCTCCCTTTTTTCCCACGAGGAGACTAAAGTCCTGAGCCTTTCAAGAACTTGCCTGAGCGTCAGAGTAGGAGTTAGAACTTCGGTCTCCCGCTAATCAGTTCATCGCTTTACCTGTATCACCATACCAAGACGAACGACGGGACTTCGATAATTTTTAAGACGTCAAAACGTGGCATTACACCTCAATGGTATCTCAATCAAATGTAACATGTCAATTATAATGTGATATGTCAATTATAGCTCAATTTTAAAGAAAGGCACTGCAAGGCTGTGGTCCTCCCCTCATCCTCTTAGTGTCCCAGAAGAAAACCCTGAGGCCCCTGAGATGCCATCATTGCAGACACTGAGCCCCTTTTCCTGCCTGTAGCCTTCCCAAGGGCGTGCAAAGAGAGGAAAATACTGTCACTTCCCAGATAAAAAAAGAGGAGAACCACCCCCCCCCAAGCCTGGAAATCATAGAAGATAAACAATATTGACTCTCAATATGGTTCATTGGCAAAAATTTCCCCAGAGCCTGTGTCAGAGCTATATTTTCCACTCTGGCTACTATGATTTGGTTGTGGCACACTTGCTTTCTTTCCTTTTGATTGTGCAGACTCTGACGCAGGTTGATGGCTCTGGCAGGTGTCTGGGGGTTTACGAGCCCATCGCTGGCCTCTGACACCTCATCTCCTCGCCCCCCATCCCTCCCTTCCCCTCCTGAGATGACCAGACCAACTCGGGCAGAAGCAGTTGGAGGAGTGGGTAGGGAGTTAGGGTTTGCCCTCCTCAGAATCCCCTTAGCACACGCTGCAGCCTGAAGGGAAAGCAGGCAGGACACAAGGCAAGCACTTGGATTTTATAGGGGTTTTTCTCAGAACAAATTCCAGAAAGTTTAGGATGACTTGCTAGATGACATTTGATATGTTCTTCCTTCATTCCTTCTTGTTAAACTGCTCTCTCTCATACAGCTCATGTGTGGGTGAGAGTTTTGTGGACAGCAGGGCTTTCCCAGGGACTGGTTCGGACCTACGGTCTCATCTACGAACGATGCCTGCCTGTCACATCCGCTAATAATCAGATTCCAATCAGAGGGCCAGGGTGACCTCTTCGGGAAGGACGTTGTTTCCAGGGATGGCTGTAGGACTGGATAGAGAGAACTAGTCGGTGAACACAATCCATACATTATGAGGCTGGGACAGGTTCCAGAGGCCTTGCTCCTGGCTGAGCCCAGAGGGACCCCAAGGATTTGAGTCTGGCTCTCTGCACACCGTGCCCAGCCCCATCTCTTCCTGTACCCGTTGATCCGTCCTCCAGGGCCCCGTTATCAGCTGTTTGGCTCTTAAAGCTTCAGTGTGGTTTCCTTCACCAACAGCTTCACCCTTACCAGGTGCTCTCTTCCCCACCCCCTGGAAAACACCACTTTCTTAAAGGCAATTGGCCAACTGAATACTCAAAAGTAGGTCATAACTGCAATTTCCCACCCTCTCAAGAAAGCGTCTCGAGTTTTCACTGGTAATGCTGCAGATAGGGTGTCTCCATAAACCAGAGCATTGCTGCTTCCCCTCCTGCCTGCATGCGCGTACATGCGTGCACTCGAGGGCAGGGTCGGGGCAGGCCCTGGGCCTCCCCAGACTGGTTGGATTTATTGTCTCACTTGGCCTTCCCAAGATGAAAGATAAATAGTGCCAGTCATAGGCAGATGCCCACTTCTCTGGAATTACCCTATCCTGGCAATATCTGTGACTGCTAAGTGCTGAGTTTGAAATATCTTCTCTTTGTCCTAGGTTACCTAGGAGCCCGGGGAAGAGCAGAAAAAAATCCACCCTGGAAATAATATATAAACATACCAACCGCCTACCCACTTCCTGAATAACCATGGCTGGGTATTCCTGAGGCCGGGGGCAGGCCTGAATTCCTCACGCCATCTCCTCCTTCCCCAATCCCGACTTGGGCATGGTCTCCACCCCCCCACCCCCCATCCCATTAAGGGTTGGATTTAGTTAGCGGTGGTTTATGCCCCTCAGGCAGGGTCACCCGAGGAAAAATTGAGCAATGACAAAACACGATTGCCTTGTTTGCCCCTCTGGGGTTCAGCATATTCATGTTCCTTCCCTTTTTAAGAGCTGTTTTGAGGACAGATCCTGATAGGAGTATTACATATTCTTGAAATAATAGAAACAGAACGAGAGCTACCCGTTGGAACGTATCAGGCACTGTTGTAAGTGGTGTGCAGGTAGTAACTGCTTTAATGTTTACAGCAATCCTATCACAGATCTGTGGAATTGATGCTGGTGCCCCCACCGGCCCATCCTACAGCTGGGGGGACTGAGTGTCAGAGAGCTCAGGTGCCCACTCCAACCTCACGCGGCTGCTAAGAATCAGAAGCAGGATCTGAACCCGAGCCTTGTGGCCCCAGAGGCCACACACTCTGGCGTCCTCCCCAGGACAGAGCTGCCAGCGGCGTGTCAGGAAAACCACTCGGGCTTTGGAATTGAAGATGTTTCCAGCCCTGCCAACTTCTGCGGAGTGGCCTTGGGCAAGCTGGAGCCACTGAGCCTCTTTCCAATTAAGGAGTCATGATTATCCATTCCACAGGGCTGTGTGAAGAGGCGCTGAAACCAAGTATTTCAGGTTCACCAGATGGTGCCCAGCCCGTAGAAAGTCCCCCAAAAATGTTAGTTCTCTCGTTGCTTTTTCTGTCCCTCCATAGAAGATGGTTTGCACTTTATGAACAGCGGAGTGAGTGATGTTCAGGACCAGTCGCCGATGGCAGACTGGAAGCATTCATGGGCAGTGTCTCTAAGATCCCCAAACGGGCCACTGACTGTGACCACCCAGGGGTGGTCCTGGGGTTGCCTCCCACGGAGAACTCTTAGAGTCGCTGATACTTGGGTGTCTCCATTTCAGGTGGAGTATGTGTCTGAGGAATTTAGGGGAGCAGGTGGGGGGCGTATGGGGTGGCAGTGGCTATTTTTAAAGTGACGGGAGCGTTAGGGGCAGCACGTGAGCCAAGTTCCATGAATCAGGACTCATGTAGCAAGACAGGGTTTTCCTTCAGGCTGGATTTGGTCAGCACGGGTCCACGGTTCCCTTGAGGGATTCCCCGACTACTGAATGCCTGGGCGGCCACGCTCGGGTATCAAGCTTCTGATTCCCCCTTCTGGCCTGACTCACCCCAGCCCCCAGATTGCTCAGCGACGCTGGCCTTCATCAAGGTGCCGCTGGGAGAGTCAAATAAGACCCCGGCAGGCATTCCCCTCACCCACTGCGGGCCAGGTGGGAGGCTGAACCAAATGGTGCATCTTTTCAGTTCTGGGAAAGGTTGGGTCTTCCTTTCACTCTCCAGCTCACACCTGGAACCTCAAAAATCGGAAAAATATGAAGACTGGAAAAATAATTATAATAGTTATCAATGCCTTCTGAATCTCTGACACTAGTCAGTTAGTCATAGCCGCAGGTTGGTGGCTGTGATGATAACACCTCGTTGGCCTCATTAACAGTTAGTGATGATTAATTACCTCATCCAATTGCCGGGCCGGGGAGGAGTGTGCTTGTTGACAAGATGGAGAAGCCGAGCATCAGGGGAAGGAGAGTGGACATAGCTGACACACGTGTGGAGAAAGGCACTTGGGGCAGAGGCTAATGTTAGTGCACCTGAGTCATGAGGGTGACTCCTCAGGTGTGAGATCATCACTCAAGGGCCCATAGCCATCTAGAGGGCTTCAGGGTCGTGTCTCTTCTTGACCCTTCAGGTGACAGATAGACAATGTTTTCCACACCCTAAGGGCCATGGCCGGGCCGGTCTTACTCTGTCATCATTACCACCAAGCTACTCCCCAGTCTGGCCACTGGCAGAGACTCCTCATGGACCACCAGGTCAAGGTCAAGGCTAAATTCATATCAGCGCCTCAGTTTCCCCATCTGCAAAACGGAAGTAAAGACACTACCACTTTTGTTGGGAAGATAAAATGAAATAACAGATGAAAGTGCCTGGCACAGCAAGTGGCATACAGTAGGCACTCAGCAAACGGTGGTTATTTCACTCCAGTTTCTCTCAATGGGCTTTCCCCTCAAATGTGCCAATGTTCTGTTCCCTGCTCTCTAGACCACTCCTCCTGCCTCCTGTCTCCCACATGGTCACTGATTGTCCTGTGATTGTACCCTAGAAGTGCCTCCCCCGGGGAAGCCTCCTCCCACTGCTTCGATTCTCACTGATATTGAGCTTCTTCTCTGAGCTGTAGCACTTCAGTTTGCCCCGTGATAACTGTAGACCCTTTTGGATCCTCCCTACTTGGGATGTGGATACGAGTTTCATGTAGGCTGTAGTTTCTCAAGTTCAGTAACTGGGCTCATTGCTTCATTTAATTCCCATACCCAACAGGTTACTAAGTGAGCAATAGATTTTTTAGAAGAGATCTGGGGGTGCGGGTGGGTGTGTGGCAATGGAAAGTTACCCAAAGTGATGGGGAAACCAGCTGGGGCACTTCTGTTCGGGGATTTCCCTGGACCATGACCTGTACCAAGCCCCTTGCTTTGTAATCCTGCCATACCCTTTGTTTTCTATACCTATTACTTCCCATGACACCTATTTGAATCGGCAAAGGTGCTGTGGGATGGAGAATGTTGGGGATCTCAAGGCATAGGCCAGTGAGTACATCCCTTAGGACAGGATGACGGGCCCTAAGACCTTGTGCTCTGCAGATCACTCAAGGCCTCCCAAACCCTACCCCTATGTCTCAGTGGTCCTGCTCTTGGCTAGGCAAGGCCCCTCTCTTGCAGGGGGCAGGGATGTGGAGAAGAGGTCTCTTTTCTCTCTGCAAATAGCTCAGGCATAGGGGCCAGTCTAGATCCAGGCACATGGGCCAGCTGAAGGATCTGAGAACACCTGGCAGCCGAGGCTGGGACTGTTCAGTCAGCCAGCAACAGCCTGTGAGCAGTGGTCTGTTGTTAGAGGGGACAGGTGAGTCATCCTAAGGTTTTAGAACCTTTCTAGACCCAGCCCCATTTTCTTGACACATCTTACTTTCTTTTCATCCATCTGGGTTTATTCTGTCGCTGAAACAGCTTGCTTCTACTCTGGGGCTGCTTTTCAAGGACCAGTCCTGGATGATGCTTGGTCAGGGGTAGGCTCTGAGTTTGCTCAGTCCACGCTGATATAACTGCATTAAGCTCAGAGTAGCCTGGCCTATCTCTTCTTACTCACCTCCTATTTTCTACTCTACCCAGGCCAACTCACTCTTGAACTCTTCCCTATACTTCAGGACTGTAAAGTGTAGAATGTTAGAGTTGGAAGGAGCTGGAAGGACTACCTAATTTACCTTGTTTCTCTCTCTAGGGATGGGGAGATAGACTCAGGGCTTGGGGGCAACTTGCTGTGTGCTCATATGGCCTCTGCATATGAATGACTGTGTGCTTGCCTACCCCAGGATCAGAGCCTACCCTCAGAGTTTCCCCCCATAACCCACTCTTCTATTTGTTCTGTTTGAATCAGTGACTCCCTTCTTATTCCTTCTACTACCAGTCTTAAAGATCATCTTCCCCATGAAGCCTTCTCTTGATTAATTCAGCTCGCTGTTCATCCTTTAGTAGTGGGTGGTTTGGGCTATGTTAATTTTCACTTGGTATTTTTTTCTTCACAGGTTCCTTTGGGATTATTTCAATATGTTCATTGTCATCCCCATTAGTCTGGCAACTCCTGGGGGTTGAGTCCATTCTAGGGGTACTTGAAGGCCATCATCTTTTTCTTCTGGATCATCATCCTACAGCTCAGGGCTATAGACGCAAGGATGCTTAATGCAGGAGGTGGGTAGCATTGCCCGATGACCTAGGTTACAAAGTCTTTTTGTGCTGAGGGTGTGGCTGGGTAAGACTTCGAGGAAGAAGAACTTTCTGTGACTCCTATGTTGGGATCGGTTTCTAAGGGTCAGGGCTCACCCCTTGCAGTTCAGAGGCTTTGTTTCTGGACAGGATATGAGCATCCTTGATCTTTGCATGGTCAAATTAAGTAACTTGTCTGGGGTCACACAGTGACACATTCATTGCCAAACCTGTTCTTTTTGCCAAGTCAATCCTCCTATGTGCTTTCTTGCTCAACCCATGCAGAATTCTAGAATTCTCAGGCAGAGAGGGGATCCATGGTAGTGGGTGGGTGGGACAGTGGTCATGTTATACATTCTCCTAAGCAGAACACATGGAAATCAGAGACACCGAAGAGTTTGCACATTTACCTGTGGTCATGCATTTCAGCATTCCGTACCTCGGACACTTCAGCTATTCTTGGAAATGTCTAAATTTCCACCACTGTTATTTGTTTCTGAGCCCCTTCCTCTGTTTTCCCTGTCCATATGGGAATGGGCAGGTGTCTATGCTCTCTTGCCTAAAAAAAATATTCCTGGAAAATGTCTCTCCAAATGGAAGCACCATGATTTCTTGACTGTTTTTTCCTTGCTCAAGGCCCAGCCAAGCTTCCTGCTGCCACGTCCAGACCCATATAGTCCTATCACTCACAAACACTAGTGGTTCCACACCCAAAGGATGACGACGGCTGGCCACTGGGGGCCATGGCCTTTCAAGGACCAGGGCGTTCTGGGACATGATGGAAGCCCAGAGAAGATGTAGTGATTTGTAGGAAGAACAACATTCTGGGATAGTGGCTCTGGGTCTTTTTCCAAGTGACTTTAAGATAAAGCAATTTCTGAAGAGGTTTAAGATAAGTGCCAAGGTAATTGCCATTGTGCCCGATCTCTGATTTTCGAAATGAAAGAACCGAACCTCAGAGCTAGTCCTTAGGCAGAGCTAAGGACTGATCAGGGCCACAGACCTCTTGACTGCTCAGGAACCCAGAACTTTCTATGTTCAGTTGTGCTGAGTTGGAATTGAAGGAGGAAGCAGAACACACCTGTTGTAAGTTGTGGGGACAGCCGACCTCCCCTGGATCACTTGCTGCCTACAACTTTCTTCCCAGGAAGGTCCCGGGCAGCGTCATTCCCTAGGCAGAGTCCTACCTTGGTTCCCAATCCAGAGTCCTGTATTAAGGTGAGGCTCTGATTTCACTAGTAGATGTGCCTTTGCTTTTTCGGAAGCTTTGACCCTGCCCTTACCAGCCCTTGGCCTTACCTTGGTCAGCTATAAAATACGGAGTATCAGCCCAAGTTCCTCGTCTACTGCTCCATGGCAGTACATTTGAGAAATGCTTTGAGTTCTTAGAGAGAGGGGTGAGGGAAGAGACTGCTCTAACGAGAAGGCATGATTCTTCTGAAGGGAGACCAGAGTGATAAAATCCAAGAGTTGGATTGTAGTACTGGTCAGTTAGAATGCAAGGGAGTCAACCTTCCGAGCATTCACTGCGTCAGATATTTCTCTCAAGTTCTTTGCACAATAACCTGATGAGGTGGGGTTCAATTTTATCTCAGTTTTACTGAGAAGAAACTGGAAGTCATAAGGAAAGCTGAAATAACTTGCCCAAGGTCACTCAGCTAAGAAGGAGTGGAACTGGGCTTCGAGCCCAGGCAACATGACTCCAAGTTCACGTTCTTAGCTATGTTGCTTCCCTAGAGCCTGGCTTGAAGTGACGTCACGAGATGAATGTTGAGTCTTCCCCATTCCCCAAAGGAAGGGATGGCGTGACCCAGAGGTTGAGGAAGAGAGAAGATCTGTGAGAGGGTTAAGAAAAGGAATCAAGATGAAAGCGTTTAGGAACTGCCAGCCAAGAGGAGTGGCAGCTGCTCATTTCTCTCCCTCTTGAGCTGCCCAGCTCCCGTTCTTCACCTGGCCAAGTGTTGCATCCAGGTTTTCCCTCTCTGGCCTGCAGGAGACTTGCACAAGCCCACATGACAGCCCTGGCATCACCTCTATGAGCGAGGTGGCACTCTGGTGGAACTACAGTCCTCTAGGAGCTTCAATCTGTATGAAAATGATAAGGACAGAAGAAGGAAAGTGAAGTTTAAGTCCAAGATCCCATTGCCCCACTCCCAAGTCAATTTCCTATGAAGCTAATAAAACTAAAGCTTCAGTCTCCCACTTGCACCAGCCTTTCCCAAAGCCCTGGACCTAGTATTACATCAGTAATTACACACACACACACACACACACACACACTCACTCACACTTATATATATTTTTTTCTTAGAGAGCACTCCTTCCAACTGTATATGACTCAGGGCTCCATCAAACCTCACTGTGCCCCTCCCGACCTGATCAGCTAAATGTCAGAATCCCACAACCCCTTGAGAAACACCAGTGATGCCCCTCTCCTTCTGAAGCCCTCCCACACAGTTTGAGCCTTGATTGAAGGTGTGATTCAGCTCAGAGTAGCTGGGTTAAGTTTTTGTAAAGAGGTTGCCATGTGTGCACTTTAGTAGACCTCAAAGCCACCAGAAGGTAGGAGCTTAGTGTACTTTCTTCGTAATGATGACTTTATGATTTTTCTCCATAGATAGAAACAAGTATGCACTGATATGATTCCACAAAGATACACAGAGAGATCTTTTACATATGAATCCATGTGTTCCTCACCACCCACGTGTGTGGACGTATGTAAGCATGCATGTGTGCACTCTTCTTAGGTCTGTTCCATCGAGTGAGTTACTTTTGCGACAGGGAACTTGGATGTAGAGTCCTTCCCTGGGACCGAGGCTGCCCAGTTTATTCCAGGGGTCTATAAGACAACTGGGAATAGCCAGGACTGCTTTAGCCTGAGCCACGTAGGACCTTCACTACTACGTCGCAGGACAGGTAGAGAGGAGATGGAAGGGCCTACGGACTGAGATGCTGAAGGGGAAGGAGGGAATGTGAAATGGAAATGAAGACCAATAAACTACACCTTCATGTCTCTTCCCCATTAGCCCCCATTCTGGACCTGGCCCATTTCTTCACACCTACCCAGGTTTCATGAAGGTTTGCTGGCTGTAGTGATATAGTCCAGCTAAGTGAAGCAGAAAGGGGGTATTTACTACAAGGATCTTGGAGTGTTCTAGAATATCCATGGACTGATATGCTGCAGGTCACTGAGGTGCTGGAACTAGGAGCAGGAGTCATCAGAAAGCCAGGCCACGCGGCCACTCCTTTCTGCTTTCCTCCATTCCCCTGCATTCTGCTCTCTCCCCAGGCCTGATTTTTCTTCATCTCTGAGCAGTTTGTAAAAGACTGCAACTACACAGCTCCAGGGGCTACTTGTCTTTAAATTGAAGGACCAACAAAAATTGATTAGTGCTCTAAAGCCTCTAATCCCAGTTCCTGGGACAGAGACTAATGGCTCCAGCCCGGGTCAGGTGTCCGCTTCCAATCAGCCACATCCAGTAGACCAGGGTCACACTGGAAGAACATCATAAATGGGGTCCCAAGTCAAATTGATTGTCTTCCGTGAAGACCTCCAACTTATCCTGTAGAAGTCCCCTCTCCCCTGGGTTCTCATAGCACTTTATCTGCCCCTCTTCCATGGTACTTATTGCTTCTTATGGTGTGTTAATATTCCTGTTATAAAAAACCTATCCACCATCCTACATATCCATGAGCTTCTTGTTCATTTATCTTTAAATATCTTACACAGTTTGTGTGAACAAAAATTTGGACATGCGCTCAATAAATATTTTTTTTTCCTAAGTCTGGATTTATTGGAAGCCACATAATTCACAGTTCAGCCCATCTTCCAATTCTGCTCTCTGAAGGCTGGTCTACTTCTAGCCTAAGCTGGGGAGAAGTACATAACCCACCACAGTGTGTCCAATACCCTGACAGTGTTTTATTTCAAACTCTGATCCCTGCCTATAATTAAAAAGAAAATTCTGCCAGTTTGCTCCTGACGGTCTCTGCTACAGGAAAAATAGGTATCTGAAACATACTTTTGTTGAGACTCAAAAGCTAGATATACAATTTAAATAGGAAGAAGTGGGCTTATGGCTGTATGTATTAGCCAGCCACCCACCTGGACCCAGCCATCAGCCATGGTTGCGGAGGAGACAGCTGGAAACACCCAAGCAGGAGAGGAAAGGTCAAACATAGATGCTTCTACAGCATGATGGAGAGATGACTGACTTCACAGCTTCCAGACTCCACAGCATCCAGCCACCTCATCACCATGCTTCACATCCAAGGAGTCATTTATGCCACCAGGATAGCTAAAGTTTATGGGCCTCTCCTTGTGGCTCTTCATAGTCTTCCCAGGGTTTCAGCTGGGGCCCAGGGATCATCACCGTCTTAAGGATGGGCTGCTTATGGGGTGCCCATGGAGGGGTGATCTTGCCATGCATTCTCCAGCTCCCATAGGGATTTACCAGGTGCTTTTCAAACACAACATACTCCAGGACATCCCTGGGCACATCTTCCTGTCCATACATTAGCCGGCCAAACCGGTCATAGATGGCCAGAGTCTGTCGGATGTGCATGCGGACAGTGACCTGGCCGTATATGTTGCCCTGGTTCAGCAGATTCAAACAGCGAACCTGAACCACCTGGGGTGGCTCTAAAGATTCTACGAAGCTCCAGCGGACCGTCTTATACTTGATGTCCCAGACCATGTCCGGAAAACCGTTTTCAGTTACCAAGGTATGAAGCCGGTCATGGTCTGAGTTGTTTAGACAAAGGTGAGCTTCAATAAAAATATCCTTAGCTTTTTCGGGGAAGTCCTTTTTTTTTTTTTTTTTTTTTTTTTTTTTTTTTCGGGGAAGTCCTTTATTTTAAAATTAGGATCATGTTCTCTTATCTTCCTGGATTGACAATTGTGATGCCACCTTCTTCTTCAGTTGTTCACTTCTCTGTGCCAGTCCTTCCTTTGCAAGAGATGACAAGCGAGCATCACCCTCTGGAGGAACATAGGCATCAAAGATACCAGCTGTACAGGCCAGATGTAGTGGACACTCCAAACGTTCTGGAGGAATGACCAGTCCTGCTTTCCGGGGCATATTCCATGAACTCCATTTCTGATTTGTATTTGGGTTCATAAGTAGGAGGTGTGAAACGTTTTTTAGTTCTCACTGGAACTACAACTGTGGACTGAGTCACCAGGACAGGCTGCCGAGACCACCATCCTAAGGCTTTGGATAAACAATACAAACCCCGCGGTGTGGGGGCTGCCATTTTGTTCCTCAATAAATATTTGAAATCATGATCCTCTCCAAACAAATACTCAGGAAATTTAATTTGGTCAAGTCTTTCATGTCATCTACTGTCTTGAGTTGATTAAATATAATTAATTCAACCGATTAGTTAATTGAACCAATTTTAATTGAGGACCTTCTATATACCAGGCACTGTCTTGGCTGTGTAGAAGCTACAGCACTACACAAGGCAAAGGGAGTCCTTGCCCCACTGAGGTTCCAAGTTAGTAGTGGGGACCATCGACAAACAGTGTTTACTATGGACTAGACTTTATGTTGGGTGCTAGGCTAGAGATGGGTAGTCCCCAGCACTGCCCTGAGGGAGCCCACTTTCCCTAGGAATCACAGATTCCTCATCCGATCTCATCAGATCTGTTGCTGCATGACAGGGTAGTGCTGTTTAAGTTTGGAGAGAAGAGCTGTAAGAGATCCAAGAGAGAGTGACCTACCACTAGGGGAGAAGGAGGGGCCTGAGGGAGATTTCACTGAGATCAGTGACACATGACTAAACTTGAAGGGTGAATATGAGTCTGTTAAAGAGAATGTGAGTTAGGTATGTATGTTTGGGGATTGGGGGGCAGGGGAGAGTTGCTGGGAGTGATGATGGTCAGAGCCTTTCAGACAGGCACATGCAAAGCAGATTCCAAGCACTGTGAAAGGGCTACTGTGTCTGGAGCATAGCGAGACATTTAATGTGTCTGGAGCTCAGGAAATGTGGGGGAAAAGAATGGTAAAGTTGGCCAGGGACCTTGCCTGGCCTTGTGTGCTAAGCCCAGGAGGCGATAAGTTAAGTATCAGCAGCCAGCATCTGGAGGGCAATGATTGCCGCTGCAGGCATGGAGCCAGGCAGAGCCTGGAAACCAACAAAAATACCTGGCCAAGAACATATTCTAGAAGGCCCTAAGATGAGGCATTGCACCAGTGCTGTGGTCATTGACCTCTGGCTCATAGAGAGAGATGGTTGAATGGTGAGTTGAAATTTTCACTCCCAAATTGCAATCTTCCTCAGAAAGCACCGAATCGTCCAACTTTTACTCCCTCGTGAGTAGAGTGGGATTTTCTAAATTTTGCAATTGAATTTAAGAAATCAAAAGAAAATCTGTTTGTAGCTAAAAAGAAAAACAAAAGGCCAGCAGAAAGGGGCCTCTATACCCACATGTCTTTTGAGTTCCAGTCTTATTGCCCATGGCCTCTTAGCCAATGATATGATGATGGGCAGAGAGAAGTGATTTCCAGAGACTGCTCCTGGCCTGGGAGGCTGTTCCTTATGGGACTGCAGGTCTTTTCTCTTGTCCTGTTATGCCAAGCGGGGGTTAGAATGGAGCCAACTTCTTGGGAGCTTTCCCAGGTCAAAGTCAACACTGTTCATACCCTGGTCCTCATCCTACTTCCCTAGCTCTGTGTCCATCCTCTCCCCACTCTCGATGAGCCTCTCGCCATGCTGGCCCTCCTCCCTCTCTCAGATGTTCAGGTGTGCAGGATAGTCTTAGACAACCTTTTCCCTCTTCTGTGCCTGTTAAACACCACTCATCCTCCTGGTCAAACCCAAAGGTCCTATGTCTGCAAAGACATCCCCAATCCATTTGATCCAGGAGCCCCCTCTTCTGTGTTCTCCCAGCACCTTAGACTTAACTTCCATCACTACCTTCACCTCATAATATTACAGCTATTTGTTCTTATGTTAAGTCAACTGAATTTGTTGAGTTTAGGGACTAGACCTCAGTCATCTCTGCACCCCTAGGCGCTTGCAACAGTGCCTGGCCTGTAACAGATTCTCAGTGAGTACTCTATTTGTTAATATAGAGTGGCTTATCTGGGCATCTTGTCTGTTGGGATTCAGTAGTAGGAAGATGGCTTTGGGAAGAATTCCAACAAGCAGAAAATGGGGAAGGGGCACTCTAGGTGGAAGAAATAGTTTGAGCAAAGACACGGGGGTGGAGAGCATGGACCAATATGGGACCCTGGAGGCAAGGAGAGAAGGAAGGAAGGATAGAGTACAGTAAGTGCTAGGCATGGAGCTGGGATCCATATATGCCTTGCTGCACTAGGCCTTTACAGAAACATGGTGAGGTGACTACTCTTTCCATGAAGGTCATACAGCTGGA
The DNA here is from genome assembly GCF_011100685.1 of Canis lupus familiaris. Classification (NCBI taxonomy): domain Eukaryota; kingdom Metazoa; phylum Chordata; class Mammalia; order Carnivora; family Canidae; genus Canis; species Canis lupus. The sequence continues at coordinate 5,730,408 of NC_049228.1, forward strand.
TTTGGTGATGGAGACAGTATTGGAGCAATCTGTTAGACTCTAAGGCTCATGGCTTATCATGGCTCTAGAGAACAGTGAGTAGTTCAACTTGGAGCCTAGAGTAAGTGGAAAGAAATAAGGGGAGGGAAGTGCAGAGGGATGTACAGTACAGAATTATATTTTTAAATAATATCTAGGGCCTTTTGAATGCCTATCATGGGCCAAAACCTGTGCTAGGAACTTTAAATATGTCACCTCATGAAAATGAATGGCAGCCCTATTAGGGGATTACCCCCACTTTACAGATAAGGGAACTAAATCTCAGAGAGGTTCAATAATCTGCCCAAGGTCACCTAGTCAATAAGTGATGGAGCCATGACTTTTGACTTTTGATTTTCCACAACCCAGGCTTATTGGGAAAGAACTTAATAGATGAATCATCACTCAATAATTTGATTCTAAGTAACATAATAGGGGTATGGATTTCTTTCTTCTTCTCCTTCTTCTTCTTCTTCTTCTTCTTCTCTTCTTCTTCTTCTTCTTCTTCTTCTTCTTCTTCTTCTTCTTCTTCTTCTTCTTCTCTTCTTCTTCTTCTTCTTTCTCTTTCTCTTCTTCTTCTGCTTCTCCTTCTTCTTCTCCCTCTCTTCCTCCTCCTCCTTCTCCTCTTCCTCCTCCCCTCCTCCCTCTTCCCCCTTCTCTTCCTCCTCTTCCTCATTTTTTTCTTTTTATTTTGACATAGGCAAGTCCCAAGCCTGGGCTTTTCTTCCAGCACTGTCCTTCACTGCCTGTACATTTCTGCCCACTGTCCTGTCTCCTTCTTCTGTCCCCTCTGCTCAAATGGATAGAACAGGACCGCATGCATAGTTAACTGCTAACCTTAAAAAAAGAAAAGATGAATCTTCTGATAGATAAGAACTTTTCTTAAGGAAGAGAATGGATAGGAAGATGAGGGGAATGTCTGGTCAAGATCTCAAGAGGAGACGCAACAATGGCCCTCAGAGGGAAAGAAATTGCTCTCTTTTTCTATATACTTTTCCTTTCATTTCTCCCTAATTCATACTGAACAGATGAAGTTCAAAATCAGCCTTGGTCAGATTTACCTGGGTTTGCTTGTTCAGAAGGAGGATTTCCTGGCCCCACCTCAGATATTCAGAAGGTTTTTTGTGGGGCCTGAGAGTCACCTTTTTTCAACAAGCACCCCAGAGATTCTACAACTTGAGAATACTGGCTTTCTGCAGTTACAATCATAGGCTTTAACTATTAGTGCCAAGAGAACTTGAGATGCCAGGAACTTGGGACTGGATGCCTTTCAGGTGCCTGCCCCAATCAGGAGCATTGACCTGGAGACCGTGTGTAGGAGTCCCCATCTTTTGGAATTAGTGATGTGGTTAGAGTAGCAACGTGACTCTCTGTGGACGGAAGGTAGGTCGGATGTGAGAGTCTCCCTCCATGAACATGTGTGCGTCATCTCAGTCATCGCTTGTATCTTTATTCTCAAAAACAAGTCATTTTTGTTCCTGTCAGCATCTTGGTTGGCCCGAAACAAAGAGGGCAAGCTGAGATGGAGAAGCCCAGTCACAGGCCTCAGGTGATGCTTTGGAGAATGACTGCATTGGGGAGAGCAGGAAAACATTACTCAAACTGCCTTCAGTAGTAAAAAAATATGATTTTAACAAACACTGCCGGAGGATATAAGAGCTATTTGCTTGCAAGAGTTTTAGGAATTACAGCATTTGGGATGCCTGAGTGGCCCAGTGGTTGAGCGTCTGCCTTCGGCTCAGGACATGATCCTGGTGTCCCGGGATGGAGTCCGGCATCAGGTTCCCTGCATGAAGCCTGCTTCTCTTCCCTCTGCCTATGCCTCTGCCTCTCTTTGTGTGTCTTGTGAATAAATAAATAAAATGTTTAAAAAAAAGGAATTATAGCATTTTTTGTTTTTGTTTTTTATCACCAGGAATGGGATGACCCGGACTCTCTAAGGAAGTGAATTTCAACCTAGATGTACTTCAAAATAATCTGAAGCCTTAAAAAAGAGAGATGCCCAGGCCTCACCCCCAAACTACTAAATTTAGGCTTTTAGTGGTTGGACTTGGAAATCTCCAAGTATAAAGCTCCTTGGGGGTTCTGGAGCAGCCAGTCTGGTGTTGCTCCAGGGATTAGCATTTGGAAGCCACTCCACTAAGGTGAGAGGGAAAATCACTTCAGCTGAGCACTATAAGTCATCTTTTCTCTCCTTGCTCCATCTTTGTCTCCCCTGCCATTCCCTTCCCTTCCCACCACAACATGGCAGGAGGCTTGGAAAGATTTACCTCTCATCTCTCTTGCAGAGCAACACAGGGATTTGTCTAGCTGTAAGGAATTCAAAAAAGCTTTATAAATTTAACTATATCACATACATTTATTTTCATTATATTTAAATAGGAGTTGCTTGCCATTTACACCTGCCTATTGAGTTTGCAAATGGCAATTGCAGGATGTAGGCTCCCAGACCACGGAAGTCATGAAGGTGAGTTAGGTGACATCTGTCCAAGTCATGGCAATAGAAAATGGCTCTGCTGGGAGAGGTGAGACCAATGCACTCTGAAGTCCTTCTCAACACAGACATTCCCTGGCATCGGTGTTAACCATTTCAACTTGTTCTTTTTTTGATTTGCATCTGTTTGCTATACCTCCTTAGAGTCCCTGCCAGTTTGGGTATCTTGAATCATATAGGTAGTGAGAAGCTGAAAGTGACTAGAGAGAGGAGGAATTAGGGCACGTTTTAGTCATAACAGAAATGCCCAGGGCAGCTGTTCAGTTGTACACTGCACAATTCTAGGGGCCCCATTCAAATTGTAGGTAGTGATGATAGGCACATTTATTACTACAAGTATGCATTATTTGAGTCAGAGGCTGCATCCTTACTCTCAGTAACCTTTTATTGATGTCAGTATCTTTCCAGGCACAGTACAGCCCAATAAGAACATTTGGTGCCAAAAAGTGCTCCTGATCAGAGATACCTGCCATAAGTGATGCAAGAATCAAAGACAAAAGAGAGAAAAGACCTACCAAACCAACCTCCCTCAACTAGTCTCCTTGACTGCACCTTCATTTAGGAGTGAAATAGAAGAGGGACTGGGATTTTTCAGTCTAAAATTCTGTATTTGTTGGAGTCCTGAAATTCCATCCCATTATAGGAAAAGTAGTTATGATTTTGAAGGACTGATTGGCTGCTGACTACAGTGGACAGACTGGTATGAATCCCAGAGGAATACTTTTTGGAAGAAAATGTCACCAGATCATACCCCTTCTTCAAAGTTCCACTCAATCTTTGGCTTCTCTGTGGATACTCTTCTGATCATTCAAAGCACTAAATGATGTTCTCTGCCCACACCTGGCTCTCATTCCAGAGTATACCTATATCTGTATAATTTTTTTGGCTTTTAATCATGTGTGTATTTCTAAAACTCTCCATTAGTTGCCCTGGATTGTTATTTATCTTTTTGTGCTAGTTTACTTTCTCAAGGATTCTATGAGCAAATTAATGCATTTACATTATTCGTTTACGTGTTTTTCAAATTGTTCTTTTTTTTTTTTTTTTTGATCTGGCAAATCGTTCTTGAGTGCCAACTTGTGTCAGGCACTGTTCAAGGTCCTGGGAGATTTTCTCTCTCTCTCTCTCTTTCTCTATCTCTCCCATCTACCATCTATCTCAGGTAGTAGATGCTGTAAAGACAAAGTAGAGTAAGGGAGTTAAGTAATAAAATATGAGAAATCATTGACCAAGAAAATGAATGACAGTTCCATTCATTTTTTTCTGTTTATCAAAGAACGCCATATGTTAAAAAAAAATTACACCTTTGTGATTAGAAAAAGCCATTATAAAAAGGAAATAGTCCAAGAGGAAGAAAAATGCTATTTGACTGGAAAATATAGTTATTGAATTAAACTCTAAAATGGAAGCCATGACATGCAAATGGACACTGTAGAGAAATTTGCATGTCATTAGTAACTGATAAGATAAAGATAAATTTCCTAGAACACAAAAGCAAAAGACAAAGAAATGAAAACGAAAGAATAGAATAATTGTGAAAGACGGTTATCAAAGAGCCGACCCACAAATAACAAGAGTTCTTAAAATAATTAACAAAATCATTTGTAGAAGATGCCATAGATAGAGCATTTGTTGGCTTTAAGTAAAATTCTATTTTAAAAATGAAATATAGTTCCTGTATTAATCAGGGATCTTCGGGGCGTGTCAGGGTCCCAGCTCAAACTGGCTTAAGCAAAAGAGGGATTTTATTGGCTCATGATTGGCTCAAAGGTTCACTTGGATTCCATCTCTTCAGCTCTGGCTTTCTTCTGGGTTGGCTTCATTCTTAGGCAGGTTGTTCCCATGGGATGATACCCAGTCACTCCGGGCTAATATTCTTCTAGCTTTCAAGCCCAACGGGAGTAAAGAGTTCTTCCTTTCTAATAATACTTGTGTGGCATTAACTTGGGTTAATCCTCAGACTCCGATTGGTTGGGCTTGGGTCAAATGCTCACCATTGAATCAGGTTAGGCAGCTAAAAAGGGTGGGAGCATTGGTCTCATTGGCAGCACTCTCTTACTCTTGGAATGAGTGGCTGTTTGCTTCATTTAGTGTCCACATGGACTGTAAGGGAGACAATGTTTCCCAGAGGATGATGAGGCTGCTGGCCCCAGAAGAAAGGGGAGTGAATGTGGCTAGGCTAAATAACACCATGTTGGGCAGATTAATAAAAGAGCCACCCCCAGACCTATTCATGCTGAATTTTTAACTCTAAGAGGTTACCAAACCCTATAAAGAAATATGCAGCAAGAAGAAAAAAGTCACATGTACCTAAGATTTCTCCTCCAGAACTCTACATGCTTGGAAGACAAAGGTACAAAGTCTTTTGCATTGCAAAGGAAACAGGTTCTGTGACCTAAGAATTCTTGATGCAGGCAAATTGTCCCTCATAATATATACACTCAGAAAATATAATTCCCAGCACTCTCCTTGAATGAACTAGTAAAAAACATGTTCCAGAAAATAGGGATAAAAAAGTAGGTATAAAGCATCACCAATTCCCATGATTCCACCTCTGAAACTGGTTCCTTTCTGTCACCTCTTTTACTGTCACCATCATTGTTCATGTGGACCATTGTCACAGCCTCCTAACTTGCCTTTCCCTTCTAACTCTCAACTCTTCTAAGCCATCCCCACATATCATCCAATGGTCTCCTAATAAACCAAATCCTGTCAATTCTTTGCCAATTTATGGCTTTGTACGGCATGTAGAAAAAATTCAAGCTCCTTACCATAGCTTTTGAGACTTTGCATGATTCAGCCTCTGCCCATTATTCCCAACTACAGTGTCCTTTGCTCACTGGAGTGCAGTCATGTAGTTACCTATCAGTTCTTTCTGTGAGTGTGCCAAGCTTCTTCCTCTTTCGGGGCTTTCACACATGCTATGCTGTTCCCTCTACTTGGAACTGTCTTCTCTTGATTCTTTCTTTGTCTGATTCCTTCTCTTTTATTACATTTGTTTGTTTACACCACTTCCTTAGATGGTCTCTGATTTCACAATCTAAAAATAGACTTCCTTCAATTTTTCTTGGCACCCTTATCTCAAACCACCATCACAGCCTGTAATTATATATTTACTTGTGTTCACTTGTATTGTGTCTGTCTTACCCTAGAGTGTGAACCCTATGAAGGCAGGAACCATATATGTTCTGTTCACCACTGAATTCCCAGGTCTGGGCACTGACCTACAGTGTTAAAGCAATGTAGAGGTGTAGAGGGCAGATTTTAAAGTTCTAGATTAAATGCACAAATCCAGAATATAGTTCTTTTGGTTCCTACTTTAGTCCCATAAGGATTGATATAAACTGATATGATGTGGAATCTCTGAAAGCAGAATTAAAGCAGACATAACAATGCATGCAGAGTGACTGTGACCTTGAAGGAAGGAACAATTCAGTGAATTAGGGAGAAGAAGTAAGAGGGCATTTCGTGTGTGCACGTGCATGCATGCATGTGTGTATGTGTATGTGTGTGTGTGTGTGTGTGTGTGTGTGTTGGTGTTGGTGCAGGGAAAGGTAGGAAAAGACTAATATGCAGAGGTCTAGGACCGAGACGGATTAAGTGTAGTGAGGTAAGGTTATGAGGAGCACAGCAAGGCTGGCATGTACCACAGGACTCACCGTAGGTTAAAATTCAGAGGAAATCCAGAAATTGCTGCCACAAGGCTAAAGCTTTCTCCTTGGAGGGGATTGGTGTTCTGTATGTATACCTATGTGGGCCCTAGACTTTTGATCTGTGGACTACAAGGACACCTTGTGGCACAATAAGGAAGGGGCGAGAAATATATAACAAAGAGACTACAGGTGCTAGAGGTACTGCTCAAAAAAGGAAGGCCAGGGGTGTGTGTGGGTATCATAAGTGAAGAGGTGCAGGAAGATCCTGGATGGTAGAAAAGGAAGACAAAAGGTTCTGGAAACAAACTTGCATGACTCCCCATGAACCCCATAGTAGGTCTTATTTAGGGGAAGCAAGCAATGTTGTTCTCCATTCCTGGAAAACAATCTTTATGTATGTTTTCTTTTAAAAAGTAAAGTCTACCCTCAGTGTGGGGCTTGCACTCATGACCCCAAGATCAAGAGCCGCCCAATCCTTATGTATGTTGATACAAACGTCCCTCAAGGTGGCCCCATGGCTGTTGCTGCATGCAGGTTGGGGTACCTTAAGCAACAATGAAGAGGGGCAGATGTAGCATTCTGAGGCAGGGGATCTGGGCTGGTTTAACTGTCCCTGCCATTTTGTGTTTATTTAACCTCGTGCTAGCTCAGTATCTGAAGACTGCTTTCGTTGAAAGAAAGGGTTGATGAATGATCCCTGCATCCTTATGTGTGATCCCCACAGGCTTTGTGATCTGTAATGCCAGCTATCCTTGGTCCTGGAGAATGTGGGCATGGTGCAGAGGGTGTGAGCCTCTGGAAATGCTGTCTGTGGCCTGATCTCCATTGGCTTGTCCTGCCACGTCTTCACTGTTGCTCACCCTCAAAGAAAGACTATTGGTCAGCTGAGTAGAACGTTCTTCTGTTCAGTCCTCCAGTGGTAGGGACTTTAAGAGATGGTATTATTCTTCACCTTGTCTCCGAGAAAGTCTGCAACATACCGATGCCAACCTCTGAGCATCTATCTAGTTTAGGAGACTCACTAGAAAATGTAAATTTGTGCTTTCTTTACCACCTGTTAAAAGTAGCCTGTGGAAAAATAAGGTTCAATGAGCAACTGCCACTAGGTGGCATCATAGTAGCCTCGGTGCACCACAGGAGAGCTGCTTCAGACAAAAAATATGGTGGCCTCGTGGAAGCAACCCAAGTGTCCATCCATAGATGAGTGGATAAAGAAGTTGTGGTATATATATATACACAATGGAATATTACTCAGCCATAGAAAGGGATGAGATCTTGCCATTTGTAACAACATGGATGGAACTTGAGGGTATTATGCTAAATAAAATAAGCTGGAAAGGGAAAGACAAATACCATATGATTTCATTTATATGTGGAATCTTAAAAAAAAAGACAAACGAATAAACAAATAAAAAGCAGGAACAGACTTATAAATACAGAGAACAAACGTATGGTTGCCAGAGAGAAGAGAGGTGGGGGGTAGTAAAATGGGTGAAGGGGAGTGGGAGGTATAGGCTTCTAGTTATGAAACAAGTAAGTCACAGTGATAAAAGCATAGAGAATATACTCAATGGTATTGTCACAGCATTATATAGTGACAGAGGGTAGCTACACTTGTGTGCACAGCATAATGCATAGTTGAGTCACTACCTTGTACACCTGAAACTAATGTAACTTATGTACCAATTATAATTTAATTTTAAAAATATGGTAACTCTAGGCATGGGTTGGTGAAAGGATATATTTCCCTTAGATGACTTGCAAGATACTTTCCTTCATTTCTAATGATATTGAAAAACTTCCTCAGATCGATCAGTGGATGATAGGTTCCAGCTCAGCAATTTCCAGGGATGGAATCAACCATCCCATCTATAGTTCTGAAAACCTTATAGCAGCTTCAGCCAGGGGCAGTTGCCTTCAAGGGAATGCACAGTGTTCTCAAGACCCATCACAAGCATCCTTTGTTGCCACTAGACCTCTAAGTAGAGTCAAATATCAGCTTTCTTCAGGGAAGACTAGTACAACATCTGACTCAGAAGAAGTCATTTATATGCTAAAAGAATTGCAAGATTGTATAATACACATTGACACAAACCTGGGACATGCGTAGAAGCATGTTCTACGGGTGCTAAACTCGGGATGATGGAAGATAGCACTGGATCAGATCAAATTTATTTGGCACATTTATTAGATATTTTGGGTTTAATGTGTTAGTTTTTGCAACTGTAAGTGGCTCTAAAACTTTCTTGGTTGGCTTACTGAACCTTGGACTCAGTATTGGTATGTGTTTAATAAGGTTGGAATGCTAGAACTTCCCTGACAGGATATAGGAGAGGCATTCAAGACAGAGAGAAAGGAATGATAAAATCACTTTATCACATGAGATCTGCACACCTACCCCTACCCTCTAAATACATCAACCAGAGGCCACAGAGGACAAAACATTGAGAAATACATCACTGATGTGAGCACTTGCATCTCTGAAAAACTCTGTAATAGTGGCTGTTTTCTGTAAGCCAGAGATAGTAGTGGAGACACTTTCATTGAGTTGGGCTCACAGATGTCAAGGGGGAAGGACGGAATTCCCATATAGCAGAGGCCAAATGACAGAACTTAACCACCAAAGACAAGGGGACATTTACAATAAAAGGCTGCATGAACATTGTGGTAATCAAACTGTTTTGAGACTAAGATCTTTAGTTGGACAATTGATCATGGTGAATGTAGGAATGAAAAAAATTGATAGACCACTAGAATGTTGTTTGACTTATAAAAAGTATGGTGACCAAAAATTTGACTTGAGTGGCCTCCCATCCAATTTCTAGACCCAAGTCAGTTACAGACTCAGAGTCTGTTGATTGGAGGGGCGACAAAATGACCCATCTTGTGGACTTCAATTAGCATCTTTCCCCAGCTATTCCAGTGCTTGCTTAATGCACCTGTGTCTGAAGTAGCCATAATGGCAGGGATAGGGGTATGTGTGCACTCAACAACAGGGACTTGCCCTAATCAAGGTTTTCCTGACCAGCAATGCTGCTGAATGCCTAACTTGCCAACGACAAAAAGCCCCTGATATGGCACCATTCCCTAATGGGCCCAGCCAGCCCTCTGGGGTGACTTGATTCAATTATTCCCTTGTATCGTGGAGAAGAGAAAACTATTGTCCCCCTTGGAGAAGACAAGGATTGTGCCTTTTCTGCCCAGAACCTTCTGCCAGCATCATCTGTGATTATAAAATATGGCATACTGTATACAACATTGATTCTGATCAAGGCAGTCATTTCAAAAACAGTGTAGCAATGGATTCATGCCCATGGGATTAACTGGTATGGCCTATACCCTACCCTTCAGAAGCAGCTGGCCTAGTAGAAAGATTTAGGGCTTTCTGGGCTACTGAAGGTATGGTACTAGTTGAGCGATTACATCTTAAAAGGAGAGTTCTTCTTCAATAGGTGTAGATTATACTTGGAATCATAGGGAAATATCTATATCTATCTATATCTATATCATCTATACCTATATCTCCCTTTGTATTTCCCAAAGCCTGTCTACATGGGCCTGGGAATCATAGGTAGAAGTAGACTAGCTCCTCTCTTTAATAAATCTCATCGCCAGCCCACAGACATTTTGCTTCTGATCCCTGTGACTTTGAGCTCTGCTCATTCGGAGTCCTGATTCCCAAAAAGCAAATGCTTCTTCCAGAGCCTACACCAATGTTTCATTGATTTGGAAGACAAGACTGTCATCTGATCATTTTGTGTTCCTCATGCTACTAAGCCAACAGGCAAAGAAGAGAGTTATTCTGTTCTTGGGGTGATTAATATTGATTAATGACTCAATGGGGAGGACTGTATTTGGAACCCAGGGTGTTGTTCTCTAGGGTGAATTTTCATGCCGATGGTAGAAGTTAATAGAAGATGACAGTTTTTCCACTCACCCCTGCCAAAGCATATCCAGTGATGATTCAGACCCTTTAGGCGAGATGGATTACCCCAGCATATAAAAAAAAATCCCAACCATCTGAGTTGCTGGATGAAGACAAAGGAAATATGAAATGGGTAGCAAAAGAAGGAAGTTGTAAACATCAATAATGGCCTCATGCCTAGTTACATGCTTATTATGTATATGTATATAGATATATAATTGTATATATTAATTATCTTATTATTCTTTCCTTCTCATCCTTCTTATTTTTACAAATTTTATTGGAAGTTAACTTTATAATTTGGTTTTTAGGAAACATACGTTCAGATGAAATTGCATTTGAGAAATAACCAATGCCAGTCAGAGATGGGTACAATGAAAGCTGAGACTCTGCAGATCAGAGTTTGGGAAGAAGGCAACACTGTCTTGGTTTCTATGCAGAAAAGTTGCATTTGGGGGAGAAAACAAAGGTTTTTGTGGTAATAGCAAAGTTCAAATTTTGTAGCATAGCTTTATGGATGCTAACTAGCCAAAGGAGAGGACTCTATCAGTTATTACTTTAATGCCTCTCACTTTCAATCTCACTATTTTCTTTTAATGGGAAAATTACTTTTTCTGGAGGAGTGGGCAGGCATCTAGTCCAGAACTTCTGGGATTACTTCTTGGTGCTGGTAGCCTTGGTGACCTTGAGCACCAAGGATCCTAGAGCTGGAACCAAGGATCCTAGAGCTGGAACTTATGGAACATTGTGGAAAGCCACAATGTTGCTTTTCCAGTTGGCTCTGCCATTTGGGTCACTAGATGGAGACAGAAAGACTGGAAGAGGAACATGAGGTTTGCTCCTTGCTGTGTATTTCCTGAGGGTTTTTTGTCTGCTTGTGGTTCCTATGAGTATTACCCCAGCCAAACCTCATCATAGCAAAAGCATTTTCATGTTGTAGCAGCAGCTGGATCCGGTTTGCAGTTTTTCTAACACCTGCAGAATCAGCTTCATCATGTCTCCTTGGGGACACTAACAACAGCCAGCCAGTGCCCTTCCTCAAAGATCAGATCCCAATCCCCTAGTCTCCTCTTCTGGACTCAGACAATTAACATTGGCTGAGAAATATCTCCTACTCAGAGGTCTGAGTTTCAGTTCCTCGTGGTTGATCTACCAAGTTTCTAAGTTTTAATAAGTTCAATCTTTGTTTTGCTTCCTCAGATTTCAGCAGTTGCAACTTCCATGATATTTTACAATTCTCTTTTAACCCTTTGGTTACTGTGACGGTTAGTTTTATGTGTCAGCTGGGCTAGTCTATAGTACCCAGTTACTTAATGTACACTAATCCAGGTGTTGCTGTTAGGATACCACTGAGGTGAAAGACTGTAGGAGCAAAAACTGAGGTTTCCTGGAGAAAGAAGAAATTCTGCTTCAAGACTGCAACAATAGCTCTTGTTGAGGAATTTCCAGCCTGCTCTACAGATTTCAGATCTGCTAGCCCCCACAAGTGTGTAAATCAGTTCCTTGAAATAAATCTATTTATGTATGTTGAGATATTTAAGTTCTGTTTCCATGGACAGACCCAACTGATGGGTATCTAGCTAGGATCTTTGTATGTATTAACATGTATTAAACTCTCTCTATTCAAATAACTGAGGTTTTATATAAAGATTTTGTTTATTTATTTATGAAAGACACATACAGAGAGAGGCAGAGACACAGGGAGAAGGATAAGCAGGCTCCCTGCAGGAAGCCCAATGTGGGACTCGATCCCGGAACTCCAGAATCACGTCCTGAGCCAAAGGCAGGCGCTCAACCGCTGAGCCACCCAGGCGTTCCAACCAGTGTGGTTTTTATCTTGTGAGTGAATCCTAACTGATTCAATGATGCGGAAATAGTGGAAAGCTTTTAATAAAGACTCCTATACTAAAAGTGAGCTTAAAAAGCTAACGTGGGTAGACATTGCGGCCATAAAGAGAACATTGCTTAGGCAGAGAAAATAGATGCCAAAGCAGAGTGTGTGGTTAGAAGACTGGCAAGTGATAATGATTAGCACATACATCCTGTGGCGTGTATCAGAGGGAATTGGAGCTTCATAAGAATCCAGTTAATAGAGCTGTAATTAGAATACACTTTGAACACATACAAATCTGAAGAACAAGTGCTTTCTACAAATAGCTGTATAAATTCTCCAGAAGAACGGGATTATCCTGACACAGAAGGAAAAGAGAGCAGAACACCCTGGGTCATATACAAGATTAGAAGTTGGAAAAGAGGAAACCACAGTAAATTAGAGCAGAAGTTACTTGTCTGAGACACAGGTTTAAGAATTCAGTTCTTTAGGGAGGAAATTCTGTTGATCTATTCCTGTATAACAAATCATGTAAGAACATAGAAGCTTAAAACAACAAGCATTCATTTTGCTCACAAATCTGCAGTTCAGGGCAGGGATCACTTCTGTTCCTCACCATACTAGCTGTAACAGCTAGACTAGGCTGGCCCACCAACCTTTGAAATGTGTTACTCATATGGCTGGTACTGGCTCTCTGGGAGCTCAGCCAAGGTGGTGGGCTGTGAGCCTTCTCTCCATGTGGGCCCCTCTCCAGGCAGTGTGGGGTTACTTATGGCAGAGTGGCTGGGATCTAAAAACAAGCATCCTAAGAAAGAAAGAAAACCTGACAAGGTCTTAAAGTCTGAGCCCAGAAATTGGCACAATGTTGCTTCTGCTGCAATCCCCTAGTCAAGTGGTCACAGAATCCAGATTCAAGGATAGGAGATGTAGATTTCACTTCTCAGTGGGAAGAATGTCAAAAAACCTGGGGCAGGAGCATGTTTTAAAACGGTCACGAGAAAATTAGCAATCAAAATTTGACTACTGAGAATGCTTACCTGGCCAAGTGAACTAGTAAAGTGCATAGAGTTCTCTTTCCACTAGGTGGTTCAGTCACATGAGTCCTTTTGAAATCCTGAGTTAAAATATACCCTGCTTTTTGTTGTTATCTACATGGCTTTCTTGGTTAAGTCAGTTCTACCTAATTACCAACATGATTTGGGAGATTAGATGGCAAAATGGAAATAGCATAAACCTATGGAACACATAGTCTTAGCAAGAAAATTACACAAGGGCAAACCATAATCAAACATTATCTTGGGGATGCCTGGGTGGCTCAGTGGTTGAGTGTCTGCCTTGGGCTCAGGGCATGACCCTGGGATCCTGGGATCGAGTCCCACATTGGGCTCCCCACAGGGAGCCTGCTTCTCCTTCTGCCTATGTCTTTTCCTCTCTCTCTATGTCTCTCATGAATAAATAAATAAAATTTTTTTAAAAACCCACAAAACATTATCTTAGAAGCAGTCAGGTAAAAAAAATGTACAGAGGAACAAATATAAAGATGATAACAACCACAACAACAACAAAAATGATAACAAATCCCTCTTTGGAAAGAATGCAAGTGAGAAGATAGTGGAGCGCTATCTTTAAAGTACTGAAAAGGAAAAAAGTGTCAATCTAGAATTCTATACTCACTAAAGATATCTTACAAAAATGAAGGTAAAATAAAAGTCTTTTCCAGAAATACAAAAGTTCGAAGAATTCATTGCTTGACAACCTGCAGTATAAGAACTGCTTAAGTCCTTTAGGCAGGAGAAAAATGATCCCAGGTAGAAATCTGAATGTCCATAAACAAAGAGAACTAGAAATGTCACTACATAAATAAATGTATCTGATTATATTATTTCTTTTAAGAATCTCTTTAAACACTAACCATTTAAACACAGCAATAATGTGAGGCACCTAGGTGGCTCAGTCGGTTAGGTGTCTGCCTTTGGCTCAGGGCATGATTCTGGGGTCCTGGGATCAAGCCCCACCTTGGGTTCCTTGCTTAGCTGGGGGTCTGCTTCTCTCTCTGCCTCTCCCTTTGCTCATGCTCTCTCTCAAATAAATAAATGAAATCTTTCAAAAAATAGCAATAATGTATTTGGGGGGGAATCCCTGGGTGGCTCAGCAGTTTAGCGCCTGCCTTTGGCCCAGGGCGCAATCCTGGAGTCCCGGGATCGAGCCCCACGTCAGGCTCCTGGCATGGAGCCTGCTTCTCCCTCTTCCTGTGTCTCTGCTTCTCTCTCTCTCTCTCTCAACGTCTATCATAAATAAATAAATAAATCTTTAAAAAATAATGTATTTGGGAGTTCATAACATTAGTGCAGATAAAATATGGCAATAATAGCATAAAGACTGAGAGGGGAGAAATGGAAGTATGCTATTATACAATTCTATATTTTACATGAAGTGGTATCTGATACCAGATACCAGATTTGAAGGAAGACTGTAATGACTGAAAGATGTATACTAAACTTCAAGGTAACCACTAACACAACAAAACAAAGAGTTACATGTAGTAAGTCAACAAAGAAGATAAAATGGAATCATAATAATAAAATCAATGAAATCAAAAGAAGGCAGAAAAAGCATTAATAAACATATCATACAAGTAGAAAATAGCTTGAGGATGGACTTACACCTAACCATATCAATAATCACATGAAATGTAGATTTTGGAACCTAGCCCTTTATCTGATATGTCATTTGCAAATATCTTCTCCCATTCTGTAGGTTGTCTTTTAGTTTTGTTGACTGTATCCTTTGCTGTGCAAAAGCTTCTTATCTTGATGAATTCCCAATAGTTCATTTTTGCTTTTGTTTCTTTTGCCTTCGTGGATGTATCTTACAAGAAGTTACTGTGGCCGAGTTCAAAAAGGGTGTTGCCTGTGTTCTCCTCTAGGATTTTGATGGAATCTTGTCTCACATTTAGATCTTTCATTCATTTTGAGTATGGTGAAAGAGAGTGGTCTAGTCTCATTCTTCTGCATGTGGATGTCCGATTTTCCCAGCACCATTTATTGAAGAGACTGTCTTTCTTCCAGTGGATAGTCTTTCCTCCTTTATCGAATATTAGTTGACCATAAAGTTGAGGGTCCACTTCTGGATTCTCTATTCTGTTCCATTGATCTATGTGTCTGTTTTTGTGCCAGCACCACACTGTCTTGAAAGAACTTATTAAACTCAACACCAAAGAAACAAACAATCCAATCATGAAATGGGCAAAAGACATGAACAGAAATCTCACAGAGGAAGACATAGACATGGCCAACACACACATGAGAAAATGCTCCGCATCACTTGCCATCAGGGAAATACACATCAAAACCACAATGAGATACCACCTCACACCAGTGAGAATGGGGAAAATTAACAAGGCAGGAAACCACAAATGTTGGAGAGGATGCGGAGAAAAGGGAACCCTCTTACACTGTTGATGGGAATGTGAAATAGTGCAGCCACTCTGGAAAACTGTGTGGAGGTTCCTCAAAGAGTTAAAAATAGAGCTGCCCTACAACCCAGCAATTGCACTGTTGGGGATTTACCCCAAAGATACAGATGCAATGAAACGCTGGGACACCTGCACCCCAATGTTTATAGCAGCAACGGCCACGATAGCCAAACTGTGGAAGGAGCCTTGGTGTCCATCGAAAGATGAATGGATAAAGAAGATGTGGTTTATGTATACAATGGAATATTACTCAGCCATTAGAAACGACAAATACCCACCATTTGCTTCAACGTGGATGGAACTGGAGGGTATTATGCTGAGTGAAATAAGTCAATCGGAGAAGGACAAACATTATATGTTCTCATTCATTTGGGGAATATAAATAATAGTGAAAGGGAATAGAAGGGAAGGGAGAAGAAATGGGTAGGAAATATCAGAAAGGGAGACCGAACATAAAGACTCCTAACTCTGGGAAACGAACTAGGGGTGGTGGAAGGGGAAGAGGGCGGGGGGTGGGGGTGACTGGGTGGCGGGCACTGAGGGGGGCACTTGACAGGATGAGCACTGGGTGTTATTCTGTATGTTGGCAAATTGAACACCAATAAAAAATAAATTTATTATTAAAAAAATAAAAATAAAAATAAAAATAAAATGAACCAAAAAAAAATCACATGAAATGTAGATCATCCCAATTAAAAGGCAGAACTCATCAGTGTGGACCACAAAAAAAAAAAAAAAATGACACCCAAGTATATGCTGTCCACAAGGAACACACTTTAAATACACAAATAAGTTAAATGTAAAAAACAAAACAAAACACAGAAGATGCCTACAGATATACCAGGCTAACACTAGTCAAAAGTAAACTGACAATTACACACAGACACACACATTGTGGTCATGTTGTCTGACCACAATGGAATTAAGTTAGAATTCAGTTGGAAAAAGATATCTGAAGAATCTCCAAATATTTGGAAACTAAGTAATCTACTTCTAAAAAAACCCCTTAGATCAAAGAAGAAATCAAAAGAGAAATTAGAAACTATTTGGAACTGAATGAAAACAGAAACACCACATGTTGGAATCTGCAGAATGCTACTAAAGCAATACTTAGGCTGAAATTTATAACACCAAATGCCTATATTAGAAAAGAATGTCCTCAATTTGCTAAAGGGCATCTATGAAAAACCTATAGCTAACATCATACTTAATGAAAAAAGACTGAATTCTTTCTCCCTAATATCAGAAACAATACAAAGGATATTCATTCTCACCACCTGTATTTATAATTGTATTTGAGATTCTAGGCACTGCAATAAGACAAAAACATAAATAAATAAAATAAAAGGCATCCAGTTTGGAAAGGGAGAAGTAAAACTATCCTTATTCATAGTCCACATAGACAATTCTGTAGAGTCTACAAAAAGGCTCCTGGAACTAGTAAGGGAGTCAAGCAAGACTGTAGAATACAAGACTAAGAACACAAAACATTGTCTTTCTAAATGTACAAAAATCTTCCGTGTTTCTGTATACCAGCAATGAACGATCAGGAATTGAAGTTGAAAATTACAATTTACAGTAGCATAAAAAATGTGAAATACGTAAGTTTAACTTTGATAAAGGTTATGAAAAACTGTGCAGTGAAAATGAGGAAACATTGCTGACAGAGGTTAAAGAAGATCCAAGGAAATGGAGAGAGGTATTTTGTTTGTGGATCAGAAGACTCAGTGTTACCAATACAGCAATTCCCCCCAAATCTATCTATAAATTCAATAAATATTAATCAAAATTCCAATAGACATTTTTTGTAGAACTTGACAAGCTTATTCTAAAATTTCTGAAGAAATTCAAGGGACTGAGAATAGATGAAACAGCTTTGAAAAAGAATAAATTTGGAGAGCTCATGTGTTCTGATTTCAAGACATATCACAGGCTATAGTACTCAAGACAGTGTGTAAAGATAAATAGACCAAGGAAACAGAATAGGGAGTCTAGAAATAGACCTGCACGCATATGGATAACTGATTTTTGACAAAGACGTAAAGGCATTTGGTGAAGAAGGGATGGTCTTTTCAGCAAATGGTGCTGTAACTGTTGAATATCCCGGTTTTTAAAAAATAAATTTTGATCCTTACCACACATCACACACAAAACTGGATCATAGATTTAAGTATACGACTCAAAGTTATGAAACTTCCAGAAGAAAACATGAGAGAAAGTCTTGGTGATCATATCTTAAGCAAAGATTCCAAAGATACGATGACAAGAGCACAATCCACAAAAGAACAAGTTGATAAATACGACTGCCAAAATTAAAAGCTTCTGCTTTTCAGACGGCACTGTTAATAAGAGAATGTAAAGACCAGGCACAGACTGGAATAAGATATTTGCAAAGCATATATCTAATAAAAGACTTGTATCCAGAAAATACAAACTTTGTATTAAGAAGCAAACAATTTGCGCTTGCTTTGGCAGCATTTACACTAAAATTGGAATGATACAGAAAAGATTAGCATGGCCCTTGTGCAAGGATGACATGCACATTTGTGAAGTGTTCCATAATTTTTTTATGTCGTGGCCTACAGGCCAGTAAAAGATTCACATTATAAAAACAACAACAACAGAACAGAAACAAACAATTCAATCTAAAAACAGCATAAGATTTGAATAGATACTTCACCAAAAATTCTTTAAAAAACCAAACTGACGGGACCCCTGGGTGGCTCAGTGGTTGAGCGTCTGCCTTCAGCACAGGTAGTAATCTTGGGGTCCTGGGATCAAATCCCACATCAGGCTTCCTGCAAGGGGCCAGCTTCTCCCTCTGCCTATGTCTCTGCCTCTCTCTCTATCTTTCATGAATAAATAAATAAAATCTTTAAATTAAATAAAATAAAACGAAACTGACGTTTATAATATGATCCAACCATTTCACTATAAGGCATTTACCGTAGAGAAAACAAAGTATATGTCCATACAAAAACATCACAAAATGTTCATAGCAGCTTTATTTGCAATAGTTTGAAACTAGAAACAGCCAAATGTCCATTAGAAGGTGAACAAATAAAGAAATTGTGATATATCTGTATAATGGATACTCAACAATAACAAGAAATGAACTATTCATACATGTAACACTGTGAATGACTCTCATGGATGAATTATATTAAATTAAAGAAGCCAGACAGAAAAGGCTATATACTATGTGATGTTACTTATATACTAGCAAACCCAAACTAATCCATACTGTCAGAAAGTAGGTTAGTAGTTGCCTGGGCAGCAGGGGGAGTGGGGTCATGAGTGAGAGGGACAGGAGAGAAGGATTACAATGGAGCAAGAGAAAACTGTTGGAGGTGCTGCATATGTTCACAATTTGACTGAGGTGATGGTTTGATGGGTGTATACCTATGGCATAGGTATACAGCTTATTAAATTGCACACTTTAGTTATAATTTCAGAAAGAAATCAAGTGAAAATTGTTCCTTCCTTCTAGATCCTAGTTAGGTTTAGAGATGAGCATGTCTTAACGTCATCTAGCCCAGGGCTGTCCAATATGGTAACCACTAGCTTCATGTGACCATTTGAATTTAAATTAATTACAACTATAATGAAAAATTTCATTTCTTAGTTGCAATAGGCACATTAAAGGCACATCAGGAGCCATATGTGGCTAGTGGCCATCCTATTGGATGGCACAGATTATAGAATATTTCTTTCATCAGAGAAAAGTTCTCTTGGACAGGTCTTTCCTAGATTCTATAGAGAACTGGGGATTGTCATAGTCTCATCAATACCTTTACAAACAACTGAGATCTTTTGCTGGCCGTCTATTGAGAAGTTACTTTGTGCCAGAAACCACCCTTTACATGAATTACCTCTAATTCTTACAAGGAAAGACTAAGGGTCCGAGAGGATTAACTAATTTCCTAAAGCTCATCGCTACTAAGTGGTGAGGCTAAAATGTAACCGTACAACTATCTAACCCCAAAGCCTGAACTCTTAGGCTATTCTCATATATCCTGTGGCTAGACCACACCTTTTTCATTTTATACGTGTGAAGATTTTCTTTTTAGCTTCAACCATGAAGTCTTACATTTATCCCTCCTAAATTTTATCTTGCTGGATTAAATTTACTGCTCCAGATTGTCAAAATATTTCAGGATCCTCATCCTGTCATTCCATATGCCCATGAACTTCCCAAGGTCCATGTCTTTAGCAACTTTGATAAGCATGGCTTCCTAAACTCCATCCAAGTGGTGATTAAAATCAATAGGTCAAGGGACTGGGTGGAATACTGTGGGCAGCTATTAGAAATCCCCCTTTAGGCCAACATCAGTTCACCAGTCTATACTCATTGAGGTACTAGCATCATGTACCATCCCTGTTCTTATATCAAGATTCTGTAGTTCGAGCCTAATACCCCTTTAGCATCATCTGGAATCATATACTAATATTAATTAGCTGATCTGACTAGCTTACAGATGTCATCAAACAATATCTGCTTCTAAACAAACATGGTACCTGGGGGGATCAAGATATGGGCCTTAACACCTTGGGAGTTAGGGACCATGGGCCATAGGGGCCATATGGGTCACTCAGTGGGTTAAGCATCTACCTCTTGATTTCAACTCAAGTTGTGATCTGAGGGTTGTGAGATTGAGCCCCTTGTCGGGCTCCCTGCTCAGCTGGGAGTCTGCTTGAGATCCTCTCTCTCTCTCTTGCATTATCTCTCTCTCTATCCATCTCTCTGCCCCTCACCCTGCTCACATGAACACTTTCTCTCTCTCTCTCTCAATTAAATAAATAAATCTTTAAAAAATAGGTATCAGACCCTAGTATTGGTGTCTGTCATTTCCCACATAGCTGTCCTCTTCCTCCTCAGCTGCCCCAACTCTGAAGTGATTGTTTTAGGTCTGTTGCCCCCCAAAACCAAACTAACTCAAAAACAATGGCTTCAAACAACAATAATCATTTATTTGCTTGTGGCAATTTTGGGCATGGCTTGGCAAGAGCACTTTGTTTTTACTCCACATGGCATCAGCTAGGGTGGCTGGAAGGACAGCTGGGGACTGGCATGATGAGGCTCCTCTGACACAAGCTCATGAAGTATATCAACTCTGAGGACCCTGTGATCCTGCCTCATGCTCTCCTGCCACCCGCCTCCCCCTCACTTCCAAACTCTGCCCATGTCGACCAACATGTGTTTCCCAGACTTGCCCTCCTCAGGCATCTTCAGGCTTCTGTCTAGCATGGCTTTTCTTCCCTTTCCTTGACCAACTCCTATGCCTCCTTGAATACTCAGTCAAGGTGTCACAACCACCTGGAAGCCTCCTCCGATAATCCCTACCCCCACACAATTCAGTTCACATTAGGTAACTCTCCACCATCTTCCCACAGCATGTGTTGCCCTTCGGAAAAGCACTTATCCCTCTATAATGGGTTGTTCTAGACTCTTCACTCTTTAAGAGAAAAAAACTTGTGTTCTCAGTGTGGGGGAAATAGGAGATGCTCAGTAGGCTGAATCAATGAATGATGCGATGATAAAACAGATCTTGTAAACTAAAATGCTATCAAAATACCAGACTAGCAGCAGGGCCCAGCACCTGAAAAAGGCCTCAGTCGAGCAAGTTCTCCCGGACCCAAGATGAAATGAGTTCGAGTATAGCAAGCATTCTTGACTAGGGCCTCAAGCACTAGTAAGCACTGTGTAAGCGTTTGCTGCCACTACTGTGATGACTTCTGCAACTTTCAGAGGAAGAGCTGACCTTGTTAAAAAATTCTTTCTGCCTCCCTCATTATAGTTTTCCCTAGAAAGAGACCTTGAGTGATATCACCACCTTCCCACATGCTCCTCCTCCTCTTCCTCAGGAGAGTTCCCTGAGGTTAGAATTCCCGAAAGAGGAATCCTCTGGAAGAGGAAGTGTTCAAGGCTACCAGCCTGGGTGTGTCTGTCTCTTGGCAAAAGGTCGGTTGCCATCAGCTTCTCTCTCCTACTGGCTTCCATTGCAGCAGGTGGATGCAAGCATTGCCACCTGCCAGGTGTTTCTGAGCTTCCCCGGGCCTGGCAGAGCTAAGGAGAGGCAGGCATGAGCAGTGACA
Source organism: Canis lupus familiaris (assembly GCF_011100685.1). NCBI lineage: Eukaryota > Metazoa > Chordata > Mammalia > Carnivora > Canidae > Canis > Canis lupus. The sequence goes on from NC_049228.1 coordinate 5,751,900, forward strand.
GACTTCTCTGGTATCTGCCACCCTGGGATCAGCATCCACCTTCCCTTTGCCCTTAGAGCCCAGGGTCATTTGGATTGGAGGCTAAGCAGACCCTCTGGAATGAAAGCCAGTCACACCTGGGGAGAAGGCTTGGTCTGAACCTTAATTTGGAAAAGGTGCCAAGTTCTTCAAGTTTCCTCAAGCCTGGCTCTTGCCCTGCCTTTCTGGGGTGGCCGGGAGCCAAAAGTCCCAGACTCCTCCTCATCACGTCCCTGCCTCACCCTCCCAGGAATTTGGGGAAACCTGAGGATGGCAGGTTTGACCTGAACTGTGATTAATATTTGGTGCTGGGAAAACCAGAGTTCTGGGCTAAGCATGAAAATTTTGGGGGTGAGGGGGAAAGGGGACTTTCCAAGATGGCCCTGAGAGAACAAGACAGGGTAGGGTCTTGGAGAAGGAGCTCAAGTGCCAAGGGAGTCTGAGAAGCACTGAAAAGTAAAGGCATGTGGGAATGGCGGATGTAGGGTCTTGAAGAACCACATTAGGGGCAAAAATAGGGTGAGAATCCTGAAGGAGGGACGCTGGAGTCTGGTGGATGATCTGAGGGAAAGAATGGAATTCGGTGCTTCTGTCTTGTATTTCCAGGTAGACCTCACTTCCTCAGGCTCTCTTCTTTGACCATACAGTGTCTCCCAGGGCAGCATTGAGCTAATCCTCACCCCACTCTGGAGCCAGATTCTGTGGGTGCAGACCCCAGCTTCTCCCTCACTAACTCTGTGGTCCTTGTCCAAATATTTAAGCTCTTTTTACCTGAGTTCCCTTAATCTGCATGATGTGGTTGAGAAGAACACCTCCTCACAGCATTATAAAGAGCAAATAAAATAATACAGCAAAAGTGCTTAGCACAGGGGTGCGCAGGTGGCTCAGCAGGTTAAGTGCCTAACTCTTGGTTTTGGTTCAGGTCAGGATCTCAGAGTTGTGGGATTGAGCCCCCAGTGGGGCTCCATGCTCAGCCAGGGGTCTGCTTGAGGAGTGTCTCCCTCTGCCCCTCCCCCAATTCCCTCTCTCTCAAACCAATAACTAAATCCCTGAAAAAAAAAAAAGTTAGCATAGAGGTCAGCTCTTGAGTGGTAAGGGCGATGTGATGGCCGTGACTGGCTAATGACTTGTCTCTTCTACCACTGAGAGGTCTGTGGGGGGCCAGGGCTGTTGGTGCTGTTTGCCACTGTATCCTCAGAACCTAGCTCAGTACCTGGCGAATCCCAAGGGCCCACTGGGTGTTTGTTGAATGAATGTTGAATTGACTAAGGAGGACTTATGTTAGGGGCTTTGTAGGGATGGGGGCATAGGGATTTGGATCACTATGGGCACCCTCTAAACATTTTTCTCTCAGTGATCCAAGTTTAAAAAAAAAAAAAAGACAGCAAGGTTATTCCTAGAGATGATCACTTTTATTTCCTTCTTTTTTTTTTTCTGTAGTCTCCACAAAGTTTCCCTAGCAAAACAAGGATAATTTATTTGTATTTTTATTTTTGAGAGAGTGTGTGCAAGCAGAGGTGGGGAACGGAGGGGGAGGAGAGAGAGAATCCCCAGCAGACTCCCCACTGAGCATGGGCGACTGGGGGCTCGATCTCAGGAACCTGAGAACCTAACCTGAGCTGAAATCAGAAGTCTGATGTTCAACTAACTGAAGCTTCCCCCAGGATTACTTTCCTAATGGTTTAAAAGAGAACATGCTGATACAGCTTTGTTACCAGTAGAGCAGGTGCTCTACTCCTCTCCTCTTCTCCCCTCCCCTCTTCCCCAGTCCTCATCACCACACTGGTAGGGGTGCTTGTTTTTAAAAACTCAGGTAAATAAAATCCTAGAAGCTGGAAGAGAGAGAGAGAGAGAGAGAGAGAGATTGGAGAGAGAGAGAGAGAGAGAGAGAGAATGCTGTTAAACAAACCTAACACTATGCAAGGACTGGAAGGGAGGAGCCATGACTGAAGGATGAGCATGAGTAGGTAATGCAGGGGATGGCTTCTGCTTCTCCTCGCCTGCCCATCACCCTCTCAGCTTTCCAGTGCCCCTTGGAGGTCTTACTGGATGCTTCCTGCCAGGGGAATTCTCAAAGCACAAAGCCATGAAGATGAGGCTCCTGCTTTTCTGATCTGATGAAGGATCTTACTGAAGTACATTTGAGCTCTAAAAGCGTGTTCAGAGGGAAAGAACATTTTCAGCCCTAAATCTTGTGGTGCCCAGTAATGATCATGAGCCCATGTGGTGAGGGGTGAAACGTCTCGTGGTGCCCACTATGGCCCTGCTGCTCTTGGTAACAGTGGAGTACTAGTCTCCAGAGGCCCATCCCAGGTTGGGGGACACTAGCAGCTGCCCATGGGAAAGGAAAGGAGAGTGGTCTGGAGGGAAGGCGAGTGGATCAGGCATTGAGGTGCTCAGGTTGGTGTGCTAGCTCTACCTGGCTGCATGATGCTCCAGTCACTGAGCCTCGGTTTCCCTTCTGGAAAAAACAATAGAAACATCTTCCCTACTTACGAGGAATTTTGAATATAAAGCAAGACCATCTGTGGGAATGCTTTGCAGAGTATGAAATGATGACAAATGCTATATAGGAATGGAAAGAGTTTTGGTGGAGAAGTGGAAGGCACAGACTCCCCTCAGTGAATTACATCCTGTTGCTTGCATTTTCAAGTGACAATACATTTACTAGGGTGCCTGAGTGTTTCAATAAGTTAGGCATCCAACTCTTGATGTCAGCTTGGGTCTTGATCTCAAGGTCATGTGTTTAATCCCCGTGTTGGGCTCCACAGTGGGTATGGAGCCTCCTAAAACAAACAAAAAACAAAAAAGACACTTATTGAGTTCCCCCCTTTAGCTAGGAGTGGCTCTATATGTTATATTGTTTTGTACTCATTTGCCCCATGTTCTAGAGGAGGACATTGAGGTTAAAAGAGGTTAGCCTTATGGGACTTACCCAAGGTTGCACAGCAAGTAATCAGCAGATCTCAAATCTGGCTCTTCTTTCTCAACCCAACTTGTAGTGACCAGCTTGTCTTGGTTTGCCCAGGACTCATCTTTAAGAAAGATAGAAAGTTCTATGTCCCAGGAAACCCCTCAGTCCTGGGCAACCTGGGATGGTTGGTCACCCTAAGGCTGGGCTTATTTCGTAAGTCAGCAGCATTTGGCTTTCCCAATCTCAGTGGGGGTTATAGACCTGTGAAGGCCCCCAAATTATTCTCCTGCTTTCCCCTATGGGAGAGATGGTGGGACCTCCTGCCCTGGAAAGACCCTTCTCTAGGTAGGATTAACATGAAAAAACTCAACCAAGTGGCCAAGTGGCAGCTCCCTTTCAGCATCAGATTTGCATCTCTTTCTGTGACTTCAATCACTGAGCATGTTGTGACTACTCTTAGGTAAATAGGTAGAGAGAAAAGGCAATTCTTCCTTTCCAGTTGAATGTCCCTTGCTGTGCTCCTTATCCTTCCTTACACATAGATGCAGCACATGATTTGTAACATAGGAGGGCAGTGCAGGAATTATCGACCTCACATCTGCCAAAGAAGAAACTGAGTCACAAAGGTTCACTTGTCCAAAGTTATACAGCTAACAAGTGTCAAAATTATACCCAAAGCCAAGTCTTCTAAGGTTTTAAATTTAGAGTCTATGAACTCCTGAGTATTTATAGATGGACATCAGAGAGAAAGTTTATACATTCTGTGCATTTTGGGGGAGGGGCATTCCATATATTTCACAAATTTCTCAAAAGAACAAAGCAGACATCTTGGATCTGTAGTCTGGGCATGAATTTTTTTCTGTGTTCAAACCATGATTATGCTACAAGAAAAGCTTTATGAATGGCAAGCTCCTCTGGCCCTTGAAATGTGGTTAAGTATTATTGTGCTTTGAGTGCATTAGGTAAAACAGTTCATTTTACTTTGATATAAATGACTAAATTGAAATTTTTTCTCTTCTTGTTTGATAATTCTTTAATATCTAGAGAATGTCACATAGAACATTTTTCCTTCTGGTACCACATTTTGTTTAGTCTCTAGCATAGGTGCATATACTGAAAGAATAAGACCTATACAATTTGACTCTTCAACAGCTAGGGTTGCCTGCCTCCACTTCTTCCTAGGGGCTACTTGTTGTGGATGCTGAGAGAGAAGCATGAAAATCTTTGGGCTTGACCTCTCTGCTTTTTCTATGGCAGGGCTGCACCTAAAGGGAACAGAAGAAAAGTGTTTCTATGGTGCAAATCCAGGGGCCCTTACCTACTGGGCAACCAGCTTAGGGGGCAAGTTCTTCATGTTGAACCCATCAGAACTTACAGGAGGCTGTGATGAAACACCAGAAAACTCTGCGATTGTCTACACTTTTGGAAGTTTCCACTATCTACCATTTATTCTTTCATTCACTCCACAAACATTTACGGAGGATCTACTATGTGCTACATTTTGGAGGCAAAATAATGAGCAAAACAGACAAGATCCCTGACATCATGGAGTTTATATCCAGGCAAGAGCTTAACTGTATGTTCTCCAACTAAAAGGTTAATTTAGGAAAGGAGCCCTCCAGTTGCTAGCTGGAACGCACTGTCTGCTGGAGGAGACACAGTTGCAGTCCCCCTCAAGCTTCAAGCCTGACAGGAAGGAGATTTCAGAATGGCTCAAATAACTCAAAGTGAAAATGACCAGAGCACAGGGTAAGTTCACAAGTGCCGAGAGGAGACTAAGCGGAAAAGAATGGAGAGGAGCAAGAAGATTCCTGGAGAAATTGCAACATGCTTTAAGTTTGAGCCTTTAAGCTGAAAATCCTAGGTCACTTTTTTTTTTTTAAGATTTATTTATTTATGAGAGAGAGAGAGAGAGAGCACCTGAGCGTGGGGAGGGGCAAAGGGTGAGAAACTCAAACAGACTCCATGCTGAGTGTGGAGTCCAACTCGGAGCTCAATCTCACGACCCTACAATCATAAGCCAAAATCAAGAGTCCTACCCTTAGCCAACTAAGCCACCCAGGTGCCCCTCCTTGCTCACTTCTAAGAGATGCTGACAGCTGGCTCCTGCTCAGTATGCCGGATGGGATGAATCTGTACTTAGAATATGGTGGAGGTTTAACCCAACCAGTGGAGACAATCTGCTAGGAAAGGAAGTCTAAGCAAAACCTCTGGCTTTCCGGAAAGACAGGATCCTAAGAGTTGGGATAGTATGGTGATAGAGCGCTGCTGGTCGGGGTTTCCTCCAGGAGACAATATGAACCAAGATGTAGTCTTCCCTCCTTCCTGCTCTCCCACCTCAAGTATTTCAGATCTGCGAGCCCTTGCTTTGCTGCCCACTTTGCATGGTTACATGCAGCAAGTCAACAGCATCCAGCTCAACCTCTTCCTCTCCCTAGGTCTCTTGAGATGAAGCTCCCTGCCAGGAACTCCCTGGCTCTCAGTGCCTGTGGGAACAGCTCTCTTTAACTGACATGGTTCATTTTTCCAATAAGGAAAAAAACCACATCTGATTTCTACAGAATCAGTTTCTGCTGACATGTTTGGACTTGTTTGTTGGGAAGGGTGCACTCAAGCCATATAATCTATACCATTTGCTGCCCTGTTTTTTCTTTGCTTGGAGGGAAGACGTGTCTTTTTTTTTTTTTTTTTTTTTTTTTAATTGTAGGGAGGTTTCTGTATTTGCAGGAAGAAGCCAGAAGGAGTGACAAAGGTCAAGTGAATGGAAAGATACTGGATTGAGAGTTCAGAGATGTGGGTCCCCAGTCCACCACTATTCAGCTGTGTGGCTTTGGACAAGAACTTCACCCTTATCAGAACTTCAGTGTTTCTGCATCCATAAAAGAAGACTGGACCAGGTGCTTCTTCATGTCTGGTAGAATGGAAGGGTTAAAACTGATGGTGCTGGAGCCAGGCTGCCTAGATTGCATTTAGCTCTGCCATCTGCTCCCCAATGCCCCACGGTGAAGCGTAGCATGCAGCAGATAGGAAGATCAAAAGAGATAATGCATAGAGATGCTTAATACTGTGCCTGGGCTAATAAATATGCTTAACAGTTGTTAGCTATCCCTGTTAATCTAGCCTCTTCAGTCTGTGAACTCTGAGTTCGTGACCATGAGAAATGTAAGCTCATATGGAATGGAAAGCACATGGGACATTTGGACTTGATATGAGTCTTCTGGTTCTCCTTGGAGCAAGTCAAGACACAAGGGCCGGAGAACAGAACTTCACCTTCTCCCAGTGGCTCATGCCTTCTTGGGTGGACTTCTGTGATATGTTGCCTCGAGAGAAGTGCAACTGTGATATGTCTGTACTGGCAGGATTGGAAGGGGAGGGAAGTGAGCATGTTGGCATGCGGTGTTACACAAGAACTAAATTTTTATCTTCCAAGCTGATAGATCGTTTCTAAAACAAAGAGTATGAAGTAGCAAATAAATGCATGTTTTTTTAGAATTATGGAGCTAGGTAACAGAAGAGGAACCTGAATGTCGTTAGATTGCCTACAGGGCATAGGAATAGGGGCTGGGGGTGCTGGGGCAACTGGCTGCAGTTTTCATCATATGTATGCCTCCTAAAAAATATGTACGTGGTCATCTTTGATTAAGAATAAACATTAAGTTACAAAATCCAAATAAATGCAATGTATTACCCTAGAGTATGTGGTCGGTGGGAATTACTGTTTAGCTAAGGAAGTTTAAGCTTTGGGTCCCTCACTTGCATGGGCTCCTTTCAAGTCCCTGGAAGGGTCTTAGCAATGTTCACACGTCTTTCTTGTAAAATTCACAAGAGGAAGATATGTTAGCCTCCATGAGTTAAGATCAGTGTCCTTTTTCACTCTGACTTCTCCTCATGGCAGGTGACATGAGAGAAGCCACAATACCTGGGGGATCTGGCTAAGGAGCGGTTGACTAGGATGCATTTGCCTTTATCAAGATGTATTTCCATGGCTTATAATCACATCTGTGTATGGCTAAGATATTGTTAGCCATTCTGGTGTGAGAAAAGCACCCGGAATGCTCCTTCCACCCACGATGCTGATTCTTGTTACTGGAGGTGTGCGAGTGATAGAAGAGAAGCAAGGTTGGAGATGTATGGAGACAGAAGGAAGTGTGTTGAAAATTCTTCCAGGCATGTAAAATTGTAAGCCAAAGATTTGGTTTTCATTAAAGTCTAGTCAATATAGAAATATTTATTCAATAATGCAACATATATGATTAGAAATGAATCAGATACTTCTTTTCTCTTCTGATGGGCACCTTGTGAGGCAGAAATTATCAGAATTTCCATGTTTGTAGGGTGCAAACCTGTTATATACATCATGCATTCCAATTATCAGCAACAAAAACCCAACTTTGGGCAACCACACCAGAGGAAAGACAAACTTATCTTTTTATGCTCTTTGTAGAAAATAACATTAAAAAATTATTGTCAAAGAAGTAGCAAACAAAGGGATGTTGTGTAGTTAATTCATAAATGTGTTCATTTATCTCCCTGGGTTTTGTGGTGCGTGATATTTGTCAGCTTTCAAAATTTGTAATTTGTTATGATTTCTTGTATCATTCTAAATCAAGATTCACTTTGGTCTCTAATTTTGTACTCTTATTTTAAAATTTCTTTTCTTAAAATGTACCCTCCCTCCCTGATTATATGGGGTACAAGCCTCACAGAAGCTGGGTCGGGCCCTGGCTGAGGTTGAAATCTATAGAGGTTCGGTGTAAAGTTGCCAGATTTGACCAATGAAAATACAGGATTCCAGTTAACTGTGAGTTTTAGATAGATAAGCACTGAATCTGGGCATCTTGTATCCATCCAGTGGGAATATGAAAGAAAGAAGAGTCAACTCAACCACTCAACTCAACCATGGTGGAGGTAGGGAGGAGGAAGGAGGGGGCAGAGGGAAAGGTAGAGGGGAGAGATTTCACACAAGAAGTCACACTAGAGCTAACTTTTGAGGACTGGATAGCATTTGCAAAGCAGAAATGCAAGGGGGGAGCTTTCTAGGTGAGAAGGGGCAGTGATGTGTTTGGGGTTCATCAAGAGAGAGGAAGTTGGAGATGTGGGCAAGGTCTGGATTGTGAAGGTTCTGAAGTCTATGGGGGAGAGGCTGGCTCTTTATCCTAGTGGCCCCTGGGAGCCATGCTGGGAGTTTTAGGCTGGGGAGCACCAAGACTGGGTTTACATGTTAGAAAGTCTGGCTGCCTAAGAGAAGATGGGTTGTTGGGAATGAGACCGGATCAATGATCCAGGAAGGGAATGGGATACAATGCTTAGACTCTTTCTGCTACCTATCCCTGGCTTCTCCTCCCCAGTCTTCATATAAGTTATTTCATGCCATTTGACCTGTAGAATCCTTGGCGTAACATGTCAAATGGGACCTGAGGCTCTAGGACTTGACTGAGAGCCCTGTGGGTGAAAAGAAGCATAGGTGCCCAATTTATCCTTCCCTCCCCCACTAGGCAGGATCAACCAGTTCAGATTTCCTTAGGTTATGGACTTCCTGGGTGAAGGCAAGTCAGAACAGCTTTGCTTGGGAGAGTTACATTATCTTCTCTGCTAAACAGGCTTGAGGTTCCCCATAGCTTTGTGTTCCACTCCATTCCATCTGATCCTAAGATAAGAAGGCAGCATGGGGTTAGGAAGGGCACTAAGCTAGAAGTCAAGATGGAGCTTTGAGAGCAGGGTGCCCCTTCCTCACTGTGTGGAGGAGGGCTGGTTCATGCTTCCATTTGTTCATTGCTATAATGGGAATGCTGAACGGGGAGCTCTCTGCTATCATTTTTGGCCCTCATTTCTAAATCCCAAACAAAGGAGAAACTTTTTAGGTTTAAAGTCCCCAAGGACTGGGAAATTTATCCTTTTTTGCTCTATTTTCAAAGATACATACAATTTCATACATATCTTTACAATCCAAATGTATTCATCAAGACATTTAAACATTTATATTCTTTTCAAGTTCCTATTTACTTCCCAGATGGAATATCCATTCATCACTATCAACATTTCTTTCTTTTACAGATCCTTTCTCTATCATTATTTCTTCCTTTTTTTTTTTTTAAAGATTCTATTTATTTATTCATGAGAGACACACAGAGAGAGGCAGAGACACAGGCAGAGGGAGAAGCAGGTTCCCGGTGGGGAACCCGATGTGGGACTCATCTTAGGACCCTGGGATCACACCCTGAGCTGAAGTCAGATGCTCAACCACTGAGCCATCCAGGTGTTTCTTCTCTCTCATTCTTTCTAGTGTGGTACAGTCCTCACCATGATATGCACAGAATCATTCACACAGACCATATCCACTTTGTCCAGATCACTCAGTAGGGCCACACCACTCAACTCAATGGAGCCTCATTCCCATAAAAGGCAATGGGCACGGTGCCCTTTGGAGTTGTGCAATGCTTGGTTCACTTTTTGCCTGACCTCCAGGATTTAGCACTTAGAGGAGTGGGCCAGCTGCACTCTTTTATAGAGAGAAAATTATCCTGGCACCACCATGAACAGTTCATGAAGTCAGAGTGGATAGTGGGTGGGGATAGGGGACTGGAAGACGTGAGGGAGCTGTGTCCAGCACACATCAAGCTCAGAGCATTCTCCATTCTGGCTTGAAAGTCTTCCTTCACATTCTTTCTGCTTCCCCCACGTACCAGATGGAAAATTGAGCTCTGGTATTTCAGTGGTGGGTCAACTGATTGTAGAAGGCCCAATTCTGAGGTTAGACACAGCCCTACATTTACGGATCAAATCCATAGATTTACTGCAATCCTGGAAGGGATGCCATTCCATCTCAATCTATATTCTTACTTTAAGTATTATATTACACAGCAAGGCTTAGGATGGAGGGAAGTAATTTCTTATTGTCTTTCCTCTCTCCCAATTTAGGGCCTCAAAATGGGACTGTAAAATTAATAACAGAGGTTACCATTTTAAAAAAAATTATATAGACTTCACAGCCAGCATGAAGCTCAGTGAGGGACTTGAACTCTGAGATCATGACCTGAGCTGAGATCAAGAGCCAGACACTTAAACAACTGAGCCACCCAAGTGCCCCAAAGGTTATCATTTTTTAACCTCCTATTATTCACCAGGTTATTTAAATCTACATGCCTTGCTCATAAGATGAGTATTCAGTAGGCACAGTTAGCACCATTCTGCAGATGAATAAACAGAGGCGCAGAGATGAACCGGCTTGGTTTCAGTCTACCAGCCACAGGGAGCAGAGGCAGGCACCCTAACCCAGGCTGCCACCGGAGCTATAGTCCCAGCCGCTATGATACACCACATGCTGGAGAGGAACTATAAACACATCACATATTTGTCCTTCCTCTGCAAATTTCCTGATATGACATCTCTGCCCTGAAATGAAAGCTGGGTCAGAACATACAGTCTGAGCACAGGGGGTTGAATACAGGGTGAGAGCCAGCAGGGATAGTTTTGCAATCATGTAGCATGTGGGGCTGGGCTGCCGCCATCTATGAACTACAAGCCAGGAGGCTCAGACCATGCTGGGAACACAGCACCCACCTTCCTGCCCAGCCCCTCTGTGGGAAAGCAGGGGTGGGGGCATGGGAGATCTCTGGACTCAAGAGATCTCCTTTCTCTCTGACGGAAGGAACAGAGAGACACCTGTAACTCCTAAGTAAGGTGTCTACTTTTCCAGGTGCCTGGCACACACACAAGGTGGGAATAAATAATATTTATTGAGTACTTACTAATGGATTGAGTCCATTAGCTCATTCAGATCCTCATAGTTTATTTTACTTATTTTATCAAGCTTCAGAAAAGTCATAAACAGCTTGTCTAGTGTCTCACAGAAAAGAGGGAAAGGAAGTGTATAAATCTAGAGCTATACTGGGGCCATTCTAATCTACTGCTTCTTAGAACATGTATCATTAAGTCCAAGATCCTAGACAAGGTTTTTAGCCCACGTAGCTTCTTTCCCTCATACTTACCCCAATAAAAAGTCCCCAGATTTCCTTGTTACTCTTTCTTCTCTGCCAGTGTCCTGCCCATCACGCTCTGGTCTAGTTACATGCAAGGTCTGCTCCAGCCCTGTCCAAAGGGCCCAGTGGGTCTCTTGTAATTGCATCCCATCTTCATAGAGAGTGCTTCATTTGGTAAAAACAAGCTCTGCTTATTTGGGGATTTCATGTTTGGGGAGGAAACTTTTTACAACCTATATCTCCCTCACCATCACCCCAAACCCTGATGCTTAGAGAAGTCATAATGCAGAGTTTGTATTTAAAAAAAAAAAAGGTAATTTAGATGGAGGGTCTTCTGTTCCAAGAGCAAGGCAAGGACTTGACTCTAGGCTCTGTTCTGAGTCTGCCACTGGCTGCTAAGCCCCTCTAGTTCCTCATTTTCTCACTTTCTTCTTCTCATTTTCACTCCCTGCTTTAATTGAGATGAAAGGGCCTCCCAAGGGATATGAGAAAGAGGAAAGAGATGATGTCCAAATAGATACATTTCTGGAGGGGGGAAAGATGCTTCTCATAAAGTCAAACAAAATATTTCATGTAGAGCATTTAACTAGTGCCTTGCACTAAAAGGTGTTCAACAGCTGTATGAGGCATTGGGCAGATGGAGTGTGCCGGGACCAGGGACACCTGTGACGTCTAATGGGGTTGATGCTGTCAGGGTGTGGCCATCAGGAGAGTACTTTCCTGAGTTTGCCTGCAGGGTACACTTGGTGGTATGCCATAGCTCTCAGGAAAGTGACCTAACTTGGATTTTTCTATATGGACACAGAATTGCAAGAAATTCTCATTTGCATGGAGATGGGGAGTTTATTCTTCCTAGAAGCTACATGTCAAAACCCAGAAGAAAGAGGCATTTCTTAATCATGATTAATCAGCTGTATCTTAAAGAAGCAAGAAAAGAGAACAATTAAGGAAATGAGATGCTAAGGAAACAAGGAGAAAAATAATCTCCCAAAGGTGGACCCACCCAGTAAACCTTGACAGCATTTCCTCTTATCCACCTGCATAAAAGTGACCAGCCCTTTCCAAGTGGCAAGGAGCACAGAGAGAGAAGACACGGGAGCAGCCTGGAAGTACCGGGTAAGAGGTAAGACTCCTGCAGGGCCTTTGCTGGAGGCTTTCGGGCACGTCGTCCTGGCCCTGGTCTCTCACTGCTGCAGAGAGGTGACCTGTCATCATTGTGTATGGCCTGGGTATTTTGTAGGACAGGGAAGGGTACTCCCTATTGAGGATGAACCTTCTAGGACTTTGTTCTCAATAAGAAAAGATGGAGAGTGGGGGGAAAAGGAGGGCAGAAAGGAAGGGAAGAGGAAAGATCTTTTTGTTCTAGGAGCTGTGCTGGGCACTTGATATCTTTTTTTTTTTTTTTTTTTTTAGGCTTTGCAGTATTAAATAGCACTTTTTTTAAAAAGGATTTTGTTTATTTTTTTGAGACAGAGACAGAGAGAGCACAAGCAAGGGGAGGGGCAGAGGGAGAGGGAGAAGCAGACTCCCCGCTGAGCAGAGAGCCCGGAGCCCAGGACCCTGAGCTGAAAGGCAGATAGATACTTCACCACTGAGCCATCCAGTAAAGCCCCTACATTGCTCTTTATTTTTATTTTATTTATTTATTTATTTATTTATTTATTTATTTATTTATTTATTTTTTAAGTGTAAATAGCTCTTTAAATGTAAGGAGCACCACTCGCTCAGTGGGACCTGATCAGAAAGGTGCTGCTATCTGTGTGGCGTGAGATCTGCTGGGATATCCAGTTGAGCGCCCGAGGGAATGCCACACGCACCCAGCACACCCATGATGGAAGTGAGGGCTCTGGGTGGGCACCGCAGACCACGCTGGGCAGAGGGCTGGTCTCATCACACGCGCTGTCCTAAGACTCCTCTTTAAGGCTAAGGCCCGGGCTAGTGCTGGGGAGAGTCAGGGGAAGAGACCCAACAAGCTGTACAACCATATCATGTGTACTTTCCCCAACGTGTCTACATGACACCAGAGAGTGGGTACACGAAAGAGGCAGAGAGGACGGCGGGGGCGGGGGGCGGTGATGGGATCAGAAGAGTCTGGTCCTGTCTAGGACTAGTGAGCTGCAAACATGTTCCCGATGGCCCCTCGCTCAGTGGGTGACAGAGGGGAAGCCACCAACTTGCCCCTCTCTCACATCGCCGTGGCTAATGAGTTGTCTGGGGGTGACCTGCGCCTCCCTTGCCTATTTCTCCAGAAGGTAACATCTTCAGAGTTGGCTTCAGACAAACGATTTTAAGCAGATACACATCAGGGGTTTATAATAAAAGAGTGTCTCCTATTTCAGGAGCAAACATAAAAAACCAAATGTGCTTTTAGGGTTTTTTAGATCTGTTGCCTAATTCCTAGGGCGTATTACCAACACTGTTTTTCCTATTTAATTTATTAAAAACAATGCTTTTCACCACTGTTGACAAAAATGAGCCATGTTGAGTCATAATGGAGTGATATCCACACAAATAGACTCCCTGGGACTTGAGAGAGCACTGTATTGTGCTTTCTGGGGCGAAGGTGGGGGCACCAGGGGGAGGGAGAGGTCTCATTCAATTGATTCAAGAAAACCAGAGGAGGAGACACATGACCATGAACTCCACAAGGCTCGGTCTTGTTTTATTGGTGGCTGTCTGGCTTGCCTTGCGCGGTCCAAAGGGGATCTTGGTCTGGGGTCTCCGCTGCTTTCCCCTCTAAGCTGGGCAGCTGACTCCCACCCCTTCCTGCAGGACATGAAGGCACAGCGAGTTTCCCTCTGGCTCGTGGCTGCTATGGTCTTTCTGTGGTCAGTGCGTGCCCGAGGTCTGAGGAGGTGTCTGATTTCCATGGACATCCACCCAGTAGAAGAGACTTTCCAAGAAATCAAAAAAACCATCGTGAGTATGGGTTGAGGGTGACGGTGTGGGCAAGGGGACGTGTCTCACCTTCCGTCTTAACTTGAAGAGTAAGCTCCTCTTCATCATCCTCTGTGTCTTCAGGGGGGACATGGAGTACTCATTGCCTGTGTCTGTCTGTCCTTGTGTTTCCCTCCATAGCAAGCTAAGGACACCTTCCAAAATGTCACCATCCTGTCCACATCGGAGACCCTGCATAGCATTAAGGTATCGGCCCGCATCTGCTCTTTTTGTGTTATTATTTTTATGGTGAAGCGGCCCTGGTCTGAGAAAGAAATCCCCACCCTGTCTTCTTTTCCTTCCCCATCTCCCGCGTGCTCTCTGAATATTCCTGGTTTCTCATTTGCCAGCTGATGTGCAAGGGCACACTGGTGTCTCAGGGACTTGGAGACCCCTAGGAGGAATCGAAGAAGCACCACCTACCTAGAGAGGGATTGGGGGTGCCACACGCTCAAACCGAGGAAGGTTCTCTGTGGCTTAGGGTGATTCTGGAAGGTTTTCACGGGGGAGCTGAGAAAATGAGCAGTGACTTAAAAGCTGAGTTGGCTGTGGGTCAGTGGTTCAAGGAGGAAGGAGTTTGGAGATCAGGGAAATTACATGTGAGATCAATGACGGTGTGTCAGGAGACAGCAAGGCAGCCAGGCTTGTGGTGTGAGGGGTGTGCAAGTGAGTCAGGTGAGCGGAAGAGGATGAAGCGGAGAAATACACTGGAGTCATCTTACCAAGAACCTTCAAAGTCAGGCGGAGCCTTGACCTTGTGATATGGCAATAAGGAATCACTGTAGATTTTTGAGCCAAAGACTCCATGACCACAGGATCTTTCTGAAAGATTGTCTCGTGATGTTCTTTACAATAAAAAATGCGAGGCAGGAAAGCCGCTAAAGAGATGAGTCCAACCCTCCAGAGATGTTGAGTGTGTTACAAAATAGTTGACTTACGAGGTAAGAATTTACAAAAGGGGCCACTGAAAAGTGCCCTTAAAAATGAGCTCCTCCTAGTGCTTGTAAGCATTCTAGAAAAATCCTTTTTTTTTTTTTTCAGTTATTTATCTGCCAGAGCGCAAAGGAGAGTTGCAACGAGTTACTTTTTTATTTTCTCTTTTCTTTTGGCTTCTCTGAGCAAGATAATTCCTCTAGGCAGTGTTGGGCTTGATCTATTTGTTGTAAGTAGATGTTGCTACTTACTAAGTACTAGTCCAGCCAACCACATGACAGACTCATAGGAGAGTGCAGCTGGAAGGGACCTGGAAGGCCACCTATTCCAGAATCATCATTTTATTTAAAAAAATAATAATAATTTATTTGAGAGAGAGAGAGAGAGAGAGAGAGGGCACAAGGTAGGGAGCGGCAGAGGGAGAGGGAGGACCCTGGGATCATGACCTCAACCCAAGGCAGACGCTTAACCAGATGCTTAGCCGACTGAGCCACCCAGGTACCCCTGAGCCACCCAGGTACTCCTGAAACCACCGTTTTCAAATAAGCAAATTGACAGCTTGGGCGAGAAAATGTCTAGTCTGTGGTTGAGCCAGTGGTTGAACCCCTAAGCCCTCTCTGTCCCCAGATGCTTTCTCCTTTCTAGGTCTAGAAATGGCTGATGTGGCCTAAGCATCAATGAGGGTGCAAGTCTTTATCATATTCCCTCCCTCCCTCCCTGATAAAACAAAGGTGTGCAACTTTTTGCTGCCTTGGTCAAGGGAACCGGCAGGAGAGGAGGAGGAGGGTTCTGCATTACAAGTAGTTTGCCATCTAGGAGAGGCTGCTTGAGGGGCCAAGGAGCCTCTGCTGCTTTAATGCTGACGGAGATGGATGCACCATCCCGCTTCACACCCCTCCCTTCTCAGACGGAACCCTAAATCTGCAGAGCAGCTCCCTGGCGCTTGGGGCAGGCTGTAATTTGCTAGAAGGAAACTCAGCCTGGCCAACTGCTCTGAGCTGTGTACTGGGAATTTAAGGCTCCCCCCTCCCCCTGGAGAGATGTGCACACTGCCAGCTGCACACTCGCCCACTGCTGCAGCTGTGAACAGTTTCCACTCTTGCCAATCTTAGCTCCGTTCAAATGATCCCCGCCAGGTTCAAAAGGACAGACTGGGATGGTGAGGGGAGCAGGGCGGTCAGGACCAACACGATGTCATTGCCACGGAAGGAATCGTGGCCAGCGCGTGCCCCGTGCACACAGAGACAGATACTCACACTCATGTCTTAATGTGCATGTTGAGGGGTGAGAGAGTGCCAGGGGTGGACGGCGGCACAGCATAAGGAAGTCCTTTTCCAGAAGGCTGCTCAGACATGGGTCCTTTCAAAGAGAAGACACTGAATTCCTGGAAGGGTTTGAGCTGAAGTTAGTGATGATGTGCTGGGATGCAGTAGAGAGAGTTCGAGACTGTGCCTGGGCTCCATCGCTTGCTATTTTATTTCCTGGCCATAAAGAAGGAGGAGCTGCCATCTCTCTCCAGTGCCTTCGTCATAAGCATCTTTGATGTGCTGAGAGGACATGGATACTCTGAGACCAATATGAATTTTTATAAAAAAAATTGATTTAGCTATTTTGTTCCTTGATGCCCCTACAAAGACTTGCTTTGGTCTCTAAGACAGTAAAAGAGGGCCCCCGGGGGTTTTCTCTAATTTGTATCTGTAGCCCTCAGACGTATGCTGCATGACCAAGAACCTCCTGGCATTCTACGTGGACAGAGTATTCAAGGACCATCAGGAGCTGAACCCCCAAATCTTGAGGAAAATCAGCAGCATTGCCAACTCTTTCCTCTACATGCACAAGGCTCTGCAAAGATGCGTGAGTGGTCACATCAGGACTCTGTGTTCCCTGACAGCCCCAGGGCGAGCCCAGGACATGCTGGTTCCACTCAGGCTTTCTGAAGTGGTTCCTGGCCTCCCAGGAAATCCCCTGCCCTGTCATCCATGAGGGCCAGACTGTCCAGAACCTATTCCTCAGGGCTTCCTCCTGGCTGATACCTCATCAGACCCCACTTCCTCATGGAGAATCCTCCTGGAGCGGCCTTATATCAAAGTGTTCCTTCAGGGATGTCAGGGCTGGCCTGGGAGACAGGCATGCCCAGGAGTCCAGGCTAATCATATGCATCTCTTTAGTTTGTTTGTGGTCCTTCGGGGTTTCCAAACCCATTAACTTCTGAGCTGGGTTGTTGCATCCCATGGTCTATCCCTGTGGGTTGCTTATAAATTCATTGTGCTCTATTAAAAACAAACAGCAGGAATAAAACCAAACTCAAACAAACCAACACAAACTTGGACCAGGAGAAAGCCTAGGTTCTAGCCCCATCCCTGCCAATGGGTACGCATGTGACCTTGTGGCAAATTATCTCTCCTTTCTGTGCCTCAGATTCTAAAATTGTTAGAAGAAGCCATGATCCCTGCCATACTTACATTAAGATTCATTTAATCAATCAATTAATTAACTAGTCCAATAAATATTTCGTGCCTACCTTGTGGGGTGCGGCCTTCACTGATTGGTGACGAGACAGACGCTTGGTCTCTCCTTTCCTGGCCCTTCCAGTCGGGTGAGCCATAAACCCAGACATAGCAAAAGCCCTGGTCACACACAAGGTGACTTGTGACTTGCCCCTTGCAGCTCCAACCTGAGTTTGTCCACCTGACCCACGTTGGGAACAAGGGTGCCTCTCTTTGGGCAGAAGAAGTGGGCTGGGTGGAAAGGCCCTCTGACGAGCGCTTCTTCCACTTGATCACAGCAGGCGCAGAGGCAGTGTCACTGCAGGGAGGCAGCCACCAACGCCACCAGAATCATCCACGACAACTACGATCAGGTAAGAGAAGGCAGGGGGAGATGTGCAAGATGGAGATGGGGCGTGGATGACTGAGACTGGGCCAACCCTTCTGTCTGCTCACTGAGTCGCCCACTCACTCCATAGTATCTATTGCCCATCTCCCCAGTTCTATGTGTCTGCAAAGAGTGTGTTGGTTTTAGCCCCTTTGCTAGCCTCCTGGGCTCCCCTTCTCCATCACGCCTCCACGGTTTTCTCCTGCCCTCACAGATCAGAGCTAATCTGTTAAGTTGTGGGGGGAAAGCACACACTCTTTTGGGTGGGCGTGCTACAGAGGGAGCAAGGATCCTCGGTGAACTGTAAGCTGTTGGACACCAAACATGCTGCCTGCCAGGTGTCACTGTGGTCCGTAGCTGCCACCGGCATCCTGCGGGGTGACGCAGAACAGGGCTGCTCATGTATGTGTGGCTGTAGAGCGCACATCTCATAGAGGTAGAGTAGGAGCCTGCTTCTCCCATGCGTCCTTTGGAGACTCTGCCAACAGAAAATGCAGCTTGTGGCTTGGTAGGTGTGGAGGGAGGCCTGTGATTCTGCATTTCAACCACGTTCCCAAGCGATGCCAGCACTTTGACTAGTCGGGAGGCTAATACTAGAACAATGGCTAAGCCTTGTATCGCTCTTGCCATGAACCCGCTGTGTTTCCAAACACACTGCAAATACCAACACGCGTGTTCCTCATTACGGTGCTACGAACCATTATCTGCATTTGATAAATCAGGAGCCTGAGGCACAAACAGGTTAAACAATTTAACTACTGCAACCAAGTAGTGGAGGTGGGACTTGACTCCCTGCTGTCTGGCTCCCCAGGATATACACCTGGATCTCACCTTCTCCCTTTATTCCGCCGCAAGGGGGTGGAATAAGTCAGGAGACCTGGGTTCTAGTTCCAGCTCTGCTTCCAACTGTCTGTGTGACACTGTGGGGGAGGACATTTTTCTTTAGGGCCTCAGTGCTTGCCCATGTCACATGGGGACAATGTGCTCCTACCCAGCATGCTCCTCAACCCACTGGAGTTGAGGCTTTCTCGGAAAGCACAAGTAAAGCCAGCTGATGGGAAAAGGAAAACAAGCAAAGGGCTTGGCCAGTAAGACCAGTGTGTGGTTCTTTTTTTTTTCTTTTCATACGGAAAAAAAAAAAAAAAAAAAAAAAACAAAAAACCCATGGAAAAGAAAACCAGAGGCAAAGAATGAAGAATTTTTAATTTTGTTTCTAAGTCGCTAACTTGATTTAACTGCTCATATGGGGAAGGCAATTTGGGTGGCCTGTTAGATAACTTGGGATGCTCTGCCAATATACTTGATGGATTAAAGGAAAAGCTCACGAGGACTGGAATACGGGGCAAGATTTGAAAATGATTTACATAGTCTAGAAAGGTGGGCTCTTACGATGATTTGCCTGGTTTCAGCTGGAGGTCCGGTCTGCTGCCATTAAGTCCCTGGGAGAGCTTGACGTCTTGCTAGCCTGGATTGACAAGAATCATCAAGGAACTCTGGTTGCCTGACGGACAGGGGGCCTAACACCCCAGGGAGGAACCACCCCGGAGGGAGGGAGATGGAGAAGGCCCCGTTTTTCATGCAGAGGAGGGTCTTTTGAAGAGACCTCTCTCGGGGTTAGAATCCTCTCCCCTGGGGCTGGGATACTGCGGGGAGAGATCCAGGTGTGAACAGGTTCCGGATGGGGCTGCAAGGCCCACCGCTGGGCCCAGGCTGCCCGACCCCACCCGAAGGTAGCCAGACAGTCCCCTGTCGTATTTATAATAAACCGATCCGTCGACAGGTCCTGAGGGCCATCGTGGCGGGCACGGGTGGGCTTCCCCTAATTTATTGTGCACGTGTTTATGCTGCGAGCGGAGCGGTGCCCTGTAGTACATATTGTACGGACCGACTTCCCTGAATAAACTCCGTTCTCTACCAGCCAGTGGAAGTGTCTTCTCATTCAGCAAGCGTCAGTCCAGGAACCTTGGTGACAAGTAGAAGTGAAAGGGGCCTTAAGGAATGCACATAGGTAGGGAAACCGAGGCTAGTGAGGGATAAGAATCACTGAGTCCCAAAGCGAGTCAGTGCGGAGAAGGGCTGCACACCGGGTCCCCAAAGCCTCCACCCAGCACCCTGTCCTCCAGCTAATGATCAAGAAGATGGATGATGGACGCAGGGCTTCTGACCACTGGCTCCTTGACATCACTCCACTTCTTTCTTTCTCTGTTTCTGTCTGTTATTATTTTCTTTCTGCCCCCAACCTGGATACATCTTCTCTGACCCTAAATTCATCCTCCATGAGTATATATGTTGCGCTAGAGGGAGGATGTTTCTGACAGTGGGATGATGGTCCTGGTGACAGAGCTGAGCAAGTAGGGCCCGCGGCATGGGCTAGGTTGAGTAAAGAGGTCTGGGCCCAGGCTCCACTAGAAAGAGGCCAAATGGGCACCATCTTCTAGAAGGCCCCTCCACATGGTTAGTGGCAATAACAACTGGCACTTATGGAGCATCTGCCACGTGCCGGGTGCTGAGACAAGCACGTTCTATGTGCTGCCCTGGGTCAACATTTATACAGTCACTGGCTGGCTGAAGCACACTTTCTTCACTCCTACCTGAGGAAGAGATCCCACAGAACATGCTTTAGTGGACAGGGCAGATCTCCAGTCGGACAGACCTGGCTCCAGTCCCATGGGACTTTGCACTAACTCCTCATGTCTGTCTCAGTGTCCTCTTCTGTAAAAGGAAGGCACCATCTCAAGGTGGCACCATCTCAGGGTGTTGCTGTGAGCCTCAAGGGTGCTGCAGGGCCCTCTAGGAGCCCCAGCAGGGTGGGGGCTCCACGGTGTGATATAGAGTGCCGACCAAGGGGCCGGGATGTGCTCTTAAGGCTCCTCTTGCTGTGAGCTGCCTGGGGCAGGTCACTAAATTTCTTTAGGTCCTTAGCTGCCTGGAATGTGCATAACGACCCCTATACAATCTCCCGTGGGTGCTCATTTAAAAGCCAGAGTCATTAAGCTGGTCGAGAGCGCCCTACGACCTGCAGACACTGCCTCCCCAGCTCCGTGCCCTCCAACCGTGTCCTGACCACTTGCTGGGCCTCACGCCGACCCAGCCACACGGGCCTACTCTGTGTTCCCCCAACACACCAGACATGTTCTCCTCGTAGGGCCTTTGTACTCCGTGGGTACACACATGCAAACACAGAGGTAGGGTTAAAAAAAAATCCAGCCTTGTGTCCTGAGGGGGTTAATGGGCCATTCAGAGAAAGCGGGACTGTCTGCCGAGGCCTTCGCCTTTGCGAGGTGACCTTGGAGGAACAGCCATCCTGAGCCAGCTGGATGAGGGCAGGACCGGCTTCATTACAGCATTCTGATCTGTTATGCCTGCCCTGGGGCCCAGGTGACCCCAGACACCTGCACAGCCTGCACCCCCTCTTCCTGGAGGCCTTTATTAAAAGGCATCTTATGTAAGTAGAAACCCTCATCTCCACCTTTAACACAGCTTATACCCCTTTCAGGCCTCCCTAGCATCCCACATTACATTTCCCGAGTCAGATGTAAGCTCCACGAGGGCGAGGATAGTTTGGTTTCTCCACTGCCTGCCACCTACTAGGTGTTAAACTCACTGTTCTTGAATAAATCATCTGGATGAACCTAAACGATTATAATAGCAAGCATTTAAATAGTGCTTTCTACGGTAGCTACAGTCTCTGAAATACTCATAATGTATTATAATACGAATATATACCTAGATGTATAATTTAATCCTCACAACAATCCTCTAGCAAGATTAATTGAATGAAATAAAATTAAAAAAAAAAAAGCCACTGCATTGAATCCTAGCAATACAGATGTTTAAACCCACGCAGGAAATCAGGACCCAGAGAGGTTAAGTGACTGACCCGAAGTCACACAGCTCACAAGCAGCAGAGCCGGGAACCTGGTTTCCAGAAAGAACTATCAGGCCAACAGCAGCGTCCTGCACGCTCACTCTGTGCCAGGCCCCCAGGGGGAGATTTTACATCTCCTTTCTCCTTAGTCCTCACGACGCTCCTGTAAGGCAAAGGTTATTGACCCCCCGAATCCCACAGAAGAAGCGATCTGAAGCTTGGCGAGGCTCCACGCACAACTAGGCCCATGCAGCTGGCTGTGGAAGCGGGATTCACACTCGGGGCGTCCGGCCCCAGCACCCGGGCCCTCAGTCTGGCTGGAATGCTGCCCATGCGTTTTGCATGGACACCTGCACAGCCTGCACCCCCTCTGGAGGTGGAGGTGGAGGGGGGCCAGCAGGGAAGGAGATCTCCTGGCCTCCTGAGCTCCACCTGCCTGGTTGCAGAAGCAGTAGCAGGGGAGGAGGAGGAGACGGCCCCGGGAGGGACGGGGGGTGAGAAATGTGGAAGGAGGAGATCTCACCCTCTCTTTCCTTCTTATCTTTTGTCTGCGTGTCTCGCTTTGTCCTCTTCCCGTGTGCATCTGTCCCTTCTTTCCTTCCAGACTAAAAGGTACCCTGCCTCTTTTGCAGCCCATTGGGGCGGCGGGGGGGTGGCCTGGTACAGGGTGATGATTTTGTTTCTGGCATTGTGTCATTGTTTGGTTTCCCGCCGTCATGGAGCTGGTGCTTAATAAATGCCTGCTGAGCATCCAAGTCTAGACTTCTCCCCCGGAGCATCCTTTCTGGGGCCTCTACGGGCGCGCAGGCACCCTTGCACTTTGCACTAGGGCTCGCCTTCCACCGCTTAGGTGCAAAAGGGAGGGACTGCACGGCCTGTGCAGGACCATGGCAGGCACCTTACACGTATGCTCCGCTCGGGTCCCAGAGGAGCCCAGAAGATCGGGGTCTCATCCGCAAGTGAGCAGGGAAAGCAGCTGGGGCCCAGGGCGGTGGGAGACTTGCCTCAAATCGCGGGGCTGAGAGACGGGAGATGCAGATGTAGACGGTAGATCCAGGCATCTTCTGGCTCCTGTGCTCTCTCCCCTTGCTGCAGGGCGGGGGGCGGGGGGTGCACTTTATTTTGGCCAAGACTGTATCATCCAGGGCCTGGATTACTACGCTGGATGTGAGCAACGCAGATCATCAAACCCAGATGTAGGACAAAGAGCCTGGACTTACTAGCAACAATCTTGTAAAGCTACACGCTCATCAAGGGGCCAACACAAGGCGAAGAAGCAGAGGCCAGCTCCTGATGTGTCACATGAGTCCTCCGACCCCTGGAGGACACTCTCTTCTCCTTGCATCTCAGAGCAAATCGCTGACAGCCATGCCTGCTTAAGGCAACTGTCTCAGAACTGTGATCTTGCCCAAAAGATCGGCCAAGAGGATAAGAGGACAGGCTTTGGTGTGAAGTCCAGCTCCTGCCCTTGCCATAGGACCTTGGGCCATGTGAGCCTCAGTTTCCTCCTTGGTACAAATGCAGGAGAGAGCTGCCTCATGGAATCACTGTGAGGACTCGGAACATCATCCATAGTATGGATCATTTGAAATGACGCTTGCTACTAACGATTCTCAACTTTTCTGATCTTATTTCCCATAAAACACTGTTGCGTTTTTTAAACTAGCAAGTGAGACAAGACAAAAGGCACTGGCCTCGGTCTGCACTGCAGGAGGCTGTCGGCTCAGCACCCCCAAAGGGAACTCGCAGTTTCTGCGCCCCCAGCCAGGCTCCACCTGTCTTCCTGAATCTCTCTGCTGCTCAGACACCCTCTTGCACTTGTCCTTCCTCAGCCACCGACCCATCCCAGTGCAGGACCCCTCCCTGGGTCTGTCCCGACCTTGCCTCAATCATGCCCGGCACAACCCCTCGCACAGACAAATCACAGGCTACCTCCCAGACAGCAGAGAACGAATGCTTGATCGGGGAGGGGGAAACAAACTCTTCCTGGAGGTGGCTTCACGGACCAGCATATCGAATTTGGCCCACGGATTTGGGGGAGGATAAAATCTTAAAAAGTTGTTATGAATGAGCTCTAGAGCATTCTAGAAATAGTCTCTCCTTTCAGTTTTGTTTCTGAGAGCCACTTGCTTGGCCCAGTCTCAGACCTCGGCCATGGAGCCACTCTCGGCAGGTCAGAGTGTCCTATAAGAAGCCTCCTCCATGCAGGCACAAGACTTGGTCAGGTACTGGGCCCCGAGAGGGTTTAGAATCCAGCTTGTACGAGGAGGGATGTTTGCCCCAGCATGCCTCTAGTCTGGATGCCTCCACCCGGTTACTTTCCTAGACATGAAGAAGATTCTGTGCCTCAGTTTCCTTATTTGGAAAATGAAAAGAATAGTCCTACCTACCTCATCGGTTGCCTGAGGGTAAAATGAGCTCATATTTTATGAAGTATTCAGTGCCTGGCATTCAGTAAGTGCTACAAGCAACAGAAGAGCCTCCGGTCACGCTCTGCTGCTGTCCTGTCTCTGCCCCAACCCAGGCTGAACTTCCCAAGAACCCTAGCTCCACCCCTGGGACAGAAAACAATCTTCTTCTTGCTCCTTCGTCTCCACCCCTACCCCATCCCCATCTGTGGGCCCTGGGACCCACAGCGGTTTTCCAGGTTTGGACAAGTCCAAGATCCACTAGTGTCCATCTCTTTTTTTCCAGACTTGCTGGTATGGGGGCAGCTACACCGTGAGTGGCCGCACTCAGGATATAAATAGGCCTTGAATAAATTAGTGTGTGCATGATGCAAAGCCAATCCCAGCTGTCGAGGTGGCTCTCTCGGAGGAAACCTTGGCTTTGCTTTTTGAATGCATCTGCTTGGTAACCCTGTTTCTAGCCTGGAGCAAGGAGTCAGTTTTCCCCTCTGCTTGACCCCTCTGGCTTTGGTTTTGATTTTGCCCCTGATTGTTGTCTTAAGGTCTTTAACTCCACATCCTGAAGCCTGAAGGTCAGTGCCTCCCATCCCTCTCCTGGGCCAGCCAGCCCTTTGGGTATCTTGCTAACCGAGGTGCCTCCACACCTGGGAGCAGCATGGTCCCGACTGCAGGCTACGGCACGTCCTCTGCTCTGACAAGGCCAACAGCAGCACCTTCCCTCTGGGGCAGGGAGTTCTCAGGTGTTTTGGGCCGGGAGCCCTGTGAGCAGGAAGAAAGAACCCAAGAACTCCTGACTTCACCTTTTCCTCACCTTCTCAGTCTTCTCTCTAACACGTCCACACCTAGCCCACCAAGAGTACAGTGTAACTGAGGCAGAGAGCAGACCACGGCCACTGGCGGTTAACCCCGGAGGACTGCGCCGAGGCACTGGGTTTATGCCCGGGGAGCCAGAAACCACGTCCGATGGGACAGTTGCTGGATGTCAGAGATCTTAGTCTCTGTGAGCAACCAGTGCCTGAAAAAGGGCTTTGAATCTAGTTGGGGAAATGAATCAGTAAGCAAGTCGGCTGAGCTCCTGCGACGTGGGCAATGTTGACCCAAGCGTCACTAAAGGACACTGGTCATTAGTTCTTAGAAATGGAAGGTTTCAGAGTGCCACGGCCTCAAACTGATGTTCACCGTTCATGGCATTGGCCCTTTTCAACCTTCTTCAATACCTGCCACCCCTTCCCCACCCAACACCCAGAGGGGAGCCCTCCCTCACATACTTCTAGGAGTGCCCTCTACTTCAGAAACTTTGTTCTAGCCACAGCACTGGAAGGAGCAAGGGTCCTTCTGCTCCTGCCATAGGCTCTCCATCCCCAAACCTCATAAAGTCATTAGTTCTTCAAAGCCTTTCTCAAACCAGACTCTGTCTAAGAAACCAACTCAGATAAGAAGTAATCTCCAGGGCAGCCCAGGTGGCTCAGTGGTTTAGCGCCACCTTTGGCTCCAGGGCATGATCCTGGAGATCCGGGATCGAGTCCCACGTCGTGCTCCCTGCATGGAGCCTGCTTCTCCCTCTGTCTGTGTCTCTGCCTCTGTGTTTCTCATGAATAAATAAATAAAAGCTTAAAAAAAAAGAAGTAATCTCCATGCCCACCCCCAACCCTGGGTGCCTCTGCTGAGCGCAGACTCTGAATTTTCTAGAAATATGCTGATAACAAACAATCTCTCCCATCACCTCCATAAATAACCTGCTTCTTCTCCCACTTTGTGTCATAATTGTGGGTCTTTGCAGCTGCCATTAGAGCCAGGGATCTTGTGCTCTGGACCTCTTTGGTATATAGCAAAGCCTATGGACCCTACTCAGAATCATGTTTCTAAATGCATAGAATACATAGGTTTACAAAAGAAATCAAACTATCAAAATATAGAATGATCATAGGTAATATATAATAAATGTGCTTCTTTATTCATACATTAACAAGACTCTCAGCAGCAGGCAGGCCTGCAAGCTATTGACATTGCCAAGTAGTGATGAGTATAAATGATATTTTGAAGTGTCTGAAACAACAGTAATGTTATGCAAAAATATTTATGATTTTTTTCAGTGACAAAGTCACAGATACTGCTAATACTATTGTGTTTTGTATTCATTTCATATCCCCATAATCAAAGAAAATGCTAAATTTTGCTCAGAGGTTAAGGGAAAGAAAAGATGTGTTTTTTTCCCATCTACCTTCTCCCAGGTTAAGATCTCCCACAGTAAAGGCTCCGTTCCTCTACAAGGCTCAGAGTCCCACATAGAGGTCTCAAGAGACCAATCTTTTCCCTTGGGTGCCCTAGGACCATCCAGCTCATGCCCACACATGGAAGTCTCCATGCTTGTTTGTGGAATTAAAAGGCAAAGAATTAAGTTCATCCCTATTCCTCTAGATGAGGAAACTTAATACAAGGCCATGTCTGGATTTTTGTTCCCAGATTTTATGTCCAGGGTGGGGTTTCCCAGGGGTTCCCACTTTGCAGGTAGAGGCTCGGAGGTGTTGGCCAACTCTGGGGACCCAGCTATGTCAGAGGAAATCTCAAGAGAAAGGGTGGCAGCAAGTCAAGTTGATTAAACAGAGCATGATGGAAAAACGCAGGAAGAGGAAATGACGTCATCCATTTTGTAGGCTCTGAGGACAGGGAACTGAAAATGTACGCTTCAGATGGTGTCTGCTGCTCCGCCCATCCCCACCCCGCGGGGTGGGGGGGGGCCAGGGGAGGTACCAGAGGCCGCAGGCTGGGCAAAGCTCCCACACTGCAGGCCTGGGAGTGAGAATGGTGTCTACCTGCCTACCCAGGGAAGCAAGGCTCTTCCTTCAGCAGAACCTGAACATCCAAGTGTTTCCCTCCAAGGTGATGCAACTGGGCAGGAAGCCCACGTACTAGCAACTGTGACGTTGTTGTAGATAGGAAAAACCCTGAGCTGCAAACGCAGGACTTGCCTTGGGAAAAAAGGAGTGGCTGGGTTTTACTCTTGGTTTCTAGAAAATTATTTCCTGCCCAAAAATGCCTTGGTTAGGAAGCTGAATTTATTTCATAAGGAGGGGTTCTTCTTTTCTCTTCTCTGCCCAGCTCACCTTTATAATTACACTGGCACCGACTATATGCTGACTTAAAACCCTATTTCCTAGAGTTATCTTGACGGGCTCATGAAATGTACCCCCCACTTCTTCACCACAGCTGCATCATCTGCCAAGCATGTTATTTGATCACTAAAATATACCAAGCACGCTGCTGCCCTTGAGGATCTCATGGTTAGTACAGCTACTTCCACACCTCTTCCCCCTCTCTAAGACCTTTCACTGCTCCTTATTGCTTCAGTGGCGGCACTAGGGGTGTGTGTGGAGGTGGTGGCTGGCGGCGGCGAGGACAAAGAATCACTGAAACAAAAGGCAGAAATGAAAAGGACTTAGATCACTTAATTAATTTCCCCATAATGTACAGATGAGGAAATGGAGATCCAGAGAAAGGAAATGATTTCCCCAAGACCACACAGCGGGCTACAGGTAAAGCTAGAGCTAGAAAGTATCTTTTTAGATTCCCAGTCCAAGTTCACATTCCTTGGCATGATGTCCTTGATGATAAAGCCGTATTTCCAACCAGATCTCCTATTGCCCCTCTACACAAAATCCAGCTGCAGTCAGCTAGGCCATTTGCTAGTCCTCAACTACACTGCGAGCTTCGCTACCCTAGTCCTTTCTGTCCTGAAAGCCCTTTGTTGGACCCCACTCTTCCCTATCTTTACTGCTTCGAGTGGATTTTCTAGTTTGCTTATCCAATCATGTTGCTCCTTGCTGGAAGCCTTCGTAACTCCTTGCTGTCGGCTAAATCCAAACTCCTTAACGTGACCACTATTACTTCTGACCTCAAACCAGCTTATCTTTTACCCTTATCTCCCTGTCCTCCTGTCTCTCTCTTGATTTCAGGCCATCTGGTAATGATGGATTGCTTTGTATGTCTGTATTTTTAGGTTCAGCCAAGCTTGAGATCCTGTGGCTTTGGGATATAACATGAAGAAGACATGATTTTAAATCAGTATGTTCATTCAATAGTTATCAGGTATTAACTGAGCATCTACCAGGAGCCATTGAGTGTCGGGACCTCAAAGATGAACATAGAGCTGTCAGGCTAGTGAGAGATCTAGATATGGAACAACAACAACAACAAAAACCCTGCAGTTAACTGTGATAAGTACAAAAGAAGTATATGCAAGACAGAGTGAAGGCCCATAGGTGAAAGGGACCAATTTTTCCTGGGGAATGGGGGTGGAGAGAGAGAGAGAGAGAGAGAAAGAGGTTAGGGTGAGGCAGAGACAGTTTTATAGAGGAGGAGAGTCAAATTGGTGTACAGAGTGGAATGGGACCTATTCGGTGAATTTTAAGAGAAAAAAGTACTTCAATGTAGGGAAAAGAGAGACTCAATTATTAAAGTAGAATCAGAATTGCACATGAATAAGTTAAGTTGATTATACAGGTAACTTCAAATAAAACAATTGGGTTCTTCTTGCTTAAAGGAAAGGAAATGATTACCATGAGAACAGCTTATATTTTCTGAAGGTTTTGACTTCAAGTATTCGTGTCAAACCATGTTTCTCATTATTTTAATCAAGGTTGTGGATGATCATGGGAGATGATTTACTTAGCAACAATGATGAAAAACAAGCATGAGCTCAAGAGGTATTTAGATTAGATATTCACACATATTTTCAACACTTTTCAAGCGTTACAATGAAAAGTTATAGCCTTCATTTTCAAGGAACTTTAGGAAGACATTAAAAGACATTAAAAAGAATGTTCTGACCCAAAAGGTAGAACAGCAAAGAATCATAGTGAAATTGAATATCAGAATTAGAAGGGATCCCTGGGTGGCTCAGCAGGTTTAGCACCTGCCTTCGGCCCCAGGGTATGATCCTGGAGTCTCAGGATCGAGTCTCAGGATCGAGTCTCAGGATCGAGTCCCAGGATCGAGTCCCAGGATCGAGTCCCAGGATCGAGTCCCGCATCGGGCTTCCTGCATGGAGCCTGCTTCTCCCTCTGTGTCTGTGTCTCTGCCTCTCTCTCTGTGTCTCTCATGAATAAAATTTTAAAAAAGAGAAGAAGAATTGGAAAAGATCTTATACATTACCTATTCTATTGCTCTTATTTTACAGATATGTAACTGAAATCCAGAAAAATGAAATAATGGGGAAAGTCATCCTATAAACCATGGCTCAAATATAGGACCCCAGAGTCTTAGTTATTAAGAAACGAGCTGAAAAAGGGTATCTTATAATCTCTACCAACTTGATAGTTTTCAAATCATTGTGTATAGTTAATCCTAGGTGCTTTGATTTAATCTTACCTGGAAGTGTTGTTCTGCTTGATGGATTAATCCCTGTCTGAGAAAATCTTTCAGTGTCATTAGGGAGAAAAGGCTAAGGTTTATGAAACAGATGGCAACATTAGACTCTTTCACCTGCCAAAGAAAAATCTGCAAGTAGAAGTCAGAGAAGGGCTGGATTGATGTGACCCTAAATAGTTCAAAAATAAAGAATTGGGGTCCATTCTTTAATAATGAGTGAAGGGAATGAAGGGTGGTCATTGTTGGAGAGAAATTATGGAAATAACAAATGCAAAGAAGAAACAGAAGGAGCTAGCCCAGTATCTGGGCTGGGGAGAAACCTGATTAAGGAGAACTGGATTTAAAGGAGGGGGTGGGGAGCCTGGCAGGCTCAGTTGGTAGTTCGTTCAACTCTTAATCTCGGGGCTGTGAGTTCCAGCACCACAATGGGTGTCCAGATTACTTAAAAATAAAATCTTAAAAAACAAAAGTTAAAAGGAAGGGACAAAAGCACCTCTTAGAATTCTCTTCTGTAATTCAGTAATCTTTCCTGCTTTGATTACCATTTTCCTTCTGGAAGGGAGCAGGGAAGAAAGAGGCACCATCATTACCTAAAAACTCTAACCAGGAGTCTCCTAAGAAGCCTTCTTTAGGAGGAAGGTGTTGAGGTAACACAGCCTGCAATTAGTCTGCCTGAGGATGGGAGGAAGTGCAATGCCACCAGAGAAATTCCAGGGGAGTTTCAGAACTCACCTGCAGGAGCTCACTTCCTTTATGTGACATATATAAACCACTGGAAGCTTCTGATTTGAGACCAGAAGCAGCAGGAGACCAGAAGCAGCAGCCTTTCCTGAACTCGGGTAAGAGAACTCCCTTTCTCAACACTATTCACACAGTTCTGGGTATCGGGCTAGTTCTCCCAATCACTTACCCAGGTGTGTTCAGGGCTACATCTAACAGAGCACTTTGCAGAAGAACAAAATGTCCTAAGGTGGAGAATTGTCATGTTTATCTTCTCACACCAGTACCTAGCACAATATTTAAGATGGTGCTCAAAAAAATGCTAATCGAATTTTGGATTTAAACTATATTTACTATACATCCCCTACACTCAGGGCAACTAACATCATTCTCTTAAAAATGAATTGGTCACTCAGTATATTTTAGATGTATAAATCACGCATCATTTTCTTTAAATTTAAAACCAAGTTTCTGAGGTAATGTTATTAGCACCATTTTGGGGGCTAAAGAAACAAAACACAAAGAGGCGCATTTACCTGTCCAGGGTCACGTAGATGTAGGGTGACTAAAGCATTCAGGTTTACCTGTGACTTCTCCAGCTTTAGAACAGAAAATCTTGTGTCCCAGGACCCTCCTCAGTCCTGAGCAAACTGGGACAACCTACTTCAATGGGAACATATAGCCAGTATGCCTCAGCATGGCCCTGTCAGATTCCATCTTTATTTACAATGCTGATATGTTGTTCATTATGTATTTTTTAAAAATTAATTCTGATGTTGCATTAAAATATTATTTATCTTGATTTTTGCGACTTCGGGTGCCCCCATCAATTTTGTGCTTGGGATGAGTGCTTCCCTTCCCTCACCCTAATCCCAGCCCAGCCCAGCCCATTATAATTTATTTTAAAACTCAGCAGACACTATAAAATGCCCTCCTCTGGAGCAGCCTATCTCTTTATATATATATATATTTTTTTTTTAATTGGAGTCTGATTTGCCAACATATAGTATAACACCCAGTGCTCATCCCATCAGGTGCCCCCTCAGTGCCCATCACCCACTTACTCTATGCCCCTGCCCACTTCCCCTTCCACTATTCCTTGTTCGTTTCCCAGAGTTAGGAGTCTCTCATGTTTTGTTGCTCTCTCTAATTTTTCCCACTCACTTTCTCTCCTTTCCCCTATAATCCCTTTCACTATTTCTTATATTCCACTTATGAGTGAAACCATATAATGATTGTCCTTCTCCGATTGACTAACTTCACTCAGCGTAATACCCTCCAGTTCCATCCATGTTGAAGCAAATAGTGGGTTTTTGTCCTTTCTTATGGCTGAGGAATATCCCATTGTATATATAGACCACAGCTTCTTGATCCAGTCGTCTGTTGATGGGCACTGAGGCTTCTCCCACAGTTTGACTATTGTGGACATTGCTGCTGTGAACATTGGGGTGCAGGTGTCTCGGCTTTTCACTGCATCTGTATCTTTGGGGTAAATCCCCAGCAGGGCAATTGCTGACCTATTTTTAACTCTCTGAGGAACCTCCACACAGTTCTCCAGAGTGGCTGCACCAGTTCCCATTCCCCCCAACAGTGCAAGAGGACTCCCCTTTCTCCACATCATCTCCAGCATTTGTTGTTTCCTGCCTTGTTACTTTTCACCATTTGGAGCAGCCTATCTCGAGAAGAAATGAGTTCCCTTCCTGCCTTTCTTCTCCTCTTTGGGGGAGCCTGGGCAGAGCCAGGAGAGAGCACCCTGGTCATTCTTCTCAGATGTCTGACCATAGTCTCCCTGTAGAGGGTGCTGTGGAGCTCAGACACCTCAGGAGGGAGAAGTGTTAGGTGTAACTGGGCTAACTGCCCATCAGATCTTGACTTTCCCTGGCAGGAGAATTATTATGAAATCATTGATTTTCTATTTGCCTTTGGGACTGAAATAAATCTATTATCCCCAAATAACCAACCCAATTCCAGACAAATACCAAACAGCTAAGCTCTTCTGCCCTGGGGGTAGCCATAAAATCCACAGACAATTTTATCCAAGTGTTTTTGGTGGCTCAGCAGCAGCTCCTGTGAGATTTTGTTTTCCTGCAGTTCCCCTGCAGGCCTAAGGGGACCAGAAGAGCGAGCTACACTGGCATTCTGGAAGGGAAGACTGTATACGTCAATTCGCCAAAACAAGTTTTAACATTTTCCCTGAAATGTAATCCTCTGTCTATTCACAGCAAGTGCCTGCTGCTCCAGGGCTTACCTGCTGGGCAATGACGATGGAGCTGGGTTGGGGACAGAATAAAGGAGTCAGGACCTGTAGCACCAACTCACACTCAGACCCTGAACAAACACCCGTCTTTTCTCGCAGGAGACTCAGCAGCTTTTCTTAGTAAGTTAGATGAATGGGCCAGACTGTCCAAAGCCAGACAGAGCTATGAAGTTTCACCAGGGGACACCTGCGGAAGGCATGTCCCTGGTGACTGGATTGGCTTCTTAAGACACGATGTTGGGAAAATCAGTAAGTCATTACTTTTCCTTTGAATTCCTAGCTCCTTTGGTCTTCAGA